>NC_092131.1:141993908-143283908 GCF_043159975.1 Macaca nemestrina
TCCTTCTGTGTAATAAAATTAATTCCATCTCCCTCACAAGGTTTATTTGGAGAATTAAATATGCCTGCACATGACAACTTGCAATATATGATAGCTACATGATAGCTACTACCACCAACCCCTTTTCCTATAGGTAGCATTATCCTCTAAGTAGAAAGTCTACAGAAATAGTTGGAAATATCCAAGGGTTCCTACCATGACCCCAGTGTAAAAGAGCCAAAGCATGGAGGCACTCCTCATTTCCAACTTGTTTTGTTCTTCAAGTATGATAAGTGAATTCCGGGGGAATTAGATACTTTACTTCTGAACACTTCTTCGATAGAGTGGAAGTAATATGAGTAATAAATTACCCTTGCATCCTCAAGATCTTTCTGGTCATTATTCTCTAATCTTATTAGAATGCCAGATGCAGATCCATCCATCTTCATCCAGAAGCAATGGTAAACTGGGGAAAATGCTTACTGCAAAGGAATGTTGGTATAAGGGAGAATGGATTTTCTGTGGAGTGGCAGAGATTCAAACCTAAAAACTTGAGCTGACATCCATAATCAGATGTGAGGGCCTTGTGGGGCTTTCTTCTCAAATATGCGTGTCTAGGTACTTGTTTCCCTTTTAATAGACAAGCAAAAGTCTATGTTAGAAGCCTTCCTAAGGGGCTGGGCGAGGTGGCTTACTCCTGTAATTCCAGCACTTTGGGAGGCCGAGGTGGGTGGATCACCTGAGGTTAGGACTTTGAGACCAGCCCGGCCAACATGGTGAAACCCTGTCTCTACTAAAAGCACAAAAATTAGCCGGTGTGGTGGTGCATGCCTGTGTCCCAGCTACTAGGGAGGCTGAGACAGGAGAATTGCTTGAACCTGGGAGGCAGAGGTTGCAGTGAGCCAAGATTGCACCACTGCACTCCAGCCTGGGCAATGTAGCAAGATTCTGTCTCAAAAAATAATAATAAACCCTCCTAAGGCTTCTAGAGTATATTCTTGCTTATGTGGATTTCCTTCCTTTGATGCGACAGGAAAGCATCCAAGCTTCCTTGGGTTCCCTCTTGCCACATCCCTCAAAGCCTCTAGAGCCTAGAATCTAGATGATAAGTGTCACTCATGGTCATTCTGTGACACCTTTAGCTTTCTGGGACATTTGTGTATCTAAGGCATCCAGATAACATGGCAGTCAAAATGTCTAACAAGTGAATCCTGATATTGCTAGAAGAAAACACACCAATGGAGAAAGATCTCTGTTGAATCTCCAGAGGAAAGTGAGCAAAATCAAATGTTCTGTATCCGGCTCTCCATAGAAAGTATAAGCAGGTAATTTGAGGACCCATTAGAGAATACCTAGCTCTAAACTTAGCTCTCCTTGCTCTTATATATTCATTACAATTCCTGTGTTTGGATATATCTTTTCTTTCTTCCTTCTTTCCTTCCTTCCTTCCTTCCTTTCTCCCTCCCTTCTCTTCCCTTCCCCACTTTTCCCTTCCCTTCTCCTCCCTTTCTCCCTTCTTCCCTCCCTCTTTTCCTTCTCCCTTCCTCCCTTTCTTATTCCCTCTAATCCTTCCTCCTTCTATTCCTTTCTTCTTTTCTCCCTCCCTCCCTCCCTCTTTCCCTGTCTTCCTCCCTTCTCCTTCCCTTCCTTTCGTCCTTCCTCTATTCTTTTCTTCTTTCTTCCCTCCCTCTTTCCTTCCCTCCCTCACTTCCTTCCATTCTTCTTCATAATTCATTTATTCATTTATCTGTTCCTTCATGTGAATGGCTATAGCTTGGTGAGGGCAAGGATTATATCTAGCTAGCTTGATCACCATTGTTTCTCTAGCTCCTAGTAAATATAGTAGGAGCTCCACACATTTTTTGTAATAAATGGATGAATAGACACTTACTGAATACTTACTATGTTCCTAGTTTTTCAATCCTTAGAGTTAAAACTGTGTTTCCCAAACTTCAGTTCTTTACATACTACCTTTCCAATATTCGCCAGATCTATAAACTACTTTTTCTTCTATTTTTTACATTTTTTAAAAAATTGACCTTTCTTTATACTTAACCTCATTCAAAGCAGTAACATCTGTGAAATTACACATTAGGTGTCTATTTGCATTTTTCAATAATTCACATCGAAGTAAATTTATAACTATATTTTAAAAGAGTATTATATCACCTAAAATTTCCTCAAGGGCCTCTATTAAAATACAAATCTTATCTGGAATGAAATTAAAACATTATTGATTATACCCATTTGGACCTTTACAATAAAGAAGGCCCAGAAACAGAAGTTCTGCAAAGAAGGAGTTTGGGGTGGGGACTGCTGCTCATGGAAGCAGATGAGCCTTGCATTCCTGAGGGTCAATGGTTCTGTAGAATGTGTCTGCAGTTTGTGGTTCTAGCTCTTTGTAACTTTGATTGGATAAATCATTTGCTGAACCTTTTGTCCCTCAACTCTAGTATGGATGTAATACCACCACCACGTCATCAACTCCGCATTGAAAAGCGCATGAAAAGTGTGAAGAACCATTTATACCCAATAATAACTGTATAGCAGTTGCACAATAAATATTTATTTATATTATTATGAGGTTGCTAGGCAATTAATGCGAAGCCAAATGCCAAAAAGCAGAAAGAGGTTACAGCAAAGGGCTGGAGAAGTATTTCTTTCATTCTTTCTTTCATTTATTCAATAAATACTTAACTGTATATGTTCTAGCCTCAGAACTAGATGTTGAAAATATGACGGCAAAAAGACAGATATAGTCCTTCCTCTCATAGTCTGGTGGGATAAACAGGCAGTTACATAAACAATTACACATATAATTATTATAGCAGCGATAGATGCCAACATAAAAATACAAAGTGCAGACCGGGTGTGGTGGCTCACGCCTGTAATTCCAGCACTTTGAGAGGCTAAGGTGGGCAGATCGCTTGAGATCAGGAGTTTGAGATCAGCCTGGGCAACATGGTGAAACTCTATCTCTACTGAAAATACAAAAATTAGCCAAGTGTAGTGGCCTGTAATCCCAGCTACTCAGGAGGCTGAGGCAGGAGAATTGCTTGAACTTGGGAGGTGGAGGCTGCAGTGAGCCGAGATTGTGCCACTGCATTCCAACCTGGATGACAGAGCAAGACTCTCTCAAAAAAACAAACACACAAACAAACAAAAACCCAAAAAAAACAAAGTGCAAAAATAAAGTATAATAGGAGGACCAGCTAATCTGAGGAGTTGAGGAGGGCATTCCTGCAGAAGTGACATTTAAGCCAAGGTCTGAAACATCATTAAAAATTAAGTATGTATATAAAGGGGGAACTAAAAACTCAGTTTCCAAATATTTGTGAAACCAGGTTCTCATCTATTCCGTACTGCTTACTCTGTTTCTGAACAACCAACTGGAGTGTGCAGTTCTGGTAGGTTTCTCTTCTTACTCACTAGTTGATGGAGCACACTGGCTGATACTGCCTTAAAAAGAAACTTGAAGTGTGGCTTGAGAAAAGATCACAGAACCCAGAGAATTACGCACTGCGAAGCACTGCTGAGACCATGTCTCCATTCCTAATTACAACAAAGTCACTGTTAAAAAGTGAGTGTCTCCACTTCTTGTGGGAGTTTTCTTTGCCAAAGAAAAGAATAAATGTGGTAGGCATGGATCCATAATTTGTAAACGTAGGAAGGTTAGATTTTGAAATCTATTATAGCAGACATGTTTAGTGTAACATATAAAGATCACTACCCCGCGCATTAGGTCTCCAAGTGCTATGGAGTTTTTCTTGCTAGGGCAGCTAAGAGAAGGGGCCATTGGCAGGCAGCAATGAAAACGAGGCATTTTGCCCATAGTCGCCCAGCCTGCCCCATACTTTATGATCCTCAGTAGGCTTCCATCTGTTTATTTTTATTTAGTTGAGTTTTTCAACAAGAAAAATGTATTTATTACAGACAAAAGTAGTAAATACAGATTGATAAAAGTTAAACGAAAATTATGATGTCACTATGCAGAAATTATTAACAGCCATAAGTATTTTGTGGTATAGTTGCATAGAGATGTGGATTAAAAAATTAACTTGTGGCCGGGCGTGGTGGCTCACCCCTGTAATCCCAGCGCTTTGGGAGGCTGAGGCGGGCAGATCATGAGGTCAGGAGTTCAAGACCAGCCTGGCCAACATGGTGAAACCTCATCTCTACTAAAAATACAAAAATTAGCCGGGCGTGGTGGCACGCACCTGTAATCCCAGCTACTTGGGAGGCTGAGGCAGGAGATTCACTTGAACCCAGGAGGCGGAGGTTGCAGTGAGCTGAGATTGCACCATTGCACTCCAGCCTGGGTGACAAAAGCAAAACTCCATCTCAAAAAATAGATTAATTAATTAAAAATTAACTTGTGATTTTATTGACTTCACATTGTTGGTAATTAGTCTTTTACGATTGTTGCTTCTTTTAACTTTGAATGATGATTTACTTTTTAGAGTAAGCCATAATCCTTCTAAGAAGCCAACACTCCTGAAAAATCATTTGAGAAGTTACTTATTCTAGTAATCCACAATTCACAACCCTTTTCAGCAGTTTGTTCACCTCAGGGCTTCACAATAGGTCCTTGTTGCAATGCTATGCAAGTAGCTGCTCGTGTGGAGGCTTGGGGATGGCTGGAGTTGGGCAGCAGTTTTGCAAATTTGTGCAGAAAAGTGACATTCAGACTTCCCTTCCTTTCTCTTCAGTTTTTAGAACCAGAAAAATAGCAATGCACTCAGGCAGGAAAATGACTTCAACTGTAGGTGGTAGAAGTGCAGTATTTTGGAGGAAGGCAAGAAAAAAATCACTTTACCAAAAAAATACAGGTGTAGTTTAATGAAGATGAATCCCAACTCTTAGTGACAGAGGTAACTATATGCTGGAATTAAGCATAGGGCTAACCTGTGTAAGCTGCAGGTGTTTCTCCTGTTCATATTTCTAAGGTGGTTTGCAATGCTACTATGCTATAAACATGCTTAAATTAGGTGGTTGTACTTCCCGGTTCTAACAGCAAATGTTTCCAAAGTCATCCTGTCCTCCCCTATCCTGGGCACCCCCTCAATATTCTGGGACCATTAGGCTTTAACCTTCCAGACAAAGACCCCTCAGAGAGGAGAGTTGGCTTGTGGAAGGGACTATCCACAAATTCCAAGGACTCACGCTGGTGAAGGATGAGTTTGTTACGGAAATGATACAGTTAGTATACCTGTTGGGGATGGAGGTGATTGCTACATTGTTACCACAGTGCCCCAAGTTGGCTGATTAAAGCAGAAAAAGAATGCAACGTTGATAAGCACATCCAGTATGACATGTTACAGGGAGAACAGAGTAACAGCCCCTCGGAGGTGACTTACTTGAAGCTGTCTGTAAGATCAAAAAAAAGAAGGAAAAAAAGATTTGTGTTGGGAAATTTTCTGCTTTCTTAATAATCTTTGTCCAGCATTTCTGTTAGAACTTCAATATCTAAACGACTTGTGAAAGGGAATCATGATTCTCTGGTCTTTCCAAAACAAAAAGAACTAAGAGCAGTCCAGGTGAATAATACATTTGTTTACCTAGTGATCACTATAGTAACTGATATCTTTTTGGTGCTTACCTTGGGCATTTTCCTATTTTTTATCTCATTTAATTTCAACAACAGCAGTACGAAATAGATACTACAGTTTGGTGTTGAAGAAGAGGAAACTGGGCCAAAGAAAAGTTTTTCCCAACTCCAGTTTGGTTCCAAGTTCATGCTCTTAACATTGAACTCTACTGCTCATCCCGAGTTCCTTTGTTTTGTACCTGTGACATTCCTGCAAGAGCAGTCACTATCTTGTGACATGAGACAGATGAGCTTGGGGCTCTGAAGTGTCTCTTAGAAAACCAGAGAAGCTTTGCAGAGCATGCTGCCAATGAGCCAACTCTTGGGGGCTCATTTTTCTGGGCTCCTCATGCCAGGACAGAATGAAAGATTTCACTTAGAGAATTAACTAGGAGGAGAAACCGCGTAAAAAGTCGTGGTGCTCAGATATGATTAAAAAGCCTGATTTAATAGAAGTTGCAGTTTCACTTTCACTCGAGGTTGAGGCATCGTAAAGGAAAGGAAAAAAACCATAGGGCAGAGTCAGGAGAGCGGGTTGGGCCTGTTTCGGTGCAGCTGTCTGGCTTAGGGCAAGCTCTGGGCTTCCTGAGCCTTGATTTCTTCATGTATTAAATAAGGAGTGAGCCAGATAATCCCCAGCCTGTCTCAGTGCTTACAGTGTGAGATTTGTCTGTCTGTGCTGTAGCTGGGAAGTTACAGAAAGGGGGCACCCTCTCCTTGTCTTCCACTGCTCCCTTCTCCCAGTCCCTCATATTAGGAAACAACTTTTCAAAGGACCTTTTTGAGAGGCCAGATACAGACAAATTTATTTTTTAGTCTAGAGTGAAGTGCCACAAACCTAACAGCTGTTGTGGTCAGATGGTGTATCTAAAAATAAACAAAAAAGCACACACACACACACAGACACATAAACACAAAAACCAAAAAAGGGTAGAGCCCACTGTGTGGTCAATACAATTTTTCTGAAAATATCTTTTTGTTGTTGTTTTTGAGACGGAGTTTTGCTCTTGTTGCCCAAGCTGTGGTGCAATGGCGTGATCTCGGCTCACTGCAACTTCTGCCTCCCAGGTTCAAGCGATTCTCCTGCCTCAGCCTCCCGAGTAGCTGGGATTACAGGCGTGTGCCACCATGCTCGGCTATTTTTTTGTATTTTTCGTAGAAATGGGGTTTCACCATGTTAGCCAGCTGGTCTTGAACTCCTGACCTCAGGTAATCCGCCCACCTGGGCCTCCCAAAGTGCTGGGATTACAGGCGTGAGCCACCACGCCCGGCCTGAAAATATCTCTTGTTCTTAATCCTATTCTGATTCTCCCACTTCTGATAAAGTCGGTGGTCTAGAGAAACAGATCTCTATCAGGAGAAAAACAGCTGTGTGGGTGTACCATGCAAGCCTAACTGAGCACAGCTGTGGGCTGGCCTGGCCAGGGCCACCAGTTCGCTTTCTCTGCCCTGGAGGCTGTCCATCCTCCATCAATGAGTTGTCACGATGTCAGTTTTAAAATCCTGAGAAAATGACTATGTTGTTTTTATGCTGATCATTTATATTTACCCAGAAGTTTCCTTTAGGTTTAGCTGAAAGCCACCCTTCTCAAAAGTGCCTATAGTTACTTGCAATTACTTGTGCCAAAAAAAAAAAAAAAAAAAAAGTAAAGGGGAAGTGGAGCCTGACAAAGATAATCCAGGAGTAATGTACACTGCTTTAGGAAATCTGGAGGCAGACATGCCTGCCTACTGCCTAGTGTAGTACCTGGCACATATTGGGCACTCAAAAAAACTATTCATGGAATGAGAGGATGGATGGATGGATGGATAGACAGATGGACGGATGGACAGATGGATGGACGGATGGATGAATGGATGGATGGATGGACAGAATAGACAGACAGACAGATAGATAGATACATAGATACATAGATAGATGATAGATACATAGATAGATATTTAATAGATGAGATCACACAGCCCTAGAAGGTAGAAGGTTAGGTCCTGTGTTAATGATGGGTAGCCAGCTGGAGGCAAAACTGGGACTGACAGGTCTGCCAATTTCACACACAGGGCTCATTCTACAATCTACTCCCTGCTTTCGTTTTTGTTTTCTTGATGTACAACTTAGTTCCTTAAGCACATGCAACTGTAAACCAATGATCCCCCTGATGCTTTCTGATGTTCAAATGTGCGACCTCATCTCACAATTTAGGGAGTATCCTGCACTAAGCAGGTAGGGTGTGATGGCTGCAGCCACCAAGCAGATGCTTCCTCTTCTGTGAGCAAACTTGGAGGTATGCACAGGGTAGATGAGGCTGGAAGGCAAGAAGAGCTGTCCCTCTCCATCTCTCGAGTAGTCCAATAGCTGGATTATCCTGGGTCAGTGCAGCGTTAAGCAGAAGCCACGCTGCTAGCCCTCTGTGTGGCACCTTCTTAGAATTACTACTCAAATGCGATGCAAAATGCTGTAACTGAGGGCCGCCAGCTTCTCCTAGATGGTTGAGAATTTGTTTTCTCTTTTATTGATACAGAATCTTTTACATATTTGTGGGGTACTACACATGTTTGTTACATACCTAGAATGTGTAATGATCAAGTCACGATATCTGGGGTATCCATCATCCTCAGTGTTTATCATTATTTTTATGTTGGTATCATTTCAAGTCTTCTCATCAGTTACTTTGAAATGTACCTAATATTGTTGCTAAGTATAGTCACCCTAGTCTGCTATCAAACATTAAAACGTATTTCTTCTACCTATTTTGTACCTATAACCAACCTCTCTGTCTCTTTTTTTTCTTTTTTCTTTTTCTTTTTTTTTTCTTTTTTTTCTTTTCTTTTTTTTTTTGAGACAGAGTCTCACTCTGTCACCCAGGCTGTCAGGCAGTGGCATGATCTCGGCTCACTGCATCCTCCGCCTCCTGTGTTCAAGCGATTCTCCTACCTCATTTCCCTGAGTAACTGGTACTACGTGCACACGCCACCACGCCTGACTAATTTTTGTATTTTTTAGTAGAGACAGGGATTCACCATGTTCGTCAGGCTGGTCTCGAACTCTTGACCTCAAATGATCCACCCACCTTGGCCTCCCATAGTATAGTTCTGGGATTACTAACCGACCTCTCTTCATCTCCTTCCCTCGCATCCACCCTTCCCCGTTTCTGTCTCCTCAGATTTTTCATCAGCACAGAGCTAAAGACTGCTCTAGCAGGAGATTTACTAAGCTCACTCAGCCTTGGCACCCTCTCACCCCGGTTTATCTTAATGAAACATTGTGAGGAGTAGCGTTTCCTGCACGCTGTTTGAGAAACACATGCTAAATGTTCTGGGGCACTTTGGTGGTTTCTAAGTTCTTTATTCAATACAACATGTGCTGTGTAAATACATGTGACTTGAAGGTGTTCAAGAATAAAGTTGTTTCTCTTAATAAGAATTAAGTCAATGTTAAAGTTAACATTCTTAGAAAATAACTGTTTGAGAAAAATTTTTAATATCATTCCTATCCTACTTAGGCAAAATCAATCATTTCATTGAGACATGAAAGAATCCCAGAATTTTTCTGGCTGGGTAGCTGGGTGTCTGTCTATCTATCTACCAACCTACCGACCCATCTCATTATGAACATTTTACATAGAACAAAGAGAAACCTAATCAATGCCCATGTCTCCATTTCCTAGATTTAATAGTTGCTAACGGCTGGGCGCAGTGGCTCACGCCTGTAATCCCAGCACTTTGGGAGGTGGATCACGAGATCAGGAGATCGAGACCATCCTGGTTAACACGGTGAAACCCTGTGTCTACTAAAAATACAAAAAAATTAGCCGAACGTGGTGGTGGGCGCCTGTAGTCCCAGCTACTCCGGAGGCTGAGGCAGGAGAATGGCGTGAACCCAGGAGGCGGAGCTTGCAGTGAGCCGAGATCGCCTCACTGCACTCCAGCCTGGGCAACACAGCCAGACTCTGTCTCAAAAAAAAAAAAAAAAAAAAAGTTACTAACATGTTACTGGAAATGGTTCACCAAGTTCTTTATGTTGCAGTGTTTTAAAGAAAATTGCCAATATCATGACTTCTCCCTCCAAAAATTTTAGTATACGTTTCCAGAAAATAATAACTGACTGCTTCCTGTGTAACCACAATACCATGTTTCACCTGACAGCATTCTCAGAGATGTGTTAATGTCATCTTATAGCCAGTTCCTGTTCAGTTTCTCATCTGGGTTTATTCAAACCAGGATCCAACTAGGAAACACCCATTATATCTGGTTGTTATGTTTCTTAAGGCTTTTTAAATCTAGAACTAAAGTATATATGAAAAAGCAAAAATAACCAGAGAACTATGGAACAAGCACCAGGTTAGGAATTGATAGATCAAGCGTCAGTCCAAGCTCTGCCACCAACCTGCTACCCCCATTGAGCACAGCACATAGAGCTCTGAGCCTCTTTGTCTCATCAGTACATTTCATTCACTTACTTACTCATTCTTACTTTTAACAGATACATATTGAGAGGCCAGATATGTATTGAGTGTTCAGTATGGTCTGGTTCTTGCTCTGGGCACTGTTCTAGGAAGCAATTTGGTTCCAGAAGATGATAGAATTTCATAATTCTAATTCTTGTGGATTATCCATGCAAGAATTCATCTCTTTCTTTCCTCTCCATTTCCATGACATTCATTTCCTGAGGAAACAAGTCAGTTGTCCCGTAGAACTGAATAATTCTTCAATCATCTGACTTTTTCTTCTTGCAATATCATTTCTCCTTTTCTTCTACCTCCTGTATTTCCTATAACCTGGAAGTAATATCTGAAAATTTGACTAGATTTGGGTAGAATTTTTTTTTTTTTTTTTTTTTGGTGAGATGGAGTCTCACTCTGTCACGCAGGCTGGAGTGTAGTGGCACAATCTCAGCTTACTGCAACCTCTGCCTCCTGGGTTCAAGTGATTCTCCTGCCTCAGCCTCCTGAATAGCTGGGACTACAGGTGTGTGCAACCACGCCTGGCTAATTTTTGTATTTTTAGTAGAGATGGGGTTTCACTCTGTTGGCCAGGCTGGTCTCAAACTCCTGACCTTAGGTGATCCACCTGCCTTGGACTCCCAGAGTGCTAGGATTACAGGTGTGAGCCACTGCGCTTGGTCTAGAATATTTTTTATGAGAATGTTTTATATGTGGTGCTGTGTACTTCGTATTGCATCTCATCAAGAGGTATAGAATGTCTGCTTATTCTACTTCGGAAGTGCTAAGACCAATCATGAGTTTAGATCATTATAGCCAGATGCCCCACTATAGAAGCAGTGACTTGTGACTAGCAAGAAATCTGTTTAGGAAGGGGGACATGCAGTGGAGTTAGCACATTTTTACCATGTGAATCTAATCCTTTTATTTATTTATTATTTTTTTAGACAGGGTCTTGCTCTGTTGCCCAGGCTGGAATGCAGTGGTACAATAACAGCTCACTGTAGCCTCGACCTCCTGGGCTCAAGCTATCCTCCTGCCTCAGCCTCCTGAGTAGCTGGACCACAGGCACATGCCACTATGCCCAGCTAATTTTAATTTTTTTTTTTTGTAGAGACAAGGTCTCATTTTATTGCCCAGGCTAGTCTTGAACTTCTGGGCTCAAATGATCCTCCTGCCTCAGCCTCCCAAAGTGCTGGGATTACAGGCATGAGCCACTGTGCCTGGCCTGAATCTAATTATTTATCAACCTTTTTTCCTATTGTCCATGGATTCTTGCTTGAATCTTTTAGTTCTTCAGGGATTGCAAAATAGTAATTTTCTGATTTCATCATTCTGTAGGGGAGAAAAGGTAGTATCTTTTTTCCTTACCCATTGCAAGGTTCATGGCTGACACCCCTATAACAAAAGACAAATTAACAAGGGAAAAGCATAACAAATTTATTTAGCTAAAGTTTTATGTGACATGGGAACCTTCAGAAATGAAGACCTCAAAGACCCAGAGAAATCTGTATATTTTTATGTTTAGGTTGAGGAAGAACGGACAGTCATGTAGAAGTATGGTTGGACATAGTACCATTATTACCTAATGGTAATGAACTGGGGGTAACTTAGCACGACCTGTTTGTTAGGATTCTTGTTGGCCTCTCTGTATCTTCATTTCTTTCCTCCTGGCATAGGTAAGGACACCTGTCACATGAAGATCTTGTGACCTACTTTCAGGGGAGGTAGGTCAGAGAATTATTTTATGGCCAGCTCTTACACAGAAAGACAAGAGAAAGTCAGAGAATGACCTTTCTGCTTCTGTAGTTTTCTCAATTTTCAAGGTGTCATATTTTGGGGTAGCATGTTCTGACCCCTGACAATTCCTTCTACATTTAGTAACCAGTATTCAACCATAAAAAAGGCCTTGTCTCATCAACAGGGGTTTAATGGTCAACCTAAAATAGAGTTCTAACTGGAAAGAACATAATTCTTACCTTTTATTTACCAATTTCCAGAGTAAGGAGTTGGCGTAATGGCCTTCTCCAAGATAACAAATGAGGATTTGTTTGCTGGCTTGCTTTTTCTTCACTGATTCTTATTATAGACACAGGGATTTTTACACGTTCATTGTACTGCAATCCATTACCATCAATTATTCATTTTGATGCTGAAATTGTCCCAACTTTATGAGTGTCCCTTCAAGTTGGGTCAATATTTGCAGGTGAAAAATGATGGAAAGATATCCTTAGCTGAAAACACGTCTAAGAACTTGGCTGTGTCTGGTACCGGGCTAGATGCTGGGTGCAGAGGGCTGCATTCACAGGCTTGGGTTCTTCCGTTAACCCTGAAGAGATAAGCCCTGAAAGTCTTAGTGAATAATCAAGCGCAAGCTGCTGACTGTGCCAGTTCACCTTTGAATGTGCCCTCCTTCACCAGGCAGATGTGGCAAATTGAGTCAGCTGTGGCCTCCCGAGGATGCAGCCAGGTAGCTAGTTCAGCAGATGGTAGCCAATGACTCAAATCGACAAAAGGTAAATCAGAACTGAGAGGTTAGATGGGTTTCAGTTTTTCTGTTTGTTCTGTTTCAGCTGTCTCCTAACTGCAGTTACAAAAGCCAAATCAAAATGATCTCAGTATTTGAGGCACAGTAGTTGGGGATAGGGGGTGGCGGTGAAGGGCTCTTGAGAAAAACAGATGTTGGGGAAAGAATGTTGTGATCCTCTCTCAGTCCTCAATAGCTGTGTGGCCAAGGCAAGGCAGCTGGCTATCTTCAGTGGGCAAAACACCAACTCCTCATCCACACAATGGGCCTAAGGACTGCCCTGCAGAGGCTTGTTGTGTTGGCCAATGGTAACATAGCATATGTGGAAGCATTAAATTAATTGGAAGATTCACTATTATTGGATAATAATTGGTAGGAATATATTGGCTAGTTGTCCGTAGAATGTATGACAATTCTGGGATTGTCTAATGTTTGTCCTGTGCAATATCATGTGTCTTGTTCTTCTACTCCTTGTATGTTCTGAAATCTGGAAGTAAGAGCAAAGGCTTGATTAAATTCTGGTGAAATATTTTTGACAATATTTTGGATACCTAATTACCTTTCAACTTAAAATGATAAGAATAGGTAATACTTATTCAGGGATTAATTTATTCAGGGATTTTTACACCCTCAATGTGCTGCAATCCATAATGCTTTCAACTATCTGTTTGAGGTAGGTACTAGTGGTGTTATTCCCATTTTACAGAAGAGGAAGTTGAGGTGCAGAAAAGATAAGTAACTTGCTCAAAATTGCACAGCTAATAAATGACAGACATGGCTCCAAGACTGTGGTCCTTAACCATTCTGCCATGAATGAATACTTCCTGGAGAAATCTGTAATAGACATCTACATCATTTGATTTCCATAGCACATATTTGAGTTTTTAATTTGGACTTCTAGAGAGCAGAAAAACATTGGAGGTGATGTTTTAGGCAACAAGATGACTACAACAAATGAATGTTTCCATCCAAGATAGAGGCTATTCATATCTGTGTGGGGTGTGTGTGTGTGTGTGTGTGTGTGTGTGTGTGTGCGCGCGCGCGCTATAGTCGCTATCTCTAGTGAGGAGTACCTGGAGAGACGGGACTACCTGCCTAGAAAAGCAGAGCGGATGCTTTGTGTCATATGCTGTGACTTGGAAGACCCAAATGTGGCCTGCCCATCATAGGGAAGAACTCTCACTTGGGGCAGTATAGCCCAGTGTTTTACACACACGCTGTCTGCTGAAGGCATGGAGCTGAATGGAGCTCTGCGGATTGACTTGCATTTTATGTTAAGAGAATTTTTCTAGGGTAGTGTTAAGTGTGTGAACTTGAGAGCAAGGCTGCCTGTATTTGTAAGTGACACACACAAAGCTTGGTGCATGGCAATCACTCAGTAAAGGCCAGCTGTTGTTATTGGGATGAATGGCTTTCTTAGCTCAAAAGTGGGTTACGAAGAGAATCTTTGGGCTCTTCTCTGGAGATTAATAAAACCAAGAAACACTGGGTCAGAGTTCTTAATGAGGGTTCTAATACCACCTGCTGGGTGCCTAGGTGGGATGTGGAGTATTCATAACAATGAGTAGAAATTCCCCTCCCTCAGCCCCCCCACACGTGTTACACCTGTGTCTTGGGACAAGCTGGTGTTAATCCCCACTATCCCTGCCAAACAACGAGTGTCTTTGAAGTACCACTTCCTGTGGATCCTTCCTGCTGTGCAGCTCAGTGTCTTCAAAAGAGCTTTGAAGTCCCACTGACCCAGCTTGAATCCCAATCTCCCCATAGAGGAGCTGTGTGACTTTGGGCAAATTACCCAGCTTTTCTGAGCTTCATCTTCTCATCTGTAAAAAAAGAGACAATACCTATCTGATGGGTCATTGTGAGCTCTTAGAACCAGTAATATATGAAACACAGTTCCTAGACCACCGGAGGCTCCCTCCTGTGGCCACCCTGCCAAGACCACTGAGAGCATCTGGGAGGTACCTGGGGGGCATGGAAGTCATCTTTAGTGCTGTCTTTATGATCAGAATGGGGACCTCAAAACAGTGAATTTTAAAATCTACTTTTTTTCAATCTGCTAAATGCCCCCCGCCAACCCCAAATAGAAATAAGCAAAATAACGGGAGCATTGTGAATTACTGAACTAGATGATTGCAGTAAAGGCATAATTTATTCTTAGAGTAAAATGTTTATCCTTTTCATCCTAAAACATGTAAGATTGATCTTTTTAAAAAACAGTCCATCTAGAGTAGTCAAATTTATAGAGACATAAAGTAGAATGGTGGTTGCCAGGGGCTGACGGAAGCGGGGAATAGGGAGTTATGGCTTAATGGTTATGGAGTTTCAGTTAATGAAAAGAGATGTATGGATGGACACTGGTGATGGTAGCACAACTGTGTGAATGCACTTAATGCCATTGAACTATACACTTAAAGCTGTTTAAAATGGTAAGTTTTAGGTTGTGTGTATTTTACTGCAATTAAAAAAAGAAAACTTAAATGTTCAAAACATGAATGCGTGCAATCTTAGTTTCCTCAAGCCTCTGAGTCCTGACAAGGAGGCTAGAATGAAGGCACATCTGGCACCGTGTTCTAGATTCTAAAAGCAAGAGTCCTTTTCAGAGGCAGCATCCCTGTGTGTGGTCCTCAGCCGCCCGCTGTGGCCAGT
Organism: Macaca nemestrina; assembly: GCF_043159975.1. Lineage (NCBI taxonomy): Eukaryota > Metazoa > Chordata > Mammalia > Primates > Cercopithecidae > Macaca > Macaca nemestrina. Next base: position 142,009,087 of record NC_092131.1, read on the forward strand.
GATGGGGCATTCCCAGGATCTGGACACTTTTGTTTCGTTTCTAAACCTGAGCCCCCTGAAAGGAAGGAACCTGTTTGTTGGGGACTCTGTTAAAATCAGGTTGGGGAGAATTTTCTGGGAAATAGCTTCATAAATTGTGTGTAGATACAAAACTAACAGGCACATGAAAGATTTGTATTTTGAAAACAAAACCCCAGTGGGATTCTCTCAGCAGAAAATGAAAAGGTCTTCTTAACATTCAGTTGAACTATTAGAGCCATTTTTGCTGTTGCAAGCACTAATGCAGGTATGACCACTGCCACAGCCCCAGATTGCAGCACAGCAAATTAGCAAGGTTTTAACTTGGCTGCAAATATCAAGCTGGCTGCTTGTCATTATGCAAAAGGAATGGGGCTGGGAGGGGGACCGGCACCTAGCGGCAAAGCACATTATAATTGTTTAAGCAGGCCCCACAAGTCATGCATTTCAATTATTTGTTCAAAGCAGCCTGCAATTAGGAGTTGCAAACAAGGCTTTTGAATGCAAAGTCAGACAATTAAAATGTTTCATGAGTGCATTAGAGAAAGAAGTTCTGAATTAGCACTTTGAATACACAAGACCTCTTTTTCTAATCTCTAGTCCCTTTCACTCTTTGAAAAAAAGAGAGAGTGAGAGAAAGACATTTTGGGCTGTGATGGAGGTGATTTGGGTGTTTACTTATTTATATCAAATGCCTGACTAATCCAGGGAAGATTGAACCATCCTAATCAGCCCCTCATACATTTCAATGTCTCTTGTTACTTGCCAGTCCTTGTCGAAGCATAATGGCCCAGGTGCCAAACCCATCACCCAAGGGGGTCGTAAATCACTTTAAACATCTCTCCTCCTTCTTCCCTCACCACTCCCCATTCTTTCCTTTGAAGGAGCGGGTCTATTTGAACCAGTGATTTGTGACTTTCCAGTATTTAGGGCACAACCCCGAGCTGGTTGCACTAACACACAGGCTGGGGAAAACGAGTACACTGGCCAGTGTTGGGATCAGGGAGGAGTGATTCTGTGTGTTCTGGGGGTGCCGATGAGCAGAAGCTGGTTGCTCTGGGTAAGCATGAAAAAGACACTAACCTGCCTTATTTCTTTGAAGGAAGATCTGCTGTTAAACTCCTTCCCCTCCCCCACCTGCTTCCCCACCCACACATTCCCTTCCCCAGTCCACAAATGCCCTACTGATATTAAATTTTATTTTATGATGTATTGTATTTTAGGACCCCTTTAAAATTTTGATCAGAGGAGATACTTTGAGGAGGGGGGGGTGTATCAAACATAGGGGGAAAAGTAAACATTCCTCCTTCAACCTTTTTCCCCTGTTAAATTGTGAGGCTTCCTAAAAAGCATTATTTGTATGAGGCATCAACCATTATTACAAAGTAAGTGACTGCAACCCAAAGCACTTTATGCTATTATTCAGTGTGTGTGATTAACCAGGACAATCCTGACAATTTAAGGTGGAAATTGCTAACGTGTCAGTTAATGTGTGCCTGTGTGCATGCATGCCTAATTTGAGAGCATGGTGGCTAGTAGCCTTAATTTATCATTTCCTGACTGTAGCTAATTTATGAAAGATGATTTAAGTAATCCTATTTATCCTCTTTTATAAAGAAAACACATTTTAAGGCCGGGCGCGGTGGCTCAAGCCTGTAATCCCAGCACTTTGGGAGGCCGAGACGGGCGGATCACGAGGTCAGGAGATCGAGACCATCCTGGCTAACATGGTGAAACCCCGTCTCTACTAAAAAATACAAAAAAAAACTAGCCGGGCGAGGTGGCGGGCGCCTGTAGTCCCAGCTACTCGGGAGGCTGAGGCAGGAGAATGGCGTAAACCCGGGAGGCGGAGCTTGCAGTGAGCTGAGATCCGGCCACTGCACTCCAGCCTGGGAGACAGAGCGAAACTCCGCCTCAAAAAAAAAAAAAAAAAAAAAAGAAAACACATTTTAAAAATTATCTAGTTCAGGTAGGGAAAAGTTCTTTGAAAGAAAACCCTCTAATATGGAAAATAAATATGCAAAATATGGATATTGTGAATCTTATGCAATTATTTTCTAATTACTTTGCCTCCAAGCAATCATTCAGGGTTCAGAACACTGTTAAAATATCAAGTATCTGATAGGATTGATGAGCCTTTATGTGATCAATACATTTTATCAGTTGGAAATTTTAACGTTTTTCTGTGGGAAACATTTCTATAGGCCTACCTAAAAATAAGTTGTTTTTCCAGTTACCCCTAAGGATGCTGTCATGATAAGCATTAAAATAATATCATTTTAATGCCTGAGATATGTAAGTACAACAAAATAGATTTTTTTTTAGTTGGCACAGTTTTTAATATCTTGCTTTTTTTTTTTTTATTTTAACAACCCTTACATTTTAAATCATCTTTTAAAGGCCCAAAGTGATAAACTGAATCATTCTAGATTGATTAGGTTTTTGTAACCTATTACGTTAGTTTTGCTGATCTGTTTTTGAAAGTAGTAAGTGCCATTTAAAAAAAGACTTATTTAAAAATCAAAATAGCTGTACATTCTTTACCATAGGCTTGTCTAAGGTAGTTTACAATAGAAAGGGGAAGGGAAGGAAGGCAGCTGTGAGGGAAGCTCTGCATAAAATCCCACTTAGGTGCAACCTGAGTCTCCTCCCCAGAACAACCTTTATTTAAAAACATCTGTCCTGAATGGAGAGCTTTAGTCTGCAGGAAAGACTCAATAAAATAACTGATAGCCAAGCCTCAAGTCAAACCACTGGAAACTGACAAATAAGAAACTGTATTTGATTTGGCGAGTTCTGGATTGCTTCACAACTTTTGGGTCTGCTCATTTATTTACTCATTAGTTTTATGAGTGTTAGTTCTACAGCTGGACTCTTTTTCTCTAAAGAGGTAATTTGATCAGAGGGTGTGCCTACAAGTTGTACCAACATAACAGGTGTTAAACCCTAAACAGTCTGAAAACTAGCTCTCAGACTTTCTTAAGTTGACTCAGGGAGAGGAAAAAAGAAACAAGAAAAAGAAAAATACCCTGAAAACATTTCTCTCCCAGACTACTGTCACAAATAGGTATTCCTCCGGGGGTGACTAAAAGCAGTTGCTCCTGTAATAAGAAAGAGAGAGAGAAAAGACTGTCCAAGTTCTGCTCTTCTAGAACTTGGAGGCTTAGGGTCTCCAATGTCTGACAGGTAACCTGGAAGATGCAGCCAACGTTTCAGGAGGCAGCCAAGGAGAATCGAAGCTGCTTATCCCCACGTTACTCCCGTTCATATTGCACATTTTATTCCAATCCATTTCACAATCAAGAGGTAGTGGGAGCCTTGCCACTGAAATGCCACCATTTCTGGGACCCAGGGCTGGAAGCCAACCAGCCCTTTGGATATCTCAGTAGGAGGCAGAGAGAAATTTCTGCTGAAGGACACCAGTACAAATGCCTTTTATGCGAGGGGACATGGGAATACTTCAAATTATCTACCTTCAAAAGCTGAGTGTTTGAGTCGCTACCCAAGAACGGATTCCTGAGTCTGTGAAATGGAAAAACAAAGGTGTTCAGGGCTGGGTAACAGGACGGAGGCTTTTCCCAGCTGTAGAATTCAAGGATGATGAAAGGGAGATGCAATAGAATGTAAAACAAATTGTTCACTGGAGAGTGGAAAATACAGATTTGAAAGTTAAGTGTCTGGAACAAGAGAGATATGAGTCACTGGAATTTACAAGTTACTATAGGAAACAAAGATAAAGAGATCATGAGAGAAGTAGTAACGCAGGTAGCAAAATGGCATTTCGTTAACTGCAAAACTAGATGATGGCAGAAACCATTCATCAATTCAGGAAGGAGGTAGTAATTATGGAAGACAACAGCAGATAATAGCATTGACAGAGGGACCTACAGGAACAAAACGGGGTGTTTGGCAATTATGCCAAATGGGAGCACAGATTTTTCTTCCCCTTCAACATGGTAAATCAGGGAAAATTAGGTCTGGAGGGCACTCAGTTTCTAGTAGGGAATAGAAGAAAGCTTGGTTTTCCAAGGGGCAATGGTATTCCAGCTACAGGGAAACTGCTTTTCTCTGTACCAAATAGCAGGGCTTCTTATGTGAAGGTCAAAAACACATTTGGCATTTTGAATTTTTGTGTGTGGATGCAAAATATGTGTGAGGAAAAGTGCATAAACACCCCAACAGCTGCCATCATCAAGTCAAGAACTAGGACACTGCCAGCCCCCCAGTGTATCCTTCCCAACCACAAATCCTGCGTCCCCCAGAGGTACTATCCCAACTTTAATTCTAACAATTCCCTTGTTTTTCCCTATTCTTTTGTGATCTCTGTATGCTTCTCTAAACAATATAGCTTAGTTTTGTCTGTTTTTGAGTTGTGTATATTTATGTACATGTAGACAGAAATGTAGCCACAGTCTTCTTTCAAGTCTAGCTTCTTCTCAACATTATTTTTGTTACATTCATCCTTGTTGGGTGTAGGTGTAGTTTGTTCACTTGCATTGCCAAATCACATCCCAATGTACAAATGTATCACCATGTATCTATTCTTTTGTTTCTGGGCATTTTGGCTTGTGCCAGAGATTAATAGTGAATCACCATTCCTGTGTTCTGCCAGGCGCCTCTTGTTCCTGGGCACATCTGGATGGCTTTGCCAGCCTTCTTTCAGTAAGGTATGACAATGGGGTCTGGCCTGCCCACACACACCTCCCACGTATGATTTTCCATGATCTTCCCCACCCCCTCCCCCGCGTGCGGACTAGAGGTGACTTCTGGGTGACCTTGGAAACCACGTGTAGAAGACTGGAAAGCCACAGGATACAAAAAAATCTGGGTTCCCGAATCACCAGTAGGATGATTGGGAGCATCCACATTGGCCTGATATAGGAGTGGGAAATAAACGATTTTATCACGTCAAATGAATCAGCCAGCTTCACCTTAACTAATATGGAGTTGTTCCAGTGTGGGCTATTAAAAACGATGCTGCTATGAAGTCTTGAATACGTATCTTGCTGTACATAAGTCCATGATTCTAAAGGGTATGAACTCAGGAGTGGAGTTGCTGGATCAAAGACTCTGCATATCTCCAACTTTATGAGATGATGCTGATCTCCTTCCAAAATGTACTGCTTCCAGTTTATACTCTCACCAGCAGGGATAAGAGTTCTGTGCTCTGCACCCTCATCAATACTTGGTATTGTCTGAATTGTTTACTTGTGCCAGTAGGAAGAGAGTGGTTTGTCACAGTGGCATACAATTTGCATTTCCTTGACAACTGAGATTGCTTACACTTTCATGTGTTTATTAACCATTTGGATTTCCCCTTATATAAGGCCCCTGCCCAAGTCTTTTTTTTTTTTTTTTGAGATGGAGTCTCGCTCTGTCGCCCGGGCTGGAGTGCGGTGGCCGCATCTCAGCTCACTGCAAGCTCCGCCTCCCGGGTCTACGCCATTCTCCTGCCTCAGCCTCCCGAGTAGCTGGGACTACAGGCGCCCGCCACCTCGCCCGGCTAGTTTTTTGTATTTTTTAGTAGAGACGGGGTTTCACCGTATTAGCCAGGCTGGTCTCGATCTCCTGACCTTGTGATCCGCCCGTCTCGGCCTCCCAAAGTGCTGGGATTACAGGCTTGAGCCACCGCGCCCGGCCTGCCCAAGTCTTTTGCCAGATTTTTTCTTGAATTATCTTTCTACTGGTGTGTCAGATTTTAAAACATATATTCTGAACACTAGGCCCTCATTAATTATATGTGTTGGCTATTAGCTTCACCCATTCTATGGCAAAAATTGTCTTTCTGCTTTTCAAATGCTGTCTTTGGTAAACATAGTTTAGATGTAAAATTTATCAATTTTTAATTTAAGATTAGTATTTTTTTACTATCTTAAGAAATCCTTCTCATAAATATTTTCCTATATTCTAAAATCTTTATAGCTCTGTTTTTTTTACATTTAGTTTTAAAATCCATCCACAATTATTATTTGCATATTATATGAGATAGGGGTTTAATTTCAGTTTCTCCCAAGTGATTCCCAATTTTTCTAGCATCATTAATTGAAAAATGTGTGCTTTTCCCACTACTCTGCTTTGCTACCTTTGTCAAATATCAAGTGTTTATATATATAAGAGTCTGTTTTAGGGCTTTCCATTTTGTTCAAGTGGTCTACTTGTTTATCTCTGCACCAATTCCACAATATCTTGATTGTCATAGCTTTATAATGTCTTGGAATCTGGTATAGCAAGACCCTCCAAGATTTCTTTTTCAAAAATGTCTCAGGTTTTAGAAGCGTTTTGCATTTCCACATGAATTTTATGATCATCTTGAATTACTCCAAAACAAACTATTGAGATTTGAACTGTGATTCCATTAAATCTATAAGTAAATTTGGGACAAATTAGCAACTTTATTGAATTGGCATGTTCCTCCAAACATGTAAATCTTTATTAATATCTCTCAGTTGATTTTTACACATTGATTTTGGATCTAGAAACACCCCAAATTCATGTTAATTCTAATAATTTATCTGTAGATTTTTAAAAATTTCTGTTTATACAACCATGTTATACGTGAATAAAGACAGATTCATTTCTTCCTTTTCAATTCTTATAACTCCTATTTCTTTTTTTGTGCTATATTGTCTAGGACCTCCAGAACAAAGTTGAATGAAAATAGTCATAGTAAGCATCCTCATCTAGTTCTTGATCTTAAAAGGAATGCTTTTAATATTTTACCATTAAGTATTTTATTTGCTGTAAGATTTTAATACATATTCCTTTTCAGATTAAGGAATTTCACTTCTAATTCTGGTTTACTAAAAATTACTTTAATTATTAAATGTTAAGCTTATATACTGGTATAATCCCCACTTGACCATAATATATTATCCTCTTCAATTATTATTGGATTTTGCTCTCAAATAGTTTTTTAAGGATTTTTTGCATTGACATTCATGTGTGAAATTGGCCTATGACTTACCTGGTCCTTGTGAGGTTTTAGAATCTAACTTATACTAGTTTCTTATGAGCTGGGGGTGTCCTCACTTTTCCTATTCTCTGGAGGCTTGTGTAAAAAATAACTGTGTTTTATGTTTATTAGAACTTGATTCAGATACTAATGTTTTATTTATTGGATGATTTTTTTTTTTTTGAGGTGGAGCCTCACTCTGTCGCCCAGGCTGGAGTACAGTGGGGCAATCTCTGCTCACTTCAACATCTGCCTCCTAAGTTCAGGCAATTCTTCTGCCTCAGCCTCCCAATATTGGATGATTTTTTTTTTTAAACTATTAGTTCAATTTATGATTTTATGACCAATCAACTTTTCTATTTATTTTTGAGTCAAACTTTTCCAAGAATGTCTCCATTTAATGTAAATCATTAAAACATATAGTCAGAAAGTAGTTTATAATATCCTCATTCTCTGTTAATCTTTTTTTTTTTTTTTTTTTAAGTCTCACTCTGTCTCCCAGGCTGGAATGCAGTGGCACAATCTTGGCTCACTGCAACCTCCACCTCCTGGGTTCAAGCAATTCTTCTGCCTCAGCCTCTTGAATAGCTGGGCTTACAGGCACCCGCAACCATGACTGGCTAATTTTTGTATTTTTAGTAGAGACAAGGTTTTGCCATTTTGGGCAGGCTGGTCTTGAACTCCTGAACTCAAGCGATCCACCCACATCAGCCTCCCAAAGTGCTAGGATTACAGGCATGAGCCACCACACCTGGCCATATGTCCCTTTTTTTCATTCCTCATATTACTTATTTGTGCCTTTCTTTTTCTTGATCAGTCTCAGCTGTGGCTTGTCAATTTTATTAACCTTTTCAAACAACCAACTCTTGTTGTTTGTTAATCTTCTAGATTGTGTATGTCTTTTCTAGTTCATAAATTGTCACTTTTCTTTATTAATTCCTGTTGCTTTCTTTGAATTTGATTTGCTATTATTTTACATTTTTAGGGCTATTAGAAGGAAATAATAGTGGCATCATTTGTTCTCTTGTGGGTTGAGAAGAAATGAAGTCCTGCCCAGCATGAACTCTCATTAGAAGTTGTACGAAAGGCAGACTCGTAAGTGCCAGCATTGGATAATTCAGATGACATTTATTTTTAGGCTTAGAACAGAATACAGTTGTCCCACTACAGTTTACGAGCCTGGTTGTTGATAACTGCTATTGTAAGAAAATTTTGAAATTAAGAATTAAAAATCTTGGGACTTATGGGGAAAAATATGACTAGAGAGCCAAGAGAGAAAGCACCTCTATAAAAGCCCACTAAATAGTCACGTATTCACTAAACTAAAAGAAGAGATACGACACCTTCAACAAAGGCAATCTCAATGACGTCTTACATTTTTCAACTAGTAATAATGAAATTGTATCATTGGTTTCCAGTGATCATTTCTTGTTCTATAGAAACCTTTCTTTTCAGTTTCAGTAGAAGACTTGTAAATTCATTGTGTGTGTGTGTGTCTGTGTGTGTGTGTATTCACAGGTATGCATACTAAGCAGTCTTTTTGCTTGAGTCTCATACTTCTCTTAATGCCCTAAGCTTTTCTGAATTTAATGTTCAGGAATTATTAAGTTCACCCTTCAACAATTGTTCTTATATTTATCACTCCAGAGATATTATTGGAATACATTTAAAAGCCCTTCCTGCCTGCCTGCCCGCCTTTTCTTCCTTTCTTTTTTCCTCTCTTTCTTCCTTCTTTCCTCCCACAAAGACCTATTGAATGCCTGCTGCTTACTCTTCAGGCCTTGTTCAAGGAATACAGCAATGAACAAAAGAGAAAAAAATCCAGCTCTTAGGTGGCTTATAAATCTGGTGGGACTAGACAAACAGTAACCAAGGTAAATAAATAAAATATGAATGTCAGATGGTAGTAAGTGCTATGCAGAAACACAAATCAGGTGAAGGGGGCAGAGAGTGCCAGGGAGTGGAAAATGGAATTTAGGGAAGTTTGCAATTTAGATAGTGTAACCAAGGAAGATCTCACTGGGAAGCTGAAATTTGAATAAAGACTTGAAGAGGAATGAGGAAGGAGCCATGTGGCTCTGGGAAGGCCAAGGTGAAGAATATTCCAGGCAAAGAGAACAAGTACCAATGCCAGGCCCTAAGTCCTTGTAGGCCATGGTAAAGCTTTTAGTTTAAGGAAAATGGGAAGCCAAGGGAAGATTATAAACAGCCAAGTGACATGATATGGCTTATTCTCCAAAAGTTTTACTCTGACTGTTGTATTGATAATTTTTGTATTTTAGTAGATGGGGTTTTACCATGTTGGCCAGGCTGGGTCCCAAACTCCTGCCCTCAAGAGATCTGCCAGCCTTGGCCTCTCAAAGTGCTGGGATTACAGGTATGAGCCACCGCACCTAGCCTATTTTTTTTTTTTTTTTTGAGACAAGGTCTCCTCTCTCTGTCACCCAGGCTGGAATCCAATGGCACAATCACAGCTCACTGAAGCCTCGACCTCCCAGGGCCCAATTGATCCTCCTACCTCAGCCTCCCAAGTAGCTGGAACTACAGGTGTGTGTCACCATGCCTGGCTAATTTTTGTATTTTTTGTAGTGATGGGGTTTTGCCATATTGCCCAAGCTGGTTTTGAACTCGAACTCAAGCCATCCACCCACCTTGGCCCCACAAAGTTCTGGGATTACAGGTGTGAGTCACTGCACCCTGCTGAGATACATGTTTAAAAAGAGAGGGGACAAGCTTTGATGGATCAGATGAGGAACATGGAGCAAAGTATGAGGTCCAGGATTGCTCTATAATTTTTGGCCTGAAAAGCTAAAAGAGTAAAGTGCTATTTATAGAAAGGGGGGAAGCTGCAGAAAGAGCAGGTTTGGAAGAGCAGATCGGGAGTTCAGTATTGGATATACTAAATTTGAGAAGTGTGTAAGACAACCAAATGAGGCAACTGGATATTTAAATCCAAACTGAGGTGCAAGGTAGGCTGTCATTGTTAATTTGGGTATTATAAGCATATAGATATTGTAAGACTTTATCATGAAAAATATTCTTTCCTTCTTCATCACTGACTTTATCTCACAATTTTCCCCTTTTTTCTAATTATCCTAAATAAGAACAACTTTGCTCTCCTGAAAATAAAATTCTTCCACTTTGACAAATAAGAAATAGTTCAAACATTCACACTGAACTAGGATTTCTTAAAAAAAAAATAAAATTCCCCATAAAAATAGAAATACAAATTTAAAGAGTAAAACAGCAAGACAGACATGTAATTGTTAATCTACAGAGCCATTACAAACTTAAGTCAATAACATCTGGAACAAGAAGTTAGAAACACTAAACCCTTAGGCTAATTTGGTGCCATCTCTCTAATTTCAACTTAATGTCAAGTCCTGCTAAACCTAAATGATGCTTTTTTTTTTTTTTTTTTTTTTTTGAGATGGAGTCTCGCATGCAGTGGCGCGATCTCAGCTCACTGCAGCCTCTGCCTCCTGGGTTCAAGCAATTCTCCTGCCTCAGCCTCCCGAGTAGCTGAGACTACAGGCATGCACCGCCACACCCGGCTAATTTTTTGTATTTTTAGTAGAGATGGGGTTTCACCATGTTGGCCAGGATGGTCTTGATCTCCTGACATCATGATCCACCCGCCTCAGCCTCCGAAAGTATTGGGATTACAGGCGTGAACCACTGCGCCCTGCCAATGATGCTTTTGTATTTTACTTCAAGAGGAGCCTTTACAGTCTCTCATGGAAGTTACTCATAGTTTTTGTGCCAATTCCCTTTCTATGGTCTGTAATGGCCAAGGCTACCTAATTCAACTGTGGGATTTAAAAAGCCTTTAGTTCTTCTCCCTCACTATTTGCACTGTAACTTCTGTTCTTAGCTTCCTCTAAGTACATGCTTTCAGATAAAGCTCCCCTTGCCATTCTCTAATTCTCTTTCCTGCTATTGGCCACACTAGAAAGTCACAGAAAAGACTAAAGTACTTTCCACTTTCCTCACCTACTTAATGATGCAGCAGTGATAGTCTTTCATTCAGGAGTCAAATCTGAAAAATATCAATAAAATATGTTTTTATTCTTTCTTCTCTATCTCAGTATTGTATTTGCCTTTCTACCCATCTCTCCACCCTTCCATTTATCCATCTATTCATGCATCCCTCTCTCTACTCACTCATCTATTTCATAACAACCCAAGGTTCTGTATAGTTTTCAAACTGCTTTTATTGTGATCATCTCACAGCAATGTACTGGAGGAAGGAAGAAAAATTCCATATTTATGTAGCCTAGGCCCAATGGACATAAACAGAAAACTTATGTATTTCTACCCATTCTCCCTCTAATGTGGCCATCTCTCCTTTCAAATGCCCCCGATCCGTAGCATATCCAATCTAGTTCTTTTTTCTGTGTAACATAGAATGTTTTTGCATTCTAGTCATGGCCACTAGCAGCTTCATAGAATTTACTACTTTATCTCTTCGCCCAAAATCGTACCCCCAAATCCACTTCTTAGGACTTATGACTTTGCAGTTACTAAAGTCTTTCATGCAATCTTTAATAAAGAAATTGAGAAAAACTGGAATCCTGTGTTAATGTTGGGGATTCCTATTTCCTCTCTCTCAAAACCTTTCCATGATAAGTCTCTTGTTTCTTCCTTTTGTCCCGTTTATGGGTAAGTGTGTCATTCATCATGCCAAGGCTAGTTCCTCCCCCTGTATTTTTGAGCCCACACCTACTCACCTCTCCTGAGATCTTACCTCCTACCTCTTCTGAGACTTGCCTTTCTTGTATCTTGTATGTCTCCTTCTCTGCTAGCTCCTTTCCTGTGGTCTTCAACACATTCAGGCATCTTGAACTGTAACAAATAGTTTAGCTTCTCTGTTGTTTCCTACCAGGATCCCCATTGCTGCCACACATATTCCCTGTTTCTTCAACTTGCCCACCATCTTCTCACTCCTTAGCATTTTGCAGTTTGATTCATATCCTCACCACTGTCCTGACTGCTCCTTTACAGATTATCTGGGACAAAGTGCAATGGCCTTTTCTTGAGCTGTATTATTTTAAACTGTTCTCTGTAGCGTTTTAACACAAGGCAAAGTTTGACAAAGGAGCTGTTGACAATTGAAGTGGGTTTTTGGTAAAGAACAGCTACTACTTGGAGAATACTTGGTTTACTTACCTTGATCTTGTCCTAGTCTTATAGGTCAAGAAACTGGAGTTTTCCTATACATCCAGAGATGAAAATACCCTTGTGATATGGTTTGGCTCTGTGTCCCCACCCAAATCTCACTTCAAATTGTAATCCCCATGTGTCAAGTGAGGGACTTAGAGGGAAGTGATTGGATCATGGGAGTGGTCTCCTCCCATGCTCTTCTCGTGATAGTGAGTTCTCACAAGATCTGATGGTTTTGTAAGTGGTGGTTTCCACTCCTCTCTCTTGCCTGCCACCATGTAAGATGTGCCTGTTTCCCATTCTGCCATGATTGTAAATTTCCTGAGGCCTCCCCAGCCATGCAGAACTGTGAGTCAATTAAGCCTCTTTCCTTTATAAATTACCCAGTCTTGGGTATTTCTTTATAGTAGTGTGAGAATGGACTCATATACCTTGAGAATATGATGACACTCATTGAACTCCCAAGTGGCATGGAGAGCCAAATTTTTAACACAATGGTAGGCAATTTCCTGGTCTTAAGCAGGAAAAGCATCCTGCAAAGCTTGATTATTGTCACCATGTGCCTTGTTAGCTGCAATGTGCTGCAGTGGAATAGAAAGGCTACAGAATTAACTAGCTCTAGACTTGAATTTGAGTCCACATCAATTGGCTAGTTGTTTAATTTTGGAAACATGTTTAGCCTCTCTAGCCCTCAGTTTCTGTATCTGTAAAAAATAAGTATATCACCTATTTGGGGGTATTGTTGTAAAATTTATCAATATGTCATAGTAATATCACATAAAAGATGCCTAGTGTGATCACCACCATCACCAACAGACATTGGAACACTCAGATGTGCCAGACATGGTAGCTGATTAGGTTATAAACTGTGACCAGTGCACTATCCCTGTGCATATCAAATCTTCAGTGTTGTGGGGGTGGCAGAGATAAACAGCCAAATGCACCGTAGGAATTTGCATGAAGGTATGTCAAAGGTATTGTGCATGCACAGAAGGAGTACTGCTTATCTACTTAGAGTTTTCCTGTCATCTTTGTTGGATTGGACCAACTCATGGCATTCTCCACATCTCAGGTTCAATGTCACACTTTCCCTGACACATTTGGTTGCCATGTGCCCTTGCACTTACCATTTTGTGGCATTCATCACAGAGATAATGACTTACTAATGTGTGTTTCAGACTCATAACGTCATGGAGCCAAGGACTATCTCTGCTGTGTTCCTTGCTGTATCCTCACGCCTAGTGCCGTGCCTGGCACATTGCAGGGGTTTAAGACATATCTGGGTAGCTGAATCAAGAACTATAAGGGGTTTGGTGGGGTTGCGTGAGGGAGTAGTTGAGAAAATGAAAAGACTCTAGGGGTGAGATAATGAAGAGCCTTTTTGATAAAGAGTTTGGACTTCAAATAGCAGAGAATGGTGAACTATTGAAATATTTTATTTTTATTTTTTTGAGACGGGCTCTGGCTCTGTCATCCAGCTCACCATAGCCTCAACCTACTGGGCTCAAGCAATCCTCCCGTATCAGCCGTTGGTGTAGCTGGGGCTACAAGCTCACACCACCACACCCAGCTAATTTTTTAAAAAGTTTTTGTAGAAATAAGGTCTCACTATATTGCCCAGTCTGGTCTTGAACTCCCGGGCTCAAGCGATCCTCCCTTGACCTCCCAAAGTGCTGGGATAACAGGCACAAGCCACTCCCTCAGCCTATTGAGAGATGTTAAACAAGGCATATAATCAGGTTGGAGCTTAGAAAGTTCATTCTGGCAGCAGTATAGTATATTATGGGGTGTATGTGATGGGGTGGGGGGATGAGAGACATTCAAGAGTTTTAGTTAGGAGGCTCTTGCTCAAGACCAGGTGAGAAATCACGAGGACTCAAATGAAAGCAATAGCAGTGGGGATGGAGCAAGCTGTTTGAGGGTCAGAATTAATGTGACTTAGTGAACAAGTAGATGTGAGAAGAAAGGAAGAAGAATAATTCTAGATTGATTTCCAAGTTTCTACCTTGTATGATGGGTATTGGAACCCATTATACTTGAAAGATGAGCTTTGGCATCAGACAGCTTGCATGTGACATCAGGCATCATTCGCCTTAGTTTTTCCATCTGTAATAAAAATTTCAATAGCTCCCTTGGGGGTTGGTGTGATATGAAATGTCTGTCACTGAGCAGAGATGACATTTCAGTTTGTCCATGTTTTCCCATCCCTGTAATTGAGCCTTGGCTAAAAGAATAAAAATAGATTCAATGGAGAAGACAGAGAACTTGGATTTGCAAACTTTAAGTTTTAGACATCTTTGTGGTACTCACCTTTTGAATACACAATAAAAGATCTTAAAACTAAAACTGAGGCTAACAACATTGTAAACTTATAGTTCTTGTAAGAGATTTTCCATATAAGAAGCCACACAATCCCCCGCCAACCCCCCAACCCCGTAGATTTTGCAACCTATTACGGACCAAACAAGTTGAAACATGTTTGCCCTGTGGACCATTAGAAAGAGCATAGACTTTGAAATCAAATCTGACAGAGGGGAATGTCCACTTCTGACTCACATTTCTCATTAAAGAATGGAATTGATGGTTGGTGTCACTCAGGCTGGTGTGTGATTAAGATACCTCCCAGTGGAAAACCTACCAGTGTGCTTGAATTATATAGTCACTCAGTAAATATACATTTCTTTCCCTCAAAGTTCCAAATCACAACAAAAATATTATTTAAGAAAAATTTTAAAGAGCCACTTAAACTCCAGTGGACTGACCTGCAGTCAGTACACCTGCTTTCAGCCAAAAGTCCACTTCCTACAACTACGCTACTTGACAAAAAGTGTTTATAATTATCATACATGTAGGCCAAAGGTAATATAAGATATGGAATCAAAGGCCAACTCAGTAACATTTGGGGCAAATTAGAATACTAAAATAAAAATGCATGTTAGACTTTAAATTCAATATGAAGAGTTAAGATAAAAAATGTAATTCAGTTATTTCTCAGTTATCCAGAAAATAGTTTGTCACGGTTCCTTACAACTCCCCAGAACTTTGCATAGTTAAGATTAGAGAGAAAAATCTGTATTAATTTGCTTTGGTGCTAGTTTCGCTTGGTGACATCATCTCTAAAGTCATCCTAATCACGAGGGTGAACAACTTTGCAGAAGACATTGCTTTTCTAGCAGGGCAAGAGGAGAATAAGTGTCTTTTAAGAGCCTCCAAGCTTTTAATTTGTAAAGTTGAGAACTGTTAGCAATATTTAATCTTTAGCAATCAGTTCCTGTTTTAGTGCACAGTAACAAAGGGGTTGGCTGTTTGTTCATGAACTTTTTGCAAGCTTAAATTCCTATGATAAAAGTCAAATTAAACAATAGATGCTACTCAAGGATACAGTTTTTTAAAAAGAGACAAAAATGTAAACATTTTTATAATGAGATCTCTAGTATTTTCACTGATGTCCACTGTAAGCAAATATTTTGGAGTATATTACAAATAATTTAGGTTATGGTGAGCCCAGGAGTTCAAGACCAGACTGGGCAATAAAAAGGTTAGAATTCTTTTCTTTAGAGGAGGAATTCCAGGCAGAATTTGGCATTTCCTCTGTCAAATTAGTCTGATTCCAAAGCCCATGCTCTTTCTAATATATCACAGGTTAAATCTGTTTAAACAAGTTCTCTTCAAAAAAGGTTTCAAAAGTCTGCACAAATGTGTGTGTGTCTGTGTAATGGGATGGAAGCCCACGAAATCCAAATAGTTCTTTTTATGAACAGATGAAATTCAGTAACCTTGAGGAAAAGAAATAGTGTTTTTCAAAAGTTTAAATTTAGCTTTAAAAATAGATTATGATTTCTGTGAAAAGACCTTGGTTTGCAATGGGATAAATGGCCTAATTTTCTTGCTCTTGTTAGTAACATGATATTTTGGTTGCCATTCTATGAACTGACATGATCCTGACATAAGAGAATAATTGTGAGTTAATGAAAGATTCTCTAAAACTAAAGCTGGCAATTTTATTACAAATGGTTGATTTAGAGGAGGTGTCAGAAATGGATGATATAATTTGACTTTATTTGTAATATTAACAACTATAGTTGAACAACTTTAATGTAATCAGAAAAGTCAATATATTATTACATCACCATGATCTCACTCCTTCTACGTCACTAGAGTTTACTTTCTTTATAACCAGATGACTACTTTTGGTTGGCCTAGGACTATCCTGGTTTTAACACTATAAGTTTCCCTCAGTCCCAACCAAATAGGGATGGCTAGTCACCCTATACATAACTGTAGATATAAAGTAGTTAGTGGCTGGACATGGTGGCTCATGCCTGTAATCCCAGCACTATGGGAGGCTGAAGAGGAAGGATCACTTGAGCCCAGAGTGTGAGACTAGCCTAGGCAACATAGTGAGACTTTGTCTCTACAAAAAATGAAAAATTAGGGAAGCATGGTGGTGTGTATCTGTTATCCCAGCTACTCAGGAGGCTGAAGTGGGAGGATTGTTTGAACCCAGAAGCCTGAGGATGCAGTGAGCTATGATAGTGCTACTGAACTCTAGCCTGGGTAACAGAGGGAGACCTGTCTCTAAATAAATAAATAAATAAAGTAGTCAATGCCTCCTTAAAAGCATTTAGCATATTACTCCAAAACTCTTTTTTTGTAAAGAATGACGTGCAGTTTTTTTTTTTTTTAGTGAGGGAGAGGTATTAAAATATTTGTCATTTGAATTTAGTGGTGTATATCAAAATAGATGGTATAACATTTTCTTTTCAAATCTCAATATTCCTGATTTTGAATCGGGCAACACTGTATTGATCTGCCTCCATGAGTCTCCCTCCCCCAACCATTGTTTTTATGACCTCAATTTCTTGTGAGGCATAGCCCCAGGATGTAGACTGAACAAAGCAACCAAGATGGGCAGGTCCTTGAACTGCTTTGTTCATAGAATGAGAAAACCAACATCATAGTCAGTTCGTCTTTAATTCTCTGCAAGACTTGCTGCACCTCATTAAACCTGAGACCTCGTAAGCAACAAGCTTAGACTAGGCACTAAAGGGATCTCAATTTGGCAAGAAATGGCCAAATCACTCTTGCTGGTGAATTCCAACTTCTCAAATTAAGACCCTTTCCCTGCTACATGTTTACTCTGAGTTCCAGCAGCAATATCCTCTCCAATTGCGGGTTACTTTGCTCCGGAGCAGGTCCTTGGTAGGCATTCTATTCAACACAGTAGCGCTGGAAGTCACAGTGAGGTTTATGGTTCAGCACTGCTGATTTGCCCTGTTCTTCCCAGTTGCTGGAGCAGCCGCAAGGGGCAAAAGGTGACCAGGTCACTTCTACTCCACCTGCTTCTGTTGTTGTTTCTTTTAAATCCTCTTAAGTGGACTTTTAAGTGTGAACTTTGCAACCATGTCCTGGCTAAAGAACAACCTCAGAGGCAGCTGCAGCTTGTTCAAAGAGATGGGCTGGTGGGAATCCCAGACTCTCCTGATTTCTGTTCACAAACTCTCACTAATCTGGCAACCAGGTGGTTAATGCCAGTGTTGGCCGCATGGACACACAAGTGTCTTTCTTGCCCGAAGTCTGCAGGAGGTCAGCAGCTGGAAACACTGAAGTCTGAATTTCTCACATCCAGGTATAAATGGGGAAGTCAAAAATTTCTCCTTGTTTTCCACTTAAAATGCTGAAGAAGAGATAAACTTTAGAAGTCAGCTAGCCAGAATGGCAGAAGTTGCCTATAAGCCCAAAGAGTTTGCATGAATTGTCTATTGGTGTGTCACAAATGACCCTTTTGTAGTGAAAACTGGAATCATGTGGTAGTAATAAGCAAGGACAGTGGAGCCAATCTGCCTGGGTTCAGTCCCTAGCTCCCTTCACTTAGTGTGGCCTTAGATGAGGTATTGATCTCTCTCTGCACTTCAGTTTTTCCATCTGTCAAATAGGAACAACAAGAGTACATACCTCAGAGGGTTATTTTGAAGACAAAATGAATTAGTATTTGTAAAGTACATAGAACAGCACTGGACACAAAATAAGAGCTGTATATTTTTTAGTTAGTAGTACAGTAACAAACCTAGCACTTTATCAAATAACCTGATATGGGTCTCAGTTCTTGAGATAACATCTGTAAGGTTGACCATTATTATTATTATTTGAGACATGGTCTCACTCTGTTACCCAAGCTGCAGTGCGGTCGCGCAATCACGGCTCACCGCAGCCTCGACCTCCCGGACTCAGTTGATCCTCCCAGCTCAGTCTCCTGGGTAGCTGGGACCACAGGTCTATGCTGATAAATTTTATGAAAACCAGTGGAGTTGATGTTATCATTATCCCTATTCCACAGAGAAGAAAACTAAAGCTCAGTCAGGCTGAATACGATGCCCAACATCACCAGTTGGTAAATGACAGGGCTGGGACTCACACCCGGGTGTTTCTGACTCCAGAGCCCATAGATTTGAGCCCTCTGCTTTCTGACTTATATAAGGCAGCTTTCTCTCATCTAGGTGACTAGTTCTTGCATCAAAGTTCCTCCTGAAGACCAGTTACCTGATTATGAGCATCAGTAGGTTAAGTCACATTGTCCAAAGACTCCCAAGTTGTGCAAGCTCTGCATTTGTACTTGGGACATTTTTTTCATGACTAGCACACATTTCTTTAGGAAGGGATGGCTGGAGCTGCTTCTGCTACAGAAAGAACCCAGCATGGACCAGCTTCTTCTCACTCAAGCTCTGAAAGTCTGAAACAGGCATCCAAGCTACCTCCAAGAGAACCAGAGAGGACAGCAACTTAAGCCCTAAGGAGCCCTTGTTCTTCAGAGGCAGCGGGGCACAGTGGAAAGATTATAGATTGAGAGCCTGAGAGAGCTTAGTTCTTAGTAATTGTGAGGCCTTCTGTTATCAGTCCACCTTCTCTAAGCCCCAGGTTCCTCCCTTGTAAAATGAGGGTCATGGTCTCCATTTTGAGGGGTTGTGTGAGCATTAAATAAGCAACTGGAGCTGCACTTTCAGGATCCAAATTTTGACTCCCCTACTTATTATATGTGTGACCTTGGGCAAGATACATCAGCTCTCTGAGTCTGTTACCTCATTGGCAAATGGGGTTAAAGAACTCCAACTCCATCAGTTCTTCTGAGCACTCCCTTTTTGTTCTCTTCTTTTAACTCACTTACATGTGGGCTATGATGGAGAACTCAGGTATTTTTAGCTTTAATATAGAAGAAGGAAGTTCTTCAAGAGGAAGGTCTTTGTTGTGTGGTGAAAGCGTATTTAGCTCTGGGGCATGGAAGCAGAGATTGCACCTGAATTATTCATTTTTGGATCCTAGGATCCAGCAGAGTATCCCACACAGATACCAACAAACATTTTAGAAGTGAGTGACTGAATACTAGTACCTGTAACCATTTTCATTTTTCATGTATCTATCCTAATCATGACCTGCCTTCAGTTTCTTTTTTCCAAAAAGGTAAATATGCGGGCCCAAGATTTTAGTGGTTTTTGAAAGGAAAGAAAATTAATTTTCCCTAGTAGGTAGTTCGTAATCTAAGGCAATATCACACAGGCCACAAACTCGCTGTGTGATTTTGTGCAAATAACATAATGTCCCTAGTCATCATGACCTGGAATCACTCACAGAAACTGAATCTAACTTTTGTGTACAGTGACACTCAAATGTCTGCTGCATGAATAAATGATGTTTTTGCTAACAACTAGAACTTGATTTAGTCATGGATAGAACAATATTTAATAGAATAATTTCATATGAATATAAATAATTATTTATGATGATATATAGGGCTGAAGAATGCCCCCCCTCCAAAGATATCCATGTTTTAATGCAAAATTTGGTAGCTGGAAGTTAGTTGTTCATGTAATAAATACTTAAAAATATGGAAGTGATTTTGGAGTTGGATCATGGATACAGGATGGAAGAATTTTGAGGCACATGACAGAAAAAAACAGGTTGCTTGAGACAGGCTGTGGATAGAAATATGGACAGTTAAGGAACTGTTGGTGAGGTCTCAGAAGGAAATGAGAAGCAAGTTAGGGAAAGCCTGTGTTGTCTTAGAGGATACATATATCATCTTAAACAGGATGTTGGTAGAAATATAAAGGTTAAATGCATTGCTAGTACTGGGTACAATGGCTTATGCCTTTAATCCCAGCACTTTGGGGGGTTGAGGTGGGCAGATTGATCGACCCCAGGAATTCAAGATCAGCCTGGGCAACATGGCAAAACCCTGTCTCTACAAAAAATAGAAAAATTAGCCTAGTGTGGTGGTGCATGCCTGTAGTCCCAGCTACTTGGGTGGCTGAGGCAGGAGGATTGCTTGAGCCCAGGAGGTCAAGGCTGCGATAAGCTCTAATTGTGCCACTACACTCTAGCCTGGGGAAGAGAGTGAGACTCTGTCTCAAAAAAAGAAAAGTGATACTGGTGAAGTCTAAGAAGAAAACAGAAACATCTCATTGGAAACTGGAGGAAAGGAGTCCTTGTTAGTGGCAGAAACTTATAAAAGATGAAATTAGACATTTAGCTGAGGAGACCTCTAAGAAAAGTGTTGAAAGTACAGCCTGGTCTTTTCTCACGGTATATAGTAAAATAAGAAAGGGAAGAGATAAATTGAGGGTAGAACTGTTAAGCAAAAGGTAACCAGAATTAGATAGCTTTGGAAATTCTCAGCCTGTCCAGGTTGCAAAAGATGCTAAAATTTGGAGATCCACTGTTCAGGAAAGTGTGCTCTGGAGAGGAAGCCAAGGTTGTGACTGGACAACCTTTTGCTAGTGCTTTAGAACTTACCAAAATATCAAAATGTTTATTTATAGAGAGAAACCTTTAAAGAGATTGTGGTGTGACTCATGGATCCATGGATCCCCACAACCATCTTAGGAGAAGCTGGGCCCAGAGATGGAATTATCTAGAAAAGCCCTGTGGAGAATCATCTTATCTAATGGCGTGATTACTCATGATATACATGGGAGACCCACAACATTTTTGAGACTGTTGTATCAGCAGAAACACTGCCAGGTTTGACTGAAAAACATAGGAGGAAATGAGGGAAGCCTGTCTGACTTTCAAAATTCTACAAGCAGGAAACAGGCTGATAAAACTACTCAGCAGAAAACATGTGCTGCCCTTCAAGAAAAAGAAAGGATGACCTTGAAGGTGGAGGCTTGGGCCACCTTTCATTTTTTCTTTTTTGAGATGGAACATCTGTAACTGTTATCCTATCTCACCACTGTATTTTAGAATTAGGCAATTTAATGGAGAGAAATTTTGCCCCGGGATGAATGATACCCAGAGTTCCAACCATGCTTAACTTAGATGACCTAGATGATGAGCTTTGGACTTTTGAGTTGATAATGTTTGGATGAGGTTTTGAACATGAGTTGGTGCTTTAATGGGTTAAGACTCTGGGAGATGTTAAGATGGGGATAAATTTATTTTGCATGTGGGATGAACATGGCAGGATGAACATGAACTTTCAGGAATGTCTGTGGTAGACTAAGAAGAGTTCCTCAAAGATATCACGTCTTAATCCCTGGAACCTGTGAAGGTTACTTTTTGTGGCAAAAGAAAAGAAAAGGACATTGCAGATACACTTAAACTAAAGATCTTGGTATGATGAGATTATCCTGAGCCCTCCAGGTGGGCCCTAAATGCAATTGTATATAATATTATAAGACAAAGGCAGAGGGGGATTTGCACACAGATAAAGAGGGGACCGTAACGTGATCACAGAAGCAGAGACTGGAAATATGTGATGACAAGGAAGCCAAAGAATGCTGGCAGCCACCAGAAGCTGGAAGGGCAAGGAACTGATTCACCTCTAAGGCCTCCAGAAGGAACATGGCCCTGCTGACACTGTAATTTCAGTCCGGTTATACTGATTTCATTCTGTGAGAAATGAAGAAAATAAATTTGTGTTGTTTTAAGCCATCAAGTTCGTAATAATCTGTTATAGAAATAATGGGAAACAATACTAATTACTAATAATGGCAATTAACTTGTGGATTGCTGCCTTTTTCATGTAATTCCAATAGTGTGGATATTAAGTAAAGCTTCCTACATCTGCACAGTTGTGTCTACATAGGAAACTTGACTCAATATGAGAGACAAATCTTTTATTCTATACTAAGAACAGTGGTTTCCAGACTTAGCTGAATACTGCAATCACTGGGAGAGATTAAAAATCCCAGTGCCCAGCCCCAATCCCAACCAATTACATCAGAATCTCTGGAGGTAGAACCCAGGCATCCGTACATTTTAAAACTCCCAGGTAATCCCAAAGTGCAGCCATGTGTGGGAACCACTGACTGAAGAGAAAGCATGAATATCTCTATTTGTGCTTGGACATCTGCCTATAATCCTGGGTGTGAATTTTCAACAGCCTGCTAAGTGTCCATACCTGGTTGCCTCTATGGCACCTAAACTGAATGCATCAGAAACTCAACTCGTTCCTTTCTCCCTGCAAACTTGCTCCTCCTCCTGTGCACCAAGCATACATAGTGGCACCTTCAGCTTCTCTGTCACCTTGGGGGTCATCCTGTGACCACCTTACTCCCTGTTTCCCACTCTGCCCCATCCCCAGACACTTCTTTTGTCCATTCTGCGGACCATGGTGCCCTACAGAGGGAACTTCGAAGGCTTTGGGGAGGCTTCAGAGGGTAGAGTGGAGGGGAATAAGTGGATTCAAAGTTGGAGCCTCCCCCACCTTTACAAAGAACTGCTGTTTTGTTTGTTTGTTTGTTTTTAAGTATCTAGGCCAGGTGTGGTAGCTCATGCCTATAATCCCAGCACTCTGGGAGGCCGATGTGGTAGAATCGCTTGAGCCCAGGGGTTCAAGACCAGCCTGGGCAATGTAGTGAGGCCCTATCTCTACTAAAAATTTAAAAAGTAGCCAGGTGTTGTGGCACACGCCTGTAGTCCCAACTACTCCAGAGGCTAAGGTAGGAGGATCACTTGAGCCTGGGAGGTTGAGGCTGCAGTGAGCTGTGATCATGCCACTGCACTCCAGCCTGAGCAACAGAGTGAGAATGCCTCCCCCCAAAGAAACAAAAACTAATTAATATATTAAGGATCTAAGAAAGATTTCATTTGAAAAATGAGTTCAGCTGTTTAAAAAATAGAAAAAACAATACAGCAGTGCAGCTACACTACACACCCTGAGTTTCAAACAGAAGACTGAGATGTTTTCATGGGGGCAGGAACACAGGGAGCTGCTGGGAGAAAGCAGCTTCATTGCTTACCTTGTCTGCTCAAAATGGCAGCACGGAAGCTGTGGGTGGAGGCCCAGGCACAGAAACAATTGCTGCGAGAAGTCTGAAGCGGCAGGCAGGCCAATTTTTGGAACCAGAAGCTACTCCTTGCTGCAAAAATAGGAGGTATTTCTTTTCATGCATGGGTAAACCAAGATTCTGAGAGTTTAAGACACTTGTCCAAGGCACACAGCTAGTAAATGGGGGCTTCTAGATTTCATTTGGGGTCTTGCTCATCCCCAAAGCTCCCAGGCTTAAAGTCCTGGTTTTGCCTTTCTATTTTCATCCTATCCAGTGGTTTTTCAAACTTTGGTGTGTGTAAGAATCACCTGGATTGTCTGTTAAAGATTCTAATTCTTAGGTCTAGTTTTTGGGAGTTAATATAGCAGATCTGGACGGGGATGCGTCCCAGGTGATTCTTATGCAAGCAGGCTACAGACCACACTCTGGAAAACCTCGTCTAGGTTTTATGTGGGATTCTTATGTGTGGAAGATGCCCTTGGCTCCAAGAATGTGGTGAAGACTCTGAAGCACTTATTCCCACTCCCCAACCTCCTACTTTCCAGAGAGAGACTTTTGGGTTTAGGGTGGTTACAGGGTTGGGGGAGTGGGTTTAGGGTGGTTACAGGGTTGGGGGAGTGGGCTTCTCCAGGGGAGTGGGCTTCTGTGGCATCTGAGCAAGACTCTACCAGGAACAGGAGCAACTGAACTTCCCATGGGGAACACCTGGTTCCTTCCCAACCCTTCCAAAATTCCACCGATCCCAATTTCTGTACAGAGTGGGTGAAAACGACTCACTTCCGGGATTTTATTTTGCAACCAGAATGGCCAAATGTTGCAGTGGCTTTTGACTTTGCTCCCTTTTTGGCCTGCCTGAAAGAGGTCGTTAAAAACTCACGTATCTGTTGATCTGGCTCTCAGCTGCGGGACGCCTTCTGCTACCAGGCTCATAATGGCAGCTTTGAAGTCCAGCACAAGTGTGAATTTATTGTTTTATAAAGACCAGATTCCTGAACAGGTCATAAATTACCTTGTTAGACAAAGGCTTCTGGGGAAATGTAATGTGTTGAAATCCTTCAGTGGGTGATTATCCTAACACATTGCTGGCAGAGCAAATAACTGGCACGCAGACGCCAAAATCCAACAGCTGCCAAACTCCGGAGCAGTGCAGCCAGGCTAGGCTTTGAAATCTTAGTTAAATATTTCTCCTAGGTGAGAAAGAGAGCGAGAATAGCATTAAAAAAAAAAAATTGACTTCCCATTCCTGATCTTGTTTAGGAGAATTCTGCCTTTAGATTCCATTGAAATATAAGTAATTACCATTATATGGATTGTGGTGGCATAATTCTCTTTGGTTGCAAGAAGATTCTTCTCACTGCGGATTCATCATCTTTCCTGGGCTCACAGCTTCCTACCTGTCTAGGTGACCTTCCAGAGTTACAACTGGCACAATTAGCTTTTTGACACTAACCACTGATTGGCCATTAGCTGATGATACTTGGAGCTCCTCTCTTGTCTCCAGACCTGGTATGAAATACCAGCCTCTGTGATGAATTGTCTTCCTCTCTTCTTTCCTTTAATAAGTTTATGCTACCTACAACTAAATGAAAGGACTTGAATAGAATCAAAATGCCAACTGAAAATAAAATGGTGTCAAAACCTGAACAATAATATTTCTTATATAACAATATTTTAAGATGTGGTTAGAAAAGTAATATATGCTCACTGTACTGAATCTAGAAAACACAGAAAATGCAAAAAAGGAAAGTAAAACCTATCCAAGAGTTCATCAACCAAAAGGAGCTACTGTTTACATTTTGGCTAAAAAAGTGGGCTTATACTAGAACACATTGTTTTGTAACCTGCGTTTCCACACAGCTAAATATCACAGACATTTGTTTGTGTCATTAAGAATTCATCTACAATATCTTTTTCAACATTTGCAAGGTAGACATACTCCTAAGTTTGTTGATCAGAAGAAAGATATGTCTGCCCTCATAGAACTTTGTGAGAGTGTAAGAACATACTTCTAAAAAAATGGTGAAATGCCTTTTAAAACTGTTAATATTGGTTGTGTACACGTATTCCAATCAAATTATGGTCACTGATGTCATATAAAATCCTCAGGAATTAATGTTGATTACCATATAATACTGGATCTGATTTTTTTTTTCTCTTTCTTTATTATACTCCTTTTAGCACAGGACCTGGACCACAGTAAGTGCGTAGCAAATATTGGTTGGATGAATGGTTGGTGAATAGGTATGTCAAATATAACTGAAGTTGGTTTGCTTATCAAAAATTGGGTCTTCTTTCTGGAATTCAGGAAGGGAAGTCAAACCTAAATGCCATGGTAGCTCTTCTCTTCTTGGATAATTGTTCAGACAAGAGAGGATAAACTGAATCAGATAGCATTTTGAGGAGTCCCTTCCACACCCAAGTTTTCTCCTTGTAGGTAGAGAGCGCTGTGCTGAAGTTCAAGACACATTCATATCATGACACCGCAATATACCCTCTGGAAAGGAAGGGGCCAGGTCAACTCCATACTGTTCAGACAAGTGCGTTGGTTTATTAATCTCAGCAGCAAAAGAAACAGTTCTTTGCAGAGAATTGTGGGCTTTGAGGAATACATTAAAGTCTGTGCTGTCCCAGAGCAAGACATAAGCTTGACGTATATGGTATTCAGAGACTCAGAAACTGGAAAAAGCTGAGATTAGATCAATTTTTTTTCACCTGTTTGATTTGTGTCTGATGCCTACATCTTGACAGATAATTAGCAGGTCACATAGAGTACCTGGAAGGCACTGAAATATTACAACTTATGGGTACCTGGCTCTGGACGGTATATGTTAAGAATCATTCTGAAGTTGGCTTGCTAGATCTCTGACACTTGTGAAAAAATGATCATAGAAAATGTTTGAATTTGCTTTAAGGCAGGACCTAATAAACACGTGTGCATTATGGGAACTGAAGCAGCAAATCTGTTATTTTTGCTAAGGACTAGAAAACTCTTTGAGAACAGAATGGGATGAGAGGGAGGGTTTGATGAATTAGAGAGGGTGAGGTAAAATATGTAAATGTCATTAAAGAAAGGTTAAAAAAATAGAGCTGGTTTTTGCAGGGGAGGGAATTTTGACTTTCAGAAGCGACGCAAAAGAAATGGCTTGATGGTCAAGTTTTCCTTCACAGAAGAGAGAGACCCAGTGAGGGTTCATTTCTGGTCAGTTCTATGTCAGCTCTCTTCTTGACACTTGGGCAGTGTTGGGCAATAACCATCAGCTTCTCTGGAGAAATGGGGGCATTATAGCCAGTGAGTCATAGGACTGGAATTCAGGTCTATGGTTTGTGTTCCAAACCCTTTATTCTTTGCTCAGCGGTCAGAGGGCAGACCCTGGCAGCAGCAGCTCAGGTTTCAGCCTAGGGCTCTGCCACTTCATAGCGCTGTTACTTGGGCAACTTACTTACCTTTCAGTTAGATAGAAAAATGTTCAAAGGAAAAGTTCTCTTCTGAGTAGAAACTCACAGATAGTGATTAGGAAAGCAGATTTTCTTCAGATCAAATCAGCTTTAGAACCTCTATTTCTATATTTAAGCTTGTGGGACTGCATATGACTCTAGGCTCCTTGTATGTTTCCTTTTGGCTATTTCACAGACATCTCAGTCTCACCATGTGAGCTTGAGAAAACATTTACCATGCACTTCATAAATCCAGCTGGGACTGTCAATACCATCCACTGTCATCCCCATATTGCATTAGACTACAAGCTCCAAGAGGGTAGTAACTGTGTTGACTTCACTCATCAACACAGGCTCAGTTCCTGGCAGAATGCAAAGCACATTGCAGACGCTCAGTGTTTGCCTCCTCTGTCGTTCAAGCTCTAGTTTGTCCCCTTTCCAGGACCTCCACGCAGTATCAGCAGATTAGAACACCAATCTGATGTTTTATCTACTTAAATATCTTAAATGTTCCCCACTGCAGGAAGAAAAATTCATAGAGGCCCTCCTGATGTGAACTCTGCCAAGCTTTCTGCCCATGTCTTTTCTGCTCCCTAGGCCCTGCTCTGAGCCCCAGCTGG
Organism: Macaca nemestrina; assembly: GCF_043159975.1. Lineage (NCBI taxonomy): Eukaryota > Metazoa > Chordata > Mammalia > Primates > Cercopithecidae > Macaca > Macaca nemestrina. The sequence continues at coordinate 142,036,542 of NC_092131.1, forward strand.
ATAGAAATACCCCAGTGTTTCCAGGCATGCAAACACTGAGCGTCTGCAACGGGTTTCAGGCTGGAGACAGACCCATGAGGAGCACAAGACACCCAGCCCACCCCCTAAAACCAACCCCCCGCAAAAAATCTGTGGGTTTCCCAGTGCTGGTTGGCATCAAAATCATGCTACTGAAGATCAGGTTATAACCTCCCCAAATATGCCACTTCAGTGTAAGGATTGTTTTGAGCTGAAAGCAGTGAGCTCTCTGCCCTCCTTCTTTCTGTCTATAAGCTGGATATGAATCTCCCTTTGTGAAGGTGAGATAAATTTCATTTGTAAAGATGTTTCCCTCTCCTGTGCCAGGAAGTAGAGAACAACTCTCAACTTCATAATAAACCTTATTAAACAATGCTTATTTGCCTTACATTTCCTAGTAGCCCTCTCACAACCCCTCAAGTCATTTTTATTTATCTAGTCCCTTCTTCACACTTTATTGCCTTTTGTAAAGATGGTATATTAGACCCCGATTCTAACTACTCCTTTGAGAATAATCTCCCACATCACTGAGTTCTCCCACATGTATGCACATTGTGTATATAAACAAACTCTGGGATTTTTTCATTCTGTTAATCTGTCTTCTGTCAGTTAAATTTACAGGCCCCAACTACTGAACATAAGACTGTAGAGAAAAGATAGGGTTTTCCCCTGTATATTTTTCAGAGGAGGCACTATACGGATTAGTCCCAGCATTCCATTAAAAAGTTGTTGCTGGGAAATGTATTTTCAAGAGGGAAATAATTCATTTTTTGAGTACATCTGTCAAGATCACCTTAAAGATAAGTAAAGCTTTTGCTTCTAGAAAATACACCCTACATACAACTGACCAGCCAGAGTCACCATGCTGGAGCGTCCTTCCTTCACATCTGTGGGAAGCTCGTATTCTGCTGCCTTCACTTATGTCTCATCTGGGGACAGAGACAATTCTGGGACCAGATGAAGCTCTGTCCCCCCAAAAGGGGCATGGGCTGAGGTGTCTCGAGGATGGAACTAGTATGGTTAAGAGAATGACTGGGAGAGATTCTTCAGGAAGTTTCTGGAAGAGAGTTGGAGAACACCAGAAGGAAGAGTGAGTGGGGACAAGGAGAAGAGTGACCTCTGCTCAAATCTTAGTCTTCTGCCCTGTGATCCACCTCAGGACATGAGTTAAAGTCCATGCACAGTTTTTGGGGACACCCAGGGCTGCAGAATTTCTGGTTACTATGACACTGGAACATCTACCTTCCAATTTCTGGTCCGCCCTCATCCCCAGCAGAATTAAAAAACAACACATTCCCTCCCCACCCCAACCTGCTCCCTTCCTTCTCCTCTCCTCCCTGCTCCATTCAGGAACTTCTTGCTAGTTCACTAAATGCATTGCTGAGCTTTCAGGTGGACAGACTTGAGTTCTTTTTCTCCTACAGATAGGTTGTCTCTGGTCACTGCATTTATATCCATTGTTATGCCAGTATCACAAGACCATTATGTTATCCTTGTTTCAAATGAGGGAACCTTTTCCTAAACTCTAGGAAGTGGACTTTTGTGGGTGTGTGGATATAGGGAAAAGCTGAGTCCCCCAAAGAGTCTAACTACTATTAACCAGTTGATGGTCAGTGGCTACATTCTTGAGGAATTTTAGACTTATCCATCATCACAAAGAGTATATTTTTTACAAGTTCTGTGTGAATTGGTTCTGTCTGTATGTTCCTACCCTTGAAAGTTCATTTTGAATCTTCTAGCTCCTCAGTGTGGTTCATAACCCTTCCTGTGATTGGCGCTTCATCTCTCTTGTTCTCCCTTGGGCCACTGGATGTCAGTGGGAAAAGTCTAACGATGACTCCTCCTTTGACGATGTGAGTCCCTGTGGATATTCAGCAGGTAAAGAGAGTAGCAGCGGCACCACTGTTCAGTCAATATTTCCTTTTGAAGGTGTGGAAGCCCTGGATCATCAGCCTGCCTTTGCTTGACAAATGCTGGAGATAATGAAAGCGAATGTGTGGAGTGGAACAACCAAGACAGTCCGGGCACGTCTCTCATCACCACCTGTTTGGCGAGCTCATGTTTATTCCTCTCCTTTGAAGGGCTGGCAGGCTGTGTGAACTGGGCTTGAGCCGCCGAATACTCAAATACTGGAGTAAAGCGAGGCTGGAAGACAGATGAAGGGAATGCTTTGAAACAATATTGCTTTCTCTAATTAGTGCAGACAGAGAGCCCCCTGAGGAGCTTCAGGTGACCTCAGCCTTGCAAGGCTCAGGTATTCTCAGAAGTGTCAGGAGCTGGAAACCTATTCACTTTGCACTGACTGGTCTGGGAATCTTGAAAGAGTCTGTTTTCTTTCCATCCATGATGCTTCTGGGTGTGCATGTGGTGGGCTGGGGATGGAGTGGAAGATTCTCTGCGATAGTCATTCTCATTGTCCTTTTGGTTCTGATCTATTATATGCACAGAAAATACAGTGGTTCTTTTAAACCGCAGGACTGAGAGCTTGGCAGGGCAATACTAGATTAAAAGTCGGACGAATCATATCCTAGTTGGACTCTACTGCTCCCCGACCACAAGAACTCAAAAAAAATCTCCTGAACTGTCTGAGCTGATTTCCTCATTTGGATAATGGAGCAAATAATACCTGCCCTTTACACTTTACAAAATGGTTTTGAAGGAGCTTTGTGGACTGAAAAGTACTTTGGGAATGTAAGGACCTCCTGGACAAGACATTTTCACAAAAGAGCTATGATTACAGAAGTACTTTCAGCATATTTTATTTTCTCATGGTAGATCAAGGATGTGTCTTTCAAGGGTGTGTCTTTAGATAGTTTAAATCTTCACAGATTCTTACCTTTGAAAATATAGGACAGTAAGATCCTAGGCTTTTTTTACGTCTGCATCATAACAAAATAAGAAACACCGGCCCTCTGTAATTGGTTAGAAATGCAACTTCCTTGAAAGTCTGTTCTTGCTGGATATTCTTAGCTCAAATGCTTCCCAGTCTGGTTAGATAAAAAAATTAGTATGACCTTCTTTTGTGTTGTTTATTGGCCAATATGTTTCATGCCTCATTTGCCCTCAAATTCATATTTTTATTCATCAGAGTATTTGCTCTGCCTCTGTGTGTGTGTGTGTGTGTGCATGTGTGCACTTGCTGCACAGCCAAAGAAAAACCTTTGCATGTTAAACACTGGCCACGTGATAGAGTATTTATTTTTTATTTTGCAGGCTACATGATTTCTATACATTGTTTTAAAACCAAGAGCAAAGGAAAAACATTATGAATTGTGCTTCAAACGAGCAGCCTCTGACATGCCTAAGATGGTGAGGGTCAGTTTCTATTCCATGCAAACCTTTTAATTACATGCAGTCTGAATCCGGGCAGCCGTCTCTGACCTGGAGTCTCATACCGACTATCATGCACGCTGATGGGTGCCGTCCGCTAGTCCCCATCCTTCATGTGAGTCAGTAATTCTGTCATGCCCTCCCAGCAGGCAAGAGGGCCGGAGCGAGGCTGGTTTCCTTGCAATTAATGAACAGCAATAGCACATAATTATGAAATTCCTAAGGAGGCCTCCCCTTGTAGCAAAAGGAGAGTTCATCTTCTCTCCCTTCTGTTGCCAATTCCCTCACCTAAGTCACAACTTATCAGGTTTAGGGATTTTATAATTTTTATTAAGTCATCTTCATTGACTATTTTTATTTATTTATTTTTATTTTTAAGGCAGAGTCTTGCTGTCACCCAGGCTGAAGTACAGTGGGATGTTCACAGCTTACTGCAACCTCCACCTCTCAGGTTCAAGTGAGCCTCCCACCTCAGCCTCCTGAGTAGTTGAGACTACAGGTATGCACTACCATGCCCAGCTAATTTTTTTTTTTTTTCTGTATAGATGGGTTTTTTTATGTTGCACAGGCTGGTCTTGAACTCCAGAGCTCAAGTGATCCTCCTGCCTTAGCCCCCAAAGTGTTGGGATTACAGGCGTCAGCTGCCATGCCTAGCTGACTACTTGTTTGTTAACTGTTATACACTTACCTTAAAATGTTTAACCCCAGGAGCAGACGGTTAAGTTAATGACCCTTGTCATCTTATTTGTTCCTTTGTTCCTCATTCCTCTTCCCTTGCATGCCCTCACAGGTAACCATTTCAATGTATTTACTGTAGACCGTGTGTGTGTGTGTGTGAGAGGGAGAGAGAGAGAGAGAGAGACTGTGTTCTTCTAAATGGCCATGAGTTTTCATCATTGATTTTTCCTCTGCACCAACTCTTAGGAGGTTTCAGTTCACCTTGGATGTGTTTTTGTTTCATGGCAAGTGAATCACATATGTATACACTCGAGTCTACCATTTTCACCTGGAAATGTGGCTGGAGTTATTAGGAATTCTGTCTCAGTGAGTCTTTTTATTCGTCTCTTCTGAGACCTAACCCACCTGACAGAGCGTATGAATCTTAAGCTTTGGAAAGTGTTTCCTGAGACTCTCCAGTCATTGAGGAAGAGAAAACTGATGGGAAGATGCAATGAAACTGGGGTGTGGGGAAACTGAGTAACAGTAGATGTCACTGGAAATATAGACACCTGGGTCAGTCACTAGGCATGAACCCTTGAGCAATTTATATAAGCCACCCAAAGCCTTGGTTTTCTTACCTATAACATGGACTTAGTACCTGAACCATAGGTTTGAGTTGCAGTTAAATGAAATAATATATTGTCTGGCAATAAGCTCAGTGCCCAGCATATACATGGTGCTCAGTAGGTGTTGGTTGAATCAGGGCGTCTTTGTGGAGTGGTTTGAAATTTCCTGCTGAGTTTAGGTACAGGGGAAGAGCCCTTTACATGGAAGGACAGCAAAAGACAGGTGCGAGTTGCTGCTAAGGGCTCATTATATTTGCATCAAGAAGAAGGCAGAGATGCAGGAACAACAATGAACCTTCTTAGAGCTACTTAGAGCTACAACAATAGGACCTACTTGGAGCTACTACTTCTTAGGCGGTTGTGCAGGAGAACTGGGGCAACACTGAGATATCTACATTTGTCTATTTTTTCTTTTCAATGTTGCTTCTTTAATTGTTCAACTACAGAAACAGTGACTATCTACGAAGTGAGAGTTGGGAGCTTGAATCTAAGAGTCAACTGTGGGCCTTGGTTTCCTCAAGAGGGGTTGACATTTCTCAGTAGGGCCGTGCAATTCTTCACTGCATGGGACAGATCCAGGACTGCAAAACAACAGCACCTCAGTCATTGTCACAACCAGCCTCTCGCCCCATTCCACATGCCCCTTAGGGTGAGTGCCTAGATCTCTAAGGCTTCTTCCAGTGCTTGCTTTCAAGGTGTAAACAGTGGGTGAGAAAGCACTATCATATTGGTAGTGATAAATGATCATTTCCTGTTACTTCCAAATTATCTTTGAGAGAGAGGGCAGATTCATTGAAAGAAAATACAGTCTGGTATAACAGTGACCAGGGAAGACTGAATTCTCTTTGGGAGCCCAACTTCATTCTCTGCATGTAAGACAAAACCACCCCACCTCACACAATTCTTGTAGGACTGAATCATGATGACATTCACTAAAGGAGAAATATAGACCTTCACTTTGGCTGTGTGTTCAATATATTTTTTAAAAGATGATTGTTTCTGTGGTTACCAGGAACCAAATATGACAACTTTTTGGATAACAGACAGCACAGGCCAGGAGTGGTGGTTCACACCTGTAATCCCAGCAGTTTGGGAGGCCGAGGCGGGTGGATCATCTGAGGTCAGAAGTTCGAGACCAACCTGGCCAACATGGTTAAACCTTGTCTCTACTAAAAATACAAAATTAGCTGGGCATGGTGGCACATGCCTGTAATTCCAGCTACTTGGGAGGCTGAGGCAGGAGAATCGCTTGAACGTGGGAGGCGGAGGTTACAGCAAGCCGAGATCACACCATTGCACTCCAGCCTGGGCAACAAGAGGGAAACTCCATCTTAAAAACAAGCAAACAAAAAACCAGACAGCATAGATATCTATGTGTCAAGAACTCAAATGTATATATAACATATATACATCATATCTCTTATATCATGTTTCTTGCATATCATATAGAGAATGTTGACTTCTCTGTATGACATGGAAAGTGGGCACAATCTCGTCTCTCTGCCTCCAACTCTGTCTTAGCACACCTCAGTGATGAAGGTTTTTCAGGCTCAATGATCTCCCCAGACTTCTTAGGGTGGGGGAGAGGTTCCTTGCATATACTCTGCAACAAGAAAAGGGAATAGAATCAGGTTGGAAGATCCCTGAGGGAAGCTATTTGGAGCTTTAGTTTACCATCTCCTGGAAACCTTTTCCTCATTCCTTTGCTAGATCAAATGCAAAATAAAGTTGTTAAATGGAACAGGAAAAGGTCCTCACGATTGTTGAAGGCTGTGATATGTATCTTCAGATTTGGACAAAAGGAAGGCCATCTTTTCAGCTGCTAATTGAGGTAGTGCTAGAGGGACAGTGGGCAGATGCCTTTGACATTTAGAGAACTAGACCAGATGCTTTTAGCAAGTTAAAATCAGATTTTGGATTTATATTTATATAGGTAAATACTCTCCTTTTGCCTTCTAGTGTTGTTCTCTGTATTTATATAGCTGCATTGTGCTTTGGATACAATCACTGTGATTACCAATGTTTATTTAAAATTAGGAAATATTTATTTTTCTGTGAATTCATTTCCCCCCTATTTTCAGATGTGGTAAAGTCAAATGTCTTCATGATGAAGAAGGCCCAGGAAGGGAGTTTAGCCAAATAGCTCTGATTCATTTGAGTCAGACTAAGTTTTCTGTCACCGCTTCAAAAGGGAAACTTCCGAGGCTGGGCGCGGTGGCTCACGCCTGTAATCCCAGCACTTTGGGAGGCTGAGACAGGCGGATCACGAGGTCAGGAGATCGAGACCATCCTGGCTAACATGGTGAAACCCCGTCTCTACTAAAAATACAAAAATTAGCCAGGCATGGTGGCGGGTGCCTGTAGTCCCAGCTACATGGGAGGCTGAGGCAGGAGAATGGCGTGAACCTGGGAGGCAGAGCTTGCAGTGAGTGGAGATTACGCCACTGCACTCCAGCCTGGGCGACAGAGCAAGACTCTGTCTCTAAAAAAAAAAAAAAAAAAAAAAAAAAAAAAAAAAAAATTAGGGAAACTTCCCACTTACTAGGATTTTTATCTTCAGGTCTAGAGTGACGCTTTCTCCCTGCTTCCAGGAAGGGAGTTTAACCATTTGGTTAAACTATTTGGTTAAACTGATTTGGTTAACTATTTGGTTAAACTCATTTACTCATTTGAGTCAGACTATGTTTTCTGTCACTATTGTATTCTGTCACTATTTCAAAAGGGAAACTTCTCACTTGCTAGGATTTGTATCTTCAGGTCTAGAGTGACCCTTTCTGCCTGCTCCATCTTTCACATAGGGCAAGGAGGACGGTGATCAACTGAATCTCAAACTCTCAGAAACTCCATCATGGGAGAGGTGGGACTTCTCCTTCTGGTTCACTCATTTTGATGAAAGAATTTCAAGAAAGGTCTTTCCCTTGCAATGGGAACATCTTGGCTTCCTGCTGCCTTTCCAGGATCAGACCACCACTTTAGGTCTCATCTACAGGAGTGACATGTTAGGATGAAATATTCACTGGGTGGCTTTTGGATGACTTTTTAATCACTTCTGGCTCTACATCTTAAAAATGGAAAAATGAGGAATTTCTTTTCAAGTTGGCTGTTTATATTCCTGCCAAACTATTATGTTTCTGCTTCTAGCTTTCACTAATAGTAGGTCTTGATGTAAAATGTCCACGGACAGCCTGGGGCATGAGAATGGCCTCTCCCGACTCTGACGGGGTTTCCTCGAGGCCCTCTGTGTCCTCTCTGGGACCCAGGTACAGGGCTCCCTTCACGCTTCTTTCCTTTAGGGGAATGGTTAGGTATGTAATTTAATCAATTTGGGCTGCTTGCCTAAGGTTGTTAAGCAGCAGGTGTTGATCATAGGAGTAATGACTAAGGGCTGCATACCCCAAAATGATTTATAACCTGCGATCTAAAGCAAAAAAAAAAAAAATTCTCACTTGTCAGATCTCCTTCTTCCTTCACCCTGCCCCAAATGTGCTGACGATAATTAATCCACTTCTGAGCACCTCGCCCGCCATGAGGTGTCTCCTCCTGCCCGTGCTGGAAGATACCTCTACAGATGTACACATAGAGTGGGCTCCATGCAGTAAATCCACACAAAGGGCCATCCCGCCCTTCTCAGCTCACATTTTATAACGCTCAGTCTGAAATGACCTTTAAAAAGCCAGATAATATTTTATTTACCTTTTTTCTCCCATTTACTGCTAAATGTTAATGAAGGTAAGAGATTCAAATTCCTGCTAATAAAACATTTTAATTGACTCAAGTGTAACCATAACTGTAAATTGGCTACTTTATATGAACGACCTTAGAGCTTCCCTGCCCCCAACGCTATGGCCTGTGCAATTTTGGAAGTTGGCAGCAAACATCTTTGTTCTTCCTGGGCTTCATGTACAGTGTGTCGGCCTTCAGCTCCAGGACAGGCAACCAAAGGTGACTTTGGATCCCTCTCCTCAACAGAATTGACTGCCCTTCATCCCTCCCACAGCCTCTTTCTATTGAAACTCTTCGACTTCAGGGCCTATTCTAAGCATGGCCTCCTCCGGGAAGCCCCCCCACCACCCATCTCCACTTCCCTCTCATACTCCTCCAAATGACCATTGCATTTTGATATTTTCCTTGGGATACCTCCCTCTTTACCTTCTGTCAGAGTAGCTTCTGTGGCTGTGTTATCTCTTTTCTCACATTAGAAACCCTAGGCATACCCAGTGGTCAATAAGTATCTATTACATTGAATTAGCTGATTCAAGTGAGAGGAAGAAAACAGCAATTTTATTGGTCTATGCCATATCAATTCTCTAGGGCATTCTGAAAAACATGTATTAAATGCCCTTTGTTTGACTTCCTTAGGCCAGGCCACTCAGGATTCACGACTTGTAGTAACTTACTGCTTTAGAGAGAAAGTTTTAAAAAAGAATGGTGTAATTCACACTCCTATAAAAATTTTTTAAAAGCAGGGGTGACCACTCTACAGTTTTTATGTAGGATGAGATTAGGTGGCTAAAGAAAATGACTGAGCCATGGGTGCTTTTCTCTTGTTGAAGCTCTGGTGGATCATAGGCCATAGTTGATTGGGTCTAGGCTCCTGAGAGCTGCTGGGTTTAGATGGTAGATAGGTCAGTTTCTTGAGAACAGCATCTATCACCAGTGAGCTGTGGGCTGCTGGTGGAAGAAGTGGCTTCTGCTGAAGACCATACCTGAAAAGAGGCAGAAGAGAGGTTAAGACACTAACCATTTAGTTTCTGTGTAATCTTGAGCAAGTTATTTTACCTGTCTGTGACTCAGTTTCCTCCACTGTAAAATGGGGGTAATTGCAATATCTACCTCACAAAGATAGGTTGACAATTAGGTGTTTTAAGTGCAAAGGATTTAAGTGAAAAGTTCTTGGGGCCAGGTGCGGTGGCTCATGCCTGTAATCCCAGCACTTTGGGAGGCTGAGGCAGGCAGATTGCTGGACGTCAGGAGTTTGAGACACCAGCCTGGCCAACATAGTGAAACTTTGTCTTTTCCCAAAATACAAAAAATTAGCCAGCCCTGGTGGCATGCACCTGTAATCCCAGTTACTCAGGAGGCTGAGGCAGGAGAATCCCTTGAACCCAGAAGGTGGAGGTTGCAGTAAGCTGAGCTTGCACAACTGTACTCCAGGCTGGGCAACAAGAGCGAAACTCTGTCTAAAACAAACAAACAAACCTGATTTTAAACAAAGTTGTTGCAATAATGTCTGGCACACAGTGAATACTCAGTAAATATTAGCTTTTATTACCTTTTCTATTCTGGAAGCAGAAAAAGCATGGTAAAAAGGTGAAATACTTTTTCTCCTTTCCATTAGAAAGTCCTTGAACTTTAGAAAAGGGATACCTTAATTATATCTAACTAGCTCCCTTCACCTAACCCACAGTTGCTCTCTGGGAATCTTTTCACTCCAGGCCCATTTCAAGAATCACCTCTTCCGGGAAGTCTTCCCTGATGCCTGACCTCTCCTCTTCCTCCTCCACATTTCTACAGCATTTTGATACCTGCCACGGAACACTTCTGAATATGGCCAATACCTACTTTCCAGTTTCTGGGAGTCTCTTTCCAATCACCTAAGTCAATGGATCTAAACTACCTTCCTGTGGAATATATTGATCCTAGAGCTAAACAAAGATGCTTTGCTGCTGAGATTAAATAATGGCATTTAGTTCTCCATTTGCAGAAAAATAGAAATTAATGGATGTTTTTCTCCATTATAGATTTTCCTTCCATAAATTCTGCCTCTTCTGTCAAGACCTACTTCCACTTCATTATCTACAAGTCCAGCCCTCAACCATGGCTCACATGGGGAGCATTAACAAGTACCATTGCTTGGGCTCTACCCCTAGCCAATTAAAACAGAAATTCTGGATGTGGGGCCTGGGCATCTAGATTTTTAAAGTTCTTCTGAATGATTCTAATGTTCAGCTCAGGGATGAGAGCCCCCAGTTCAGCAATGATCTTGTCTAAGAGAAAGCAGATCGACAACGATCAAATGTATGTTAAATATATTAGTGGGGAATTTTAGAAATAGATAATCAGGCTTAGCTTCATAGTTCAATTAAAATGTACTCGTGGCTATACATCTACGTAGAAAACATCTAGCAGTCCTGTTTTGGGTTATGTTGTCCTGTGGTTATTTTATTTTGTGCTATTTTGTTTCATGGCCTGTTCTAATGTTTTACCTCCTGAAATTGCCTGGCCTAAGCAAACATGTCTTCTGGTCAACACTCAAGCCAGTAAAGATTTGGAAATCATAGGCCACTGTTAGTGTGGCCTAGTTACTTTTATTCTGTTTCTGTAGCTGTAGACGTCTTCACTTACACAGCCTGAGTTTATCAGTGTAGCCTGTTGGCCACAAGAGGGACAAAGAGAAACAGTGTGAATGGCTTTGCACAAACACTAGAAAAAAAGTAGAAAGCACACCCTCCCGCCACGATGGGAGAGCACCAGCATCTTTGTACAGGATAAACAAAGGTGTAATCTTTGTCTCAAGTGATTGTACAGAAAATACTTTTACATACAAAGAAGTTGAGAAGTCAGGGATAAGTCCCGAGTTGGATCATCATCCAAACCCTAATATTCCTGCTAAAATAGCCTGCAGTTCTCATCAGTTACACTGGAACTACACACAATGGATTTACACATCAATTACACTGGAACTACACATCTTCATGGATTTCCATGTGATGATTCGGGTAAGTTCGGAAGACATACGTAAAGCAATTTGCTTACTGCAATAACTATAAAGAGTAAACAGTAAATAATTTTATTTGGAATTTAATGAAAATGTTATGCCTTTTTCATACGTATAGAAAAATTGTGCTAATTTAGGCCAGGCACGGTGGTTCATGCCTGTAATCCCTGCACTTTGGGAGGCCAAGGCAGGCAGATCACGAGGTCGGGAGATCGAGACCATCCTGGCTAACACAGTGAAACCCCATCTCTACTAAGGATACAAAAAGTTAGCTGGGTGTGGTGGCGGGCGCCTCTAGTCCCAGCTACTCAGCAGGCTGAGGCAGGAGAATGGCGTGAACCCGGGAGGCGGAGTTTGCAGTGAGCCAAGATCGCGCCACTGCACTCCAGCTTAGGCAACAGAGTGAGACTCTGTCTCAAAAAAAAAAAGAAAAAAAAAGAAAAAAATGAAAAAGAAAAATTGTGCTAATTTTCAGTTAACAATTTAATTGATATTTTTCACCTTTTGATAAACAAATAAGTCTTTATGGGCCCACAGCTATTTCTGACAAGGGAAATTTCTTTCGCCTATCATCCAGCATTCGATTGTTCTTGCTCCAAGGATGACAAAGAGGCTCAATCAAGAGCCAGGCCTGATTGTTAATCCAAAAATATAGAAGGCCTCTGCTTAGCCTTCTCATAATGTGCCCATTTACTTTGCTGACACAGGCTCAAAAACCTATTTTTCCATCTTGGAAAATGATGAAAAAGTTTGCATGGATCTGACTGCGGATCTTGGTCCGCGAGAGATGCAGACAGCAGGGGGACTGTGGCAGGTGGCCTCAGTGCAAGCCTCGTCATAACTTGCTGGCTTGTTTCTCTGTGCTGCTTCTTCATTGCCCCCACAATGCTTTCATGCCTCTGTGAGAGAAAACCACCCGTGAGTCAAGGAAACAAGGCCTGGGAATGCTTTTGTGTGGTCTTATCGCCTTTAGTCTCCCCCTTACTACCTGCAGCTTAAACATGACAAGAACAACCCAATAAAATTAGCTTCGTGGGACGAGACAGGAAGAAAAATGTCAAGAAGTCAGTTCTTCTCCTCACCCGCTTCTCAATCTGTATGAACACACCCCGGCTTCAGGAGTTTTTAGCCCACTAGACAAAATGCTCTTGGGGTCTTACTGGTTTAATGAACAAACCAAACTCTTGAGGACAAAAAAAGAGAAACCTGCCCACTGCAAATTCTGTGACTTGGGCTCTTTTAAGGCTTGTGTTCGGCCAGGGGAATAGCGCTTCCTGGATTGACTACACTGAGTGTGTTCCTCATCACCTCCTGTCTACACGACTCTCAGAGCCTGTGTGACCAAGTGTTTATTGTCGGCAGCCACCCAGGGATGCAGAATCAGCTAGTGCCGTGTTAGGAAAACATTTTACAGGTTTGGTAAGATGACTCTGGGAAGTGGCTTTGAGGAGCAATATATCTGAGGTTAACGCTTTCTGGACTTTAGAGATACGGGGTTTTTTCAAAAGGATTTTTGCCTTCAAATATGGAAAACAGGCTCTTTGTGGTGAGTGTGCTTTTCCTAGTACAAAGACTGAATTTGTAAACATCTGTTTATGAAAAAGTTGCATTTCTCAACATCATGGCATGATCTTCTAAACCGATCTATAAATGAATCTTCAGTGCACATGGAAATCTTTTTGCATTTGAATATAAAAATCTATTGAGGGATAGAGAAGGGAGAGAAAGAAATGGGTAAATAAATACAAAAACTCTTAAGAGCTTCTGGGCTGGTTTCAAGAATGCCCCACAAAACAGGTTTTCATGGTTGTATGGGGTGATGTGATCCTATTCAAGTTTCTTTCCTTTCTTTAGAATTTCTGAAGAAGCTGTTGAAAATGGCTGCAGGGGCTGTTCCTAAAATAGATTTTAGAAATGAAAAAATGAGAGAATGCACATACAATCTGAGACAAATGAACAGCTCTGATACTGAAGGAGAGATTGTAAGATGACTGCTGTGCCTTGCAAGAAATGAATATTCAGGATGCCCCTGCTGGGTGCCTTTCCCTATTTGAACCAAATACTGTTTGGGCCATGATTCACTTGTTACCAAATTAAACACTCTTTGCACACAGCAGAGCAACTTTACGAAGTCGGATTTTGAAGTGCAAACATCTTTTCTGCTCTGGCCACGGAACCTGTCACAATCTTCATCGGGAACTGAATTAAGTTTAAAATATCATCAGAGGGTGTTGATCTCTCCTGGGCCTGGAGCTGTCCTCTGTACATCCGGCATTTTTCTGTTGACACTGCATATCACTTAGCAACGGGCCTGAAAAGCCCTATATGCATTGATTGCATGCCATTGTCTTTAAGGGGTGGAAGTGTTAACTGAATAAACCCCCCGGGTGACCAGACGGTCATTCCTCTCATGTTGATCATCTCTTTACATCAAAATATTGTTTATTCCGTTCTCTGATCTCCTGATTTTACATCTCTGACTGAAGGAATAAAGTTAATTCCCTACATGGTGGAGAACCCCAATTTACTTTCCTGACATGGTGTGATGAGAACAGTTTTGTCCTTAGTTCTCCTGATAAAGCATTAAATGCATTTGACAGTTAACTGCAGATGATAATGCCCACTTTCTTCTATGGTTTTCAGAGGAAGGAGAAGTTACAAGCCTGCAGTGGCCCCATAGAGAGAAAATATTCCCTTCGGTCTGTGAATTGTTTTTGAAATAAACAGCAGAGTGTGTTATATGGTTGTGAAGAGGTTAAGTCTTTAAAGTGGCTGGCAGGCTCTGACATCAACTGAATGGAAAGGAAATATGGCCTAACCAAGGGGTGTTTTCAGAATGAATGAAATTTCAAAGTGGAAATTCTTGCCTGAGAGGCAGCAGTAGAGTTCATTTCTGCATCAATAGCCATGGTTGAAGCAACAGACCGGACTGGTGGGTCAAACAGGCATTCTACCTCACACCTCTCCCTGTTACAATGATCTGTTTCAGAGGGCTTCCACGGACGCAGCTTTTTCACAAACACCCCAGACAATGAGAATATTTCAGCTAAGGGATTTTACATGTAGGCAAGGACCAGATCAGTGGGTTACATGCCCACCTTCATCAAACCATGTACTGGAAACAAAATAGAAATTCTGGGCTTGCTGCCCTACAATGTCTAGTTTTGAGAAATCTGTTTTGCTCCGTTGTGAGTTTATATCCTACTACACCCAGCTTTAAAGAGAAGAACTACTTATTAATGTCTTGAGAAATATTGCTTATTCAACAAGATAAGCAATTCCAAAATCAACCTACTAATGATCTTGGTATGGTGTTGCTTTTGTCTGGTATAAGGGAACTGGAATAAAAATGATAGCGCCAAAAGATTTACTGGTGACTTTTAAAGTTTTCTCTCTCCACAGTCCTCTTCATCAAATAGGAATGCTGTTTAAAAGAACCATATTCTATGAATAGGGGAATGCTTCCCCTTTGAGGAAAGCCTTGGGCCTTTACTCTGTGCTTTCCTAAGAGGAAAATTGTGGGCCGGGCGCGGTGGCTCAAGCCTGTAATCCCAGCACTTTGGGAGGCCGAGACGGGTGGATCACGAGGTCAGGAGATCGAGACCATCCTGGCTAACACGGTGAAACCCCGTCTCTACTAAAAAATACAAAAAACTAGCCGGGCGATGTGGCGGACGCCTGTAGTCCCAGCTACTCCGGAGGCTGAGGCAGGAGAATGGCGTGAACCCGGGAGGCGGAGCTTGCAGTGAGCTGAGATCCGGCCACTGCACTCCAGCCTGGGTGACAGAGCAAGACTCCGTCTCAAAAAAAAAAAAAAAAAAAGAGGAAAATTGTGATTACAAAGTTTTGAACATAGTTACCTATGAGTGGGATAGGAGAACGACAGCAGGAAAAAATGGAGATCGTCATTCTATGCAGTGAGTCCAAAGGGGTATGTAGGTATGTATTCATGTTTAACCATGAGGAGATGCGAGGATATCTTCATTTTCAGAAGTAAAACTGTTTTAAACCAGTCAACAGTTTTTTAAGCGACAGTCATCTCTTGCTGTGCCCTTTCCCTCAAAAACCTCTCTACAGTCTCTCTTCACATGAATCCTGTGGTGTCCTCTTGGCCTGGCTTAACTGCTAAGTGAATGCTTCTTCTATAAACATTTCACTGCTACAAGTTGGATTTTTCACAGCATTAACTTTAACTACATGGGTGTTTGTAATGGAATAAAACTTCAAATTGATGTTTTGCCATATTGCTGTTTAAAGAAGTGGGCCTCAAATGGAGATAGATGCGCGCTTCATTTCATGGGAAAATCGTCGTCTCGTCGGTCAAGTTTAAGTTGTAGGCAGCCGTAGCTTCACCAAGAAAGTCTTAAAGAAAAAATACACACCGACCAAACCCCTACTTTTTACACCAAGTCCCTCAGCAAATTTTAACCACATATTAATTTAAAATTTATTTTAAACAGGCACAAACTTAAATCAATTGAGTAGAAAATAATGGGTTTCAACACAAACATCTGTACAGACCTCACTCTGGAGAAATTATTTTGTGTGGAACCCAAGAAATTAGTTGGAAGAATTTGTTCACTGTCTCTTTGAAGGTATCGGCCACTTCCTTTACTGAAATGCATTTAAGGACAAAGTTACTAGTTTCTGCTTAGGAATCAAAGGCTTTCTTTATAAGAAGCAGATTATTTAATTGCGGTTTGTTTATCCCACAAATGACACAGTCATCTACTTTGAACTCAGTTGAGTGGGTGGCGGTTGTTTGTAAAAATCATCATTGCCATTACCCGACTGCTAGATTTCAACAAGCGGGTTAGGTGCAAACATCTCTTGAATTGCAAAGTGTTCTGGCCTAAACGACCCATGCCTCCACATAAAACATTTTTCTTTGTCTCAAAATTTTATCCCGTCTAGGTCTAACAATGTTGATCTTAAAATAATAAAAGAGAGAAGGCTGGAAGACTGGGCCCCTTTTTATAGTTAAATGTTATCTGCTTAGACTAATATTGCAGTTGCCACCCACTGACATAATTTGTTTCACAGTCACAGCTTGGCAGCATGAATCAAATGTTGACATTCTAATTTCATGCACACATGGGCGTTTGGCTGAGCAGGCCTGCAGCCTCCAGACCATTCTCTCTGTACCTGTGTAAATCAGGCAGACAAGGCTTGCTCTCAACAGCCTGCCAGCAAAGTTGCTCGCTTCTGTTGAGAGAACTTCCTGGCTTCTTCCCCTTCATGTGTTTGTGTGTTTATGCCCCCGACCTTGCAGACTGTAACACAAATACTCTTTTATTCTTTCTGGAAAGGTGATTTCTTTTTTATGTTTTCTCTCTTTTAATTGCAGTTTTTTTTTTTTTTTTTTTTTTTTTTTTTTTTTTTTTTTTTGAGACGGAGTCTCGCTCTGTCGCCCAGGCTGGAGTGCAGTGGCGCAATCTCGGCTCACTGCGAGCTCCGCCTCCCGGGTTCACGCCATTCTCCTGCCTCAGCCTACCGAGTAGCTGGGACTACAGGCGCCCGCCCCTGCGCCCGGCTAATTTTTTGTATTTTTAGTAGAGACGGGGTTTCACCATGGTCTCGATCTCCTGACCTTGTGATCCGCCCACCTCGGCCTCCCAAAGTGCTGGGATTACAGGCGTGAGCCACCACGCCCGGCCTTAATTGCAGTTTTAACAGCTTTACTTAAGAACTCAACTAGCAGATGATTTTTTTCCATTGCTTTCTAAATCAATCACAAATGTCTCTTTGAGAAAAGACCAGTGAAAATTAAGTAGTAGTAAGAAGAGACACACCAGTGATTGCAAAGTGGAGAGGCTGGTTTCCCTCTGTTATGAACTGGATTCTCTACCCTCAAATTCTTAGGTAAGCCCTAATTCTCAATGTGATGGTATTTGGAAATAGGGCCTTGAAGGAGATGATTGAGGTCAAAGAAAATCATAAAGGTGGAGCCCTAAACCAATATGACTAGTGTCCTCATAAGAAGAGGAAGAGACACCAGGGATGTGCACACCCAGAGAAAAGACCATGGGAGGGCACAGCAAAAAGGTGGCCATCTGCAAGCCAAGGAGAGAGGCCTCAGGAGAAACCAAACCTGCCAACCCCTTGATCTTGGACTTCCAGCCACCAGAACTGTGAGAAAATAAATGTCTGTAGTTTAAAACCACATGGTCTGTGCTATTTTGTTATGACAGCCCTAGCACACTAATACAGCCTCCAAGTTAAGAGCCAAACTTCGTGTGAGTGCCCTGCCATTGACCAAGTGGCTTCTAGAACCACTTCAGCCCATGACTCCTCCACCAGACATTGTCAGTGTGAAGAGAGTTTTAGGGCCACAGCCATGAAGAGCTTGAATGAAACCAGCAGAGCGTTGCAGGGCAGCCTCTGTTTGACCTTCCACTCGGGAAGGATTAATGGCCAGCCCTTTGTGTTAGGAGAGGATGCTCTGGCCACATGCAGCCAGACACGGGGGAGTGTTGTTTCCCAGTTCCAGTGATAGGTTGGCCTACGCCGGTCTCATGCTCACACTTGGTTCTCCTAGGTCACAAGTTAGCAGGGAGTAAGCAGGGGGTCAGGGTAGGGCTATTGTTGGTCAAAGGATAGACTAGAGCAATTGATTTGTACAGTATTGGACCCACATCTAACTCTGGAGCCCCAATTGTCTTGACTTTTTCCAGCTTTGATTTCACTGCCTCTTTGAGAGTCAGTTTTTCCTACTAATGGAATGTTTTCAAAGTGAGCTTAAGCCCATGCTCAGTGGGAAATTCTTCCTTGAAATCATTTGTCACAGAATCGTTTGACCATCTAAGACGTTTATTGTCCTGCTTACTGGCTGTAAGTTTCATAGAGGAGCACAGGATACTCTAGATTTTTGTTCCCCTTAAAAAGCTGATATTCTAGAATCTGTCTGACATGGAAATATTGAAAAAATATAATACTTTCTACCAAAGAGCAAATCATATCATCTGGAAAAGAGGGTCTGGAGTCCAGCTTGAGTGATGGCTTTGGGATTTATCTTTTGACCTTCCTTGGGCTTTGGCGTCTTTGCTTGTAGAGCAAGGGTTAATCTCTATGGTCCCTTCTAGTTTAATGATCTGATAATTCTTTTATTTAAAAAAATGAAGTATGTCACCAAAGCCTCTGAGAGCAAGGGAATGAAAATCAGTGATTCAAATTCAGCTCAACTCAACAAAAACGTACTGCATACCTGCTATGTGCCAGACATGACGCTAAGTGCCAATATGCAGGAATGAGTAAGATGTAATCCTCAACCTCTAAATATTAATAAAAAGGGGAAATTGAGGTCAAACATCGGGAGAGGAAGAAAGTTTGGGACAACAGAGTTATGGTGCGGTGCTCCACATGTCTGTTTAGGGGCCAATGTTATTTACGGAACTGAACTCAGATTATGGAACAATACTGAGCAATTGTTACCCTGGCCTGGGGAATAAAATGTAGTGGCTACTAACTGTGTGCTCTTGGAGGAGCCCAAAACCTTTCTGGGTTAAGGTTGTCCTATTTCCTGAATATGGGGATTGGACTGATGGTTTCTGAGGTATCTTCCATCTCTAACATTCTATAATTATGAGAATATGAACCAGCTATGCATGTAATACTCCCAAGAATTGCAGAAGGCAGAGGAAATGGAGTGAATTGCTTGGAAAGCTCTTTTCCCTTATGTTTCTGACGTAACAAGGTATGATACTGTCTTCATGTTACCAAAACATTTGTAAGTCAATATAAAATATGTAAAAGATGCTGGTCGTGGCGGCTCACATCTGTAATCCTGGCACTTTGGGAGGCAGAGGTGGGTGGATTGCTTGAGCCCAGGAGTTCATGACCAGCCTGGACAATGTGGCAAAATGCCACCTCTATAAAAAATACAAAAGTTAGCCAGGCATAGTGGCACATGCCTGTAGTCCCAGCTACTCGGAAGGCTGAGGTATGAGGATCATCTGAACCCAAGAGGTTGAGGCTGCAGTGAGCCATAGTAGTTGAGTTATGCCACTGCACATTTCATAATAGCTGAATTATACCACTGCACACCAGCCTGGGTGACAGAGTGAGACCCTGTCTCAAAAAAAGAAATATATATATATATACACACACACACATATATATACACACACATGCATACACACACACATACACACACATACATGTATGAAAGGCCAACTTATATGAGTGGTAATCACCAAAGTTCTCTGAAGAAATTTGTCATGGATAAATTTTCCCTTTGCTGTCATCCCAAACTTTGTGTTTTCTTGCCTCTACCATTTTCCAAATTTCTATTTGGCATGATACTGCCACGGCCATCTTCTGCAACTATGCCTGCAAGCTCCTTTGACAATATACGAGAACTTGTCAGGTTGATCCCAACTGCCTCAAGCTGCTTCAAGGCCCCCAGCAACAAACCCTGGGTTCTCCCTTTCTGATTTAGAATTGCTGCCTTGAAGTAAGAATCTGACCTCAGCAGACCAGAGCTTCCCCCTCCCCCTCACCCACCATCCCTCAAATTTTCCGGTTGCAATGCCCTCTCTCCTTCCCACCCTTCCCAAGAGGTCCCGGTTCAAGACTCCACTTGTTCCATAATTAGTCCCACGAAAGTTTCTTTCTCTCTTTTATTTAACTCAACATTCCTTTATGTAGTTTGACCACCTTACATGTGCTTGTACATTTCCTTTAAGTGCTTCTCTGACTCATCTATAAATCATCAGGAACATTTTCATCAGCTCTCATGGAAAGTCTTCCAACATAAACACCATGCCTTCCACATTTTGTGTGCCTCCCATGATGTGTGGCATGACACTAAGCACACCGTGATGCTCAATAAATGTTTACGAAGTCTAATTGAGAAAATCAGAAAGCCGTTTTTTCATTTATCTGTAGTCTAGCTGAATCTCTTGTTTTTTGTTGTTGTTGTTTTGTTGTTGTTGTTGTTTTTGAGACCAAGTCTCACTCTGTCGCCCAGGGGGGAGTGCAGTGGCTCAGTCTCTGCTCACTGCAACCTCCACCTCCCAGGTTCAAGTGATTCTCGTGCCTCAGCCTCCTGAGTAGCTGGGATTACAGGCACCCACCAACACGCCCAGCTAATTTTTGTATATTTAGTAGAGATGGGGTTTCACTATGTTGGCCAGGCTGGTCTCAAACTCCTGACCTCAAGTGCTCTGCCCACCGTGGCCTCCCAAAGTGCTGGGATTATAAGCGTGAGCCACTGCGCCCAGCCTGTCTAGCTGAATTTCCACAGTGTTTTCTCACTGCTGTAGCTGTGAAAGCAGCATGACCAGCTAGAACCTGGGATTTGGAGTTGAATCAATCCATGTCCAAGCCCTAGCTCTGCCAGTTTACTCTATCATGAAACATTTATGGAGCAACTGCTGTGTGAAGATGTGGGGCTGGCTGGTAGACAAATGAATAAGTAGAATATTGCTCTTGCCTTTAAGAAGTTTGGGGTCTAGGAAATATATTACTCAATTTCTCTCAGCCTCTATTTCTTCAACTGAAAATGAGAATGATAACTATTTCATTGGATTGTTGTAGCTATTTCAATAATTATTTGGCTTTCTCCTCTTCTCCTCTTCTTATTTCTTAGCTTAATAAGTTGAATTCTTAATGGTTCTATATTTTTCTCCTTTAAATGACTCTGTGGTATGTTCATTTTGATGTACAATTAGCCATGAATTTGAATCCACTTGTATTATTTTTACCTTTAGGTCACACATGGCCACATAAAAAATAAATCCAAGCACTTATTCTGAGACTGATAATCTTTGTTTTTATTTATTTATTTATTTATTTATTATTATTATACTTTAAGTTGTAGGGTACATGTGTATAACGTGCAGGTTTGTTACATATGTATACTTGTGCCATGTTGGTGTGCTGCACCCATCAACTCGTCATTTACATCAGGTATAACTCCCAATGCAATCCCTCCCCCCAACTGATAATCTTTGATAATCTCACTTGTCAAAGATCAGATTATTTTGGTACATGATCATTTATCTTTTTACCTGACAGCTGGGGGCCCAGCCTCAAGAAGATAACCAAGATTTAGAGAAATAAAAAGTCTGCCTCAAATATGAATGATTCCTTCTTGGCTTGGCCAGATTTAAGTTCAGATTCAGATTGGTGAGTACAGAAATACAGGAAGACAGGTCATAACCTAGGGATCAGGTATAGCCCAATAAATAGTGTGATCATTGAGGCCTCCATTACAATCAGAAAAATCAATCCTGTCTCTGAGTTATTTGACCCTAACACATATTTCTCCCTTGGGAGAGAAGTGTTGAGATCGTGTTAGAAAAGAGTCTGCCTCTATCTGCCATGCAAGCACTGATTTCCCTCTATCCCAGGGAAGTAGCCACGGAACCAAATGCTCTGCTACTGAGCTTTCTGCTTATGTTGCCAAAGTGCCACACTCAAATTCCTCCAAGGTGCTTGTTTGCTGGGGCAGAAGTTACACTTGTCCAATTAATAATTCAATTTGTAGAATTTGACCCTCAAGATTTACTGAGGATGATGTTTGAACTTTGATCCATGGTGCAATAAAAAGTCCTTAACTTAGACAAACTTGGAAAAAGGGCAGACTTAGTGACAAGTCTGAATGGTAGCATACTTATTTTTTTGTTTGTTTTAATTTTTTTTTTTTTTATCTCGCTGTGTTGCACAGGCTGGTTTTGAGCTCCCAGCCTCAAGCAATCCTTACCTCGGCCTTCCAGAGTGCTGGATTATAAGAGTGAGCCACCGTGCCCAGCCTGTAGCATATTAAAAAGTGATACAGTGATTTGGTTTCCCTGCCATGTGTAAGATCAAGGGATTGAAAGGATTCTTCTAGTATTAATCTTCAGTGATCCTGAGAATGGAACGTACGTGAGTAAACGTGCCTCCAAAGTACCTAAAGAACTGGCAGAAATTGATGAACATCTGAAAGGCTGTTTCTTTCATATTTCTGTGACATTAGTACAGTGTTAGCCATAATGCAGCTAAGACATTTGTAGAAATATCAAAATTCCGGTCCTTATTAATTACTCTGATTCTCTGCTAGGTCCCTTGCCCTGTCATGCTGCCAGTTTCTCTCTTTCAAAGGAACATCTCGACGCCACCCTTCCTCTGCCATGTGATAAAGGCTGAATAAATATGAGTTAAATGATGAGTGAGGATTAAGTACGATAATGCATTTAGAATATTTTATGGCTGTAAATGCTATATAATTTTTTTTTTCATTATTAGCAAACTTCTTCTCTTCATTTAGAAGAGTCATCCTTTAGCTCAGTCATCATTTCTCCAGGGAAGCCTTCTTTGAGTGTCTACCCTATGACAAAGCCCCCTATTATGTGCTCTGATGGTACCATACATCCATTATTTGTAGCATGTATTAGCATTGTGCTTTTCCTCTTTTGTTTGGGGGGTTATTTGATTATTGTCCTTTACCCATCTTTGCCCTAAGCTCCCCAGATTAAGTCCCCATCTCTTTCTGCTCACCTCTGTTCTCTGATGGGTAGCTCAAGACCTGCCACTTTGTAGGCATACGACACATACAATGTTTATTGAAGGAAGCAGGGAAAAGAAGAAAAAAGAGAAATGAAAATATAAATGTTTTCAGTAACTTGAACTAGAGTGGCTGTGATAGGCAATTTTATGTGTCAACTCGACTGTATCACAGGATGCCCAGGCATGTCGTTAAGCATTTTCTCTGAGTATGTCTGTGAGGGTGTTTCCAGAAGAGATTAGCATTTGGATTGGTGGACTGAGTAAAACAGATGGCCCTTCCCAGTGTGGGTGAGCCTCATCCAATCTGTTGAAGCTCTGGATAGAACAAAAAAATGGAGGAAGGGAAGATTTGCTCGCTCTCTCTGCCCAACTCTTGAGCTGGGACATCACTCTTCTCCTGCACACAGAGTTCCTGGTTTTCATGCCTTCTGTCTTGGACTGGAATCTACATCATCGGCCTACCGGCTCTCAGGCTTTCCAACTATACTACCAGTTTTTCTGGGTCTTCAGCTCATGGTGGACATACCGTGAGACTTACCCTCCTTCAATGTGTGAGCCAATATCTTATAATAAATTTATCTATTATCTATCTATCTATCTATCTATCTACTTTATCTATTTATCTACTGTGTTTCTCTGAAGAACCCTGACTAATAAAGTGGCACAACACTGTCAAGCAAAATTACTTTAGGTGGCTTGCCTGGATGAATCAATGAAAAGGACTTGTGACTAGCTGGGCGCTTCTTTGTATGTAAATAGAATCCTAAAAGGTATACAAAGTTGTTATTTATTGTTTAGGTTGGATTCTGAGTCCTAGATACTTCCAAAATTATCTGAAACTTTTACAAGTCTCGTGCAAATAAGAACAATATCAAAACAGAGATTATCTAAGGGAAGCACATCCAGTGGCTGCCCTCCTACCCCTCCCCTGCCCCGCCTCTGCCCCACACCTGGGACAATTGTGTTCGGACAGTTGGGTACTGATTTGGACTTCATGTTTCCTGGCAGCTCAGGCAAAAGAGGAAACATTTGTGCACACAGGTGGTTTTCTTTTCCTGACAAAGAAACCATTCAAATTCATAACAGACATATATATACTGTTCTAGTACTAAACTCAAGCAGAAATTTCTGAGAGGATAGCTTGGTGTTTCTTGTAAGAAGGGTTTGCACTGCAGGAGTTAGGATTCTATGACTCCAAGCAAAACTTCCACATTTTGAATTTCGCTTCCAGGCAGTCACTCTAGAGAATACCAAACCAATGTCATCCAAGAGGATGGAACTGTTTTTACTTGGGTTTCATGCCTTAAGTTTACTTGTCTTCTCCTGAGCTCCCAAAGCCCTCCCAACTCCCTCCAGTCTTCTGTGCAATGAAAATCAGAGGCTAAGAATGGAAGCGCTGCCCGGCAGGCCTTCTTCCACCACATTGTGCCTGCTCCTCTGCTGTTGCTATCTGAATATTTCCTGTGACAACAGCATATACTATCAGTATTTATTAAGCAAAAGCAAGTATGTTTTTCCTCTTTGCTCTGTTATTTATTTATCTACCATCTGGCTGGATCAGAAGATGAAGTCTGGAAGGAAGTTTTTACGTCTTTGGCTAATGAGAATCTGGCAGAGGGGTGGAATGATCCAGGGGCTAGAGGAAAATTTCTAAACCAGGGAGAGGGAATTCTGCCCACCCCTGATGTGGCAGGTCAGCCTCCCAAAGGCAACCTGCACGGTCAACAGATGGTTAGGAGGGCTACATTTGGGATGATGGGAAGCCTGAACTGTTCAGGCTTTCTGCTGCTCTGCAGAATGGTTTGTGGAAGCTGGTATCTCATTTCCTGCTCGCAGTGGCACAGACGGGGCTTCTGGAGGCATCTGGGCCATCAGTGGCAGCTGGTGGGTATCAAGAGTGAGGAAAGGGAAAGAACAAGCTGTGACATCAAGGCTAGAGATGCAAGAATTCCAAATGAAATCCAGTTGAATCTACTTTCCTCTTTTAAAATGAGTTTTTTCTCAATTGGGTCAAATATACAGGAAACAGATTATGAAATGCTATCAATTAGGTCCACCTTCTAGGTCAACAGAAACTTCAAGGCTTAGTGCTACATTTTAATAGCGTAGTGCCTTTTTTTTTTTTTTTTTCCGAATTGTTAGGAATCTTTTCTGTGCTGGCATGCAGAAGACAGAAGGAGAGCAGTTTGAGCAGATGAGAAGGAAATCCATATTGCCAGTAGGAAAAGTTAATAAGCCCTTGGTCTCTTTTTAAATTATTTTCTATTGTTTAGGAGGGAAACTGATCTTTGCTCCTGCTAACATTTTTTTTTTTAACGTCTCTTGCCCGAGGTCATGTACAGTGGCCTCCTTGGGAGAGTCTAACTATGAGCCATTTCTTGCACACTGGCAACGCAGAAGTACTTTTTATTTAAGGTTATTTTATTCCCTTTAATTTATCATTTTGAAATCTACCTCTTTGAAATGAAGCCTCAGATCATAAGAAAAATGAACAAACGTTTATTATTGCTGTGGCTAATTGAGATGGACCCACCCAAATGAACCTACCCTGTCCTTGCCTAAGCAGGGTCCTGTCAGCTGGTGACGGGAAATCAACCACTACCTGTGGAACCTGGTAGCAGCAAAGTGAAAAACACACATCCTGGGGTAATCCTACCACGGTGTTCCAGACTTCTCAGGTAGATCCCTGTCATGTTTTCCAACCTGGGGCATGGTCCCTGCCTTGATGCCATTTGAAAGATAATACGGCCGGACGCGGTGGCTCACGCCTTTAATCCCAGCACTTTGGGAGGCTGAGGAGGGCGGATCATGAGGTCAGGAGATCAAGACCTTCCTGGTTAACACGGTGAAACCCCGTCTCTACTAAAAATACAAAAAATTAGCCGGGCATGGTGGCAGGCGCCTGTAGTCCCAGCTACTCGGGAGGCTGAGGCAGGAGAACGGTGTGAACCCCGGAGGCGGAGCTTGCAGTGAGCTGAGATTGGGCCACTGCACTCCAGCCTGGGTGACAGAGTGAGACTCCATCTCAAAAAAAAAAAAAAAAAAAGAAAGAAAGAAAGAAAGGAAGATAATACATCATGAGGCCATTAAGAGTGAGGTGTGTAAGAGAGAAGTTCATTCCTCTATTAAGGCAGATGTCTTCACTTAGAGGCAATTTTGCTCCCCAGGAGATATTTGGCAATATAGAGAGACATTTTTGGTTGTCACAACTGGGAAGAGAGTGCCAGGTATTCTGCTAGGCATCCCACAATGCATAGGAACACCCCCACAGCAAAGAATTATCCAACCCCAAATGAATCTTCCTCTCAGTGTGGGAACATGAGATCCTTCTGTATCTACAAAGAGACTGTTCTTACCTTAAAAATGTTTTGGAGATATCTTCAGTACCAATTCTCACTCCTCCCTGAACCTTCTAGAGCTCCATGGGGACTTCAGGTGGTTAATGCAGATTCAAATGATTGATTAAGAAACACAGAGAGAGTCTTCCAAACCATTTATCTTGCCCTTGTCCTTAATCTTGATTTGCCCTGTAGGTTACTCGTATCATAAAGACAGTATGAATGACTGTCTCAGTGCCTTTCCTCATTAATGTTGCTAGAAATTGATGAGTAGCTCTCTGGAACTGTGGATTTTTTGGCAAGAATTATAGCTCTTATTTATTTTGGAGGACCCGTGCAGCTTTCTAAGCAAATATATGTAGAAAATTCCCCCCAAAATAAACACTGCAAGTAATTGCCTGATAGATGAAGTTGACATTTTGGCTTTGTGGTTTGCTATGATATGTAAAAATCTAATTTTCTCCATAGAATGATGCCACTGCAAAACTGTGAGTAAATTAGAATCAGTGGTTTACTTAGAATGTGAGTAATAACTTCTGTTATGATGTATCAACATTTATTTACAGTTTCTTAAATCGCCCTAAATCTACTTGGCAAAATGTTAACTAGATGAATAAATATGGCAGCAGAGTGATAGGGACTTCAGTTTTTCCTCTCTGGGTTTATGCGTCAAAAATCTCTTTGAGAATGTACTTGATTGAAGTTTTGAGATCTTTTGTGCACATTTGAACTGACAATAAATAAGTTCATCAGGTTTGTAATAAATTCAAAATTTATCTAAATCAAAGGTTCTTAGTGCTTTACCACCTGATCTGTGAGACAAGAAGCTGACAACAGCCTGGAGGAGTGCTTCTTTTAATGATAAATTTCTACATCTTGGTATTCCCAATCACCATGTAAAGAATTAGAATGTCATAGCAAACAGTCAAAGCATTGGAAAAATCTACCTCTTAGAGATACATTTGCAATGAAAAAAAAAAAAAAGAGGGGTTCAAACTAGATCTAACAATATCTTCAAATAAATAGTTAACAAAAAGTTGCTCATTAACTGTCACCATAAAACAGAAAGCAAGGGCCTTTGCATGTTTTGGTAGTCTGCTTAAGCTCTTAACATCTCAAAATTAATTTGAAACATCTAATAGAAGCTAATTTTTTTAATCCATTTTGAGCTTTATAAAAATGATAATTATAAAGGCCAAGTATCTTGGAGCAATATGCAGTCATTTCTATGGGTTGATTTACAAGTGGGATAAGTTATCTTATGTATCAGTATTTCTTTCCTTTAAATTTATTTTAAGGGCCATATGTGAATAAATATATGGGGATGCTCATCACAGTACTATACATTATAAACAAAAGATTAGAAATAATACAATGTTCAAAATTATGGAACTAAATAAATTTTAGTATACTGTATAATAGAATATCATGTATCCATTAAAAATGATGACTTAAAACAGGACTGACAGAACAATGATGGATTAGTAAGTGAAAACAAAGTGTTACCAACAGCATGTATAATAATATATAGTTTTCGATGTATATAAGTGTGATGGTCAGCCTCTCAGATGGCCTTCTGTGACCCTTACTTCCTTTTCTCCCAACTACCCGTGTCCCCCCGCCCCCTGCCATTGGATAATTTGACCAGTATAACCAACAGCATGTGCAGAAATGATGGATTGTGGCTTCTGAGGCAAAGTATGCATAACATTTTGGCCTTTGAGTCGCTATCTTGAGTCACTCTTTCTGGGGAAAGCCAGCTGCCATGTAAACATGGCTCAAACAACTATGTGGAAAGGTCCATGAAGCAAGGAACTCAGGCCTCCTGCCAACAACCAGCACCAAACCAGAGTGCCCTATGTTGGAAGCAAATCCTCTAGCCCCAGTGAAGCCTTCTGATGACATCTTGACTGTAACTGCATGAGAAGCCTTGAGTAAGAACCACCCAGGTAAGCCACTCCCAAATTCCTGACACACAGAAGCTATGTAAAATAATAAATATTTATTGTTTGAGCCATTAAGTTTTGGGGTAATTTGTTACATGGCAATAGATAATAATTGTATTTTTGAAAAAACATGGAAAATCATATCTCAAAATATTAGCAATGAATATATCTAAGTGGTACAGTGAGATTATAGATTTAATACTTTCCTATACTGCCTTTATGTTTTTTATAAACATATATACTGTCTATGGGGGAAATAAGTCATTTTGAAAAATATTCTTCCTTTTGGGGAAAGAGGTGAAACTGGTCTAGAACTTTGTATCCTGATCAAAGGTTCCAAATACTATGGGTGAACAGTAGTGAGATTAGGGAAAGTGGCTATAATTGCCACCTTCTGGCAAATGTGCCAGAGGATGAAGGGCAGGAAGACAGTTTTGTGTCACTGAAATTAAAAAAACAAGTCTAACAAAGGTTTTACACCATCTTCCCAGCAAGTATAGTGACTGGCTAGTTAAGAGAGCTAAAAAACAGCGGATCTACGGAAACAGTAAAATGGCTGCATAGATACACACACATTTTATATGTCGTGAATGAGTTGGAGTCTTGCCCTTGGATTAAGAGAGAGTAAAGTTGGTCTGCCATGAAGGTAAACAGGGAGCCTACACAGTGGTAGTGGAATGCTAGAATTAATTATCTCACTGTCTGTCATACTGTCTGAAATTCCACCATTAAGATTTCAGTGCTTTGAGCCTTGGGTAGTTTTGTAATCACCCAAAACAGTTCTTCTTGCCCACTGCACAGTTAAAGCCAATTCACTGAGATAGCAGCGTTGCAGTAGAAAAACAGTTTACTAGTCACCAGACCAGCCAAGTGCAGGAATGGGAGATGTTGCTCAAATCCACCTCCTCTAAAGCTTGTAGGCTAGGGTTTAAAGGATAATTTGGCAGGCAGGGGGCTAGGAAATGGGTGCTGCTGATTGGTTGGGGATGAAATCATAGGAGGGTCCAAACTGTCTTCACGTGCTGAGTCAGTTTCTAGGTGGGAGTCAGTTCCTTGGTATGAACCACGGGTCTGGGTGGAGTCAGTTGGTAGTCAGAATGCAAAGGTCCAAAAATATCTTGCATCCAATCTTAGGTTTTGACAATAATGATGTTATCTGTAAGAGCAAATAGGAAATTTACAAATCTTATGACCTCCAGAAGTTATCATTCAACTATGCCTACATTTTAACAAAATTCAGGCCCCTCCCATAATCCTAACCTTATGGCCTTTCACTAGTCTTACAAAGGCAGTCTTGGTCCCTGAGCAAGGAGGGGGTTCGTTCCAGCAAGGGACTGTTGCTATTTTATTTTAAAGTAAACAAAGGCAGTTAGCTCGTGAGATAGAATTAGAACTCAGTCTCCTGCTATGAAGGTTAATTTTATGTGTCAACTTGACTCAAGCAAGATGGAGTCAGGTTAGGTTTCTCTCACTGTTATAATCTGTGCAAAGGCAGTTTCAGTTTTTGGTCCTCAAGGTCACCTGTTTAATGCCAAACACTTCTATCTGGGGTGCATATTATGGAGGACTCTGGCAGCTATGGGACAGTAAGATACTTCAGGAGTGAGATCAGGGGAGGCACTCAAGGGAAGGTGAGGATAACAAAAGAGAGAGAAAATAAACACGGGATTGGAATGCTCCCATGATAAATTGTCAGTTCAGCTTCACTTGTTTTGTTGTTGAGAGAAGTTTTTCTTTAGAGATTAAATATTTCAAAATTTTCTACTGTAAACCAAAAATAGCCACATATGACTTTTTAACAGTATCTCTAGATCAATAAGGCAATAAAGAAATTTCCAAGTAATCATGTAAATAATAGAATGTCACTTTGTTTTTATAAAGGTATTTAAGCTTGATCTCCAATAACCTTATAAAACTCCAAGAAATCACCCTAGTTTCTCTGACCCTGCCTCTATCAGGAGCAGGATTTATCCTTGTATTTCTGTGTGGCTACACTGTACCCCTGAGAGTCCAGTGCTCCCCACACCCAGGAAACAGGTGTCTCTTCAGATGCATTAATGCCATCCCAAATTATAGGGCACACACTAGTTTCTGGTATTTAAATTGATCTGTCACATTCATTCATTTGTATGGTGGTTCCATTTCTCAATGGAACTCCTTCCCTCTAACCAGGATCCTTACATGCCTTTCTCATTTGTCCTCTTTCCACTTTCCCCTGTACTACCTTCCTCCTCACTGATAATCCTCACTAAATTTACTTAGCCCTTTGAGCCAGTGTTGTAATACTTACAGCCATTAAGTGTTAGTGGCAAAGACAGAATTGTAACCCAGTCTCCTGCAATCAAGGTTAATTTTATGTGTCAACTTGACTAGGTTAAGGGATGCTAGATAGTTGGTAACATTATTTCTGGATGTGTCTGCCTGGGTGTTTCTGGAAGAGATCAGCACTTGAATCAGTGGACTATGTAAAGAAGATCACCCTCACCAATGTGGACAGGCACCATCCAATCTTTTGAGGGCCCACATGGAACAAAAAGGCTGAGGAAAGGTGAATTCCCTTTCTCTCTTCTAGAGCTTGAGCATCCCTCTTCTCCTGTCCTCAGACATCAGGGCTTACGGTTCTCAGGCCTTCAGACTCCAGAAATTAGACTGGTGGCCTCCCAAGTTGTGAAGCCTTAGAATTCAGACTGAGTTACCTCACTGGCTTCCCTGGTTCTCCAGCTTGCAGATAGCATGTTGTGGGACGTCTCAGCCTTCATCATCACATGGGCTAATTCCCGTAATAAATCTCTATCTATCTATCTATCTATCTATCTATCTATCTATCTATCTATCTTTTTTTTTTTTTTTTTGAGACAGAGTCTTGCTCTGCCACCCAGGCTGGAGGTGCAGAGGCATGATCTCGGCTCAATGCAAGCTCCACCTTCAGGGTTCCCGCCATTCTCCTGCCTCAGCCTCCCGAGTAGCTGGGACTACAGGTGCCCGCCACCACACCCAGCTAATTTATTTGTATTTTTAGTAGAAGTGGGGTTTCACCGTGTTAGCCAGGATGGTCTCGATCCGCTGACCTCGTGATCCGCCTGCCTCGGCCTCCCAAAGTGCTGGGATTACAGGCATGAGCCACTGCGCCCAGTCCTATCTATCTATCTGTCTGTCTGTCTATCTATCTATCTGTGTCTATACATCTATTCATCCATCTTATTAATTCTGCTTCTCTTGTGATCCCTGACCTCCTGCCTCCCCTTAGCCCAGGGCTGTTTTCTCTTACTTAGTCTGCAATTCTTATGCTCTGCCTGAGTTTATAAAAGCTGGATCGAGGAGTTATACTCTTTTAACTGTGTTTTATCATATGCTCAGGCCTCCCGCAAGCCACTTACCCTCCATTTATTCTCCATCTTGCTGCAAGAATGATCTTTTTTTTTTTTTTTTTTTTTTTTGTTGAGACAGAGTCTTGCTTTGTCACCCAGACTGGAGTGCAGTGGCCGGATCTCAGCTCATTGCAAGCTCCGCCTCCCGGGTTCACGCCATTCTCCTGCCTCAGCCTCCCGAGTAGCTGGGACTACAGACGCCCGCCACCTCGCCCGGCTAGGTTTTTGTTTTTTTTAGTAGAGACGGGGTTTCACCGTGTTAGCCAGGATGGTCTCGATCTCCTGACCTTGTGATCCGCCCGTCTCGGCCTCCCAAAGTGCTGGGATTACAGGCTTGAGCCACCGCGCCCGGCCTAAGAATGATCTTTCCACGCATAAATTTGTCTGTATCAATACCCTGCTGGAAGCTGCTTCATGGATTCCTTGCCCATAGGATGAAGTCCTAGCTCAACAGCAAGTTATAAAAGGCTTTGAACATCTTAGCCCCAGCCCAAGTATATTGGTTATTGCTGTGCTAACAAACTACCTTAAAAATCATGGCTAAAACAAACAACCATTAATTATTATAGCTCAGGTGTCTCTATGTCAGCTGGGGGCTCTAACCTGGGCTTGGCTGGACCACCTTAGCAGGGGCAACTCTGCTTCACATGTTTCACATCCTTCTCCTGGAAGGAGTGGGCTAGCCCAGGCATGTCCTTTACCTGGCAATGGAAGAAACGCAAGAGGGAAAAAGGAAGTGTACAAATCCTCTGGAGACCTAGGTTTGGATCTGACACATTATCACTTCTGCCTTATTCTGTTGGTCAAAGCAAGTCCCATAGCCAAGCCCAGAGCCAGAGAAGGAGGGCTTAGTCAAATTCCATGGCAAAGGATATAGATTCAGAGAAGGATAAAGAATTGAAGCCATAAATGCAATTTGCCATATCAGCTCTGCAATCTTGTCTCCTAACATTTCCTACCTGGAAGATTATAGGACATATGTTCCTAGTACAGTCATTTGCTTTTAGCCCCACAAATTACACTGTTATCATACTTTTCTCATCTGCATGCTTTTGTCCAGTGTTTTTGTTCCAATCTGATAGCTCCTTACACTTCTGTGTACATTGCACCCTAGACAATTAATACCGTCTTATTATTTATTTATTTATTTATTTTTTTTTTTTGAGACGGAGTCTCACTCTGTCGCCCAGGCTGGAGTGCAGTGGTGCCATCTGAGCTCACTGCAAGCTCCACCTCCCAGGACTACAGGCGCCTGCCACCTCGCCCTGCTAGTTTTTTGTATTTTTTTTTTAGTAGAGATGGAGTTTCACCGTGTTAGCCAGGATGGTCTCGATCTCCTGACCTCGTGATCCGCCCGTCTAGGCCTCCTGAAGTGCTGGAATTACAGGCTTGAGCCACCGCGCCCGACCTATTTATTTATTTTTCAGACAGAGTCTTGCTTTGTCACCCAGGCTGGAGTGCAATGGCACGATCTCGGCTCACTGCAATCTCCGTCTCCTGGATTCAAGCAATTCTCCTGCCTCGGCCTCCTGAGTAGCTAGAATTACAGGCGCCCACCACCATGCCCAGCTAACTTTTGTATTTTCAGTAGAGATGGGGTTTTGTCATGTTGACCAGGTTGGTCTTGATCTCCTGACCTCAGGTGATCCACCTGCCTCAG
Source organism: Macaca nemestrina (assembly GCF_043159975.1). Lineage (NCBI taxonomy): Eukaryota > Metazoa > Chordata > Mammalia > Primates > Cercopithecidae > Macaca > Macaca nemestrina. The sequence goes on from NC_092131.1 coordinate 142,069,696, forward strand.
CCTCCCAACGTGCTGGGATTACAGGCATAACCCGCCATGCCCTGCTTACCTTCTTATTTTTTAAGACTCAAGTCAGAGTCATCTCCAGAAAAACCTCTGTGGAGTGCTAAAGTCAGCTTATATGGGCTTGGAAGAGCTAAGGGTTAGCATCTCTCCTCAACTCCTTGTTCAGTGATGACATATTGGAACATTGGAATCAGCACCCATGGGAATATTTACACCACAGAAATTGGCAGCTACAAATCGAGCTTTTTCTCTCTTTCTGAAGATTGTGCTGTTAAAGATTTAGCAGCAGAACACTGAAGCCTCTCTTAACACACTCACCTTTTCAGTCTGTCTTTCTGTTATCCTAAATACGTAGATTCCTTGTGTCATCCTAAATTTCTTCATGTCTTTCCCAACTAGATGGTAAGTCCCAGCAGTCAATTAATGTGTCTTATTGGTCTCAGGATCCTCAGCACTGAGCACGTCAGCACTCAGTGGATATTCAATAAATCTGCATAAAATGAAAGATGTAAACAACCAGCTGTTGTCTGGGCTGAGAAGATGGCCATGAGATATGAAGGTGTCACAAAAAGGTTTGCCTAGGAAAAACAAAAAAAAAAAGGAAACATATCTTTTTTCCTCCAGCCTACCGCGACTTGTTGCATCAAATCTCTAGCAAGTCCCGGAGGGTAATATTCATCCTCTTGAAGGGGGACTGGTGAGTCCTTTAGTATCTGTTGCTACACTGGTGTGGAATTATTTCTTGAAAGATTCAGAAGGTATAACAGAGGGTTTCTTTACAGCATGGTTTGGGAGGTGCATTTTGAGGGAGCAGAGGCAGTGGTATAGTCTGTTGCAACCAGCCTTCCCATACAGAGGAGACTGAGAGTGTAAAATTGGAACTGAGGGCTTCCACTGAAGTGACACAAAAATGATGGACACATCAGAAACGCTGCACTTAACACGGTGAGTCATGGGCATTTCTGCTCTGGACTAGACTGAATGAGAGACATTGAGTTAAAGGCACTTATTGTGGGAGGATAGATTCATAAGTAACCTTTTGGAAGTGCCTTGACCTATTTTTCCTTTTTAAGCTGCACACAGCCTAATTCTAATTTTGAAGAAGAGTTTCTAAAATTTCTGCAGTGTAAGATTAATCCTCAGGGTCTGTGGCATTTTTATGACAGCTTTGACTTTTAAAGTGGCACCAAATTTCATTTGGAAAATGAGCCAACCAAGCATGTCTCTGATAACAAAATGAGCCTTGGTGCTGTTGTTCTGTCACTCCCACTTCTAAGGGAAATGCACATCAGTAATTTGAGATGTGCGAAGGCCTGGTGTCCAGAGCTAGCATGGGGTGAAGTGGGGGACTGTGGGGATGGTGGTGTCTTCCGGAGGAAAAGCAGATTGTTTTTTTTGTTTTTTTTTTGAGACGGAGTCTCGCTGTGTCACCCAGACTGGAGTGCGGTGGCGCGATCTCGGCTTACTGCAACCTCTGCCTCCCGGGTTCAAGCAATTCTCCTGCCTCAGCCTCCCAATTAGCTGGGATTACAGGCATGCGCCACCAAGCCCAGCTAACAGATTGTTTTACAGATCACATGACATCAGTAAATCAGGAGACTGATGTTTAAATACAGGCTGGTAAGTTTGGGGGACGGTGGAGATGTGCTAGTCACTAGGAGTGGAAGGAGCTCTGAGCATTGGCTACTTTTTGTGACTGAGCTTGTTAGAGAGGAGTCTTACACTTTAGAAATTGTGGTTAGAGGCTAAGAAGTCCAGAGTCAGCCTCCGAGTGTCACTGCCCCTAACCTGCTCATGGGCTTTGCCAGCAGTCTCTGGCTGTAATATATGGGATTGGTGATTGCACTGCCGAACTCTGGCAAAACACTCTTAGATCTTGCCATTTGCTTAGGAAAAGAGTCTTTTTTTTTTTTTTTTTTTTTGCAAAAATAGTTGATAATGTACATGTTTCCTCTCAATTATAGCTGATTTTTCTGTGTTTCTGTTTTAAAGTTGGGGTAGAATGAGGGTGGAAAATATAAATCTGTTGCATGAGGAAATGAGTGGGATCTTAAAGAAAGGCATGCATTCCTCTATCCAACAGGGCATTTTTTTTTTAAAAAGTTAAGCACCTTGGTAACTAAAGCCTTTAAAATAGCTAAAAAGGTTATATATTGACTGAATTACTTTAAAGGCTTGGGTTTATTTCTGTGGGCCTGAATTGGTAAGAATTAGAGTATAGAAGTGAGGCTGATCTTTTAGAGTAATATACATCATAATTATAAGTAAATATGTAAAGGCTTAACAACAAGAACAATGACAAAAGACTCAGCAAATAGAAAGATGTTGGATTAATGAGAATAAATTGAACACATATATATAACTGTGCATCCTCCAAAAATCGTTATTAAATATATATTTAATTTATGATATTAAATACACAAGAAAAATAAACCAGCCTGGCTAACATGGCAAAACCCCGTCTCTACTAAAAACACAAAAATTAGCCAGGTGTGGGGGCACATGCCTGTGATCCCAGCTACTCAGGAGGCTGAGGCAGGAGAATCAATTGAACCCGGTGGGGTGGAGGTTGCGGTGAACCAATTGCACCACTACACTCCAGCCTGGATAACAGAGTGAGACCTTGTCTGAAAGAAAAAAAAAAAAGAAGAAGAATAAACCACAAGGACAATGCATATGGGAAAGGAGATGATTGTAGCAACGTGTTGAAGGCTTAAAAGCAGAAGGGCAGTGGTAAATGTATTGGATATCTTTCGTACATCATTTCAATTTTTCCCAGCCTTGGGCGGGACAAGACAGCTGAATGATATCCGTCTGAGAAGCAAAAGGCTGGAAGTTGAACTGGAGAGCAAAGAGAGCTGTCCAGCAACCCAAAAGGGTGGCAGCCTGCTTTAAAGCACATATAAATCTCCCATAGCTAAAACATGAGGGCTGGGCAATAAAGCACAAAGAGATCTTTAGAGTACAGTGCTCATATCCCAAGCCCAGTTGGAGGGAAAGTCCTAATCCCTTCCTCAAAATACTTGTAGCCAAGGTGAGTGAATCTAGCTAAAGCTGCAACCAAGTCCAACTACAGATTAAATTGACTCAGCCTGCTACACTCATGACCCAAAAGAGGTGTGCCCTTTTCTGGAGGTAAATATTAGCACTTAAAATTTTTTTTTCCTTTTTTTTTTTTCATAGAGATGGAGTCTTACTATGTTGTCCAGGCTGGTCTTGAACGCCTAGGCTCAAATGATCCTCCCACCTCAGCCTCCCAAAGTGTTAGGATTATAGCTGCAAGCTACCACGCCTGGCCGATGTTAGCACTTTTTAAGCTACTGTTCTTTAATATACAATTACTAGCATAAAATTAAAATTAAAGAGATATGTGAATAAGTGAGAAGATATGACCTATGGTTAAGAGAGGTCAGTAGAAGCCAACCCAGAGATGATTTTAATGTTGGAATTATCAGACATGGACTTTAAAATAAGTAGAAAAAATATGTTACAGTATCTAGTGAAAAACGTGTGAATAGAGAGGGAATATAAGCAGACAGCTAAAAGCTATTAAAAAGAACCAAATGAAAATCTTACAAATAAAAAATGATATTGGAAGTGAATAATTTATATAATGTGTTTAACAGCAAACTGGACACAGCAAAGGAAAAGAGGGTCAGCAGAAGCACAATACCTGTAGAAGTGCAAAACATACTGAATATTGCCAAGAGAAATAAAAAAGATCTAAATAATAAAGATTATACACATGCACACACACACACACACACACACACACACACACACACACACACACACTTTTTTTTTTTTTTTTTTTGAGACGAAGTCTTGCTGTGTCACCCAGGCTGGAGTGCAGTGGCGCAACCTGGGCTCACCGCAAGCTCCGCCTCCCGGGTTCACGCCATTCTCTTGCCTCAGCCTCCTGAGTAGCTGGGACTACAGGCACCCGCCACCATGCCCGGCTAATTTTTTTTTTTTTTTTTTTTTTTAGTAGAGATGAGGTTTCACCATGTTAGCCAGGATGGTCTCCATCTGCTGACCTCGTGATTCGCCTGCCTCGACCTCCCAAAGTGCTGGGATTACAGGTGTGAGCCACTGTACCCGGCCACAAACTTTTTTTAATGCATTGCACAACTCAATATTGTTGAGATGCTTATTCTTCTTTACCTAATATATACATTAATGATAGATTCAGCACAAATCCAACAAATCCTCTAAGTCTCACCTCTTGCCTCAGCCATAACTGTAGAGGCCAGTTTTGAGCATGCTTGAAACACCTGCATGGAAGTCTAAACTGACAGTGCCTCTCTTAGGCTTCTTTGATGCAAAGTGGTGGGATACCTGGAGGAACCTGGTTGACAACTCACATACAAGTGCCCCGAATCTGTGGCCAACAATATAATGCATTCTTCTATCTCTCTCCTTTCTTGACTCACTCCCATTCCTAAGTCTCAGGATCATACCCACACGTAAACATTTTGTGCATCAGCCTTTGTCTCAGGATCTGCTTTTGAGGAATCCAGACAAGACAATAACTGGTTCAGCAGACTTGAAAAAGTTGATTCTTATGCCAGCAGTGGAAAAATCCAAGAAGAAACTTGTAGCATGGCAATGCCAAAGGGCTCAGAAGTTAATGACACTGGGTACCTCTGGAAGTGGGGTGAAGAAAGGATAAAAACAGAAAGACTTAAAAAAAAAAACAGTTAGATTTGGAATCTCCTTACCAGTTCCATTTATTAGAATGACAGCCTTAGTATCACCGTAGCAGAATTTTTGAGGTTTGTTCTCTCTAGTAAGAGGACTGAGGGCTATGAGACTTTAGGACAATTGAGGATAGAGACTTAGTGAAAATGTACATGCTGAATGTTAAAACTTCTCCTCTCCCTCTTCAGCCCTTTCACTTATTTTGTTTCTAGAATGCTGGCAGTCAGCTTTAGATCCTCTAGACAAGAGATTAGAAGACTCTACGCTAAGAAATCCAACTAGCCAGCATGCACAACTGATTTCCCCAAACATGAAGTCCTGCAGCCCAGGTCTTAACCTGAATCAGGATGAGGGGGTGGTGGGTCGAGGTGGGGCTGTTGAAAGTGCTCCTGCTTGCCACATACCTGCACATCCCACCCGCTCAGCTCTCCCTTGCCCTTCACTCATGGAAGTCTTCAGGCAAGTTTTTCACTTACAAGGGACGGCCTATCTTCTACCGAGACTCTGTGGATGTGGTTGGAAGTCCAGAGATAGTTGTTCTTTTACATGGCTTTCCAACATCCAGCTATGATTGGTACAAGATTTGGGAAGGTCTTACCTTGAGGTTTCATTGAGTAATTGTTCTTGATTTATTAGGCTTTGGCTTCAGTGACAAACTGAGACCATATCACTCACTATTCCATATTTGAGTAGGCCAGCATCCTGGAAGCACTTTTGTGGCATCTGTCTATCAAATGGAGGTATCTTTCCTGAGACTCACTGTCTACTCCTTCTCCAAAAGCTGCGCAAAGGTGGAGTTGTGCTGTCACCCATCCTCACGCAGCTGATGAACTCCTTTGTATTCTCTCAAGGTTTTACACCAGTCTTTGGGCCATATACTCAGCCGTCTGAGAGTGAGCTGTGGGACATGTGGGCCGGGGTCCTCAACAATGACAAGAATTCATCACTGACAGTGTCTTAGAGTACATCAATCAGAGGAAGAAGATTAGAAAGCGCTGGGTGGGAGCTCTTGCCTCTGAAAGTATCTCCATTTATTGTATCTATGGGTCATTGGATCCTGTAAATCCCTATCCAGAGTTTTTGGAGCTGTACAGGAAAATGCTTCTGCGGTCCACAGTGTCAATTCTGGATGACCGCATTAGCCACTATCCACAGCTAGAGGATCCCATGGGCTTCCTGAATGCATATATGGGCATCACCAACTCCTTCTGAGCTGGAAAGAGTAGCTTCCCTCTATTATTTCCCCTATTCCCTTATACACTTTCTTCCTAAGTGTATTCCACTTAGGAGAAACGCCCAAAAGACATCCTAGCCATCAAACACTATTCTCTCACAAAGTCCACTTTACTCAAATTGGTGAACAGTATGTAGGAAGAAGCCAGCATGAGCTCTAACTAAGGCTGACATAATAGTCTGTCTCCCATTTTTTTGACATCTGATCAAATGTACAGACTTGCCTTTGTTTTTGTGTTATTAGGAAATTCTGATGAGCACTACTACTCACTGATGCAGAAAGACGTTCTTTTGCCTGGAAGGCTTTTTAACACTTTGGACTTTTCTGAAGTATTTAGAAGTGCTAATTTCTGGTCCAGCCCCAGTAGGAATTCTACAATGAGAACTGGGCTTCTTTACCTATCTTTGAATGGCTTTTTAAAAGTTCTTTTAAAAGCAACACAGAGCTGAGTCTCCTTTGTCATACCTTTGGATATAGTTTCATCAGCTGTTTTTAATTGTAAACATTTTGTTAAAAGAGATATTGGTTTAAATAATGTAGTGTTCTAAGTATGATTTAGGACCATTATTTACCTACACATTACATATATTTTATAAGGATGCTAAACCAAAATATCCTTACTCTGTCAGAGTAGTGAACTTAATTAAACATGTTTCATTTCTGAATAAATTGAACTGAATCCAAACTATTTACAGAATTTCCTAAAATCACAGGACATTAAGGACCAATAGCACCTGTGCCAGAGATTTACTATTACTAGCTGGGAAGACCAATTCTAACAGCAAATAACAATCTGAGACTCCTCATACCTCAGTGCCTAGAAGCATGTCTCTCTTGAGCTACCGTAGAAGGGAAGAGATTGTTTTGTAGTCCAAATCACACAGAATATACATGGATTCCTTTATGATGACTGCTTAACTTCCCATTGCCTGTGCCAGAGAGGCTTTCTCATGTAGCTGATTAATTCCTGTACGTTACAGACAGGAAAGTTCCAGAAACATTAAGAACAAATTCTGAAAGATCTATGAGCAAATGGTGCTGAATACTTTTTTTTTTAAGCCACATTTTATTGTCTTAGTCAAAGCAGGATTATTAAGTGATTATTTAAAATTCATATTTTTAAAATAGCAACTTCAAGTATAACAACTTTGAAACTGGAATAAGTGTTTATTTTCTATCAATAAAAATGAATTGTGACAAAAAAAAAATCCAACTAGTCTGAGAGAAAAACGTCCTAAAGATACTGGCATCGGGCCTGGTGCAGTGGCTCATGCCTGTAATTCCAGCACTTTGGGAGGCTGAAGTGGGCAGATCACTTGAACATCCCAAAACCCTGTCTCTACTAAAAATACAAAAATTAGCCAGGCATGGTAGCAAACACCTATAATCCCAGCTACTTGGGAGGCTAAGGTAAGAGAATCACTTGAACCCGGGAGACAAGAGGTTGCAGTGAGCCGGGATCACACCACTGCACTCCAGCCTGAGTGACAGAGCAAGACTCTGTCAAAAAAAAAAAAAAGATACTGGCATCAAGGTTTTCCCACATGAATGACTCAGTCAGAATACCACAGTCAGCAGGTCTCACCCATTTAGACAAATTTTCCAATCATTTTTTTAATCCCATTTTTAAATATTAATAAACAGCTATGAACTAGTAAACACCTAAGGAAGCCTATAACATTACAGAAATCAAAACAACTAATAGAAAACAACAAAACTTGGAAGAAGTAGAGACAAAGCAGGAAGATGAAACTTCAGAATTTCAGAAAGAAAAAAGAAACTATTATTAATAGCCTCTGAAATAAAAGGATTCATGAAATGAGAAGAGGTTTTGTGAAAAAACAAACAAAAAAAGGACAAGGAACACTTGTCTTGGTTGTTTGTGCTGCTATAATGGAATAATGAGATTGAGTAATTTACTAAAGAATAGAAATATATTCTCTCATAGTTCTGGTGGCTGGGAAGTCCAAGCTCAAGGTGCTAACAGGCTTGGTGTCTTGGGAGGGCCTGGTCTCCATTTCCAAGATGGGGCCTTGGAGTCTTCATCCTCCAGAGGGGAAGAATGCTGTTCCTCAAATAGCAGAAGAGAGGTGACTCACTCTCAGAAGCTCTTTTTACTCTTTTTATAGAGTAATTAATCCATTCATGAGTGCTCTGCCCATTTGGCCCCATCTCCCAACACTGTTACATTGAGAATTAATTTTCAATATGAGTTTTGGAGGGGACAAAAACATTCCAATCATGACATAACTTTTGAAAATTAAAAGTATAGTGTATAAATAAAATTCAATAGAAAGCTCATAAGATAAAGTTGAGAAAATCTTTCTTAAAATAAAGCAAAAAAACCTTTAAAAATGAAGATGAAATAAATGAGAGAAAATACAAGATTATTATGTTACTTCTCCCTTATTAGATCCTACATTTGAATAATATGAATTCCAGAAAACAGTGGAGGACATGCAGTATATCATTGTGAAATTTCAGAACATAGGATAAAGAAAAAAAATTTATAAGCTTTCAGAGAGGAGAGAGAGAAAAATAAAACAAGCCACATATGAAGAATCAAGGATCAGATTTCACACCACCACCAGACGCTAGAAAACAATCAAGCAATATCTTTTAAAATCCTGAGCAAATATATTTTCCCACTAGATTTCTATACCCAACTAAACTATCAATAAAGAAAGGCTCTAGACCAAAGAAAATTTGGGCTTTCAGGAGCTCACAAAAATTACATCTCATGTACCTTTTCTCAGGAAGCTAGCTAGTAGATAATGTGCTGCACAAAAATAAAAACATATGGAATCCATCATTCTTAGCAAACTATCACAAGAACAGAAAACCAAACACCGCATGTTCTCACTCATAGGTGGGAACTGAACAATGAGATCACTCGGACTCAGGAAGGGGAACATCACACACCGGGGCCTATCATGGGGAGGGGGGAGGGGGGAGGGATTGCATTGGGAGTTATACCTGATGTAAATGACGAGTTGATGGGTGCAGCACAGCAACATGGCACAAGTATACATATGTAACAAACCTGCACGTTATGCACATGTACCCTACAACTTAAAGTATAATAATAATAAATTAAAAAAATAAAATAAAATAAAAGCATGAAGACGTTGGATCCAAGAAGAAAGAAGTCAAAGAAATTCTCAACACTTTGGTGAAATGAATTCCCAGGAATAGAGTGTGAAGTAGGCCTAGAGTGGGGCAGATCAGAAGATGCCAGGAGAGATTAATCCAGGTAAAGAAAACAATAGAACACCCTGGTGTGTCTGAATACAGAGAGGAAATATTTGAGGTTATTAGGGGAAAATAGAGGCTGAACTAGTAACGAATAGAAAACTAAACCAAAAAAGAGGAAAGCATTACTTTAGGAAAAATAAAATTGTGCAAGAAAGGAAAAGTAAAGATAGTATACTATATCATTCGTATCTATAGGTTCAATGCTATGAATAACATTGAAATTGTCATACTAATTTAAACACGGTATTAATCTAAACAGAAGTATGATATAATTACATTGAAGGGATCATGGGACAGAGAGTTTGTGTGAATGTGGGTGGTAGTAATGGTGATGTGGTGGTCTGTGATAAAGGAGTGGGAGATGATGAATAAGAGCTAAATCCTTATTTTCCCTACATGATACCTAAAATTGAAAATTCAGAAGGTGGGAAATACAAGGCTGTTATTTTTATATATGGAGGTAAATAACAAAGAAGCAGCTAAAATAAATGAAAGTGGTTGCTATTGAAAAAGAGAAGACGTGGTGGTCAAGGGTTGAATAGTAGGATGATTTTTTTTGGAATAAGTCTCATAGAATTGTTTGATTCTATAAATTATGTGAAAATCTAATTTTGAAGAAAATAAAAACAAAACTTGAAAATAATTACAGAATTATGGTATACTTATTTTAAAAAAGCAAATGGGTAAATATGGAGTGAGGTTAAATTGGGACGACAGGACTTGTCCTTTTCACCCAGGAAATCACAGACTCAGATGGAATACTGTGAAGAAGAAATCTCGGAGCCTTTGAGGTGGTGGGAGAGGTAGCCCTATATGTGGCATAGTGTTTGTACCTACAGATTCCCACTGTCTAATTTAAATCTAAGTCAGTTCACATACATAATTTAATTTTTGGAAGCAGCATTAAAGTAAGTAAAAAGGAAATAAGAAAATTAATTTTAGTATTGTATTTGATTTAACCCAATATATCATAACGATGATCATCTCAACATCTGATAAGTATAAAAATAATTAACAAGATAGTTTACATTATTTTCTTCATAGTAAGTGTTGGAACTCCACTGTCTGTTTTATACTTAGATACATCTCAATTCAAATGTTAAATTTTCATCAGAAATACCTGATCGATATTTAGATTTTATAAAATTTACAATTGAAAAAGTAGATTCACCTATTCAAGTTGTTCCAAACGTACTTAAAAATTCCCCAATAACTGAATCTTGTACCAAAACATTTTTCCCTTAGTGTTTGCATTTTTATTTCTAAAACTGGTTCATGTTTTTCCTTCAAAGAATCAATTTGACTCTGAGGCAAAACCATACCAATTTTGAAACTACATCTGTCCAAGTTAAATAAATTCATTAACTCTTATATCAACTCAGTAATATTAACATTGATTTTAAAAGAGTATTGCATAAGTTGAAAAGCAATTCTAAATTTATCAATATAAACATAGAGATGCTCACGTTTTTCTTGTAATTTTTGCCGCCAATTTACCTAACAGTTGATTACAATTAAAATATGCATCTCAATTTATGCTTTAAAAAAATGTGTAAAAACATCACTAATTTGCTTTATGAACAATTTATATTTCAATATAAATTATTTTTGCTTTCTGTAGTACTTAAGTTTAGATCATTCATGTGCAATCTGATATAGTTGAGAAACCATAAATCATGCAGCCATTTTTTTTTACTTTAATCATTCTTTCAGTTTCAAGAAAATCTTGAACTGGGGTTACTAGTATTGTAAATCTTTATAAAACTCTCCCACAACTCTTAAGCAGTTAACATTAGTAAAGAGCACACAATCATCAAATACATCATTTTCTATTTCTTTCAATAGTTCCGTACACTCGTGGTTTACAACATGTACATACTGAATGATTTTAACAGCTGTATCCATGATACTTTTCATTAAAAAAAAATTAGCACAAATATTTTCAGTGTGTGTCACACAATGGAGTGAAGCAATAAGGGAAAAATCAGTCTCTTGTTTTAAAATTCTGATGAATCTAGATTTTTGACCTAACATTGCTGGGCCATCATCTGTCTTGTTGATAAAAGTAGTTTTTTTTTTCTTACCTAGTTGAAACTCTTCTTTGACATATCTAAAATATTCAAAGCTGTCTACACATTGAGTTGGTTTTTTTCTTTAGGTCACAGACAACATTTCTAAGTAAATTTGAAAGTGTTTTTAAACACAAATGCAACCAAATGTGTCCAGTATTAACTGGGCACAGTCTCTTATTCTATACGGCATGTCTAAAGCTTAAAAAAGGGCCTTCTCATTTTTCACATTTTGAATCAATTGATCATTGACATTGTTAGTCTTACATTCTACAATCACTTGTTTGATGGCTTACTTCAAATTTTGCTTTGTGAAATTTCTTTTAGTCTTTTCCTCATAATTTTCTAACAAAATTTCCACAACTGAAATGATTTCTTTCACCACCTCTCCATCTAAACATGTGGGTTTGGATTTGGTTTAGTTTGGATTTTTGTGAAAGAATTCAAGCCATTTTATACCTGACCAGTTACAAGATCAGAACCTGTCAAAAATTGCTTAAGACATGTTTGATGGACATTTAATACTGATTGCAAGTGACTAATTTCTTCAATCCTATTTTAGTTGTTGAGAGAAACTTCTTATCAAATTCAATGTGTGTTTGCTTTAAACAGCTTTTAATATTGTCCATGTTTTTCTCCTTTTTTTTTTTTTCTTAAGAGCTTTTTTGTTTGGCTCTGTGGCAGCCAACTGCAATTGCCATATGTTGTGAGATTTGGAACACACCTTCTTCCAGTCTCTTTTATTCTTTACTGTTCGGGTCTTGGGACTAGTTTCTGCATTGCCACTCAATTCCATATCCGTAGGACGCCTTCATTTTAAATTTGAAAATTTGCCCATACTTATTTTTTCTAACTAGAAGCATAATTTAATTATATTATAATTAAAATAAGTATTTCGATTTAATTATCAATTACAGTTTACATAGAAATTGCTATAACTGGAGCTGTCTGCATGAAATATCCAAATGAATGCGTTATAATGTTACATTAGTGCATAGAAGAAAATCATTTGAAGGGAGTCAATCTGTCCACTGACTGCATCAGTGATGTGTTTGTGAATAATACTAGAAACAAGAAACAATGCTGGTGTCCCATACATGCACTACAACATCATAACGATGTCTTACGCAATGCAATGGGTAAGGTGAAATGCTGTCTTATCAAAATAGGATAAAATGGTATTGAAGAGGAAAATAATTTTCACAATTCTTCAGTGTTTAAATTTAATTAAAATTAAATACAATTCAAATTGTAATTCCTCAGCCACGGTAGTCTCATTCAAGTGCTCCATAGTCACATGTGTCTAGTGGCCGCTTTATTGGATGCCAAAACTTGGACTGTAGGAGAATGAGAACCGATTGTTAGGGTGCCAGGCATTTTGTTAGATAGTTGGATCTCAAAGAAAGGATCTCAATTATTCCTCAGAACAGTCCTGTCTATCGTTACCCACATTGTACATGAAAAACCGAGACTCAGTGAGATTTAGTGACTTATCCAAGGCCATACAATTAATCAGTGAAGCAGCTGGAATGCAGCTGTTAGTCTGAACCCAAAGCCCATGCTGTGTGTGCTGTGATGGTGTGGGGCCCCTTGCTTTGGTGTAATCATATACATAACTGAACCAGAAAACAGGATGCTTTTCCCTTATCTCCCTCACGCCTGGATCCCTTTTGAAATTCACAAGTCTCTAGTTGTTTTAACAATCTTGTATGAGTGAAAGTTGGAACAATCAACAAATATATATTGTCCCCTATGGGTCAGGCACTACTCTAGTGAACAAGAAACAAGAGCCTCTGCCTTCATGCAGTTTACTGTCTTAAGCAAAAGGAACAGAAAATGACAAAAAACACTGTCGGTGAGATACTTCTCTCAGAAGTAAACATTGTGAGTTTGTGAGTTTGCTTACAGTGATGCTTTTTTTTTTTTTGAGACGGAGTCTTACTCTGTTGTCCAGGCTGGAGTGCAGTGGTGCGATCTTGGCTCACTGCAAACTCCGCCTCCCAGGTTCACACCATTCTCCTGCCTCAGCCTCCCGAGTCGCTGGGACTACGGGCCCCCGCTACCATGCCTGGCTTATCTTCTGTGTTTTTAGTAGAGATGGGATTTCACCGTGTTAGCCAGGATGGTCTCAATCTCCTGACCTCATGATCTGCCTGCCTTGGCCTCCCAAAGTTCTGGGATTACAGGTGTGAGACACCGCACCCGGCCACGGTGATGCTCTTTTTTTTTTTTTTTTTGAGATGGAGTTTCACTCTTGTTGCCCAGGCTGGAGTGCAATGGCACAATCTCGGCTCACTGCAACCTCCGCCTTCCAGGTTCAACCAATTCTCCTGCCTCAGCCTCCCGAGTAGCTGGGATTAGAGGCGTGCACCACCATGCTCAGCTAATTTTGTATTTTTAGTAGAGACAGGGTTTATCCATGTTGAGGCTGATCTCGAACTCCTGATCTCAGGTGATCTGCCCGCCTCGGTCTCCCAAAGTGCTGGGATTACAGGCGTGAGCCACCGCGCCCCGCCCAGAGCGATGATCTTTATGGTGACACTGCTTTTTGTGATCTTAGGATGGGATAAAATCATCTCAGCATGCAGTAACTCTGCCAAGCGTGGTTGTGCAAATAGGTCCTTAGTAGGCGCTTTTGCTATTGAACATGAAGTTATCATCTCCAATTTTGGGTAATTATTTTCATTCCTGTCCATTTGTCCATTATTATCCTTGGGGGGCTAACATGTTCTAGTCTCTAAGGAGAAATGGGCAACAGGTCAAAGGGACAAATGGTAAAACTAGAAGGGCAATGTCAGGCTGGGCACGGTGGCTTACACCTGTAATCCCAGCATTTTGGGAGGCTGAGGAGGGCAGATCGCCTCAGCTTGGGAGTTTGAGACCAGCCTGGCCAACATGGTGAAACCCCGTCCCTACTCAAAATAGAAAAATTAGCCAGGCATGGTGGTAAGTGCCTGTAATTCCAGCTACTTAGGAGGCTGAGGCAGGAGAATGACTTGAACCTGGGAGGCGGAGGTTGCAACTGCATTCCGGCCTGGGTGACAAGAGCGAAACTCTGTCTGGGAAAAAAAAAAAAAAAAAAAAAAAAAAGAAGAGCAATGTCCTCAGATGAAGAACGTCAGATGGATTAGGAGACTTATTGTTTCCTAATAAGGGAAACACATTCAGAGCACCCCATACTAAGGTACTGATGTGATCAGTAAAACTATGATCTGTAAAAGCAACGTTTCAGACCTATGGTTTCTTTTCGGGCTACTGCACGAAGTTTCCTTTGGGTGGTGCAACCAGCTCTATAAAACTCTACCACCTGTGGTTTAGGATGCAGCTGAGGAGCACCGGGGGCGGCTGGATCTTCCAGGGTAGAGATTTACACGTACAAAAGTTTTTGTTTTTTGTTTTTGTTTGTTTGTGTTTTTCCACTGAGTAAAGTCTCAGGGGAGAGAACCCTTGTAGAATATTTCAGAGTTCAACCAGATCCTTGTACAGTTGGGGAAACCTAAAGTTCAGAGAGTTTAAGTGATTAAAGCCACCCAGCACATTCATTCAGTGAGACTAGGATGTCTACATTTGCTTTCCAGCTAATGAGTTGTGGGTGAGGAGAGGAGGTGGGAGGGAGAATCAGAAGAAGCTAGAGACTGTGGAAAGCTCAGTAAAGGCTAGGGTTTCAAGTCTGCTCCTGTATTTTCGGCTCTCATGTTAGCCAGGTTTCTTCATTCTGCTGAGCTTCAGAATCTCAGCTGTGAAATGGGGATGACATAAACTTCCTAAGGTTTTGGTAAAGACTTGAAGAAATGACGGGCTAATGTGCAAACACCTTGACCTCTTCAAGGTGAGAACTTTCCTTTACTCACTATCTGCAAAGTAGGACTTCCTTTTGTTGGGCTTCAAACCATCTATTTCAAACTTCGAGCTCTCCAGGCTCCAGTATTAAGTTTTCTGGATGGGTAGATCAAATTCTACTGCCCTCCATCTGCTGGCCCCAACCTCCCCAGTGACTCTTTGTGTACCAAGATGTCCCCAGTTCTCCCCAGCATCCTGTTTCTGTGATCATACCCTGTACCCATTTCTCCTTTGTCACCTCTCAGAATCTTGCCCATCCTAGCTGGAGCTCCACCTAATAATTAGAAGCCTTTACAGTGTTTGGAGAGTGTGACAGGCTTTCAAGTGCTTTCACAGACATTCTCCCCTTTGATCCTCACAACAGCTCTGTGGGGGAGTCAGGGCAGCTGTTATCATCCAAATTTTACCACTAAGGAAGCTGAAGCCATAGGGGCTAAATGACTTGCCCAAGGCCACAAGCTAGAAAACCCCAGGCTTTGAGGTCAGAAAGTCCTGTGTTCACATCTCAGCTTTGCCACTTGCTAGCACTGCGGCCTCAGGTCAGTTTCAGAGCTTTCCTGAGCCTCAGTTCCTCCATCTATAAAATGGAGATATTTGTTGTGTATCTGCAAGGTTGCATATTCTGAATGCGCAGACTTTGTAGACAGCAAGTATTCAGCAAGCCAGACCAGAATCCAGTGCATCTTGCCATTTCTCTACGCTATTCCTCAACACCACTCCAACTATTATGTTAATAAGGAAGGGCTTCCATTTCTGAACTTAGGGAGCATTCATTGTCTTTATCAGGCGTCTTTGATTTCATGCTTCAGGAACTAACTCTGGCTGACAAACAGCAAATAGGATTTTGCCAAAACACTGTTAAGATCACAAAAGAGAAAAGCTGAAAAATCACTTTTTGGGAAGGAACCATGGCAGCCCCAGGAATTGCAGCAGCTCCTTAGGGGTGGCCATTGGGTGACAGTGCCAACTGTCTCCCTTAACCTTGTCTGTCTCTTTTCACTCAAGATCCAAGTTTACAGAGGATCTGATTGAGCTAGCTTGGGCCAGGTGCCCACCATGTGGGCAGATGGGCGGGGGTGGTTGGCAGCCCACTGGAACGATATGGAATGGAGGAAAGGCAGTTCTACAATGTAGAAATGCTCTCCAATAAATGGAGTTCATTACTTAGTGCTCATGTAACTCTGTGTGGCTGTTTGTATTTCCTTGTGCTTCTGTCTTAGCATATCTTGGAAGGTCAGGGTGAGAGCAAGGGAAGGACACCTCTGTCTTATGCTTAAATTTAATATGGAAGCCCAGAGACGAACCCACTGCCTTGCCCATAATTGGTGCTCAATAAGTATCAGATGATTTTATTACAGCCTTCAGTCTTTCCAGTACAAATTAAGTTAGATCTTTCCTGACTTATCCCAGCATCTAAACCTCAGCACTCTTACCTACATGCAGCCACCAATAAAGCAATCAATCAACAACAATTCACCTAATTAGCTTGCTCACATGAACCAATAAGTTCCTCAGGCCTGGCTGTTTCCCATCACAACCACTGTGTGGGGTGCCAGGTGTCTTGTCAAAGGACTTGATTAATAAGTCGTTATAATTGAAGCTGAATACAATTAATTGCATAATTTTGAACTCTTCAAGTTTAATTCCATGAAAATTACATCACAGAATTGGGGCATGATAAAGTATTTCTAACCAAAGGAATAGAGGGAACTTGCATAACCACTGGTTCATATTTGTGACATGTTATGCCCATGCCAGGCATGGACGTTCTCCATTGTTGTTAACAAAAACTCATGTAGCTCAAATACTTAAATGATTTCTCAAATATGTGGTTCACAATTGAAAAAAACGTGGACGTTCTCCTAGTCGGTCCCAACATTTTGATAATGTTAATGATGTCCTGAAATCTGTCCTGGTTTTGTTTTTTGTCTGTAAGCACAGATCACAGATGTGCTCCTATCTTGGGGTTTGTTTGGGTTGGTTTGATTTGGTCGTATTTTCTCTCTCTTTGCAGTTCCCTTACATTTGTTGTTTCAAATGGTTTCTAACTTGCTGGAGGACAGGGTAGAAAATAGCTGATGAATAAAAATATTGCTGTCTGCCTTTGACAAAACTTTTACCCAATTGAGCCAGCAAGATTTTCATGAAGAAAATCTGAGAAATTAATTAATTAACTGTAACTGAATTTCACCTCTTTAACCTTAACTCGTGAGCAAACCTGAGCTAAATAAACATCTGACCATTCAATCTCTTTCACTTAAGGTTAACTTGAGTTTATTATTCAGGCTACTGCCCTTGTGTATTAGGCAACGCATAAATTACGCATACTAATTACCCTGGATGGGGCACCACTTTAATGAATTCTTTTAATTAAACTGCAACACAGTGGTTTTGCACAGGATGGTCTATATTTCATCCTTAAACTATGTTAACCTTCATCTTTGTCTGGGCGGCTCACACGTCCAACCGGAGAAGGTCTGAGTTTAATTCATCTAAGTATATACATTCCACAACCCCCACTCCTTGACTATCATAGGAAAATTTGAAAGATGTTTCTCTTCTGCTTTGAGGTTAAGAAATTAGATGCCTCTGTGAAAAGTTATGATTCTGCTGGGGATACTGAGATGGAAAAGAAAAAGATAAAACAAAGAAAAACTGAAATGACAGAATCAACCAGCACAGCCCTGCAGTCTTTAACGTAGAAATAATAAAAGGAATTAACAATGTTCTTATTAATATGTAAACTAAGCAAAGAGCATCCTTCACTTTGCCATCTGTATATTCCTGAGTTTACAGCAAATAATCCTTGCCATGAGTCCAGTTTTCAAGGATACAATCAGTTCTCTATTATCTGGAACACTTGGTGGATACAGCAGTAGAGAAGATTGAAACCAGTGCATATTTTAGCCATGAGTATACATCTTCTCTTGTCTTTTTACTAAGCTCCTGCTTCTAGGTAGGAAAATTGACTGCCTTGAGTTTTACCTCCCTGGTATCTGATTGGGGGTTGTGGGGAGAGGAAACAGTTGAGGTACTATCTAGATCCCAGGAACCTTCACTCCCTTGGGTAGTTCAGCTGGGAGAACAGAGGCCCCAGTTCAAGTCAATATGTTAATTGAGCACCTATTGTAGTTTTAGCCCTGTGTCTGAGACGGAATATCATGATGATTGAGAATTGTTCTATTTGTGTTATTTTTTAAAGAAAAAGGAATACATTTGTGTATTTATATTTGTACTTATGTAGATGAATTCAGGAAGGCGCACAAAAAACTCTTGAGAGGGTTTGCTTCTGAGAAATATTAAAGGTCTTTGTTGGGAGGGAAAAGCACTTATTCTGTATCTTTCTCCTTATCCTCTTCCCTTTTTTTTTTTTTTTTTTTTACCATGAGCATGTAATCCTTTGCCATTTAAAACTTTGAAATAATAAAAATAACTAGGGAGTTCATAGTTCAGTCAGGGAGAAAAGCACATACAATGTAATATATTAATAGCAAGTGCTGTGAAACATGAACACACAAACTCTTCTGCAAACGCAGAGGCAGGATCATCTAATAGTGTCTGGTGGAGTCAGGGAAGACTCCTCAGAGGAGGTGGCATGTAAATTGGGTTTTGAAGCATGAGTGTGAGAGTTTTTCAGGTTAAGACTCAGCCATTGAGTAATGGGAAGAGGAAGATAGCATAAGATGATTCCACTCACCTAAGATTGTTCTCCTTAGAAATCCTGTTAGTAGATATGCTACTCTAGGGCTTTCCTGGTGACATGTAGCATTTGAATGGTACAAAAAAGTTAGAAAGAATGAATAATAACTACTGTATCATAGTACAACAGGGTGACTATAGTCAATAATAATGTAACTTTACATTTTTAAATAAAGAGTGTAACTAGATTGTTTGCAACTCAGTGGATAAATGCTTAAGGGGATGGATGCCCCGTTCTCCATGATGTACTGATCTACTTATTTTACATTGCATGCCTGTATCAACACATCTCATATACCCCATAAATAGATATACCTACTATGGACTCACAAATATTAAAAATAAAATAAATAAAACTAGCATTTGAATCATTCTGATTTCTGATAAGAAAGTGGGAATGATACATTGTAGATAATCTCAAAAATTTCGTTCACTCTGCAAAATAATTGGACATGCCTGAAATCCAAACTTCAGAGTTTTTCCAAAAGTTCCTGAAAAATTTTCACCAAGCCCTAACTTAACCTAAAATGTGTACAAAAGCAACTAACCTGGAGGTGGGATATAACTGATCTTCATTTTGCTGAGAAAGATAAAGAAAATATGGTGTTTTTAAAATCAGCAAAGCCTAGCTATTAAAACCTTTCATTACATTTGGAAATGGTATCCCCGCCTTCACCTCGTAGCCACAATAGAGGAAGAATAGGGAAAGTAAAGACCATGGTGGTCTCAAATTCCGTATTTTGCCGTTGATGGAGTTTTTTGGGGCACTAAATTTCCTTATGATGAGGCTATTTAGGATCCCCTGATATAAACTGGGTGGTTCCAAGTCAGGCAAAGGAACCCAGCCTCCCAAGCACAGAGCAACAAGTCCTAGAAAGAGGGATTTGGTAGAACTTGGCTCGGCTCTCGGCCTCTTAGAGACCCCATGCGCATATGCAACAACCAGGGGAAGAGGCAAGGTGATTTATCTCATCTCCACCCTGATGCTGGTATGATCAATACCTTTCAGTTATTTCCTGAGCCAGGGCTGTGTGCCAGATGCAGAAAATGCAAAGATGGATGTCGCATGGTTCCTGCTCTCCAATAGCTCACAGAGAAAAAAGAGTCACAGACAATCCACTGTAATACAGAGGAATGAATGTATTTCTCTGTTCAAAGCCAAACACAGAACTGGGAACCAGGACTCTTCCCCATGAAACTGGGAATATTTCTCAGAGAGCCTGAAGACTCCTGAGTACAGTGCAAATATACCTTTAAAATGGAATCTATTCAAAGGCTTAACTGACGTTTTCATTATTTTAGACCAAAGAAGCAGAAGAAAGGCCGATATGCATAGGTAGAATATAATGTAAAGGCAGAGTTCTACAATGGATAGATGGCTAAACCCAAAGAAAAATGTTTCTCTCCCCCGAGACTCAGCAAATTCAGGAAGCTCCACAGTTTGTTAAATAATCTATGACAAAAACTAGGCTCCAGAGTGAATTTTTTATGGTGACAACAGTGGCTCCTGAGACAGACAACTCAGGTCGCCTTTGGATGTGCTGTGTGACATTGGCTAAGTCATGTAGCGTCTCTGATTCTCAGCTTCCTCATCTGTAAAACTTGAACAATAATAGGACCTACATCACAGGGTTGTTGATAGGGATTACATGAGATAGTGGATGTAAGGTGCTTAGCAAAGTGATAGGCCTCAAGTGAGTAATCAGTAAGTGTTAACTGTCATAATAATTAGTATGAGTAAGGCAACTACATCCTAGAATGCTAAACAAGAGCATTTCTTTTTTTTTTTTTTTTTTTTTTTTTTTTTTTTTTTTTTGAGACGGAGTCTCGCTCTGTCGCCCAGGCTGGAGTGCAGTGGCGCGATCTCAGCTCACTGCAAGCTCCGCCTCCCGGGTTTATGCCATTCTCCTGCCTCAGCCTCCCAAGTAGCTGGGACTACAGGCGCCTGTCACCTCGCCCGGCTAGTTTTTTGTGTTTTTTTTTAGTAGAGATGGGGTTTCACCATGTTAGCCAGGATGGTCTCCATTTACATGGGCATGTGAAACTGCAAAAACTACACACACGCACACACACACGCCACACACACACACACTTATTTCGGTTTAGAAACCAAATTACTATTACTGAGGACCTACGTGAAAGACCTGGGATGAATCCTTAAACAACCAAATGCTACTTTTATTGACTTACTTGAAAGCAGAGAGTGTCAGTCCTTTCTACCCCTTTCCTCAGAAATGACGTGTATTTCACACAGAAGGTGAGTGCATGCTTGTGTTCAGGTGTGCCCGTGAGTAGAGGGTATATCTCAAATAGCAAGAGCACCAGCACTGGAGAAAAAGGCCCAGGAAGGCCCTGTGGAGGCAGCCACCTGGGGCTGTCCGCTCCCCTGGAGTGACTCCAGCACTCAGCGCCAGTGCACTCTGCTTTGATCCTTTTGTGTTCCCAGGGCTTCCCAGGTGGTGTTTCTGCCCCAGGCTTTCTACACACAGAGTGTCTTCAGGCTGTCCTCTGCAGGAACATATGCTGTGACTTACCATCTGGCCTTTATGCAGCTCTCCAGTGGCAATGGTATGAAAACCTGCCTGTTTGGCAGCTACAAGTGCCCGCAGTCTCTTTGGTCTCTTTCTTGGTCTGAGTGTTTTTCAACATCAATGAATGTAATTAAGAAGAACTCAATCAAGCATATGGACTTAGGAGTCCATTATGACCAGGAAGGGAGCTCTACCTTGGAAAAGGAACTGCTTGGGGCGGGCCCAGCCTTGGGCTCCAGGGCAAATGGAGTGCCTGTGGCAGTGGGCCTGGGACACTCATTTACAGCTAAACACAGTGGCCATTGCACAGGCTCAAGGCTCAGCTCTAGATGGAAGCTTGGAGCATTGTCACACTCACTGACAGCCAGAGCCTGGCTGAGGGGAGCACAGGCAGCTTGCTGATGAGTGTGTGTGTGTGTGTGTGTGTGTGTCTTGGCTCTACACAATGGGCAGAACACCAGAACTGCTCAAATCCAGGTGTCAGCATTATTTATGTTGTTGCTCTTTGAACAGAGAAAGAATTACCAGTTGCTGCATGGCAGTTATTTCCAGAAGGTATGAAAGGAGACGCCAAAATCCATCTCCAGAGGGTTGAAACTAAAAGATGAAATCTGAATGTATAAATCACTGAATATACATTCAATAGAATTCTAGGCAGCTAAAGAAAAGGCTGGGGAAATTCTTTACTTACTGATATGGAAAGAACCCTAAAATGGGTTAAATGAAATAAATAAATAAATAATAAACCTCTTCTGCTATTTGCATAATAAGGTTGATAAGGTTGGGGGTGAGATGGTTATGTTTGTACTGGCTCATATATGGATAAGAGTGTCTGGAAGGATGTACGAATAGCTAATAATGGTGGTTATCTATGTTGGGAAGACAGGAAGAACATGAGCAGATGGGGAATTGCATGGGAATTTTTACTGTATACGTTTATATACAGTCATGCATCGCTTAATGACAAAGATACCTTCTGAGAAAGGTGTTGCTAGGGTATTTGGCTGTGCA
This sequence comes from Macaca nemestrina, assembly GCF_043159975.1. Classification (NCBI taxonomy): domain Eukaryota; kingdom Metazoa; phylum Chordata; class Mammalia; order Primates; family Cercopithecidae; genus Macaca; species Macaca nemestrina. The sequence goes on from NC_092131.1 coordinate 142,092,042, forward strand.
AACATCATAGAGTGAACTTACACAAACCTAGATGGCATAGCCTACTACACACCTGGGCTATACAGTATAGCCTACTGCTTTTAGGCTACAAACCTCTATAGCATGTTACCTCTATAGCCGCTACCAGTCCATGGCCTCTTAGGAACTGGGCTGCACAACAGGAGGTACCTGGATAGGGCACTTATCATGAATGAAGCTTGCAAGAGTGGAAGTTGTGGCCGGGCGCAGTGGCTCACGCCTGTAATCCCAGCACTTTGGGAGGTCGAGGTGGGCAGACCACGAAGTCAAGAGATCAAGACCATCCTGGCCAACATGGTGAAACCCTGTCTCTACTAAAAATTCAAAAATTAACTGGGCGTGGTGGTGCGTGCCTGTAGTCCCAGCTGACTGAGGCTGGAGAATCACTTGAACCTGGGAGATGGAGGCTGCAGTGAGCCAAGATGATGCCATTGCACTCCAGCCTGGCAACAGAGAGAGACTCTGTCTCAAGAGTGGAAATTGCTCTGGGTGAGTCAATGAGTAAATAGTGGGTGAACGTGAAGGCCTAGGACATTACTGTACATTACCGTAGACTCTGTAAACACTGTACACTTAGGCTACACTACATTTACTAAAAATATTTTTTCAATCATAAATTGATTTTAGCCTACTAAAGGTTTTTACTTTATAAGCTTTACCCCAACTACTCAGGAGGCTGAGACAGAAGGATCACCTGAGTCCAAAGGAAGATCACTTGAATCCAGGAGTTTGAGTCCAACCTGCACAACATGGCAAGACCCATCTCTAAAAAACAAAACAAAACAAACCACTCAATTGTTTTAAACTTTCTGACTCTTTTGTAACAACCTTTAGCTTAAAACACAAACGCTTTGTAGAGCTGTACGAAGTATTTTCTTTTTTTATATCCTTGTTCTATAAGCTTTTCTACTATGTTTAAAAATTTCTTAATTTTTACTTTGTAAACTTTTTTAGGAAAAACAAAGACACAAACATACACATTAGACTAGGCCTACACCAGTTCAGGATCATCAATATCACTGTCTTCCACCTCTACATCTTGTCACACTAGAAGGTCTTCAGGGACAATAACACACATGGAGCTGTCCTCTCCTGTTATAACAATGCCTTCTTCTGGAACACCTCCAAAAGGACCTGCCTGAGCTGTTTTACAGTTAAACTTTTTTTTTGTTCTTTTTTTGTTTTTTTTTTGAGACGGAGTCTCGCTCTGTCGCCCAGGCTGGAGTGCAGTGGCCGGATCTCAGCTCACTGCAAGCTCCGCCTCCTGGGTTCACGCCATTCTCCTGCCTCAGCCTCCCGAGTAGCTGGGACTACAGGCGCCCGCCACCTCGCCCGGCTAGTTTTTTGTATTTTTTTTTAGTAGAGACGGGGTTTCACCGTGTTAGCCAGGATGGTCTCGATCTCCTGACCTCGTGATCCGCCCGTCTCGGCCTCCCAAAGTGCTGGGATTACAGGCTTGAGCCACCGCGCCTGGCCAAACTTTTTAATATATAAGTAGAAGGAGTGTATTCTAAAGTGACAATAGAAACTATAGTAAATATATAAACCAGTGTCATAGTCATTTATTAGCACTATAAGGTACTATGTGTTGTACATAATTGTGTGTGCTATATGTTTATTCAATTGGCAGTATAGTCAGTGTGTTTACACAAGCTTTGCTACAAACACATGAGTAATGCATTGTGCTATGAGATTATGACGGCTACAGCATCACTAGGCAAAGGGAATTTGTCAGCTCCATTATAATCTCATGGGACCACTGTCTTACACGTGATCCAACATTGACCAAAAGATGGTTATGCTGTGCATGACTATAATTTAACCTAATTTTAAAATGTATTGTCCCTTTTAAAATTAAATAAATTTGAATGTGTTTAAAAGTTTTCAAGGTGATGTTGTAAAATATTGACAAGCCAGTGGAGATTGCATACCAGTAGATTTAGAAATACATTTTTATTAGTTTCTGCGCACATCTCTCCACATGATTAAAGCCATTTGATTGCTAATAATATTCTCCATAACTTATTATCATATGATAGAGTAACTCACACATTGCATTTTCACACTGAGCATTTTTATGTTAGGAAACTAAATATGAGTTGCATTAATTAACAAATTCCGGGTTTAAAAGTAGTTATGTGCTAATAACTAGAAGGCAGCAGTAAGCCTTTGTCCTTTTTTCTTTGAATCAACTAACATTTCTTGAACAAGTGTCTTGTGCTGTTGATAATTTGCTCTAGAATCCAGTTTTCACTGTGTGAAGCTCTGTATGTGTAGGATAATGCATGGTATATCCAGACAGCAATAGGTTTGGTTCAGAAACTTTTCTGACAGATTATTTACTTCTCTGATTTGTCCAGAAAGAATATCATTTGGTGCCTGCATGTTAAACTGCTTTGCTTTTCTAACAATACACAGGGGCATGAGGACAACGATCAAGATGCTGCTATTTACGAACTAGTAGAATCACAGATATTCATGTTCTCTCTCTTTCTGTCTCTCTCTCATACACACACAAAATACACACATTTAACCATAGAGTTTCTTGTGATAAATTCATTTCCACTTCTCTAAGAAATATGAAAATCTTTACTGTAGTGGCATTGCACTGTGTAAATGTAACTAAACCAAAACTCATTTCCCAGGATTCCTTTCCCTATAGGGCTGTAGGTTTGCATGAGCCACAAGAGAAACTTGCCTGAAATTTGGAGGCAGCAGTGAGGCAGCACTAATTTTCAGTCTTTGAGGGTTGGTTTAGGGTGCCATGCACTGTAGTGACTTGCACAAGTTGTCACTGATCTGCTGGCTCACCTTGTGGGTGTGGATGTGGATTGTAATTGGACTCACAGCTCCTCTGGCTCCCACCAGATTTCATCTCTCAATTTTTCCATGTCCTGGGCCAGGTATGTGTGTAACTCCATGGCAAAATATACTAGCTTTCCCTGCAAGTCACCCACATTATGGAGGATGGAGGTCCAGCAAGACAGACACAGGTTCCAATACATCTTCCTGGGTTCCAACTTGCCCTTTTCTCCTCTACTTCATACCAAGACTTCTTTCCCAATTGCCAACCTAGCTGAATATGCCAGCTTCAGACCCAACATCATAGTGGTCACAATCTTGAATAGACTTCTGTACTTGCTCCTACAATTGCATGAGGTCTAATCCCCATAATCAATGCTTTATTCTATAGGTCCCACAGTGTTTCCATTTCTCTAGTTTAATTCTGTTTGATATACTTCCCCAACATGATATTCTTCCAGAGACATGTCTTAGTCTTATCATTGCTAAGAGCACAGAATACCTAGGCATCAGTATCTCCACTTTGTAAGTAAGAAAGTGGGTTCTACAAAGAAAGTAAGCATCAAGGCTGAGAATCTCTCTGTATTAGTCCATTCTCACACTGCTATAAAAAAATACTTAAGACTGGATGATTTATAAAGAAAAGAGGTTTAATTGGCTCATGGCTCTGCAGGCTAGCTCCTGCTCAGCTTCTGGGGAGGCCTCAGGAAACATACAGTTATCGCAGAAGGCAAAGGGGAAGCAGGCATATCTTGCATAGCCCGAGCAGAAGGAAGAGAGAGCAAGAGGGCAGATGCCACACACTTTTAAACAACCAGATCTCCTGAGAACTCTATCATGAGAACAGCACCAAAGAGATGGTGCTAAACCATTCATGAAGGATCCACCCACCTGATCCAATTACCTCCCACCAGGCCCCACCTCCAACATTGGGGATTCCAAATGAACATGAGATTTGGGTGGACACACAGATCCAAACCATGTCACAATCTAACTTCAACACCTGTACTCTTTCTGCCAATACAATCTTGCGTTGGCTTCCAAAGAGGGGAGCTTACAGCAAAAGAACATTGTCATAATATCTGAAAAATCAGCCATCAGAATAGATTAAAGAAAACATCCCCAGCTCCCAACTGAGAGCACTGGCGCTCAAGATGGCATTTTCATTGTGATAAAAGACAAACATTAAGAATAAAAATTCTTTGCACATTCTGGGGAGATGGGGGACATTAGCCTTATAACATTTTAGCGATTTTGGATGAATGCAAGGATGAGTATCAACCATATGTTGTTCGATATCATGAACTAAAATTTGGATTAATTCTATGTAATGCCAAAAAGTCATCTTCTTCTTCTTTTATTTTATTTTATTTTATTTTTTTGAGATAGAGTCTCGCTCTGTCACCCAGGCTGGAGTGCAGTGGCACAATTTCGGCTCACTGCAACCTCTGCCTCCTGGATTCAAGCCATTCTCCTGCCTCAGCCTTCTGAGTATCTGGGATTATAGGTGCATACCACCATGCACAACTAATTTTTGTATTTTTTAGTATAGACAGAGTTTTGCCGTGTGGGCTAGGTTGGTCTCGAACTCCTGACCTCAAGTGATCTGCCCCCTTCAGCCTCCCAAAGTGCTGGGATTACAGGCGTGAGCCACCAGGCCCGGCCAAAAAGTCTTCTATAACGATATTCATAAATATCCCCAAAGACTGTTTTAGAATGTGATGGTTAATTTAATAGTGTCGACTTGACTGTGCCGCAAGATGCTTAGATTCAACAGTATTTCTGAGTGTGTCTGTGAGGTTGTTTCCAAATACAATTAGCATTTGAATTGGTAGACTCAATAAAGTAGATAGCCCTGCCCAAGGTGGGCTGGCATCATCCAATCCATGGAGGGACCGAGTAGGACAAAAAAGTGGAGGAACAAGGAATGTTACTCCCCCACCCTTTTTTCTTCTCTCTACCTGCATGAGCTGGGATGTCGGTCTTCTACCACCCTTGAACTGGAGTTTCCCGGGTTCTTTGACCTTCTTAATCTGACTGGAATTAGACCACCAGGCTTCCTGGGTCTCCAGTTTGCAGATAGCAGGTGGCACATCATGGAATTTCTCAGCCTCCATAATCGCGTGAACTAATTCCTCCTTGTAAATCTGTCTCCCTCTCTCTCTCTGTCTCTTTCTCTCTCTCTTGCCACACACACACAATTGGAGATTTTATATATATATGTGTGTGTGTGTGTGTGTGTGTGTGTGTGTGTGTGTGTGTGTGTGTGTGTATGTGTATATCCTGTTGAATCTGTTTCTTTGGAGAACCCTAACTAATACAGAGAGTATTATGTGACGTCAGGAAATGCAGATTGTGGACAGCCTTTTGCTGGTTCCAGCTTTCCTTCCTGGGCATGCATACACAGAGGTAATGCCTACACTCTCCATTGGGTTACTCTAAAAATTTCCACTATCCAAAATTGCTAGAAAATGTTATTTTCAAATCTAAATGATGGCTATAGAAAATGAAAGTCGCTGACAACTGAAAGTATACAGCAGAAGGAGAAATTCTCAATGTCATGTATTAGTTGAAAGGTAGCAGGGAAAGTACTAAGAGAGAGCGGGTCAGTTTGGGAATGAGAAATTTCTGGAAAGCCCTAGGCTAATTCACATCTTGGGACAGAAGAGGCTGTAAATCAATATAGCAGAGAATTTTAGGTTGGACCTATTTGGGACAAAGTGTGCCATCGTTGTCTTAGTCTGCTCAGGCTGCTATAGCAAAATACCACAGGCAGGGTGGCTTGAACAACAGATACTTATTTTCGTACAGTTCTGACTGGAAGCCTGTGATCAAGGTGATAGCCTATTCAGTTGTTAGAGAGGGCTCTCTTCCTAGCTTGTAGACAGCCACCTTCTCTCTGTGTGCTCACACGGCCTTTCCTCAATATGTGTGTCTGGAAAGTGAGAGAAAGAGCCAGCTCTCTGATGTCTCTTTTTATAAGGACACTAATCCTATCAGATCAGGGCCCCATCGTTATGATCTCATTTCACCTTAATTACTTCTGCAGAGGGAGGATTCAACCTTGACTGTAGATCACCAGTAAACAAGAGTAAATGAAAAGACCTTCGGATTTCAGCTTTGTGCTTGAATTTCTTTTATTTTGTCTTTCACAGCAGCATCTCAAAATTTGCCAGCATGCTCAGGTTGTAATCCGTCTGATTAAGGAAATAAGTCCTGCTTTACCTTAATAGGCAATTAGCTTTGACAATCAAATAATTGTTCTTCCTGATGTGCACACTAATACAAGCAGAATGTTGAGAATTCTCAGGAACATTCATTCTTTGAGTTTGCCATGCTTTATCATTGTGGATCCAAAGCTGAGAGAGTCACAAACTCAGCCCGGCAGGAGATCAGAATCTAGTACAAAAAAGAATGTGAACAGATATACTGCAACAAGGTAGCGATCTTGTCAGTTTTCCTGAAGTTTAGCACAGCATTGACATAATGTACACCTTGGCCAGTTAATTACCAATGACCCCAGCAGGATGGCAAGCAAGAAAACATGTGGGAAAGATTCAGAATGGGTAGCATGACAGTATTCAAGGATGTTGTCAAAGCTGGGCAAAATGTTAACTATGCAAACCAAGCAGAAGCCAGAACTTTACTCTAAAAGAAACTAGAACAGTGTTCCCAATTGTTGAGTTAATTGTTTTTGTATAAAGAAATCCTACCTGTTCTTTAGGAGCCGACTCCTCCATTGAGTATCTTCTGATTCTGGCAGCTGGAAGTGGTCATTTGCCCTTAGAATACTCCAGAACTCTGTTTCCCTCACCTGTAGTTTGTTATTCGATGCCTTCTTACATACCTAAAAGCTATATGTCAGAACTGTAGGATGTCAGACTAGAAAGCTCTCAGAGAGATCCTGTGGTTTTGCTTCCTCCATTTACAGATGGGGAAACTGAGGCCCATTCAAGGAACATTCAGTGAGAGATTAGGCCTTTCTGAAGTGGTGACAATTAACCAGACTTAAAGGAGGTAGAGGGAGTTAGCGCAATGCTCAGAGAGGACTTGTACCTGCATAGTCTGAGAAGGCTTCATATCTAGGAGGCTCTGGTAGCTGCAGCAAAGTGTAAGGAGAGTGACCAGGGATAAGGTCAGAGAGAGGGTGGTGGTGGGTTCAGATCCTGAAGGGCCTGTTGGCTTGCACAGTCATTCACGCGGAGGGAAATGCTAACCATTGCAAGGATTGTTTAAAAATCAGCTTTACTAAGGTGTAATTTACATAGAGTAAAATTCACCAGTTTAAAGTGAATAATTTGACAGATTTTAACGACTGCATTGAATTGAGTGACCATCACCACCACAATCAAGATATAGAACACCCACATCACCTTCAAAAGTTCCCAAGGGCCCCTTTGAGGTCATCCCTGTCTCCACTTCCAGCTCTTGGCAACTACTGATCTGATTTCTGTTCCTATATTTGCCTTTCACAAAATGTCATATAAATGAAATCACAGACGTGTAACCTTTTGTAGCTGGTTTCTGTTACTTAGAAAGAAGCTTTTAAGACTCATCCAAGTGTTGCATATATCAGTAGTTCATTTTTTTTTTTATTGCTGAGAAGTATTCTGTTTAAAAGCTGTACCAATTTATTTACCCATTCACTAGTTGAAGAACATTTGGACTATTTCCAGTTTGGGACCATTATAAATAAAGCTGCTATAAACACTTATATATGGGATATTATACGGTTATTATTTTTCTCGGGTAAATTCCAAGGAGTGGAATTTTTGGTCATTTGGTAAGGGTATATTAAACTTCTTAAGAAACTACCCAATTATTTTACAAAATGGATGTCCATTGTTTTTTTGAGACAGAGTTTCGCTCTTGTTACCCAGGCTGGAGTGCAATGGCACGATCTCGGCTCACTGCAACCTCTGTCTCCTGGGTTCAAGTGATTCTCCTGCCTCAGCCTCTCAAGTAGCTGGGATTACAGGCATGCACCACCGTGCCTGACTAACTTTGTATTTTTAGTAGACACAGGGTTTCACCATATTGGTCAGGCTGGTCTCGAACTCCTGACCTCAGGTGATCTGCCTGCCTTGGCCTCCCAAAGTGCTGGGGTTACAAGCGTGAACCACCGCGCCCAGTCAGTGGATGTTCATTTCCTATTCCCATCAGTGCTGTATGAGAGTTCCAGTAGTCCTGTATCCTCATCAATACTTGGTATTGTCAGGTTTTAGCCATGTTAATTAATGTGGCTTAATGGTAAATCTTGAAACCAAGCAATTTCTAATTTGCATTTCCCTAATGGGTAATGTTTTTTAGCACATGTCTTTTAAGTGCTTATTTGCCATTCACAATATTTTCCTTAATGAAGCGTCTGTTCAAATCTTCTGCTCATTTTTTTAGTCTCTTATTATTGAGTTGTAAAAGTTCTTTATATATGTTTTGGTATAAGTCCTTTATCAGATATACAGAGTGACAAGTCTTGTGGCTTGTCATTTTTCTTAATTCCAGCATATCCATTAATTTTTTTTTTTTTTAATGGCTCAAGCTTTTGTATCCTCTCTAAGAAATCTCTACCAAACCCAAGGACACAAAGATTTTTTTTCCTGCTTTTACTCCTGGACTTTTTAGAGTTTTAGGCTTTTAAGTCTACGATCCAATTTGTTAGTCTTGTGAATGGTATAGGATAGTAGTTAAGATTTTTGTCATACAAGTGTTCAGTTTTTCTAGCATTCTTTGCTGAACAGACATCTTTTAGCCATTGAATTACCTAGGCATCTTTGTTGAAAGGCAAGTAACCATACATATATGGGTCTATTTCTGATTTATGTCTATCTTTATGCCAACACCACATATCTTGGTTAATACAGCTTACTGGTAAGACTTGAAATCAGATAGTGTAAGCGCTCCAATTGGGTTCTTCTTTTCCAAAATTGTTTTGTGTATTTTAGGTCTTTTAGAGTTCCACAACAGTTTTATAACCAGCTTATCAATTACAACAAAACCCTTTAGAGAGTTTTGAGTAAAAGAATAGCATGAACTGAGCCGGGCACAGTGGCTCAGGCCTGTCATGCCAGCATTTTGGGAGGCCAACGCGGGCGGATCACAAGGTCAGGAGATCAAGACCATCCTGGCTAACACAGTGAAACCCCGTCTCTACTAAAAACACACAAAAAAATTAGCCGAGCATGGTGGCGGGCGCCTGTAGTCCCAGGCACTTGGGAGGCTGAGGCAGGAGAATGAAGTGAACCCGGGAGGCAGAGCTTGCAGTGAGCCGAGATCGCACCACTGCATTCCAGCCTGGGCGACAGAGCGAGACTCTGTCTCAAAAACAAACAAAAAAAAGAATAGCATGAACTGACTTAAATTTTACAAGGATCACTCTGGTGGCTGTGACTTGCTCAATATCAAAGCTACTGGATAGACTAGACTTGACTAACCATTATATAAGGATATCTCAATCCAGTGGGTCAAATGAAAAGTAAACAAGCGTCATCTTATTAGCAAGGGTTCTCAAATAAATTTCAACATACTGTGTCACCGAAAGATATTTCACAGAAAATTTAAGAATATTAGAATGTTAAATACATTTGGACTAGGTCCAGCAGATGAAACTGACTTATGACTGCCTTTGACAAATTATTTAATGCTGCAGGGAGTATTACCGAACCCAGGGAACACTTCCCCAAAATAAAAGATGCTGAAGACTGGGTGTAGTGGTGCACACCTATACTCCCAGCACTTTGAGAGGCTGAGGCAGGAGGATCCCTTGAGCCCAGAAGTTTGAGGATAGCCTGGGCAACATCACGAGATTCTGTCTTTGTTTACAAAACAACAACAATAAAACTCTGGAAGTCATGTGAATGTGTTGTACAGGGTTGCAAGAAGCTGTGGATGTTATTTGATTACTAACTAGGTTACTTTGGGCAAATACTTAAACCTGAGTTCCATATTTTCCAGCAAAACAGAGATACCGCCGTTAACTACCCTATCTATCATAAGACTTGTGAGAATCAAATGTGAAATGTGTGTAATGACATTGTATGGACTCTGGAGCCCAGTGTATAAACCTTGGTCACTAGAATTGCAAAAAATAGATAAGGCTGACTTTGTGGATCTGCTTATATGTTTTTATTTTTTATTATGTTTCCTGCTTACATATTTTTAAAAATGTATTTAACTAAGCCCGCATTTATCGGATAGCTACAACATAGTACATAGTATTATGAGGTAGAAAAAAACTATAGTTAACCCAGGAGATTATAATTTTAGCAGGGAGACAAGTCTTGTACATGTAAAATAATGAGATACCAACAATAGTTCATATTTGGAAGCACTTTTCTACTTTGTTTGTTTTTGTTTTGTTTTGTTTGAGACAGGGTCTTGCTGTGTCACCCAGGTTGGAGTACACTGGCACAATCATGGCTCACGGCAGCCTTGACTTTCTGGGCTCACGCGATCCTCCTACCTCAGCCTCCAAGTAGCTGGGACTACAAGTGCATGCCACCACACCCGGCTAATTTTTAAATTTTTTTTGTGGAAATCACAGTGTTGCCCAGGCTGATCTCAAACTCCTGGGCTCAAGTGATCCTCCCACATTGGCCTCCCAAAGTGCTGGGATTACAAGTGTGAGTCACTGCACCCAGCCTTGAAAGCACTTTTCAATTTGCTGATTTCTCTTACACACTTTATCTCATTTCATTCTTACAAACAACTCTATGTAGTATGTGTAGCACGGATATTTTTTGTTCTCATTTTACAAATGAGAAACTCTAGGCCCAGGAAGCTCAGAGATTTCTTCAAAATTATAAAGCTCATAAACAGCAGAGCTGGTACCTAAATACAGATTAATTTCTGATTCCTAGCCCAGAAAATCTATTTTGATGGTTCTCAAACTATGATGTGATTAAAAATCATTTAGGGAACTTGTTGAAAATGCAGGTTCCTGAATCTCACCGGAAGAGTTTCTAAATCAGTTGATCTGTGTCTAAGAATCTGGTCTTTAACAAGTATTTCATATAATTCTCTTTCAGATAGCCTGCAATTTGTTCCCCACCAATTTATTTTTCTTTCTTTTTTTGAGACGGAATCTGGCTCTGTCGCCCAGGCTGGAGTGCAGTGGCCGGATCTCAGCTCACTGCAAGCTCCGCCTCCCGGGTTCACGCCATTCTCCTGCCTCAGCCTCCCGAGTAGCTGGGACTACAGGCGCCCGCCACCTCGCCCGGCTAGTTTTTTGTATTTTTTAGCAGAGACGGGGTTTCACCGTGTTAGCCAGGATGGTCTCCATCTCCTGACCTCGTGATCCACCCGTCTCGGCCTCCCAAAGTGCTGGGATTACAGGCTTGAGCCACCGCACCCGGCACCAATTTATTTTTCTGGGGCAGAACATAAAAAGCAGAAGCAGAGAGCTACTACACTTCTGTATAACTGGCATGCAGAGTAGAGTGGTTATGAACACAAATTCTGGAGCCAGCTTACCTGCTTTTAAATTCTGCTTTCATCACTTGCTAATTGGGCAAATTATGTAACCACCCTGTGCCTCAGTTTCCCTGTCTATACAACAGGGATACTACTAGTATCTACCATACAGGCCTATGATGAAGATGAAATGAGTAATTGTTTGTAAAGTAATTAGAGCAGTGCCTGGCACACAGCAAGCTTTGTGCTTGTGAGAAGGAACCCATAGAAATATGAAGGATGAGGAAGAACAGCCCTTCTGAGATGCAGAGGCCTCATTCGTCCCCCTAAACAATCTCCTTTCCCTCCCCTCATACTCATCCTTCTGATATTGCAGGTATCCATTGGCATCAGATCCCGGGGAGGCTGACTGCAGCCAGTTATCTCTGCTTGCAAACAAAGTGGAAGGTTCCGACGGGCTCTCCGGCCCTAAGTCGACTTTGTTGCTTTATCGCATTTAAACCCACATTCTCTGCTAAAGAAAATAAACCAACACAGTAAAGCTTGCTGATAGCCACTCCATCTGTATTATGGCACACAATGATGGCTGGAAGTTAAAGGTTTGATATATAGGTCTATTTTTTTATTGCCAGTCCCTGCCCCTGAAGAAAGTATTAAAATTTCCAGATGAGTAACCAAACAATAAATAGATGAGACAGTTGCCGTGAATATCTGATTTTTTGCATAATAATGAGATATTGCTGGATAATGCACTCTGCCATCCCCAGTTCGTCTAAATTATCATTTTGATTGGTCAAATGCATAAGAAAGATATACCAATAAAGTCATGTCAAGTGCTCTGTTGTAAATTGATGCCGGATGGAGGTTCTTTAGGGTTGAGGTGAGGTGGGGGCAGGGAGAACTGATTCTTCAGTAAGTAACTTTAGGTAGATGTTTTCTTCAGCCGATTCATAATCAAAGGCATCTGAAATTCTTGCTTCTCCAGGGCCGCATGCATAAACATGAAGTAGTTTGTGCCTTCTAAGGCCTTGTGTGTTGTTTTTGGAATTGAAAATAAGAACCAGATTTGGAACAGAAGGGTTGTTCTAGGACATCTGAGGTTTGTTTTGTGTGGAGAATTTTCCCCTTGATTTTGCATCCCTGAGACATAACATCAGAGTGTTGATAGAACTTCTGAATCAGAAAGACCATTCATTAGGAAACAGGATGTCAGTAAATCCAAATAGCTCTTTTTCCACCTTAAAAAAAAAAAAAATTGGAAGAATTCTGCAAGTTCCAAAGTGGGGTGAAAACTAAAATTGCCTGAAGCAGCTTGACTTGCAACTCCTCTTTCTTCTTAGTTATATAACACTTGGTTTAATGTGTTTGGTAATTCATCCTGGATTCTATTTTTCAAATTTTCCTACTGCTGTGTTGAATGATCATTTTTATCCTTTGCTGTTATTTAAGTGTTCCATGGCCCTGCCTTGAGGTCAGGAGCTACATCTTGGCATGATTTGTGTGCTCTGCAGGACTTGCATATAGTCGGTGCTCGAACAGAGCAAAGGCCGAGCACTCAGCAGTCTAGGATGCTAAATAAGCTATCACTTTTTGAAACGTTTTGAAGCAATAACCGAGTATAGAATTGTGTGGCATTTATTATAAATAAATATGGCAGTCATTTATCAGGCTCCAATCAGGGGCCAAACACCATGCAGACATTAGCTCCTTTACTACACACATCTCAGCAAAGAGAAAAGTCTTACCCCCATTTTGCAGGGGGAGAAACTAAGACTCCAAAATGCTCAGTAGTTGGGCCAGGGTGACACACCCAGTAAGTGAACTTGCACCTGTCTGGCTCTAAGACTTGGCTCCTTTCACTAAGCCACACATCCTTTGCCATCACCATTGTTAAACTTCTGTTACTCCATCCTTTTTTTGTCTCGTGGATATCCCAGTCAATACTGAGCTGACACCACCCCACCCCAAGCATTTGAGTCTTTTGCAGTTTAGCATCTAAGCTGGCCCAGCCATGACAGCTGGAAACTGGCATCCCCTAAACTCCCATACATCCAAGGGGTTATTGGCAAAGTGGAACTAATAAAAACTCTTTCAAGTGACAAAGCTGAAGATTTCCTGGAAGTCAGCTTTCTGATGCAGAAGGCTGCATATTCTAGTAAATGGACACTCTAGTAAAAGTTTAAAAAGTAATAAAACTAGGAAAATTTCCCTCTGCCGCCAAGGCTGGAGTGCAGCGGTGCGATCTTGGCACACTGCAACCTCCACCTCCCGAGTTCAAGTGATTCTCCTGCCTCAGCCTCCTGAGTAGCTGGGACTACAGGCATGTGTCACTACAGCCAGCTAATTTTTTTGTATTTTTAGTAGAGATGGGGTTTCACTGTGTTGGTAAGGCTGATCTCAAACACCTGACCTCAAATGATCTGCCTGCCTTGACCTCCCAAAGCGCTGGGATTACAGGCATGAGCAACTGCACCCTACAAAACTGAGAAATTTTTTGCTTAAGAAAAAAAATACCTGTAAAGAGATCCCTAGATGCATTGGAGAAATAGAATTTGAGCTTATCTCAAAATCTGTAAAATATACAGTGTGGTGAATTGAGTATTGAAGGGAGACACTACAACCTCAAGAGAAGAATCTTGTTGAACAGATTTGTTGTTATTAATTTATCATTAATTAATGACATCTAAGGATTATGTGAGGAAAGGGATACAAAGTACAAACTAAAGTCTTTCCCGTATTTGTGAAGTCACTACTGGAAATGACTAAAAGTGTCTAGGACACTAGTTATTCTGACAGATACAATTTACAGCTCATTGCTTTAAACTCCATGTTTCTGTGCATTGCTATCCCTCCTCAACCCTGTTCCCTCTCCCCATCCAGTGACTGGTTATTTTTCTGTTTTTTTTTTTTTTTTTTTTTTTTTCTTGGAGGAGTCTCACTCTGTCATCAAGGCTGGAGGGCAGTGGTGCAATCTCGGCTCACTACAACCTCTGTTTCCCAGGCTCAAGCGATTCTCCTGCCTCATCCTCCCCAGTAACTGGGATTATAGGCACCCACCACCATGCCCGGCTAATTTTTGGTATTTTTAGTAATGACGGGGTTTCACCATGTTGGCCTGGCTGGTTTTGAACTCCTGAGCTCAGTGATTCGCCTGTGTCGGCCTCCCAAAGTGCTAGGATTACAGGCGTGAGGCACCACGCCCAGCTCCATGAGTTATTTGAAGGCACAGATTGAGTAGTTTCCAGAGCCGAGCATAACATATGAGCAGGATAAGTGTAGGTAATTTTGGTATAATAAAAAATAGAAAATGGTGCTACCAGTGTAGGTCTCTCTGCCTCCTTGAGTTTGGCTGTTCTTTCAAAAATACCCTGTTCCTCAGCATGGCCTATGGAGCCACAGGCTACTCTTACCTAAAAGAGGAGAAAAGCCAAAAAGGAGAGGAGGACAGAGGTGAAAGAGAAAAAGAAGCTAGACGAACTGAAGTGGATTTTGAGGATTGGCAGAAGCCTAAGATTGCAGCAGATTAAAGAAAATGATCTCTTTGAGCCTGCTTTTCTCCGGAGCAGTAGTGGATGAATAAAGCTTCCTGTGTTGTGCGAAAATAATAATAATAATAATAATAATAATATTCGGGTTTTGTCCCTAGTTCCTGACACAGAGTTCCTAAACCACTTGGAATTTACTGTCTTTTGTATGCTAACAAGGTGACTCAGGGGACGGTGGGCGGGCTATACAGCTTCTGGAAGGCCGCTGATCACCAGAAAACGAAGTGATTACAAGGTTAGAACTTTCAGCCTCACCTCCTGACCTCTGGGGAAGGAAGAGGGGCTGGAGATCACATTCAGTCACCCATGACCAATGATTTACTCAATTTGCCTACTGCCTCCATTAAAACCCCTAAATAACATTGTTGGGTGGCTTTCAGTTTGGTGAACTCATGGATGCACTGTGAAGGTAGCATGTCCAAGGAAGGCATGGAAGCCCTGCACCCCCACCCCCCACCTCCAAATATGTTGCCCTGTGCATCCTTTCTATTTGACTATCCTGAGCTGTGTCCTTTATAATAAACCGGGCAGTTGTTCTAGTGAATTACAGAATGGGGGCAAGGAGACTCTGAATTTGCAGTCAGCCAGTAACAAGTGCAGGTAACCTGAGGACCTCATTTGTGGCTGGTGTCTGAAGTGGGGCAGTCTTGTGGGACTGATCCCTTGACATGTGGGTTCTACACTACCTCTGGGTAATATTAGAGTTGGTGTAGGAAAATGTAAGAATTGGTTGTGTCAGAGGCATTTGAACTGGAGCGACACCATCTTGAGTAGGGGCTGGGTAAAATAAGGCCGAGACCTACTGGGGCTGCATTCCAAGTAGGTTAGGCATTCTTAGTCACACTGGCAGGGCTGGTATCACAAGATACAGGTTCTAAAGACCCTGCTGATAAAACAGGATGTGGTGAAGAAGCTGGCCCAGACCCACCAAAGCCAAGATGACAATGAAAGTGACCTCTGGTGGTCCTCACTGCTCATTACATGCTAGTTATAATACATTAGCATGCTAAAAGACACTCCCACCAGTGCCCTGACAGTTGCAAATGTCATGGCAGCTTTGGGAAGTTACCCTATATGGTCTAAAAAGAGGAGGAGCCCTTATTTCTGGGAAATCCCTGCCCCTTTTCTGGAAAACTCGTGAATAATCCACCCCTTGTTGAGCATATAATCAAGAAATAAGCATAAAAATAACCAACCAGCCGGGCGCGGTGGCTCACGCCTGTAATCCCAGCACTTTGGAAGGCCGAGACAGGCGGATCACGAGGTCAGGAAATCGAGACCATCCTGGCTAACATGGTGAAACCCCGTCTCTACTAAAAAATACAAAAAACTAGCCGGGCGAGGTGGCGGGCGCCTGTAGTCCCAGCTACTCGGGAGGCTGAGGCAGGAGAATGGCGTGAACCCGGGAGGCGGAGCTTGTAGTGAGCTGAGATCCGGCCACTGCACTCCAGCCCGGGCGGCAGAGCGAGACTCCGTCTCAAAAAAAAAAAAAAAAAAAAAAAAACAACTAGCAGTCCTCAGTGCTGCTCTGCCTATGGAGTAGCCATTCTTTGATTTCTTTACTTTCTTGATAAACTTGCTTTCGCTTTACTCTATGGAGTCATCCCAAATTCTTTCTTGTGAGGGATCCAAGAACCCTCTCTTGGGGTCTGGATCAGGACTCATATCCGGTAACAGTTGTGGTTGTTGTTTGGAAAAGACTAACATTTGGGGTCAGAAACACACACACACACACACACACACACACACACACACCATTTTATGAATGAATGAATAAATCAAAGAATCTTTGTTACCTGATGTGTTTTAGCCACATGTAAATGAAAATCCAATTCAAACTAGGAGAGTAAACGGCACTTACTGGTTCATGACACTTCAAATGTTCAAGGCAGAACTTGATATACATCAGGTAGCACCCTAGAGAGTGACTCAATAATGTCCCAAGCATTTGTTTGTTTGTTTGTTTTTTTCTCCATTTGTTTCTTTTTCTCTCCACTGTTGCTTCTGCAATGCCAGCTTCATCTTAGCAGTTTATCTGGGGTTCCTACGAGGGCAGCCAGCCACTCCCATCCACTCCTCACTCAATTCTATCAGGAAAGAACGACTGACTTTGAAGAATTTCTGGCACATTTTTTTTTTGTGGGGGGAAGGGGGGAACGGAGTCTCGCTGTCACCCAGGCTTCAGTGCTCACCGCAAGCTTCGCTTCCTGGGTTCACGCCATTCTCCTGCCTCAGCCTCCCGAGTAGCTGGGATGACAGGCGCCCGCCACCACGCCCGGCTAATTTTTTGTATTTTTTAGTAGAGACGGGGTTTCACCGTGTTAGCCAGGGTGGTCTCGATTTCCTGACCTCGTGATCCGCCCGCCTCAGCCTCCCAAAGTGCTGGGATTACAGGCGTGAGCCACTGCACCCGGCCCTGGCACATTTCTTTTTTTTTTTTTTTTTTTGAGACGGAGTCTCACTGTGTCACCCAGGCTGGAGTGCAGTGGCGCGATCTCGGCTCACTGCAAGCTCCGCCTCCTGGGTTTACGCCATTCTCCTGCCTCAGCCTCCGAGTAGCTGGGACTACAGGCGCCTGCCACCACGCCCGGCTAGTTTTTTGTATTTTTAGTAGAGACGGGGTTTCACCATGTTAGCCAGGATGGTCTCGATCTCCTGACTTCGTGATCCACCCGCCTCGGCCTCCCAAAGTACTGGGATTACAGGCTTGAGCCACCGCGCCCGGCCTCTGGCACATTTCTTATAATCACTCTGATAGGATCAACTAAGGACCACATATCTGTCTGACCAGTCATGGTGCCTGAGAATGGACCGCTTGTCTTAGTATAGGTTTCTTGGTAGAAGCAGCTTTCTTATTACTTCATACACTCCCAAACTGAAACTGCAGGTTTTGGAAAGGTGAGAATGATGCTGGGAAGGCATCCAGCTAATCTTCATTCTACCTGGGATGTGCTTATTTGATCTAACAAGTAATGTGTTTCTTAAATTGATCCATTTGTTTGTATGCTAGCATATTATGACATATTTTTACCAACCAATCCCTAGCAAATGTTATATTCAGGAGAAGTCAGGTCTTATCATATGATAACTATGAAGTGTTTTACATATTGGCTCAAACCAATGGCGTGTTTGATAGTACTTTGTAAACTACACAGTCTGTAAAAATATGAGATGGTCCCATGAGCAACTAGAGAAATATAAGGATATACTAAGAGTTGTGACTAGCTTTTGCTTTCCGATCCAACTTCTGTAACAGGCTATGAATAAATTTATTAATAGCTCCCACATTTACAATCAAATGGATTACTTGATAAAAATCTAGACTTCATCTTGGCTTTTTACCAGATTTGTAGCTCAGTAACCATCCAATAAATATTGGTCGGCCTGTCACAGACCAATTCATACTCCACGTTTCTAGCTCAGATGTTGGCAAGCTTTTTCACTAAAGAGTCAGATAATAAATATTTTAGGCTTTGCAAGTCATGTGGTCTCTGGCACAACTTAACTCTGCTTTAGTAGCCCAAAACAGCCACAGAAAATAAGTAAATTAACGAATATGCCTATATTCTAATAAAACTTTAGTTATGGTCACTGAAGTTTGAATATCATATAATTTTCATGTGTCAATAAGTCATGTATTATTCCTTTGACTTATTTCAAGCATTTAGAAATGTAAAAACTAGACCTGGTACAGTGGCTCACGCCTGTAATCCCAGTATTTTGGGAGGCCGAGGCAGGCAGATCACGAGGTCAGGAGACCGAGACCAGCCTGGCCAACGTGGTGAAACTCTGTCTCTACTAAAGATACAAAAAATTAGCTGGGTGTGGTGGCATATGCCTGTAATCTCAGCTACTCAGGAGGCTGGGGCAGGAGAATCACTTGAACCTAGGAGGCAGGGGTTGCAGTGAGCCGAGGTAGCGTCATTACACTCCAGCCTGGGCGACAGGGCGAGACTTTATCTCAAAATAAAATAAAATAAAAATCATTCTTAGTACACAGGCTGTACAGCAAGCTGAATTTGGCTCATGGGCTGAAATTTGTCAACTCCTGTTTTTGCTCAATGCCACAAACCCATAAAGTTTATGGAGAGGGGATGAAAATGGTATTACCTGAACCAATAATTTGTGCATTCACAAAGAAAAAAATCTCACTCTACTTTGCATGTAGGTTCTATAAGTTCATTCATTATTTTTTGTCCCTTTCACTCTACTTTTGAAATCAATGGATGGTCCAAAATTTCTAGAATTCACACTTTTACCTTAAAAGGTAAAAAGATTTAAAGTTTTTGAGAAAACATGAGAGTGATTTCAGGTTACAGCTGGACACCTACCAGATTGGGCTACATCTTTGTTGGAGTTGGTGCAAGCTCAGCAGGTCCTCACCCAAACTCAACATTTTATCCCAAAGCCACTTGCTCCCCACCATTGCTATTTTCCATCCACGGTACCTCATTTCTAGTTAACCAGCCTTGAAAATTCGTGTTACTGTATAGTGAGCATTCCAAAGGAATCCTGCTCAGCCTCAGGACTTCTGTGTAGTGGATCTGCCTCCCTAGGTCCCAGGGATGGAACTTGACCCATATGTGGCCAATCAGAGAACTTTTTCTCTTTAGCTACAGTGATGATCCAGAGAGAAAGAATCAGACTCCTCCATGGGACTTTTGCTAGAACTATCAGGTTGAGTTGAGTTTCTGTTACTTGCAACCCAAGTAGTGCTGACTAAATGAATTGCCATTCAGTTATTTTAATCCTTACCTCTCCTGCCCAGTATCTTTTCCCCCACTCTCTAGTCAGTTACCATGTCCTCTGATTTGTGGGATATGTCTTCCAAATTCATCCATTTCCTTCAATTCTTAATTACTTCACCATTACCTCCTTCTATTTGTCACATTAGCCTCAATGGTATCCTATTCAATAGATACTTTTTGAAGGACATGCTGCTGTATGTTACAATGGCAGTGGACTAAACTGGCAAGAGCACTGGATTGATTTAGAGTCAGGTAGAATCTGGGTTTGAATCTCAGTTAGCCCCTCATCAGGAAATGTATTGGCTCCTTTAGGTATTAGTTTCCCCGTGTGTGTCATAGGAGTAGCTTTTAGGGTTGATATGAGGATTAAAAAAGAATGACATATGAATCAGACCATATACATACACAGTGGGCATCTAAGAAATTAGAGTTCTTAGTACTGGATGAAAGGAACTGTGAAAGCCCCAACTCTCATCCTTGAAGAACATTCAGGTGTCTTTCTCATGGGGCTTTCACCTCTCCATCCATCTTCTCATTACTTCTTATCTTCCTGCTATGTGAGGCCATTTCTGTATGCAGCCTCATTGCTCATAAATCTCCTAAGGCCTACACTGGCTCCACAGACTCTTCACTCTGGCCTCCAGAACGTCCTTCTGCTCTCTTGACCTGAAATTATCCCTATAAACATTATAAAAATTAATCAGGGAAGAAGGGGGGAGAAATGAAAATACACCATGCTTGTAGCACGTTCAACATTAATCATTAGGTCAGCTTACACTCTGACTTGCTTCCTTATAATTCTTTGCCTGCTGCCCTAAAATCACATAGACCCTAGATTATAGTTCCCCTTAACTGCTCTACAGATGACAACTTGAGCATTGTGAAATGTTAAGTTTTCCATTTGAGATATTCTTTCAGATCCTGCATGCCAATGAAACTACTGATGTCAGCTGGTCTGAAGCACCCCAAGAGAAGATGACTCACCAAAGAATGTGGTTTCTACATCCTGACAATTTTATCACTTACCCTGTCCAATCAACAACCCAATTTTCCAGCCCCTTGTACTCCATGAGCCCCTTAAAAACTCAGCCCAGAGCTCCTTGGGGAGATGGATTTGAGTGTCTCCTCTTACCCCTCTTATCACCTTGCTTGGCCACCCTGAAATTATTAAATTCCTTCTCTGCTACAACCCTTGCTGTCTCTGTGTATTAGCCTGTTGCTACACAGCAGGCATATGAATCTGTTGGTACTGTAACACACTCAATCTGACCTCCCTCTGTCTCAACCATCAGGTCTCTTTCCACCAAGTGGGAAAAGTCACTATCTGCCAGATATGCCACCCAAAGTCCTTATGCTAGTAAACTTGAATTTGAAATATTAGTCTTCACCCAGTCCTAAACCCCAAATCCTCTCAAGCCCTTCTGTTCCTCCTGTTTCTCTTCTTCCTTCTCAGAATTTTCAAAGAACCGATTCTTTTATTGAGGCATACTCTCCATGTGTGTCTTCTTTACTAGATGGTAAGTTCCTGGAAATCAGGATTTGTTGGGTATGTATTCGTAACTATGTCCCTGTTGCCAATTTCTAGCACAGTAGAGCATCCGTGTCCATTGTTCAGTATGCATCAGTTGAGTAGACTTTTATGGTGCTGAAGGATTAAGTGATCCAGGCTCATAAACACTCTATTAGTCAAGATTCAGTTGGGAAAACAGAACTAACACTAGAGATTTTATTTTTAAATTTATTTACTTATATTTTTAAGAGGCAGGGTCTCTTTGTTGCCCAAGCTAGAGTGCAGCGGAATGATCATAGCTCACTGCAGCCTCAAAGTCCTGGACTTCAAGTGATTCTCCCACCTCAGCCTCCCTAGTAGCTGGGAATACTGGCATGCACTGCTGTGACCAGATATTTTTATATTTGTAGGCCGGCCACGGTGGCTCATGCCTATAATCCCAGCACTTTGAGAGGCCAAGGCAGATGGAACACCTGAGGTCAGGAGTTCGAGATCAGCCTAGTCAACATGGTGAAACCTTGTCTCTACTAAAAATACAAAAATTAGTCGGGCCTCATGGTGGGCACCTGTAATCCCAGCTCCTTGGGAGGCTGAGGCAGGAGAATTGCTTGAGCCTGGGAGGCAGAGGTTGCAATGAGCTGAGATTGCACCATTGCACTCCAGCCTGGGTGACAACAGGAAAACACCTCCTAAAAAATTTTAAAAAAACAAAAATTCAGAACAGAATAGGGAGAGAGGGACAACAAGAACCCCAGTCTTTGCAACTGTATAGATCTTTAAAAATGGCATGGGGGCTGTAATGACTCCAAAGGCTAAGCTTGGCCACTGGAGTAATAGCTCCAGGACTTCCTGTAGTGAGCGATCATGTGCAGTACCAGGTATAAACCCTTATTTGGCAAGTTCAACCACCAAACCAGCATGAGACAAACAAGAAGCCCGGGTGAACCTCGCTAGCCTTATCCAGCCGAAACACATTTACCAAAGCACTGCTCTATTAGGGAAAGGTTGACAAACTTCCCAGACACACAGCAAACTGGCAGCCCATAACTCAAGTTGGGAGCATAAACTGTTTCTCAGGAGTCACTCAGAACTGAGACCAATGGTCAAAATGGAGGCTAGAGTTGGCACAGTCAACACAAAGACATACAACCTTCTTAAAATGCATGCTTACAAAAACAAATAAATGCCAGCCTTTTGAGAGTTGCATTGAAAAAGCTATGGGAGTGCCCAAGCATACTTTAGAAAGCATACTTTAGAAAGCTGAGCATTAAGAGAAAACACCAAATGCTGATTTCCTCAATATTTGGTTCCATCGACAACAGATGAAATTATATTTACTGAGTTAGAAAGTTACATCATTTCTTCCTTCTTTCCATTTTTCTTCTTTTTAAAATCAAAAGTGCAAAAATGGGCCAGGCGCGGTGGCTCACGCCTGTAATCCCAGCACTTTGAGAGGCCAAGGCGGGTGGATCACAAGGTCCAGAGTTCGAAACCAGCCTGACCAACATGGTGAAACCCTGTCTCCACTAAAAATACAAAAATTAGCCACGCGTGGTGTTGCACGCCTGTAATCCCAGCTACTCAGGAGGCTGAGGCAGGAGAATCGCTTGAACCCAGGAAGCAGAGGTTGCAGTGAGCCGAGATCAGGCCACTGCACTCCAGCCTGGGTGACAGAGTGAGACCCCATCTAAAAAGAAAAAAAAAAAGGTGCAAAAATCGTACTTTTTCCTGCTTCTGATGTGTTTTATGATCTGATAGAGGCTGTCAGGGAAGAAAAAGGCACTCAGATTGGTAATTTTCTTCTAAATATAAGAATGCATTCCTGCTTAGATTTCATGTGGCTGCCCTCAATTCTGGAAGATTTAAGTTAATCATGATGTATGGATCCAGGTTGGTTGGCTATATGCGGAGGTCCATTTTCAAGGATGCGATGGAGATATTTCAGTGTGACTTTTTTGGTACATGATCTGACCGAGATCAAATATCAAAAATTGCTGTAAGCTAGAATACAGGACTATGTTTGGTTATATAGAAGGTTTTCTTTCCCCCAAATAAATTAAATAGAAGACAGTTTAGGAAGAAAATGCAGTTTAGTGTCAGTGTCTTTATATTAAACCAACTTTTATTGAGTATCCATAGGTGTAGATAATACTTATTAGCTGGGTAACCTTGGGCAAGTTAGTTAAATGCTCTGTGCCTCAATATTCCCATCTGTACAATGGGCATAATAAAAAAGTACCTATTTCATAAAGCTGTTATTGGGATAAAATGAGTAAATTTTTTTTAAAGAACTTAGAACAGTGGAAATGATCAGCTCAGAAGATGGTGGCTCATTGTTTGAAGACTATGGAAAAGTAGTTTGTGAAAATATTATTTTGGTTTTATGATTTTTTCTCCCAACAAAAAACATTGATCCCAATTCAGGAGAATGATTTCAATCTCAGTGACTAGTTATAGCATGAGGTGCGGACCTCATGCTCATCCTTCTTTATTCTCTTCTGTCTGTTCCAACTGACAAGCACTGATGGGTGCCAGTGTCATGCCTCACGCACTGTGTAGCCACCTTATCATTATTATTATTATTGTTATTTTTCGAGATGAAGTCTTTCTCTGTCATCCAGGCTGAGTGCAGTGGCACAATCTCAGCTCACTGCAACCTCCACCTCCTGGGTTCAAGTAATTCTCCTGCTTCACCTTCCCCAGTAGCTGGGATTACAGGCACTGCAACCTCCACCTCCTGGGTTCAAGTGATTCTCCTGCTTCACCCTCCCCAGTAGCTGGGATTACAGGCACGCACCACCACACCTGGCTAATTTTTGTACTCTTAGTAGAGACGGTGTTTCATCATGTTGGCCAGGCTGGTCTCGAACTCTTGACCACATGATCTGCCCACCTTGGCCTCCCAAAGTGCTGGGATTACAGGCGTGAGCCACTGTGCCCGGCCAAAGTCATCTTATTAAAAACAAATAAGGTCTCAAGAACCTGGAATGGGGAAGTCTGACACAAAAGTGTCAGATAAGAAAGGTCAAAACAAAATGCTACAACAAGGAGATGAAGCCTGAAGTTCAGATTCCTTGCCTGCTTTGCCATCCCCTTCCTCTCAATCTCCCATCTTGGGAATTAGTCATTTCAAAGCAGTCAAAGAAACAAATTGGTCAATATCTGTTGTGGGCCTGAACCCTTTGGACTCAAGGCAGTCTGTCTGGAAGACTGTTTGTAATTTGGGGAAGGATATGAGAAACTTAAGAAATGATTCCAATTCAAGGTGGATCTCTTTCTCTTGAGATCCGGTGTTAAGCAATGACCATTCCCTCTAGTCGCTCAAACTGCCCAGTACACCCACTTCAAAAGGGTATGGTGTGCCATGCATCATGAGCTGCCTTGAAATCATGCTCACTCACATGATCAGATAAAGACTTCATTTTGTCAATTTGAATACCTGCAATTTTTTTTGTTGTTGTTGTTGTTGAGACGGAGTTTCGCTCTTTTTGCCCAGGCTGGGGTGCAATGGCGCGATCTCGGCTCACTGCAACCTCCACCTCCTGGGTTCAAGCGATTCTCCTGCCTCAGCCTCCTGAGTAGCTGGGATTACAGGCATGCGCCACCATGCCTGGCTAATTTTGTATTTTTAGTAGAGACGGGGTTTCTCCATGTTGGTCAGGCTGGTCTTGAACTCCCGACCTCAGGTGATCCACCCGCCTCAGCCTCCCAAAGTGCTGGGATTACAGGTGTGAGCCACCGCGCCCGGCCTCCTGCATAATTTTTTATTGTTAGTTGCATTTGTCTGGCATCTGTGGTAGGACTGAAGTTTTCTTCTTCATTTTTAGAACCTGATTCTGGTATTGTTAAGTCATTGGGCTGCAGATAAGATAATGTATCAGAGGGATTCACAAGTAAGTAAAATAAAGATATTGGTTTACCTGGAATCTCTCAGGACCTTTCTAACACTAACATTCAGTGCTTTCATGATTCTAAGTCAAGCCGATATTGCTCTGGGTTCCTGGGTGCAGGGTAAATAGCAATGGAAATACAAGAGCAAAAGCTGAAATCTTAAGTTAAATTACATTATTGAATTTGCAGGAAGCTGCTAAGGAATTCAGTATGCCAAAAGCTAATTTATTTTATATAATTGGAACTAGCATTTGGTTAGGCATAAAATATGTTCACTGCAACATTCTTTGTATTAGCAAAAATAAACAAACAAAACCTAAAAGCATTCTAAATGCCCAAACAGAAGGAATTCACTTAGTGGCATACTATACAACCTTTAAAATCAATGGTTATTCAAAGTATATAGTTAGATGGGAAAATGTCTATGATATGCTGGAGAAAAGCAGGATATAAAAATGTATTATACAGAAATAACTATGGAAAATATTGAAAGAAGAAATGAATGATTTAAAATATGCATATGCAAAATATATAAAATATTCCTATAACAAAGTATTTTTACAGTTCCAACTAAATTTCTAAATGAAATAGAATAGAACCTATTACATGTTTAGAAATCAATATAAACCTCTCTCTAAACTGCACCATTTCTCATTGCAGTGAAATTCCAAGTAATTATTTTACATGATTTATTCAGCACCTGTCATTTTAAGAATTGGATAATGTTTGGCTACACAGCAAAGAATAATTAGCACTATAATTAATCAAATTGCTGTTTATATTTCTATGGCAAAGTTAATCATTTTCATTTCCTTGTTTTATGTGAGGGGTTCTCTTTTACTGAAGCCAATAACATCCACAAGTAAACTTAAATGCATTTCACATGTTTTAATTTTACAAACTTAATATCACAGCAGAAACGTAATCTCAGTCAACACTCTTAATTACTGACACCTGGAGCAAAAGCATAGTGTTCTTACCTAAGCTAAACCAATAGGACTATTTTCAGAATGCTCAATCATTCAGTCATCAATTGTTCTGTGTTAGGCACAGGAACTACTGTGTTAAACATAATCTGGACTGATCTGATAGAAGATGTTATCCTTGCCTGTTCTCCCTCATTCTCCCCTGCCCTTCCCCTGTTTACCAACACACAAGAATGGAAACCCAACTTTTCATCTTCTAGGCAGTCATAGAAATACTTGGTTCAGTCTGAAGAATACATTGAATGTGGAGGGGTTTTCTCCAATATGAAATCAAGCAAAGAATCTTGAGACGAACCATTATTTCAGCCTTTTTTTTTTTTTTGTAGCTCACCTGGCACCCAGAGTGGTGTGGAACTTATCAATGATCACTTTATTGTTATACACAGACTTTCAGTCTATCAAACATATGTAAATAAATAAAATATGTGTTGATATTTCCAAGCAAGCCAGACCTTTGCAGCTCTGGTTTTACTGTAGCAGGTTTAGTAGGGAAGTTCAGATGCTCAGAGTTTTCCTGTTATGTGAAACCATTCTTGGCTGTAATGTCTCTCCAAGGAGCTGCTCTAATTAATGCAAAACACTCTAGATATTACTTAATAAATACTAAGCTTCTTCTAAGTGGCACAAAATTAAAATCCTTTGCTGTCTCTATATGCTATCACGTGCTGGAATTACCAATATGTTGTATTTCATGAAGAAGAGAGAAATCTGTAGCAAAAGCAGAGTTTGAAAACAATTATTTCTGCTAACCAACAACTCTTGCGGTACTGTATACTTAGTAAACCCAGTTAACAGGGAAGGCTCATGGAGAGAAATTAACTGAGTAAATAAAAATATACAGGCTGCAAAGCATGAATTAGAATCACAATGTCTGCAAACAACAGATACTTAAAGAATGTGTTTTATCTCTGAGCTTAATCTGCTCTAATTAATGCTCCAAGAGTTTGTTCCTTCAAAAGACTGCAACTGATTTGACATCAGTTATTTGCAGACACAGGCAAAAGGAGGCTGCCTCCAAAGAACGCTTTGTCCAAATATTCTTGAAGATGTTCTAGAAGGACAATCTTCCAGGGAAGATTTTAGTTAGCCAACGACAATTTTTCATGGTTAATCTCTGATTAGTTTATTAGTTCCAGTGAGTTTGATAGCCTATGGCTATATGCAACCAACTATGTTTTCAACATCTTTTTTTTTTTTTTTTTTTTTTTTAAATATATCTGGAGTTCTGAGCTACTTCCCCTTCAAAGTCCTATTCCCAGCTCCAGGCACAATCCCAAGAATTAAATGAAGAATAGCGTCGAATATGATCTTATAATTCTTAAAGCTAACTGAAAAATGTTAAAGGTACCTGGAAATAATACCAGACAAAATTTAAAAACACAATAGAAAACACTCCAAATATATTCTCCTTTAGATCAGATCTCAATTTGATTTCAAGTTTGAGAAAAATTGGTTTATTCCTCTGCAATCACATCTTGAAAGCTGATAAGTCTACTTTAGTTTTTCTTACACTGTCTCTAGAAATACCTCTAATAGTCACTGTAACCTTTCTACCATGTTGGCCAATAAAAGTCTACAAAGTTTACCAAAACAAAAACATCAAGCATTGAAGGCAAAAGATAAAAGTTTCCGAAAATTGAGCAAGATTATCTCAATTACCCTGATACATGTGGCTTGTTTTCCCCACTCCGGGCATGAAAAATGAAAATGTAAGAGAATTCTGACTTGGAAATTCTAACCAAAGAGTATCCTCTCTCCTGATTTTAACATAACCTGTTTAACTATCACAGTGCTCAGATAGGGTAGCTAGCAGAAAGTAGTGTGTGTGTGTGTGTGCGCGCGCGCGTGCGTGTGCAAGAGAGATAAGAGAAGACAAGAGACTAAGAGAGATAGAACAGGTGAGGTTGCAAGCTCAGCTATCTAGCCTGTTATGACACCAAAGACCAGATATATTAGTTGAAAGAAGAAAATTTGATGACCCGGATGTGATTCTGGTTTTTGAAAACAAGCGGTTTATGCGATCCAAGCCTAGCAAAGAGGTAGATTTAGAAATGTGTATGATATAATGATGTTTATATTGACATAGGTAAAGATTTGTCTACCTAGAACATAAAGTATATATAAAAAAGATATGTTTAAATTAAACTTATTATCTCAGACCTGACTGTTGATCACCAAGAGTTCCTTGAGAATCCCAAGTCCCACATTGCCTGCCCCCACTCACTTTCTTCCCCTCCCCCATTTTTTCAGAAGCCAGAGGATGCCTGCTGCATCTTGCACTGTAGTGCAAACAGATTCCCCCAAAGAGAGAGGAAGATAAAATGAATTTAAATTCCAAAGGGGTTCCAGTGCCGGTTTCCTAGTCCCCGAGTCAGCAATGTGTTTGTGAAAATTCAGCCTTTTTGTCTCCCAGTAAAAAGAAGCTAAATCTACATCGGTGGCCCAGTCTCGGATTGCTATTCTTTGCATTTTCTATTCGAGTGAATGAGAGTGAATGAAGTGGCCGGGACCCTTCATTTGATCTACTCAATTGCATAAAGTGACAGAATTCTAATATATTTGTTTAATGCTTTTCAATGGGCTTTCACCTTTTTTTGCTTGCAAATGAAGCATCCGTGGGCAAAGTTTCATCCCCCTTTAACACTGGGACATATTTCATAACTGAGGCCGTGGTTTGAAGTAATCTTGAGAGGAGTTTTAGACTCAAAAAGTGGAAAATAAAGAAACAGATGTGAAGTTATTGTAAATTCCTAGAGTGGGCTCTGGGGCTATTGTGCCTCCACGGCGGGCGGTCCAGGGGCTGTGCCTTTCATGCTGTAATTGAAACATATTAATTAGATAATTTGTTGTTAGTTTAAACGAAACAAATGCATCCCCTTTGAGGCTTCACAGCCGGTGGGTTGGGTGGTTTTTGTTTTGTTTTTGTTTGGGTGTCTCTGTGCATATGTGGCTTTTAGGAGAAAAAAATTAATTGACATTTATATTAAGAATTTAAGAATAGATCCTGATCCTTTCTGTTTCTTAGTTGAATACCTTTTACAAAGGGAATTTTCATTTGTAAAAGCATAAACCCACTCCTCACCCCTACACTCTGCAATCCCCCAGTGCCCCTAGTCTTGCATAAACGAATGTAAATCTTACTGTCTGCAGCACCGGCTTGGACTCTTCCTCCCTCCTACTTCCCACCTCATCCTTCTTGAGCACCTGGCCATATTTATGCTTGCAAGACCCTCAATGTTCTCATCTCTTTAAAGGAATTAAACTCACTGCTGTAGTATTTAGGCCGTTTTGATGATCATTTACTAGTGCTACTCCTCACTCAGGTTTTTCAAAACTCCCAAATCAGATAATAGAAACAGTGAGAATTTCTGTAGCTTCTCTCTTGAGAAAGTGCATGAAATTCATTCATTGTGTCAGCGCTTCCTCAAATCACAGAGAATCCTGTTCAAAAACTCAGTCAAATGCAGAATCATGTAAAAAACCAAAAGTAACAGAATAGCCAAGTTTCCAAATACAAAATCCGAAACTAAGAAATCAATACTGCTTGAATTTACAAAATAGAAAATATTATCACTTATCTCAGTTCTCAGGACAAACCCCACACAGACACCTTCCCACTCCATGGCGTTGTCTCTTCCAGTTTTATTTTAAAGCTGTGTGTATTGACTTTGGACTTGAGCCAGGTGAAAAGATTTAACATGACAAAGAGAGCCATTGAAGGTATCATAGTTATAAACTTCCTTATTTGTGGGGCACTTCAGCTAAACAGGGCATAAGTCTCAAAGCTGGGGGGGTGAGGCAGGGATGGAGTGGTGTGGAGGCATGTGTGTTTGGACTGCCTTTGGATTTCTGATCAAGGTCAAAATATCATCAATGGATTTTTTTTTTTACTTTACTCATTCAACTTTGTCAGAGAAAAGATGCCTGCATTTGTGAAAGGAGGGCTCACAATGCCCAAGTTATTTCATTCTTTGCAATACACCATGACGAACTTACCAGCTGAAAAGAGCATTTTCAAATACTGAGTTGAAATCTCTCCTTTGCTAAAAATCAGAAATAGATCTGTATCTTATTTACCTCTAGGTATTAAGTGTGTGTAGGTACACATCACTTATCTCTGAATTCTAGTGCCTGTTATAAGAGGAACATTTATCTAAGCTGAAGATTTATAAACTGTTTGAGGCCCATGTTAGGCCTTTATACTTCCTTCATCCCCAGCTTGAATTGAGTGTTACCAAATTCGATGAGATTAGCGTATTCCAGAGATGGCCTTAATTTTCTTTTGCAGGCAACTGAAAACATATTTATTTTTTTTTTTTTAAAGTATATGATTTCTTGTTGAGAACAAAGTTTTTAAGAGTTTCCTAGCCTGGGGTGGTTAAGTTTTCCAGGCTTTCTTTAGCTGATCTTGTTGATATAATTGTGAATTGGGCTTGATGAATGAGTTTAGTTGTCCCCTGTTTGACGAGCTTTAGTAGCTTCATGCATTTTAATCAGTCCAATGATTCATTTATTTTCCACCTTTTTTTTTTGGCTGTGTGTGGGATCCTTCTTTTTAAAAAATGGTTGGAACAGGATTAATTACCTTTTGCATTAATCCTAAGTTGTTTCTCAGGTAGTCCTCTAAATATATAATGGTTGCAGGTGCTAAGGATCCTCCTATGAAGTACAGTGATTGTGGTTTCTATGTGGGTTTCTCTGTGTTGCACAAGGGTCTCTTGTTTAATCATTTTACACAGTAAAGTGTTAATCACCATTTAAGTTTCTCTTTGCCTTGTAAGTTCATTAGGTGAATACACATCTCATTCCAGAAATATTGTGACCCTTTCAATAAAGTGTCATTTAGCCTTGAGCCATAAATTCTTGGCAAATGTTAATTCTCTGCAAAAATATGAAGAAAAGCAAATGCTTCAAGTCAGGCGTTTGAAGTAAATTCATTCATGTCTTCAAAATAAGTGCATCAAGCATTATTTTCTCAGAGGAAGGAGTGAAAGAAATCTGTTCAGTTCAAAGTGAACAGGTATCTTGACATGAAGGTGAACCTTTAGGTAATTTCTATTTAAAAAATTTTAACAACTGCAATAATTTAAAGGAGCAAGGAACTGAATACTCACACTAAATAAGATGCATCAGAATATAAGCATTGAGTAAGCAAGTCTGTTTTTACTTTTTAAGTCTCCATATTTTCTACCTGATTTCTACATAAGCGTTATAAGTGCTGTATTTCATAAAATGTATATTTTAATATAGACAAAATACATATAAAGTACTTATTGTTTCAAAAACAGGTTTTCTTTCAACACTGCACCTGTGCACCTGATCTGTAATAGAAATAGTCTGTTTCCTTTTTCCCTATACACAAATACCTTCAAAATTCTGTCTGAATAATTTCTCCCACAATCTGCAAGTGCATAAAAGGTTTGGCTGTTTTCACAATATGATATGAAAAAGGCAAATTACTCGGTGTATTGCAGAAAGCATGCTTAGGGGAGCATTACATCCATCTTTTGCAAAATTATTATTTGTAGCAACTCTTCAAAAACACACAAAACTAAAATTTGGATTTACATATTTTAATGAGAAAATATTATTTGGACTAGGTCATAATTTAATGTAGACACCCCCCCCTTTTTTTTTAATCCTTTGTTTTAAAACAGGCATGCTGGGAACAAGAACATCAATATTTAAAATGCCATGCTAATTCTGTACAGGGAGGGAAAAATGATAGGTAAAAATTTTACAGCTCTGATGACACTACAACTTTTTTTTTTTTAACTTAAGCAGGTCACACCAGAACAACAGTTCGTTTTCCAGCCAATTATCTAAGAGTCTAAAGGAATACGACAAACAAAAGTGCATTTTACACAGTGTATAATCATTCCTATTCACAAGTATTTACATCTCTTTGCAGCCCTTTAGCTTCTTGGAAAAGTTCTGGTAGCAAACAGAAAGACTTGTCCGTGGGAGAGCTATCCGGTGACATCCCTTCATGTTATCAGTCAGCTTATCTAAGTTCTTCCCGGGTTGCCCTTGATGCTTTCTTGGTTTGGGCTTATTTCATTTTCTTTCTTTCTTTTTTTCCAACAATAAAATAAATAGCTAAAAAGGTCTCTAAGTAATCGGAAAGTTAACATCCCAATTAACTTTCCCATCCCCACTTCCCTCCCCTAAACCTGGCCAGAAATGAAGAGTAAACATTCACATTACAACAGGTACTTATAATGTGGGCTTTGCCCATTCGTCCGCCTAGCAAGGCAGATTCAAGGTCATTGTTTACATATTACTGGGCGCTTTGTAAACAATACAAGGTTACTTTTAGTTTTGTTTTGCTGTGTGAGGACAAGCGTCGCCTTCTCAGCTTGGCAGCCTCTTTCCTAACTCCCAGCGCCTGGAGCCTCTGGAAGGAAACAAACCCCCAAACAACAACAACAAAATCTCCGCAGAAGCCCAGGAGGCAGGGCCGCAACCCCGGGAAGTTGTGGTCTGCCCAGCCCCTGCCGGATGGGCGGAGGCGAGTGGGGTAGGAAGATTAGTGGCTCCTTTTTGCTGCAGATTTCCAAGACGTAAAGAGATCCGGCCCTCCCCTGCGCGGTTGCAGCCCTCGCGGGGAGGGGGTGTGGGGGGGATCTGTTCCTGGAAACATCTGAGGCAGTTTCTCTAGTCTCGAAACTGCGCAGAGTTCGGGGCTCCGCGGATCTGGGCGGAGGGAAGACGCGCTTTTCTCGGCGAAGAGAGGGTGACAGGATTTCCCCCGCCAGTCAAATGGGAGGGGGTTTCGGGGCCTCAGGGAGGGGATGGCTCGGCTCAGGTGGCCCCGGCCTTCCCTGACGTGGGGACTAGGACAACTCCTACGCGCCTCCCGGCCCATCTGCAAGTTTGTGTTTTGTCTCCTGGGTCCAAAACAAAGTTCTCTTGGGGCAAGACGGGTTGGCCGAAGGCGAAAGGGATAAGTTAGGGTGGCGGTTCCAGGTTGCGGCGGGCAGCGCTGGGAGCCAGGGAAGGCGAGTGAGGTGGTGGGGAGGAGAACGAGAGGGGGCGTCGGCTCCTGCGGGTCAGTGCACAGCCACCGAGTGCAAGGCGGAGGCCGGGCTGGTGAGCGTTTCGCTGGGGGTGGCGGGGCTGCTTTGGCTGGTGGCTGTTTGTGAGGACGTTGGGCTGAGCGAGGGCGGCGAGTTCGAGAGCAAGGTGGGGATGGGCGCTGGCAGCGCAGGGAGCGCGGGCACGGCGGCCGGCGTGGGCTTAATGGGCACGGGGATGGCGGGCAGCGTCTGGCCCGCCGCGTGGCACAGCGGCTTCAACGGCACGCCGTAGGCGCTGTAGTCGCCACTCGCCATGGAGATGGGGGTGGCCGAGTCGATCATGCCGGCGGAGCCATACACGTGTGGCCAGCCGGTGCCCAGAGAGCTGCCCATGGTAGTCAACTGGTTGGGGAGCGGGTAGGCAGCGGGCACCGGCTGCATGGCGGAGAAGGCCAGTCCCCCAGGCATCTTGTATTCCCGCGCGATGATGTTCTCGATGGCGAAGGGGTGCTTGAAGCCCGAGGGCTGCGCCACGCCGCCCAAGTTGTAGGCGGCAGCGGGCATCTGTGGCAGGTGCGTGCCCGAGGCCGCCAGCGCGCTGAGCCGCAGCTTGGCCTGCTGCTGCAGGTACTGCGCCGCGTCGGCTGGCTTGCTGGGCGCCAGGTGGTCGGACTTAAGCACCTTGAAGCGCTTGCGGCGCCTCAGGAAGCTGCCGTTCTCGAACATGTCCCCGCAGCTGGGGTGCAGCGCCCAGAAGCTGCCCTTGCCTGGCTGGTCTGGCCGCCGCGGGATCTTGATGAAGCAGTCGTTGAAGGAGAGGTTGTGGCGCAGGCTGTTCTGCCAGCGCTGCGTGTTCTCCCTGTAGTAGGGGAAGCGGTCCATGATGAACTTGTAGATCTCGCTCAGCGGCAGCATCTTCTCGGGAGAGCTCTGGATGGCCATAGCGGTCAGCGAGATGTACGAGTAGGGCGGCTTCTGGTCGCTGTACGTGTTACGGCCGGGCCGAGGCATCTTCTTCCTCGCCCTCTTCTTGCTCTGGATCCGCGCGGGCCGGCGGACTACTCGGATCTGGGAAGGGGGAGGTAATAAGAGGAGGTAGCATGGGTGCACAGAGACACCGGCGGGGTCAGCCAGGCCGAGTAACAGACTTCGGGGGTCGGGGGTGGGGGCTGCGGCGCTCGATCAGTCGGCGCCCGCGCTCTTGAGCCAGCAACTTTGCGGGCTTAGTGGGACCCAGCCAGGGGGCGCAGGAGGGGAAGCGGCCGAACGGCGCTAGGATAGCCGGGAAGTCAGTCCGGCCTGGGGCAAGAACCGGGTGCAGGGACGGAACAGAGAGCTGCTCACCTTAAAGTTGCTTCAAGTTGCGCGTCCGCATCCGGGAGGGCGCGCTCTCCGCGCGCAGCGTCAGTGTCCGGTTGGACTCGGCGCGAACCTGGGCTCTTGAGCTCAGCCCCGCAGCGTCCCGCGCCGCCCGGTCCGCGACGCTCCTGGAGCGTCCTGCGGGCGGCCGAGCTCGGCTGAGGACTCCCGGCGCGGATGGTGGCAGCGAAGGTCTTAGGGCTCCGGAGGGCGCTACTGTGGGCTCCGTGTCTCGGCTGAGCTAGGTGGCTGCCTCCATGCCCTCCCTCGAACCATCTGATAGTTTTAAGCGGTGACAGGAGCAGAAAAGACCCCTGTAGCGGCGCTTCATTAATGTGCCACTTCTTAGCTATCATATGACAATCGCCTTGGGAGGAGGAGGAAGAGGAGGGGGAGCGGGGGCTGCAGAGGGAGGGGACTGAGCGAGAAGGGAGAGCCCGGCCAGCTCTGGTTTCTTTCACACCTATTTACATGGACACCTTGGCCAATAGGAATTACTTCCAGCTCAAGACTGGGCGAGGGGCAAGAGCCTCGCCACTGGCAGCAAGCAGGACGCGCCGGCCGGTGTGCGCCGTGTGAAGGTATGAGGAGGCGGCCGCCGCGGAGCAGGGAGCCAGGCGACCACTCACATTCACAGATGGAGCAGCCGCGCAGATGATGTTTGACATGGAAATTGCTTGGCTGGGGTATTCTGTTTCCTCTGCGTTGTATCCGGTTTGTATCTGTTAGGTAACTTTAGGCACGGCTTTCCCCTGAAACCGACCCATTTCCTGCGCTTAGCACTACCCGGGGTTGTTTGCATGGGTTGTAATAATGAAAACACACCCTTGCCCCCTAGTCCCCCAGGAGTTAGGTCGAAGTTTGACTTGACCTTCCTATGAAGCTGCTTCAGCTCTGTTTAGTTAGGTGTGTAGCTTTGAAAAAGTGATGGAATTTACAAAATACTTTCAAAATGTGATTGGACATCACCATGTAAGAGCCCATTTTGGATGTAACTGTATCGATCAAATTTTTAAAAATTAAAATAGTGTATGTGGGCGAAAAGTCCAGGTATTTGCTTTGAAAGTCCTCCGGGAATTTGGTTGGACACAGGACGGAGGCTCAGGGGCTGTTGGGGCAAATGTTGTGCGTACCTGGGGAGGGCCTGAGTTTGATACAGTTTATCACCAGGTAAGCCTCAGGGGCTCTCGCTTTTCCCAGGTGGTTTGAAACTTTAGAACTCAGGCATATCCTGGAAGTTTTCATTTTACAGCCGGAACTCCCCTCCCCAACCCTCCCACCCCTCTCACTCCCCAACCCCCGCTTTTTTTTTGTATGGAGAACTTACTTAGGATTTAGAGTGTAGCAAAAGCTGCCTGCCATCCCACTAAAACAGCAGTATCTTCTACAACTTGGAGAAAGAACCATAGATTTTTCCTTTTTGGGAAGGGGGCAATGTGCCTCGGGTCACTCCGCCTGGTGCAAGCAGCAGGCTCCCTTCGGCTCAGATTCGCCTTGGGAGGGTTAAATGAATCATTATTATTGTCATTATCCTCATCGTCGTCGCTGCCGTCGTCATCATCATCATCATCAAATTGCTATGAAGTAAATAGTGAGTCGACCCCGCCTGCATGCACGCACTCTATGAGTACACACCAGGAGTTCCCACCGGTTTCTGCACGTTCTCCGACCTTTAAGGTTTTTTAAAGACATTCATTTTACTGGGTTGTTAAAAACTCAATACCTACAGACCACACAGAATCATCTTCAAAGTCCAGAAATGTGAGAACTTTTTTTTCCTAGAAGTGGTGGTCGTAGAGAATTCTGGGTGTTAAGTTTCAACACTTTAAGTGATATTAGAGCATTATTAGTGGAGCTGTTTTGGGTTAGCATAAAAAAGATCTTTCAGCGCGCGCATGCACACACACACACACACACACACACACAACTTCATTAAGTATAGTTTCGGAGGCGGTCAATAACTCACCAAAACGTAACTTAAACACGATGAATTTAGGAGATTAAACAATTTCATTAATATTGAAATGGCTCTGGCTCTGGGCTGCCTCGCTTGAGATGCAAGCGCACGTTTTTCAATATTAACAGAAGTGCTTGAAGAAAAGAATAATGTCACCTTCTTAATTCGGAAAAAATAACCGGGAGGAGGAGATGGGTGCGAGGGGCTTGGGGGAGGAATGTTGACCTGTCTCTGGGGGTATGACTCGAGAAGGGCAGATAAATGTATTGCCCTTCTCAGCAGATAAACCACTTGGACTCGGGTGGAACCTCCGCCAAGCTTTGGCCGGAGGCAGCCGTACTCGTCCCAGCTGCTCGCGCTTCAGGTCATAACGAGGTGCGGCGTTTGGGGGGTTACTTGGTTCGGCCAGATTCGAATCGAAGGTCCGGGGGAGGAAGGAGCTGGGAAGTCCAAAGAGCCTGGGAGCCTGGGGGATCCGTGAGGAGGAATAGTGGGCAAGGCTTGTGTTTCCCAGAATGGAAAGGCGCTGGTCCACGGCTTTCCTGCTCGCGAGTACGGCTGGCCTCGGTACAAAACAGTTACTGTGGGCAAGGCAGGAGCGCTTCTGCGGTGGAAGGGTACCAGTGTAGACACCCCCAAGAATTTTTAGGATCCTGTCAGTAAATATGTGCATCTGTTCATACTGATATGTAGACCGACAAAATATCATGAGCGGCTGGATTCGGGATGTAGACAGGAGTGAAAGCTCTCCTCCGTTCGCCCAGTGACAGCCAGAAGATTCCTTTCTATCCGGCATGGGTGCGTGTTGAGGGTGGGGAATAAGGAGAGAGAAGTGTTTTATTTTTAACAATTGGCATTTTGTTGCCCTGCAAAGAGGCCATTGTATGCCTGTCGAAATCATTGCTCAGAGTAAACAGGAGATTAACTAAATTCTAAGAGTAAAAACGTTCGGGTTAAAAAAAAAAAAAAAAAAAAAAAGACCGAAGTTGGAATAAATCTTTGTCTATCTCCCCGGGAAAGTTGTCACCCCCAAGTTTGGAACATGCGAGGATACAAGTAGGAATTTGTGTCTGATGAATCTTTAAAGTTTGGCTAGTGTGGAGATAGCAGTTTGACGCACATTGCACACGACCAGGGTTACTTAAGTAAACCGAGCCTAATAGCACAAGTTTGCCTTGGATGAGGACAGAAGTTGTGAGATACACATTTAAAACTTGGGCTTTGCTACAAAGTTTTATCTTGGTTCTGCTGGAGGTCTACAAAGCCCAGGGCGGGGAGGGAGGATTTGCATGTTATTGACAGCATTTTAAGACTGGTATTATGAAAAGGAGGAGGGAAGGAGCACTTTCCAGAAATCTTGAAAAGTGCATCAGAGTCTATTGTGCAGAACCCAAAGCAAACAGGGAGTGGGGGTTGGGGGGAGGCACATCCGACCCGGAGGCTTAGCGAGTTGTTGGGAAAACTGTATAAAATACACATAAGTCAATTATACCCATGTGCAAACCAAATGGAAATCTCTTTCGTGCAATAGCCATTCATCGCCTCCGCAGAGCCCACCACCGACCACCTTTCTGCTTGGAGAGTTCGCAATAGCTTCTTTTCCCACAAGCTGGACCACACACGGCTACAGATTTCGTAATAATTTATGCTAATTTCCCTCCATAAATCCACAATTCGCTTCAGTGGCACCCGGGTTGCTGAGGGAGTAAAAAGGAGACAGAGGGGTGACAAATACAATATTGATTTTGATTCCTTCTGTTGTCAAGCAGGTGTGTGTGTGCGTGAAGGGTGGGGCTGCAGCTTGGGGGGCGGGGGCTCCAGGAGAGGAAATCTGTCCCTAGTCCCCGCCAGCCCCTCCAT
Source organism: Macaca nemestrina (assembly GCF_043159975.1). Taxonomy (NCBI): domain Eukaryota; kingdom Metazoa; phylum Chordata; class Mammalia; order Primates; family Cercopithecidae; genus Macaca; species Macaca nemestrina. Next base: position 142,130,146 of record NC_092131.1, read on the forward strand.
GCACACTCCAGAAAATAACGCGCCTTGGTTTGTTAATATTTACCAAACATAGACGGGAGGCGGAGGGAAAGTACCCGGCAGCTTCCGAAGGTTTCCTAGGTGCCAAAAACAATACCCGTCGTCCCCACTTGGAAAATGAACTCTGCGCTGCCTGGAGCATTTCGGCTAAGCCTTCCTTTGCGCGGTCCTCTTCTTTCTCCCTGAGTCTCCCTGAACTCCTTTACCTTTCCTCAATCTGAGTCTCTCCCTCCCTCTCCTTCTTTCCCCTCTCCTACAGCACTCCGGTCCTTCACTCCTCTTTGCTACACTTTTCTTCTCTCCCTTCTCCTTTTTGCATCTTCTTTACCAAATTGACAGTGAAATGTGCTGAGGGAGAGGGTCGAAGGCTGGTGCGCCGTCGATTTCAGGTTTTAGGGCCTTGAGAGTCTCCCCTGCCCCGCCCCACTTCTCCAGGCCGCCTCCCGAATTTGCCCCAGTGCTGCGCTCGCTCTGGGAACCCGCGCTAACGCATCGAGCCTCTTTGTCCCATCAGTCATTCTTCAAATCTGCACTTTGGTGGCGTGAAACGACTTAGCCTCCCTTTTAAAAGGATTTCATTCCCGGGGTATTCAGCACTAAAACAAACTCGCTCAGCCTGTCAGTGGTCAATTTAAAAAAATTGCCATCCTGAGTGTCCTGGGGGCTGTTTGTCCTCGGTATCTGTGCGCCTCCCTCGCCAACCCCCCAACACCGCAAGGCCTGGCTTTAACTTGCTGGATTTTGGGACCAGAGGGAACTAGCTCAGAAAGTTCTCCTCTCCCGGGTTCACCGGACAACATCGACTTGCAGGTTCGGGTTGGGGGCGGGGGTGGGGGGGCAGAGACGAGCACGCGGCGCGTGTCAGGGGAAACCTATCCGCTACGACTCTCCCACGACTGCCCCGGGAGTTTGAGCCCGCTCTTTCAGGCCACTCCGACTGAGTCTGGCGGGAAATCAAACTGCCCAAAGGAAAGAGGCGGGGGAGGGGACACACTTTCCGCTCTGGTGCCAACTGCGGACGGGCAGTGAAAGGACTCCGTACCCACCCACACTCCCTATCCTCGCCAGCGACCCCTGCACTGTGCTGCCGCAGGAGCATACTTTTTCCAAGTAGTGGGGAAGAATATCTGCCGGGGAACTTTGCAGCCAGCTATTTCATCCGTTGGTGATTGGGCTACAGGGGGTTTGGACCTTAACTCATCATAGAGAGGAAAAAAACAAAACAAAACAAAAAAACCTTTGACAAGTAGTATATTGGCCATAATTAGATCTCCCCTCCGGGCCCAATCTTGCGGGGTTCTAAGACAAGAGTCTCCACCTCCTGTTCACCCTTTACTCCTATTCAAACTGGGAGGCTCAACTTCAAGGGTGTCAATTTTTAGCCGCCACCAGAATAACTTGTCCAGCGGTGAATAGGGCCTCTGGCTGTGGCTGGGGCACCTAGAGTTAAATCTGTGCTTCACTTAGGAGTGAGGTAAAGGGAGAGGCAACAACCCACACATTTTAATAGTATATCCCAAGCAACTGCTGCAGTTTGGAGAGCATGGAAGGCCCAGTTTCCCCTCCACCTCAAGCATAAAATAAAGAGTAGCCAGAATTAGGTGCTGGTGCAGCTTGATCCCCACCCCCAAGAGGTGCCACCCGCTCTCCTCCTCCCCCTCCCCCATCGTAGTGAGCAAGCAATTTCAATGCCTGCCTGTGAAAACAACTCTTTCCCTGCTCAGCACAATGCCCTGTCTTTGGAATTGCTTTGCTAAATACCATTTGATGTTTGCTTGGCTGTGATTTGTTCTGAGACTTCAAGGCTTTAAAATCTTTGTTTCCAAATCAAATCCCTCCTTTGCACAAACAGTTGCATAGCTTTAAATTGGGCATTACCATGCACACAAGTGTATTTGTCTAAAAAGTTATTTGCAAAAGGTTGGTGGAAGGCTTTTTGTGTTGTTGCTAAACCCTCCCCATAAGTTTTGCTCTGTACTGTGTGAAACAGAAGAAGCAATTCAAATCTATTATTATTATTGGAGGAAATATTGCTAAAGCCACCTTGGTATTGAAGGGATTAACTTGCTTTTCTCCCAGCCCCTAACTCTGGGGTTAAGACAGCAGTAGATCAACTGTATAATGTGTGCACTGTTCGCTCATTTGTACAAGCAGAACAAAGGTTGGACTAAGCCAAATTGCATTGCACTTGTGAACCGAGTCCCGATGTGAAGTATCTTTTACAGCAGGGGGAATGAGAACAATTTCGTGTATGTCTAAAAGGGAATAACAAAGCCACTTTCTGGAGCATCTCAAAGTGAAGTAGCGAGGCGTGACATTCCCAGGGTGAGAAGGGACAAAAGCAGGGTCAGGGAGATGAAAAAGAGAATCAAACAGCCACTTTCACATGTCTGCCCTCAACTGCTGCACCTCTCCATAATAGGAAACAAATGTTGTAAAAGGGGGGATTGCTCCCATTCATTCAAAATAGCAAATGATAGCTAAACAACATTGTCAAAACTGAATCAACTTCTGTGCAGTACCACCCAGAGAAAGGTATTGTGTTTTGTTTAATAGCGGGGTGGAGCAAAGGGTGTTTTTTTTGTTTTGTTTTGTTTTTTTTTTTAAGTGGGGAGGGAGAGAAAAATCATCCTATACTGTTCATATTAATTTTCTTTGTCAAAAATTATTGGTTTGCTCCTTTTTTAAAAAAAAAAATTGTATTTCTGGCTGGGCACCCACTCTTAAAATGTTAGTTTTGGGGGAGGAATTTTGGAAGAGCTGCAACAGGAAAGTGATTTTTAGCTTTATAAAATGTTTTAAAGCTTCCAATAAGTGGGAAAACGGTTTTAAGCTCCTTTGAATGTACGATTTGGGAAAAATAAGTTACTGATTGAATAGAATATTAACGTAAATCCTGGACAGTAGGCTAAAATGTGCTTTGCTAATAAATTGGAATAAAATCGATTGGGGGGCAACTGCAGATATGTGAAATGAAGAATATTCGGCATCTATAATATATATATTTTTGGTGGATCCCTCTGCTTTAATTTGTTTTGAAACCGGACAACCTATAGATCTTCAGCCTTTAAACCCTGCGCTTCTGCTTTGTTTGTTCAGGCTGACCAGGGAGGAGAGCTTAACCAGGGTAAACGTGTGTAGTATGTGTTTTCTTAATGGCAGAAGCAGGTTTAGCTGAAGACCACAACAGCTTTCAGATGTAATAACTCGCTGTGTTCCTAGGAAGGTTAAAAACTATTTGTTGATCTCTCTCTGTCTCTCCCTCTCCCTCTCTCCCTCTCTCCTTCTCTCCCTCTCTCCCTCTTTCTCTCTGCTTTTTCTTTTCTTGTCTCCATGGGTCCCCCGCTGAGTTGCCACCCACAAAGCGGGTTTGAAAAAGAGAGAAAAGGAAGAAAGCGGCTGATCCGTACTGGCCTCCCCCAGCTAAGAATGGCTAGGGGGCGGGGCTTGGTGGGGCCTGCAGTGCTGCCAGGCGCTCGCCGCCCCGCCGCGGCAGTCCTTCAGCTCATTTCTGGCTCACCTGGGACTAGCGCTCCGCTTCGCGGGTTGGCGCACGGTGCCAAGCCCCTCGCGGTGCACCCTGGCCCTCGCGGCCTCTGCTTGGGGCGCTCTAGCAGCGCGGGGACTGTTGGCTGACTTCTGGTGGGTTGCAGTTAACTGACACAGCTTGTCAGCAGGGGAAAACCAGGTTGCCCCAAGGACTTACCGACGCCCCCAAAATAGATCCCTGCTTCCTGCGTTCCTTTCCCTCCCTCTCCCCCACTTTCTCCCTCCCTCTCCCCACCCCTTCTCATTGCCGCTAACCTTTCCCTCTCTACCCTCCTTCTCCCGCCCTTTTTCTCAGCCTACAGTTCCAATTCCAGCACAGGTATGAACACCAGATTTTAGGTCTGCAAACTGACTCGAGGCATTCCCAGTAGCGCAAGCTTTCCAGGATTGACAGGGCATTTTCTTCTGTGCTCAGCTGGCCTAACCAAAAGAAAGGAGGTAAAGAAGGGAGGAAAAGAAGGAAGCAGAAAACAGAGCCCCAGCATCGCCCCGGCAGCGCATCACTGGCACACCTCCGCGGCGTAGCGGTAGGCTACGCCAGGTGGTTGGCAAATGGGGTAAATCATTAACCCGACCTTCAGAGGATCGGCGCGGTTTTTCGAAAATGTTACCACTTAAGAGTTGTGGCTGACGTCGTTCACTGGCCCAACGCAGGAGACCCTAGTTGGCACCCGCCTCCTCATTTAGTTTTACTTAATATTTTTACTGGGAAAGAATCTTGTAAATATATTGACATACAATATTTATGTACTTAAAATAACCATTAAGTCTGCACTGCTACTTTTCTCTTAAAGTGTCACCTCATCTCCATCTTTTGGATAAATCTAGAACCACGGAGGATTTAATTCCAAGAAGGCTGATCCAGCAAGTGATTTTCTTTGGAGTGGATAACCATTTGTTATAGCCATAGCGATTTGATTGGTGGAGCCGATGGCCTCCCTTAGCCAAGGTAGATTGGCTGTCTTTTCTTCCCGCGCAGGCAGTAAAGGAAACCTCGTCACTTACTTCACCCCTGAAAGCAGTTTGGGTTCACAGTCTTTAAGGAAAACTCCAGAATACCAGGAGTTTGGGGAGGACATTGATCTTTCCGTTCCGCCCATCCATTCCCTTTTTACCGATTTTTTTTAATTGCAAAGAAAAAAAAAGTTACACACAAACGGGGTAAAACATATGAACCAAACATAGTGAGACAGTTGCTTCTTTTTCTCCAGGTCTTTTATAGCTTCCCAAAAGGACAGAGGGAACTGTGGGCCTCATAGGTTTCCCAGATTTTCCGTAGTTGTTAGAAACTTAGGTTTTCCTTCGCGTCCGCTTCCCTGCGACCTGTTGATGACTCCGAGTGGCGGAGCGTGAAGCTCTGCGTTGAAGTTGGTTATGTAAACTGCTTGTGTATTTCACATTATCATCGCGCTGTCTGGAGGCAATGTAGATTTTCTAAAGATCTAATGAATAAACAACCAGCAACTGCTGGCGGTGTAATTTACATTGTTAATGCCTACATGTGTATAATAAATATGCATTTGTATGCCTTCAAATAAACTCTTTTCAGTTTCTAACCTGTGGTGATTTTTTCCCCCAAAAAAGAAGGGGGTGGGGGACTTGTGTTTCCAAGGGAGGAGAGTTTATTTCTCTTGCATTATCTGGTAAAAAGGGCCGTGATGTGGAGCCCAGATGTAGGGTCTGCAGCCTTGCTGCTGTGCTTTCTAACTGCTGAGGTAAGCTCGGCTGGAATGCTCCCTGGCACGGTCACTGGACTGGCCAAGGAAGGGAGAATGTGCCCAGGAATTTAGCTGCGCAGTTTTGAGGACCGCAGCGCTTCCTGAGGGATGTGGGACCTGGATCCCGTCATTTTCAGGATCCAAGCATCCTCCCCGGAGCTGTCGATCTCCCCCAAAGAGAAGTGTGAGTGACTTCTCTCATGTCGCAAGCTGGGTTGGGAGAGTTGGGGCTGCTGTGGCGTCCACAAATCCTCGAAAAAGTTTCCCTAGGAATTTCCGGACCTATGATGTTTCCCCCAGTGCCTCTGTAGACATCACTTCAGACCAGCCCCGGGACCATGATCGGGACCAGGATCGCAGGGAGGAAAGAGAGGGCCCTGGGTCAGGGATCGGGATCCTAGACTGTCCATCGGCCACTTCCTCCATTAGGACAACATCGCGCAGGGTAGCAGGAACACGGACGCACCTAAGAGCTATGGCCTCCCGAGCCGCCGTGTTTGGACCGAGCGTAGCCGCTGCTTTCTGAAGTTGAACGCCCTCCCTGAGCGTCCCACGCCACTTATTTCAGGCTGGGCGCCGACGTTTGATATCTCTCCCCTCCACCAACCAGGTGCCACTTTCTTAGCGCGCTCGAAGGCAAATGTCTCATCTTTCCCGTCCTGGATCTGGAATACATTATTTTAATTAAGTCTATGGCGATTTACTTTCCTCTGAGATCTATTCCACGGTGCAATTAGGAACGTATTGGTGCTAGCTCATATGAATATTCAGGAGCGTGTCAATTAATTAGCAGGCAGAAGAATCTCATTATGGTGCTCAAAACCCTTTTAGTGTTAAGCAGAATTAAGGGGGTATTTGGCAATGCGCTGGATTAGTGAATATTTTACTGTGCACTCATTTAACTTCATTATCATAGCACTTACACTACTCTCTGATTTTATTAATTAAATTGCTCATTAATTTGTCCAAAATGGATAAAAGTTTTAATGTGCCACCCAATAACTTGGAAAGTAGACTTTCGCCCTGCTTAGTCTTCGCCCCATGGAGGCTCGCGCAGCCCGAGATGGAGGCTCGCTTCCCCTCTTGCTCCACCCCTCAGCTTTGGGGAGCTCAGGGACTCGGGCTCCGGGCACTTGGGGATCAGCACGACGTCTGGAAGGAAGGGCCACTACCTCTGAGCAGCCTGTTCGCTTTCTGCCTCCTCCGACTGGCCTGGAAATCCGAGTCGTCCTTCAGGGCGCAAATAAATGAATAAATAAATAGTCACTGGCTCCCAGGAGTGAGGGCCACTGGGCGAGGAGCGATTTGTCTAGGGACCCGGGAAATGCCCCAGGGGTAACGATCAGCCAACCCGGGCGCCTCCGCCTCCCTGCCCTGAAGGCTCTCTGTTTCCCAAAGGCGAGCAAAATGCGCTACGTGGGGTCAGCAACAGTAACGCCCCCTAAGGGCCTGCTGAGCGCAGCGCCTACACTCCCTGCCACTTGGAGCCTCTGCGGGAACACCGCCCCACCACCTGGGCCACCCTCAGGCACCATCCACGCTCTCCCCCACGTGCTGCTCATACCCACCTGCACCTCCCTCACCCTACCCCAAAAGGTTAGAAAGACAAATATTAAAATTACTTGCACAAAGGGAACTGCTAAAGAGATCCCAAATTAATATGCATGTAAAATTAATTAGCTGCATTTCGTGACATCAAAATAAGTACCTGGGAAACAGAACACCTTCTGGGCATTGGGAACATATGCTGGAATTAGAGTTAATTGACTAATTACATAAATTAGGCATTAATTTTGCAACACATCAAGTATAAAAGATATCTCAATTAATTGTGCATAAATTACCAGGTGAAACGGGGCAGCGGTCCGGACAGGATCCCTGTTCTCAGACCTCTTTGCTCTTTAGGGCCCCAAAGCTAGGCGGTGTGGCTGGCTCATGGGTCGCGCAAGCCGGCCGGCGAAGAAAGACGGAGATCAGCACCCGCAGCCGCTGCCTGCGCAAGCTGAGGACCACGGGCAATCGTTAAAACGAAGAACCCCGCTCCCCCTCATTAAAATCAATTATGTGCAGTTAGATTGATTAGCTTTTGTCAGAAACAGGAGAGAAGCAGACTCTTCACTGGTCCGCCTCCCCCTACCCCGCCAATCCACCTTAGCTGGTAACTGTAGAGATGGGGGGTCGTGGGGGAGGGGCCTCGCTGAGCGGGTCTCTCTGTCCTGGCCCTCCGTTCCTGTCGCGAAGGATGGCAAGGTTTCTGGATTAGGCGTTGGTTCTAGGCCGCTTAGGGTCCATGGGAACGCCGGTCTGGCAGTGCTGGGTGCTTGATATCTCTTGATGGTTTATAATCCTCTCGGGCTCCCCACCACTGATTCCTCACTCAGAAGTCCAACTTTGAGGGAGTGGTGCCAAATTATTTGAATCTCTTCGGTTTTGAAGTGGGTGTAAATTAATCCCGAGGAGATAAAATGTCTAAGTAAATAATCCATACATTGTCCCTGAGGACTGGTTTGTCAGAGCCCCCACTCAGCTCTCCTTCCCACATGATGTATATGATTTTTCTCCTTTCTTAGGGCTGGAAGAACAGAAATGGGATATAGTATGGATGTTCGGTTTAATTTTCTATGGCTCGCTTCTCCAAGGGGAGCTCCAGGGAACACACCTTAGTAATTCCCCCTCAACAAACCACCAAATGTAACATTTGTTTTGTCTTTATAACAGTTCTATTGTTGTCAAAATATTAATGACCTTGGCACTGACTTTCCCCTACGTTCTATACACATCTTAAATGGGAGGAAAATTCCCAAGGGAAAGCGGGTATTTGAACATTGGATAAAGTCGTGCCACTTTCAAGCCTTAGTGAAATAGCATTAAAACTTACTATGAATTCCTCACACAAATTACCACGAATTATAACAGTTTGGCTCTGTTGGTCTCATGGAATGTAACTAATGAGGACGTTTGCTGTCCATAGTTGAAGACTTCTGAAGCTGTCTTCATGTGCTTGGTTGTTTGCAAAAATATCGCAAGTCACAGTCCCATCCCTCCCTGTCCGCTGCCCACCCCCCACCACCTCCTCAGCCTGGTCTTCCAAGAGTCCTTAGCTGAAATTTTCTTCTTCTTCTTCTTTTTTTGTTTGGTTTTTGTTTTTGTTTTTGCCAAAGCAAACAGAGAGAACGAAGGGATATCCTGAAAAACACTTTATCAACTGATGCTATGTATTCTCATCAAGGAGGCTTGGTGACATTTGTTACAATGTAATCCTGACTGCTGATGAAATCCTGAGTTTACTGAAACATTCATTTTGATGTAGAGGTTTCCTGCCGTAGCCAGATGCTGAAGGTACTTGAGGGAGCTGTTGACAAGTGGATAATTGTCAGCAGAACTAAAACAGACACTTTGTTTACAGTCGAGCATGATTAATTGAGAGTAAATAAAACAACAGCACTCTTTATGAAGTCACCATCCAAGTTCAAAAAAGGCTGTAGTTTCTAGGAATAAAAGAAGTGGACTTATTGTACAAAGGCTTGTTTTGCCAAACCCTTGAAGCAGCAGCTGGCAGCGGTGTGGATGAGAAGTAGATATGCTTTATTGCTTTCCAGCTGGTGTCTTTTTTTTTTTCCCCCCAAATCTATAGAGCTGGATTAAAAACATTTTTGTCCTAATTAACCGAGTTTTAAATTTCTTTTATTAGCTTACTCTTCCTCTTTCCCTTCATTCCCCTTTAAAAAGTAAATCATTTAATGTGAAATAATTTTCAAAATAAGCCAGATGTGATAAACCCAAACTGATGATGTCAAACAAAGCTATCGCATGCCATTGTGATACTTCGGTTTGCAGGAGAGCATTTCTATTCCCTGGAGCTCTAATGAATTGCAGAGGCCAGACTCCAGTAAACATCTTATGATTGTCCAACATAATAAATTTTAATGAAACAGGACATATATCTTTCAAGGCACAGTGTGGCTTGTGTACAAGAAGTGCTTTGTTTCGTTTTGTTTTTAGGCCTCTATCCTGCTAGACTAGAGGATGAACAGGCCAATATCTTTCTAACAAACTTTGCTAATCATATTTGTGCAAATTAGAGCTGCAGACATATTGATCAATTGCTTTGGATGGATATCGTGGATGGATTGATTTATAGCAGCCTATAAATGGAAAGTCTGTATATTTTAATATAATGCCCCATAAAGCTAAAAGCAATAAGCCTAAGGTAGCTAGAAATACTTTTAGGTCACTAACAACTGAATTAAATTCAGTGCTGTTATACTATTGTATGGATGGATATAGAAACATAAGCCCGATGAATAAGATGCAAACCGAAACTTGTTTTGGCTGCTGGGAAGAGCTTTCTTTTGGGACTACTCGCAGTTAAGAACGGTCTCTAGGAGCTTCTAAGACAAAAACAGAGCAGAGTCTGTGGTAAAAGCAAAGTAGTCTGTGAAGGAGACCGAGAGAGAAAGAGAGAGAGAAGGGGTGGGGGAGAGAGAGAGAGCGAGAGAGCGAGAGCTCTCTTTATGTGAGACCTGGTTTTTATGTGAACCAATACTTTTTCTTTTGCCTTAAGCCTGTTTGAGCTAAGTTCTGAAGTGATTATGACTAATATACTTTCCTTAGTGTCATGAGATCCACAGCAACTTTCATGCTGAATCTTTTGCCTACATTAGTTCTCCTCATTATCCATGGGGAATATGGTCCAAGATCATCAGTGGATGCCTGAAACTGTAGATAGTACCAAACCCTATATATACCATGTTTTTGTCCTGTGCATACATACATATGATAAAGTTTAATTTATAATTTAGGCACAGTAACAGATTAATGACAATAATAAAATAGAGCAAGTATGATAATATATGGTAATACACTTATGTGAATGTGGTCTCTCTCAAAATATCTTATGATATTGTACTCACCTATTTGCAGACCTCACTCCGTTGACCACTAGTAACTGAAACTGTGGGTAAAGGGCAATACTATGTTCCTTCCATTTCTCCTCATCAGCAGGAGCAACTCAAATTCATCCCTTACCCTTGAAGGGCCAACTGGGTAGCTCTTGGGCTTTCTTTCTTCCTTTTTTTTTTCTTTGAGACGGAGTCTTGCTCTGTCGCCCAGGCTGGAGTACAGTGGTGCGATCTCGGCTCACTGCCAAGTTCTGCCTCCCAGATTCATGCCATTCTCCTGCCTCAGCCTCCCGAGTAGCTGGGACTACAGGCGCTCACCACCACACCTGGCTAATTTTTTGTATTTTTAGTAGAGACGGGGTTTCACCGTGTTAGCCAGGATGGTCCGGATCTCCTGACCTCGTGATCCGCCCTCCTTGGCATCCCAAAGTGCTGGGATTACAGGCGTGAGTCACCGCGCTCGACCCAGCTCTTGGGCTTTCTGTTCAAAGGAATTGAGTCGTGTTCTGATGGGCACTATATATTGCTTTGGTGATTGTCCACTTGTGAAGATACTTATCAGGGCTTCTAGAGTCTGTGAGTCTTAGGATGAAGTAGCTAAGACAATGTCTCCATCAGCAGATCCCTAAACATTTTAAGACATCTTAGAATGTCAGACAGCCTTCCTGCATGCCCTCCCTCTCTCCCATCCTTCCTCTCCCTTTCTTTCTTCATTTTCTTTCTTTTTCCTTTTCTTTCTTCTATATGCATTTCTGAGGACCAATTCCATTTGAGGTCATAAAATAGCAAAGCAGGGCTCTGATAAATTCATTTCAAGAGTTTAAATTTCAATTGTTGAAAAAATATAAATACTCAAGAATAGCCACCAATGTCTCAGACTGGAGTTTTTCGCATTGTAAGCTTGTCATGATTTCACAGTCTTTTAAAAATACATGCTCTCATTTGATCCTCACAGTAACTCATAGGGGAATGGAATCTGTGAATAAAAATGGCTAACAGCCATTGAGAGCTTTGTATTAGGCCAGTAGTTCTGAAAGCGTAGTTCTGGGACCTTGGCATTCTTTGATATGAGATAGAGATATAACAGATATGAGAATCTAGTTGTCTTCTATTAAGCCAGACATTAAAGAGACTTGCAAAAATGTAAAACAATGATACTATTCTCATTAAGTTTTTGTTTTGTTTTGGAAAATATAGGCTTTTACAAATTAAAATATGTTATTTGCATTAACATTTTATGAGTTTATATTTTTAAGCGAATTAATATTTTAACATTTATTTATTTTAATACCTAATACATTAAATATCTATAGATATAACTCCAATAAAGAAAAGCCTTAGGAATAGGCTCTGCTGTCATCTTTCTTTTACAGGTAAGGAAACAAAGGCTAAGAGAGAGCTTAGGAAACTCCAAGGTTTCATGATAATAGGCGGTGGAGGCAGGATGAGAGCTCAAAGCTCTCTGCCTGCAGGATTTGAGATTTGACTTCTTCTCCTTCTCCTTCTCCTTCTCCTTCTCCTTCTCCTTCTCCTTCTCCTTCTTCTTCAATGGAGTTTCACTCTTGTTGCCCAGGCTGGAGTGCAATGGCACGATCTCAGCTCACTGCAACCTCTGCTTCCTGGGTTTAAGCGATTCTCCTGCCTTAGCCTACCAAGTAGCTGGGATTACAGGCATGAGCCACGATGCCCGGCTACTTTTTTGTATTTTAGTAGAGACGGGGTTTCACCATGTTGGTCAGGCTGGTCTTGAACTCCTGACCTCAGGTGATCCACCCACCTTGGCCTCCCAAAGTGCTGGGATTACAGGTGTGAGCCATTGCACCCGGCCCTTCCTTAGGTTCTTTATCACTGGTCAGAACAAAACTGATAATTTTCTTTTAACACTCCCATGATCCTTTTTCCATACCTCTATTTTGCCACTTATGCATCATCTCATAATTGCTCTTAGGTCTGTCACCAAAGCAGTAGAATGTGATAGTTAAATTCTCAACATCTACAGCAGTGCTGTCCAATAGATATATAACGTTAGACACATAGATAATTTTGAATGTTCTCATAGCCACATTTTGAAAAGTAAATAAATTATTGAATTAAGGTAAGTGCAATTCAATAATATATTTCATTTTAACTCAAAATATCTAAAATATTTCAATATATAATCAATATTAAAATTATTAATGTAATATTTTACTTTTTTTAGTAATTCTTTGAACTCTGCGGTACATTTTTATACTTATGTCTCAGTTTATTCTAACTACATTGCAAGTACTCAGGTGGCATGTGTGGCTAGTGGCTACTATATTGGGCAGAGCAGGTATAGAGTCAGTCTCCCTGGGTTCAAATTCTAACTTTATCATTTACCAGCCAGGAAGCTAACCTAGCTTCTCTGTTTCTCAGTTTTTCTCTTCCTCAAATGGAGTTAATAATGCAATTCATATAATAGCATTATTGAAATAATTAAATAAGTTAATATATACAAAGTGCTTAGAATAGCAGCATAAAACATTCACACCATAAATGTTAAACATGATAGTTTTATTTTTAGATTGTAAGATTTCTAAAAACCAAACTGTATTTTATTCTTATTCTACTTGGCTATCTGGCTGCACGGATGGATGAATAAAAGCTGGCTTCCATGACTCACTTTATATGGCATCAAAACTTCAAATGAAATTCTGGATATTTTAGGCAATGGAAAGAGGACACTGTTGATCAATGGCGGGAATAGGATTTGCAGATGTATTTTTAAATAATCTGTTTTGTTGAGGTATAACTAACATAAAATTCACTCAGCCTAAGTGCAGTGAACCCTGGCAAATATGAGTAATCAATATATAGTATAGAACATTGCTAGCACCCAAAAGCTTTTTTTGTGCTTTCTTTGTAGTCAATCCTCTTTCCCCACCCTTAACCTGTAGCCACTATTGATCTGCTATCTTCTACTGTAGTTTCACCTTTTCAGAGTTACATATAAATGAAACCAGAAATCATGGAGTCTTGTTTCATCTGGCTTCCTTTACTTAATGTAGTGCTTTGAGGTTCATCCATGTTGTTCTCTGTATCCTTAGTTCATTCTTTTTTTTTTTTTTTTTTTGAGACAGAGTTTCACTCTTGTTGCCCAGGCTGGAGTACAATGGCACAATCTCAGCTCACTGCAACCTCCGCCTCCCAAGTTCAAGCAATTCTCGTGCCTCAGTCTCCCGAGTAGCTGGGATTACAGGCATGCACCACCATGCCTGGCTAATTTTGAATTTTTAGTAGAGATGGGGTTTCTCCATGTTGAAGCTGGTCTCGAACTCCTGACCTCAGGTGATCCGCCCACCTCAGCCTCCCAAAGTGCTGGGATTACAGGTGTGAGCCACCGCACCCGGCCATTTCATTCTTTTTTATTACTGAGTAATATTTCATTGTATGGTGATATGGTTTGACTCTGTGTTCCCACCCAAATCTCTTGTTGCATTGTAGCTGCCAGTGTTGGAGATGGGGCCTAATGGGAGATGATTGGATCATGGAGATGGATTCTAATTGTTTGGTGCCATTCCCCAAATTCTGCCTCCTGATAGAGTTCTCAAGAGATCTGGTTGTTTGAAAGTACATAGTACTGCTCCCCTTATCTTGCTCCCTCTTGCCAACCAGGTAAAGATGTTCCTGCTTCCCCTTCCCCTTCTGCTATGACTGTAAGTTTCCCGAGGTCTCCCCAGCCATGCCTGCCGTACAGCCTGTAAAACTGTGAGTCAATTAAACCTCTTTTCTTTATGAACTACCCAGTTTCAGGTAGTTGTTTATAGCAATGTGAGAATGGACTAATACATGCGGATATGCCTACAACTTGTTACCCATTTTCCTATTGATGAATGCTTGACTTGTTTCTAGTTTTAAGCCATTATTCTCTCTCTCTCTGTTTTTGTTTTGTTTGTCTGTTTTGTTTTTGAGACAGGGTCTGGCTCTGTTGCCCAGGCTGGAGTGCAGTGGTGTGATCTTGACTCACTGCAACCTCTGCCTCCCAGACTCAAGTGATCTTCCCACCTTAGCCTCCTGAGTAGCTGGAACTAAAGGTGCATGCCACCATATCCAGCTAATTTTTTGTACTTTTTGTAGAGATGGGGTTTTGCCGTGTTGCCAAGGCTCATTTCAAACTCCTGAGCTCAAGCAATTCACCGACCTCTGGCCTCTCAAAGTGCTTGGATTACAGGCATGAGCCACTGTGCTGGGCCCGTTATTCTAACAGTGTTTTCACAGAGCAGAAATTTTAAGTTTTAATAAAGGTCCAACTTATCAGTTTTTTCTTTATGGATCATACTTTTGGTGTCGTATCTAAAAAAGTCATCACAAAATCCAAGGTCATCTAGATTTTCTCCTTTTAAATGTTTTGTAGTTTAGCATTTTATATTTAGGTATGTGATCCATTTTGAATTTTGGCGTGTGTGTGTGTGTGTGAAAAGTTTAAGATCCACGTCTAGATTTGTTTCTTTGCATGTGGATGCCCAGTTTTTCCAGCACCACTTGAAAAGACTATACTTACCCATTGGCAATGTTTATTTCTGGAGTTTCTCTTACCTGTTTCACATGTCTAGAGTTACAATACTGCCACATTGTTTTGATTACTATAGCTTTATAGTAAGTCTTGATATCAGGGGCAATTAGTCCTCAAACACTGGGTTTTTTTTCAAAATCGTTTTGGTTATCTAGGTACTTGGCTTTTCCACATAAATTTTAGAACTAGGCTGTCACTTTCTATAAATATTTTCTGGAGTTTTGAATGAGATTGTTTTGAAATATCACTTTTGGGGAGACTTAACGTCTTAACAATATTGAGTCTTCAAAACATGGTCTTTTTTTTCCTTTCTTTTCTTTTTCTCTTTTCTTTCTTTCTTTCTTTCTTTCTTTCTTTCTTTCTTTCTTTCTTTCTTTCTTTCTTTCTTTCTTTCTTTCTTTCTTTCTTTTTTTCTTTCTTTTTCTTTTTCTTTCTCTCTCTCTCTTTTCCTTCCTTCCTTCCTTCCTTCCTTCCTTCCTTCCTTCCTTCCTTCCTTCCTTCCTTCCTTCCTTCCTTCCTTCCTTTCTCCCTCCCTCCCTCCCTCCCTCCCTCCTTCCCTCCCTCTTTCTCTCTCTTTCTGTTTCTTTCTTCTCAGGGTGTCACTCTGTCACCCAGGCTGTGGAGTACAGTGTCATGATCATAGCTCATCGCAGCCTCCACCTCCAGGACTCAATCAATCCTCCTGCCTCAGACTCCCAAGTACCCGGGACTACAGACATGAACCACCACACCTGCTAAGTTTTCCACTTCTACTTCTTCTTCTTTTTTTTTTTTTTTTTTTTTGAGAGATGGGGTCTCACTATGTTGTATAGGCTGGTCTTGAACTCCTGGGATCAAGTGATCCTCCTGCCATGGCCTCCCAAAATGCTAGGATTACAGCTGTGAGCTATTGCACCTGGCCCCTTGCTCCATTTTTTACATCTTTAATTTTATTGATAAATTTTGAGAATTAATTGATAATTATTTGATAATTTGATATTTGATATTTTCCAGTAAATATTTTATCATTTTTAGTAAACAGATTTTGCATATTTTACTAAATTTATCCTTAAGAAATTAATGTTATTTATTCTGTTATAAATGGTATTACTTTTTACAATTTCCAATTCTTTGCTGCTAGTACACAGAAAGACAATAGATCTATATTGACTTTGTATCCTGCAAACTTGCTAAAGTCCCACCTTAGTTCTAGTGCTTTTATATAGATTTCCTAGGTTTTTGACACATACTATCATGTCATCTATGCATAAATGTAGCTTTACTTCTTCTTTTTCAGTCAGTATCTCCATAGCATTATCTAGGATCCCCAGTACAACGCCAAATAGAAATAATGAAAGTGAACACCCCCACTTAGTTCATGATTTTTTGAGGAAAACATTTAGTATCTTATCCTTAGGTATTATGCTTACTGTTCATTTTTTAATAGATGCTATTTATCCACTTGAGAAAGTTCCCTTATGCTTCTAGTTTTTTGAGAGTTTTTTAAAAATCATGAATGCATATTAAATTTTATCAAATACTTTGTATCTATGAGATGACATAGTATGATTTTTCTGCCTGTTAACATGATTAATTTTATTGGTTGATATTTGAATATTAAATCAGCCTGCTTAGTCATTGTGCATTACTCTTTTTATATTGCTGGATTCCATTTGTTGAAAAAACATGGTTTGCAGTTTTTTAAATCTTTTTCTGATTTTGGAGTCAAAGTAATGTTGGTCTCACGAGATGATTTGGAATATGTCTCCTTCTTTTCCATTTTATGAAATAATTTGTATAGAATTAGTGTTATTTATTCCTTAAATGTTCGGAAGAATTTACCAGTGAAGCCCTCTAGCCCTGGAATTTTCTTTGTGGAAAGGTTGTTATCTAAAACAATTATTTTGTTATTGATATCATGCTATTCAGGTTTTCTGTATTTTCCTGAGGGGGCTTTGGTAGTTCGTGTCTTTAAAGAAATTTATCATTTCATTTAAGTTGATGAATTTGTTGCTAAAAAATTGGTTATAATATTTCTTTTTTATTTTTGGTCTTTTCTCACCTTTTCTTGATCAGTCTGGTTAGAAGTATATCAATCTTATTGCTCTTTTCAAAGGATTAGCTTTCGGTTTCATCCGTCTCTATTATTATTCTGTTTTCTATTTCACTGATTTCTGCTCTGAGCTCATCATTTCCTTCCTCCAGCTTCCTTTGGTTTGATTTCCCTTCCTTTCTACTGCTTTTTTACTGAAGAAAGAAGCTCGGATTATTGAATTGAGAGCTCCCCACCATATTGGCATTTAGTGGTATCGTTTTGCTTTTAAACTGCTTTTGTTTCATCCACAAATTTTGATATGTTATATTTTTATTTTCATTCAGTTCAAAATGTTTAACTTTCTTTGTGATTTCTTCTTTGACCCATTTGTTATTTAGAAGTGTGTTGCTTAATTTTCAATTAGTTGGAATTCCAGATTTTTTATTTATAATTGATCTCTAGTTTAAATTCATTTTTGTTGCAGACCATGTTTTGTAAGATTAATCCTATTACATTTACTAAGAGGTTTTTTGTTTTTGTTTTTGTTTAATACAGAATGGAGGTTTAGTTCACAGTTCTTTTTTATTCTTTTTTTAGATGAAGTCTTGTTCTGCCATGCAGACTGGAGTGCAGTGGTGTGATCTCAGCTCATTGCAACCTCTGCCTTCCGGGCTTAAGCAATTCTTCTGTCTCAGCCTCCCAAGTAGCTGGGATCGCAAGCTCTCGCCACCATGCCCAGCCAATTTTTGTATTTTCAGTAGAGATGGAGTTTTCACCCTGTTGGCCAGGCTGGTCTTGACCTCTTGACTTCAAGTGATCTGCCCACCTTGGCCTCCCAAAGGGCTGGGACTACAGGGGTGAGCCGCTGCACCTGGCCTATACTAAGAGTTTTTAATAGCATAGTGTATGATTTATTTTGACAAATATTCCAAGTACACTTGAAAAAAATGTTTATTTTGTTATTGGGTAGAGTGTCCCATTAGTGTCAATTAGGTCAAGTTGGCTGAGAGTGTGGTTCAAGTCTTCCGTATTCTTACTGTGATTTCCTGTTTACTCATTCTATCAATTACAGAGAGTGGAATGCTAAGGTCTCCAACTAAAATTGTGGATTTTTCTATTTCTTCTTTTAGTACCATCAGTCTTTGCTTCATGTATTTTGAACTTCTGTTTTACTTGCATATACATTTAGGATTACTATTCTTTCTTTATGAATTGATCCCCTTTACTTATGAAATATCCATCTTTATCCTATGTTTATACCTTGTTTTGAAGTCTGCATTATCTGATTTTAAGATAGCCATTTCAGCTTTATTCTAATTAAGGTTTCCATCCTTTTACTTTTCAAGCTATTTGTATTTTTATATTTAAAGTGGGTTTCTTATAGACAGCATATCTTTGGGTCTTGCATTTTAATCTAATTTCATAATCACTGCTCTTTAATTAGAATGCCTAGCCATTTATTAATATATTTCTATTTATACAATTGGATAGAACACTATCTTGCTTTTCGTTTTGTATTTGTACCACCTGTTCATTGTTCTCTCTCACCTTTTATTGTCTTCTTTTTGGGTATTTTTTATGACTCTATTTTTATCTCTATTCGCTTATTAGCTATTCTTTTTGTTCTTTCTTTCCTTTTTTTTTCTTTTGCGGTTACTCTAGAATTCACAATATATAATTTTAACTTATCACAGTCTACTTTCAAATAACATTATAGTACTTCATGTGTAAAAATCTTCATAGCATACTCCTGTTTCCCCTCCTGTCTTTTGTACTATTGTTACAATGCATTTTACTTCTGCATATGATCTGAACTCTAATACGGTGCTATTATTTATGCTACAATAGCCAATTATATTTAAGGAAATTGAAAAATGACAACAAATGTCCTATATTTACCCCAATACATGCCATTTTATTACTCTTTATTGCTTCATGTAGATCCAAATCTTTATCTGTTATTATTTTCTTTCTTCTAGAGAACTTTAACATTTATTATAGTTCAGATCTGCTGGTGACAAAATCTCTCAACTTTTCTTTGTCTGAGAAAGTATTATTTTTACTTAAATTTTGAATGATGTTTTCACTTGGTGTTCAATTTTAGATAATTAGGTTTTTTCTTCCAGCACTCTAAAGATTTTGTTGCATTGTCTCTGGTTTGCATGGCCTCTTACAAGAAGTCTGATGATTCTTATTTTTTGTTCCTTTGTACATAATGCATGTTTTTTCTCTGGCTGGTTTTAAGATTTTCTCTTCATTGCTGACTTCAGTTAATGTGATTATCTCGTGCTACATTAAGCTTTTGTATGTGTGTGATTATTCTAGCAGAGGTTCATTGAGCTCTTTAAATCTGGGAGTTATATTTTTCAACAAATTTGGAAAAATTTTGGCCATTATTCTACAATTGTTTTGTCCCTCCCTTTTTCCTTCTGGAACTCTATATGTATGTTAGGTTGCTTTACATTGTCCCATAGATCACTGACTATCAGTCATTTTTTCTCTTTCTGCCTTATTTTGACTGTTTCTATTCCTATATCTTCTCATTTTGATAGTTTCTTCCACAGTGTCTAATCCGCTATTAATCCCATCTGGTATATTTTCACTTCTGATATTATGTTTTCTATGTCTAGAAGTTTCATTTGGGTCTTTTTTGGCCCGCGTATACTAGTTAATCATCTCTGTCATTTCTGCATCTGTTTCTATTGATTGATTTTTCTTCTATATGAGTTACATTTTTGCTTTTATACATGCCAGGTAATTTTTGATGTAATGTTGGTCATTGTGAATTTTAAGTTACTGAGTGCTAAAAGATAACTGAAAAAGTGCAGGACTTTATTTTTTGGCATGAAATTTAGTTGTTTGAATCAGTTTGATCTTTTTGAATCTTGATGTTAAGATTTTTTGTGGCTGGTTCATAGCAACTTTCACTGTAGAGCTATTTTAGTCCCAATCCTAAAGTGAGAACTGTACCTACTGCCCTATGTATTACAAGGTCTCTCCACTCTGGTGAGAAAGGAAACTACTCTTAACTCTATGTAAGCTCCAGTAATTGTTCTGCTTACTGGTTTTCAGTGGTTATTTTTGTGACCTCCTGGATAGATTGCTACTCAGGTAAAGATTTCAGGAGATGGCTCTGCAGATCTCTAGTAATCTAGCCTGCAAATTCTAAATGCCTAATCCTTCCCAAACTCTATCTCCTGAGTTCAGTGGCACTGCAGAATTTTGCTTGGATTCTCTCACTTTGCTCTGTGCACTAGAAACTATCTCTAGGCAGTAAGCAGGGGTAATTATAGGGTGTGCCTCATTTGTCTTACATTGATCAAGGACTATAGTTCTCCTCTGTCTGAAGCAGTTTTAAAGTATATTTTTGGATGGATTTCTAATTGTTTATGAAGGAAAGGCAATTCCCACAGGAGTTAAATTTTCATGGGCAAAAACAGAAGTCTGTCTATGAATATAATATAATGTAAAAATAGATTTTTTCTGAGTAAAATATCTCCTTTTCTAGGTATTTAATAGAAAATTTTTTATTTTTCCATTTTAAAGTGTCACAAAGCCTCTTACATTTAAAACAAACTGAAAGTCTTCAATTCCCAACATTTTTGACCTAACAGGAAGAAGAACAGCACTTTGTTTTTCTTATATGATGTCAGTTTTTGCCATACAAGTCAGGTTTTAAAAATCAGTTATACACATAAAATGTTGTAAGGACATAAGTATTATTGGGATACTTGAGATTGTATTTTCTAGAAAATGCACTACTTTTCTGTTCATTTAGCCCTTACTAAAATCATTTTTTTTCTTCCTAGTTACCAGTTGGGCTTTAATAATTATACAAGTAACAATTTATATGGCATTTTGTATATTTGGTCTCTTAAAAATTTAAAAATGGTAAAACATCAGTTGCTTTATATAAAGTGTTGACAAGTTATTTATCAGGATCAAAACTCAGTGCATAAGGAGAATAAGAAATATCTATTTATGGGTAGTATTATTTAATAACATGTGCACTTCCCACTTCAATAGAGAACATTTGGTACCTCTTAGCAAGCAAATTCTATTCTCTTATAGCTCTTCCTGAACAGGTTATAAATATTTGTGATATTCCTTTTTGAATTAGTCTAATTCTTTGTAATACATTGAGTTTCTGTGTTTTGCAGAGTCTTTGAAGACTAACTTAAAGGATACGGATTTGAGGAATTATAAATTAACTGTGTTCTAATATTTCCTTCTGCTTATGTGTTAAATACTTTGCAAAAATAATTACTTTCTCGCCTGGGCGCGGTGGCTCATGCCTGTAATCCCAGCACTTTGGGAGGCTGAGGTGGGCAGATCACGAGTTCAGGAGATCGAGACTATCCTGGTTAACACGGTGAAACCCAGTCTCTGCTAAAAATACAAAAAGTTAGCTGGGTGTGGTTGCGCGTGCCTGTAATCCCAGCAACTCGGAAGGCTGAGGCAGGAGAATCACTTGAACCTGGGAGGCGGAGGCTGCAGTGAGCCGACATCGTGCCACTGCACTCCAGCCTGGGCGGCAGAGCGAGACCCTGTCTGAAAAAAAAAAAAAAAATTACTTTCTACATAAGCAGAATATCTATAGAAACAAACAAAACAATTACTTTCATTTTCATTTTCCAGAGATAAAAATTTTTTCTTATATATTCTATTATCCCTGAATAGAAACAAGCTTGCCTAAAATACCTGTCATGTCTTATGGTTGTATACCCTTCACCTTTAAAAACAGATACATTTGGAGACACTATTACTTGGCAACTCCTCCATTGTTTTGTGTTTTTATATCCTAATAATGAAGCATAAGATAATCAGTGGAAATTATGATCATGATTAAGAAATTGTAAAGCACCTATAGGAAGGGATGGTTACATTTCTTTTAATACTGTATTGGGCCATTATTCTTATATCTGAAAAAAAAGTTTGAATTCTGCTGGTTGTCATCATGTTTTGGACTATTGAAATTCTTATGCTTTTCTGGCCCTATTTTTGCTTCTTAATTATCAAAATAACATAACTGACATCTACACAATAGG
This sequence comes from Macaca nemestrina, assembly GCF_043159975.1. Taxonomy (NCBI): domain Eukaryota; kingdom Metazoa; phylum Chordata; class Mammalia; order Primates; family Cercopithecidae; genus Macaca; species Macaca nemestrina. Next base: position 142,151,928 of record NC_092131.1, read on the forward strand.
CCAAACTTTAAAAAATTCATAGCTTTTAATTTTCATTTTGTTTATACTATGTGAACACACTGCATTTTAGAGTTTGTATATTACTTAGGGGAATAACTGCAGAGTTTTCCCCTTTACATAATTGTATTTAATGATAAAAAGAAAACCAAGATGTCATGATGCCTGTGGTCCTCTGATGTTCTTTGTTATCAATTAAAAAATAAACTAGATTTTCTAATTCCCCAGTTCCTTGAAGATTTATTTTAAAAAGTGACCTGAATTTTTTTAACTTCATGCAAAAATGTTGCATTGTTTACAAGATGAATATTAAGATGACACAATTAGAATGAAAAGTGTTTTCCTTTGAGGTTCTCTTGAGAAAGAAAGTGTGACACCCAGACACCTTGGGATATAGCTGAAACGTACATGTTATCTACAAACCTGATTAGATATTAATGTATGCTACTCATCAAGTTTATTTTCCCTATTGACTGAAGTTAACATTAATCCTTTAATTTGCAAATACTACAGTTCTAAAAATTACATTTCCAAGTTGATCACTGGTGGTTATGCTACATGGTGTCACTGTAAACTCACTTCTGAGAAGATTATTTACAGTTGCTCTAGAAGAGGAAATTATCTCCAACATATCTTTCTTGCAAAATTAGTGGAAATACGGGTTGCTATTAAACCTGATCAGCTGGTATGACAGCAGAGTACTTGTAAAAAAATTACTTACTATCTCTTTGTTTACAGTCTTCACTAAGGTGAATATATTTAATGTAATTACTCAACTGCTAAGCAGCCACTGATGTTAACTATCTCTGTTTAAATAAATTGCATTTTAAACAAAATTTATGCCACACCAAAGGTTTTATTATTTTTTTTCTTAAGAATTCTATCTTGTGGCCGGGCGCGGTGGCTCACGCCTGTAATCTCAGCACTTTGAGAGGCCAAGGCGGGCAGATCACGAGGTCAGGAGATCAAGACCATCCTGGCCAACATGGGGAAACCCCGTCTCTACTAAAAATACAAAAAATTAGCCGGGCTTGGTGGCGGACGCCTGTAGTCCCAGCTGCTCGGAGGCTGAGGCAGGAGAATGGCGTGAATCCGGGAGATGGAGCTTGCAATGAGCCGAGATCGTGCCACTGCACTCCAGCCTGGGTGACAGAGCGAGACTCCGTCTCAAAAAAAAAGAATTCTATTTTGTGTCTACATCTAGAAAAGGAATTTAATGAAGAAGTATTGTGCTGTCTAAGCCCACAAGTATTATTACACAGAGAAAATCTGACTATTCTTGTATCTTCAGAAAGGGTGGCGTCGTGTCAAATTAAAATTTTGGATTTCTTAATCAGCCACTGATTTATAAGACAATTTGGGGACAATTTACTTTATGAGTGCCTCAATTTACTTTTTCAATAGCAATAAAAATTTAGTGAGACCCCTGTGTATTTAGTGAAATACATTGGAACAAACAGATAAAAACAGCGACTGAACTATAAACTTCTATTCTATTCTTATGATAGAAAAAATTACTCCAAGCCAGCAATGGGCAAAATATGTAACTGTAATGCCCTTAGGTAGTGTCTGTTGATTTCAAGGGAAGCCATGCAAATGTATATGAATAGAATTTGATTCTGAGTCTCTTCAGTTGGCTCAACAATTTACATTTTCGGTTATATTTGTGTAGTTATATCTATATCCCCTAAACAGCTCCCAGAATAAATGTATTTTATGTCTTGAATCATCAACCGGTCTTAAAACTGCTCTTTCTTTCTTTACATAAATATTCCGATGTAGCTGGTTGCCTAACAAGCTTGCTTAGCCATCCAGGAAACCTCAAATCCAAGGCCTATTCATATTTCTTGGTTCTGATATATGACTTTAAATGGGAAAAGAATCTTTTCAAAAATGCATTGCTCCCCAAGCATCACTCTAAGGAACAGAATGTAGCTGGGTTGGCTTTTATTTGGGGGTTTGGAAAAGCAGCGTAATGATATTCATATTAGAAATGATAAGCCTGGAGAGTTATAACTTCTGTCTCCAATACATTAAGTCTGAACTTTGGTTCAACTGCTATTTTGATGGAAAGGTTTGTGCTGTTTTCTGCGTTTGAGTTGCCAGACTTCTTAACTGGCTTTTAAATATCTTAAGTAGAGCAATTCACTATTATATAGTAATTTTGTATTTATTTATGTTATTACTTGTTGAAAGTTAGAAGCAGTGTATTTTTTGTTTCACAACAAATTTCTATACCCAGCACAATTTCCAGTTTATAGTAGGTGCTCAACAAATACCTATTAAGTAGATGAATATCAGCTGCCTCTGTATTCTTCTGATTCCTTGCTCTTACTGTACCTGCACACCTGTGAGTTCCAGGTGTCACGCTATTGCACCCCACCTTCTACTCTTAAAAATATCAAAATAGGACCTTTGTTCAAGGTCCAACCAGAAAGAAGGAATCACTCTTCTTAAATTAGAGGAAATTTATTTAGTGCAAAGAACTGGTTACACAGGTGCAGAAAGAGCTGAGAAGATGAAAAGAGCACAAGAAAGCAACCCAGAGATTAGCAGTAGCAGGAAGCTACACCACTAGACTGGAGGGACAAAGGGAGGAAGTGGAGTGGAGGAAGTCATGTTACCACAGCTCAGAGGCTGGGGGCACCTAATGGAAGCTGAAACCACAGAAGACCATTCTGATAGACACTGATACTAAAAAGGTGATGCAAGAATGTGATACCTGACAGGCACCAGAAGCAGAGAACGGAAGAGGTCCTCTGGCTTCTGTCTTCCTTCTACCCTCCTATTTCTCATTAGCCAAACCCTGTAAAATGCCCGTTGACATGGGGGCATAGGGAAAGCAGCCTGCACTCCTCCCCAGTCCCCTAGACTGAGCAGAGCAGGGAAGGACAAAGAATAGATCTGAGAGTAAACAGGCCATGATCTGATCCACCACCAAAGGAGGATATTTGGGAATAATAATAATAATATTTTGGAATAATATGTTTGACAATTTTGTGCTTTCTATTCCCTTCTGACATGTTCCTGCCTGCTGGTCACTCTGCCTAGTAACTCCTATCCCAGTGTGGCCTCACCAGTGATACTTCCCCAGCATCCTTTGATCCTGAGAGCCCTTCATGAGGCGCAATCCAAGATCCGGTAGCTGGCCCCGCACTTTACATGCTGCTCGAGCACCCAGTACAGAGGAATCCAGCCCAGTGGACCTTGCTCCAGAACTCATCCGCCAGCCTCTCAGCTGATTTCACTCCCAGAGATGGCGGATGATTTTCCTGAGCTCCTGGTAGAGACAGCTATGTGATCTTGATGACCCAGGCCAACTTCCAGCTTTTTAGTGGTGTGATTAGGGCAGCCTCTGCGTCACCACAATTCTACCCTTATATTTTTCAATGAAGATTTTTTTCTTTGGCAGTTATTGTCCTTCACATTTTATGCTTCATTCATAAGAATCTAATTTGCATTGCAACATACAGACAAGCTACAAATTAAGACATCTTGTTATTATTATTACTATTCATAACATTTTTCACTAGGCATCTGCTTTGATTTCTACAACCACTACATGACGTTAAGGCAGTTTCCCACCATTGGCACTACTGTCATTTTGGGCCGGACAGTTCTTCGTGGTGGGTTGTCCTGTGCACTGTGGAATATTTAGCAGCCTCCCTGAACTCTATTCACTGGATGCCAGTGGCACAGTGGCACTCCCCTCCCCCTACTTGTGACTACCAAAAATGTCGCCAGGCTTTGTCAATTGTCCTGTGAGGGATGAAAATCATCCTTCTTTGAGAACCACTGTGTTAAGAGGAGTACAATTATTGTGATCCACATTGTACAGATGAAAACATGATGGTCAGAGATGTTAAGGAAGCATTCCAGGGACTTCTTCCTTACACGCCATCATATATTTTAACTTTTTACATGGGCTATAAGTCAAATATCAATAAGAAATTATTGGGGTGAAAAATTTGCTGATCTGGGGCAAAGTTAAAACTGGGACCCAAAATATAAGGAAAAAAGGCACTATTTCCTATTTTGAAATCCATTTCTAGACCCTAGAAATTAAAGCAATAATCTTGATTTTGGTAACTGAAGAGTTGTACAATATTATCCTAATAGCTGTATGTTATAAGAAATTGAGTGTTGGGACTATTGGGGACAGCCCTGGAGTTTACTTAGCAGGGAAAACAGCACTAGTGGCTTTCTATCTGGCATTGACGTAATGACTAATTTTTTTTTCCTATATTTAAAATCTTTGGTTTCTTCAAGATAAGAACACCTTAATTTCCCTTATCACATCTGTTTGCTCACTCATGTGCATGTTTTCCTCTTTGTCAGCAGTTGGCTACCAGATGAAGTTTAGATAAATGGTTGTCAGCTTCCCTTACACTTGTTTATGATGAGGTTTGGATGAAAGACTTACGGCAGATACTCTCAATGAGAAGAGTCCTGCACTCTCCACAGTTCATTGAACCCATATGGATCAGAACAGCTGGAAGGATGGATTTGCTACCTGAGGCCAGCAATTGTGTCGCCAACCATGACTCCCACTTGCTGACCCTCGTATAATGCATTGCAGTTCAGGGAACGTTGATCACTCCTTTCCATTTTGTGATGGATGGTGCTGTTTAAAACTCATGGTCTTGGAAACCCCTGGTGAGTTTCTACATCTCACAGATGCAAGTGAGGCAGATAGTCAATAAATAATGGCATGTTCTAGAGAAAGAAACATATACTGCTCTCCACCATGTGGGCTAAATGGTCCTGCCAACACGCAAGGGTGACATTAGTTTAGACCTGGAATGGAAAGACATCTAGAAAAAACTATTTCTGGCTATTACTGTTGTAAGAAATACCTGCTTCTTTCTGGGCCTGTGTTTAAGACTGCTTTATGCATGTTGCTTGATTCTAGGGTGGCGCTAAAACACCTGCACTACCTAGATGCTAATCTGTGGCTAGCAGAGTGATAGCAAAGCTTAAGAGGACAAAGCTTTACTGAATTAGATGCGCTCACTCGGGCTGGAGTTGTGGGTACCACTTCATGGAAGGCAATTTTCTTCAGTCGTGTAAAGCTTGGCGAGGCATTCACAGAGTCACCTGGAAAGACTGCCGTGATTGACACTGTTAAACTTTTACATCATTCACAAACTCCCCTGACACTGAGTTCATTCTCCCAAAGCAACCTTCCAATTTCAGCTGTGCTTTACAAGTAGTCTTATCTCCAAATGGCATATAAGGCAGACAAACCAATGGGATGTCCAAGTGATGCCCTAGTTAATATATACAACAAGTATGTTTTTCTTTTCTTTTTTTTTTTTTTTTTTTTTGAGACGGAGTCTCGGTCTGTCGCCCAGGCTGGAGTGCAGTGGCCGGATCTCAGCTCACTGCAAGCTCCGCCTCCCGGGTTCACACCAATCTCCTGCCTCAGCCTCCCGAGTAGCTGGGACTACAGGCGCCCGCCGCCTCGCCCGGCTAGTTTTTTGTATTTTTTAGTAGAGACGGGGTTTCACTGGGTTAGCCAGGATGGTCTCGATCTCCTGACCTCGTGATCCGCCGGTCTCGGCCTCCCAAAGTGCTGGGATTACAGGCTTGAGCCACCGCGCCCGGCCGTATGTTTTTCATTATACAAATTAATCCATTGGCAACAAGTTGTAAAAAAAATGAATAAAATCAGTTAATGAGTTTCAGTTGTAAAAAGGTCAGCTGTAGTCCCTGTATTCGGCTGCATTCATTTCTTTGGGAAGAAGTAAAATGAAGCCCCAGAGAAGCTTTAGCATTTCATCAGGTATTCTTTAACATAGTTTTCCAGTTGTTTTGTGTGGCATCTTCTTTCCCCAAGAAGATGGCAAGGACTTTTTAAAATTAATTAATTAATTAATTTTTAAAAACTTTTTGCTGTTTTATGTATTCTCTAGTACATACTACAATGCTGGGGATATGCTTAATGTTCATTTAAAAATCTATAGTTTGTTTTCTGGTTATCCTAATATATCTGGTCAATTAATTAAAGAGGTATCTGTAAAGATGGGGAATAGTATATTGCAAGTACAGTGGCATCCTGTGAAATGATGGTTTGGTTGATTTACACATCCATACAATGGGGTCACTAGTAAATCACCATTACTATGTGATCATGATGCCTTTTGCTAAAGGAGCATTTATTGTGAGTTCCAGTATGTGTGTGTGCCTTACAGAGAAATGGTAGTGGCTACTGCTGTATTGAATTTATATAAAGGAAAGAAAATTCAAAATGTTTAAGGAGTGAGGGTAGTTGAATTTACTAGTAATATATTTATGATCTGAAGTTGTGTTGTGATATTTGGCTATTACTCCACCTCACTAAATGTGAAGATTAGAGCAGTGAGCTCCTAAAAGAAGGATTTTTGGGAATAATTCTGTTGTAGATGCTGGTGTGGATATCAGATAGCTTTAAAATACTAACACAGGCATGGTGTGGTAGTTCATACCTGTTATCCCAGCACTTTGGGAGGCTGAGGCAGGCAGATTGCTTGAGCCCAAGAATTTGAGACCAGCCAGGGCAACATGGTGAAACTCCATCTCTACAAAAAATACAAAAATTAGTCAGGTGTGGTGGCATGCACCTGTAGTCCCAGGTATCAGGGAGGCTGAGGTAGGAGGATCATCTGAGCCCGGGAGGTCGAGGCTGCAGTGAACTGTGATCAGATCATTGTACTTTCAGCCTGGGTGACAGAGTGGGACCTTGTCTCAAATATAAATAAAATAAAATAAAGTAAAAATACTAAGAGAAGGCTGATTCAAATAGAAAATTCTCAAAGAATAAACTACTGTTGATTAAAATCTGTACTGTCACCATTTGTATAAGTTGTTAATGTATGTTACTAATTTAATATTAGATTTACTTTAAGCTGCTTTGAATCTTGGGATGTTTATATCTTTGCTTGGCTTTGAAACACTGAGTTAGTCTTTCTAGTAACCTCTGAATTGTTATAGATAAGGTGTAAATTTTCCTGTACTTCATCTACAATTTCCAGTGAAATATTTCGGTAATAGCTCACTGTATTAATTTCTGGTGATTGCTATAGCAAATTACTGCAACATGGTGACTAAAAACAGCAAACTACTTAAAAACGACAGAAATGTATTATTTCACAGTTCCTGGGCCCAGAAGTCTGAAAGCAGTATCACTAGGCTGAAATCAAGGTACCAATAGAGCTGGGCTATCCTCCGGAGGCTCTGCAGGGGAATCCATTTCTTGAAACTTCTGTCTTTGGATGACTGAGAATTTCTTTACTGATGGCTGTATCACTTCATTCTTTGCTTTCATGGTCATGTTACCTTCTCCTCTTCTGTCAAATCTCCCTCCACCTCCCTCTTATAGGCTATGATGTTATTGCATTTAGAGCCCAGGTAGATAATCCAGAATAATCTCCCCATTTTAAGATCCTTAATCTAATCACATCACCAAAGTCCTTTTTTGGCCATGTAAGAAAACATTCATAGGTTCCAGGGGTTTGAAGGCAGCTATCTTTGGAGGGGGGTAACATTATTCCGACAACTTTTTTGTTTGGCTCTGTGGCAGCCAACTGCAATTGCCATATGTTGTGAGATTTGGAACACACCTTCTTCCAGTCTCTTTTATTCTTTACTGTTCGGGTCTTGGGACTAGTTTCTGCATTGCCACTCAATTCCATATCCGTAGGACGCCTTCATTTTAAATTTGAAAATTTGCCCATACTTATTTTTTCTAACTAGAAGCATAATTTAATTATATTATAATTAAAATAAGTATTTTGATTTAATTATCAATTACAGTTTACATAGAAATTGCTATAACTGGAGCTGTCTGCATGAAATATCCAAATAAATGCATTATAATGTTACATTAGTGCATAGAAGAAAATCATCTGAAGGGAGTCAGTCTGTCCACTGACTGCATCAGTGATGTGTTTGTGAATAATACTAGAAACAATGCTGGTGTCCCATACATGCACTACAACATCATAACGATGCCTTACGCAATGCAATGGGTAAGGTGAAATGCTGTCTTATTAAAATAGGATAAAATGGTATTGAAGAGGAAAAAATTTTTTACAATTCTTCAGTGTTTAAATTTAATTAAAATTAAATACAATTCAAATTGTAATTCCTCAGCTGTGGTAGTCTCATTCAAGTGCTCCATAGCAACATGTGTCTAGTGGCCACTTTATTGGACACCACAACTTGGACTGTAGGAGAATGAGAACCGATTGTTAGGGTGCCAGGCATTTTGTTAGATAGTTGGATCTCAAAGAAAGGATCTCAATTATTCCTCAGAACAGTCCTATCTATCGTTACCCATATTGTACATGAAAAACTGAGACTCAGTGAGATTTAGTGACTTGTCCAAGGCCATACAATTAATCAGTGAAGCAGCTAGAATGCAGCTGTTAGTCTGAACCCGAAGCCCATGCTGTGTGTGCTGTGATGGTGTGGGGCCCCTTGCTTTGGTGTAATCATATACATAACTGAACCAGAAAACAGGATGCTTTTCCCTTATCTCCCTCACGCCTGGATCCCTTTTGAAATTCACAAGTCTCTAGTTGTTTTAACAATCTTGTATGAGTGAAAGTTGGAACAGTCAACAAATATATATTGTCCCCTATGGGTCAGGCACTACTCTAGTGAACAAGAAACAAGAGCCTCTGCCTTCATGCAGTTTACGGTCTTAAGCAAAAGGAACAGAAAATGACAAAAAAAAAACACTGTCGGTGAGATACTTCTCTCAGAAGTAAACATTGTGAGTTTGTGAGTTTGCTTACAGTGATGCTGGGGTTTTTTTTTTGTTTTTTTTCTTTTGAGACGGAGTCTCACTCTGTCCTCCAGGCTGGAGTGCAGTGGTGCGATCTTGGCTCACTGCAAACTCCGCCTCCCAGGTTCACGCCATTCTCCTGCCTCAACCTCCCGAGTCGCTGGGACTACGGGCGCCTACTACTATGCCCGGCTAATTTTTTGTGTTTTTAGTAGAGACGGGGTTTCACTGTGTTAGCCAGGATGGTGTCGATCTCCTGACGTCGTGATCTGCCTGCCTCGGCCTCCCAAAGTGCTGGGATTACAGGCGTGAGCCATCGCGCCTGGCCCCAGGAATGAGTCTTTTCTTCTAATATGCATTGCCAACAGGAGAGATAAAGCCTTTGACAACTCTGTATCTTCCTGTTCCATTGATGTAGCCTTTGCCAGCTCAAACAATCTGAAGTACATGTTGATGACAGGATTAAAGGAACCGCAAGCAAGGAGAACCACTTCAGTCTTTTCTGAATTTTCTGTGTTAAGAACTTGAAGTTGTTGATCTAAGTGGAAAACTGTGACATCTCTCTTGTAGTTCCACATAGCTGGGGAGGCCTCAGGAAATTTACAGTCGTCGCAGAAGGTGAAAGGGAAGCAAGGCATGTCTTAGACAACAGTAGGTGAGAGAGAGCCAATTTGATGTTTTTTGACATATACATTTGCCGGTGCAATTGCCACCCAAAATAAGAATATTAACCATTTTCACAACCACAAAAGTTTTCTCTTGCCTCTTTGGATCTGTTCTCCACCTGCTCTAATCTTGATCCCTGGCAACTACTAGTCTGCTTTCTGTAACTATAAGTTACCTTTTTCCATTTTAGGATTTTATAGAAATGATTTTATATAAAATAAGATTTTATAGAAATGATTTTATATAAAATAAGATTTTATAGAAATGATTTTATATAAAATAAGATTTTATATATGATTTTAGGAATCGTATAATATGTACTCTTTTGTATTGGGCTCTTTCACTTAGCAAAATGTTTTTAAGATTCATACATGGTGTCATGTGTATCAGTAGTTTTTACCATTTTATTTTGGAGCGGTAGTCTACTCAATGGATAGTCCACATTTTGGTAGTCCCTTTTCCTATTGATAGCCATTTGGGTTGTTTCTAGATTTTTGGCTCTTGTGACTGAAGCAATTATGAACCTTTGTGTACAAGTCTCTGTGTGGACATATGTTTTGATTTGCATTTATCTGATGGCTAGTGATGTGGAACATTTTTAATATACCTATGGCCGTTGGTATAATATGTTGGTATAATATGTCTTCTCTGGAGAGATGTCTATTCAATTTCTTAGCCAATTTTAAAATCAGGTTAATACCTGTTGGTATGTCTTCTCCGCGGAAATGTCTAGTCAATTACTTAGCCCATTTTAGAATCAGGTTAGTAGTTTTATTGTTATTGACTTGGAGGATTTCCTTATATACTTTAGAGACTAAACTCTTATCAGATATGTGGTTTACAAATATTTTCTCCCATTCTGTAGGTCACCTTTTCACTTCGTTGATTGTTTTCTTTGCTGGGTGTGCAAAAGGCTTTTTAGTTTTATGTAGCCCCACTTTATCTATTTATTTTTTGAGATGGAGTTCAGGTATTTCTGTGGCACCATTTTATTTTTTTAGACAGAGTCTTGTTCTATTGCCCAGGCTGGAGTGCAATGGCATGATCATGGCTTACTGCAACCTCCACCTCCGGGGTTCAAGTGATCCTCCCACCTCAGCCTCCCAAGTAGCTGGGATAACAGGCATTCACTACCACACCCAGCTAAATTTTGTATTTTTAGTAGAGATGGGTTTTTGCCATGTTGGCCAGGCTGCTCTCAAACTTTTGACCTCAGGTGATCCACCCACTTCAGCCTCCCAAAGTGCTGGGATTACAGGCATAAGCCACCATGCCTGTAAATTGTTTTCTGTTAGTCTTGCAGTTCCTTTGTCTTCTTCTCTCTTATTATCTTTCTCTATGTTTGTTGGTTTTTTTTTTTTTTGGTACTAATATGCTTTCATTCCTCTCCTTTTTGTTTTGTGTGACTCCTATAGGTTTTTTTTTCACTTTTGTTTTCTTGGTGCATACATAAAATGCCTTATATTTATAACAGTCTATTTTAAGCTGATAATAGCTTCAATTCAATTGCAGACAGGAATTCTACACTTTAATCCTCACACACTTTATGTTATTGTTGTCACAATTTACATCTATTCATACTGTGTATCCTTTAACATATTTTAAAGTTATAGTTATTTTTAATACTTCTGTTTTTCACTTTTATATTCAAATAAAAAATGGTTTACCTATAACCATTACAGTAATATAGTATTCTGTGTTTATCTATATGTTTATCTTTACCAATAAATCTTTTATTTTCTTAAACTATTGTTTTGCTGTTTGGCATTCTTTCATTTCAACTTGAAGAACTCCCTTTAGATTTTTACTAAGGCAAGTCTAATGTTGATAAACTTTTTCCACTTTTATCTGAGAAAATCTTTTATTTTTTCTTTCCTTTTTTTTTTTTTTTGAGACGGAGTCTCGCTCTGTTGCCCAGACTGGAGTGTAGTGGCACGATCTCGGCTCACTGCAAGCGCCGCCTCCTGGGTTTACACCATTCTCCTGCCTCAGCCTCCTGAGTAGCTGGGACTACAGATGCCCGCCACCTCGCCCAGCTAGTTTTTTTTTTTTTTTTTGTAATTTTTAGTAGAGACGGGGGTTTCACCATGTTAGCCAGGATGGTCTTGATCTCCTAACCTCGTGATCCACCCGTCTCGGCCTCCCAAAGTGCTGGGATTACAGTCTTGAGCCACCACGACTGGCCTTTTTCTTTTTGAAGGACGATTTGCCAGGCATAATATTCTTGATAGGGAGTTCTTTTGTTTCAGCACTTTAAATATATCATCCCATTCATTTCTGGACTGCAAAGTTTGTCCTGAAAATTCTGCTGATAGTCTTACGGTAATTCTCTTGTATGTAAAACGATTTACTTTTCTCTTGCCACTTTCACAATTCTCTCTTTGTCTTTGACTTTTGACAGTTTGACTAACGTCTCAGTGTGGATTTCTTTAGGTTCATCTTATTTGGTGTCCTTTGGGTCTCCTGGAACTGAATGCTAATTGGGAAAATTTACACCATTATTCCTTTGAATAACTTTTCTGGTCCTTTCTTTTTCTCATCTCCTTCAGAGACTCCTATAATGTGTATAGGTGTTGGCCCAGTTGATGGTGTTCCATAAGTCCATAAACTTTCTTCACTCTTTTTCATTCTTTTTTCTTTTTGTTTATCTGACTGAATTACTTCCAGTGATCTGTGTTCAAGTTTACTGATCCTTCTTCTTCATTTAATCTAATCCACTAGTAAATTTTTATTTCAGTTATGTTCCTGAGTGCTATGATTTTCATTGGGTACTTAATATTTTTTATCTCTTTGTTGAAATTCTCACATTGTTCATGCATTACTCTCTTGACGTTGGTCAGCATCTTTATAGCAGGTATCTCTCTGTCAGATAAATCATATAATTCTGTTTCATTATGGTTGGCTTCTGGGAATTTATTATGTTCCTTTGTTTGGAACATCTTTGCCAGTTTCTTTATTTTCCTTGACTCTCTCTGTTGATGTCTGCACACTAGACAGGTAAAGCAGACAACTGTGGGTTTTTTTTTTTTTCCCCCTATTTGCTGTATGCTGAGCCAGGAGGCATTTACCAGTTTAAACCACCATCTCCATTTTTCCCCAAGGTCTGTACACTGTGCTGGACCCATGAGTGTTCCAAGACTGGAAAGACAGATGCCTTTTCTTTAGGTAGCACTGGAGAAGCTGGGGCGCTGGAGACATAGATCAACTTCTTTCCACTCTAGGGAGTAGCTGAGAGTTGACATTTTTGTCTGCTTACTGCAAGAAGAAGGATCTATGTTGTCTATGAGCCCAAGCTGCCGTCTCTCTTCCCCTCAAGCAGCTAGATTGTGCTGATCCACCAAAGCTCAAATTTGGCAAAACAGAAACCAGCCGTCTGGGGTACCATCTCAAAAAAATTGAGGCACTGGACATGTGAACCAACCCTTTCCCTTCCCTGAAAGAAGCTGAAAGTTAGGGGGTCTTTTCCTGATCGTAGGCCACTGTGCCAGGGTTAGGGATTCTGGTAAGGAGATGTCTTAAACCTCTCTACCAGTTTCAATAGTCTGATTTTGCATTAATCCATGATGCAAGAGCCTTTCAGTCACTTTTTAGATTTCTTACAAAGGGAATTTATTTATCTGTGAATTGTTGCCAAATTGGAATGTTTGTCAGGGGAAGGAGAGTTCAGGATTCCTACTCTGCCATCTTGCTGATGTTCTTTTTAACCACTTTTAAATTAGGTTATTTACATTCATATTATTGAATTGCAAGAATTCTTTATATTTTGGGATAAAAGTTTTTTATCATACATGTATTTTATTTATAGTTTAAAGTTAGAATTGAGGTTCAGATTTTTGTTTTTGTTTTTACCTTTAGATATCCAAATGCTCCAGCACTATTTTTTGATGAGACTGCCTTTTCCACAGTGAATAACTTTGGCATATTTGTTGAAAATAAATTTACCTTGTGTATCTATATCTATATCTAAACCTTCTTCAGTTCAACTGAGCTATGTAGACATTCTTATGACAGTGCATTATCTTTATTAGTGTGTCTTTAGCGTAAGTTTTGAAACCAGGTATGGTAGTTCCCCCTTATCCTAGGGGATATGTTCTGAGACCCCCCAGTGAATGCCTGAAACTGCAGATAGTACTGAACCCTATATACACTGTGTTTTTTCTTACACTTATACCAGTAAGATAAAGTTTAATTTCTAAATTAGGTACAGTAAGAGATTAACAATAACTAATAATAAGATAGAACTAACAATAACTAATAATAAGATAGAACAATTGTGACAATATACAGTAACAGGATTTATGTGAATGTGGTCTCTTTCTTTCTCACTCTCCCTCAAAATATCTTATTATACTGCACTCACCTATTTTTAGATTGTGGTTGAACCATGGGTAACTGAAACCAGAAAATGAAACCATGGATAAGGAGGAACTACTGTAGTTTAAAGACTTAACTTTGTTCTTTTTCAAAATTCTTCTGGCTATTCCAGGCTCTTTGAATTTCCATGTAAATTTGAAAATGAGCTTGTCTGTTTCTACAAAATTCCTTGTTCGGATTTAGATTGAAATTGCATTTTATCTATAAATCAATTTGATGATGATTGGTATCTTAACAATACTGAAGCCTACCATCTATGAACATGGTATGTCTCTCCTTTTATTCAGGTCTTGTAAAATCCCTGTCAGGAACATTTTGTGGTTTTCAACAAACAAGTCTTGCACGTATTTTGCTAAGTTTATCTCAAGTATTTAATAGGTTTTTTGAGGTGCCAAAGTAAATAGCATATTTAAAATTCAACTTGCAATTGTTTATAGCTAGAATATAGAAATACAATGGATTTTTCTATATTGACCTTGTATTATGTGACCTTGATAAACTCAGTTCTTAGATCCAGTAGCGTTTAATAGAGCGTAGTAATATTCTGTGTCTAATGTTGCATAACAAATAAGCCCAAAACGTAAGTGGCTCAAAACAATTTTATTATCTCAGTTTTTGTGGTTCAGGAGTCTGGATGTAGCTCAGCTAGATTCTCTGGCTCAGAGTTTCTCACAAGGCTGAAATCAAGCTATTGACCAGTGTTGTTGTTATCTCAAGGCTTTATTGGAGATAATCTGCCAGTATAATGTTGAATAGAAGTGGTCAGAGTGGACATACTGAGTCCTATCTGATATTGGAAATAACTCAGTCTGTCATCATTAGTATGATGTTGGTAGTGGGATTTTTTGCAGGTCGCCTTTATCAGGTTTGGTTTAACATGTTGGAAAGCTAAATATTGAGAACAAAATTTTAGAAAGACATCTTTTCATGTGAAACTGAAATAAAGGTTCACAATCCTCTTTCTAAGACTGAAGGACCTGCTGTGTTTAGGAATTGAGAATTTTCAAAGTTTAGAATGATAATGCAGTTCACATAGTATTTATTTTTATTCTCATTACTGTTATTATTGTTTTCCCTGCAGTTCAGTCAGATGAAACCTCTGTTTTGTGTGTTTGGATTTCAGTAGTTTTCTTAGTTCACCTCTATGTTTTCCTCCTCCTTGTTTCACCTTAGTCTCCCAATAGTTTGCTGAAATACTGGGCAAAATTTATACTGATTCAGTATGTTTTGCTTCTTTTCTTAAATTCTTTGACTCGTAAGTGCACAACCTACTTGTTATCAGCCTGTACAAAGCTACTCTTTTCTCTCCACACCCCAACCAAAGTACAACTGCTGTGGTATGTTGAGATTTGCTGCCAGATTGCTTTCCAGAATGGCCTCTCTAGGCATCATTACCACCTGTAATGTGCAAGTGTTCCTGAGTATCTACACCATCACTGGCACCAGGCATCATATCACTCTAATGTTTGCCTACACAATGAGTAAAAAGTAGCGTATCCTTGTTATTCTAACTTGCATCTCCTACTAATGACTTTGAGTCTGTTTAGAGCATAATTGCTTTCTATGGCTAAATGTAAGTCATTTTGATCCTACAGTACAATGGATTTTCCTTATGACCAGTACTACTCAGCACTCATAAACCAGGCTTTCTGTCACCATGCTCAATGTTCTATATACCAGATGCTTTGTTGTAGAATACAAGAGGGAAGAACTGGATTAACAGATGATTCTTCTCCTCTCTTCCCGAGTTCTTCTCCACACACAGGCAAACCTATACTGGTTATGTCAATATGTGTTCTCACAGGCTGGTGCTCTCCATCTGAAACCTACCTTTAAGGGACAGGCTATAATCAACATAGTTTTGACACTCTTGGAACCTCGATCAGGAACTATAAAGGTTTGGACTTCATTAGAAATTAAGGCAACCTACTTAGTGATCTGGTTAACATTGACCAAAAAATCAAATAAATTAATTAAATAAACAAAAAAACAAAGTAAGACACACTTAGTCTCATTGTCACATAAGATAATTCAGCTCTTGACGACTTGCCTATTTTGCCAGAGAGATGTTCCTTTGTGTCCAAACGGGAAAGATTTGATTCTTTTTTAAACCATTTCCTAGATTATTTCTGAAAAGTCTATTTCAGAAGGGTCAGTACCTAATCTTTTGTTTTCTCTCATCCTTTGTGCATTTCTTTTGTCAGCATTTGTTACTTAAAAAATCCTTGGGCACTGGGCAACACCCATTATCAAAGGCATAATTATTTCTGCAGCAAAACATGATGTTCATTCTAAGTGGGATAAGGAGAATCTTTAATAGTCTCATGTCAGTTCAAGTGAGGTTTTCCCACTAACTAAACTTCAATCAAATAAAGTTTTGCTGCCAAAGGAATACTGATAAAACTGTTCATAGCTTGTTTTGGACTTTGAAATTGCAGACAGAGGATGAGGACCTATAATAGACAGTAATAATAAAGAGACAGGAGATGGGAAGTTTGAATGGAAGTCAAAGTATGCTAAAAGCTTTGCCTTAGGAGAAGACTTTGGTAGAAAAATAACTCTAAGCACCCAACATGAAAGAACATGTGACAGTGAAGTCTCAATTGAAATTGAGTTAGTTACCTTAACTGATTGAAGTTGCATTATTTTACTTCTGCAAATCTGCAAAAACACATGGCTATGTGAACACATTGCTAAGGCCCCTCCCAGGTCCTTGAGAGAGATTCATACAAGTGAGAGAAACTGAAGCTTAGACTTCATTAACGTTATGGTAAATCTGACTCGGGGAATAAGAAAACGAAAGTTTTAAAGTAATGGCTCAGGGCCTGACTGCATCTGCTCCCTCCCCCAACAACTATCTACATCTTTCAGTAAAAACTCTCCTATGAACTTTATATGTTCACATAAGAGCAAGACCATAATATGCATATGATTGTGTACCTTGTTTTTATCCAAATTATATTGTGTACATTTCTTCCTTTTTAAAAATTCTGTTAACAACTGCATAGAATTTTTCTATATGAATATATAACTTAACCTAACTCTTATCTGACGGACATTTAATTGGTTTGTAATACCTTGTTCTCACTAACAATACTGTAATAAATATTTTTGTAAATATATCTGCATCAATGTGTATGTCTGTCAGAGAACTACCTAAAAGAGATTTGTGTCAAAAATAATATGCTTAAATTTTGATATGTTTCTCCAAATTGACCTACCTAAAACTTTGTACTACTTGTGTATAAATGTGCCACTTTCTTTTCTCCTAGCCCACACTGAGAATAATCATTCTAAGTAATTTTCAAGTCTAATACGATATCTGTAATGATACCTCATTCTTTTAAATTGTATTTCTTTGATCATTAAAGAGATTGAGCATTATTTATTTTTATTAACATACATTTCCTCTGTATTTGCCTGTTTTGTTTGTATGTTTTTAAAATTTTCTTTGCCAATATTGATATGGGGTACTCATCAATATTATTGATTGATAAAACCTCTTTTATTATAATTTTTTTCCTTTGTCCTATATTTTATAAGTATTTCCCTCAATTTCTAAGACAGAACTTGTTTGGTTTCAGACAGAGCTGGTTACAAGGTTTCACTCTACCACTCTGGCTGTGTGTTTCTGGTTAAGCAATCTGAAGGAGGACAATATCAATATGACAATTAATTTAATGTGTCAACTTGACTGGGTCATAGGGTTTCCAGATATTGGCCAAACATTTTCCTAGATGTGTCTGAAAGGGTGATTCTGGATCAGATGAACATTTGAGTTGGTAGACTGAGTAACACAGATTTCCTCTCTAATGTAGGTGGGCTTCATCCAAACAATTGAAGACATTAATAGAACAAAAGGTTGAGTAAGAGAAAAGTCCTCCTGTCTGACTGCTTGAGCTGGTCTTCTCTAGCCTTCAGACTTGAACTGAAACATCAGCTCTTCTTAGATCTTGAGCTGCTAGCTTTTTGACCTGAACTTACACTGTTGGCTCTCCTGGTTCTCAAGTCTTTGGACTCAAACTGGAACTACACAATGGCTCTCCTGTGTCTCTAGCTCCCTGACTATAGACTTTGGGGCTTCTCAGCCTCCATAATCATGTGAGCCAGTTCCTTATAATCCATATATATATAAAAGAAGTCAATATATGTGAAGATTTAGCTTAGTTCCTATCATATAATAAATATTGAATAAAGGTTAGGTAACATTAACTTTACTTGAATTATTTTTGCCCTTCAGAAGTTTTATAGTCAAATACATTAATCTTTTCCTTTATTATTTTATTAATAATTATTTTCTGTTATTTTGTCTAGTACCTCTACTTCTTGCATCAACAAATTAAAGCACCTGGAAATTTGTTTATATATGTGTAACTTGAGATTTAATATTTCCCCCAAGTGAAGAGTCAGTTGTTCCTATGCATTTATTAAATAATTTATTCTTACAGTGTTCTCTAAAAGCACCATTGTCAAGGAAATCTTCTAGGTCAAGGGAAAAGATTTCTGCTATAAGGATTATAAATCGTGTATCTGTGACATAGAAGCATACTCCAGATAAGCTGTTTCATGTTTCTTGTGCTAACAACCCAGAGGGAAAGGAAATGAAGACATATTCCTATTTTTCTTGTTCACGCACCTGCCTGTATAAAATGCAAGATGATAAATCTAATTGGTGTCCTAAAAGCCATTTAGTAGTTAAACATAATCCAGGCAAACAAAGGCAGGGGACAGATATTGATTTTGTGTCACACAAATGTAGGTGGAACATCTAAGCCTTAAATAATGCTCCCAGGGCACTTTTTGGTGTGATCAGGCAAGGCTGTATTTAATGATGTGAGAAAACTCGTTTCTCTGAGGTCAATGGTATGTGCTTAACCTTTAGGCTTTTGCGTGGCTGGCTGCCCCACTGGTTTATGGAGTGGAGGCCGACATGATTGGGGATTTAGGGCAGTGATGACTTGATCTCCCTGACGCTTGCTGCTCTTACCCAGGAATGGTGAACAAATCCATCTCCGTGGCTGCCGCCTGGGCTTTTCTGAGTAGCCCACGACTCTCTCATTTCACATCTACCTCCTGAGGCAGAGACAACGGTCACCTTTGGAAAACAGGGTTTATCACATGATCATGAGAAAAAGAAATGGTTTAATTTAGCTTTTAATGCTTTAAACAGCCCACAAAAGGCAAACATGAAGTCTTGATGACTTTTGTTTTTATTTCTCAGTTGGCAAGTTTACACTTTGTGATTTTAGCATTTTCCAAAGGTGTTCTGAGAAATGCTAGTCCTCTGAGACTCTGCTGGAAAGAAAGGGAAGGAGGGAGGAGAGCTAGCTGAGGTTAACCCTGTTTGGGGCATAGGATACCTCCTTTGGAGACTCAGTGTGAGATGTGTTTTATTTAAGACCAATGTTATGGTCTAAATGTTTGTGTCCCCCAAAATTTACATGATGAAATACTAACCCCCAGGATGATGTATTAGGAGGTGGGACCTTTGGGGGTGATTAAGTTATAAGGGAGGAGCCCTCATTAATGGGATTAATTTCCTTATAAAAGAGTCTCCAAAGAGACCTCTGGTCCCTTCTGCCATTTGAGGTTAGAGTAAGAAGACATTGGTCTATGACAAAGCAGTCCCTCCCCAGTCACCAAATCTGCTGACACCTTAATCTTGATTGGTGGCTTACAAAAAAAATCCTATTATTTATAAGCCACCTAGTCAGGATATTTCGTTAGAGCAGCCCAAATGGACTAAAACATAAAGGATTTTTCCATTCATATTTTACTGTCCCAACCCACTTTTAAAATACAAGTTACATCTGTTCTACTATTTGATAAATACTGCCTTAGGTACACTGCTTTAAAATGTGTGCAAAACACAACTTTGCCTATTGAATGCTCTTTACCATTAATTTATCCCATAAACAGCCAAGCAGTCAGGCACTTTTTTTTTTTTTTTTTTTTTGAGATGGAGTTTCACTATTGTTGCCCAGGCTGGAGTGCAATGGTACAATCTCGGCTCACTGCAACCTCCTCCTCCCAGGTTCAAGATATTATCCTGCCTCAGTCTCCCAAGTAGTTGGGATTACAGGCATGTGCCACCATGCCTGGTAGAGATGGGGTTTCACCATGTTAATCAGGCTGGTCTTGAACTCCTGACCTGAAGTTATCTGCCCGCCTTGGCCTCCCAAAGTGTTGGTATTACAGGCATGAGCCACCGTGCCTGGCTGTCACTTCTTTATTTTATTTTATTTTTTGAGACGGAGTCTCGCTCTGTCGACCAGGCTGGAGTGCAGTGGCGCGATCTCGGCTCACTGCAAGCTCCGCCTCCCGGGTTCACGCCATTCTCCTGCCTCAGCCTCCCGAGTAGCTGGGACTACAGGCGCCCGCCACCTCGCCTGGCTATTTTTTTTTTTTTTTTTTTTTTTTGTATTTTTAGTAGAGATGGGGTTTCACTGTGTTAGCCAGGATGGTCTGGATCTCCTGACCTTGTGATCCGCCCGTCTCGGCCTCCCAAAGTGCTGGGATTACAGGCTTGAGCCACCGCGCCCGGCCTCTGGCTGTCACTTCTTATAGAAGAAAAGAATTGATAATAAGACATGATCAAAATATCAGGAAATTTGTACAAGTATTACCCATAAGAAATGTTTAAATTAAGTTAATTAAATTTAAAAATAAATACCGGGGAAGAATTCTAACCTTCATATTAAAGCTCAGTATTCACAGACCTTACTCAATGTTAATTGAGTTAGGTTAATTCTTCCCTGCATGTCTTTCAAAGTTAGTCAAGCAGAGCAATCATATAATTCTGGAGCAGACAAGAACCTAACCAAGGCATCTAAAGAGCTCCACATTTCACGGGTAAGCAAACGGAGGCCTAGAAAAGCTGGAGAAGTGAGCAAAAGCCACAAATTGATTTGTGTCAGCGTCTGGACATTGGCTTAGTCTTCCTATACTTCTCTCTGATTTTGTCCTCCTCTTTATGACAGCTTAATCTTCAAGCTGGAGCCTTCTCAGTTACTTCCCCCATATTTGTCTGTGCTGCGTTCACCAGAAATGTCACTTGAAGAAACTTTCCCCGAAAAGTGAGGAAAAATGAATCCCCCACTTCCTGAAGCTATAGGCTCTGACAGATTGTGATGAGATCCTCTTACTTTCCCAGGTTAGCATTACCTGGACAGGGTGGCTGATACCCAGGGAATGAGTTCATGGGTTGCCTTAGTCCATTTGTGTTGCTGTAAAGGAATACCTGAGGCTGGGTAATTTATTGAAAAAAAAAAAAAAAAGTTGTTCATTTGGCTCATGGTTCTGAGGGCTGTTCATGAAGCATGGTGCCAGCACACCTTCTGGTGAGGGCCTCAGGCTACCTCCGCTCATGATGGAAGGCAAAGGAGAGATGGCATGTGCAGAGATCTCTTGGTAAGAAAGGAGGCAAGAGAAGGCAGGGAGGTATCAGGATCTTTTCAATAACCAGCTCTTGCGGGGAACTAACAGAACACAGACTTACTCAACTGCAGGACTGCACCAAGCCATTCATGAGGGATCTGCCAAATACTTCCCACTAGGCCCCATCTCTGACACTGGGAATAACACTCTTTTCTCTTTTTTCTTTTTTCTTTTCTTTTCCTTTCCTTTCTTTTCTTTTCTTTTCTTTTTTCCTTCCTTTCTTCCTTCCTTCCTTTCTTTCTGTCTTCTTTTTTTCAAGGTCTTACTCTTTAACCCACGATAGAGTGCAGTGGTACAATCATGGCTTACAGCAGCCTTGAACTCTGGGGTCAAGCAATCCTCCTGCGTCAGACTCCCCAGTAGGTGGAACTACAGGTATGTACCACCACACCAGCTAATTTTTAAGTTTTTCTTTTGTAGAGACGGGGGCCTCACTATGTTGACCAGCCTGCTCTCTAACTCCTGGGCTCATTCGATCCTCCTGCCTCAGACTCCCAAAGCCTCCCACTGTCTCATTTCAGGCTTGAGACAGTGCACCTAGCCGGGGATCAAATTTCAACCTGAGATCCAGTGGGGACACATATCCAGACTATTATCATGGACCAAAACAAACATCTGAGGAGTGCAACTATTTCTGAGAAAAACAAAAGCTTTGTTGGCATTTAATGATATGATCATATTATTTTTCTCCTTTAATTTGTTGATGTCATCCATTATGTTGACAGACTCCATAATCTTGAATTTCCTTACATTTTTGCAGCAAACCCTACCTGGTCATAGAGCATTGTTTTGATATGCTACTGGATTTTCTTTGTTAATACTTATTTGATATTTTGCATTTTAATTCCTAAGTGAGATCAGGCTATCATTTTCCATTTTTGTACAATTTTTGTCAGGTTTTGGTATTAATGTTGTGTTGGAATAATGCAATGAGTTGGGGCAATTTCTAACTTTTAATACGGTCTATAATATTTTGAATTATAAAGGAATGACCTTTCCTTACAGATGAAACAGAACTCAGCTGTGACACTCTTTAATTCTGATTCTTTTTGAAATGACTGATCTTCAATTATTTTTACATACCTTCTATGATAATTGATCTATTCAAGTTTTGTCCTGGTATGTAAATCAGTTTTTTAAATAAATTCTTTTTAAACAGCTTTATTGAGGCATAATTTACATGTCACAAAATTCAATGACTTTTGGTAATGTGCAATTTTTAAGTATATAATTCTATGACTTTTAGTAATGTAGGTCAATTTTAGTCATTTTTTAAAAAAAGAAAATATTCATTTCCTCCAGGTTTTCAACTGCATCCACAGATGGCTCATAATATTTTCTTATAATTCTACGCTTAAGGAATGCTGGCTTTCTAAATGAGCATGCTAGCATGAATGCAAAGAGAAGGAAATGGAGATAATACCAGAGGCAGTAAGTTAACTAATGGGAACACTTGTTGAAGCAGCTAATCAGAGCACTGTGTAGTATGTAAGTCAGGAGTTACAAAGTACAATTATTCATTTCCTCGATTACTAGGCTTTCTAACTACTAGGCTAGACAAGGTGCTCCAAATTCCCTGGTTAAAGTAGGGGCTGAGCAGTTTCAGACCAAGAAGGCAAAGTCACAACATGTGATACTTTCCGTTTATTTGTGGTGTTTTGGCTGGCCACTTCCTTCCATTAAGAATTCTCATAGTAACACCAATGTATTTCACCTCTTTATGTAGGGAAATTTCACTGTGGGCTGGTACCTATGTCAAACATAATTTTTAACACCAAGAATCCAGCAAACTGAACCCTCCACATGAAAAATTTTAAAGTCGTATTTAAAAGGCTTAATACCACTAAATTGTAGAATGATCTTTCATGTGGATATGTTAGGTAAAATATAAGATGAACCAAAGTATGAATTTATGTCTTCTTTTAAAAATCATGTTTATTGAAGTATAATTTACACATAGTAAAATTCCACCTTTTTGAGTTGTACAGTTCACTGACTTTGCATTAAATGTATAGTGCTTTTACCACTTCACACTCAAGATATAGAATATTTCTATTACCCCCAACTTTTACAAAAGGCATCCTTATATTCCTTTTGTAGTCAATCCTCTACCACAACTCCTATCCCCTGGCAATCACTGATCATATTTTTGTCCCTGTATTTTCTTTTCAAGGTTATTATGTAAATAGAACCATACAATATATAAACATTTGTATCTGTCATCATTCTGTTAGCAGCATTTCTGAAATTCATCCATGTTGTTGCATGTATCAGTATGTTCTTGTTCATTGCTCAATATTATTCCATTGTATGAATGTACCATAATTTATTATCCTTTCATCCTTTAAAAGATATTTGAGAGGTTTCCAGTTTGTGGCAATTCTGTATAAGTTGCTACAAACATTAGCATACAGATTTTGTGTAGATACGCATTTGCATTTCTTTTGAATAAATACATAGGAGTGGGATTCCTGGGTTGTATGGTAAATATGTATTTAACTCTACAAGAAACTAGCAGCCATTTTTCCAAACTGTACCATTTTGCATTCCCACAAGTAAAGTAAGAGAGTTTGAGTTGATTGATTTATTCATAAGTCCTTTGTATTTTTGGACTTTTTCATGTTTAGCCATTCTGGTGTTTATGTAGTGGTATCTCATGTTTTAAGTTTGCATTTTCTAATGATTTATGTGTTTATTTGCCATCACATCCTTTTATTTGGTAAAATCTGTTCAAATTTTTGACCATTGAAAAAATAGAGTCTTTCTGTTCTAATTATTGAGTTGTAAGAGTTTTTAAATATATTCTGGATATACTCATTTAGATAGACGCATGCAGAGCAAATATCTGATACTTGCAAGGCAATTTTTGCATTATCAGATATTTGCTTTGCAAATATTTTTCCTAGTCTATAGTTTGTCATTTCGTTTTCATAATTTAGTCTTCAGAAGACTAGAGACTTCTAGTCTAGAAGACTCTTTCTCTAGAGTCTTTTTCTCTAGAAGAGAAAAAGTTTTCAATTTTAATAAAGCCTAATTTATCAATTTTTTTTCATTTATGGTTTGCACTTTTTGTGTTATGACTAAGAAATCTTTACCAACCTAAGGTCATATGTTTCTTCTAGAAGCTATATAGTTTCAGATTTTACATTTATATCTATGACTTATCTCAAGTTAATTTTTATATGGTATGTGAAGAAAAGATTAAGATTCATTTTTTGGCATTTAATTGAATCCAATTGTTCTAACACCATTATTGGAAAAGACTTATTTCTCCATTGAATTACTCTGGCACCTTTGTTGATTGTCACTTGCCCATTTTTGTGTGGCATTTTTCTGAACTTTCTGTTCTGTTCCATTGATCTATGTGTCTATTCTATGCTGGTGCTACACTGTATTGATTACTGTAGTTTTAGAGTAAGTCTTGAGATCAATTAGTGTAGGTGTTCCAATTTTGTTCTTCTTTTCAAAATAATTTTGGCTATTCTAGATTCTCTGCTTTTCCGTATAAATGTTAGAATCATTTGTCAATTTCTATCTGCTGCAAACTTGTGCTGATGCTTTTACTAAGATTTTGTTGACTATACAGATCACTTTGGTCTTAACAATACTGAGTTTTCCAATCTATGACCACACTACAGCTCTCTATTTAGTTGTCTTTTTTTCTTATTAATGTTTGGTAGTTTTCATGATGCAACTCTTAGACTTATTTGGTTAGGTTTATACATAAATGGTTTACTTTTAATTCTAATTGTAAATTGTAGTTTTAAAAACTTAATTTCCAGGAGTTTATTGTTAGTATATAGAAATACAATTGATGTTTGAATGCTGACCTTGTATTTTGTGACTTTACTAAACTTACTTAACAGTTCTAGTAGTTTTTTAGTAAGCCCCAGTGCTCTTCTGAATGAATAATATTCAACTGTGTGAAAATACAACTGTGATCCTAGGGGTGGGGGCCATTAATTTTTTGTCTGATTCCCATATGTGTCTGGTTAAACAATGTTAGAGATTTTTGTAAACCTTGCAATGACCAAAAAATATTTATCACCTTTTCAGGCCTATTGTCCTGAGTACATAAAATACATCCAAATGCCCATCTTCTGTGCTTTATTAGAGATAAAGTACAGAAGATTAACAGGTATTTCCAGAATCTTCTGGGTTAAAGGCTATGGTATCAGTGTTAGAAGATTGTGTGTGGATTTTCAAGCTGACTGTGAAGTCCCTGAGGGAAAGATGTGGGGTGGGCTTCTATCAACAGGTATCAGAGAGGAATGGTGGGGGCAACATCTGGAGACCTACCAGGGAAGATGTGAGATCCATTGGTATACCCTGATTGTCAATGTAAGATAATATGCCTTGGCCGGGCGCGGTGGCTCAAGCCTGTAATCCCAGCACTTTGGGAGGCCGAGACGGGTGGATCACGAGGTCAGGAGATCGAGACCAACCTGGTGAACATGGTGAAACCCCGTCTCTACTAAAAAATACAAAAAACTAGCCGGGCGAGGTGGCGGCGCCTGTAGTCCCAGCTACTTGGGAGGCTGAGGCAGGAGAATGGCGTGAACCCGGGAGGCGGAGCTTGCAGTGAGCTGAGATCCGGCCACTGCAACTCCAGCCCGGGAGACAGAGCGAGACTCCGTCTCAAAAAAAAAAAAAAAAAAAAAAAAAGATAATATGCCTTATGTTGGTATTTCCTAAATTGTATTTTGGGATATATCGGTCTTTATTCTTTTCAGCAAAAATTCCACAATCAAATAAATATGGGAAATGCTTCATACCATATTCTCCTCTTGTAGTTTTACAATGTCCATTAGCATATTAAAGACACTGAGGAAACCTACTTAAAGATACATGTTTACACAGCTTTGTTTAATCCAGCATTCCCCAAACTCATTTGACCATGGAACCCTTCTTTAATATTAAACCTCCTAATCTCCAAAACCTCTTTAGCTTATCTGTTGCAAAATACACTCAGGAAAACATTGCCATGAAAAATTCTGTGATCTCTTTCTCACCTTCAGTATGAGAAAAATATTCACACAAGGTTATTATGTTAGAGCTATCTGATCACTACAAAATGCTCTGAGCAATAGAATGTGCTTAGAATTCTGGAATACAGAGAGGTTTATATTTCAGATGCCTTCATTTCCTTTTGTTTTGACTTAGAAATGATGAGCAAATATTCTCCCAATGTATGCCATTGAACTAAGCCAAGAGAAGGATTCTTCCCACATACTTCAGGGTTTCTTGGTCTTTCCTAATGGTCTCCTTTGGTTGTACTTCAAACTCTTTTTTGCTTTGCTCTGATTTGTTGAATAACTGAGCCATCAAACTGTAAAAAAAGGTTTCCCATAAGAGGCATTATGCTACCTGTTTATGTGCTTTGTGTAGTAACCAGGGTAATAGGATAACAATAAAGTAGATACTCCTTGTCTTTCAGAGAAAAATAACTTTCTAATGGTTGACAGAATATGATTAAACCAGCAATGAAATAAACAACATTGCAATTTTTGGCATGAGGCCGCTTGTGTTGGAATTGATCATGTTTGAGACGATAGCTGATG
Organism: Macaca nemestrina; assembly: GCF_043159975.1. Taxonomy (NCBI): domain Eukaryota; kingdom Metazoa; phylum Chordata; class Mammalia; order Primates; family Cercopithecidae; genus Macaca; species Macaca nemestrina. The sequence continues at coordinate 142,178,733 of NC_092131.1, forward strand.
ACAAGATTTGTGTTGATCCGTGATGCAAAGTTGTAGCTTTTAAGAAAAGTGCAGCTAGAAACCAGCTCCAAATTGCCTGCCTCTGTAATTAAAAGTATAAATGTTTCAAGTCGAATACATCCTATTAGTAAGATTTTAGGAAACAAAAATTTAATTTATTCACATTCGATATGGTCTGTAAATGCCACCATTATATGCCTTCCACTGGCCTTTGATTAGCTATGGATTAATAAAACTTTTATACCTCCTTTGTCAGCCTCATTTTGAACTCTGTTTTTGCATACTGTTACTATTAAATAAATGAATTAGTGTCCAGAAATGTGTCATGCATATTACCTAGCAGCAGGAAGCATAATACAGTGGTCAGCTCCCCAGGAGCGTTATAAATCCTAATGCGCTCGGTAACCTGCTCACGTGGACCTATTAAAGCATGATGATTTAGTGGAGCAGTATTTGTGCTTAACAATGGAATTTTAGTTAATTCAAAACAAGGTAAATCATCTCCAATTACAGTATTTGAATATTCACAGTTGCTTCCCAAGAACATGTACTGTTGCTAAGCCAAAAAAATTGTTTTTTCTTCAAAAGCATTGTACTGAGTTACTTGCTTGGAGTAACATTTAGGCAGGTTTGGGTAGCTTATGTTAAAAGTAACCCAGTCCTGAAGAACAATGTTTATCTGGCGCAGCTAGCTAACTTGCTGCAAAGCAATTTAGGGCATCCAAAATACAGAAAGAGGGGGAAGCGAGAGCAGGAGCCCCGGGATGCAGCTGCCCACTGCAGAGCTCAGGTGAGCCCAGTAATTGAGCTAGTGTCGATGCCGAGGGTGATGGTGTGATGTTGTTACGTGCATTCCTAGAAGCAGCTGAGGGCTTTTTTGTTCCGCTGTTATCAAAGTCATTTCAGATCCATGTCAGTAGCTTCTTGATACTGCAACTACTGCTGCGTCCCTGTGGGTACCGTATGGACCAGAGAGCATCCTCCGGTTTCAAATAGGCTCTTTTATGCTCAAGGTCTCAAAGGGCCTTTCCAGGAAATAATGATGATTAGCCATCTGGCTGGAAGCAACCACTTTCAGCAGTGTGGGGCCTTAGCGTTGTGTCAGGATCAGCATAGGACCTCCACAGCAGAGAGGGACCAGCCTCCTAACCAGCCAGTCTCCAGTCTTTCCCGGAAGGTGAAATTGGAGTGGAATTAATGGGGAGCAGGGCAAACTTTATTGAAGAAGTTTATTTTGTGTATTGTGGATCTCGACCTTTAGGGACAATGAATGAACAATTTTCCTGACCTTCAAAACAAGTCTGAAATGAACCGACCACTTTTATTTAGTGAAAAACAAAACCTGGAGAGAACGCTGTTGGACACATGTTTTCAAAGTTTGCCAATAGCCGAAGTCTACTTTGTATAAAATTGTAATTTTTTGCAATATCACCATTGATTGTAGTCAGTGATAACTAATTGGCTTTGTAATCAGCAAGCCTGAATTCAAAACTGGATGACTGTGTCTTATAAATTGTGTGTCCTTGGGTGAGTTACTCCCCCTCTCTGAACTTCAATTTATTTATCTGTGAGTAAGGTATAGGTTTAGGTACAATAACATGTTGCTCTGTGGTGGTGGCGTGTAGAATAAATGAAGTAATGTACATAAGATACAAAGTGTTTTTGTTTTTGATTTGTTTAGAGACAAGGTCTCTCTTTTGCCACCCAGGCTGAAGTGCAGTGGTGCAATCATAGCTCACTGCAGCCTCAAATTCCCAACTCAAGTGATCCTCCCACTTTAGCCTCCCGAGTAGCTGGGACAACAGGCACGTGCCACCATGCCCGGCTAATTTTTTTCATTTTTTGTAGAGACAGGGTCTAGCCATCTTGCCCAGGATTGCCTTGAATTCCTGGGGTCAAGAAATCCTCCCATCTAGGCCTCCCAAAGTGCTGGGATTATAGGCATGAGCCACTGCACCCAGCCAACAGGATAGCTTCTATTGTTTTTACTGCTGATTTGTAAGGCGTACACAGATTGTATTGAATAAATGTAATTTTGATTATAGGTTGTATATAAAGGCTGACCAAATTGTTTTTGCTCTTATTTCATGTAACCATCATTCGCTACTGGCTTTGTTTTATCTCTCTCTCCATCCATTCATCTGTCCATTCATTCAATCATCTATCCTCTACTTATCCAATTAGTAATATATATACATGGTAAAAAAAAAAAAAATCTAAAACACTACCAAACGGGTGGTCTCCCTTTTACTTCTGTCCCTAGATCCCAACTCCTCTCTCCAGAGGCTACTGTTACTAGATTCTTCTGTGTCCCTCCAGAGGTATTCCACTCACATACAAGCACATATACATACCCCACAAACAACATAATACTATCAACACTCTTCAGCACCTAAAAGGTTAGCAACTTATCTTATGAGTGTTCCATATTAGTACTATAACCTACCTCAATTTTCTTAACACCTGCATAGTGTTACGTAGTGTGGTTTTATCTTAATTTACTTAACCAAACCTCTATTGTGGGCACTTCAGTTGCTTTTAATTCTTTGCAGTTACATACAATGCTGCATAGAATTGCAGGATATTCTCACAGTTACAAGATATTTTCCTAGAAATTGATTTTTTAGGTCAGATTTTTGTGGAAATTGCCAAACTGCAATTTCCAACTCGAAATTATTTAGAAATAATACATTGTCCCCAAGCAATACTTATTTTAACATTCACAACAAATCTCCCCACCAGACTGTAAGTTCTATTCAGCATATACTGTGTTCTAGGAACTGTATTCTATGATGAGATACACCAGTGAGCTAAAACTGACAGAGGCCTTGTTCTCTTGAAACTTGTACCATTTGAACATTTGAGTGCATGCAGTCACACATGCTCATGTGGACACTTCTCAAGATTTAGTATACAAATGGCCTTTCTAGTGCCAAGAAATAGCCGAATGTCTTTCTTCCAAGAATACCACCAATAACGCCATATACCTTGCTAGGTATCTGAACTCCAAATGTTATAAGGAATATTGACTACCTATAGTTGATGCTTGCTCACCACGCTGTATCCCTTGGGTTATCTGGTTTCACATATTTGTAGCAGACTCTTCTGTTTACCATTATACGTACTGCAATTTCTGCTCAAATTCTCTAATGTGCAGAAGGCCACTCGGTCACGCACAGGTGTAATCCACAGTGTGTGTGTGTGTTGGGGGATGAAAGGTTAGTACTCTGGAAGATACCCCTCAGTCAATGTGGATCATATGTCTGTTGGTGAATGCCCCAGCATTGCATCTTAGGGTGGTGTGTTTCTGAGGCTTGCTCTGCATGATCCTCAGAAGGTCTGCATTGGTGTGAGCCCAGTTGCCTGCAGCAGTAACTAGCACATTAACAACCCCTTGGTTGGCTCCTCTCTCTTTTCATTCTCTCCTTCCAAACAAACTATCTGCACCCAAGTCCTTATTACAGGGTTTGCTTTCAGAGAAAACCAGTCTAAGACACACTGAAAATTCTGGACTGCCTTCACACAGAGGAAACTCAGTAAAAAGAACTAAATTTACTGTAGTTATTGCTTCATCATCTCTAACATCATGGTGTCACCTGTCAGAAGTAAAATCAAGCCAGTCAAATTTCTGAGCAGCTTCTAGGTTCTGGGAAAACTAAATTCACAAGATAAATGTGATTCCTGACATCAAGGAACACAGAGCCTGTCAAATGAACTGCTTTTCACAAGCCTGACTATAGAACAAGACAATTTGGTTAAAGATCTCCATTATTCCCTTTCTCCAAACTACATGTGATTTTCTGTAGGAATATATGACCCAGTGGGTTATAGAGCTATACAAACTGGGCCTGATGAAAAATCTAAGGTGGACCTCATTCTCTCTTTGATGTAAGCCTAGACTCTCATTCTTTATAAGTGACAGAAATTCAATTCAAAGTAGCTTGAGCCAAAAAGTAAGATATTAGCTAAATTAACTGGAAGTCGAGGAATGCATTCACTGGCTTCAGGCATGGGTGGATCTTGAGTCTCAATAATGTTTTCAGGGTTTTCTCTGTCTTCAACTCTCACTTCTGATTCCTTTGTTTGGGCTTCACTCTAGGTCAGGTTTTTTTCACATGAGAGAAAAAAATGGCTCCCAGTGGGTCTTGGTTTACACAGTCCTTACATCTCATGACCCCAGCAAAGGAGATGTCCTCTTTTTCCTAGCGTCCATGTAAAAAGGTCTTATAGAGACAATATGGCCCTGCTTGGATTATGTGCTTATCCCTGAAACAATCACCGTGACCAAGGGAATGGGGAATTCTTGTAGGGCTGAGTCATGCCCATCACTCACTGGAAGGGGTAAACCTCATTATTAGTGAAACGGGCTCTGCTACTACAAGCAAAACACAAAATAGTCACAGCAGGCTGACAGCACACTAAAGTGAAGCACAGCCCTTTATAGATCCCAAGGCTACAGCAAGAAGTGTTTTCCTGTTTTCTTTGGGAGTGGGTGTCTCCGAGCAAAATGAGATTCTTGGGTGGAGAGCAGGTATTGATTTATTTGGATTTACCCAAAGCAAAAAAGAGGCTGCCTCAGGTTATACTTTCTGGAGCTCTGGGTATTACTATGGGGTCTTCTACAGATGCTCTGGTCAAGGCACAGGTCCTGCACCCACTCTGAATGGCGGGCACTCTAGGGGTAAATGAGATGTCAAAGTCTTTCCTAATAAGGCTATCCATGACTGGAGCCACTGGAAAATCAGAAGAGGGAGCCATGGGGTGGCTTCACCAGCAGTAAGACCTTCATTCTTGGGCGCATTCCTGAGTGGAAAATGCCCTCTGCTCTCTGCCACTGAGTTGGAAGCAAAGGCAGCTTCCCCAACCCTGTAAAATGTCGGGAAGCAGAAAGAGGAGCTGCAAATCGGTCCTCTGCCTTGGATGCCAGAGGAGCAGCTGACAAAAGCCTGTGGCAGGGCTGTCTGTGAATAGCCTGTATGATGCTGGTTGGGAAGCCTCAGAGCTGAGACCCCCCCTCAACAGTGTGCTGGCTGTTTCAAGAGGCTGTTTCCCCACTGGCTTAGCCCACAGCTGTATGTGGGCTTGCTTAGCTCCAGAATGTGCAAAGCTGAAGCGTCTCTCTTTGATCCTTGCCACGTACCTTTAACCAAAGCCAAAGTACTTTTTAGGCCAGTGGCACCCATAATGCCTGGTCTTTGTCCATGTTTAGACCAAAGCCTTTCCCATCATCAGTGGGCCGCAGTGTGTATTCTGCCAATCCCCAATTCCTATATCGGCTTTTTTTTTTTTTTTTTTCCTATTTCTACTCTGCATGTGGCTCTCCTGACTGTGATTGCAAAGCCTTCTGGCAATTCCGGATTTTAAGGAATCACCAGCCAAATCCTATAGATTCAACTTCTTTTCTTTCACCACCTTCCCTTTCCCCTTAGCTTGTAATTAGCCATTTTTCCTCATAGTTTTGAAGTCTCCTTATTTGAAATTCATCAGTGAGTTAGTCCTGTGGGAGTTACTCTCAATTACAAATTGAAGACTAATTGTGCTGCAATGACTGTTGCTCTAAGACGCCTCCACTGTAATCGCTCCCTAAATTAACTCTCGCCTCTTATTTAACACTAAGTTAAGGCTTTAAAAGGAGCTGTGATTTGTAGTAGGCAACACAGCAGTTGCTGAATTGTGGAGTCACACCTATAAATAAATAAATAAATATAAATATATAGACACACATACATGTAATTTTATAAATTCCCTTTTCATTTATAAATTATGGATTATTTCTAAAATGTAAAAGTAAAATTGCTTAACAGAAACAGCATAATTTGCTTTTATTTTTTTTCTTGAGACAGAGTCTCACTGTTGCCCAGGCTAGAGTGCAGTGGCGCGATCTTGGCTCACTGCAATCTCTGCCTCCCAGGTTCAAGTGATTCTCCTGCCCCAGCCTCCCGAGTACCTGGGATTACAAGCGTGCACCACCAACGCCCAGCTAATTTTTGCATTTTTAGTGAAGACGGGGTTTTACCAGTTTGCCAGGCTGGTGTTGAACTCCTGACCTCAGGTGATCCACCCGCCTCGGCCTCCCAAAGTGCTGGGATTACAGGTGTGAGCCACCACATCTGGCTAATTTTGCTTTTACTGTCATGTACAACTAAATTTTTTCCTTATTGCCAGTCTTTTGTTCTGAAAAATAGTTTCTGAAAAGCTTAAATCACTACCCTCCTGCCCCCACACACTCTTGTTTTATATTGCCTTGATGTATTTTCTTACTCAGTGTGCGTCTTTTTTTTCCAAGGGTAGGATGGGGTGGGAGAGAGAGGTCTGACTCCTGATCAAAGGGGGTTGCATGATCCCCTGTATTTTGTGCTTCTATCCAATCATTGCCACTCTGACAATCAGGTGACAAGCAGCAGGCTGGAGAGAATTCATCAGAAATTAACCCAGAGAAGAGGAGATATAAAGGTAGAGCCCACAAGAGGAGGTGAGGCCCTGGCCCGAATCAGGAGGCCACAACAGTGTCAGAGCAGGTGACACCTCAAAGGGTCAGCCAAGGATTCAACCCCTTAAGGACATGATCTTTAGGACACTTCCATTAGGAACTGATGAAGTGACTTCTGCAAGTTTGATGCAAGCTTAAGCAAAAATTCAGACTTCAAGTTATGAATATACTTTTCATTCTCTAGCAAAATATGGCTATGTGATTTTAAGTATAAATTAAAAAGTAACTTAAAAGGCATCTGAAAATGGTCTTTTGGCCTTAACCAAATGATGACAATATGAACAGCCAATAATTTTGGCTTCCTCCGAAAGGACAGGCAGAGGCTAAGCACATTTGGTCTACAGTTCCTGCTACCTGTCCTGCCTCAACACTCTGGGTACAGCACAGGCAATAGCTCAAGACAGACTGGCCTTAAAGCCAGTTATCAGATGCCAAGGGAAAGCCAAAAGGAAATGGACAAGAAGTGTAAGAAACATATAAAACTGTCAAACTTCTCAAGTCCAGGCTAGCTGCTTCCTAGCCATGCCCCAAACCCTACCACTGGTCCCCTGCTTGGCCTCCTTCCCTACCAGCTCTCTGCCTGCCTCTTCCTCCTGGGTACCATCTTCTTACCCACAGACAAGCAGAGCTCTGAAATGACTGGACAAGAACGTTGTTATGTTCATATCTCATAGAATGACCTATGGGCATCTCTCTGAGAATTTTCACTCCGATTAGATGTTCTCCATCCCTCACCCCATATGGAAAATTAATTCAGGGTTAGAAATAGAAAGATGATTTCCTTGAGCTGCCACCATACCCAGACCCAAACCCAGCCCTAAAAGGAATGTGACTCATATGGAGTTACCAAATAATAGATCAGAACTCCTCCAATCTGTCTGCTGCCCATCTCTCACAACAGAGGCAAATATCCTTGCCCATTTAGTTCCAAAATTAAACTTTACTTCCAGATTATAATCACCACTCATTGTGTACAGATTATTTGGACACTGTAGAAAAGTAGAGGGAAGGGGGAAACCCAACCATAGTTTCACACTTAGAGACAAAACTGGTACACTGACTTCCAGTCCTTCCTTTATATGAGGTGTAAATTTTTTCTAACATACTAGAGACTGCTTTCCCCTAATTACCAGAGATGCGATTTTAACTTAACATTATAATATACATATTTCTCTTGTTAATATAAATTTGTAAATGCATTTAACATAACTATTATTATATTTATATAATAATGAACATATTAATACATTAATAATTATAGTATATAAATATATATTTTTAAATATATTTACAAATATAAGGCTGTAAATATATTTCATATCTTTGTAAATGTATTTAACAGATGCATGATAATTCACTGGATATAGCATAGTTTACTTAACCTAAATGAGTCAAAATAAGGGAATCTCTTTCCAATTTTTCACTGTTATTATTAAGGCTGTAACAAACACAAATGCATAAACATTTTTAGGTATGTAGGCTAGTTTCTTTACAAAAGGCTCCTGTAGGGATAGAGATGGGTCAAAGGGTATAAATCTTTTTAAGGCTTTTTTTTTTTTTTTTTTTCTTGAGACAGGCTCTCACTCCAATTGTCCAGGCTGGAGTGCAGTGTTATGATCTCAGCTCACAGCAGCCTCACCATCCTGGACTCAGGTGTTCCTCCCACCTCAGCCTCCTGAGTAGCTGGGACCAAAGGCTTGCACCACCGTGCCTGGGTCGTTTTTTTGTCTTTTTAGTAGAGATGGGGTTTTGCCATGTTGCCCAGGCTGGTCTTGAACTCCTGGTCTCAGGCAATCCACGTGCCTCAACCTGCCAAAGTGCTGGGATTACCTGCATGAGTCATTGCACCTGGCCCTTTTGAAGGCTTCCTGAGGGTCATTGCCAAAGTTCTGGCCTTTTTAAAGGGGCAGTAAGAAAACTGTTTTGTGGCAGTCATAGAGGCTCTCACTGATCCCAGGGGAAGGGTTTGCCTCTCAGCTGACTGGAAACCAAACAAACATTTTTATATACTGAAAAATGGCTCACCAGTGGTGGCCTTCATGTAGAGGTGCAGCCTGCTTCATCCATTCCTGAAGGCAATTAACATCCCAAGAATGTGTTTGTAGGACTGCAAGATTCCCCCAGAGCTATTTTCCAAATGCTAAAAATAGTTTTTTAAAAAATTAGTGTCAGTGTTCATGAATGACAATTCTTTTGTTAAGTGTCCCAGATATCTGGAGAATAGGCATGTTTGTGTGTGTGTATGTGTGTGTGTGGTGTGTGTGTGTGATGTATAGAAACACAACACACATACACACACAATCAGACTCCAATGAACACAATAAAGATGCTTATCGTATATCTTCAATGAAGGAGACAATTTCTCCATTTTCAACACACACAATTTTCAGTCACATTTTCTTTAGACAGGATAGGTGATGTCACCTGCTGTTACTGCAGAAATAAAGGCTCCTCTCCCCCTTTGTAACATACACTGATGGATGGAAGCATCGGCATTTGCTAACAAATTACTATACCTGCTGTTTGGTGCTATTTCCTCCTCCATCTGCCTCCTAGGCAGACATTTTTTGCCTATCTGAAGCCATTTGAACTCCCAGTTCAAAGGATCTTTGTTAGATGGCCAATGTGTTACCAAGAACGTTGGAAGGAACTAGTAAAAGACACACATTTCATATGTGGTGGCATCATGCCAGAGTGATACTGCAAGCATTGCTTTAGTGAATGCTGGCCAGCATGCCTGCCGACACAGCAGGCAGCCGAGGTAAACAGGACCACGGTTTAATGCATATTCACAAGGTGCCTTAATCCCTTGTGAGGTGTACTGAGTGCCCACTGGGTAGTTTGTATCCCTGTTAAGAGCATACCAGTGGCAACTCCAAGGGAAGTGAACATACTAAAATATTGTAATCAGATTCCTAGGGCACTGTTTTTCTCCTAGCTCAGCGATTAGAGATTTCCCCCTGGAAATGATTTCACATGAAAGCCTGCAAATAAAAAATATTGTACTAGAAGAGGAAGGGGTTACGTATAGATGTACAGTCAGTCCAGAAATGTGCAAATATCTTTCTGCATCCTTATTTACGTGCACACACACGTACCACAAATTATATGTACTTCCCCAGCAAATGTATTCGAGAAAAAGACAGCAATGCCGTTCCACTGTTTGTGCACACATGCAGAGGAAATAGTCCATTCCAAGGTTAGACAGATACCTCTGAAGGCTCCTTTAGCTTGGGTCTCGATCATATGCATAAAGAGGCTTTTCACCGAGTGGATGACTAATTCATTCATCTTGATTGATAATTAGAACCGACAAAGAACAGATCAACACAAATCACAGGGCACAAACATCTGGGACTCAGTTTAATGAGAATACCCCAAAACCTCTTTAGTAGTAATTGCATTGCAAGCACCAAATAGCGTTCACGGTTGTTTTTGCAAATGATACAAATTAGCACCCAAGATCTGAAAAGTTTACTGACTGTAAAAACATTGGGGAATTTAGCAGGGCCCTGAGTAGCTTGGCCAAATATATGTACTAACCTAGATACATTCTGGCATATAAATTTGGGGACTTCTTGCAGTGCGGGGGGGAAAAAAAAAGTTAAGATTCTGAATCCTACTGCTGTTTGCACTTGGAACTCCCAGGTGGGCAGATTCATCTATGAGGCAGTTTTCCTTTTTCCCCACAGAATCCCTTACCAATTTCACACAAATACCCTAAGAAGTTTTAAATATCCAAGATGCTTAAAATCTGCAAGTGTAGATCCTTTGCCTTGTTAGGAAATGTAGACACCACACAAACAATTTGAAGCTTTCATGGTACCAAGTTATACCTAAAAAGCTCAGGAACCCTGTAATAAGATGTAACAATTGCCTATCTTATGGGATCTAAACAAACCTAGAGAAACAAGAAGAGATTTTCAAAGCAGTTGCCTCTGATTTTGACTTGTTTCCTTCTTCAGCCACCTCTGTCTAAGTCCAGCAAGAATTTAGGAAAAGGTGCTAATCATATAAATCCTGCAGAGGGAAATTTCAGACAAGTTAGATATGCCAAACTGAAACAGGAAGGCTTCATTAAAAAAAAAAAAAAAAAGTCACAATGAAGCAAGTGCCTTTCTCAATGCTTAGAATGCTCTTTCTCTCCTTTTACATAGTTCTCTTTCCTTCTTCAAGACTTCCCTGGCAGCGACACACCACTGTGGACTCAGGGTTCCAACTCAGACTACTTGCTTGCACTACTCTTCATCAATTAGCCTGTTGGATCTCCACTTATTCTCTTCTGCCTTGTAAGCTTAGAAGACGTTCAATCCATGTGTGTCCACAGCACCCCATCTTTTTGAATCATACTCCTTATTATCAAACATTTTCTACCTGTAGTTTTCCCATGTGGAAGTGTCCCAAGGTCAGCAAGGCAGGCACATTCGGTGAAAAGACTACAGAAAATAGGTGGTTCCGAAAAATGGAAGGACCTCCCCAAAGTCATGCGCCCACTAACATGCAGTGAGAACTTCCAAGCACACTACCGTGGCTGATGACATGAAACAGCTAAATTGTTAAAACAGACAAAAAACCCTGCTGTCTGTCTTTTGGAGTTCCCTAGCAATACTAGTGAAATGATTTGAGATAAAACCATTTTAGGATCCTCATCTTTTTGTAGAAAAGTAAGGGCTTATTGAAACATAATCATCAAGTCCCATTGGTGATGGTTGCAGCTGCCTTGTTGAAGATAATGGAAATGAGAAATTATATCCACATTATATATCTGCAAAAGCTTCCAGAAGATATTTCAGAGTCATTCTAGGGAAGAACAGAAATGGACACATCATATCCTGGTGTTTCAACAAATTCCACTCCCCACAGTATTTTACTTCAAGTAAAATCAAACAAATGTAAAACTAATTTAGAAAAATATTCAAGAAGGAAAATGTCACTAGAAGGGTTTAAATGAACATTAAATGCACCTGGAAGTGGAAGAGTAGTGCTAGCTTTCTTTGCCTTGGAGTCTCTTAAGAATGCAGGTGGGACCTCATGTTGGAATACAAGTTTCCAGGCCTTTTTCCTTTTTCTTTAACACCAGCTAAGCCCCCATGTCTAAGTCCCAGTTGCCCCTGTGCCGTTTGTATCTAGCATGTGAAGCAACTTCTTTTTTTTGTTTTTTTTTTTTTTTGAGACGGAGTCTCGCTCTGTCGCCCAGGCTGGATTGCAGTGGCATGATCTCGGCTCACTGCAAGCTCCGCCTCCCGGGTTCACGCCATTCTCCTGCCTCAGCCTCCCGAGTAGCTGGGACTACAGGCGCCCGCCACCTCGCCCGGCTAGTTTTTTTGTATTTTTTAGTAGAGATGGGGTTTCACTGTGTTAGCCAGGATGGTCTCGATCTCCTGACCTCGTGATCCGCCCGTCTCGGCCTCCCAAAGCGCTGGGATTACAGGCTTGAGCCACCGCGCCCGGCCGTGAATCAACTTCTATAAGCAAGGAGCAATATTTTGATATGGACATAAAATTTTAAATGGCAGGTAATGAAATGGCCTGTGAAGTGGTATAGTTGGAAATAACATTTCAAAATTTAATTTTTTTTTTTTTTTTTTAAATACAGTCGCGTTTTGTTGCCCAGGCCGGAGTGCAGTAGTGTGATCTTGGCTCACTATAACCTCTGCCTCCTAGGTTCAAGTGGTTCTCATGTGTCAGCCTCCTGAGTAGGTGGGATTACAAGTGTGCACCACCACGCCCAGCTAATTTTTTAATTTTTAGTAGAGCCGGGAGGTTCGCCATGTTGGCCAGACTGGTCTTGAATTCCTAGCCTCAAGTAATCCTTGCTCCTTGGTCTCCCCAGGCGGTGGGATTACAGGAATGAGCTATTGTGCCTGGCAGAAATGTCTCTATGAACACTTAGTAGCCACCTGACCTATAACAGCTAGAAAGGGGTGGGAAAACTATGGGCCGATCTGGCTGCCCCACTTTTGTATAGCCTATGAGTTTAAGAATGATTTTAACCTTCTTAAGCGGTTGAAAAAAATCAAAAGAAGACTAATATTTTGTGATATGAGAAAATCATATGGAATTAAAATGTCAGTATCCATCAATCAGGTTTTATTGGAATATAACCACACCATTCATTTCCATCTTGACTATGCCTGCAGAGTTGAGAAATTGGAATGAGACGTTATGATCTGCAAAACCGAAAATATTTACTATCTGACTCATCCTAGAAAAATCCTGAGCTAGAAGAAAGCATTGCTGAAGCACCATGAGGGTTGTAGACAAGATAAATGTATACTTTACAGATGAATTCAACATTTTCTCTGGAACAAAAAAGACCACACCCTTTTTCTAAACTGATAAACAGATTTTTAAAAATGTTGATGGCAGTTAACAGGGCGTAAATTCACATGCTTCCATGCCCCTCTGTTCCAGCATTCAGCCTCTGTGCCAGCATTCACTGCATTTTAAAAATTGTACGTGGTCCAGTTTGGTTATTTACTCATATCGTTGTCTTTGTCTTCTTAATTATAACTTGATAAATTATTTGTGGCACCACTCTTCCAATATACTTTTAAATCCAGGTTAAATATTTCACTTAATAGCACAACTAAAGGAATCCCAAAGTATCCAAGTGGTAATTAAATATTTTAAAGAAGAGATCAAGCAAAGGTGTAGAAAATTCCAAGGAGACAGCATTAACAGTGGCTCAGTAATGAGAAACAATCTGGAAAATACAGTCTATAAACAAGTACCTCCCTGCTTAATTCCCCACTCATTTACAATATTCCAGGCAGAGATTTTAAATGGAAAGACTGTCTTATTCTACAGAGAATCTAATGAATTTAGCACTTAGAATGAATTCATCTGGGAGGGGTTTAAAAGGAATTTTTATCTTGTCAAATTTATTGTATCAAAAACCTAGTAAAAAGTAAAAATGTATTTTACATCACACGGTGTGTACTACATCTTGTTAATGTAATATAAGTAGAGACGTTCTCTTCAAAAATTCAAAAACATTTGTTTTAGGAAATGTTTAATGGGTAAGACTGAAAATACTAAAAATAACTTGAAATTCAAATCTGGACAATTCTCTCAATGTTAGGGTCATTTGAGCCAGATCATTTGAAAAGAAAAAGGACAATTCCTTTTAATCTTCAAAACACAATTACTGTATAGTGTTAGAGTTGGTTGGCAAGAGGAGGTATCTTAGCTTAATCAATACTGTAATTACAACAGCACAATTCCAATTCACCAGAACATCCACAGGCCTTCCTGTTAAAAACTTGCAACTGCTGTACTCCACTACAAAATCCTGTATGTCTGGGTTTGTTATTAACTCTAGGTTTGAATTAGAATTCCCTATCTTACAGCTTGGAGCTAAACTCTGTTTACAAAACAGTATTTACACTTGACTAATTTTGCAGATCAAACTAATTAAATCAATTAAACTGGTGATTAACCAAATGAAGGCTGATTGCAAAAATTAGTGGGTTTATTTTGGAGGACTGGAAGTAAGCTAATTACTGCAGTGATTACTTGAACCTGTAGTACTCTAAATGTGGTATAAATTGAAACCTCTTCGTGAATTAGACTGGGAATTCATTACAGTTTAAAGCACTGTTAATACTATTCAGTCTGTTCCTCCTTGGGGAAAATTTCCTCTCTCTGTGTTTTGTATACTGATAAACAATCACTTGGGTTATGTGCATTTTGTGGTGCAACCAGTAAAATAAGGGAGGCTGAAGAAAAGTTATTTTAGAGTGATAAACACCAGTGCCTGTCAAACTTTAATGTGCATATGAAACACCTGAGGATCTTGCTAAAAGGCAGATTATAATTTATGATGACGTGGGTGGAAGTGGTAGTTGGGGTTGCAGTGGAAGCACAGTATGGGAGGTGTTCATGCAAGTGTGTGTGTGTGTGTGCCTCTCTGCATATGAGTATGCATGTGTGCTAAGATGCTGCCTGTCTATCAAGCTCCCAGGTGATGTTGATGCTGCTGGTTCTTGGACCACACTTTGAGCAACAAGCACATACATTGAAGCAGGGACTGTTGAACTGTTAGAATTAGATTTTGATGCTTCAGGATGGGATATGGAGACCAAGCTATCATTATATTCCCTGATGATGAAACCTGACCCAATTTCAGTAGCAATGCCTGAGCAGGTAGCCTCGGCATCAACTGATTCAGTAATGGCTCCTATTGATGAGTCCTCATCGGTGGCTTTTCTCATGGTCTTCTCATGCAGGTGTGTTAGTAACAGATTATTTATATCCATACATAATGCACTCTACTAATTGGTTTTTAAAGCATATCATTTTAACAAAATGTGAATGTGGCTGAGCATGTGGTCTACATTTGGCTGAATTAAATATCACTGAGCTTTCTGCTGTTTTGCCTTAGCTTTGAATTTGGGAGATGTTATTTACAATAATGAAAGAGAGGCTTTGGGTTTTGTCTAAAGACACAGTTAGGTCTAGGAGAGAGATGTTGATTTTTATGCAAAATTTAAAGGGATGCAAGCAATTTCCTTTTGCAGCCATGCTGGAGAAGATGTAGGCATGTTATTTCCAGTGTTTCTGTTATTTTCAATGTTTCAGCTATTGTCATGTTATTTTCAGTGTTGCTTCCACTTTAAAAATTGGGGGAAAAAGTTAATTTTCTCAGTTAATCAATGAACCTGTCTTGACATTTGGTTTCCTGCGTGTTGTGGGTTCATAGCAAGAAACACCTTATCCCTACAGGAAATCCCACAACCTTTAGCAATGACTATTCATTGCCGTTTGATAAGTAGTACCCCCCGTGTGCCAGGGGCTAGAGAGTGCAAATTTAAACAAATTAGGACCACCGACTGTGTTTTAATAAAGACAGAGCTCCTAGAAAGGGTAGGCCCTTCTGAAGAGTTTCCATCTGTTGCGACAACAACAATAGCGTGGCTACACAAAACAGCTTTACATTAGAAACGGATTGCGCAGGGCTTTGAAAAGTTGCCTAAAAGTTCATCAGAAACACTTTTGGTTGCAATTTTTGTTGACATGCTTCTTAGATTACTTTTTCATGTTAGTCTGGTGAAAGTATTTGAATTTTTTCTGTATGCTCACAGACATTTGCAAGCTGCCAGCTCCCCAGTCTGGATGTGAACTAGCATCACAGAATCTGGTGGGTGAAGATGGAGAAGGTGCAGGAGGTTGAAATGAGTCCTTATAGATCCCAGAGAAACAGCTTTACAAAGGAAACTCTGATTGTCCTCTTTCTTCTAAAACTTAAAAGTAGTAAAAATAAATAAAAATTATAGGCTGGAACTTCTTGAGTGATTGATGCCAGGCTTTGGAGAGTTTGTCAAGTTGAATCAGTTGAAGGAATTTAGCATAAAAATTGAAAAGTTTTCTTGCCTTAGCAAAAATCATCAGAATATTTCTATTAATTACCAACTGGCGATTGACAGAATTCCTAATTATAGAAGACAAAAACAAGTGACCACATAATCAACTGAGAGACTGTGTGCAGGTGACAGTTGCTTCCGTGAACTCACCATGGTCTGAGACTGCACATTTGGATTTTGTCCACTGACCTAGAGTGGATCTATCTTTTCAGGGCAAAATGACAGTGACTGAAATATATATATATATATTTATAGGCATTCAGGTGTGTGTACTAGTACATAGCTCTCCTCTCCCAGATACACACAGCAGGAATCCTAGTGTCTGTTACACTCTCAGGAAGTTGGTTTAATACTTTACAATGGGAAGGATACTTGTCTAGAGGTCGGCATGCTCACACAGACCTGCCCAGTACATTCATTTCCTGTAGGAAAAGCTAACACTACCCAATTATCAGATGCTTGTCGATATTAGGGAGAACTTCTCAGTTAAGATGGCATGGGACCCTCTTCCCACTGTAAGGATAGCCTTTTCACAGAAGGCTTCACGGCCATAGGCACAGACAACAACAGCCATGATTCTTCTGTTTGAAATTTTCTATATTTCTTCTAAACCCTTCTCTACATACCTCTTCCTCCTAACGGGATGCAATGACATTAATTAATGACTTATCAACTATAACCCCACTCCTAGTCCATCTTTTGGAAATGCATCCCAAATCAACTTGAAGGCAATGGGAAGAGATGGAAGGGACCTGTGCACTTCGTGACTACACTGAGCAGCTGCCGATGGAGCTGCCCAACTCAGGATTTCCTCATCATGTAACACTTTTTTTTTTTTTTTTTTTTAATTAAGCCACTTGACTTGAGGTTCATGTTCTGTGCAGATGAAAGCAACAGGACAGCTGGGCGCAGTAGCTCACACCTGTAATCCCAGCACTTTGAGAGGCCAAGGCGGGTGGATCACCTGAGGTCAGGACTTCAAGACAAGCCTGGCCAACATGATGAAACCCCATCTCTGCTAAAAATACAAAAAATTAGCTGGGCGTGGTGGCGGGTGCCTGTAATCCCAGCTACTTGGGAGGCTGAGGCAGGAGAATCACTTGAACCCAGGAGGTGGAAGTTGCAGTGAGCCAAGATCAAGTCATTGCACTCCAGCCTGGGCGACAGAGCAAGACTCCGTCTCAAAAAAAAAAAAAAAAAAAAAGAGCCAAACTCTGTCTAAAAAACAAAAAAACAAAAAACAAAAAAACAGGAGCTTTTCTTCTTGACAAAGGGACTACTTTTTTTCCTTATGCAACCCAGATCTTTGGACACTTCCTGCGTTTGTGCTGGACGAACACTGGAATTTTCATCGTGCCAGTTGATTCCATGTCTCTATTTTTCAGATGAATAAATGGCTTGAATAAATGAATCCAGAACTTAGTAGTTACACAAAACTGTACCAGAACTCTCTCAATTATTGTCAGCCAAGATGGCCTTTTCCCCAAAACTGGATCATAGTTCCTGGGAAAACTTTTCTCCCAAAAGCTGAGTGGATTGAGCCAGTGT
This sequence comes from Macaca nemestrina, assembly GCF_043159975.1. NCBI lineage: Eukaryota > Metazoa > Chordata > Mammalia > Primates > Cercopithecidae > Macaca > Macaca nemestrina. Next base: position 142,196,136 of record NC_092131.1, read on the forward strand.
TCCCACATCTGTCTTCTCATGCAGAGAGTCCCAGTAAAGAATAAATGTATTTCCTTTAGATGCAAACTTTTACCTGCCCTGCCCAAGTTTGGAATTAAAGCCTATTTAAGATTTCACCCAGGTCACTTTTCCATACCTCCGCACTTTTGCTGGGTGTAGCATTTAAAATGTTAAGCCAATTTGCATTTTATTATTTCATTATTTCAAAAAGTACCCACTCAAGGATTGATTTACCAATGAGATGTTACCATAAACTAGGTAAATAGCACAATGTAATTTACAATATGGAGATAAAAGGACTTATCCGTAGACTAGAATAAGAAGCATGTAACCAGTTAATGAAATTTATAGTAACTTACAGTGGGAATATTTAACATTAAGAGTGCAGTCTCAACTAATCTGGAAGTTGGGGTGATTCTTTTCTGAGTGTTCTTTTGAGGTCTAACTTATGCAGAGTAGTCAATGTATTAGCTCAACTTGCAGTGAAATGGATTAATTTGTCCCTCAATATTGCTTGATTTCAGGTGTGAAAAGAAGCAGAGAGAAATCCTCTTGAGACCTTGAGGAAGACTGACATACGCTTTTGAAAGGTTTCCTAAGAGTTTATGTAGATACACTCATGGAGCAATCTTGAACACCTCATATGTGAGAGGCATCAGGCATTTTGTCAGGTGCTGAGGAGTTTGTGAAGATGCATTAGACTTAGATTCTGCTTCCACGAGGATCCAGATAAGACACTGACTTAAAATAGTGACAGAAAAAGAGAAAAGTGACTCCAGGATGTTGCTCCTTGAGAAATGTGAGGGGCATGACGCTACTGAGGGAAACAGGGCCATGGGGAGGGAGGTGTTTCTGTCCTTAGATGAGCTTGGATCTTAGGGTGTTAAATTTCAGATGTTGCAGGATCGATCTGTAGACATATTTTATGTAGCTGGAGACCATGAGGCTATTAGAATTTTTTTTTTTTTTTTTTTTTTTTTTGGGATGGAGTCTTGCTTTGTCGCCCAGGCTGGAGTGCAGTGGTGCAATCTCGGCTCACGGCAACCTCCGCCTCCCAGGTTCAAGCGATTCTCCTCCCTCAGCCTCCCAAGTAGCTGGGACTACAGGCGCCCACCACCATGCCTGGCTAATTTTTTGTACTTTTAGTAGAGATGGGGTTTCAGCCTGTTAGCCAGGATGGAGGCTGTTTGAATTTTACGTAGTACTCCAGTTGAATTTATTTTAATGCGTTTTCTTCACATTAATAACTAGACCATCCTTAATAGATAAGCCTTTTTGTTTAGAAATTCATTAGAGCTCCATACTAATAAAATATTAGGAGTGACGGGGTGCTTTTCAAGTCAAAACTGGAAGGAAACACCCAGCAGATCACTTTGCTTGCCCCTTGTTTGGGCCAGTTTTAAACACAACATTGGGAAACACCACAGCCCGGTGGAAAGCTCACTGGCTTGGATATCAGAAGATGCGAATTCTTTTTCTGACCAGTAATGTGACCCTTGGAAAAGTCACTTAGTCTTTTTGCAATATTGTTTTCTCATCTGTAAAGGTAGATAGGACTCATTAATCACAAAGACTCTTGTAGATCTTTCTTTCCATGATCTCTATTGTACATTGTTGATCACTCACCAACTTTATTTTACCCTTGACATCTCTCTCCATCAGAGGTGTTTTAAAAAATTTGTACAATTTTTTAGCTTCCCAAAACATAATCATTATTTTCTTATTTGTTTCTTTTAATTTTACTTTAAGTTCTGGGATACATGTGCTGAATGTGCAAGTTTGTTACATAGGTATATATGTGCCATGGTGGTTTGCTGCACCTATCAACCCATCGTCTAGGTTTTAAGCCCCACATGCATTTGTCCTAATGCTCTCCCTCCCCTTTCTCCTCACTCCCCAACAGGCCCCGGTTGTGATGTTCCCCTTCCTGTGCCCATGTGTTCTCATTGTTCAACTGCCCCTTATGACTGAGAACATGCAGTGTTTGGTTTTCTGTTCCTGTGTTAGTTTGCTGAGGATGATGGTTTCCAGCTTCATCAAGTCCCTGCAAAGGACATGAACTCATTCTTTTTTATGGTTTCATAGTATTCCATGGTATAAACTATTTTAAATTTCATATGGAACCTAAAAAGAGCCTATATAGCCAAGACAATCTTAAGCAAAAAGAACAAAGCTGGAGGCATCATGCTAACTGACTTCAAACTATACTGCTAGGCTACAGTAATCAAAACAGCATGGTATTGGTACCAAAACAGATATATAGACCAATGTAACAGAACAGAGGCCTCAGAAATAGCACCCATTTGTTTCTTACTGAGCCCTAAAATGATGCCCTTATTGATAACACCTCCATTCAGATGAGGAAACTGGGACATAAAGAGAGTAAAGGGCTTGTCTAAGGTTCCCATCTGGTGTGTGTCAGAGCTGGGACTCATACCCAGGTCCTCTTCCTATCTCACCCCCTACACACACAAATCTTTCCACCCCAACATGCTGCAGTGTTCATTAGGTCCACGCTTGAATAGACTTTAAAAGAAAAACTCTTGTAAAGACATAATTAACATTTGGGATTAATTGCACATACAAAGATATTTTTAAACTTTTTCTTCTGAAATAATTTTCTATTACAGAAAATTTACAAAAATAGTACAGAGATTTCCTGTATACCTCTTACCCCGCTTCTCCTAAATGTTAACATCTTATACAACCATAGTACATTTGTCAAAACTAAGAAATTGACATTGGTATAATAATATTAAACTACAGACTTAATTTGGATTTCACCAGTTCAAATTTTAATGGACTAATTAGAGTAAATTGTTGAGTTGGAATAGGGTCATAGATATAAGGTCTTCTGGCCCCCATCAAGTAATACTATGCACAGATGTGTATGTACGGCTGGCCTTACAGCAGATACAGACTACTAACACCAAAGCATCCTCGTCTTTGATTTGAAAGTCAACAGACATAGGAAGCTGCAATTATGAGAAAAACAGTGGCCACAGGGAGCGTTGATAACCCAAAGTCCAAATGCTTAAGATTGTGACCTGGACACCAGGTAGCAGACCAAAGAAACGTTTCAGATTCTGTCTTTTATGGACAAGGTGTTCACAATCACCATCCATCATTTCCTGAGTACAATCTTTTCCTGGAAGATATTGCAGTATTATTCAAAACGTGCCAAAGTGGGCAGGAGATCCCAAGAGTAATTGTGAGTTATGAGGTCATGGGGACCTCATTGCAAACTATTTGCAAAACTTAATTGGGGTAATAAATAAACTAAGCATGTAAATTAGATTGAAGACTACTGTGTGAATTAGAAGGAGGCCATTAGCCTGTGTAGTCAAAATGCCTTCTTCCTGTTCTGTAATATTTGCTGAGTTGAACTGTTAATCGAAGGAGCGTTAAATTCAGATATCCTAAAATTTCAGAACTAAAATAACTTGGAAATAAAGCCATTTAATCAGATCCTTTCCGGACCAAAGAGTAAGCTTTATTTTTTATGATGGGTACTTAGGTACTTCTCAAATAGAGGATGGTCTGGCATTCACGTCCAAATCCATATGCCCCCCAGGGTGTGAATTCATCTTAGCTAGTGTACTTAGAAGCAAATGTAGAAGGGAAAAAATGAGGCTCAAAAGGAATAAAATAAGGAAGCCATTTCCAATCGACGAAAACAAACAGATCTGTAGGTCGAAATGAGACTGTCCCCTCCCTCTTTTCTTTCTTTTGTTTTTTTAAACCATGTGGTCAAAAATAACTTCAGGCCTGACATTTCTCTTTCATATGTCTGAAGAATGAGTAAAGGGACCTCTTGGAGGTAAATATAAATATTAAAAAAAAAAGAGAAAGAAACCAAACGCCCAAACACCGCATCTAATCATCGGCCTAAGTCAAGTCTTACAGCAGCCTTTTTTTTTTTTTTTTTTTTTTAAAGCAGTTGATTGAATGAATACAAATGCCTCTCTGTTGTCACTTGGGATGCCACTTGATATATCCCATTTTCTAGACTCTAATTATTCCATTTGTAGACATGAATGCCATTTAGATGTAAGCTAATTCAGCATGGTAACTCAATTAGATTTGTACCGACTTGGATTTATGAAACATCAATGGGTTCTTGGTGAGACCAATGGGACTGCGGGTGATTCATCCCAAAGTCTCACTGACACAGCCTCTCAGGAGCTCAATTAAACATGCCAGCCATGAGGATGTTTTTTAGCTGGAATGTTTCACAATTAAAATAAAAAAGATTCCTGTGTTTCTCTGTGCACATGGCCCAGCAGAAAAGAAAGACCTGTAATAACAAGGATTGAAGTTTCCCTTTAGGTTGTATGTTATCTCCAGCAAAGAAGGCTGTTTCACTTGGCCGTGTTCCAGCACCTGTGTGGCCAAACGTGGTTGTTGACCCATGTGGCAAAGGCCGTGGCACTTCACAATTTGCCTCCCATTCAAAGGCACTCAATAAATGTTGGATGAACTAAATTGGTAAATTCATCTTAGAGCCTGTATCTGCATCTTGACTCTCAGAGCTGAAAGGCAGATGCTAATACCACATTAGATTTGTAAAAATAGGAGAAATCTCAAAGTGATGAAAATTATGCTGTGTTTTCAGCCTAAAAGGCCCATGGTGAGAAAATGGGGGAAAAGATGTGAACCACAATTGTCCCCTAACAGTACTTTTAGTTTGTAAAATTACCCTTTTCCAAAAAAATGATTTTACTGTGCAGTTCTGTGCTGGGCGTAGACATGCAGGCAAGCTCCTGCCGTGTTAAGGGCCGATGCCTGGCAGAGATCTGCCTCACACTCCTTGTCCTTCACTGTGGGAGTGTTTGATGATGCAAGGACCCACAGGTCCTCAACCTGGGGCTTGACACAGGGCGCATAGTTAGAAACACTGTGTGAATTCACGAAACAGCATAATGGGCATGAACTCACTCTGTCAATGATGAAACACTGTGGAAATGTCTGTTGTCATTTTCCTAAATCAAGTCTTAGTTAAGAAAGACATTACTTTGTTATTCCAAGATCTGGATGAGGGACGACACAAAGGGGAAAGAGATTCAATGTTATCATCTCTCTCTTTATTGCCTTCTCTCAATTTAATACTCCACTATTTCTATTGTGAGATTATTATTGTTGCAGAACAGTAGTAGTAGTAAAAGTACTAACAGTGAGTGGCAAGTAGTAGTGGCCATAGTAATACTTAGTCAAGTATTGTAAGTAACATTTGCTTTGCATGTTAGAATTTTCAAAGTGCGGTTCACATAAATTGTGTCCTTTCATCCCCACAAGACTCCTGCAGAATAGACATCATTTCCTCTATTTTACAGCTGAGGAAACCGCTCGAGAGGTGGTTTTTTGTCTTGGCTAAAATCATGCAGCTAAATCTCAGTGAAGATAGTATTTCAACCTTGTCCTTTCTCTGTAAATTCTCATGTGGTATAGAAGAAGGAACATGATGTTTAGATCAGAAAACACTGTTTTACTTTCTGGTTTTATAATTTTGAATGTTTCATGAACTGATAGATAAATTTAGCCTCAGCACATGACGAATCTGAGGCCATTCTTAAGTTTGAGTTGGCTAAAACTTCCAAATTTTTATTTTTAAAATCAATCCCTGAGACTGTCAGATTATACTAGCACAGCATCAGAAGGTAGAAGCACCAGGGAATGGGATTAATGTTGTCTAGAGAGAGGAGCTTCTCCAAGCCTATGCACCTACGTTTCTTTAATCTCAAGGGAGCCTTGATTTAATTGGAAATAAAGGTTAGGACTCCCTTGTATTGTTCTTGGGGCAACTCCTTTCTTGCTTCTAATTTCCGACAGCAATGGTCTCTGCAAAGATTTTTTTGAAGAACCACCTACAATAGGGGACATGAGTTTATTTGTACCACATCGGCATCAAATAACACATGCATAATTCATTGTAATCTTGCTGTAGCCTCAGAAACCAACTCTCCTTGGCTCCCTTTCATTCCAGGAAATGCCATCTCGGGTGGCAGAGGGGAACATCAGAATGACCAGTGCTGGGGTCAGGAGCTGCCAAGTCTCCCTTATCTTACTCTGCCACTGACCCCTAGGGATTTAGGGCAGCCACCAGCTGGCTGGGCAGCCTTAGGCAATTCACCCAACTCCTTGAGACTTATATTCTTCATCTGTGCCAAAACTGCTCCCCTCAGAAACTCTTGGAAGCATTAAATAAAATGATATGTGTGAAATTATTTTGTAAACCATTTAAACCATGCTTCCTGCCCTTTTTCCCCAAGGGACACTATACCATAACCCGCTATATCTTTTTTAAAAAAAAATCTACGCTTGTTAAATGCCACATCTTAGAAACTTACAATATACTTTGACATATTAAAGATTCTGAGCCCGGACATAATGGGTCACATCTGTAATCCCAACACTTTGGGAGGCCAAAGCAGGACAATTACTTGAGCCCAGGAGTTCGAGACTAGCCTGGGCAACATAGTGAAACCCTGTCTCTATAAAAATAAAAAAATGAGCCAGGTGTGGTGGCATGTGCCTGCAGTCCCAGCTACTCAGGAGACTGCGGCAGGAGGATCCCTTGAGCCCAGGAGTCCAAGGCTGCAGTGAGCTATGATCATGCCACTGCATTCTAGCCTGGGTGACAGAGTGAAACCCTGTCTCTAAAAATAAATAAATAAATAAATAATCTGAGAGGTCCTGAGAAATAAATTCTGTGGAACTGTGTTCAATGCAATGTTTCACAAGCTATTTGACCACAGATTTGTTTTTGTTGTTGTTGTTGAGATGGGGTCTTGCTTTGTTGCCCTGGCTGGAATGCAGTGGCATGATCTTGGCTCACTGCAACCTCCACCTCCCAGGCTCAAGTGATCCTCCCACCTCAGCCTCTCAAGCAGCTGGTACTACAGGTATGTACCACCGTGCCCAGCGAATTTTTGTATTTTTTGTTTGGTAGAGACAGGGTTTCGCCATGTTGCCCAGGCTCATTTTTCATTTAATACCTAACGTCAAGTTGTGCTGCAGTCAGCTTTAAAGACCTGAATCCACACAACTCATTCTCAGGGCTTTGTGAGGGGCAGGGTCTCCTTCTTGCCACCTCTATCTGCCTCAGCCCTCTTCTGTGTTGACAGGGTCCCCCAAAGGTTGGCAAAGATGACCTCCAGCAGCCCCAGACTTCTGCTTAGGAATCCAGCAGAAAGAGCGTCTCTTCCCCAATAATTCTAGAAGTGGTGCCAATCTCACTGATAAACCCTGATTGTGCTCAATCTTTAAGCAATGGCTGTGTGCAGGAGTAAGGAATTCTCTCACTGGTCAGGCCTAGATTACATGTTCACTTCTGGAAGGAGGCGGGATCAGTCATATCTAAGCCAGGTGGACTGAAAACAGGAGAAGTGGGTCTCTAAAAGAATAATGTTACAAAATGGGGGTGTTGGTGGTAGTGAAGGAATTCTAGACAGGAAAAAATCCAGGAGCTCTCATATCTCTTGTCCATCATTTCTCTTCCTAGGGCAGAGGTTTATAAACTTTGGTATACATAGGAATCCCCCATAAAATTTATTGAAAATACCGATCTCAGGGCCTTACCCTACTTCTAAGATTCTGATTCCATATTCTGAGGTATTGTCTGGAAATCAGTCCTTTCTGCAAGCATGAAATACAGGTGATCCAAGTACCATATTCTGAGAAATAAGGGCAATAAGAAAAACAAACTTCTACCCATTCTCAATCTTTGCTGCATGTCAAAATAAACATTTTTTTTCCCCCAAATCAGATGCCTGAGCACTACCCGGCAATCTTCCAAAGCAACATTTGCAGGGGTAAGGCTGGCAAAGTAGATGTGGATCCACAGGTGTTTCTGATGGACCCTAAAGCAATGATTCTTGACATTTACTGTGTATATGAATGAGCTGGGATCTTCTTAAAATGTAGATTCCGATTCAGCAGTTTTAGGGTAAGGCCTAAGATTCTGAATTTCTAACAAGCTCTGAGGCAATGCCACTGCTGCTAGTGCATGGACCATGCTTTGAGCAGGAAGACACTACAGGCTGAGGGCCACCCTGTGTATTTGATTTGTACATTTTAAGGTGTTTCTGAACGGGCCAACCAACCTGCCAGGGAGCATAAAGAGACTTGTTTCTTTTTTTTCTTTTTTTTTTTGAGACGGAGTCTTGCTCTGTCGCCCAGGCTGGGGTGCAGTGGCCGGATCTCAGCTCACTGCAAGCTCCACCTCCCGGGTTTACGCCAGTCTCCTGCCTCAGCCTCCTGAGTAGCTGGGACTACAGGCGCCCGCCACCTCGCCCGGCTAGTTTTTTGTATTTTTTAGTAGAGACGGGGTTTCACCGTGTTAGCCAGGATGGTCTCGATCTCCTGACCTCGTGATCCACCCGTCTCGGCCTCCCAAAGTGCTGGGATTACAGGCTTGAGCCACCGCGCCCGGCCGAGACTTGTTTCTAATAGGATTTATTCATAGTGATATTTCTCACTTTTTTCCAAGATGTGTAGAGCTTATTTTACTTTATTTTATTTTTATCTTTCCTAGAGACAGAGTTTTACCATGTTGGCCAGGCTGGTCTCCAACTCCTGACCTCACGTGATCTGCCTGCCTCGGCCTCTCAAAATGCTGGGATTACTGGCATGAGCCACCGCACCCAACCTAGAGTTCATTTTAAAGTAGTTCAAAGTGAACACAGTCCAGCCCCTAAAAGCTGGAGTATGCATGTGTACATTTTTTATTTAATTAACACTTTGGTGCTCCAGGTCTCAGCTAGACTCTGGAAAGACAAAGAAAAGTGAGACAGGATCTCTTATGGAGCTCGCAGTGAGGGTGAACCATCATCCTGGTTCTCCCAGAACTGCAAGTGTGACCTTAGCAGTCACACTTTATCAGGGAGGAAAGACATGTAGACCAATAACCATATACAACTAGTGAGGGCAGAGGAGGAGTGAGATGGCTTGAATATTTGTCCTCTCCAAACCTCATGTCAAAATGTAATCCGCGATGTTGGAGGTGGGGCTTAGTGGGAAGTGTTTGGGTCATGGGGGGAGCAGCTCCCCCACGAATTTCTTTGTGCTGTCTTTGAGATACTGAGTGATCTGTCGTGAGATCTGGCTGTTTAAAAATGTGTGACACCTTCTCCTTCTCTCTCTCTCTTCTCTCTCTCTCTCTCTACACTTTTGCCATGTGATATGCTGACTCTCCTTTCACCTTCTGCCATGATTGTAAGTTTCCTGAGGCCCTCACGAGAAGGCGAGCAGATGCTATAGCTATGCTTCCTGTACAGATTGCAGAACCATGAGCCAGTTAAAACTCTTTTCTTTCTTCTTTCTTTCTTTCTTTTTTCTTTCTTTCTTTCTTTTCTTTCTTTCTTTCTCTTTCTTTTTCTTTCTTTCCTTCTTTCTTTTTCTTTCTCTTTCATTCTTTCTTCTTTCTTTCCTTTTTTTTTTTTGAGATGGAGTCTCACTCTGTTGCCCAGGCTGGAGTGCAGTAGCATGATCTCAGCTCACTGCAACCTCCACCTCCTGGGTTCAAGCAATTCTTCTGCTTCAGCCTCCCAAGTAGCTGGGACTACAGGTGTGTGCCACCACACCCGGCTAATTTTTGCATTTTTTTAGTAGAGGCGGGTTTCACCATATTGGCCAGGCTGATCTTGAACTCCTGACCTCATGATCTGCCCGACTTGGCCTCCCAAAGTGCTGGGATTACAGGCATGAGCCATCGCGCCCGGCCTAAAACTCTTTTCTTTATAAATTACCCAGCCTCAGGTATTTCCTTACATAGCAATGCAAAAATGGCCTAACACAAGCAACCAGCTAATTCATCCCGAGGGATTAGGAAAAAATGAGGCTAAATCTGGCCTTGGAGGCTGGATAGACCTTCACCAAGCTGGAGGATGAGATGAAGAAGAGGAACATTGAAGGCAGAGGGAAAAGCGGATGTGAAAGTACGAAGATACATGCACATGCAGACACCCTAACTGCTCTGTTCTGAATGCAACAAAGTTCAGGAATCTGCACATACTGATTCACTGGAAAAGCTTTTTCCCCCGGAATAAAGCTCAGGCTACCTCAAGTGAGTGAATAAAACCCCATCCTGTAACTCTGGCAACATGCCTATTTTCTCATAGCCGTTTCTCATAGCTTGGCAAACAAAGTTTTCATGACTTGTTCCTGGATGTTTATCTGGCCATATTTCTGTGCCCTGTTTTGGTTCATTCATCTGTTCGACAAATACAAATACTTATCCTATACTTGTGCGCCAGAATGGTTCTAAGCACTTACAATATGTCAGCAAACACCCACCCACCCCTTCCCTCACAGAGCATACATTCTAGAAAGGGAAATAGACAATGAGCAGTAAATATTTCTTTTTTTGGGGGGGGATGGAGTTTCGCTCTTGCTGCCCGAGCGATCTCGGCTCATGCAACCTTCGCCTCCTGGGTTCAAGCGATTCTCCTGCCTCAGCCTCCAGAGTAGCTGGGATTACAGGCATGTGCCACCACGCTTGGAATTTTGTATTTTTAGTAGAGACAGGGTTTCTCCATATTGGTCAGGCTGGTCTTGAACTCCCTGTCTCAGGTGATCCACCTACCTCGGCCTCCCAAAGTGCTGGGATTATAGGTGTGAGCCACTGTGCCGGCCCTGACTTACATTTTTTTTTTAAAATTTATTTATTATTATTATACTTTAAGTTGTAGGGTGCATGTGCATAACGTGCAGGTTTGTTACATATGTATACTTGTGCCATGTTGCTGTGCTGCACCCATCATCTCGTCATTTACATCAGGTATAACTCCCAATGCAATCCCTCCCCCCTCCCCCCTCCCCATGATAGGCCCCTGTGTGTGATGTTCCCCTTCCTGAGTCCAAGTGATCTCATTGTTCAGTTCCCACCTATGAGTGAGAACATGCGGTGTTTGGTTTTCTGTTCTTGTGATAGTTTGCTAAGAATGATGGTTTCCAGCTGCATCCATGTCCCTACAAAGGACACAAACTCATCCTTTTTGATGGCTGCATAGTATTCCATGGTGTATATGTGCCACATTTCTTAATCCAATCTGTCACTGATGGACATTTGGGTTGATTCCAAGTCTTTGCTATTGTGAATAGTGCCGCAATAAACATACGTGTGCATGTGTCTTTATAGCAGCATAATTTATAATCCTTTGGGTATATACCCAGTAATGGGATGGCTGGGTCATATGGTACATCTAGTTCTAGATCCTTGAGGAATCGCCATGCTGTTTTCCATAATGGTTGAACTAGTTTACAATCCCACCAACAGTGTAAAAGTGTTCCTATTTCTCCACATCCTCTCCAGCACCTGTTGTTTCCTGACTTTTTAATGATCGCCATTCTAACTGGTGTGAGATGGTATCTCATTGTGGTTTTGATTTGCATTTCTCTGATGGCCAGTGATGATGAGCATTTTTTCATGTGTCTGTTGGCTGTATGAATGTCTTCTTTTGAGAAATGTCTGTTCATATCCTTTGCCCACTTTTTGATGGGGTTGTTTGTTTTTTTCTTGTAAATTTGTTTGAGTTCTTTGTAGGTTCTGGATATTAGCCCTTTGTCAGATGAGTAGATTGCAAAAATTTTCTCCCATTCTGTAGGTTGCCTGTTCACTCTTATGGTAGTTTCTTTTGCTGTGCAGAAGCTCTTTAGTTTAATGAGATCCCATTTGTCAATTTTGGCTTTTGCTGCCGTTGCTTTTGGTGTTTTAGACATGAAGTCTTTGCCCATGCCTATGTCCTGAATGGTACTACCTAGGTTTTCCTCTAGGATTTTTATGGTATTAGGTCTAACATTTAAGTCTCTAATCCATCTTGAATTAATTTTCGTATAAGGAGTAAGGAAAGGATCCAGTTTCAGCTTTCTACTTATGGCTAGCCAATTTTCCCAGCACCATTTATTAAATAGGGAATCCTTTCCCCATTTCTTGTTTCTCTCAGGTTTGTCAAAGATCAGATGGCTGTAGATGTGTGGTATTATTTCTGAGGACTCTGTTCTGTTCCATTGGTCTATATCTCTGTTTTGGTACCAGTACCATGCTGTTTTGGTTACTGTAGCCTTGTAGTATAGTTTGAAGTCAGGTAGTGTGATGCCTCCAGCTTTGTTCTTTTGACTTAGGATTGTCTTGGAGATGCGGGCTCTTTTTTGGTTCCATATGAACTTTAAAGCAGTTTTTTCCAATTCTGTGAAGAAACTCATTGGTAGCTTGATGGGGATGGCATTGAATCTATAAATTACCTTGGGCAGTATGGCCATTTTCACGATATTGATTCTTCCTATCCATGAGCATGGTATGTTCTTCCATTTGTTTGTGTCCTCTTTTATTTCACTGAGCAGTGGTTTGTAGTTCTCCTTGAAGAGGTCCTTTACATCCCTTGTAAGTTGGATTCCTAGGTATTTTATTCTCTTTGAAGCAATTGTGAATGGAAGTTCATTCCTGATTTGGCTCTCTGTTTGTCTGTTACTGATGTATAAGAATGCTTGTGATTTTTGCACATTAATTTTGTATCCTGAGACTTTGCTGAAGTTGCTTATCAGCTTAAGGAGATTTTGGGCTGAGACAATGGGGTTTTCTAAATATACAATCATGTCATCTGCAAACAGGGACAATTTGACTTCTTCTTTTCCTAACTGAATACCCTTGATTTCTTTCTCTTGCCTAATTGCCCTAGCCAGAACTTCTAGCACTATGTTGAATAGGAGTGGTGAGAGAGGGCATCCCTGTCTTGTGCCAGTTTTCAAAGGGAATTTTTCCAGTTTTTGCCCATTCAGTATGATATTGGCTGTGGGTTTGTCATAAATAGCTCTTATTATTTTGAGGTACGTTCCATCAATACTGAATTTATTGAGCGTTTTTAGCATGAAGGGCTGTTGAATTTTGTCAAAAGCCTTTTCTGCATCTATTGAGATAATCATGTGGTTCTTGTCTTTGGTTCTGTTTATATGCTGGATTATGTTTATTGATTTGCGAATGTTGAACCAGCCTTGCATCCCAGGGATGAAGCCCACTTGATCATGGTGGATAAGCTTTTTGATGTGTTGCTGAATCCGGTTTGCCAGTATTTTATTGAGGATTTTTGCATCGATGTTCATCAGGGATATTGGTCTAAAATTCTCTTTTTTTGTTGTGTCTCTGCCAGGCTTTGGTATCAGGATGATGTTGGCCTCATAAAATGAGTTAGGGAGGATTCCCTCTTTTTCTATTGATTGGAATAGTTTCAGAAGGAATGGTACCAACTCCTCCTTGTACCTCTGGTAGAATTCAGCTGTGAATCCATCTGGTCCTGGACTTTTTTTGGTTGGTAGGCTATTAATTATTGCCTCAATTTCAGAGCCTACTATTGGTCTATTCAGGGATTCAACTTCTTCCTGGTTTAGTCTTGGAAGAGTGTAAGTGTCCAGGAAATTATCCATTTCTTCTAGATTTTCCAGTTTATTTGCGTAGAGGTGTTTATAGTATTCTCTGATGGTAGTTTGTATTTCTGTGGGATCGGTGGTGATATCCCCTTTATCATTTTTAATTGTGTCGATTTGATTCTTCTCTCTTTTCTTCTTTATTAGTCTTGCTAGTGGTCTGTCAATTTTGTTGATCTTTTCAAAAAACCAACTCCTGGATTCATTGATTTTTTGGAGAGTTTTTTGTGTCCCTATCTCCTTCAGTTCTGCTCTGATCTTAGTTATTTCTTGCCTTCTGCTAGCTTTCGAATGTGTTTGCTCTTGCTTCTCTAGTTCTTTTAATTGCGATGTTAGAGTGTCAATTTTAGATCTTTCCTGCTTTCTCTTGTGGGCATTTAGTGCTATAAATTTCCCTCTACACACTGCTTTAAATGTGTCCCAGAGATTCTGGTATGTTGTATCTTTGTTCTCATTGGTTTCAAAGAACATCTTTATTTCTGCCTTCATTTCATTATGTACCCAGTAGTCATTCAGGAGCAGGTTGTTCAGTTTCCATGTAGTTGAGCGGTTTTGATTGAGTTTCTTAGTCCTGAGTTCTAGTTTGATTGCACTGTGGTCTGAGAGACAGTTTGTTATAATTTCTGTTCTTGTACATTTGCTGAGGAGTGCTTTACTTCCAATTACGTGGTCGATTTTGGAGTAAGTACGATGTGGTGCTGAGAAGAATGTATATTCTGTTGATTTGGGGTGGAGAGTTCTATAGATGTCTATTAGGTCTGCTTGCTGCAGAGATGAGTTCAATTCCTGGATATCCTTGTTAACTTTCTGTCTCGTTGATCTGTCTAATGTTGACAGTGGAGTGTTGAAGTCTCCCATTATTATTGTATGGGAGTCTAAGTCTCTTTGTAAGTCTCTAAGGACTTGCTTTATGAATCTGGGTGCTCCTGTATTGGGTGCATATATATTTAGGATAGTTAGCTCTTCCTGTTGAATTGATCCCTTTACCATTATGTAATGGCCTTCTTTGTCTCTTTTGATCTTTGATGGTTTAAAGTCTGTTTTATCAGAGACTAGTATTGCAACCCCCACTTTTTTTTGTTCTCCATTTGCTTGGTAAATCTTCCTCCATCCCTTTATTTTGAGCCTATGTATGTCTCTGCGTGTGAGATGGGTCTCCTGAATACAGCAGACTGATGGGTCTTGACTCTTTATCCAGTTTGCCAGTCTGTGTCTTTTAATTGGAGCATTTAGTCCATTTACATTTAAGGTTAAGATTGTTATGTGTGAACTTGATCCTGCCATTATGATATTAACTAGTTATTTTGCTTGTTAGTTGATGCAGTTTCTTCCTAGCCTCGATGGTCTTTACATTTTGGCATGTTTTTGCAATGGCTGGTACCGGTTGTTCCTTTCCATGTTTAGTGCTTCCTTCAGGGTCTCTTGTAAGGCAGGCCTAGTGGTGACAAAATCTCTAAGCATTTGCTTATCTGTAAAGGATTTTATTTCTCCTTCACTTATGAAACTTAGTTTGGCTGGATATGAAATTCTGGGTTTAAAATTCTTTTCTTTAAGAATGTTGAATATTGGCCCCCACTCTCTTCTGGCTTGGAGAGTTTCTGCCGAGAGATCTGCTGTTAGTCTGATGGGCTTCCCTTTGTGGGTAACCCGACCTTTCTCTCTGGCTGCCCTTAAGATTTTTTCCTTCATTTCAACTTTGGTGAATCTGGCAATTATGTGTCTTGGAGTTGCTCTTCTCGAGGAGTATCTTTGTGGCGTTCTCTGTATTTCCTGGATTTGAATGTTGGCCTGCCCTACTAGGTTGGGGAAGTTCTCCTGGATGATATCCTGAAGAGTGTTTTCCAACTTGGTTCCATTTTCCCCCTCACTTTCAGGCACCCCAATCAGACGTAGATTTGGTCTTTTTACATAATCCCATACTTCTTGCAGGCTTTGTTCATTTCTTTTTCTTCTTTTTTCTTTTGGTTTCTCTTCTCGCTTCATTTCATTCATTTGATCCTCAATCGCAGATACTCTTTCTTCCAGTTGATCGAGTCGGTTACTGAAGCTTGTGCATTTGTCACGTATTTCTCGTGTCATGGTTTTCATGTCTTTCATTTCGTTTATGACCTTCTCTGCATTAATTACTCTAGCCATCAATTCTTCCACTTTTTTTCAAGATTTTTAGTTTCTTTGCGCTGGGTATGTAATTCCTCCTTTAGCTCTGAGAAATTTGATGGACTGAAGCCTTCTTCTCTCATCTCGTCAAAGTCATTCTCCGTCCAGCTTTGATCCGTTGCTGGCGATGAGCTGCGCTCCTTTGCCGGGGGAGATGCGCTCTTATTTTTTGAATTTCCAGCTTTTCTGCCCTGCTTTTTCCCCATCTTTGTGGTTTTATCTGCCTCTGGTCTTGATGATGGTGATGTACTGATGGGGTTTTGGTGTAGGTGTCCTTCCTGTTTGATAGTTTTCCTTCTAACAGTCAGGACCCTCAGCTGTAGGTCTGTTGGAGATTGCTTGAGGTCCACTCCAGACCCTGTTTGCCTGGGTATCAGCAGCAGAGGCTGCAGAAGATAGAATATTTCTGAACAGCGAGTGTACCCGTCTGATTCTTGCTTTGGAAGCTTCCTCTCAGGGGTGTACTCCACCCTGTGAGGTGTGGGGTGTCAGACTGCCCCTAGTGGGGGATGTCTCCCAGTTAGGCTACTCAGGGGTCAGGGACCCACTTGAGCCCCCAGAGGTGGAGTCTACAGAGACAGGCAGGTTTCCTTGAGCTGCTGTGAGCTCCACCCAGTTCGAGCTTCCCAGCAGCTTTGTTTACCTACTTAAGCCTCAGCAATGGCGGGCGCCCCTCCCCCAGCCTCGCTGCTGCCTTGCCGGTAGATCACAGACTGCTGTGCTAGCAATGAGGGAGGCTCCGTGGGTGTGGGACCCTCCCGGCCAGGTGTGGGATATGATCTCCTGGTGTGCCTGTTTGCTTAAAGCGCAGTATTGGGGTGGGAGTTACCCGATTTTCCAGGTGTTGTGTGTCTCAGTTCCCCTGGCTAGGAAAAGGGATTCCTTTCCCCCTTGCGCTTCCCAGGTGAGGCAATGCCTCGCCCTGCTTCAGCTCTCGCTGGTCGGGCTGCAGCAGCTGACCAGCACCGATCGTCCGGCACTCCCCAGTGAGATGAACCCAGTACCTCAGTTGAAAATGCAGAAATCACCGGTCTTCTGTGTCGCTCGCGCTGGGAGTTGGAGACTAGAGCTGTTCCTATTCGGCCATCTTGCTCCGCGCCCCCCCCCCCCCCCCCCCCCCCGACTTACATTTTTAAAGCTCCACTCTGGCTGCTGTGTTGAGAAACAACTGTGAGTAGGGGAAGGGCGTAAGGAGGGAGATTGGTTATGATGCTATTACAACACCCCAGGCAAGAGAGGATGGGGGCTCAGACAAGGCCGGATGCAGGGGAATGGTGAGAAGTGGCTCTGTGGGTTTCCCCATTCCCTGGAGAGTTGCTGCCCTTTCAACCTCTGGAGAACTGACTTTTTCCAACTACTTGGGTGATCTGGGCAGATCTTACCACCCTCCCAGGGCTTCATTTTCATCATCTGTAAAATGCAGACAGTCATATCTGCCTTACCTGACTCATGAGTTCTTGTGAGAATTGAATGAGATCACCACTGTGGAAAGCATAGAGCAAAGCAGGAAGAAAAACAAGTATGAGTCAAAACCCACCAGCGAGACCTCTAATCTGCCAGTACCAAAAAAGAAATGCTGCTGTCTCGTCATTGGCTCAGATCATTCATGAAAGGGTGCTGCTGAATGTAAAGGTTAAACCTTAGATCGTAGATTGAGAGGAGACATTGATGATTATCTGGTCAAGATCCACATCTCTCAGATAAAAGGAAACAGATGCAGAGATGAAGGTTGCTCCCCCGAGGCAACGCAGTGAGAGGTGGAGCCACACTAGAGTCTCAGTTCCTGGTCTTCCCCATGCAGCCCATCCCAAAGCCCTGTCAAATGTCCCAGTCTCAAAAACTAACCACAGCACAATTAAGATAAAAGGAAAAAGAAAGCTGGGTGCTGTGGCTCACGCCTGTAATCCCAGCACTTTGGAAGGCTGAGGCAGGAGGATCGCTTGAGCCCAGGAGTTCAAAAGCAGTCTGGGTAATGTAGTAAGACCCCATTTCTACTTTTAAAAATTTGAAATAAATACATAAATTACAAAAAAAGAAGGAAAAGGAAAAGAAGGCGCTCAGTTGTCAGGTGTACAACAGCTTTGTAGCCTGCAGGTACATAATCGAATTTGATCTTCTCAATGACTCCATGAGTTTTCAAATGCTCCCATTTTACAAATAAGGAAACAAAGAGTCAGGAAGATCAGCCAAGTGATCCCGCATTACACAGCTAGCAAGTGGCTAGGAAAAGATTCCAGCTCACATTTCTGGCTTTCCCCTTCATTTAATGAAAACCTTTGGAGAGAGCTGAAATTGGTTTAATTTCAGAAAGTATTATCTCTATTGTTCTAATTATTCTCCCTGAATCCTTCAGGGGAGGATTGGAAGGAATGTTTTTTTATTTGTGAGCGTAGTCTTGTGCTTATCAGAATTTCTAGGCTTTCACACTGGAAGTTTCAACAGGCTTACTGTGATACTTTTGAAGTGTTGAGTGTAAATTTAAGTCTAAAAACCATTCTCAAGCCAAGTGCGCTGACATATTTTTAGATAATAGTAGGAAAAGTTATGTGAGTGAATGCTTTATGGAGAGGCACACACTAAGGGTCACTTGCTGCAGTTTTCTGAACTGTAAAAGCAAAGAGAGAATGTATGAGATGAGGAAGGGACCAGATTTTGGTGCAGAGAACAGAGGCAAAACCGCTATCGAAACAGCAGACCTCAAAGATGCGTCCTTGCTGTTCATCTATGTCCTTTGGTTTTAACTTCTAAATGATGTATTCATTTGAATCAAAAGAGCTATGGGAAGGTTTTAAAAAGCAAAAAACTTATGCTAGAACACAAAACACAGGGGAAGGAACCCTAAGTTTGCAATGTCAGTGTATTCTCGGGACCTAAATATGGACTAACATAAGCTTTGAATCCACCCAATGAATGCAGGTTCCTTCCCCATGCAATTTCCCTTGGCAGCAGGCACAGAGGCCCAGGAGCTGTTGGCTTAGCAGCCCCCTAGTCCCTTGGCCAGATATTGGGGGTCCTCGGGCCATAAGCCTGTGGGGTGAGCCCCCAGGGCACTCTAGGACCCTGAGAGCTGTGATCCCCTCTGTCCCCATGCTGCGACTGTGTTGTCACTACTGACCTTTATCCTGTTTCTGATTTGAACCCCAGTCCCAGAGAGACTGAAGTCCCATCATGAATACAGCTGAATCCTTCCCAAACCCTTCCCTGTGAGGCCCAGCCATCTCACTGACGCCCGTCATACCTCTCCAGGTACCACCACACACTGCCACCTTCTGGCATTTCAGATACGTTCACTCTCAGCCGGCTCTGGCCCCACCCTCTCCACTTTATGGCTGCACTCTGCAGAGAGATATAATGCCTGCCCACGCCGCTCTAGCCCTTTGGGACGTAGGCGCTGGTTGCAGCCTAAAGTAGGGTTAGCTCCTTCACTCACTCATTCTCCCAGTAGCTACCCTAAAGTTTTATCAAGTCCCATGTTCAAAGCTGCATATATTGAGGCAATCTCAAGATTAGTAGTAATTACTATAATTAACATTCGTTGAATGAAGGCTTAATTTTGGCTGTTTGACTTTAGACAAGTTACTTTTACCTCTGTGATCCTCATTTTCTCATCTATAAAATGGGAGTCATAATAGTACCTACTTTATTCTGAAATTATTAGTTGAGTGGCTACATGTGTGAATTATAGTTCTGTTTTAATTTGTTTGTTTTGTTTTTTTGAGACGGAGTCTCACTCTGTCACCCAGGCTGGAGTGCAGGGGCATGATCTCAGCTCACCGCAACCTCTCCCTCTTGGATTCAAGTGATTCTCATGCCTAAGCCTTCCAAGTAGCTGGGACTACAGGCAAGCGCTACCACACCCAGCTAATTTTGTATATTTAGTAGAGATGGGGTTTCGCATGTTGGTCAGGCTGGTCTCGAACTCCTGACTCAAGTGATCCACCCGCCTCAGCCTCGTAAGGTGTTGGGATTACAGACAGGAGCCACTGTGCCCTGCCATAGTTCTGGTTTTAAGAAAGACAGTGTATGTAAAGTGCTTTGCAAAGCCTGGCACCTAACCATTCAATAGTAGTAGTAAGTACAAATATTAATCATCCAGTAGTAGTGTGTGCCAGGTGCTTTTCCAGGGGCTTTGTATACATTACATTATTAATTTTGAATACTTGAAAGTAAAGAAGTATTATACCCATTTTACAGATGAAGCTGAAACTTAAGGCTTCTAAGTAATGCCTCAAAACCACACACTTGGTAAGTGGGTAAATGGCTGGAATTTGAACCCTGGTGTGTTTGACTCCAAGCCTGACCTCTTAAGTCATGAAGATGTGGGTGGCAATGAAAGTTTTGAATGACAGCTCTTTATAACAATAGAAGGCTTGATGGTCAGGGATCCTCTGTGATTAATTGCCTCATGAGTGGAACAAATAGTGAGTTTTGCAAATAGTAAATACTTCAGCAGTGCAGAGAAAAAGACCATTATTTTCACAGGCTTAATAACAAAAAGCTTCAGGAGGGAATTTTTCACTAGCTTTTTTAAACCTTTTTTTCCTGCTTATCAAAGGAATACATGTATGATATGGAAAAAATTCATACACTTATACTTTACTCTTAGCTTTATTTTACTCTTTTATCTTTTACTCTTTTGTTTTCTAATCTATTTCTAACTCTTCTTGCTACCTCACACACTGCCAGCATTACTCTGTACTGTTACAATCTTTGGTAAAATAATCTTTTCATAGCCGTTAGGATTACAAATGCACACACCCTCTGACCCAGCTTTTAAAACAATTTTTTTGAAATAAAACACCAGTGTATATATGGAAGTACATTTCTTGTAGCATTGCTTACAGTTGGCAAAACAAATTCAAATCAAGACAATGCCCTTATATATATCAATAAGGGGATACTTGTATAAATTGAGACTCATTGATTGTAGAAGCCATTATGTGCCTATTACAAAGGATGAATTAGATTTCTCTACAATAATCTGAATTGAATTGTCTTCAAATCTTAACAGCTTAGAATTTGGGAACCAAATCTACTTTAATGAAAGGTGAAGTAATATAGGGAAAAGTGAAAACATGTGTTTGTAGTTGATCCAAAAAGACATTGGCACGAGCTCAATACTGGGGCGACATAACTCAATAGCACCTTGTATGAAATGGGTAAGGGCATGGTAGCTCACTCCTGTAATCCTAGCACTGGGAGGCCGAGGCAGGCAGATCACTTGAGGCCAGGAATTTGAGACCAGCCTGGCCAACATGGCGAAACCCCGTCTCTACTGAAAAAAAAAAAAAAAAAAAAAAAAGAGAGAGAGAGATAATAATACAAAAATTAGCCTGGGATGGTGGCACACACTTGTAATCTCTGCTACTTGGGGGGCTAAGGTAGGAGAGTCTGTTGAACCTGGTAGGTCACGCAGCTGAACTCCCGCATGAACAATAGGGAGAGACTCTGTCTCAAAAACAAAAACAAAAAAAGAAGGAAGGGTAGGGAAGGGAAGACAAGGGAAGGGAAGGGAGGAAGAAGGGAGGGAAGGAGGGCAGGAGGAAATAGGTAGAGGATTTTTGTAGATTGTAAACTGAATATAATCTAATGCTATAGGGGCAAGAAAGCTAATGGGTAGCTTAGGCAGGTCTAGAGCTTTTAGAAGAGGAGGGGAGATTATCCTGCTCTGCTGTATGTCGACCCTAACTGGAGAATCACGTTCAGTTTAAAACAAGCATGTTCACCAAGGTAATGAGGTTGAAATTATGCCACTGGAGAAATAGCTGAAGGAACTATACTTATTTGTTTTGAAGAAGAGCAGACCCAAAGGACACACTATAATTGTCCCCAAATTTCATGTCACATGGAAGCAAAACTTAGACTTTTTCTATGGAGTCTCAAAGCTAAAACCAGGACAAGTGAGTGGGTAGAAGTCACCTCAGGAGAGAGGTTTAGCCCAAAATAAGGAAGGCATTGCGAACTATCAGAGCTTGCCAAGAGTGGTATAAAATGACTTAGTGTGGAGATTCCAGGGACCTATTTGGTTCCCATAGATGTTGGAGGGCCTGGTGGAAATAGTGAGAAAGGAGACAGATAGTTGATGGGGGCAGTGTGGTGCCTAACACCATTTTCCAGCCCATCACTCCCTAATCAGAGAATATCCAAGTTTGTCATTTGATCCCTGACTTGTGATTTTCAGTCATGAGAGATCAGGAGAGGCAATGTAGAACCGTGCCTGTGAACCCCAGCTATCAAGTCGAACAGACCCAGGTTTCAATCCTGTCTCCACTACCTTTGGCTCCCTGACTCAGGACAATTTTTAAACCTCTGCAGATGCCAGTATCCTTATCTGTACAATAGGAATAGCGTTAGTCTCTTCCTCAAAGTGCTGTAGGTCGTATAATGTGTTTGACACACAGTGGTACATTGTAAATTCTGAATAGGTATTTTAAGTTAAATTATGTAAATTATTCTTGTCTTATTGTATAGATTCATTCTTAACAGGATGGAGCAAAAATATTTCCTACGTAATCTTGGAGAAAACCATAAATGTCTCTGAATTAGAATATCTTATTTCCTAAACCTTCTGAGGTTTATACATATCAGTTTATACAGTTTATTTGGAATATGTGGTTGCTTCCCAGGTAAATGTCTGAAAAAGAATACTGAATGTGAAGCCATTGGATCCAAGTCCAAGAGGCTTGTCATGTCTTAAGCAAGTAACCTCTGGAGTCTCAGTTTCCTCATCCATAAAGATAAGTGAATCTACGTTGCCCAATTCATAGAATTGTACAGAAGAATAAATTATATAACGTATGTAAAAGTACTAGGCAATTAGGAACTATTATTATTGTATTGTCATGATTTGCAAAATGAACAAGGAGCATGATTTCTTTGGTCCTGGAAAACTAAGACTACCAAAGACAGGACCATTCTGAGAATTTAATCTTAGACTTCTAAGTACTTTTTAGGGTAGAGAAGTAAATTAAGAAAAAAAAAATACCATCCTCTGAAAAAGCAGGCATCGTCAGTTTTCCAGAAAACTTTTTCGAGCCTAAATTTACCTTTCCAGGTAAAAGAAGTAGAAAAGAAACTTGAGTGTGATGAAGCATTGGCCCAAAAGTCTTTCTTAAGAGTGACTTTATTAATTAAGTTAATTAGTTATAACAAATTGAACATTCTTAGTTGCTAATTACAAAAGCAGAGAGGGCTGCACTTGAAGATGGAGGAGCTGAGTAAAGCCTGGTTTAAAGACTCAAAGATCGTTAGCACTGGATGGGATCTCAGAGAAGACTAAATGAAAAAGAAGGATCAGTAAAGGCGTAAAGTCGCTCACCCATAACTTTATTGCTCGTAGCAGCCCTGGCGATGCTCTCCCAAGGCTCATGCTTTGGTGTCCCGGTTTTGATTTCTGAGCAGGATGAGAAGAGAAAATAAGATAAGGAGGAAAAAGAAGGGAAAAGTAGAAAAAAAGTCTGTTGACTGAAAAGACATCATTTCCATTACCCACCCCCACCAAAGAATCTAACACATGCATAAATATGTGTGGGAAATGCTTGCTTTTTAATGGAGGGTATCACATGGAAATGGCCACTATTTTAACTCTACTCTAAGGGGAAAAAAGTACTAAAAGGTAAAAAAAACTTTCATGTTCCAAAATGTTTATTACAGTACCATTCCCGACAGGGAATAATCAGAATAACCGCAGTGTTCCGTAAACAAGAGGATGTTTAAGTAAATTATGACAAAGCCTACCAAACATTATACAACCAGTATGGATGGTTTCACCACGATTGTGAAATACAATAAGCAAATGCCTTGTTCTAGTGACAAACGGAGGGAAGATGGTGTTGGGGGCACAGTATTGATCAGAGAGAAGATTTCAAGTAGTCATCTATTGTTCTCGAGAAGGGAAAGAAAAGTAGATTTATAGATATAAAATGAATTTAATTAGTAAATTATAAAAAGATGTGAATTCCAAGAAGTCTTTATAAAGAGACAGACACATTAAGGAGACATGTGCAGAGCTGGAATAGTTTGTATTTTTTTGACCTCAGGAGTGAGAAAGCTAAGAACAGCACAGGGGCTACCTGAATAGGGTTACAGTTTCCAGATAGGCCGTGCTGAGTGCTGCCCACTCCCGGTGGCTTGGACAAAGAGATACTCGCTTTATGATGAGAAATACCATGTGCAAACTTGGTGAATGGTAATTAAAAGTAAAGCCACCTTGGGTCCTGGGAGGAGTGTAAGGGAGACATATTTATGCATGTGTTAGATTATTTGGTGGGGGTGGGTAATGGAAATGATGTCTTTTCAGTCAACAGACTTTTTTTCTACTTTTCCCTTTTTTTTCCTCCTTACCTTATTTTCTCCTCTGATCCTGCTCAGAAATCAAAACCGGGACACCGAAGCATGAGCCTTAGGAAAGCATCGCCAGGGCTGCTACGAGCAATAAAGTTATGGGTGAGCGACTTTACGCCTTTACTGATCCTTCTTTTTCATTTAGTCTTCTCTGAGATCCCATCCAGTGCTAACGATCTTTGAGTCTTTAAACCAGGCTTTACTCAGCTCCTCCATCTTCAAGTGCAGCCCTCTCTGCTTTTGTAATTAGCAACTAAGAATGTTCAATTTGTTATAACTAATTAACTTAATTAATAAAGTCACTCTTAAGAAAGACTTTTGGGCCAATGCTTCATCACACTCAAGTTTCTTTTCTACTTCTTTTACCTGGAAAGGTAAATTTAGGCTCGAAAAAGTTTTCTGGAAAACTGACGATGCCTGCTTTTTCAGAGGATGGTATTTTTTTTTTAAATTTACTTCTCTACCCTAAAAAGTACTTATAAGTCTAAGATTAAATTCTCAGAATGGTCCTGTCTTTGGTAGTCTTAGTTTTCCAGGTCCAAAGAAATCATGCTCCTTGTTCATTTTGCAAATCATGACAATACAGTAATAATAGTTCCTAATTGCCTAGTACTTTTACATACGTTATATAATTTATTCTTCTGTACAATTCTATGAATTGGGCAATGTAGATTCACTTATCTTTATGGATGAGGAAACTGAGGCTCCAGAGCTTACTTGCTTAAGAAGAACATGAGGATACTTCTGGGTTCAGGTGATTCCCAACATCATACACACAGTTTTATAACTCGGAACACAGTGTGTACATATGTGCCAGGAGACTGCAGACCTTTTGTTTCATTTCTCCCTTAGTTTAGTTGCAACATATCAGATATTTTCCCCTGCACCTGGCCTTACTGGTCAGATGCATGGAATTGTCACCTGGAAGGCACCTTTTGTAAAAGCCCCCTCCCACATAAGCTGGCAGGGGTTGTAGCAATTGTAACAGCCTATTGAATGGATTGATCTTCCTTTTCTTCCCATTCCCCAGGAGGGCTGAGGCTGCTTGGAAAAGAAAGACAGCAAAGAACCAGGAGTTAACTGGTACGATGTAAGTCACAGTATTATTATCAAAACCACGTACATCCAGGAAAAAGAAAAGACAGGAAAACATTTTTTTTAATTATTATTATACTTTAAGTTCTAGGGTACATGTGCACAACCAGCAGGTTTGTTACCTATGTATACATGTGCCATGTTGGTGTGCTGCACCCATTAACTCATCATTTACATTAGGTGTATCTCCTAATGCTATCCCTCCCCTCTCCCCGCACCCCATGACAGGCCCCGGTGTGTGATGTTCCCCACCCTGTGTCTAGGTGTTCTCATTGCTCAATTGCCACCCATGAGTGAGAACATGGGGTGTTTGGTTTTCTGTCCTTGTGTTAGTTTGCTCAGAATGATGGTTTCTAGCTGCATCCATGTCCCTGCAAAGGACATGAACTCATCCTTTTTTATGGCTGCATAGTATTCCATGGTATACATGTGTCACATTTGCTTAATCCAGTCTATCATTGATGGACATTTGGATTGGTTCCAAGTCTTTGCTATTGTGAATAGTGCTGCAGTCAACATACATGTGCATGTGTCTTTATAGCAGCATGATTTATAATCCGTTGGGTATATACCCAGTAATGAGATGGCTGGGTCAAATGGTATTTCTAGTTCTAGATCCTTGAGGAATCGCCACACTGTCTTCCCCAATGATTGAACTAGTTTACAGTCCCACCAACAGTGTAAAAGTGTTCCTATTTCTCCACATCCTCTCCAGCACCTGTTGTTTCCTGACTTATTAATGATCGCCATTCTAACAGGTGTGAGATGGTTTGGTTTTGATTTGCGTTTCTCTGATGGCCAGTGATGATGAGCATTTTTTCATGTGTCTGTTGGCTGCATAAATGTCTTCTTTTGAGAAGTGTCTGTTCATATCCTTTGCCCACTTTTTGATGGGGTTGTTTTTTCTTGTAAATTTGTTTGAGTTCTTTGTAGATTCTGGATATTAGCCCTTTGTCAGATGGGTAGCTTGTAAAAATTTTTCTCCTATTCTGTAGGTTGCCTGTTCACTCTGATGGTAGTTTCTTTTGCTATGCAGAAGCTCTTTAGTTTAATTAGATCCCATTTGTCTATTTTGGCTTTTGTTGCTTTTGGTGGGTTAGTCATGAAGTCCTTGCCCATGCTTATGTCCTGAATGGTATTGCCTAGGTTTTCTTCTAGGGTTTTTATGGTTTTAGGTCTGACATTTAAGTCTTTAATCCATCTTGAATTAATTTTTGTATAAGGTGTAAGGAAGGGATCCAGTTTTGGCTTTCTACGTATGGCTAGCCAGTTTTCCCAGCGCCATTTATTAAATACGGAATCATTTCCCCATTTCTTGTTTTTGTCAGGTTTGTGAAAGATCAGATGGTTGTAGATGTGTGGTATTATTTCTGAGGGCTCTGTTTTGTTCCATTGGTCTATATTGTTCTGTTCCATTGGTTTTGGTACCAGTACGATCCTGTTTTGGTTACTGTAGCCTTGTAGTATAGTTTGAAGTTAGGGAGCATGATGCCTCCAGCTTTGTTCTTTTTGCTTAGGATTGTCTTGGTAATGCAGGCTCTTTTTTTTTGGTTCCATGTGAACTTTAAAGTAGTTTTTCCCTATTCTGTGAAGCAAGTCATTGATAGCTTGATGGCATTGAATCTATAAATTATCTTGGGTAGTATGGCCATTTTCACAATATTGATTCTTCCTATCCATGAGCATGGAATATTCTTTCATTTGTTTGTGTTCTCTTTTATTTTGTTGAGCAGTGGTTTGTAGTTCTCCTTGAAGAGGTCCTTTGCATCCCTTGTAAGTTGGATTCCTAGGTATTTTATTCTCTTTGTAACAATTGTGAACGGGAGTTCACTCATGATTTGGTTCTGTTTGTCTGTTATTGGTGTATAGGAATGTTTGTGAGTTTTGCACATTGATTTTGTATCCTGAGACTTTGCTGAAGTTGCTTATCAGCTTAAGGAGATTTTGGGCTGAGACAATGGGGTTTTCTAAATATACAATCATGTCACCTGCAAATAGGGACAATTTGGCTTCCTCTTTTCGTAACTGAATACGCTTTATTTCTTTCTCCTGCCTGATTGTCCTGGCCAGAACTTCCAGCCCTATGTTGGATGGGAGTGGTGAGAGAGGGCATCCCTAAGACAGGAAAACATTCTAATGTCAACAGTGATTGCCTTTGGAAAATATCGACATGGGTGAAATGTTTTTTCCTTGTTTTTACGTGGCTGTGAATTTCCCAGATTTTCTTTGAGGAAAAAAAATAGCTATTATAATTCATACAGACTTAAAAATAAACATAAGATTAATGTAGAGAGTGGCATCACTTGGTGGAGGAAATTTTCATTCACTTTCAATTTTTTTCATATTATGAGAGTGATGCATGTTTATTGCAGAAAATTCCTGGTATTAATTTAGCCTCTAGCTTCACTTCACTATGCTACTCCTATTTTTTCCTTTAGTTTATCAAAAATCCTTCTTAGAAAGAGAAGAGCTATCAATCCATCAACTTTCCATTCTTTGTATTTACTTTATTTGATATTTTTTGCAACATCAAAGCAAATAAAGAAAATATTGACACCTAGTTAAAGGATGTTAATAAATCCTTTCTTTAGGGTTCTTTAAATAAATTCTTTTTTCTTTAGATGTAAAGAAAATATCTTCCCTCCCTCCCCCTACATCCCCACCCAGATAATCCGTGTTAATACATTATTTGTATCTTACCACTCTTTCTCTATTCTCACAAGAATATAGGGGTATTTTTTCCAATTTAAAAAATGTTATATACTAAAATATTACTCTCTAACTTTTTTCTCTTAACAATTCATATCTTAGATATGAGACAAGGAGATGCAGTAACTTGACCTTGATCATACAGCTTGTAAATGGGATTTGAACTGAGGAAGATTGCTCTGGAGTCTGAGCTCTTAACTGCTACGAACAGCTGCTCCTGACAGAAGAGAAGGCTAAGAACAAATTCAAGGGAGGTGGTCAGTGAAGACCTTTTTAGGAGAAAAGATGACAAAGAGTACTATATCCTCAGCGATTTGCCCTGTCACTTCTAAACTCCAGCAGTAGCTGTTGACTTCACAAGCCTTTGCTGCTGAAGACTCTCGCCCCTTCAGGAAGAGGAGCAACCTCCTGGTATGACGTGTCAGGCATGCTGAAGGTGCTCTGAAGATGGCGTGTTTGGTCAGTTGCTTTGGGCATAACCCACCTGTCTACCTTCTGGACATTTTGCCTGATATTTATGGTGCATTTTGTGTATTTTGATTTATAAATGTTGCTGGTTGTTGACTTCATACCGAGCACCCTTCTGGTTCTTGGAATGTCAACATTTCAGCCCAGAAGCTCTCTTGAGTTCAGGCAATTCTCAACATCCTGACAGACAATTTTATAACTGTGAAAAAAAATGTACCTATGTGCCAACTGAATTGGAACATTAAGTAGCTCTTTTAATTAAAATTCAGACAGGAATTTTAGATTTGTTACAGAATAACCATCGATAATGCCAATGAATAGTTCATTCTGAATCGATCCTAACCTGTAGGAAATTGCTATTTATAATTCACAAATCACTTTCTTCCCTATCTCTTCCTATCTCCATTCCATTTTCACTTTTCCACTCTCATCTCATTACCATCATTTTCTTGCCTCTTGATTAAAAAAAAAAAAAAAACAAGAAAGCAAAACCAAGAAAAACACTTTGCTCCTTAAATACTGCATTATGATGAGAGGTATATTGAAATTCTGATTTTCAGGTATGTAAATATATAATGATAGAATTGCTGTTTGTCACCTCAGTTCCATTTGATTCAACAAACACCTGGGGAGGCCAATATGTGCCCTGCAGGTCTTAGGAGTTGGGAGTCCAAACAGAATGTGCAGTCTTTCCCTGGTAGGAACATAAATAGATTATAGCATTGTGTGTAAGGTGTAATAGAAGTGTGGGCACACTATGAGGAAGCACAGAAAAGAAAATGATGAGGGAAGGAGACATGAGGGAAGACTTTCCGGAAGAAGTGTTTGCTTAGCTGGGTTTTGAAGGATCAGTAAGAGTTTAATAGGCCACCAAGTGGAAAGGGAAAGTTACTCGTGGCAAATAACCAAAACCAACCAAATAAAAAACAGCATTTGCAAAGCCACGAAGGTGAGAAATAGCATATTTGTCTGCCATTTATGACTAATGGAGTGTGATGGGCAAATGAAGGAGGAATGCCAGAGGAGAATGGATGGGTTTCTAGAGGATAGGCTCTAACCATTTTTTTTTCCACTTGCTATGTACTAGACACTGCTGTGTTTTACAAATACCAATTCATTTAATCTTTATAACAATTTAGGCAGATTATTGGTCTACCGCATTGAAATAAGGACTGACCTCGACAATCTGGATTGACTGGTTAAAAAAAAAAAAGCACACACACAAATACCCATGGTAAATGTCATATTACAGAACTAGACTCAAGAACTTTGAAATACCTATGTAATCCCTTCTCCAGCAATTAGTCCTCATGCCGGAAGGAGATTTTGGCTTGATTCTGGCATAGGGAAAAGGGATTGCTATGGACAATTACTGTGCCCCCGAGCCTTATGTAATTTAACCTCAACATCATCCTGGAGGGCATGGTGGTCTCCATCCTTTCTACATGAGACTCTGAAAGATCAGGTAAATTACCTGGTAAAGTGAACGTGATGGAATTTGTTTAACTCACAATCTGAGGTTTCTCTTTTCCACACCTTTCCAGAGAAGGACCAGAGAATGTAAACACCAAAAATTTTCCTCAAACTACTTCAACCTAGTACGGCTATAGGTAAGATCTATGTGGGTGTTTTCCTGACAATTTACTATGTACCGTGGAGAAGAGAGGTGAGAGAAAAAGCTATACGTATATCCTTTGGGCACTTGGTATTTAAGCCAGATATCTGATGACACCCATTAAATGTTTACTGAAGACAGTGTGCTCTTTCTTTCTGAAGCTCCATTATGAAAGGAACCTTTAGATGATGACAATCTATGACATAGACTACCTTGTTCCCTCAACCAACCAAATTCTGATAGATTCAGGGCAGAATAACTAAAATTAAGCAGTTCTAGAAAAATTGGGACACACGGCCATCATGCCCTTAATAGTTTTTGTTTTAAATTCAAGAACTTTGAAATCCACATCCATAGCATGTTTTGGTTTTGTTTCCTTGGAGTTCCATGTGCCACACATTGGTGATTGAGCAGTACAGACATATATAACATTTTTTCCTCACAAGTTGCACCTTGGCTTTCTACATCCTCCTTTTCCATTTCAGCATTTCCCTTTCACTCCACCCCCCTCTACTCTGATTCACCTATCTAGTATTCTCTTATATGACCCTGTTACAGAAAAAGGGGACTGGAACATAACTCACCTTAAGAATTTGGTGAATAACAGTGACCTCATCTGGGATCCCTTTCAAAGTACACAATTTGCATTTTTTAAAGCCTTGAGACAGTGGTGTTTATCTCAAAGGAATGACTGTCCAATGGTAGAACTTCCAACGCTCTTCCTTGAGAGATATAACAGTGATAATAATTACAGGCCTTTTGTGCTGGTCTCTCCTGTGCCTGGCACAATGCTAAGCTCTATGCACGTGTGGCTAATTCTCACAACTATCTGCAAAGGGGAGATGATCATCCCCAGTCAGAAAAGGAAACTACTGTTCAGAGAGATGAAGCTACATAAGCTACTCACTAAGGCCAAGGGAGATGAGAGCCTAGGTGTGTTTGGCTTCCAAGCCCCAGCCTTTTCTGGCACTCTGACTGCTTCCCTAAAGGAAGATGATAGGGTCCTTTAGGCTAGCGAGGGTCTCTTTGGTGATGAACGTTTTCCTCCACGTCCTCCCCGTGGGGCAGGTGCATCACATTCCTGGTCATGAAAGGGAAAAGAGGTAGGACTCTGCAGATTTCTCTAGAACAAGTACCCCAGATTTCTGCCAGCAGGGCCAGTCATTTCTGTGGTCTACACTTTGCCCAGTCCCCAGGGAGGTTTTCTGCTACTCACAGAGGGTTTCACACATAGATGGTTTTTCTCAGGTGAAAGAAACAAAAGGCAGGACCAGGGACCCAGGACTTCCTGTGACATCTTTACTCTGACCTGCAGCAATGAACTATTTCATGGTGAGTGGTCTCTACAAATTGCTTTCAGATGTTAGTTTAAGAGAGCAGATAAAAAATAAAAGTTAAAATGATTTTGAAGGTTTAGTAAAAGGGAGCAATTGATACACATCAGGTCCAATAATAATGCACTACAAACCTGTCAGTTTGTAGTAAAGTGACAAGAAGTAGCTGAGGGGAATCCTTACCCCCATGGTTTATGGTTATAGAGTTGGTTCACTTTGATGAATCAACTAGTTTGAATGATTAGAAAAATGAACTGAAATTTGCCCTGATTCAGAATTTCCAAATGCCCCTGTAGGACAAAAAGAGTTTTTTCTTGCGTCTATTTAATTTTGCATATTGCAAAATGGTCTCCATAAAGCATCTTGTCCTGAATTTAGCAGAGATTTCAACACATTTCATGACCTGTTCTAATTGAATGATTAATGTTATCCATTTAAATATTGTAGATCTTTTCTTGTCCTAAACTTGCCTACAGATAGGGACTTTCTCCATTATAAATGTAGATTCCCAAACAACACTTAGAAATGGAAGAGAAAAAAAAGTGTCTACAGTCAATATCGCAACCAATTAGGCTTCATCATAGTAATTTCTCCAGTTTTGTAATGTTTGTTTACTGGGTTTTGTAGGGAAATTAATACCATTTCTGAGATCCAGAATCATAAAGCCTCCACCCTCTCGTTTTCCAGCAATGAAAAGTTGTGACAAAGGGAAATATTTTCTTCCTTACCGCATGCCCATGTCAATTACAAATTAGACATTAAAGATCCAGACCCAAACATGTAAATCTGTTTGTACACATTCAAAGAATGCTCTCAGACATTTCCTAAAAACCCACACATTAATATTGCTTACTTTTCAGCAGGGGTAAATGAGGGTCTCAGAGACCTCCTTAGAACACACTGGAGTTAAAGAATATTGCATGTTTTTCATTTTACTGTGATGAATGCAAAGCTATTAAATAACCTTTTAAAGAGTTGGTGTAATTATCTGTAAACAGTAATGTTACAAAAAAAAAGGTCAAGTTGTCCTGCCATTAGATGTTTATGGATATAAACTGGATTTATGTTTCCATAAAACAGGCACCGACTAACTAGATTAATTCTCCACAAACTAAACCAACTGTAGTAATATTTAGACACAATAAAATGATACCAATTAAAACAATTTTATTTTTTGTGTCATATTGATTAATGGCGCACTAAAATTAACCAGAGACCTTAAACTCAGAATGGTTGGCAAAAGGCATCCACATCTCAATATTATTACCAACAAGAAGAGCAGTTAAGTGAGATGGCTGTGCAATAGTATGAATATTTAATTAATAATTAGTCATGTAATTTCTCCTCAGGAATTATTATCCCTCAAACTGGTTTGTGAATTTAATTATTAGCAGCCTTTTTGTTTCCATGTCCTCTCATTACTGTCAGGATTGATGTAACATAAACTTCATTAAAAATTAAAGCAAGAGTCTTAATTACAAGGCTACCCTGACTGAAGTTAGAATTAGCCAAGTCAGTGATGTGCAAATGAGTGCATTATTTAAGAAACATGCTGGAAGTAGTTATGCTAATGTAGAAGGTTCGCAGTAGCAGACCTTTTCACTTGCAGTTGCATATTCATTAAATGCACTATGCAAATTTAATGTAGCAGTCTTAGTAATGCGTTGTTAATTTATTCAGATTTATTGAGTACGACTTGTAAAAAAAAAGTACAAATTTAATTACTCTATCTAGTAGGGATGATATTAGGAGATAGCAGAGGTTTAAAATGTGTTGAACTGGATTACTGCAGTTTGATGGAAGACGTGGTATCAAAGGACACAATTTTGATAACTGGGCTTGAAAGAATATTTGATTTACTTATGGAATGATCTAAGAAATCACTAAAATTGCACATGTTCCTTCCCAATAGGAAAGTAAAAAAGTCTCAGTTGTATTAACTTAAGAGCTAAAGCAGTGCTGAGTCCACAGCCTAATGGTCGTAATGACTCTACAGAGACCAGTAAAGGTTATGGATTGAGATCCGTGTGAAGCAAACTGTCTTTGTGGAAAGTTCATTGGTGGCTGCCTGCGTCTCCGCAGCACGCTGACAAGCGACTGGTGGACCGGGTGGAGCGACAGGAATCCTCCTTGCTCACCAGCAGAAAGGCCCTGGCACCCCCGCAGGGTGCTATCTTTTACAGTGGGTGGATGCTTGGGCCAAACCCAGGACCAGGTGAAGAAATTGTGTTCTTTAAAAGAGATAACAGAAACCATGCCTGCACTTGACACCCTTGTGTTGACATTTCTCGAGTGGACACGCCAGACTGGCCTTTACACATCTTCTCTCATCTACTTCAATCGAAAGCCTGCCGTGTAGGTTTTCTCAAGCCCATTTCACAGGTGAGAAAACTGAGACTGACCATGGAAGAATAACTGATGCAGGTGGAAGAGCTGGGATTTGAGTCTAGCCCAGCGCTTCTCCCAAAGCTGATTTCAGGGTTCCTCTCCCTACCTTCTGTTTGTTCTGCCGTGTCTCTCTTCCGCCTTTGCCTTTACCTTTGATTGCTCCCCAATCCTTTCTTCATCTCTTTTCCTTTGCTTCAGAATTCTTTCTCATCTGCCAACTCTCTGCCACTATTTCAGCCCTTCCTTCCCTTCCTCTCTCCATCCCTCCCTCCTCACTGTCCCTTTCTCTCTTCCCCTCCCTTTGTCCCCTTTTCCTTTTCCTCCTACTCTTCCATTGTCCCTTAATATTTCTTCCTTTCACTCCTTGATACACACATAGGTCTGTAGATATTATTTTATTGTTCTTTTTTGTTTGTTTGTTTTGGTTTGGTTTTGGTTTTGGTTTTGGTTTTTGACGGAATATTGCTCTGTCGCCAGGCTGGAGTGCAGTGGCGTGATCTCGGCTCACTGCAACCTCTGCCTCCCGGGTTCAAGCAATTCTTCTGCCTCAGCCTCCTGAATAGCTGACATTATAGGCACCCACTACCACACTTGCCTAACTTCTGTATTTTTAGTAAAGAAAGGGTTTCACCATGTTGGCCAGTGTGGTCTCAATCTCCTGACCTCATGATCCTCCCACTTCGGTCTCCCAATGTGCTGGGATTATAGGAGTAAGTCACCACACCAGGCAGATATTATTCTACATTTTAGAGAAAGGGTCTCATTCTGTTGCCCAGACTGGAGTGCAGTGGCCCAGTCATAGCTCACTGAAGCCTCATTCTTTTGGACTCAAGGAATCCTGCCACCACAGCCTATAATTTAAAAACTGATAATGGCTGGATTTTTTTCTCTTAAACAAATGCTACACACAAATATATAGGTTAAATTGAAATAAGACTGTTTAAAATTTAACAAAGCAATCCAGGACATGCTTCCCCACCCCCATCCGTTAAGATTGGTGGTGGGCATGCAATACTATGCAGCCATAAAAAAGAATGAGATCTGGCCTGGAGTGGTTCATGCCTGTAATCCCAGGACTTTGGGAGGCTGAGGCGGGTGGATCATGAGGTCAAGAGTTCAAGACCAGCCTGGTGGCCAGTATGGTGAAATCCTGCCTCTACTGAAAATACAAAAATTAGCCAGGCATGGTGCTGCACACCTGTAGTCCTACCTACTTGTGAGGCTGAGACAGGAGAATCGCTTGAACTCAGGAGACAGAGGTTGCAGTGAGCCGAGATTGTGCCCCTGCACTCCAGCCTGGGTGACGAGCAAGTGAGACTCAGTCTCCAAAAAAAAAAGAACAAGATCATGTATTTTGCAGGAACATGGATGGAGTTGGAGGCCATTATCCTCAGCAAACTGATACAGGAACAGAAAACCAAATACCACATGTTCTCACTTATAAGTGGGAATTAAGTGATGAGAACTCATGGACACAAAGAAGGGAACAACAGACACTGGGGTCTACTTGAGGCGGGAAAGTGGGAGGAGGGAAGGGAGCAGAAAAGATAACTATTGGGTACTGGGAATAATACCTGGGTGATGAAATAATCTGTCCAACAAACCCCTGTAACACGAGTTCGCCTACGTAACAAACCTTCACATTTAATAAAAGTTAAAACAAAAGATTGGTGGTAGGGAACAAAACTGGGAGCATTCTCTTTAACCCAAACCTCAGAAATCACTGTGCATACCGCCACTAGCAGCTTGGCTGGCTTAGTACACCCCCACCCATCTTTTAAGAATTTTAAATTTCTTGTTTTTTATAGCCACAAAAATGAGTCCTGTGCATTTTTAATACAATTTATATATTTTATCTTGGTTTGGGGGGGACTACAGCTTCAAACTGGCTAATCTTTTGGAGAAAAATCAATACACATCCTACTCAGCTCCAGTAATGAACAGGCTAAATTATTATTATTAACCATGTTGAGTGCCTGGTTCTCGGCACCCATCTTTGGAGGTATTCCAGGCTCTCTGATATATTCAGACAGTCTGACCTGTACGTATTGATCTCCATCTGACAGAGAGAGAGGTTAACCAACTTGCCTTAAGATAAGCATATGAATTGATGACTGACTGAAACTTGGTGCCTACCTGAAGAATCTTTCTGAATTATTAATTAATCAAGATCCAAAAAATTGGGTGGCAAAGCAAATGCTCAGGGTTTCCTGTGTGAACCTTTTCATCTTATGTCCCACAATAAGACTGATCTAAAAGGCCAATCAATCAGGTCCTAGGGTGACCTAACTCTAGCCACCCCTCTCTGTGGCTGTCCACTGCTCTGTTAATGCGTGCCAGTCTGCCCTGAGTCGTGCTTAACTCTGTATGTGTGCGTGTGTGTGCGCGCGCGCGTGTGTGTGTGGGCGTGTGTGTGTGTATGTGTTTCTGCCACTGGGTTGCAACCTGCTGAGAACACCTGTAATTTCATAGCATCTGCTGGAATTTTTGCTGCAGAAGTTTGGCATTTTGGACTTACCTTACCTGTCTTTGGGTAGAGGTATGGTGTGTTGGTAAATGCTTAACAACTAGCTCTCTAAAAAGTAATAATAAAATAAATTATTTTTTTCAAAAGCTCTGGTTTGT
The DNA here is from genome assembly GCF_043159975.1 of Macaca nemestrina. Classification (NCBI taxonomy): domain Eukaryota; kingdom Metazoa; phylum Chordata; class Mammalia; order Primates; family Cercopithecidae; genus Macaca; species Macaca nemestrina. Next base: position 142,232,286 of record NC_092131.1, read on the forward strand.
CGTGTTTGCTGACTTCCTTGGTATTATGCTTCAACTCTATCAATTTCAAGTTACAATGACAACATGATGTCACTAAATGTGGAGTTGGGAAGAGATAAGCAGGCACACCGTTATACAGTACGTCCACCCACTCTACAGGTATGATAGATGTAAATAACCTCAAGTGCATGGATAATAGTAAAATAAATAGAAAGTGATTAGTTTTGAATATTTGTTATATTTGTTTTGGATGTAATTTATTTAATTGTGCATTTATATAGCTTCTAACAATGTCTGGGTCTTACAATCAGCTCACAAAATTCTTCAACATTAATAATTGGCTCCAGCTCACCAGTGAGTAGGGGGAAGAAAAAGGTTCATGGTTAAAAACACCACCACAACCAATAACAAAAAAACTGGTACTATTTCTTACAAAGAGATGTTTTATTATTTATATTAGGGGGAGGCAACCTGACCCCAAAATAAGAGTTTGAGCTGGCTCGTGCTAAGAGAACATCTGTAATTTCATAATATCTGCTGAGATTTTTGGCAAAAAGTTGGCGACTTGGAGTAGATAGCTTTCTACTGAAGGAGGAAAGTTTTCTAGTGATGGCAGAGATGTCAGCATGTCTGTAGCCTGTATCTGTGGGACAAAATGGAAGAGGGAATCAATGACAAGTTATTCTATATTTAGCAAAAGAATGTATGTGGTGCTGGTACCACATACACCAGGTGCAATGCTAGGTGCTGGGGATGCAATAAAGGTGACCTAAGTCTCCTGGTCTGGGGATCAAGGGTGGACTCCCTGGGAAGGAGACCGTGAAGATGTCCAGATGAAAGGGGTGTAGGGTTGGGAGCAGAGCCTGGTCCCAAGCCTAAAAAGAGTTCGGTCTGGGCTGGGCGCATTGGCTCACACTTTGGGAGGCCGAGGTGGGCGGATCATGAGGTCAGGAGTTCGAGATCAGCCTGGCCAATATGGTGACATTCCATCTCTCCTAAAAATACAAAAATTAGCCGGGCATGGTTGTGGGAACCTGTAGTCCCAGCTACTCAGGAGGCTGAGTCAGAAGAATCTCTTGAACCCTGGAGGCAGAGGTTGCAGTGAGCCAAGATCACACCATTGCATTCCAGCCTGGGTGACAGAGTGAGACTCCATCTCAAAAAACAAAAAACAAAGCAAACAAAAAAAAGACCTCGGTCTGTCTGCTGCACAGTGAAGAACCTGGTGGCTGGTATGCAGTTGGCAAGTAGGAAAGCAGTGTATGACATGGCTGGTGAGAGTCGGCAGGTGCCAAGTGACCCAGTCCCTTGTGGGCTGCGTTGAGGGTTCAAGACTGAATTGGAAACGCCTTCTGAGGCCATCTGAGGTTACCCCCTAGTTACATTCACCACCCACCCTGGAAGACCCTTGCATATTTGTCCCACCTGTGAGGCAGTAAGCCCCAGAAGGGCAGGTATCCAGAGAGCTAGCATAGGGTCTAGCCCATCACAGCAGCTAAAGAAAGCGAGTATGGAAGTGAATGCATGGGTGTGTCCCTGCCCTCATGCCCCCTTACAGGTTTCAGTATGGGGCTCATGCTTCTGACTGAGCCAAACCTGAGACCTGCTGGAGAGGCTCAAACCCCAACTCTTCCCTGTTGTAGAGGATAAGAAGCCAAGAGCAGACAGTCCTTCCTGGGTCTCTGCTCCCAGAGGGGAGCTTTTTAAGATCGATAAATTTAACTGGAGTCCTCATAGGAACTGAGGTCACTATGACAGATTCAGATGAGACAGGGCCTGTGGAGGTGAGCCGTGTCCCAGAAGAAGTGGGAGCTCTTGCAGTTTCGAGTGTAGGTGCACTCCCCCATGCTTCACCTGTTCCTAAGAAGTGTGTGGGATGATTTCAGGGCTACCTAAAGACTCTTATGCCCTTGCCCCACAAATTAGTTCTTGAACTTACTGCTGAAGGCTGAAATTGCACCTTTGAGAATTGAGGGTACTAAATCTTCCAGGATGTAAATTCCCTAAACTAGGAAGAAATAACTATAATAAAAGAGTACTTTACATGTATTGATCTCTGCCTTTATGACAGGTGCCGTACTAGCAGCTTTATATGCTTTATCTCATCTACTCCTCAGAACAATACCATGAGATAGACTTCATTATTATTCCCATTTTACAGAGGAGAACACTGAGGTATTGATAGGCTAAACAAATTACCTGAGAATGTTTCATTGGTAAATAATAGTGCAGGGACCAAATCAAGTGTTTCTAAAGCCCACACATTAAAAGCTGGGTCTATCTGACACTGTGCTGCTATTTAATTTGGAGGCTAGAAGGGTAGCAAAAAGGTCAATTTGATCCAGTATTCCCAAATTTCCCTGAGGAACAGAACCATGTGGGAACACTTGTTAATCATGGCGCTTTCCAGGCTTATCCTAGGGAGTTAGAACTACCCAACTCTGAGATGAGGTCCTGGAGTTTGTATTTAACGAGATGATTGCTTTCAAGGGAGCTTGGAAAATGCTAGTGGAAGAGAATGACCTCCATGCATTGCCCTCAGGACTGAAGCATATAAAACGTGGGCCCTAACACCTACTCTCTCTGCAAAGGAAGAACCGGTTTTAATCTACCTGGAAACATTAATTCAAAGATTAATCCAAGAAATCAGTTTGCCGAAGGCATGCGTGCAGGCAGGGAGAAGGAGGGAGGTGAAGGATGACCAGAAGACAGCTTACGGTGAGCTGTGTAGCAACAGTACCTGGGGACGGATTTGCCCATAGAATGTCCAGTGTGTTTGTCTCAAGCGAGTTCTTCAATTTTCCTAAGCCTTGGTTTTTTTAATCTGCGAAACAGTGAGAATACTACCACAGTGATAAAAATAAGTGAAGATTAAGTGAGAGCTGGCCTGGAACAGGGCCGGGAGGGGAGTGCTGACTCTGGCCCCACACTGCCCAGGTTCCTGTCTTAGCTACATCACTTTCTCTCTGTGTGCCTTCAGGTGAGTTATTTAACTTCGCTGCGCCCCAATTTCCTTTTGTGTAATGAGTTAGGAAATAAAAATAAGACCTACCTCATAGGGTTGTTGAAAAGATTTATTGTAAAGTACTTAACACAGCACTAGGTACACACTAGGTGTACTGATAATGTCTGCTAAATTGCTATTAGACTGCTTGGTGCCTGGTAGGTCCTAATGCTTATGATTTTTCCTCCAAATGATGGAACTGAACCTCCAAATGAAGGAACTGAACCTAACAGCCAGGTTCCTAGCACAGGATCCTTTTACCCACTGATTCTGTAGTCACAGGTGAAAAATACATGTTGGCCCTTCAGCACTGATTTTAGAGAACACAGCAGAGACCATTCAAGAATTGTTTCAACACTTGACTCCTTTTGCTCCTGAGGCTGATGTGGAGGGCACACCCATCGCCCTGCAGGAAGATGAGGAAATAGATGCCCTCGTTGTTGTCCATGTTGAGCAAGTCATTTCTCCTCTCTGAGGTTGGTTTCCTCATTTAAAAAATGTTCCTCCCAGCTCTGAAATCCTATGATTCAATGAAAAATGCTCCTTGACCTAACCTTCAAATGACGGCCACTTTGCCGGAAATTCAGGAAGTGGGAAGAAATCACCAAGGAGAGTGGGTCGTTATGACGTTCTTCTCAGCAACTAACCTTTTTACTTAAGACCCTTCAGTCATGCGATTTCCAAATGCTCGTGGCTTTGCTTAGCTTTTCCTTCTGCAATGATGGTCTTAATCATAAATTCTAATTGGAACAGGATCCACCTCAATTTATTCCTAATGCCTCAGAAAAGCAGAACTGTTTCTAGGAATAAATTGAGATGGATTCTATTCCAATTAACAGTTTGACTCAGTCAAAGTGTTGTTAACCCACTGCTGTCCTCTGATCACCATCCAATTCATGGATGGCAAGTTGCTGGCCTTGCCAGAACTAGCAAGAACAAGAGCTATCTAAAGATAGTGACCACTTTGACAGGTGTAGACGCGATTCTCTTCTCTCTACCCCACTCCTAACCCCATCTTAGCCTTTTAAGGGGCACCATCTGTTAGTTTGCTTCGAGCTGTGATTGGATTGGGCTACTCTCTGAATTGCAAGTAAAATGTTCTCATCTTATTCAGACAGATCCTGTATCAGTCAGCGTTCTCCAGAGAAACAGTACCAATAGCATTTGTATATAGAGATTTATCTTGAAAAACTGGCTTATGTGATTTGAGGGGCTGGCAAGTCTGAAATGTATAGTGCAGGCCAGCAGGCTAGACACTCAGATGGGACTTCTATGTTACAATACTGAGGCAAAATTTTTTCTTCTCCAGGAAACCTCAGTTTTTGCTTTTCAAGTCTCGACTTGATTGGATGAGGCCCACCCACATTATCTAGGGTAATATTCTTTACTCAAAGACAACTGATTGTAAATGTTAATAACAAAATACCTTCACGGAAATATCTAGACTAATGTTTAGGCACCACAGCCTAGCCAAGTTGGCACATAAAATTAATCATCATGAGTTCCATGAATTATTTTCATGGAATATATTCTATTCATGGAATATATTGATGAAATGTACATTCAGTCCCCAGCAGAAACTTGCCCAAATCTGAGACTAGGTGTAAAGAAAAACAGCAGGCATGAGGCATTGTGACTGTCAGGGTCTCCCAGTACCAGCCAGTACAGAGGGTTCAGTATTGACATCAGCGTGCCCATGCCACACCCTTCACCTTGTGTCTCCAGGTATGTTTTTCCCAAGGCAGGAGTCAAGATGCCTTGCAGGGTAAAAGCAGTGCTGCTGCACTTTGATGGTCCAGTTATGTCAGGCTCATAGCAATTCCTAAGCCCACAATGCCAGAGGAAGGGAGAGTAGACATAAGCTGCAGATTTCTATAAACCAGAAGGTAAATATCCATGATTGAACACCCAGCCTGGCAAGCACACTTGGGAGATTTTGACCAACACAGAGCCTCAGAATTTCCATTTCCACCGGGCAAACAGCAAAATGAGATGGTGCAAAATTGATGTGTGTGGAAAGCAGAGAGATTGGGCATTTACATCTATTTAATTAAGGAACACGTTGTAACCTCTATTTACTTCTGTTTAATTAAGGTATTGCTCATTTCAGAGAAGATATCATGCTGGGCCTTCTACTACTTTTGTGATTCAACACTCAACTAAGGATGTATGGGAAACAGTTTGGTGATCTTAGCTCAGTCCCTAATGGTGAGAGCTTCATATTACAAAGCCAATAAACCATGCTGCCAGACTTGCAGAAAGAGAGTCAAGGGACTAATCAAGAAAATGATCTCTTCAAGACACAGGAGGCCATCCATGAGAATGTATGTTATTCTAGAATAATTCTGATCAAAATTTAGAAACATAATGAATTCCTTGTGGAATAACCAACCACATTTAAGTAGGAAAATAAAGAGCCAAGGAAAATTAATAGAATTTTACAGGCTCCTAAAGTATATGAAATTAGTTAACATATTGGTCAAACACAAAACATACCCCTTCAGGCAATCAATTGACCCTGCCCAGAGAGAGGCAAAAATGGCTAGACAGAACACAGAAAATGAGGGGATTTGTTTTTCTGTATACATGATAGCTCCTGTCTTACTGGGGTGTTCATTAATTTTTTTCTCCTCAAAGGAGGAGTTTCAGAACTAAGATGACTCATTATTTCATCTGACATTTCATTATCCCCTCTGGAATTGCCCTGAGAAATGCTGCCAGAGTAACTATTCTTCTAAGTTCTTTGCATGATGACTAAGGAGAATGCAGGAAGAGCTATCCAAGAAAGAAGAAGGAGATAGCCAGTAATTCTAGGAGGAGTAGAGCAGAGGGAGGAAAGTTTGGGATCTCCATCCATCTTATTGGCCCCTGGATATCTAGCTAGACCCCCTTTCTCTATTAAACATCACTAATGTCCTATTAGCTGGCTACCAGGCTAAAGTAATCAGTGGGTACCAGCCTCCTTGGTGTCCTCCTTTATCCCCAGGAAGCAGAAGTACCTTTTAAGAGTGGTCTCCTGAAGATAACACTCTCCATCCTCATTTAACTCAAAGCAAAGAATGGAATGACACAAGGTGAAATACTGCCTTGATTGCTGGTTCTTTTTGAGCATGTCTAGATTTTAACTCTTCTGGAACAGGGGCCACATCTTATATCTATATGATGACCTCCTGGCATCTTACCAGGGCTTTGCACATTGTGAGCACTGAATTAATAGAAAAAGAATGAGTGAATCCTTTGCTCCTGTAAAGCTGACTTTTTTCTCTTTCTTAAACTCACCATACATTTTTCTCTCACTTCCTGGAATGCTCCCCTACTTGGTCTTCGCCACATATCCAAGCCCTAGACATTTGCCATGATCAAGAACAAATCCTTCCACTTTCACAAAGTCTTCCAGGCTTACCTGGCCTTAGCAAGAAATCCACCTCCAAAGACCTGCATCCCTGATGACTAATTTCCTGGTTGGTAAGGAGGATGTGGTGCTTATTAGTTATCTTTTAAAAATATGTCCTGTATCTTCAACTGGATGCCAACCTCTGTGTGTGACCAATCTCTGGATACTTCCCGCTCCACATCTCAGCAAACACACAGTCTCTGTGGCATGATGCCTGGTCCATAATGGGCTCTCATCTCAATCACTGATTATGACTGGTGATGGGTTTGATGGCTTTCTGACTGGCTCTATTATAGATTCCTCAAAGACAAAGGCCCATCCCAGCTTGTTCAATATGAGGTTCCCAGTACCTATTATGGGATATGTTCTAAGAGTATTTGCTAAATGAACAGTTGTGTAAATTTATGTTTGCGATGTAATGCCTTGCCACAAGAATCTAATATCATGCCATGAATGCACATCAGAGTTACTGGCTCATAGTATGTTAGGCATTGGAGGAAACAGGTATTTGAGGAAATAACTTTTCTTCCCTAAATGGAAATTGAATTTAGACTAATATATAGTGTCTCAAGACTTCTGAGTACAGTCAATTCAAGAAACCTTTTTTGAGTGCCTATTATCTGAGGACACTAGGCTGGATGTGGCAAGAATGAAGAAGTAACTAAGACTCAGTCCATACCCTAAAATAACTTAATGTCTAGTAGTGGAGTTCATCAAGGAAGCAAAAAACATGTTACAAAGCAGAATATGATGCGTTTTAAGAAAGCAACAAGCGTGGCTCATGCCTGTAATCCCAACACTTTGGGAGACCAAGGTGGGTGGATCACCTGGGGTCAGGAGTTTGAGACCAGCCTGGCCAACGTGGTAAAACCCCGTCACTACTAGAAATACAAAAATTAGCTGGGCATGGTGGCTCACGCTTGTCATCCCAGCTACTTGGGAGGCTGGGGCAGGAGAATCGCTTGAACCTGGGAGGCAGAGCAGAGGTTACAGTGAACCAAGATCACACCATTGCATTCCAGCTGGGGTGACAAAGCAAGACTTTTTCTCAAAAAAAAAAAAAAAAAAAAAAAAGCAAAGAACAGTAAAGGAATAAAGCATGACAGAAGTGGTAGCTATTATTTTAGGTTTGGGTTATGGCAGCACCTCACCTATGGTATCAAATTCTATATCAGTTAAGGTTAAGCTAAACTGCTATAACCAAATGACCAAAAGAGAAAGTGGGTACAAAAACATAGGCCCTATGTTACCCAGGCTGGTCTCAAAACCCTGTGCTCAAGTGATCCTCTCATCTTGGCCTCCCTAAGTGCTGGGATTACAAGAGTGAGCCACCACATCTAGCCGTACTCATCTTTAAAGCCCAACTCAAGGATGACCACCTATGAGACAACATCCCTGGTTCTCTCTTCTCCCTTCCTCACCTCTATGCCTACAGCACTTTGTCTGAAATGCTGGGAGGACATTCCATAGCATATTTCAGTTAGTTGTTGTTCCATACTACATCAACCATAAACTACTTAAAGGCAAGGACAAGGTATTATTCATCTTCATTCTTTGTTCTTGGTCCACACCTGGCATGGAACAAGCTGCCCGTAAATAGTTGTTGAATTAAATGAGTGTTTGTTCCTGGGTCCAACACACTCCCTGTACTTGAGGGAGCAGAGCCAGTTGGGTGAGGGGAGGGGTGTTTCTGATGGCAGGCTCTTCTATGTAATTATCCCTTCCCAGTGAATAATGGGGCCTCAGCTCTGTGTCTGATTCTTTGATGAAGATGAAACTATTTAATCAGGTTTGGTTGCTCATCTCATCATCTTCCCACATCACGCCCTTCCTGACGAGTTCATTAGCTGGAAGAAAAATTGATGACCTCATTAGTTCTGCACAGTGGTTCACTTAGGACAAATTGGAGCTTCAGAATGTTGCTCGACTCTGACCCATGGTGGGCAAGGTCTCATGCTCGGGATTGTTTGGATATACCATGCCCTTGGTGCCTTTATGTGACAGGTTGCCTGGAAACTTTCTGTTTGAAATAGTGTATTTCCCATGTAAATATTCACCTTTTAAGTTTCTTCTCATTCTGCTCAATGAGGAGTACACCACTCCCTCACAGTGCTAAGGCTGGACTTACCTCCTCCACACTCCCCCACTGCCACCTCAAATTATTTGTCTCTCTCACCCATGGAAATCTTATCATCCTCCAGGTTCAGTTTACTTTCTGTCCCTCTCTTCATCCAGGAAGTGTTCTTTATCCAGGAAGTGTTCAGTGACATCCTTGGGGTCATAATCTAGGTGAATTTGGAAGCAGCACATATTGGGATCTCAACTAAAGGACCAGGGGAGGAGGAATGATTCAGGACCATGGACAGAATCTGAGACAGTCTGGCTGTGTAGCAGGGACTGCTGGCCCCTGTAAGCTTGGCCAAGAATCAAAATACTGAATCTACAGAAGCGGAAGGTGTGGTCTATTCTGGTGCTGTTCAGGGGCCCCATTTCATTAAGGAGAGCATGGTGGCCAGAGGAGGCAGGATGGTGAGTTGTCCTTGGAGTGAGGGGTAGAAGTTGAAGGATTGTGAGCCTAGCTGATGCGCCATTCCTTCTGTCTCAAATGTTCTTTCTTCCTCCCTAGCTTTACTGTTTTCCTGACAAACTATTTGGTTTTCAAAATCCAAATAGTTTGAAAATAGTTAGAAAAGCTGTATTTCTCTAGAAAGGCTTTCCTGCCTTCCTCCCTGATGTTACCAACCACTCCTATCTCTGTGTTAGCTCTTCATCCTGAATACATTTAATGCTGTTCTTGGCACACACTGTGTTGTGATTATTGATTGAAAGGCAGGTTTCTTCTGCATTCCAGAGTGCTCTTGAAAGTACGGATTTTGTTTTTTTCACCTCTGTATCCTGCATATGCTCTGTGCCACGCATGAGCCTGCTATCTAATAGATGTTAAATAATTATCTGTTAGATGAAAGAATGAGTGAATGGCGGGCCTCCAGCTTGCAGGTATGGGGTGTGCTCATGGAAGGAGTGAGCATAGGCTCAATAAAGCCTCAAGGTCCCTGCCGAGTGACTGAAAGTCCAAGTCCCAGCTTTGGTAATACCTGCAGAGTGGAGTGTAATACAGGGAAACTGAGGCAGAAGGTCACTCTCACATCCTGAATCAGCACTGTATCTTCTGAAAATGTCAACTTGGGTTTTGACTGAGTGGTTATTAAACGTTTCTGAGACACAGTAACATTGTTGACACCAATTCAGCTGCTGCTTTACAATGAGGAACTGTGTTTATACTGGGTTAGCTCCTAAATAGCTTTATTTTTTCATGTTTTCCACTTAAAAATGGCTTTATATGCAGCAGCACACAGATATATGGCTCATTGCAGGGCTAAACTCAGACATCTGGGACATGGCAGGCTTGCCTGGGGCCAGTTCCCTAGGGCCATGCTTGTCTGGAGAGGAGATCAGACAAAAAATCATTTGTTCATAAGAAACAAAAATTGACTCAAACTAATAAAACAGACAGTACAGGAAAGTCTCCCAGTCACTGGGATGGCTCTGGTGACACACCTGTCGAAGTGATGGACTTCCATTCTGGAGCTCTCTAGTCACATGCCACACCTGCACACGACTGCTTCTTTTTGCCCAACTTCCTCCTTCAATGTCCCAATTCTGAATTTCTAGATAAAGGCTACATCTGTAAGTTAACTTATCTTGGTTCAAGAATTTATCCTAGATCCAGGAGTGGAGTCTCAAAGTAAAAGAACTGCCCTCCTAAGGATTATGTAAGATTAACCTAGAAGAGAATGTGGGGACTTCTCTACTTGCAAGGAAAGCTCATTTAGAAACCATAACTTAGACCTGAGTTAAAAGAAAGGAGCTGGGACCAAGGGGAGCACACCAAAACTATCTAGGAAAACAAGAGCTTGGCAAAATTTCCAGAGAGCAGTAACAGATTGTGCAGTAAATATGGAAATGGCTTCTCTTTGTGAAGTGCTCTTCAGTTTAGAGAGAGTACATTCCTACTCACTGAATGCCCAGTGAGTTCCCCGAGGTCAGGACTGTGTCTTGTCTAAGTCTGTATCCCTTCCCATCCCCCTCACCAGGACACCCACTCCATTACGAAGCAGGTGTCTGTCAAATAGTCAGGCAAATGAAAACACTTGGTCCTTAAGGCAATTCTGTGAAACAGACATGACATAGCATTGTCTCACTTGATGGTAAAGGAAACAGAAGCTTAGAGTAGACAAATGACATGACCAGGATTATGAATAATCAAAACAGAACTCAGATCCAGTACTTTTGTCTCCTGGTAAAGTGATTATTCCATGACGACACAGGAAAACATGAACTAACCTTAAAGACCACAAAATGTGAGGGAGGGCTGGGTGAGTGGCTAATGCCTGTAATCCTAGCACTTTGGTAAGCCTAGGCAGGAGGATTGCTTGAGCCCAGGAGTTCTAGGCCAGCCTGGGCAACATAGTGGGAGCCCATCTCTCTATATATAAAAAAGATAAATGTGAGAGAGAACATAGGGAGGGGGAATAACTCTGATAGGTATTACTGTTTTGACAAGATGCTTTTAACTTCATTTTAACCCTTATGTGGTACACTTATAATTTAAATTGTAAACTTCTACAGCAAGTACTATACTGTCACTTTTTCTGGGTAAAGGTGTCCTAAAATGCGTGTAAAGCAAGGGCAGAAGCTTAGTTTCATTAAAACAAATCTGCCATCCACCTTTCCCTGGGCTTGTTACAAGGATGCCTCTTTAACACTTGGCGCCAGAGTGTGACATCTGGTTGCATAGCTTTCTAGGGAATTTCAGGGACTTTGTTCAGTGCCAATTAAGCCCACCTGTTCTATCTCCCCCACAGGAGCTGGAACAGGCAAAAAGGGTTAATGTGCTTTTCTAAAGCAATACTCCCCCAGCACTTATCAAATGCCACTCTCACTTATTCCTGCTTCCACCTAAAAATGTTAACTAGGCAGGAAAGGCTTGACATTGACAGAGAGGAATCAGGACCCCATTTTGACAAGCTGACAAGTAGAGGAAATTCATATATTATACGGCTGGGAGCTATGACTTTCTCTCTAATTTATTATAGTGGTTCTTATCCATAGCTTTCCCCTCCCCTAGCAGGACACCCATGTTCCTGGGCAAAGGTAGGAGGCCTGAAGCACTTTTACATCCTGCTTTGGCTGTGATATTTTTAAGAAGCCATTGTCTTGGATCCCTTTCTTAGTAAAGGCTGTGTGCTGCTGGGTATCCTGATCTCTTTTCCCTCCCACCCTCTCGGGCATTCTGGGCTGTTGTCCTATCCTGGAGAGAGTTCGCTCTTTGGACAGAGCACAAAACACCCACTGTGTATGTGCACCATGTTGGCTGCCATCCTGAGTATCCATGTTTCCTGAAAACAACCTTGAGAGTTTAACTGCACTCGTGTCCCACTCTGGACTGCTGTGTGTGACTTTGCCTGTCACCAAACAGGATTTGGGACAACTGAAGCTTCTGTCCCCAAGGTATGGAGAACTGTTGCTCTGCTCTGCAATTAGGTTAAAACTGAAGTTACAAAACTTCCCTTCTTAGTCTGTTCAGAATGCTATAACAAAATACCGTAAATGGTGTGACTTCTAAACGATAGAAATTATTTATTTCTCGCAGTTCGGGAGGCTGGGAAGTCCAAGACCAGAATTCCAGGAGATTTGCTGTCTGGTGAGAGCCTGCTTTCTGGTGAGAGCCTGCTTTCTGGCTCATGGACGTCCCCTGGTAGCTGTGTCCTCTCGAGGTGGAAGGGGTTAGCTAGCTCTCTAGGGTCTCTTTTATAAGGGCACTAATTCCATTCATGAGAATCCTGCCTTTATGACCTGATCACCTCCCAAAGATGCCCTGCCTTCTTTACCATCACTGTATTAGTCTGTTGTCACACTGCTAATAAAGACATACTCAAGACTGGGCAATTTATAAAGAAAAGAGGTTTAATAAACTCACAGTTCCACATGGCTGGGGAAGCCTCACAATCATCACAGAAGGTGCAGGAAGACCAAATGCACATCTTACATGGCAGCAGGCAAGAAGGCTTGTATAGGGGAACTCCAGTTTATAAAACCATCAGGTCTCATGAGACTTATTCACTATCATGAGAACAGCATTGGAGAGACCCACTCAGGTCTCTCCCATGACACATGGGAATTATGGGAGCTACAATTCAAGATGACATTTGGGTGAGGACACAGCCAAACCATATCAATCACCTTCAAGACTAGTATGTCAACATATGAATTTGCTGTCAAACATTGTGTCAATGTTTGTTTGACTCAAACATTCAAACCATAGCCCTTCCTAAGACCCAAGCAAAAAGGTGGTGGCAGTTAGTGTAAGGAAGCATGTGGACTGGAATAGTACTGAAAGGAGAAAGCCAAAAAGAATAGAGGTTGCGTTAGGAGCTACGCACTTTTGCATTTTCCCAGTCGGATCAGTTTGGTTCATTACTGTTGCCTCCAAGGTGCTTCATGGGATTACCTGCCAGCTCACAGATGAACCACCTTTGTGTCATATTCTTATTTCTTGTCCAGTCTGCGTCCACCCCTGGACAAGAAAGAGTCCAGCACTGCCTCTTTGTTTAGGGGACTGGAAACAGGGAAATCCTAGCTAGCAAGTGACAATGGCATGGCAGACACCTTGATTGTCATGATCAGAGTAGACAGCCCATGAGTCATGCAGACAGCCAGCAGGGGAGACATGCAGTTGAAGAAGAAGGCAACTTTGTTTGCCAGTAGATGCCATATGAGACCTGGGACTTAAGTGAACATTGCTGGCCCATAATGTAATTCTTTATGCTTCCACAAAATAGCTGTAGAATACTCCTCTCTCTTCCAAACGGCCATTGTGAATATTTTTGGTAATTCCTTTCCCCTTCAAGCCTGCCCTTTCTGCTCATTTTTATATCTTATATCTAATAATTATAGTACATATCTGTTTTTACTTGTGCAGCTTTTTCCTCTCATGTTTTGATAGTACCTCCTGGTTTTCCTTTGAGGAACCATCTCCCACTTGCAGTCCATGTGCTCCAAGAGGGGCTGGTCCCATTCCCATGTCCACTTGTTTTTTGTTTTTTTTTTTTTAATTTTACTCTAAATTCTGGGATACATGTGCTGAATGTGCAGGTTTGTTACATAGATAAACATGTGCCATGGTGGTTTGCTGCACCCATCAACCCATCACCTAGGTTTTAAGCCCTGCATGCATTACGTGTTTGTCTTAATGCTCTCCCTCCCCTTTCTCCCCACCCCCTGACAGGCCTCAGTGTGTGATGTTCCCCTCCCTGGGTCCAGGTGTTCTCACTGTTCAACTCCCACTTATGAGTGAGAACATGCAATGTTTGGTTTTCTGTTTCTGTGTTAGTTTGCTGAGGATGACAGTTTCCAGCTTCATCCATGTCCTGACAAAGGACATGAACTCATCCTTTTTTATGGCTGCATAGTACTCCATGGTGTATATGTGCCACATTTTCTTTATCCAGTCTATCACTGATGGGCATTTGGGTTGGTTCCAAGTCTTTGCTATTGTAAATAGTGCTGTAATAAACATACATGTGCATGTGTCTTTATAGTAGAATGATTTATAATCCTTTGGGTATATACCCAATAATGGGATTGCTGGGTCAAATGGTATTTCTGGTTCTAGATCCTTGAGGAATCGCCACACTGTCTTCCACAATGGTTGAACTAACTTATACTCCCAACAACAGTGTAAAAGTGTTCCTATTTCTCCACATCCTCGCCAGGATCTGTTGTTTCCAGACTTTTTAATGATCGCCATTCTAACTGGTGTGAGATGGTATCTCATTGTTGTTTTGATTTGCATTTCTCTAATGACCAGTGATGATGAGCTTTTTTAAAATATGTTTGTTGGCTGCATAAATATCTTCTTTTGAGAAGTGTCTGTTCATATCCTTCACCCACTCTTTGATGCAGTTGTTTGGTTTTTTTTTCTTGTGAATTTGTTTAAGTTCCTTGTAGATTCTGGATATTAGGCCTTTGTCAGATGCATACGTTGCAAAAATTTTCTTGCGTCCAACTAGTTTTTGCCATGTGAGGACATAACAAAGAAATGGCAACTGCAAACCAGGAAGAAGATCACCACCAGACACCAGATCTGCTGACACTCTGATCTTGGACTTCCTAGCCTTCAGAATAAGTGTTTGTGGTTTAAGCCACTTAATCTATGGTCATTTGTTCTAGCAACCTGAACTGGTAAATGTAGACATTGAGAGGGGAGTCTCCCTGTTAAAATATATCTCACTGGATTCTCTCTTTGTATTTAGGCTCTGAGAGTCCTGGTCTCATTGCCTCTAATTGCCAGATTGTTTCCGATGTTGTGACTGGTGTGACATGAGGACCCAGAGCTGCCTCCAAGCAGTGTGCCTTCTGTTCTCCAAGTGGACTGCAGAAGCAATTAGTCTTAGGCTTGGGAGACATAGGGCCTCTTCTCTTCTTTTCCTTGAGAATTTCTTTTTTCGTGGCCTTAGAAATGGCAGGATCTAGATTAGGGGATGGGTCAAGGGGGATGAGGACAAAGAGACCACTTGGTCACCATGGAGTCTGGCTCATGATTCTGTCAGCTCAGTTGCCACAAGGCCTTCTCTCCTCTCCTGTTCCATTGCTCGGACTCCTTGTCAATATCCTAATGGCACAGCTACATGTGAGCGCCACTCTGCTGACAGTGCACCTTGAGAACTCCAACATCTGTGCCAGGGCATTCCTCCCCGATGCTCCCAGACCTGACAGATTTCTCCTCTCCCCAACTCTGCACTTTTCTTTGTCTCCCAGGCCTCCCACAGCATTGCCTCTGCTGAGAGCTTCACACCGTCTTTCCTGGAAATAGCTCCTTTCACTTCTGGCCCCACCCCTCCCACTAGGGCCGAAAGCCAGGGGAGTGGGTTGGGGAAAAATTGGCACACCATTGTCTGCATTTCTCTCCTCTCTCTTGCCTGTGTACCAAAAGAAACACATTTTTTTTAAGTCCCATTTTTTTCTCCTTCAGCCATCATAAGCCACATAAACAAACAACTCATGTAAATAAATAGCCAAAGTTGGTTCTCAGGCTGGGATCAGGCGTAGCAGCTTGCTCCCTCATCCCAAAAAACTTCAACAACGAGCAGCCTAGGCGCTTGAAGAAAGTATTTACTTTTTAGTTAACTACAGCATCCACTTTTCAAATTTCAAAATGCTTATGTAAGTTGCTTATTATTCACTTGTTAACAAAGGAATCTTTTCCACATCAAGGCGAGTTCTCTTTTTCAGCTGTGAGCTCCTTTCTCTCTCTGCTAAACAATGATTCCCTGCTCTCACTCACTCTCTCTCCTGCTTACAGACACTATTAACATCCCACAGGAAGTGGTGTTTGTACAGTGCTCCTTGATTAACAAATCCCCAGGGAATAAGCCTTCTTTATAGGATATGGGGCTGGGCTCAAAAACACTTCATAAATCTTGCAGCGTGACCTGGCCGGCCTGGTAGCGGCTTGCCGGCAACCTTCAGTGCACAGCCACTGTTTGGCACGTCTGCTGGAGGAAAACGAGCAAGAGCTGCTCACGTGGGAGGCTTCTCTCTGTTCCCATGCTTTGCTTTTCTGCACCTTTCCATATCCCATAGGTGGGGAGGGTCCTCGTTCTTGTTCCTCCTCCTTCCTGCTCCCTTGTCAATCTCTTCCTCTTCCCTATCCTCCAGATCCTTCTGTCCCCCTCCCCCAAGTCCTCCTCTGCCCCATATTGCAAGACCAGGGAAAAACCAACCTAATTTATCCTGAAGGTTTAACTAAACTAAGCACTTGCAGTTTAAGCTGAATTGGAGAAAAATAAGACTCACCCCTGTTAAAGTAATCCCGGGCACCAGTTAGATTTCAGCAAATTGGTAGAAAGATGTTTCAGGAAGCAAACTAGCATGAAGACTCATCATCTGGCCAGGTGCAGTGGCTCACACCTGTAATCCCTGCACTTTGGGAGGCCCAGGGGGGTAGATTACTTGAGGTCAGGAGTTTGAGACCAGCCTGGCCAACATAGTGAAACTCCACCTCTACTAAAAATACAAAAATTAGCTGAGCGTGGTGACACACACATGTGATTCTAGCTACTAGGATGACTGAGACACAAGAATTGCTTGAACTCAGAGGGTGGAGGTTGCAGTGAGCTGAGATTTTGCCACTGCTCTCCAGCCTGGGTGACAGAGTGAGATTCTATCTCAAAAAACAAACAAACAAAAACAAACAAAAAGAAACCTCAGCAACTGATTATTAATTACAAAAATTTAATTCCCTGCCAGGGTCCCTGGGTGGGGCCAGGAGGGTTGGTTCAAGGTCTCTTCCCCTCTGACCTTTGTCCTTTGTCCAGTGGAGGAAGTCCAACCCCAGGGGCAGATTTTGTGGGGCTTGAAGGAAGCTTACACATTCTTGGGTGGGGTGGGGTGGGGTGGGGAAGGGGAAGGGCCCTGTGAAAAAACACAAAATTACAGACACAAAATTAGGCATGAATGGGTATACAGCTAACCTTTGAACAGTGTAGACCCCTGTGTAATAAAAAAAAATCCATGTATAACTTTTGACTCCCCAGAAACTTAACTCCTAATGGCTTATTCTTGACTGGAACCTTACCAATGACAGAAACAGTCAATTAACGTATATTTTGTATGTTTATATGTATTATATACTGTGTTCTTACAACAAAGTAATTTAGAGAAAAGAAAATGTTAAGAAAATCATAAGGAGGAGAAAATGTATTTACTATTCATTAAATGAAAGTGGATTATGATCATCATAAAGGGCTTCATCCTAATTGTCTTCTTGTTGAGAAGGCTGAGGAGGAGGGAGAGGAGAGGTTGATCTGCTGTCTCGGGAGTAGTGGTTCATCTGTGAGTTTTTTCAAATTGTCACAAATCTCCAAAAAAGTTTCCAATACGTTTGTTGAAAGACACTTATAAGTGGGTCTGCACAATTCAAATCTGTGTTTTTCAAGGATCAACTGCATTTATTTAGAATGACAATATAAATAAAAATGAGCAACAAAATTTTAAATACCAACAAAAACCACAAGCATCACATTGATTAAGCTCATCATTATCTGCTTGATGTGTTCCTGTATTTTCTCCCCAATATTTGCCAGCTGCATACATTTTCACTGCCTTCTCAAGTGACAATTTTGTAATATTTTCTGTATAGAAACCTGAGATAATTCAGTCTTTAATATGGTTGGTAAAAAGAATTTCACTTATTGTCTATTCAGAAAATTTTTTTCATCTTTATAAATTATAATTGAAACATCACATAGATTTTTAGTATTGTTTTATTTATTTATCTATCTATTTATTTATTTATTTATTCGAGACAGAGTCTTGCTCTGTCACCCAGGCTGGAGTGCAGTGGCTTGATCTTGGCTCACTACAACCTCCGCTTCCTGGGCTCAAGTGATTCTCCCTTTAACTTCAGCCTCATGAGTAGCTGGGATTACAGGTGCACGCCACCAAGCCTGGCTAATTTTTGTATTTTTCATAGAGATGGGGTTTCACCATGTTAGCCAGGCTGGTCTCAAACTCCTGACCTCAAGTGATCCACCCACCTCAGCCTCCCAAAGTGCTGGGATTACAGGCATGAGCCACTGTGCCTGGCCTTGCTGTAGCACCTCTTGCTCCGCATCTTTATAAGCCAGCAAAGTGAGTAATAGTAGCATTAGCATTCCTGGGTAGTAGCATTCCTGGAAGACATCCCTATACCAAGATGGCAAGCAATATCTTAACTCTACATAGAAGAGACCATGAACTATATTAATATGATCCACAGAACCCAACTTAAATGGATCTCCAAATCAACTTCCTTTTAGCTGGATTCCCCAAGATGCTCATGACCACTTTAACACCACACATCATGAGGGGCAGTAGGAAACAGGGAAAATTAGGTTAGAAAGAGACAGCGACTTAACCACTTGTTATGCAAATATTACAAGCACACATGACCATGGGAATAAATTGCAAGAGCCCCTCACAGGATCTTGGAAGGGATTTTGCAAGTAAGGGCCCTCAAAGCTTAATCTTTGTTAGCTTCACAGCTAATCAGCCGCTGCTTAGGAATCATGGGATGTGGGTAAACCAATCGCCTGCTTCCTCCTTGACCTGGAAGCCCCCTGCACTAATGTGAGTCAGCCAATCCCTTCCTCCAGACTGCCAGGCCCCGTACTGCCTCCCCACCATCAGACTTCTCTGCCTGAGCCCAGATCAGGCCTCCCTCCTCCATCTCTCCTGACCTTAACTCAACATTGTTTGCTCTACTCTAAGAATACCAGGTGCAATTTTTATTTTCCCATTTGTTTTTATTTTCAGGGGTCATCAGCTGATTTTTTTTAAGTTGCAAACCCCATTTTATTTCTGTCTCTATTCTCTCTATCCTATATTCTGCCTATATTAATTCTGCTTCTAGATTTGTTTTTTTGACAAAGAAGTTCCCCCAGAATGCATCCTCTCTGTTTCATGACTGTATTACTTTGTGGAAATTTAGTAGAGTTCTCGACTCCTGATGCTAGGGACCTCTGTTTTGCTCTTATCCCATAGGGTTATTATTTATCTTTGTTTTAATCTGTCTCTCACTGAATGATTAGTGCAGTGAAAGAGTCAGGAGTCTTTCAGTCTCAAGTGATGGATGTCCCAACTCAACGTAGCTTATGCAAAATGGAAAAATGGTTGTGGTTCATGTAACTGAGATGTCCGAGTTTGGTTTTGACTTCAAACACAGTAGGACCCAAGGGCGTAAACAGCATTGCCATCTTTTTCTTTCTTTATCTCTTGGCTCTGCTTCTCCCGATGGAGGGGGCCTTACTCTCTTCCACTGTAGATTGGCATTGAGGTCCATAGTTACCTAGGCACTCGAGGCTTACATTATCATAGCTCATGATGTAAGACGGAAAAAAATAGTCTGTCTTTCTTGGTGTGTTCTATTAAATCTCAAGAAATGACTCTAATTAGCTCAGTCTTGGTCACATGCCCTTCTCTTGGCCTAATCTGAATAGACAGGGTATGGCCAGACCATTCTTGACTTGCCTCCTCCTGCCTTCAGAAAGCTGGGCATCACAATTGGCACTTGCTCTTCAGCTCTCATAACTGGAGCACAGAGAAGTCCCCCAAATAAACAGGGCAGCATCCTAGACAAATCAAAATGATGTACATGCCCTACACATAGGTAAAGCTAAATGTTATCGACAAATGGAAATGTTTTCATTAAACTTCACATAATTTCTTGCTTGCTTCCCTAAATCTGCAATTTTATTTCATCATTGTGAAAGTCATTTAAACTTAGCCTGACATACAGAATCTTTGGTATTCTATTACACGCCTACATTTCAATTAGGTCCTTGTTGTAGGTCAGTTTCCCAGGAAACAGATTCTGAGACTCAGATTTATGTACAGAACAGGGAATGAAGGAGATAGAATTGGGCAAAGGAGAAAGGTAAACTGCCATGTGGTGATCTTTTGGGAGCTTTGGAACATGGATGGTCCTTCAGCGTTGTCCCAATTGAGGTAAGGAGGTTATAGCCTCCTTTGACCTCTTCTGAATGGGGGCTGCCCCAAGGAGTCTGTGGCTGATGACAGTTTCTGGAGAGGACTCAGCTGTGAGCCATCAGTAGCCAACACTTCCAGCTGCTGGGAAAGTGAATTGCTAGGTCTTGAAGGGGAATTTGAGTAGCATACTACTGCATACACTTCAGTGGATTTTCAAACAGTGGAAACAAGGCTCATGTAATCCTAATATTTAATTTTTTTTTTTTTTGAGACACAGTCTCACCCTATCACCCAAGATGGAGTACAGTGGCGTGATCTTGGCTTACTGCAACCTCTGCCTCCCAGGTTCAAGTGATTCTCCTGTCTCAGCCTCCCATGTAGCTGGGATTACAAGCGCCTGCCACGAAGCCCGGCTAATTCTTTGTATTTTTTTAGTAGAGACGGGGTTTCACCATATTGGCCAGGCTGGTCTCGAACTCTTGACCTTGTGATCCACCCACCTCAGCCTCCCAAAGTGGTGGGATTACAGGTGTGAGTCACCACGGCCGGCCCTAATATTTAAATGTTAAGGGCCAAGTGCGGGCAGATAGATTCTCATACATGTTATCACTTGATATTTTTCTTTTAATACTGAGTCATTCACTTTAGAATCTGTATTTTAAACTCTTTTTTCCAGTATGATTAATGTTCTTTGTTGTTTCCAAATGCGTGATGTAAGTTCAAATTCTGATGTAGCCTATAGAATCTCTATAAACATGACTTAAAGATACAAAGCAGGCCAGTGTTTATGTTGCTGTCTTGTACGCAGACCTGGAACCCCTGCCTGCTTGGGTGAGAGCTAACTGTATGGCAGTCCCTCAAATCTTGGGCTTTTTCAGACCAGGGTTGGCAAGAGAACTGCACTCAAGACTCCCCTATCCTTAGTATGCTTTTCTTTCAGCCTCCCAGCCTTCCTGACAGCTATCAGCCTCGTCAATTGGACTTGGCAGGTGTGAGGAATCCAATTTAGCATCCCTGGTTTAGACCTTGAGCAATCTGCACTCACTATTTGCCTACTTAGCCTCTTTATCTACATCTGCTGTTTTTAGACCTGTTTTGGCACTAGTTACCCTCATCTCCCCAATTTTAGAAAAAGAGGCCTTTGGACTCATTCCCTTACATCGAATCCTGGGATTTACTCAACATGCAGGCTGGATTTTCCTCCAGTTGGCCCATCCAATTATAGGCATATCTCATGCTGTCTCTGCAACACTCTTGACCTCCCCACCAACATTTCTGATCAACCGGGCGACTTCCCATTTGAGCTGAGCTGTAAATGAGTTTAAAGCAGGGATCACATCTGGCATTCCAAGGGCTAGATCTGTTAAGCAGCCAAGTTTTATTTGCCTATACCATGTTTTTTAGAAATTGAGCCAATATTCAACAATTTGGAATTTCACCCACAATAAAATCCAATTTCTCTCTTCTCTTAAAAAAATTAGATGACCCAGCAATACAAACAAGCATTTCTACACGGCCACACTTGGCTCAAGCTGAAGAGCTACTGCCTCCAGCTCACCCAGTTCCACACTCCCTGTTGTGTTATGCCTGCTCTTTCCAGTCACTTGTGTTGCCTGCCTGGATTCTGGAGTTTTCAACCCTGGTTTAAATTAGTGTTCCTCCCAGGTGATACTTGACATCCGGTGCAAGTTATTGGCAGTAAAGAAGGGCCAAAAGCATGCTGCAATCAAAGGAGAGGTAAAGAAGACAATCAAACCCTGGGTTTTCTATATTTCCTGAAGCAGAAAAACGAGGCTTGTCTCCTTTGTCGATTTCACAGAACAAATGACATTCCATCTGTGAAATGCATTATGGTTTTCAGCAGAGACAGTCCAGAGTGAATCAATGGTAACTTCTGCCACTTGTTACTCATCTGTTGCCAAGGAGGAGACTCGGGAGAGGTTAGGAAACTATGTGGCATGTTCCGTCCTTCCGGGTTATGAATGCTGCCAAGTGAAAATGTGAGATGTGCTGCCAAGGACAACACAGTCTTTTATTTGACACAGAAGAAAACAACATTCTGATTTCCCTGTCTTAAGAATTATTTCATCTACAGTCTGGCAAGGCATGCTTATGGAACTCACGGCAACCTGCTGCAGGTAGACTTTTTTCTTATTTTAAGGCTTACAGAAGATGAAGAGAACTCAGGAGGAATTAAAAATCAGTTGCTTCAGAGTAGCAGAGGTACTACTGGTGGGAGATAGGTGGGAAACGGTGAATGGGTTTCCCAGTGCAACATGAGAAATATTATTTGGTTTATACTCCCTTTCAATTTTAAAAAGCAAAATACCTTCCTCTGGCTCTTATTAATTTTTAAAACCAAAATACCTCCATCCAGATCTTCTAGTTTAAGTATGCCTTCAAATCCGTTGTAATGTTTTCCTGCTTTAAAAAGCGGGGGTGGGGTCACGTTAAACGAAAGAAGCATCGTTGTCGGGGGGTGGAGGACTGTCTTCCTTGCAGGACTGGGGATTAAGGGGCTGATGCATTTGCAGACTTCATTATGTTGAGTACTCTGCTTAGAGGTTGGTTCAATCTCTGCTCCCTCCACCCTACCCCCATGCCTTCTCTTGGCGCATTACTTCCTGTAACATACATTTCTTAATTTAATGAGTTCATTAGTCTGTTATAGCTTTTCCATAGCTAGAATGGGCCAGAACAGTGATGAATGGTTTATCAGGAAAGTAGCTCAAGGGTAGGCCTTCATAGATACTGTGCAGCACCTTAATCAGGAAATCCAAAGGGCTGCTGGTGGGGAGGGGGGAGGGAAGGACATTTGGATCGCGGGAGAATTTCTTCCCCTGGGTCTCCTGATTCAGAAACATTAAAAAATCTAATGCAGCTTTATTCTCCATCCTCCTTTAAGCTCTAAATGTCTGTCTTTTGGGCATGGACTGTAATAGACTAGGGCTTTAGGACCAGTTTCTCTGAGAATCAGCCGGTGTTCAAGAAGGGCCCTTGACACCATTCTGACTTAATGCTAGACACATCTGCAGCTACTTGGACAAAATTGACATTGTCTGGAGTGCAAAGCAATTGCCTAGCACAGCATTAGGGAGCATTTACTCTTGAGCCGTGCTACCAGACAGCAAATCTTGACCTTTAGGAGTTCAGAGATTAGATTTCGTTGTTGCAGGCGTTGAAGATATTGTTAGGAATTTGTTGCTATTCAAAGCAGATTTCAGGGGTTACCTATGGGTTTAATTCATCACATCAATCATTTCTGGAAGGTTCTTTTAAAGCCAAGATAGCTTCAAATAAAAACTAGGATTACTTTTACATTGATTGTCAGTAGTTGGTGAGGAGCAAAGGGGGAATACGCTTGTGATGCTGTTAAAGTTTTCGTATTTGTTCCTTTGCTAGCAGGCATTCTGTGGTATTGGGGAGAAAGGCGTGTTTCTCCAATAGGCATTCAAAGCAGTTGCTGCAGGAACAGGCAGGAAATGAGAATAAGGATTTGACTACTCTCTGGTGTAGATCTCTCAAGCCCTTTAACACATTCAGTGCGCAGATCTCCTGCGGGTTATCTCAAAGTGCATCGTTTAAAACAAGACCCGTTTAAGCCAATAGGGGTTAAATAGGGCTTATTTTGTTGAGCCAGGCTGCATAGGTACCCAATCTCACCCTCTGTTTGTGTATGGGTGTGTATCTGTGTGTACATATATAAAATGTGCGTGTGTGTGTGTGTGCACACACGTGTGTATAGATAAATTATTTTATCTGGAGGTCAGTTTCCCAGTCCTGTTGATCCCAAGGGTGTACAGAAAACATTTCTGAGGGTCTCTGAAAAGGAAGTGCTGTACAGTGGCTGGACTTCAGCCACGTGATTCTTTTAGAAGACCTTCACAATGATCTTTATTGATTTTTATTTACCATGCAATTGCTATTAAGCATTTTTACTCAGTTCCCTAGTCCATAGTCAATCAAATACCTTGAGACCTTATCTTCATTGTATCTTTTCACCTCTCCAAATTTGCTTCTTATTGCTCAAAAAGGGAGTTTGTACTAGATATTCCTATAGCACTGATTTTATTGCAGCTAGAAGGTGAGAGGAGCACTTTTCAAGGTAGATGCAATAGCAACAAAAGAAACAACTAGAACCTGGGAAGGGAGGGGTTACATACTCTAGCACAGGTAGGGAGCTGCCACCCTATGGCATAATAATGGAGAGCTGAAACACCAGTGAATGGTTACCTGCAAGTCAGCATATATAGCTTAAAAAGTCAGGATAATGGGTAATTATTGTAAAGTATATTTTAGAAATATTTTTCTCAGAATTGTCAGCATTTAAAATTTCATTGCTGGAAAGAGGACGCTTCATTATCAAGCATAGCTCCACAGCAGGTTGTTGCTTGATGCTGCTGAATATATGAGTCTCGCTCTGTTGCCCAGGCTGGAGTGCAATGGCACGATCTCGGCTCACTGCAATCTCCACCTCCCAGGTTCAAGCAATTCTCCTGTCTCAGTCTCCTGAGTGGCTGGGACTACAGCTGCCTGCCACCACACCCTGCTAATTTTTGTATTTTTATTCGAGACAGGTTTTACCATTTTGGTCAGGCTGGTCTCAAACTCCTGACCTCAGGTGATCCACCCAGCTTGCCCTCCCAAAGTGCTGGGATTACAGGCATAAGGCACCATGCCCAGCTGAGATGCTTTCATGGGAGGTACATACCAGGTGATGCAATGCACTTTGTTGCTGATACTTCAACATTGTACCTGTGCAGCACTCTGTAGAACTTCAATGAGGCAATGAAAAAGAACCCAATTATCTTCCATTCCAGTGAAAGATGCAATTTCCAGGGTATTCTCCCTGTCATTTGCAGAAGACTTCCTATATGCCAGGCATAACACCTCATGAGGTAGGCCTTATTGCCTATTGGGCAGAGAAGAAAACCAAGATTCACAAAGTTAAGTAAGTTGCCTAAGGATACATAACCACCAAGGCACATAGCTGGGATTCAAACTCAGCTCTGTCTCATTTAAAGGTTTTTGCTGGCATCACCAAACCAAGCATGGCTCCCACATGGCTGAGTAAACTGAGATACATGCAGCTAACTGGCCTTGAACAAGTTGCAGAGGATAGCCAGAGCAAGTATTTTATTCTCAGTCCACTTGCCTTCTTCTAAACTCCACTTCCATCACTCTATGTAGATTGCATCTATATTAATAGCCACCGTGAATTCATAATTTGCCAAGTGTAAATACATATGCATGCACAAATATGTGCATTGTAAAGAATGATTACTAATCGCCTTTGCTCCCATGGAAATCTATCCATATGTGCATTATAAATGTGACTGAGAATTTCTACCAGCCTTCAAAATCAGCCCTGTGTAGAGTTGTTGACGCTGCCTATCTACGAACTGTCTGCAGATAGTGATTTCCAGGGGAGTGATTTACTTCCCAGCAGACACTGAGATAGGGCTGGATCTCTTAGAATTCATGGGTAAGAATGTTGTTTATTTACAAGACATGCAGCTGCTAGAGAGTGGATAAACCGAAAGAAGGTAATTGGGCTGAGCACAAAGCTCTGGATATGAGAAACGAGTGAATGAGCTGATGTGGACTTCTTTGAACTTATTTATGTTAAAAATATTTTTATTAAAAAGGCAATACATCTTTATTGTAGAAAATTGAAAAAAATACCAACAAGCAGAAAGAAATAACATTCGCTCACAGTTCTATTGACTAGAGATAGCAAAAGCAAACAGGTTGGGATATATCCTTCCCCATGTAAGCCTATGTTGTTTGCAAAAGGATTATAATGTATATTCTGTTTTGTGACCAGCTTATTTCACTTAAAAATATTGGGATGACCTTTCCCTGTCATTATTCTACAACATCATTTTCTATAGCTGCGTGGTAACTTACTGAATGGATGTATCATTACTTACATTTATTTAGTTTAATAACTTACCCAATGTGTTTCTGTCCACACAAGATGAATGGAAGTCTTTCAATACTACTACCCAAAACAGTGTTCCCAGGTCCTGTCCTCTCTCTTCATGACTAAATGGTAAATGAAAGCCTCAGACGACGTCTTTTCAAACCCTCACAGCAGGCCAGGCTCATGGACTGTGTGAGATAATGTTTGAGCATGTTCAGAGAACCCCTGAAATAAGCCGGGGACTGTGGTAATTCCCTTTCCTTCCACTCATGGAATAATCATCGCTTGTGTTTCAAAGCCTCTGTGGTTCTAGAGTACTTCCTCCTCTAGTTCAGTAATTACCACTGGGCGCTGTGGTCATTGTAATCCTCCTTCCAGAAGGGAGATGACTGAGTCTCAAGAAGCTGCAGTAACTTAGCGAAGATCACCCCATTGGTGAATCTCAAAACTACACCTGAACCCAGACTTGTAGATTCCAAGTTCACTGGAATTTGTCCTCCAATGTGATGCTGTGTGAAATGGGGAGAAAGAGGAAAGAACAAAACAAAAAAGAAGAAAGAGAAAGAAAGAGAGAGAGAAGGAAGGAAGGAAGGAAGGAAGGAAGGAAGGAAGGAAGGAAGGAAGGAAGGAAGGAAGGAAGGAAAAAGCAAAAGAAGAAAGGAAGGAAGGAAGAGAGGAGAGAGAGAGGGAAGGAAGGAAGGAAGGAAGCAAGGAGGGAGAGAGGGAAGGAAGGAAGGAAGCAAGGAGGGAGGAAGGGAGGGAGGGAAGGAAGGAAGGAAGGGAGGAAGGGAGGAAGGGAAGGAAAATGATAGGTATTTGTGGCTCTGGTAGTCAGAGGGGCAGGCACGGAGGGCAGGAGGTGTTCCCAGTCCATCCTGTACAGACCTATCTGTCTTCCTCCTAAAAAGACTCTCCTCTCAGAAGCCGAGGAACACAGACGAGCAGCTTTTTCAGGTACACACTTCAGAATCATAGATCTCAAAAGACAAAGCTATTTCTCTCCCACTTTTGCAGCCACCAGATAATCAACTGCATGTACCATCTGCATGTATTGGTGGCTATCTCCCCTCACCTCACACTGCTGTCCTCACCCTGCAGGGAGAAGTGCTCATCGCGGGGAGACACCTGGATCCATCCTCACTCCTGGAGGGCTGGCCTGAATAAGAGTAATTCCCCCAGAGCTCTGGGGCCTCCTGGAGCCAGGCACACAGCCAATGGGCAAAACCTTCAAGGACAGTGATTTTCACTCAGCCCCTTGGTGGGCAGTGGGATCTTAGACTTAGTGAAGGAACACAGACCTTGGAGTTTCTCTGCGTTTGTATCTTATTCTAACGCTTACTAACTGTGTGCCTTGTGGAAGCCACAGGATGTTTCTGACTCCCGGTTTTCTTGTCCACAGAAAGGAGGGGAAGATTGAGCTAAGTAGTTGTAAGGATATGCAATAATATCAATAAAGCATATGTATATGCATTAAATGCCTGGCATCTATCAGGAACCCTATAAATGTTAGCATTCCCATTCTGGAGGTTACATTAGAGAATGTATTAAAACTACGGATAGCTGTTCTCTTCATCTTAAGGGCCTCGTCTGAATCTGAGAGCCTATGATTTGGGGAGTTTATGTGTGTGTGTGTGGCGGGGCATGGTGATAAGGTAAACAAAGCTCAAAGGAAAAAGCTGATACTTTGAATAATAGCACTCTATGTAAATGCCTTTGGCATGTGAATGGAGTAGGCTGCTTTTCTCTAAAGCAGCAGCTACAGCTTGGCTGGGGAGTCCTCAACAGTCCCTCTAGAGTTTCATCAGTGTCTCCAAGACAACCCAGATAAATAGAAGTGAAAGCACAAATTATTTGCTTGCTGTGGAGATTTGTCAAGTCCCCTACCTGCGCCCAGCCTAGTCTCTGAGCACTTCTCATGTAGAAAATTAAGATCTGTTTTGCCCTATAACTTAGTGAACTTGGTCAGGATGATGGGAACATCCTGAAAATAAAAATGCACACTCGGTTCTAGTGTTGCCGTTGGTTAGTGACTCCCTGAATGAGAGTGAGGAATTAAGAAGCTGTGTGCAATGTCAGCCCCTAGAGCTGCGTAGCCGTACTGTGTGGCACTGCGGTCTAGGCAATTCATGGACAGCATGTCTCACCTGCGGATGAAACTCCTGGGCAAGAAGATCGAGAAGTGAAACCTCAAAATGCACACCAGAACCTAAAGTTGCCAGGGGCCTCAAATCTGACCCTATCAGAAACTCAAAATGGAGATGTGTCTCAAGAAACCATGGGAGGTGGAAAGGTTAAAAAAATCAAAACATTCTGTGAATGTGGGGTTATCAGAAGCTCAAGATGGAGCTGTGTCTCAAGAAACAGTGGAAAATGTACAAGTTCAAAAATCTCCCCAGAAATCCACTGTATTAACAAATGGAGAGACAGCAATGCAGTCTCCCAATTCAGAATCAAAAAAGAAAAAGAAGAAGAAAAAGAGAAAAATGGTGAATGATGCTGGGCCTGATACAAAAAAAAGGCAAAAACTGAAAACAAAGGGGAATCTAAAGAAGAAAGTGTCGAGACTGCCAAAGAAACAGAAAATAATGTGGAGAAGCCAGATAATGAGGAAGATGACAGTGAGGTGCCCAGCCTGCCCCTGGGACTGACAGGAGCTTTTGAGGATACTTCATTTGCTTCTCTATCTAATCTGGTCAATGAAAACACTTTGAAGGCAATAAAAGAAATGGACTTTACGAACATGACTGAAATTCAACATAAAAGTATCAGACTGGAAGGCAGGGATCTTCTAGCAGCTGCAAAAACAGGCAGTGGTAAACCTTGGCTTTTCTCATCCCTGCAGTTGAACTCATTGTTAAGTTAAAGTTCATGCCCACGAATAAAATGGGGGTCCTTATTCTCTCACCTACTAGAGAACTAGCCATGCAAACTTTTGGTGTTTGTAAGGAGCTAATGACTCACCACGTGCATACCAGTGGGTTGATAATGAGTGGCAGTAACAGATCTGCTGAAGCACAGAAACTTGCTAATGGAATCAACATCATTGTAGCCACACCAAGCCATCTGCTTGACCATATGCAGAATACACCAGGGCTTATGTATAAAAACCTACAGTGTCTGGTTATTGATGAAGCTGATCAAATCTTGGATGCTGGGTTTGAAGAGGAATTAAAGCAAATTATTAAACTTTTGCCAACACGCAGACAGGCTATGCTCTTCTCTGCCACCCAAACTCAAAAAGTTGAAGACCTAGCAAGGATTTCTCTGAAAAAAGGAGCCATTGTATGTTGGTGTTGATGATGATAAGGCTAATGCAATAGTGGATGATCTTGAGCAGGGATACGGTGTTTGTCCCTCTGAAAAAAGATTCTTTCTGCCCTTTACAGTCCTTAAGAAGAACTGAAAGAAGGCGGTTATGGTCTTCTTTTCATCTTGTATGTCTGTGAAATACCACTATGAGTTGCTAAACTACAAGGATTTGCTTACCTTGGCCATTCATGGAAAGCAAAACCAAAATAAGTGTGCAACTACATTCTTCCAGTTCTGCAACGCAGATTCAGGAACACTTTACTGTGTACGGATGTGGCAGCAAGAGGACTGGACATTCCTGAAGTTGACTGGATTGTTCGGCATGACCCTCTGGATGACCTTAAGGAATATATTCATCGTGTAAGCAGAACAGTCAGAGGTCTAAATGAGACAGGGCATGCCTTGCTCATTTTGTGACCAGAAGAAATGGGGTTCCTTCACTACTTGAAACAATCCAAGGTTCCATTAAGTGAATTTGACTTTTCCTGGTCTAAAATTTCTGACATTCAGTCTCAGCTTGAGAAATTGATTGAAAAGAACTACTTTCTTCGTAAGTCAGCCCAGGAAGCATATAAGTCATACACACGAGCCTATAATTTCCATTCTCTGAAACAGATCTTTAATGTTAGTAACTTAAATTTGCCTCAAGTTGCTCTGTCATTTGGTTTCGAGGTGCCTCCCTTTGTTGATCTGAAGATCAACAGCAATGAAGGCAAGCAGAAAAAGTGAGGAGGCAGTGGTGAATTTGGCGACCAGAAAACCAAGAAAGTTTAGAAGTACAAAATCTTTATACACATAAGCAAGAAATCATCTGACAGCAGACAACTCTCTCACTGAAGACACGTCTTTCTTTCATCTTGAATAACTTCACCCTAAAATGAATTTTCCCCCTTGAATTTATACAAGATTTGTATAAATTGACTTGGGTTGCAAGTACTGAGCACTGTTACTTCTATCAAGTCTCTTTTTTATTTTTGGGATATAAAACAGGCTTTAAATTTATTGGTCGCCCAAGGGCAAAGCAAGAAATCTCTAGTCTTTCTTGTGATTATATAATATTTTAAATTTCCCCATGTACACACAAATGTATGTTATTGTTTTAATATAATTCTTTTTGTACCTTTCCTTCTTGCTATGTGAAGATTTTTGTGGCGTGTGTGCTGTGTCAACTCCTGTAAAAGGTGACCTAGTGTATCGGGCAGCTGGTGGTAATGCAGAAAGGAGTCTAAGGGGTTTTTTTTGTTTTTAGTTGTTTCGTGAACCTTGACAGTATCTCATGACTCCTCCTGAAAATGCTGCAGTATAAAAGAGCAAAAAGATTTGGGAAATACCTAAGAAGCACCTTAGGATTAGGGAGGCATTGCTTTTATAGATTTTTTATTTTAAAGCAATCAGCCTTTCTCAGGTGTTTTGTATAAAGTGTCACTAGCTGTCACAACATTTGACAGGTAGGGTGTAGGAAAAGGGTAAAACTGAGATGGTTGAGCCTCATTTCCATCAATAGAGGTGCAATACACTGCATTTCTTCATTTGGTACCATAGCAAAGACTTTTAAAAAACAGAAAGAATGGTGATGCTCCTCATTCGGAATTGTTTATTTTAAGGTGGTTTGGATTTTGGTAAGCCTTTTCAATCTACCGAGTACTTAGAAGACAAGGCTGCCAACTACATTGAACTTGAAGCCAAGCCATCAGACAGTGCCCAGCACATATTAATGTTAGCTTCTTTTTGAGAAAAATTACCTCTTCTAGGCCCTGAAGCAAAAAATGCATTTGCTATGAAGATTGAAAATGAACAAAATTAGAAAACACCACCGAAATCAGTGATTTAGTCAGGTGGGTTTTTTTTGTTGTTGTTGTAGGAGCACTTGACTTCTAGTGTGTTTTGTGTAGTACGTAACTACAAAATAGTACATTTTGTAGCAATTCAAAACCAAAGTTGCTAGCATCATTTTGCTCTTGTGCTGGTTAATCATAAGATCCCATCAAACATAAGTGCACTGAGAACATTAAATGTAGACGGAACTGTTTGGTAAAGAACATTCCAGTAGGAAAAGAAAAGAACAATCTTCATTTCTGGGCTTGACCGTCATCACCCTGGCTGAACCTGTATTGGGTTTCCAACCTTGACTGCTGGGCTCCTGGCTTGGTTTCTTGGATTCCTAATTCCCGGTGTGTGATAACTCTCTCCAGGATCATGTTTTCCTTTTTTATCTCAGAAATAATGTTTCTAAAAATATGAAAAGGGAAGAATATTTAATTACTCAGCAAAAGTAAATACTACTGGTATTTTGTACCTAATCTAATTTTTATATGCATGTTCATGGTCTTTATTTATTTATTTTTTTAATCAAAGATGAAGTAATCTTCTATCTACTACTTGTAACCAGCTAGTTTCACAACATGTAAATTTCCTGTGTCATTAAATAATTACATATAAGAAAGAAGCTATGTTCATTTTTTAGGACGAGGGCATACCATTCCATTCATCCCCATGGTCAGCTTGCCTTCTGCAGCTACTGCTGCCGGATATCAACATAACAAAGAGAAACAGATGCTTCGAAGAACCCATATCACTTGGAGGAGAGCCCAAGGAAAAGCACCCTTCCTGTGAACTATTTTTTGATCCTAGAGCAAGAGTTGGCAATCTGCAAAACAGTAAACTATCAAACTGTTTTTATTTGACATTTAATTTGTTTGTCCTGTCGTATATCTGATTAATCCACATGTGTTTTTTGAGCAGCTCATTGGGGTCTGGAGAGATAACATTGACAAAGTCTCCACCCTCAAGGAGTTTGGAGTCTAGTGGAATAGGACTCCTCTGAAATTCAGGGATGTACATTATGGTCCACCTGGCCATGGTGGGCTGTCACATCACTGTCACTAGACTGTGGTCACATCACTTATCACCACATTTTCTTTTTTGTTGTTTTTGAGACAGAGTCTCGCTCTGTTGTCCAGGCTGGAGTGCAGTGGCATGATCTCGGCTCACTGCAAGCTCCGCCTCCTGGGTTCATGCCATTCTCCTGCCTCAGCCTCCCAAGTAGCTGGGACTACAGGTACCCACCACCATGCCTGGCTAATTTTTTGTATTTTTAGTAGAGACGGGGTTTCACCATGTTAGCCAGGATGGTCTCAATCTCCTGACCTCATGATGCTCCCGCCTCGGCCTCCCGAAGTGCTGGGATTACAGGTGTGAGCCACCACACCCGGCTGTCACACTTTCTTGAGCATGGTGACAAGTATCCTGGACTCCTGTTGGGCCAGGGTCCCACAGGGGAGATGGAAGGATGGGGCCACTCACAGAGTGCATCAGAGAGTTTAAAGGGCAGGTGGTAAATCATCTGCAAGATTCATAAACTTCTGCAAAGTCAGTTTGAAGTAAATAAATAGAAAAACCAAGTAAATGAAACAGAACTTATTAATGAATCGAACCTGAACATTTTCTTTTTCTGCTGCCTGTGCTCTTGTGCTAGTATTTAACGGTGCACTATCTATCTGTCATCCTATGTTTAAAAAGTTTGGTTCTTTCCTCTTTGTCCATCTCTTCCTGAACAGTATTTCCAATTTTAAATATCCATTTTACTCTGTTTTTCATTCACTAGCTCGCTCTCATCTAAGCTCAGTAGTGACAGAGCAAAAAATTCCAATCGAACCTCAAGCTTGGTCCCCCGCTACAGGCTCTTCCTCGGGAGAGATTGTGCCAGTCCCTAGAGTTATGACATGGAGAAAGAAGGAAAGAAAGGAAAGGCAAGGTCATGATGTGTGTGATAACAATATGAACCACAGTCCCAGCTCTCCAATCCTGAGATCCAAAAGTCTGGCAAGCCAAGCACATTCTGCAAACTCACTGGGTGGCAAATCAGGACCTGAACAAGGTTATTTATAACCTTGCATTTATCCTACTTAATATGAATATTCATACATTTCACTAAAGAAATATTAATATGTTTAATTATGAGATGCTGCCACATACCCTGTTGGGGGTGTTATGGAAGTATGGAAAATGCCCCATATTACCTTTCTAAAATTCAAAAAATTCTGCATTCTTAAATAGATTGGTCTCATGGATTTCTTTAAAGGGATTTTGGATCTATACTCTATTTTCCTCAGTCTGTTCTATGATCTTACCTTCAATTGTCTTTCATAGAGACAATTTTTCCTTAATTTTTTTGAGAATACAAAGCAGATGATTTCCTAAAATTATTTTTGCTTGTACTGCATATACTTCCTCCTGCAACACCCCAAATTAACTTTTATCTTATGTATACTATGCTTAGCACCTTGGGTATTTTCGTAATTTAAAAAAAATGTTGCTAGGTATTTTCTATCTTTTTTTTTTTAACAGCTTTATGGAGGTGTAATTTACATATAATAAAATTCATTTGTTTTGTGTGTACAATTCAGTGACTTCAGTAACTTACCAGTTGTGTGACCATCATCACAATCTAACTGAAGAAGATTTCCACTAACCCACAAAGAAACCCCATTCATTTATAGTCACCCCCTGCAACCTGGCAAGCACTAATCTACCGTCAGTCTCTTATGGGGCTAAAAGAGTCTCAAAAAAATATGCCATATGCCAGGAACAGCACACACAACCCTCATAAAGAAACAGAGGCTCCCATAACTGGTAAAGGATGAAGCTGGGATTTGATCCAGGTCCTCACAACTCCAGAGTTCATGATCTTTCCAAGGGCTACTGAGGAGATCCAGAGTGGCCTCTCACTGGACTGGGGCAGAAATGCAAGTAACCCAGGCACGGATGTTGGATATTGGATGTTGGATGTGGATGACCCACAGAGGAGTCATGAGTCTGATGACCTTTAGGCCGTAGCCAGTTCTGATCTCCCGTGATTCCATAAATCCATAAAATGCCTGCAACTAAGCCAGGGACTTACTTTAATGAATAGATAAGAATGATGTGTCATGAACAGACTAATTGCATATAAAAGGAGCGCTTCTGAAGTATGCCGCGTGTTCCCTTAAGCACTTTAAATACCCCCCAGAGATGCGGTTTGCAGTCATACTTTGCATTATCAATGAAGAGGCAGTTTGCCAAGCAAAGGGGAGCATCAGCCTAACCCTGATTCAAATCACCACACATTCCAATGTATTGATGTCCAAATCAAGGAGACATTTTGGTAGATTCATTTTCTCACTTCTTTAAGTTTGAAGTTGGTACTTTTGATGGACTTGTCCTGCTATGCTGGTGTTGCAGCTGCACAGGACTAGATGATGGAATGAAACACCCTGTACCATAATTGAGGAAGCAGCTGTTCTGCTATTGTTATTAGTTTTATTAAGAATTAACAACTTCCTCTGTGTCCGTTAAGAGAAGTCCATTCTGAAAGCCAACCAAGTTCGCCTGCAGCCCTCCCAGCCACCATTTCTGCATCATGCCACGTAGAGATTATCTCTCCTCTCTGTGGCACAGGCTGTTGTCTGCTCTGCCTACCCTCCCCAAGTTTCAGGAACCATGCATTCTTTCTGTACCTTCTGCCAGAGCACAACAGGCCTATGAAAAGACGTATGGTTCATCATTAATCCCTTGGTATACTATCAAGATCACTAAAATCCTCAAATACAGATTCTAGGTCCATATGTTTTAAACTCTGTGGCAATTTTGCAGTAAAAGGTAATTTAATTTTTGATAAAGATATTACAGGGCACAGAGAAGAGTTTGTAATCCATGGACTCTTCTAGATGCTTCTAAAATTTTGTTACATGTGATAATCAACATGAATATATCTTTTTGGTTGACAAAAAGGCTTCCTATTTTGTATCACTTAATCATCATGATCCTATGAAGATGGCCTTATTGTCCATTTTTATGAACGTTATTAATATCAATAGTATTAATTGTTAATGATAAGGGAGATAAAGTATGTAGTGCACTTAGTACTGAAGGTCTTGAATTAGAGAATAAATATGATAAGCTAGCTCTTGTGATTTTTTTTTTTTTTTTAGACAAGAGTTTTGCTCTATTCCCAGGCTGGAGTGCAGTGGCCCTATCTCAGTTCACTGCAACCTCCAGCTCCTGGGTTCAGGAGATTCTCCTGCCTCAGCCTCCCAAGTAGCTGAGACTACAAGTGCACGCCACCACACTTGGCTAATTTTTGTATTGTTAGTAGAGACAGGGTTTCACTATGTTGGCCAGGCTGGTCTCGAACTCCTGATCTCAGGTCATCCAACCACGTTGGCCTCCCAAAGTGCTGAGATTACAGGTGTGAGCCAGTGCACCCAGCCAGTTCTTGTGATTTTTTAAATCTTCATCTTTACTTTTAGGACAAGGAAAATGAGGCTCAGAGATATTAAGGAATTTGCCCGAGGTTCACACAGCCTGTAAGAGTGGAGTAGATGTTGAAATTTCGCCTCAATTTCCTCTGGGACACATTCTCCATTACAGCCTGACAAGTGTGACCTTGCCCAAGGTCACAGAGAAAATAAGCAGCAGAGTGGGGAATTGAATGCAAGTCCTCTTGCTGGGTTCCATGCTTTTTTAATCAAACTATGTCGCTGCCACTGGCATGACAGACTACAGAATCAAGGGCCTGAGCAGAAGGATTGCGCTTGGTAACAAATTTCCCAGACTCTGAAATTCTTTGCTTATACCCGGCCAACTAAAGAGAAGACAGCTTCTGTGTAGGGAAAACTCTCTCTAACCATGTTTTCCCTCTATTCTCACATCACAATAATTATCAACATAGGAGAAGACTTCTGTGACTATGTGTGGGTTTTTTTCCTCACACACCAAGCAGTGGACACCACCTGGGTATCGTCTAATTCATTTCCGGCACTGTCTACCTGGAGACGATGTCAGATCTCACAGGTTGAGCATTCAGTCCCCAACCAAGACTGGCCCCCTCTAACACACACCGGTGACAAGGCTGGGCCTCCAGAGCTTCTGACCAACTAGCTTCAAGTTGGGGTTCCCATGACGCCCTCTTTGGGTTCAAATAATTTGCCAGAGCGCTCACAGAACTCAGGGAAACACTTATCTACATTTACCAGTTTATTATAAAGGATATTGCAAATGATACAGATGAAAAGATGCTTAGGGCAGGAAATGGGGGAAGGGGCCCAGAGTTTCCATGCCCTCCCTGAGGCACTACCCTCCAGGATCCTGCAGTTCCACTATCCAGAAGCTCACTGACCCCAGCCCTCTTGGGTTTTTATGGAAGCTTCAAGATGTGAGCATTTCTTCCCTAAGGTATAGAGCGGTGGGACCCTCTCATAGGAGGGTCTTAGGACCCAAAATCAGAAAGGCAGAGGAAAAGTAGAGTCCTGCCTTGGAGTAGATTAAAGGAGGGCAGGAGGAGGTCAGAGGCTGCCCCTGTGACCTCATACACCCAACATTATAACAAAAGACTGCAACAAGGTCTATGACTATCAGCCAGAAACTGGACAAAAGCCAGTATATGTTATAAACCACAGCCTCCCTACCACACATAGCAGCAAAGTGGCTGTATTTAGACTTAGAAATGTATATACCTGAGCTATTTTACTAGGATTATTTTTCTTCTGGAATTTGTTTTCTTTATCAAGGCAGTACTCAGTGGAGATATTTTTTTTAATTAACAGTAAACTAATAATATAGGATTTTCCTAAGTGTTCTCTCGTTTCTGTGACTTCGTTACAATTTGTTCTCTGCTCTGACTTCTCAACATAGCACCATGAAATTTTCCTGCATCTGCACGTTTAAGCAAAAAAGTGCCTTCAAATGCTTCTCTCTAAAGCATATTTCCACGTGACAGCACTCGTCTTGCTAGAGAATGAGGTTGTCTGAAGACTACTTTGGGGTGCCTGAGCTAGCATGAATGGGGACACCAGGTTATGTTCCATTTTATTTTATTTTATTATTTTATTTTATTTTATTTTATTTCATTTCATTTTTGAGATAGAGTCTTGCTCTGTTGCCCAGGCTGGAGTACAGTAGCACAATCTTGGCTCACTGCAACCTCCACCTCCCGGGTTCAAGTGATTCTCTGGCATCAGCTTCCTGAATAGCTGGGATTACAGGTTCCCACCACTATGCCTGGCTAATTTTTGTATTTCTAGTAGAGACTGGGTTTCGTCATGTTGGCCAGACTGGTCTCGAACTCCTGACCTCAGGTGATCAGCCTGCCTTGGCCTCCCAAATTCTTAGGATTACAGATGTGAGCCACCGCGCCCGGCCTTATGTTCCACATTTGAATTCCTCATTTGCAAGAGGGGGATTTTAGTAATAAAATGCTGCTAAAATTGGTCTATGTCTATATCAGTATTCTGAGAAACAAGATGGTAATGAAGGGGAAAGGATGGGTAGTGGGAAATGTATCTGGAAAAAATAATTCCATCACGAAAGCTTGTGATGGGCCTCTCCTTGATAGTTGGAACAGAATTCCTCTTAGGCATTTGTTTAATATCAACCCATGCCTTTTTGTTTGTTTGCTAGTTTTTCTATTTTGTTAAACTGTAAAATTCCTCTCACTTTTTGCTGATTTCTCTGATCATTAATTTTGAAATTGAGACATATTTTAACGTGGAGTTTTTGGTCATCATTTCCTTTCTTCAAATACTACTGTTAAAATGACAGAGACTGTCAAAGTGGACAGGCCATTTCTTCACTGGCTGTGTGGAAGGAGCAATTTAGGCATGTTTTCACTGTTGTGAAGGCTGGCCTGAGGTCCTTCTTATGCAAAGTCATCTCTGGTATGACATATCCTCCAGACCAGAAGTTGTAAAGCAGAAGGAGCAGAAGGCTCAGACCAAATCAGGCTCATGGACATATATTATTTGGCTCACACAATTGAAAAAAAAATTTTTTTTTAATAGTTACCTTTTTTTTTTTTTTTTTTGAGATGGAATCTCACTCTTTTGCCCAGGCTGGAGTGCAATGGTGCCATCTCGGCTCACTGCAGACTCTACCTCCTGGATTCCAGCAATTCTCCTGCCTCAGCCTCCCAAGTAGCTGGGATCACAGGCATGCACCACCACGCTCAGCAAATTTTTGTATTTTTAGTACAGATGGGTTTTCACCATGTTGGCCAGACTGGTTTTGAACTCCTGACCTCAAATGATCTGCCCACCTCAGCTTCCCAAAGTGCTAGGATTACAGGCGTGAGCCACCACGCCCAGCTGTTGCCATCTTTTTAAATTGGGAGAGTTCACATAAAAATCCTTGTTTCTGGCATCCTTTGAAAAAATCCAAAGCTCTGCAAACCAGGAGTGCAATTGCCCATAGTGACAGGAGCTACCAGTCCTACAGCTGGGTCCTTTCAGAAGGGGCGTTTGTGGTCTGGGCTGCAGTGGTCCCCACCTCTTCCTGATGTCTTGAGAAAAGCTAGGCTCTTGTGGGCATCTGAGATTCCAATCCGAGGAGATTGTTCAGTGGCTGTCACCACAAACAAACAAATAAAAACATCGGCACTTCTCAATATTATTATAAGAACCCACAGTGGTATGTCAGTATTTGGGAAAAGGGGTATATGAGTCAGCCTACACATGAGCATGTGCTTATTAATTTAGTTTTACGGCGGAGTGAGGTGTCCACGGTTCACTGTGTGGCCATACACTCTCCTCACTCCTGCCCCAGCAAGCCCTAGAGAGGGCAGTGTTCATTTCAGGTGCTGCCTGGACCATGAGTGCCTGCCCTCACAAATGCCATGGTGTTGGGCGTGCCATTTAACCTCTCCTAGTCCCAGTATTTCTCTGTAAGACAAGGATGCTGCAAGGGTAGAATGAACAAATGCATATTTGCACAGACCTGACTCAATACATGTTGCCTGCTTCTGTTCTCCTCCTTCAAGTCAATAACTAGATTGAGCTGGCAAGCTCCTTAACGGCACTGACAGCCAACCTGGTCAAAATGGTTGCTGCCCAAAAGCACACAGAGCCTTCCCTATGGAGAAGTGATGTAATGTGGGTCTCCAGTGAATACAGAAAGCCCCTTCTGCAGCAGCGTGGGCATCCTGGGAGCTCAGGTGCCCCCGAGCCAGGCAGGATCTCTCAAGATTATGTCTTCCCTGGGGATGGTAGACAGGACACGTCCTCTGTCATGGTCATTACTGAACTGCAACTACATTAAAAGGAAGTATGGAGACTGTGAATTTGAGATCACATTTCAGAGTGGAGCCCAAGGCTTCCAGTTAAGTGTGAACAGTGTATGGGAGATAACAATGGGGAGTGAGATATGCTAAAAGTGTTATACATGAATTTACATTCAATAAAAAACCCTTCCAGCTATAATTATCACATTTTTGCTAATATTGAGATACTAGATGTCAGATTTAATATTTGAGTAAACTAATTAAAGAATGTTTTTGCCTAGCCTTGACAAACAATCTTTTCTATTGAAAGTTTCTAAAGTGCTTTTTTTTTTTTTTGGCTGAAACTGATCTACATGACCAGCACTTTCTGGGGTTGGAACCACCAGAGTATCTCGCCTCTGCATTTCCTTTTCTCCATCCCTCTCCACCTCTCTCTCCCAATCCCAGGTCTGTTTTGTGTTCTTATTGTTAAGGGCACAATTTTCAGACTGTGTTAATGTGTCTTTTTTATGCATTTGCCAAATAGTTCTAGGTGGAATTGCCTCTTAAGATTTCTCCTTTGGCTGTGGCACATTCAGACTCAAATTGTTGTGCTCAGTAGGGCCATCGTCACATTATAACAGGGAAAATGCTTCATCGTGTGTTATAGAGCAAGATGGAATCTTCGCTAAGGAGCTTGGGGATCAAAGCGGAGGGAAAAGATTAATTTTTATGCATCAAGTCATTATGGACGGAGAAGGAGACATTAAGATTGCCAGAGAGAAGATTTTCTCATCTAATATCGACATAGACAATGTGTTGAGATGACTATTGGCTCCGTTCTTAGATTTGTTTCTACTGTTAAAGTGCTCAGATCTGGATCATAAGCTTATTTACACGTATTTCAAGTTTTAGAAAGAGACCTCCTTTTAAAAAGATACGATCTTCCCAGGACTTAAGTACACGTAAACATATTTTGATTATTTTTACTCCATAAAAATGCATAGCTATGTTTCAGACATAATAAAGCCAGGAAAAAAGTTAAAAAAATTCACTAGGATAATTCAGCAACTCTAGTGAAATATTTCCTTTTAAATGATGCTACTTGTTAACATGCTTGCAAACATAAGTACATGATTTTCTATCCTGTTTCTTTTGTTCGCCTAGTATTATACTAACATGGGGTTTCCATACCCTTACACAGATTCTCTCAACTACCTGTGCCCAGTTTATTAAGCTCTTCTATTGTTAAACATTTAGACAACTTTTCCCCTTTTTTCCTACTTTTATAGAAAAAGGCCAGGTGCAGTGGCTCTCGCCTGTAATCCCAGCACTTTGGGAAGCCAAGGTGGGAGGATTGCTTGAGCCCAGGAGTTCAAGACCAGCCTGGGTGACATAGCAAGACCCCATCTCTATAAAAAAAATTTTTTTTAATAGCCAGGCATGGTGACACACACCTATGGTACCAGCTACTCAGGACGCTGAGGTGGGAGAATTACTTGAGCCCAGAAGATTGAGGTTGCAGTGAGCTGTGATCGTACCATTGTGCTCCATCCAGCCTCAGCAACAGAGCAAGACCTGTTTCAAAAAAAAAAAAAAAAAAAAAAAAAACAGAAACAGAAACAGAAAAGAAAAACATATACATGTTTTTGTGCATCTGGATTTTGTCATATTTTGTAGAATAAATTCTCCAAAGTGGAATTTCTGTATCAGATGTTATAAATAATTTTAAGATTCTGATGTAAAGTACAAAATTTATTTTTAAATGAATTCCACCAATTTTCACCTTAACTGCATAAGAATGCCCTTTTACTACATCAGGTGCCATTTTAGCCAATTTGATAAAGGTATCTCTTGAACATTTAGAAAAAAATATTGTTTTCATAATTTGCCTTAAATTTTTTGATAAATCACCAAGCACCATAGATGATAGCAATTATTATTGTTACCAACAATTACCTTCAATAAACAGTCTGACATTTAATGACAAAACATTAGTATGTCAGGGTACTGAAGAGCAGTGTAGGATGATGGTGAGTGTGGGCTTGGAAGTCAGGCTGCCTGGGCTCAATGCTGGGCTCTACCACTTACCAGCTAAGTGACCTAAGACCAGGGTTTTTCAACCTTGGTCCTGCTGACATTTGGAGCTATTCATAAGTTGAGCAGGAAGGATGCTATCTTATTTAGCAGCATCCCCGGCCTCTATCCTAATCACCGCCCTCCTCTACACTCATGCCCAGTGTAACAACCCAAAATGCAAACATTGCCGAGTGTTCATTGGGGGCAGATTAGCAACCCTCTCGGTGCTTAGCTTCTGTATGTGTAAGATGAGGGATAGTAATACTCACCTCAAAGAGTTACTGGAAGAGCAGAATGGATTTGTCCCTGTAGAGGAGAGAGAAGAGGGTTTGTCACTTGCCAAGGGCACAGTCAACATTGACTATTAGTCACATCAAATTTCTGATGACTGTTCTTAAATAAAATGCTTGCATATTACTTTTACTGTAAAACTCACTGAATATAATTTGAAATGTTTGGAAAAGTATCAGAAGCTAATAAGGATCTCCTACAATCTTAACAGCCAGGGACAATCCTATTAATGTTAAAGTGTTTTTTCTTCTCATGCACCTAGAAGAATTCCTGGCACATTATAGATACTCAATAAATGTGTTGGACAAATATAAAAACTGAGAACAGGCTATGTATGCCTTCTATAAAGTTTTGCATCCTATTTTTCTTCCTTGCTACCACAAACTGGCTACTTGCCTCTGCATTTGGAAATTCTTTGGAAATATGTTTTTGTTTTATATTGTTTTGTTTTGTTTTGTTTTGTTTTTGAGATGCAGTCTCACTCTGTCATTCAGGCTGGAGTGCAGTGGCACAATCTCGGCTCACTGCAACCTCTGCCTCCCGGGTTCAAGTAATTCTCCTGCCTCAGCCTCCTGAGTAGTTGGGATTACAGGTGTGCACCACCACACCAAGCTAATTTTTGTATTGTTAGTAGAGATAGAGTTTTGCCATGTTGGCCAGGCTGGTCTCAAACTCCTGACCTCAAGTGATCTACCCCTCTCAGCCTCCCAGCGTGCTGGGATTATAGGCATGAGCCACCGTGCCTGGGGGAAAAGATGTTTAATTGCTGCAAAATTAATTAACCATCATAATTTTGAGAATATACGTGATGTTAGCTTTTTAAAATAAATAACATATCTCCAGCTTTTTGTTATGAAAATGTTTAAACATAAAGGTTGAAAGGATAGTACAATGCATATCAGAGCACCGTGTTTTAATGTATTTTAAATGTTTGCCGTATTCTCTTTATTTGTGTGTGTGTGTGTGTGTGTGTGTGTGTGATCTGCATGGATATAGATACATGTAATGAGTTGTTTGGTTTTTTTACTGTTTTGTAGGACCATTTAAAGGTAAATTGTCAGCTGGATGTGGTGGTTTATGCCTGTAATCCTAGCACTTTGGGAGGCCAAGGCAGAATAAATTTTTTAAAAATATATTGTAAAAATAAGCAATGAGGAAATTGTAAGCATTGTAACATTTTACTTCTAAAGACTTCAACATAACTCTCCTAAGAGTAAAGACATTCTACACATAACCACAATACATTTATTTTGCCTAAGAAAATTAACAGTAATTCTCTAACACCATCTAATATGTTGTCTGTGTTCAAATTTTCCCAGTTGTCCCCAAAATGTTTTTATAGCTAGCTTTTTTTTTCTCTGCCAAAATTCCAGGAAAGATGAACTGCATTTGGTTGTTATAACTCTAATTTCTTTTAGTCTAGAATAGAGCCACCTTTGTATTGGCTTATTAATGACTTTTTTAAGATATCAGGCCACTTGTTTTTAAGAACATTCCATTTTCTGGGTTTGTCTTATTGTTCCCTTAGAGTGTCATTTAACTTGTTTCTCCAATTCCTGGATTTCGTGAAACTGTAAGTTAGGTCCAATGTCTTCATTAGATATAGGTAAATAATTTGGCAAGGACACTTCATAGGTGTTTACATTCTCAGAAGGATATAACAACAGGTTGTCCCATGATCAGAGATGTAATGTTTGATTACTTGGTTAAGGTGATAACCAGCAGATTTCTTTACTTAAGGTATGTTTTTCACTTTGCAATTAGTACGTAGTCTATGGGTGCTTCTTTGGTACCACATGACTATCCTGTTCCCTAACAATTTTCCATCCAGTGGTTTCAGCACTGTTGGTGATTCTTGTCTAAACCAGTCATTTCACTGGCAGCTGCAAATGGTGATTTTTCTAGTTCTATCATTTTACTTACATTTGATAGATGCCATTCCTCTGGAAGGAAGGGTTTTCCCTTTCAAAATGCAGAATAAATGCTTACTTCTTATGTTCTTAATACTAAAGAGTGGGATAAATAAGTTTTTGTTTCTCTTTCATTTTACTATTTTTTAATTTTTATTTTTATAAAAATTAAAAAAGAATAGAGACCGGATGCGGTGGCTGACGTTTGTAATTCCAGCACTTTGGGAGACTGAGGCAGGCGGATCACCTGAGGTCGGGAGTTTGAGACCAGCCTGGCTAGCATGGTGAAACACCATCTCTACTGAAAATACAAAAATTAGCCAGGCATGGTGGCACACACCAGTAATTCCAGCTACTCAGGAGGCTGAGGCAGGAGAATTGCTTGAACCCGGGAGGCAGAGGTTGCAGTGAGCCAAGATTATGCAACTGCACTCCAGCCTGGGAGATGGAGT
The DNA here is from genome assembly GCF_043159975.1 of Macaca nemestrina. NCBI lineage: Eukaryota > Metazoa > Chordata > Mammalia > Primates > Cercopithecidae > Macaca > Macaca nemestrina. Next base: position 142,276,169 of record NC_092131.1, read on the forward strand.
GAGACTGTTTCCAAAAAAAAAAAAAAAAAAAAAAAATACAGACAGGGTTTCACCATGTTACCCAGGTTAGTCTCGAACTCCTGGACTCAAGCAATCCTCCTGCGCTGGCCTCCCAAAGTGCTGGAATTACAGGCATGAGCCACCATACCTAGCCACTACTATTTTTTTTTTACTGTAGATGCATGAATTTTTCTTTAATGTTTTATAATCAATTACAATAACTTTCTGGTGCTCAAGCTGTCCACTGGGCACCCCTCCAAGCTGGCTTCCAGGTCTCTTGGCATCTCTCTGTTAGTCTTTGGTTTTCCTTGCTTTTTGGCTTGATGTGCCTCAGGCTTCTTTTATGATTTCCTGCCGCTGCTCTGGAATCAGCCATTTCTCCAAGGAGCCTTTGTTCTTTTTAGTCAGGAATGATATAAATAATCTTTTGGTTAATACCTTTGTACATAAGATTGTTATCAAAATTACTAGAAATTATTTTGACAAAGATTGTAAACTTTTTAATGCCTTGAATATATCTTGTAAAGTTTCTGTATAGAAAGGTGGTAATAACATAGACTTCCACTAACGTGTTTGAGAATGTCTATCTCACTGCATTCATACTGACATTAATTTTTAATATGATAAGTAAATCTATGACAAGTAAGATTGAACAGTTCAGTTTATTAATGTTTATAGGTGTATTAGTTTTCATATATTTTGCCCTCTTTCTATTGTGGTACAACGTACTTATTTGAAATTGTTAAAAGTATGCTTAAGACTTTAATTCTGTCGACTGAGCTTGCTTCAAATACTTTTTCCAGAGTGTTTGGGTATTTGGTTTTTTAGTGTCAGACATTTTTATTTTTTTATTTTGTTTTATTTATTTATTTTTTTTTGAGACGGAGTCTCGCTCTGTCGCCCAGGCTGAAGTGCAGTGGCCGGATCTCAGCTCACTGCAAGCTCCGCCTCCCGGGTTTACGCCATTCTCCTGCCACAGCTTCCAGAGTGGCTGGGACTACAGGCGCCCGCCACCTCGCCTGGCTAATTTTTTGTATTTTTAGTAGAGACGGGGTTTCACAGTGTTAACCAGGATGGTCTCTATCTCCTGACCTCGTGATCCGCCCACCTCGGCCTCCCAAAGTGCTGGGATTACAGGCGTGAGCCACCGCGCCTGGCCATTTTTATTTTTTAAGTTGTCGAATCTATTTGCTTTTTCCTTGATGATTTCATCCTTTTTTTAGTGCTTAAAAATTCTTTGTCCAATCTAAGAAGAGTTAAACGTTTTCACATATTTTCGTTTTATTTAAAATCTGTAAAATAAAACTGTTTTAAATATTCATACTTTTTAAACCAAGTGGAATATATTTAGGGCTATAGTTTAAGGTGAGGATCTAAAAATTTTTTTCCCAAAGCTATTTTTTCTCATAATATAGGAGGGCTAATCCCTCACTTTCTCACTGGTGTATCCTTCATTTTATATGTTCAATATAGATATAGATATATTCATATGTATTTTTATATAAATTATATATATCAACCTACATTCATCTGTTTTTACACAACTGCCATACTGTTTCAATTATTAAAACTTTTAAATACATTTTAAAATATGAAAACTTTTTTCTCTCAATACATTTTTCTTCAAGATAAACTTTAGAATAATTTTGTCACTTTCAGAAAAGATTTCATTTCACTTAAGCTGTTTTGCTTATTACTTTCGAGGTGGTACTTTGGAATTTTGCAATAATATTAAAACTTGTTTTGGGATGACGTAGTATATCACAACATGAAAGCACTCTAAGTTGCCCCAGGCCTCTGTGATGGAGCATGGCCATAGCACCAGTCGAGGCAGGAGGCTTAGCAACGTTTAGGTCCTAAAGGCTCTTACGTGTACCCTATAAATATGTACAAATATTATGTATCAATTTTTTATACAAGGGTCTTGAGATAAAAGCAAATGTTCCCTTTTCATGTCTTAAAAAGATCAATGTGGTTACTGAAACCATTGTTTCTAATCCAACAATTGAAACATACGGTCTAAAAGGTGGAATGATATTTATAGAAATACAGGCAAATAATAGTATAAATTTGAACTACCCTGGGAAATCTGAGATGTGCATGACTATTGGTCATGCAGACACTACATTCAGACATTCTGTTTACAGTATGTATTCTGATGAAGTAGTGTTTGTTTTGTTTTCCTTCCTTTTTTTTTTTTGAGACAATGTCTTGCTCTGTCAGTCAAGCTAGAGTGCAGTGGTGTGACTCACTGCAACCTCTGCTTCCCGGGTTCAAACCATTCTCCCGATCTCAGCCTCTCGAGTAGCTGGGATTACAGGTGCCTGCTACTACGTTGGCTAATTTTTGTAGTTTTAGTAGAGATGGAATTTCACCATGTTGGCCAGGCTGGTCTCGAACTTCTGGCCTCAGGTGATCAGCCCACCTCAGCCTCCCAAAGTGCTGGGATTACAGGCGTGAGCCGCCACACCCAGCCTTGCATCCTTCTAATATGGGTTAAACCGTCCAAGATATTACTTACTTGGAGAAAGCCATCATGGACTAAGTCTGAACATCAAGCCATATAGTAGCCCAGCTTACAGTATGAGAAAGTGGCAAAAAGCATGTTCTTTGGTGTCAGACAGACATTGGTTTGGGTCTTTAATCTGCTCCTTTCCAGTATTGTGATCTTGGATAGTAACAGTATGTATACCTGCCTTGTTGAATTGAGAAGATTAAATCAGGGCAGTATGTAAAGAACTCAGCACATAGTAAATGCTTTATCATATCAGCCAGATTATCCCTATCTTTAGTACAATTACTCCTGCTGCTATTATTATGTATTTTTGGTTATTGCTCAGGATCAAGGTGACTGAGATCTTTTTATGAACCTAAGAGCTCTGCTTTGTATTTCCATACAGCAACCCAGTTATATGCAGTTCAAACATTCTACCCATTGCTTATAGCCTTGATCATTGGCATGTTTTTCTGTAAAAATCAGTCAGTGCCAACTATTAGTGACCTCTCTGGGAAGAAATACAATGTCAGTAAGATACCCATAAAAAACCCAAAGGGGGCCGGGCGCGGTGGCTCAAGCCTGTAATCCCAGCACTTTGGGAGGCCGAGACGGGCGGATCACGAGGTCAGGAGATCGAGACCATCCTGGCGAACACGGTGAAACCCCGTCTCTACTAAAAAAATACAAAAAACTAGCCGGGCGAGGTGGCGGGCGCCTGGGCGCTACACAGGAGGCTGAGGCAGGAGAATGGCGTAAACCCGGGAGGCGGAGCTTGCAGTGAGCTGAGATCCGGCCACTGCGCTCCAGCCCCGGCGACAGAGCGAGACTCCGTCTCAAAAAAAAAAAAAAAAAAAAAAGCCAAAGGGGGGGAAAGTGACATCATTTCAGAGTAGGACAAAAACAATTAAAATTAAAACAAAAGCCAGAATCTCCATCCACTCTTAGACTCTCCTGGGAAGGCACAGTTTCAATCTAGGGCTAAGTGTAGCTGAAGTCAAAGCATTAACTTACATATTTGCCTATTTTAAGCAGTGTATCTCATGCTCTTTTCTTGGCATTAAAAGACAATATTTCTACCTGTTCTCTTAAAAGGAAATTAGGTCTTATTACCATCCTTATAACACAGCCTTTACAACAGAGGACAGCCTTTTAAAGATTCAGCCTCGAATTTAAATGTGACATTATAGAGCTGTCTGGGCATTTGGATAATTTCTTTAGACATCTCAAAGTGGCACATATAGGGTCATTAATCAACAGCTCAATATTTTATTCATATACTGGCTGCGAAAAGCAAGAGGAAGACTGAGATCAAAGATGAGGAAGGAATTATTAGTAACATAGTGCATCAAAATAATCAGGTTTTTAAATGGGCAGGGGAGTTAAAAAAAAGAAACAAAAGAGAAAATAAAAGAAAAAGAGTTAACATGGCTGAGACCTTAGGCTTCCTAAAAAAAAGCAATCACAGGTCTAATTAGTGAAAAACACTAATTATAATCCAAGTTATAGTTAGAGAGTTTCCTATGCTTACATTGGATTAAATCCGTAAACTGATTACAATAAGGTGGTCAAAGTCACTGTAGCCACTACATATGGCCTGAAAAGCTAGGTAGATTCTCTTGAATCTCTGCTTCTTCCTTCCCTTCCTGTAGCCAATGTCTTTGTTCAGGTCTTGGTTATGTGTCGTCTCACTTCTGACAAACACCTAAAAACGTATCTCTCTTCATCCAGGCTTCCTAGTCCATTCCCTTTTCCTTCCTCTCTGCTGCAGGAGCCATCCTGCTAAAACTCAAAGCAGACCCTGTCACCTCTACCTAAAGTCCTTCTGTGCCTGTTCATTGCTTAAGATTTGTTCACTTTTCCGTATGTATGTTAGACCTCAATAAAAAATGACAAGAAGGAAGTAGCCATTTTGAGAGGGTCTGGGGAAGCATCCAACAGCAGAAGCTGCAAAGTTAAAGATCATCAGTGGAGCACGTGTGGTTATGTTGAGAAAGGCCAGTGTGGCTGAGTGTAAATGAAGGGGAAGGACAGAGGAGGGGAAAGAGTGGGGCAGGGTACATGATAGAGACTTTGTGCTTTATTCTAAGTGAAGTGAAACCCCATTTGAGGGTTTTAAGTGGGGGAATAGCATATCATTTCACTTATGCTTCAGAAAGATTACTCCAGCTGCTTTATGGAAGAACTTTAAGGAGCAAAAATGAGGCAGAAAGACAAGTTAGCAGGCCGCAGCAGTGCTTTAAGCAAGAGATGGTGGTAGCGTGGAGCAGTGTTCGGGCAGCGGAAATTGCAAGCATTCACCACACTGTCTTTATGCATTGAACTGCTGATAGTCATTTGGGTTGCTTTCAGCTGGAGCTGTTGTAATGTCCCTGTGCATATTCTTGTAGCTGTCGTTTGGGGCACAGATATATGCATTTCTATTGAGTATATATCTAGGAGTGGGAATACTGGGTCAAATCGTGTAGCAGACATGAACTCTAACCATATACTCGACCTTTACCTCAATGCTCTGGAAGTGGCTTGGTGAAAACACAGGCATCTCTCTGTTGAGGGACTTTTATTTAGCCATGGTTGAATATTTGGCCCACATGAGCCCAGAGGTATCAGAAAAATAACTCTCCGTGGTATGAACTGAATGTTTATGTCCCCCCAGAATCCATGTGTTGAAACCCTAATCCCCAATGTGATGATATTTGGTGGGGTCTTCCGAAGGTGATTAGTTCTTGAGAGTAGAACTGTCATGAATAGGATTAGTGCCCTTATAAGAAGAGACATGAGAAAGGTGAGATAGAGATATATATATATCCCCCTGCCCGTCTGCCGTATGAGGATACAGGGAGAAGGAGGCTGTTTATAAGCCAGGAAGAGGGCCCTCACCAGAACTCAACCTTGCTGGCATCTGATCTTGGACTTCCAGCATCCACAACTGTGAGAAGTAAATGTAAATGTAAGTCACCCAGTCTGTGATATCTTGTTATAGCAGCCTGAACTGACTGAGGCAACCCTAGAAGCAACATTCAATAGGTAAATCTGGTTGATCAAACCCCAGATCCCTTGCTCCTTACTTGGGATAACTCAGTTCTACACAGACTCTCAGAGTTCCCCAGCAGGACTGAGCTCCAATTGCTTACTGTGGTAACTACATAATAAGGCACGCTTATTGGCTTTATTTCCTTCACTGTACCCCTTTCAAATTCCCCTGCTGGTGTTTCCATGTTCCTTTTAGCCCTGCTGCCTTGATTGTGCTCCGATGCCTTAACATAACTGGTTTTATTTGCTTCTTTCTAATGGTAGCCAGCTTTTATAATGTGTAAGGGTTGGTCTGGTACACACTGCTCAGCCAGTCATTAGAGTAGAGTCTCTGAACATTTTCATATAGCTATTTATATTACACAGCTCAGCTTGCCTGAGAGCCTTCAGTCAGCAACTTGGATTGGCCATTCCATCTAGAATTGTCAACAGTGAATGTTGGAGACAAGCTAGAAATGAAGACAAAAATTTGCCATAGTGCACCCCCCAAAGGAGCATTGATGAAAGTCAACTCACTCAATATTCTATTAACCCTTAAGTTTGTGGAATAGGGGCTACAGTGGCAAGCAACTGGACAACCTTTGCCTTCAGAACAAGTCCTTCCTTCTCTACATTTTCTGTAGAGCACTCATGTATTTTTATATCTAATGATTTGCATAAGAAAAAGCAACATATGCCAAAGTGCGAAGAGAAATTTGTTTGCACATGTTTTTCGCCTGGACTACACCATCTCTTAAGGAATACTGCTACGGATCCAAGTTGTTTCACTCATAGTTTATTTTCTTTCTATTGATCTTGAAAACGACATGTAATACACAGGTATGCTTTGTTTAAGCATGTCTTATTTTCTCTTCTTTCACAGCCCTCTTCTTTGTCTTGAAATGTTGGAAAACAGAACCTGAGTAATTATTACAATTAAGTTAAAAATTTAACCCCAAACAGGCTGTGCTGCAAAAAGAGGGCCTTAAGAGGGTAAGAGTGTTTCTTCATTTCCTAATCTCTTAAAAGCTATTTTTAAAAGATGTTTATTAAGCATCTACTATGGCCAAGTGAAGTGGCTCACTGTAATCCCTGTAATCCTAGCACTTTGGGAGGCCAAGGCAGGTGGATCTCCTGAGGTCATGAGTTCAAGACCAGCCTTGTCAACATGGTGAAACCTCATCTCTACTAAAAAAAAAAAAATACAAAAAATTAGCCAGACATGGTGGCAGGCACCTGTAATCCCAGCTACTGAGCAGGCTAAGGCAGGAGAATTGCTTGTACCCAGGAGGTGGAGGTTGTAGAGAGCCAAGATCGTGCCACTGCACTCCAGCCTGGGCAACAGGAGCGAAACACCGCCTCAAAAAAAAAAAAAAAAAAAAAAAAAAGCATCTGCTATGTGCCAGCAACTGAGGATATAGAGGACAACAAAAGAAATTTTTAAAAAATTGTATGTTGTATTCCCATGGGCATTCTAGAAGGAGAGAGAAAGGACAAATGAATAAGTGAAATATATGCCAAGTGAAGGAAAGTGCTGTGAAAAGCAGAGAAGGGCATATCCCTTCACTAATCTGCCCAAATGCAGCTGGAAAGAGTAAATAATCCTGGTGGGTCAATTCTAAAGCAGGAGAGTCCCAATATCCAAACCAGGAGGAATACTCCTCCAAGGTACCCTGACCTGCAGAGTTGAGAAGAGGTCTGGAATTGTCAGTGGAAGCAGTAATTCTTCTACATGCCAAGTCCAAAGAGTAAAGAGCCTAAGACTAGGAAAGGAAGAGCCCAGTTGGGGGCTGGGGGTGCTGGGAGGCAGGAATTGGCCTATGAGCGTGGATCAGAACCAAATTCAGGAGGGAAGAGCCTGGAAACAATGAGTTCCATGGTGCAAGCTACAGGGAATTCCTACTGGACTGAGGAACTTACACAAAGCTGGCAAAATCAGTGATCAATATCTAAACACTTGCTTCTAGACCCTTGACTAAGACGCTCTCTAGGAGTTCTCTTCGGGACACATAGTGTTTCTTATGACATCACTTACTACTATTTATTCACATGGCAGAATGCAATAGAAATGATTTTTAAATATCTTGTTTTATTTACGTGTGAATGCAGAGAGGGCCTACTGCCCCAGATGCCCAAGGACCACAGCAGAATGAAGATACCAAACTTTCAATGCCTAACTCAGGGGCCGATGAGTCTCCTGAATCCCTCTACCCCCAGAGCTGTCCTCCACTCCATGCTGGGGATAAGTGATGCCACATCTGCCAACTAAGGGAAGTCTCCCCTCTTTCAGGAGAGTGGAGGAAGCCAGACAGAGGCACAATGTCAGGCAAAGTCCCACGGAGAGCAGCTTCCACCTGATACCGCTGGGGACCTCTAGTGTGTGACTTACGTCTCAGAATTGTACTAACTTGAGGCAGAGGAACTGAAGCTTTCACACCCCTCTATTCATCTATCTATTGGCCAAGAGCTGCCCCAGGAGGATCTAAATACCTAGACAGGGCTGGCTCTCCAGTATGAAGCAAAGCAGGCTGAGGGCAGTCTCCCCAAAACAGCTGAAGATGCTGGCTGGCAACAGTGAAAACCTAACAGCCTGAAGATTCTCTCTCTCTCTCTCTCTCTCTCTCTCTCTCTCTCTCTCTCTCTCTCTCTGTGTGTGTGTGTGTGTGTGTGTGTCTTCTCTCTCCATGTGTCTCTCCTTCTTTCTCTTTGTCTGTGTGGGTGTGTCCTCTCTGTCTCTGCTTCTTTCTGTCTGTCTCTTTCTGTCTCTATATTTCTCTCTCTGTCTCTGCATCTCTCTTTCTTTCTCTGTCTCTCTCTGCCCCGTCTTTGTATTTCTCCCATTCTGTCTCTATCTCTCTCTGTCTGTGTCTCTCTCTCTCTATCTCTCTCTCTCTCTCTCTCTCTCTCTCTCTCTCTCTCTCTCTCTCTCATGTGCATGCACACACACACAGCCACAGCCACACATACCACACAGCCACATACACCACACAGTAAAAAGGAATCAAGCATTCTGGTCAGAGCACCAGCATTTTGTACTATTGTGAGCTCCTGCTAAATATTTTGATTCCATAAGTTCCACTGTCCAAACAAACAAATGCAGTACAGAAACACTGCAGCTGGAGCCTCCACCACAGCATGTGTTTTGATGTAAATGCTTCACTTGCATCTTCAGTAAGGTGGCATGCTATGTCTTCGAGTAGAGGTGGTGATCTGTTTGCAGACAGCTCAGATAAACAGGTTAGTCCTAGAAAAGAGAAAGGCACTGTGGTCATCATCCATATAAGGCAATTAAGAGTTGACTGTTTTTAAAACAGATCAGGTGATTCTATGGAAACTACAACTGAATCCCGCTCCACCTCTGCTTTTTTTAAGTGGAGAGGGCCCCAGTATGATTATTTCTAGTAGTACTTTTCACATGTGCCTCTTCCTTAACTCTCTCTGTTGGGTTGAGTGAGCAGAAGGTATGGGCAGAAACTAAGCTGGCAAGGTAGTCCTTCACAGAATACGCAGGCCCTACCTCACTGATAAACCCCCTGAATGGGAGAGCACCTGAATATCCCTGTTTCATTCCTGCCCACTTCATCCCTTCAGTAGATAGCGTCCACTAGCCACGGGTGTCCAGGCAAAACAACCACAGCTTATGAACATTGGTTCATTTAACAAATACACATAGTCAGGTCCCAGCACAGGCACAGCCAAGACTTTGCCCTGTAGGTCGTCACTCTCACACATTCTTCCCAGGAGCGTGTGTGTCTAAGCCAGTGGCTACTGTAATCTGTTTGGTGTTGGGGATTCATTTTGAATGGGGCCTATGCGTACCACTGCGTTAGGTACTTTTTGTGATGGATGAAACGAACACCCGAAGAGAGACGATGTCAACTGGCCAGACCTGAATTAACATTCAACATATTTACAGATTAAGTTCAACTATGACAGACATCTTCCTTTGTTTTCATCCTTAACTAAGCTGCCTTCCTACATCTATGGAGTCATGGCCCCGCTCTATAGACCTGCTGTAAGACAAATACACTAGAAAATATTGAATTTCCATTTTATTTAGAGATTTCCTGCTGAAAGAGCTTTGTGGGGGCTGGATGATTTAGCTAGCTGACATGTTATTCAGATCTTTTCCCAGAAGTGATTAGCAAACTGGATCATGACTTCAGCGGAGGTTTCTCTTACTAGCAACTTGATATAAGTGCTCCCTTTTCATTTCAAATTCCTGAGCAAACTGAACCTAATTTTGTAAGAGTGACTGGATACATCTGGGTGTAATTGCAAAATGAGTTTAACCAGGAAGGTAAAATAATTTTATACATAGATATCAAAATTTCTAAGAACAAGGAGAGAGGAAGAGGAACTGGGACTCATGCATCCTGGAATGACAGAATGCAGCTGTTGATGACATCTGCAGAGCCAGCTGTTGGCACTCGACTTGACAATGTCTCTTGCTACGCATGGAGAGGGATGTGTGTTCACTTCTGATAAAATAATGCGCAGTCAGCATACGCGCTCAATAAGCTCTAAAGCATTGATTTGGGACCAAGGAAAAGTGATCTAACCAAAAATGCAAGTCTTTTTTTTTTCTTTCAAAATAAGATACAACTTAATTCCTACTGTGGCTGAAATACAAACATATTTGAAGTCCCTAATTCATTTGCTCTTACCATTCCCCTGTATGTGAAACAACTCTCCCCTTCTTCCTACCTCTCCCCTACTCTGTGTTTTTCACAGATTCGTGTCCACAGCTGAAAACTCGGAAACCATTCAATGTTGAATCACTCATGAATTTGATAACAACACCACATATCATGTGCTTTTCAATTTACAGGTACTTTTTTTTGTTTTTCTTTTTGAGACAGGGTCTCTCTTTGTCACCCAGGCTGGAGTGCAATGGCATGATCTCAGCTCACTGCAACCTCCGCCTCCCAGGTTCAAGCAATTCTTGTGCCTCAGCCACCAAAGCAGCTGGGATTACAGGCACATGCCACCATGCCTGGCTAACTTTTGAATTTTTAGTAGAGACAGGGTCTTGCCATGTTGATCAGGCTGGTCTTCAACTCCTGGCTTCATGTGATCTGCCCTCCTCAGCCTCCCAAAGTGCTGGGATTACAAGTATGAACCACTGTGCCTGGCCCACAACACACTTTTATATAGATTATCACATTCAAATCTCTTAGTGCCCTTATGAGGCTTCTTGTGTTATCCCATTGTGCAGAAAAGAAAACTGAGACTCAGGGTGGTCATGACAGGTTAGGTAACTTGCCCTCGGTCCTGGGTTTTTGGAGTCCTGGGTGAGAACTCAGGTTATTTTGTTTTGTTTTTACTACCTAGCACCTCGTATATCAATTTGCAATTCTCCCATGGACCTATATGATGACATAAGAGCAATGAAATAAAAACAGCATCTTAAGACACCCAGCCAGGTGGGCTCATGCCTGTAATTCCAGCACTTTGGGAGGTTGGCGTGGGCAGATCACTTGAGGCCAGGAGTTTGAGACCAGCCCGACCAACATGGTGAAATCCCATCTCTACTAAAAATCAAAATCAAAAAAAAAAAAAAAAAACTAGCTCAGTGTGGTGGGGGTAGCCTGTAATCCCAGCTACTCGGGAGGCTGAGGCAGGAGAATCACTTGAACCAGGAAGGCGGAGGTTGCAGTGAGCAGAGATTGTGCCATTGCACTCTAGCCTGGGCAACAGAGCAAGACTCCATCTCAAAAAAAACCAAAAAAAAAAGAAAAGACACTTCCTTTACTTGATGCTGCCTCATATTGTGGAATATTGGTCTTCATTCAATTCTTCTGCTAGGAGATGACTGCCCTTCGTATGGCAGAAGAGACAATTGCCTACATGAAAAGGTTTTATGCAGGGATCAGAAGAGCTCCTCTGCTCAGAGCTCCACCCCATCTAAGGTCAGTGGTCTGAAAGTCCACCTTTCTTCTGGGTACCTCACTCTTTGGATCTCTTTTAAAATGCAAATGTCTGGGAGAAGTGTCACATTGATTTAATCTGAGCTAAGATGTTTGTTGCTGATTCACCCAATTCAGCTGCATAACGACAGAGACACCTAGGACAGCCTAGGAAGAGTCTAGTGCGCTAAAAAGGAAGGGGTGGGCAATGAAGTAGAGTGGAACTTCAGTAAACATACGTGCCTCTGAAAAGATTCCAGCTGGAAGTTCTTGGGACTGAGAACCCAGGAGCCTAGACCCAGCACATCTTCATACTAGAAGCTGTGAGAACCAGCCCTACCTCTGTGGGTACCAGGAGTGGGAAGAGGACAGGGCAGCCAGCAGCAGAGGACTGGGTTCCCTCAGATTTGAGCTCAGGGGTCTCCGAGGGGGCCAGTCTTGGGCTGCCAGCTAGTTTCACCTGGGCTGCCTCAGCAGAGCTGGGAACACGGGTGGAGCTGGCCAGACAGGGTGCTGTGCACTGACTTGGCCCACGGAGGGTGATTTCCAGAGTTGTCTGGCTGTGGAAGCCAGAGTTGGCAACCTCCTTTTTGTGTCTGACCAATCCCTAGGTTGCTCTTCATACAATGATTGATGCTACCATTATAGCAAACGACTGTGAAGGCAGGAACTATCAGGGGAAGTGATTTCTGTATTTTTATTTAGCTGGGAGAGAAAAGAACCTGGTAATACGAAAGCATGGGGATTAAGGTTCAAATCAAGATCTCAGGCCTCACCTATTCTTTTGTGGATCGCTGCTCTGAGAATGGAGAAATCTGGAATTCCCTGCTTCATGATTAAAGCTATGAGGGCTAAGAATGGGCAGGTTTTGCTGCTTGTTTATTTAACATATGGAGTTATACGTTCTATATGTTTCAATTTGCCTTTGATTTTGGGGGGATCTGCTGACTGATCCAGTCATGTTGTCTTATTACATTTCTAGTGCTGAAACAGAGTAAGTTGAGTCCAGTGTATAAGGCACAAGCAATTTCAGAATAAGAGGCAAGAACCTCTGGGAGCTTGCCTTTCATACTTTACTTCACAAATTGAGAGTGATTTTGACTCTTCATGTTCCCAGCTATGCCTCATTGGTATAGATTTAGAAATTCTTTTTTCCAGCATTTGCATCCACCAGAGAGGGAGGGACAGGGAAAATCCCCTTGCATAAGCAACCGCAGCATGATTGTAGAGATAGCAAACCTCTGTTCCCAAAGCTGTCATTGCTCCGGACTCTGACCTAGTTATCTCTGATTTCCAAGTTAGACCACGGAAAGAATTCCAAGGCAATCACCTCAATTCCCCAAACCCTCAGAACTACCCTGTTTCAGAGAAAGCTGATCACAGAAGCAAGATGGTGTTGGACAAGGACAGAGAGGGACCATGTTCTCCTTACAGGTAGCTGAGGCTCATTTTCACACAGTCTCACAATGAGAGAGGTGATTTAAAATTGTATGTCCTATGAAAAATCGAGGAAGGTCATAACTGGAATGTGATTCAAGATAGAAAAATACAGAAGTGCAATGTATGTCTTAGTTAGACTAGGTAATTTATAAAGAATAGAAATTTATTTCTCATAGCTCTGGAGGCCTGGAAGTCCATGATGGATCCAGATGCCTGCAATCCAGTATCTAGTGAAGATTCCATCTCTGCTTCATGGATGGTGCCTCTTGCTGTATCCTTAGGTAAAGGATGAAGGGATGAACACTGTGTTCTCACGTGACAGAAGGGGCAGAAGGCAGGAAAAGGGGCCAAACAGGCTCCCTCAAGCCCTTTTAAAAGGGCACAATCCCGTTCATGTGAGTGGATCCTTCGTGACCTAATCACCTCCTGAAAGCTCCATACCTTAATACTGTCACTTTGGGGATTAGGTTTTAACACGAATCCTGAAGGGACACAAACATTCAAACCATCCCAATGTACTAACTTGTCTTCTAAGTATGTTCTACAAGGTATAATTCCATTTGAGGTGTTTGTACTTAATATTGGAAGCAAATCGATTTCAGTTTGGCTTTGACATTTTGAACCTTCTCATCCAAGCCACCAGGTTCCACTTCAGCAGGAATGAGAGGCTGGATGCAATTGAAGATGTTAATAATAATAGCTATGATTTATTGACTGTTTTCTGTGTACTGGGCACTGGGCTAAAAAGTTTCCATGCATAGCTTGTTTAATCTTCAAAACAACCTTCTAGGGTGTTTTCTTTGTTCATTATTTTTTAATTGTGAAAGATACGGGAGTGAGTTCACAGGTGAGGAAAATGTCATTTTGAGATAGTAAGAAATTTGCCCATGGTGTCATAGCTATTACTAGTATGTACCACAATCATCCACTTTTGTCCAGATCTGCATCTTGGTGACTGACAACTAACCTTGGCTGTCTCCAGAATAGCTTCTGGTATAGTAAATAGAGGAAAAGAAGAAATATATTTATTCTTCATCCATGAAAGAGGGGCTTGAGGAGAGTGACATTAAAATTAAAATTTGGCCAAGAATTTCATGGCAAATATTGAAGCAACGAATGTGAAATTTGTTCAGTATTCCAACAGCAGGCTTCCTAGTGAAGTCACTATACAAATATCTTCTTCCCAATTAGTTGAGTGCTCTGTGAAAGAAAGACGTGTTCCCCCCACTGTTTCTCCTAGCAGCCTCAGGCATGTTTTAGGAGGCTGTTGAGGAAACAGATCAGGACTGGGAAGAAACAGAACGTTTCTGGAATCCTCAAGGATGCAGACTCTTCTCACATTAGGCAAAAATTATTATTGATTCATAGCTTAGCTTTGAGACCACCTAGGCAGAGGGAAGCTGGCCCTGCCTGACTCTCCTAGATGGCTGGATGGAGCCCAAGGCCTGTCCTCCTCAAAGCAGCTTGGGAATGGCATCTTCTTTAATCCACGTCCCTTCTGGCCACGTCCCACACCTGTTAGCCTGGAGGGCATCACCAGCAAGAGAGCAGGTGAAGTAATTCATTTCAGGGCTGTCAATTACACAGGCTGGTTATGCACTTGGATCACAGGGGGCCGAGTGGAGTCTCCGTCAGGTGTATTTCTGGACTTCTGCCTCACTTCACCCTAGCAGAATGAAACAGAGGCCAGGTATGGCTGTCTCTCTCTTCTTTGCCATTTTCTCCCACGACTCTCCCAACACTCTTCTGCTACCTATAATTTTTACTGAATAACAGAAAGCTTAAACCAACTTGAAATAGGCAAACAGAAGAATTTTTCCAGTTGGTTAATCTAAAGCATAAGGCTCCATGTCCAAAAGTGACCTGGTTGAGACCAATGTATGCTTCAGCCAGAAATACTTGACTCCTCCTAGAAACATTCCTCCAGACCCCTGGAGCACCTGCGTGGTGCTTTTTCCAGAGCCGTGCATGAGGTGACCTGAATGAGAGAATCCCTGGGTACTGCACGGTGAAGATTAAATGTGCTAGTGCAGGCAAGCAATGAGAACAACGCCAGGCACGTTAGAAAAGATCAGTCAATGTTAGCTCCTATTAATGTCAGCCAACTATCCCTTTCCATTGATTAATAAGGAAACTGAGGCCCAGAAACGTAAAGTGACCTTCTCAAAATGGCATGGAAACTCAGCAGCCATTTTGGAACTGGAATCTCGGACTCATGGTTCTTTTCACATGTTATTCATTCACTCAATAACCATTTATTAAGTTTTTTATTCTGTACTGAGCACTGGCCAAAGATGCAAAGGTGGAAAAGACATGAAAAGAGAATGGAGGAGCCCAGCAGGATCTCCTTGTTTATCAAAGGGAAAATGTGACCCATGTATATCACGTGATGATAGCCGGCTGGGGTCTAAGGCTGATTTTCAAGTTATCTGGGTCCTTTTGAAATTTCTACCAGGTAAAGTCAATAGTAATGATGCTTGATGCCAAGTTAAAATAATTATTTTAAAATATTAAACATTTTAAATTATTTATGCATTTATTATTTATGCAATTCACCTCATATTCCAGTATTTTTTCAAAGGTGATTACACATACTGGTAACATTCTGACAGATAATCATTCTAGCAATGATTCTTATGAAAACGTTCCATAGATTCACCACTGCTCCTCCCATGAGATCCATTTCAACCCTCAAGATACTCCATGACAGAATATTAGGATACTGGAGGCCAGCTTTGTGCTTTGGAAAAAGGGAAGCTTTCTCCTTTCCTCCCTTCCTTCCTTTTTCCTTTTCTTTTCTTTTCTTTTCTTTTCTTTCCTTTCCTTTTTTTTTTTTTTAAACCAGTGTCTCATTCTGTTGCCCAGAGTACAGTGGTACAATCAATGCTTACTGCAATCTCAATCTCCCAGGCTCAAGTGATTCTCCAACCTCAGCCTCCCAAGTAGCTGGAACTACAGGTGTGCCACCACACCGACTAATTTTTGTACAGATGGGGTTTCATCAGGTTGTCCAGGCTGGTCTCAAACTCCAGGGATCAAGCAGTCCTCCTGCCCTGGCTTCCCAAAGTGTTGTGCTTATAGGCATGAACCTCTATATCCAGGCTCTTTCTTTCTTTCTAAGGTCAATATCCCCCATTTAATGAACAAAGATCTTGAATAACCATAATCACCTTAGAAATAGGATTTTACATTCCATTAAGCACGACTAGCCAGATGTAGGCCTGGAAATCCAAATTTCCCTAAAATAGTAACAACCAAACTTGGAAAGGACAGTAGAATGAAAACTCCTCAAATGCTTGGTGGGTGTTTAAGGAGTTTGCCTTCTACTGTCCTTTCTTTAGAAAATGACAGAAGCTCCCCTGGCATGGGCCTCACATGGGGTGCATGATAGACAATTAGAAAAGATGTCATCTTTACATTTAGAGTCTGACGTTAAGGACATGAAGAAACTGTTTCAGTCATGGATGGGGGAAGGGGAATTGAACTATCTGGAGAGGGAAGCAGTTGGTAGGACAGGCTGTACCTGGCTGAGTTGAATGTGTTTCTCTGGCTTCCTTTATCTTCTGCTATGAGCTTACACAGGGCCCTAGCTATACCTATATTTAAAAATTCTTTTTTTCCAGGGTTTATATCCATCAGGCTGAGCTGATATAACTAGTTTAATAGACGGTACTTAAATAGAAGCCAGTTTTCATTTATTCATTCATTTATTCATTAAGCACCTATTGGGTGCCATGTGTCAGCAGGTGTTAGGAGCAGACTATGGCTCTATGAAGGAGACTTCCCTGAGAAGCAAATACAGATAAAGGGGAGGCTGCAACCTCACCGCTCATGTGACCGAATCCTGCCTGGGTATTGTGGGTACTATGAGCACATTGCCTACCTGTGACATTCATCCACCCCCGATCCTTGCTCCTAATAACCTGATCAAAGAACCTTGCTTACCCATGTGATATTTTGGTGATGATCAAATGAGCTAACATATGTGAACGGGTTTTGTAATTTGGGTGGCGGCCAGAGAAGCATGAGCCATTGTGTGAGTAATGGTGTCTCTAGTGTGGGAAATGGAGGGTACGGTAATGAGAACTCAAGGCATATGATCTCATTTCAGCTTCACCTGTTCATATATATTTTTGGTGAAAGTGAAAGATGGATAATTATTTGTGCCTGAGGGCAGAGTTTGTGAAAGTGCAAGGGAAGGGAGATTTGGCCATGGCTATGAAATAACACTCCCACTCACTCCCCTGCCTCCTTAAGTGTGTCAGGTGGAACCTGTAAATATCACCTACAGTGCTTAGAAGGAGCGACATTTGCCTTTTGTCTGTTCTTTAAACGAAAATCTGTTTTCATTTAAAGTTTTTAAATGAAAAACTTTAAATTTACTTTTCATTTAAAGTTTTTAAATGAAAATCTGTTTTTTAGGAGTATATGTGTCTGTTTCTACAGATCTGTCTAACACGCATTGATATAAGATTCAGTGTTTCATAAGATCTGTCTAACACGCATTGATATAAGATAAGGAGCACAAGGAGCTGGTATTAACACCAGAATGTAAGACTTCCTCCCCTGGCTCCTCTGGCCAGGGGTTCTCCTTCTGACACAGGCACCATCATGCCAGGGTACACATGGCAGGGAAGGGACTAGGAAGACAGGATTTGGAGACATTTTAGTTCCACCAACAGGTATTGAATGCCCACTCTGTGCCAGCTTGTGTTCAATACTGAGGAAACCAAGAGGAAGCTCTGAGGACAGGCTTTCAGAGCACATCTTCCTGGAAGGCAAGGCACCTAAAGTGATAATTTCAAAATAATGCAGAATGTACTATGCATAAAAGTATACAAAGGATCTTTTACAGGTGGTGTTTTTCTAGAAAAGTGACACCTGAACTGACTCTTAAAGGTCTATCGGGGATAGCTGGTTGAAAGGAAGGGAAGGCCAGTTCAGCAGGGGACTGGCAGGGACAAAGATATTGAGCCCTGAACCAAGGACCAGAGGAGGGGGGAAAAGATTGAGGAATAAAATGGGAGAGGCAGGGCAGCGGGAACCTACCTGTCATTTGATATTACTGTTGCTAAATTTCAAAGCCTAGGGAGATTGGTGAGAGATCAGATAAGTTCCCCAGGAATGGTAGGAAAGAAGATGCAAAATTCAAGAACTTTTAGCCAAAGCAAAGACAAACAGGTTGCAAAGATCTATGTAAGCAGATTTTAGAGTTCAAGACATCAAAAAATTTACAAGGGCATTAGTATCGGTAGTTCTGACTATAGAGCAAGAGCCACTGGTTTGTGCCTTTTATGTTATGTGATTAGTGTGGGATGTAGACAAGAAGCTTAAGGGTGAATGCTGACCCAGCTTACAGGAGGGACAGAGACTCTGGGATAATCCAGCTGAAGCCTGCTGTCCTCAAAAACACTGTCCTTTAGACTCATGGATGTATATATGCCCCTTTCAAGCTCACTGGTATGTTTGCTTAATAATGGATCGCGCGTTTACTAAAGGAATTTAGTACCTCTGTAATAAATGAAAATCTGTTTGTTTGTTTGTGATGGAGTCTTGTTCTCTCACCCAGGCTGGACTCAGGTGCAATCTCAGCTCACTACAACCTCCGCCTCCCAGGTTCAAGCGATTCTCCTGCCTCAGCCTCCCAAGTAGCTAGGATTACAGGTTTGCGCCACCACGCCTGGCTAATTTTTGTATTTTTAGTAGAGATGGGGTTTCACCATGTTGGCCAGGCTGGTCTCGAACTCCTGACCTCAAGTGATCTGCCTGCCTTGGTCTCCCAGAGTGCTGGGATTATAGGTATGAGTCACCGTGCCAGGCCTGAAAATCTTTTAAAATCCGCCAGGGCCGCCACGGGAGAGCAGTAGCCATGGCTCTACGCTACCCTATGGCCGTGGGCCTCAACAAGGGCCACAAGGTGACCAAGAACGTGAGCAAGCCCAGGCACAGCCGCCGCCGCGGGCGTCTGACGAAACACACCAAGTTCGTGCGGGACATGATTCGGGAGGTGTGTGGTTTTGCCCCGTATGAGCGGCGCGCCATGGAGTTACTGAAGGTCTCCAAGGACAAATGGGCCCTCAAGTTTATCAAGAAAAGGGTGGGGACGCACATCCGCGCCAAGAGGAAGCCGGAGGAGCTGAGCAACGTATTGGCCGCTATGAGGAAAGCTGTTGCCAAGAAAGACTGAGCCCCTCCCCCGGCTTCTCCGTGAAATAAAGAACAGCTTGACCGAAAAAAAAAAAAAAAAAAAAACAAACTTTTAAAATAACCCTTTTTCCCAGATAAAAATAGATACACGTTTTCTTTTAGAAAATGTGAATAATACAGATAAGTCTGAGAAATAAAATGTAGTTGCATTATCAAATAATAATCACTGGTATTTTATTTATATAGCATATTTTTTATTTCCCGTTTTTAAACTTCCCATTATAGAATGAATGCTGTTCATGCTTTTGAGTTTAAAGTTTACACAGAGACGGTGGATGTGCCAGTTACCCTTTTACTACATCTCAACTTCAAATTTATCTCTGCTCTGCACTTGATACTGGAGCTGGGTCCTGTAGACATTTCTCTTTTTCCAGCTGGCTTAATGTTAGGCTTGTTAAAGAGAGGGTCTGGAATGAGACTTCAAGGTCAAACAGAAGGAAGGAGTTACCCTTCCTGTTCGTGGCCTCAGAGCCAGCAGAGCAATATGAAGGAAGCTGGGCACTGCTCAGCTCAGTATCTTGTGTGCACCAGCTCTGCCAGTCTACACCCTCCAGCAAATTTTTTCACTACCCAGGGACCATTGCTATGGACCAGCTCCCACCTGCAGCCTCTGGTGAGTTTCTCCAGTGCCTGGCAAGCTGCTCCTACAGTCCACTTCAAGCCCACACCCTCTGGCAAGGGTCTCTGCCATCGTCAGGCTGACTTTTCCTCTTGCGGGGGGTAAGTTCTTAGTTCCTTCTTCTTATTACTCTATGAATGTGTTACTTCTAAACCCCTTACAGTTCATCTTGTTCTTTTTCCTAGTTGACCATCTTGACTAGTTAACACATCTTTATATTAAGATTTATCTGTTTGAACAGTTGGTGATGTTTCTACTTCCTGATTGGACCCTGACTAATACAGAGGGAAAAGAGGAGAGATGTGACAGGCAAAATGGGAGAAAAAAACCTGTTCTCTCTCAATTCCCTACAAAATTCTCTCTCTCTCTCTCTCTCTCTCTCTCTCTCTCTCACACACACACACACACATACACACACACACACCCCTACCCAAAGGCCACTGAGAACCACTAGTTTTCTGTATTCTTTGTTGTAACCTGGGTTTCCCAGAAAGCAGACCCAAGAAGGGCGTATGTACTACGTTTTTGTTTGCGAGCGCAATCACAGGAAGCAAGAGTAAAGATCAGGGTGTGAAGGTAGGGAAGGAGAGAAACCCAATGAAAAGATCCATTATCACCCTTTAAGCACGACTGATTGCGCAACCCTGCCAAACTTTCAAAAAGTGGCATACATGGCATTAGGCTCTCCATTGGCTCCCATGCCTAAGAGGTGCGTCGTATGTATGTCAGTTCTTCACTGTGCATAAAGTCATTACTATGATACATCGTGTTGCAGTATCTGTACATCTTTAATTATATTCTCAGAGTAAATTATTTAAAATATATTTATTGCGTCAAAGGATAGAGAATGTGTAATAGAGAATGTGTATCTCCAACCAGAAGTTCTACTAGAAATTTCAGATATCCAGAATTCCTTATATCCTAAGCATCCTGGTTTGTAGAAATGTCATGTTTACTGTATCTTCTTCAGTCAAATACTTCCATTGTAAGACAGAGTTATCATTAATTTAATAGCATGACTTTGTGTGTTTGTGGTGGAGGTTGAGTTGGGGTGGAACTACCAAAGGACACATATTCAAACAGAATTTGCTTGCTAATTGCTAACTGATATATATCTATCCATAACATTCTAGGCCACTTTATTTTTTGATATCTCAAAGTTGTAGTCTACCTTCAAATTCTTCAGGTTCTTCTGAATCCCTTTTGACCAATAGGAGCCTCATCACTCACGGGGGGCTCTGCCAAATGCCCTTGCCTTTCCTGGATGGAATGGCAGGAAGCAGAGTAGCTGGCAGGAGCCCACCATGTCCTTAAGAGAGTGCACACACTCAAAGTTGGTTGAAAAACTGGACTAGCCAAGTATGTCATAATTCCCAAGAGGCAGGAGCAGAACCAGGAGTGGGAAATGAAGTCAAAAGGTCAGGAGCCAGGAAGACCCAGGAACTAAGGAAGTGAGGGAAACAGAGGAAAGAACCAAGCAGAGGGACCCAGGACCTTACTGGGAATGAAGCTAGAATGCCCGGACCTCCTCCTTATTAGATTTTATAAATAGTGTGGGTTAAAGACCCTGAATTAAAGATAGAGGATCCGCTAGGTAGAGAACTGACCTTGAACAACTCCTGTTTCCTCTGCCTGCCAACTCTACTCCTACCTTGAGGTCCAGATTTTTCTCCAGAGTGTTTTCCTCTCCTTTGTGAGAAAATCATACTACCATTTCTACAGGATATTGGTGTCTACAGCTTTTCCTCCAAGAATAGCCTTGGATTTCTTTCCTGAAATCATAATTTACACTATAAAAGAGAAAAAGAGAGTGCACCATTCTGTGCATAATTCTATTGGCTATGGAAACTCTGAAGACAAGAGACGTGGGCCACCTGTCTGGACTCCTTCGTGTGCTTGTTGATTCACCCTGCATGACCACCCTAGGCAGACCTCACTGGCCCTGATTCTTCTATCACAGATGCCCTCTCCTCCACTTCACCTGCCCACTACTGCATCCAAATTGTTGGATTCAATATTTTGTTCAGGTTCAGCAGTCTACCTGGTTGGCCCAGGCCTTTAACCCAAGTCCTTTGCCCACATACATTGTAAAAACTGGTAAGAAGGCATTCTGTGGATTCTAGTGTTATTCCCAACAAAAAGTCCTCCTTATTCCTCAGTATTTGAGTGAATATGAGAAATTGGCATTTGCTAGCTTTCTTGGAGTTTCAGTTCACTTGGTAGATTTGAATCTTTGTACAACCAACTTGAACAGTCTAAAGAACTAGAGGGAGACTCATGGGGCTATCCTCTCTAATAAAGAAGTCTTTTCAATATCAAACAACCCTTCCCAGAGCTTGTAGTAGCAAGAATGATCTGGGGGAATCTTGGATGCCTACCACAAGGTTAGATACTGGGGGAGAAGGAGGCATTAGAAAGCATGATTCTGGCTGAAGTGGAGTTGGAGATATAAATTCACGTGGCTCTTAATGTTGGAGGGTCACAGATCCGTTGAGATCCGTTGAAATCCTTTGAAAGCTATGAATGCTTTCACAGAAAAATGCACAGACACATAAAATTTTGTGCATAATTCTCAGTACTCATGCCCCACCCCCCACTACCATTTGGAAACCTGTCTCTGGACCCTGACTATAAAAATCCCCAACTTAGATAAATAAAGGAAAAATAATATACAATATAAACAAGAAACAAGAAAACAAGAAAAAGATCAGGAGCTAAATTAAACAGTAGATGTATGAATCTGTATAAACTTACTGTAAACGCTAGAAGGACTTCAGAAAAAGTGATCAACATTGAAACAGTCTCTGAAAATATGATCTAGGGGTTGTGTGATGCAGATGAACCTTGTCTGGATCCTTGGCTTCCAAGGCTTTCTTGGTACTTGCCTTTGCCCCATACTAATGTTACATGTAAGGTGTTACTCGGTATCCAATAAATAATTTTTTTGAGATGAATGAACTTGAATTCCTCATATGGGCACCATATCTTTGCGGCCCTGTAAAAGCCTACCACCTGTGTCTGGTTTGGCGAGAAACACCCCAGGAGGGCAGTGAGTCTGCTTGAAGGTAGGTGTGGAGTTTCACTTAGGAAAGGACTCAATGCTTCCAAGAGTTGTGCAGAAAAGCATCTGAGTCCTGGGTAGAAGGAAACCAGAAAAACTTGAAACAATCAGGAACTATTTTGTTTGGTTTTTAACAGCAAATACAAGTCTAAAGTATAGCTTGACATCAATTTAAAATTTAGAATTACAGCATTCTGAATGTTTTCCTTCAGCCAATATTCATGGAGAGCCTGTTATATTTTAGCTGTGTGCTAGATACTACAGATCTAGATTTTTGCAAAAATGAACATGACAGACCTGAATCCTGTCCTCACCCAAATTAATCTGGAAGTGACTACAGAGGCCCCCTCCCTGGTCATTCTGTAGACGGAGAAAGCAAGACCGAGTGAGAGGGGTCATAATTTTCCCAAGATCACACAGCTAATTAGGGACAGAGTTATGTCCAGAACCCAGGGCTTCTGGCCGTCCAAGAACACAATCATCTTAGTAAGAATTTGATGATAAAATTGGGGGATTAAAATATTTCTCCATCAAACATTTCATTAAACTTTTTTTTTTTCTTTTTTGAGACAGAGTCTCCTCTGTCAACCGGGCTGAAATGCAGTGGTGTCATCTTGGCTCACTGAAACCACCACCTCCTGGGTTCAAGTGATTCTCCTGCCTCAACCTCCTGAGTAGCTGCGACTACAGGTGTGTGCCACCACGCCCAGGTAATTTTGTATTTTTAGTAGAGATGAGGTTTCACCATGTTGGCCAGGCTGGTCTCGAACTCCTGACCTCAAGTGATCTGCCCACCCTAGCCTCCCAAAGTGCTGGGATTACAGACAAGAGCCACCGCACCCAGCCAAGCATTTTATATAGCATCTACTGTTTTCTGAACCAGTCCTTGGCTAGGTGTCCAAGATACCGAAATGTATGATACACAACTTGACCTTCTAAGATATGGCAACTAAAGTAAATTTGATTGTAGAAGCCAATGATTTGATAATAAAGTGGCTTTTTGTATGGGCAAGCTCTGCCTAAACAAACAAAAAACCTTAATTTAGGGGATCACAGCCAATTTTTGAGAGGAAAAACAGGAAAACAGAAAAAGGAGACAAATGGCAACAGTAAAAATGTAGAGCAGAAATTGAGCCGTGTTTTGGTGGTTTCAGTGTTTTACTCGAAGGGGGTCGTGTTCTCCTTTGCAACCTTGTAAACCACACTGGCAAAGAACACTAACCCCTTTGGGAACCTGCACAGCTGCAGAGCCAAGTCAGCATTGAAAGGGGGTGAAAGGATAGCATCAAAAAGTTCAGCTACTGGGGTGGGGTAAGAAGACCTGACCATAAATATTTTGGCCAGATAGAATTTCTAACACATTGCAGTGCCTGGGGCTTGCAGGTGGGCCTTTGAAATCTTTCCTCGGGGCTTGGCAACAGTGTGGTGCCTCTGTTCATGCCTTTATTGATGTATCCATTAGAAAGTGACATGATTTGCTTACTAAGTTTCTGTTTAATTTGCATCTTAATGTCCTATCATTAAGATATAAATACAGGCATAGGGAATTGAGTAATTTAGAAATTCCCTCTGGGAATTTGGCAACAGGACTGTGAACATGGAAGGCTGTAGCCTGGAAAAGTGGGTATCTGAGCAGATCCACACCTTGAGAAGTCTTTGGAAAAGAACCTACCTGTGCAGCATCTCACCTGAAAGTCTGAGGTGCAGGTGCGTGCCATTAGCAGCATGTATTTTTCATGTATTTTACGTCAGACGTAGGTGCTGGCCAGGGTCAGTTCTTCATGTCTCCAAGAAGCCTCTGGTGTTTGTTTGTTTTCCTCCTTGTGTTTTCTGCCTACAGAGGTTTGTAGACACTGCCACGGTGTTTGCCTCCAGATCCACAGACAATTTTGCTTCAGAACTATCTGTGGTTTGGGCACCTCGGTAGAGGAATAATATAAGGAAAACAAGGGGAGCCAAACAGCCCGGAGTTTCAATCTTGCCATGAGTTATGCAACATCTCTGAATCTTAGCGAGCTCTTGTCTGGAAAATGGCTATCATAGTTAATTTGAAAAATTGTTGTGAAGCCTAAATGAGTTAATAAATGAGTTAATATACTTACAATGCCTAATAGGTTACACAAGTCAGCAGGAGCCTAAAGTCATCAATGTTCTTCGCTTTCCTGATAGCACCTCTTTGGCTTCTGAACTTCTCTGACTTCCAAATGAAGCTCTGTGAGGACCCAATGGAGGGCTCTTGATCATCCAAAATGCATTTTTCTCTGGCCCACTCTCCAGAATGAAAGTTGATAGCCTAGAATGGCTGCTTCTTGTAAATGGGCAAAGAGCATTGAGCGGCTTAAGTCATTTTAGGAAATAGCTTGGTTCAGCCCCACTCTTTCCTCTCTCCAGAGCTGAGAGCCCCAGCTGTGTGTACATAACATGGGGGGTTGAAAGTGCATTAGAGAGCATGTCATTCAACCCTCTCCATTTAAAGATGAAAAAATTGAGAGTGGGAAGGATGGAGGGATGTGCCCAAAGCCATGTAGCTACTTAGTTGCAGAATTGTGAGGAGATCTAATGTCTCCTGTTTTTATGGAAATATCATTTTCAAAGGACTTTCATAATTTTTACTTTATTTCATCCTCGTGGCAAATTTAAGAAGAGGAAGAAAGTAGTGTTATTCCCATTTTACAGATGAGTAAACTGAAATTTAAAGAGGAAGCAAAATGTAGGCCTCAACCCCGAGTCTGTGAACTCCAGGCCCCACTCAACTGCCAATGCTTTTTCTTTTTTTTTGAAAGAGACAGGGTCTTGCTCTGTCACCCAGGCTGGAGTGCAGTGGTGCGATCACGGCTCACTGCAGCCTCAAACTCCTGGGCTCAAGTGATCCCTTCACCTCAGCCTCCCTAGTAGCTGGAACTATAGGCACATGCCATCACATCTGGCTAATTTTTAATTCTTTTGTAGAGACAGGATCTTCCTAGGCTGCCTAGGCTGGTCTTGAACTCCTGGGTTCAAGTGATCCTCCCACCTCAGCCTCCCAAAGTGCTGTGATCACTGGCATGAGACACCATGCCTGGCAATGCTTTTTTGTTAGCTCTGAAAAGTGTAGCCATGGCCCAGACCCAAGATACCTCACATATCACAGTAAAGAGGAAAGGAAGGAAAATGCTCACATTAGTCCTTAAAGGCAAAGGGACAGAATGAAGATTCCAAGAAAAATCTGTTTGTTCATTCATTCATTCGTTCATACATCAAACACTTTCTGAGCAGCACAATATTTGAGGAACTGTGCTAGGTGATGCAGGAATATAGAGGCAAATCAAACGTTATCAAACATTTGGAGACCTTTAGGAGCTTACAATCTAGTAAATAAGTTCACCATCTGTGGGCATTTATCTAACAAGAGGCTCTTCTCTTTTACGCAATAAAATAAAAATAGATACAGCTTTACTGTTTGAAGTGTTTGAGCATACTTCCTGAACTTTGGTGATTTTGAAAATTGACAACTGAGGGTTCACCCTACCCTGAACTGAACTGAAATTCTGAGCATCGCTCATTGTTGTATAAGAATTAGGATTGTGGATCTAGAAAGGCTAAACAATTAATTGCATTCATTAATCTGGACTGAAACCCTGAAGGTTAGTTTCCAAATATATAGGTTTGTTTTTGTTTCTTTTTCTTCTTAGATTCTGGGAATGGAAAATCTAGTATTTTGAGATTGTAATTAAGTGGATGTTGGCTAACTGAGCCTTTATTGTATGTATTTTACAAAGCAAAATGATAGTTTGCAAAACTCCATGATCTTTCATTCAATAATCACGAATTTCTACTTGCCAAATGCCATGCAACACATGAATTAGGTCTTTAATTCTCAAGGGGTTTATAATCTAGTTGATCCCAGCTGGCAAACATACAACATGAATGCTGCCACTTCCGCTTCTTGTGCTCATCACAGACAATGCTAAATGATCACAGACCTCTTGATGCATTTAGACCCTGGCCTCATCACATCTGGCTAATTTTAAATTTTTTGATAGAGACAGGATCTTCCTATGCTGCCCAGGCTGGTCTTGAACTCCTGGGTTCAAGTGATCCTCCTGCCTCAGCCTCCCAAAGTGCTGTGATCACAGGCGTGAGACACCATGCCTGGCAATGCTTTTTTCATTAGCTGTGAAAAGTGTAGCCATGGCCCAGACCCAAGATACCTCACATATCACAGTAAGAAGGAAAGGAAGGAAAATGCTCACATTAATCCTTAAAGGCAAAGGACCAGACCTTTAATTACTACCAGTAATTAAAAGTTGCTTCCTTGTTTAAACCTATTTGCTGCCTCTGTGCTAGATGAAAGCTTTCTCACTCAGCATACGTGGAGAAAACATAGTGGTGTTTCCAATAATGCCACAACAAAGGGCCATACTGAAATGAGTACAAATCCACTTCAGCTCACTCCTTTAGAGTGCTTCATGTATTTAAATTATATTATATGGCAGAGAAACTTCATTTGTTAAATACTTGAAGCCCACTTTTAATCAGCTGTATATATGGTTTGGAAATAACACAAATTAAAAAATGTAAATATCACTGGTAGATGTTAACTATATAGAAGCTACTACTGGATAGTCACACTAAAAAAATGTTAAGGCCAGGCACGGTGGCTCACGCCTGTAATCTCAGCACTTTGGGAGGCCGAGGCAGGCGGATCACCTGAGGTGGGGGGTTCAAGACCAGCCTGACCATTATGGAGAAACCCCATCTCTGCTAAAACTACAAAATTAGCCAGGCATGGTAGCTCATGCCTGTAATCGCAGCTACTCAGGAGGTTGAGACAGGAGAATCGCTTGAACCCAGGAGGTGGAGGTTGCGGTGAGCTGAGATTGAGTCATTGCACTCCAGCCTGGGGAATAAGAACAAAACTCCATCTCCAGGAAAAAAAAGAAAAAAAGTTAAAATGTGAACATTCAGGGCTGCTTACACTCTATTTGGATTTTTGTTTTATGAGTCAGTCTGTACAAATGCCTGGCTAAAGCACGTTCACTTATAAACACTCTGACAAAGGTACACCAAAATGACGTGGATGACAGACAGGATGGATTCAAGTAAGATTTCATTTTTCCTTTTCCTCAAAAACCTGCATTCTGGATATCTTTTCTGTTACATTTAAAACTTTGTCCCTCAAAGCAGGCAATGATGGCCACATTAGAAGTAATAATTCAAATCAACCTTGACAATTAAGGTTACCTATCCATGAACTACAAAACCTGTTACTCAAAACAATAGAGTGAAGAAGAGCTACTGTTCTGCCCAGACCCCAGATGAAACGAACCAGCCACGTGAGAGGCCTGTGCTGTGAAAGTGAGACTGTCACCACCTTGGCCTGCATTAAAGGAACCATAGGCACCAGGAGAAGAGAATGAGATCCTGCCTGACTCTGCAAGCCAAAGCATATCCATGGCATTTCTTTCAGCTCTGGACATCCAAGTTTAAAAAGCTTGAGGCTGCTCTAGATAGAAAACTACCTGGAAGGACAGATGAGGAAGGCGAAAGGCTCTGTACAGTGGCAGATCCAGGTTTTGTAGGGTCTAAAGCTGGTATAATACAGTAGGAGTGAGAAGGGGAGAATCTTCTTGAAGAAAATGAATGCAAAATTACAATGACCAAAGTAAATAGGAATTTGACTATTTATTTTGAATGAGAAAATAGATCACAATAAATCATTAGAGACTTCAGGACTGAGGTCACTTTTCTTCTGAGAACTCTAGACAGCTTACCAGAGATACGTAGGCAGAAATGGATTCCTGGTGGGAACCTGGCTTCCCCTCCCCTCCTAGGACTCTGTAACTCTCAGCACTCATGGGCTTGCACTGGGGAGAGGCCCTAAAGCCTGAGCTGTGACCGCTTCACAGTTAATCTTCCTCTGGTTGTGTATGTGTGTGCGCGGGAAGGGAGCAGCCTTCAGAACACTGCTAGGAAGAATGATAGTAGCTGTGTTCAAGGACTAAGTATTTGCTTCTCTGGTGTTCCTAGAGATAGAACTCAGGCCCACAGTAGAAACTGCAGCAAGGTAGATTTGAACAACAGTATAAAAACTCAAACATTGGAAATGTTCATCCACAGAATTAACTTTCTGGCCATGAGGGAAGAAAAGCAGAAATGGATTCATTGCCTTGCAGAAGGCTGTAACCCAGATCTCTTCTTGGTAGAGCTTAGTCTAGAATTTAATCTCGAAAGTCCTTCAAACTCTCAAGCTCTGTGTCATTCCGTTATGGTCATCTGTCCCTTTTACCTGCCCTGTTTTTTTTTGTTTATCCTGCTCTTGGAGACCCCAGGTTTCTTTCAGGGGAAACCGCCTCCTCCCACAGCCAGCCAGTGTGGTTTGCAAGAGCTCATGTCCTCCTCTCCAGGCCCAGGATGAACATATGTTCTAGTTCTAACCACCAGAATGAATGCAAAGAGAGCTCTCAAGTCAATCAGCCAAAAGTCAGGGTTTTATTTTTTGTTTTTGGTTTTTTGTTTGTTTGTTTGTTTTGAGACGGAGTCTTGCTCTGTCACCCCAGCTGGAATGCAGTGGCGCGATCTCAGCTCACTGCAACCTCACCTCCCGCGTTCAAGCGATTCTCCTGCCTCAGCCTCTCCGAGTAGCTGGGATTACAGGCAAGTGCCACCACGCCTGGCTATCTTTTTTTTTTTTTTTTTTAAGACGGATTTTCGCTCTTGTCGCCCAGGCTGGAGTGCAGTGGCGCGATCTCGGCTCACTGCAATCCCGGGTTACAGCGATCTCCTGCCTCAGCCTCTTGAGTAGCTGGGATTACAGGCACCCGCCACCATGCCCAGCTAATTTTTTGTATCTTTAGTAGAGACGGGGGTTTCACCATGTTGGCCAGGCTGATCTCAAATTCTTGACCTCAAATGATCCGCCCACCTAGGGGCCTTCCAAAGTGCTGGGATTATAGGCGTGAGCCACCGCACCCAGCCCGAGAGTCAGTCTTGAAACTCTGGGCGTTCCCGTATGAACAGAAGAGGTCTCTTCTGGCTGGAGTTGCTGAGCCAGAGGATGCAGGTCTGGAACTTTCAGAAATTATCTTGCCTGTTTGAGAGGGGAGCCACCGAGAAGGCAAGCAGAGCCCAGAGATGGAGACATGCAAATTTGCAGGCAGTGTGGAGAACCTGAAGTGAGCCATGCCTGAGTTACAGTTCCTGAACTTTGAGCCAGTAAATTCCTATTCCTGCGTTTCTACAGATAGTTTCAACCGGACATGACTGACTCACTAGTAAGACCTCAAATTCATCCCAAAGTCCTAATGCCCCTGACTTTTTGAGTAAACACGCTTTAGCTCTTATTTCTAAGGAGACCATGTTTGGTCACATTTTATACTATTTTAGATATTTAAAAGCATTTTGCTTGTTTATTTTTGTTGGCATTTTGAATTTTTAGCCCACTTTTGGAATCACAGTGCTATTATCAATGGAAAGTTCTGGTGTGCAGTTTTCATTCATGTGACATCTATGATAGGGTTTCATATTTTTGGATGTAGGTAATCAAACTTTCCCACTTAGGAGCCTAAGGTGATGTATGTGTTTATCTTTGGAAAGTATGTGGAGAATTTTGCTATGGCAGGTATTCCAAGTATTTTTCATCTTGATCACTAAGCAAGATTTATGTTCTCACTCAGAGACGATGACAAAGCTAATAAATTAGACTTGCCGACAACCCTTCAATAAAGAAACTGTTTTTCTACAGTTAACAGTCCTTTTAGGTATTAATAAGCTTACTTAGTTTTAATCATCTTGTCATAGGCAAAACTGCCTCCTAAAGAATATAAACCCTAAGGAAAACAAACCATATTAAAAATATTGGTTTTTTTCCTTACATTGAAATTCCTTAAGTGAAACACATATGCAGAATCAACATGCTATATGGGCAATCCCTACTTAGCATGGCAGAGCAGAACTACAAAAATGACCAAGAAGCTGTAACCCCACAAAGCGTTCTTAATAACCACGAAAAAAAATACAATTGATTTTTGACTTTAAGAATGTTTTTGTCAAAGCATTAAAATTGATCATACTATCAATTACAAATGTATAAGGAAATAAAAAAAGTAGAACTATTATGTATTTAGTATACTGTCATTTAAAACATGAGAAACATTGAGAATTAAAGTACTTTGTTTATAAGAAACTTAACAGTAGTTTGAAAAGTGCTTCTCTGCTTTCGCCATACTGCTTGCCATATGAAGCAGGCATCTTTTCTATAGGGTAGGTGAATTGTCAGGCTTCTTTCTAAGCGTACATCAGCTTCCAACCTTTTATTGACTACATTTGTAATTGTGTGAATTATTTCCAAGCGTTATTTTAATGTGAATTTTTTGCTGCATCACTTTCTCTGGGATTTCATCTTTTTCATCACAATGAAATGGGTGGGCATCTTTGGAATGCTACCTACAAATCAAGTCCCACGACTCTATCAGCTTTGAATAGACCTACTTAAGTTCCACAGAGAGTTATTTTGAAACTGCAACTCAGAAGCCAAGTCTGTCTTAGAGATTATAGGGTTTTATGAATTTTCAGTGTGTCTTCTTTAGATTAGAAATATAGAGAAGCCACATTATTTAGCATGACACAAATGGCTTTGAATAAATAGCTTCAGTGATGTCAGAGGACGCTTTATGAAAATATTTATCTTATTTTGAAGGAGTACGGCAGGTGGCACGATGGGAAAGCTGGTCTTTGAGAACATCCTATTTATTGTTCTGCACTTGGCTTGCTCCCGGTCAGTGTGATCGAAAACAGACAGGGCACACATAATCACACATGTCTCACCCTCTCTAGGAACTCTCCTTAATTGCCTGAAGCATTGACAGGTCAATAAAAGTTGTTTGAAAACTTCAGATGTTTTCCCAGATGCTAGTTGTCAAAATGTTGTGAAGTTATTCTCTCTGCCTCTTTCCCACTGGTTTTCCCTTTCCATAATTTCTGCCCTAGAGCCAAAATTGATGAGCAGCAATAGTCAGTAAGAATATATTTTTAAAAAAATTTTGAGACAGGTTCTGACTCTGTTACCCAGGCTGGAGTGCAGTGATACAATCACAGCTCATGGCAGCCTTGACCCCCCTGGTTCAAGTGATCCTCCCACCTCAGCCTCTTGAGTAGCTGGGACCGCAGGTGTGCACCACCACACTTGGCTAATTTTTGTACTTTTTATAGAAGTGGGGTTTCACCATGTTGCCCAGGATAGTCTTGAACTCCTAGGCTCAATTGATCCTCCTACCACAGCATCCTACAGTGCTGAGATTATAGGTATGAGCTACCATGCCTATCTGGAATATTTTAAAGAGCTGTTAAAAACACTTTCAGAGATATTAATAACTGTTTGCTATGTAAACAATCAACTTTTAACCAACATCTCTTCAACTATCCTTTTTTTCTTTCAAAATATTTTGTATTAAATATTGAATACATATAAAAATATATTTATATCGTATGTGTAAGATGTAAAGAACAATAATGAAGTGAATACTCATTCATAAACATTACCAGTATCCCAAAAAGCCCACATGATCCTTCTTACTGCTCCACCTTTCCTTCTTACAGAGGCAACTTCTATTTTAAATTTATTTTTATTATTCCCTATATAATCCCTAAATTTTATATGCATGTATCCCTAAATCATATGATTACATATTGTTTGATTTTGCATGTTTTTGTATTTAGTATAAATATAAGTATACTGAGGGTTGTCTTTTGCTTTTCTTCCCATTATGTTATTATGTTCCTGAGATTTACCCTGTGGATACATGTAGCTGCTATGTGGTTTTAAAATGTATGAATTTACCATGATATATTTACCTATTCTACACTGCTGCATATTTGGATAGTTTCCTTTGTTTTTTTTTTTAGGCATTGATGCTATAAACTATTTTGTATGTGTCTCACACTACATCAGTGCAAGAGATGCCTTAGGGCAGTAGATCTCAAATTTCAGTATGCCTTTTAATTTCCTGGAACACCTACAAACCTCGCAGACTCATCCCTGAGAATTCTAAGACTCGTTCTGAGGTGGAGTCCAGGAATCTGCATCTTGCAACCTCCCTGTTGATTCTGATGCGCGTGGTCCACTGACCCCTTTGAGAACCACTACTGATGTACATACCGAGGGGTACAATGCCAGATTGTAGGGTATGCGATCTGTAACTTTACTTTGAAATTCAAAATTTTCTTTTAAAGTGGTTCTATCACTTATACTCCCACTGAAAAGATGTGAGTTTCCGTTGTTTCACATCTGAAAATTTTTAATGTTTCTTAATCCTGAGAGTGTAAAGTGGTATTTCACTGAGATTTTCCTCGAGTCTGGATTCTAATCCTTTGTAAATTGCCTTTCACTTTCTTTATAGTGACTTTGATGAAAACTTTTTAATTTGAAGTGATTTAAATATATATTTTCCACTACGGAATGCATGTTTTTAGAATTTTGTGTAAGAAATTTTTCCTGTCTCTTATTTATTAAGATCTTCCCCTGTGTTGTTTTCTAAACTAAAGTTTTGCCTTTCACATTTAAGTATTTAATCCACCTGGGATTCATTTCGTGTGTGCTATGAAGCAAGGATTCAAATTAATTTTTTTCCATATGGATAATCATTCATCCCAGTACCTTTTATATGAGTTACTTTTTATTGGAATTGTATTGCGTCTACATAGATCAATTTGGGAGCACTGACATATATAATACATGAATTTTCTTATTCACATATATAGAATACCCCCATATTTATTTTAAATTGTCCTTCAATAAACTTTCATACTTTTTGGTATAAAGAGCTTACACACTTTTTTGTTGCATTCATTTCTAAAAACCTTTATATCTTTGCTGTTTTTCACAGATTTTATCTTTTTAAAATTGTATTTTCTAAATTTGTTGCTTGTATGGAGAAATAAAATTGACTTCCACATTGATGTGGTAGAAACCTACTATATTTTTTGTTAATATTAATAATTTCTTAGATAATTTTTTCTCTGTACAAAAACCAGTATCATTTATGAGCATGTTTTCATTCTTAAACTTTGTAGCATATCTTTCTCTTGCCTTGTTAACTAGGAAGACCTTCAGGAACGCATTATATAAAAATGGTACGGAAGAGGATATCACTATTTTGCTCCTGATCTTTCATAAATAAGTATGATATTTACTATAAATTATATATAAGTACTCCTTGTAATATTAAGGAATTTCCCACCTATACTTACTTTGCTCTATTTTCTATTTCTGTAAAAGTATACTTATTTGAACCTTAAATAATTATCAGAACTTCTCTGAAAAACCACTGGGCCTGGCATTTTCTTTATATAGACCATAGCTATCAATTGAGTTTCTGGAAGGTTTATACTATTTAAGATGTTTTTTGAGTTTGTTTTTGTTTTTGGTAAGTTTATTTTTCTGGAAGTTTGTCCATTTTATCTGAGTTTGCAATTTTATTGGCATATATTTAATCATCAGGCTGTTTATTATCTTTTACATTTCTGCTGCTCCTGTATTTATGTCTCCATTTTCATTCCTAATTACGTTTATTTATGCCATCTATCATTTTTTCATGGTCAATGCTGCTAAAGGTTTGTCAATATTATTAGTTATCTTCAAAGCACCAATCTTTGACTTTGTTGATCCTCTTTGTGAATATTTATCTTCTACTTCATTAATTTTCACTAGCATCTTCAGTATTTTATTTTCATTTAGTTGGTGTTCATTCTGTTCTTTTTCTAACATCTTGAGAGAGATAGCAGTGTGAGATATTTTTAAACCTTCCTCTGACCATATAAAGCTATAAATTTGCCTTTAAGTAGTTCTTTGGCTATACTTCACAGGTTTGGGTATGGATTACTTTTATTTCTTCCACTTCTAATTGATTTCCTATTTGGTCCATGAGTATGGAGAAGTATATTTCTTAATTTTTAAACTTTTGGTGCTTTCTAATTATCCTTTTGTTACTTTTTAACACAATTACATTTTGCTCATAGAACATGAATTTTGTAGACATTTATTTATGATTAAGTGTGAGTACAATTTTGCATGTTCTATGTAAGTTTGGAAAGTGTGGTTGCCAGAATAATGATCTCCCAAAGATGCCTATGCCCTAATGCCTGGAATATGTTAATTATGTTATGATGTATGCCACACACAAAAAACTTTGTAGATGTGTTTAAGATTACAGACCTTGAAATGGGGAGATTATCACAGATTATCCAGATGGGCCCAATCTAAATATATGAGCCTGTAAAAAATGGACAAAAGTCTTCTCTTAGTCAGAGATGTGACAAAAGAGAAGACAAGAGAGATGCGTGTATGAACTCAAACACCATTGCTACCTCTGAAGACACAGGGCTCTATGAGCAAAGGGTTGTGAAGTGACCTCTAGAAGCTGCGAACAACCTCAGGCCAACAGCCAGCAAGAAGAGGGACATCAGTCCTACAACTGCATGGAACTGAACTCTGTCAACAATCTACATGAGGCTAGGAGCAGATTCTCCCCTAAAACTCTCAGTAAGCAAAACAGTTCTGGTACCTTGGTTTTAGCCTGGTGAGACCTGTATGGATTTCTGACCTATAAAACTATGAGATGATAAGTTTGTGTTGTTTTAAGGGGCTAATTTGGTGTTATTTATTATGGCAGCAATAAAAACTGAAACAAAAAGGTTGTGTGTTTTCCAAGTATTGGATGCAGTGTATTATTTATCCATTAGATAAAGTTTATTAATTACACCTGGAAGATCAACTGCACAGTTACTTGTTGTCTGTCTTATGACTAATTGAAAAGAGATAAAGGTGGATTTTTGTTTGTTTCTCTCTGTAAGTCTGTCAGTTTTTGTTTTATATGTCTTGAAGCCACATTATTAAGTAAATAGTTATTAAGTATTGTTACAGCCATCATATTTTTTTAATCCACTCTAAAAATCTTTGTTCTTTAACTGGG
Organism: Macaca nemestrina; assembly: GCF_043159975.1. NCBI lineage: Eukaryota > Metazoa > Chordata > Mammalia > Primates > Cercopithecidae > Macaca > Macaca nemestrina. The sequence continues at coordinate 142,311,858 of NC_092131.1, forward strand.
TAGTTTAGTCTCGTGTACTTATTGAGGTTAATGATTGGTTTGGATTTATTTATGTCCCCTTATTTTGTGCTTTTCATTTGTCCTTCCAATTGTTTCCTTTTTTCCCTCTTTTCTTGCCTTTTTTAAGGTTTTAATCATATATCTCTTTTGCTCATTCTCTTTTTATTCTCTTCTAAGTTGGAAATTTTGTACTCTATTTATATACTTTTAGTAACCACTCTGAACATTTTAACATAAATAATTAATTTTTAAAATACAAAGTTAATATTTTTATCCTTCTCAAAAATAATATAAGGAATTTAGACTATTTTAATCTTGATCGTTTCAACCCTAACTTATTTCCTATTTTCTTCCTATATTTTAATTTGTTTAATTTAAAGAAAAAGAATTTTTTTACTAAAAAAAAAAATAGAGGCAGGGTCTCATTATGTTTTTCAGGCTGGTTTTGGTTTTGAACTCCTGGACTCAAGCAATTCTCTTGCCTCACTTACATTTTAATTTTATCTTATTTTTTACTGTTCCCACAAATTAAACAGTTATTTTTAAAGTAAATTTTCACTGAGTTTTGACTGAATGTTTTTTAGGATTTTTTTTTTTTTTTGCTTTTCTTTTCTCCTTGAAAACTGTACTTTCATTTGGGATCATTTATTTTCTCTGCCCGAAGTTTATCACTTGGAATTTTCTTTCATTATGGTCTTTTAATAGAAAACTCTGATGTTGCTGGGATAAAAATATCTTTACTCTGCTCCTGGAGGATAATTTTACTGGGTATACAATTGTATTTTAATGTATTTTTTCCTCTCAGAGCATTAGATCATTTTACAGTCCTCTGGATTGCATTATGGGTTGAAAAGCCAGCTGTTAATCTAAGTGTCATTCCTTTGGGAATACTTTCCATAGCTGGTTTTAATAACTCCTTGTCTTCAATGTTATGCAATTTTATTTTGCTGTCCGCATACAAGTTTCCTCTGTTTATCCTGCTTGAGATTCCTTAGGCTCTTGGAATATGACAGTTGGTGTATTTTGTCAGTTCTGAAAAATTTTCAGCCATTCTGTCTTGAATTTCTCACACCTTTCTTTCACGGTGAACTCTCTTGCCATAACTCTGATTAGGTATAAGTAAAATGTTTTCATCCCATATTCTTTCTCTTTAATATTTTCTCTTTCATCACTTTCTCTTTAATATTTTCAATCCTTTAAAATCATTTTGCTCATCTGTGCTGCATTGTGAAAAATTTCTTCAACTCTGTCATTGTGCGAATTCTCTCTTTAGCTGTATCTAATTTATCCATTGAGTTTTTATTTCAATTATTTGACATATTACTGCTAGAAATTTCATTTGGTTCTTTTTCAAATCTACATGATCTGTTTTAAGATTCCATGTGCCTTATTTTTATATTAAACATATTAAAATGCAATTATTTTTATTTGGAACCTAAAATTCCAACATTCTGTTGATCGTTATTTTTCTTAGTTGTCATCCACAATATATTGGGGTTTTTTGCTTATTATTATTATTATCTTTTTACTGTGAGCTCAGATTTCATGGAGAGTTTGAAAGCGTCAGTTTAAGGTATGTTCTTCTACAGAGGGTTTAACATTTGCTTCATCCAGTTGCCATACACCATTTTATTTTATTTATTGTTATTATTGTTATTGTTGGGACAGGGTCTTGCTCTGTCACCGGGTTGGAGTGCAGAGGCATGATCTCAGCTCACTGTATTGTCGACCTCTTGGGCTTGAGAGATCCTCCTACCTTCAGCCTCCCGAGTAGCCGGGACTGCAAGCATGCACCACTACACCTGGCTGATTTTTGTAGAGCCAGGGTTTTGCCATGTTGCCCATGTGGGTCTGGAATGCCTGGTCTCAAGCGATCCTCTTGCCTCAGCCTCCCAAAGAGTTGGGATTACAGGCATGAGCCACTGGGCCCGGAAGCCTTACACAATTTTAAATTAAATTTTAGACTTGACCTTTTTTGGAGTTCTGAAAGTGTCATTTGGGTTGAATGTGGGCTGATTTATGGTTATGGAAGATTTTTTTTTACCCTTTCCTGACCATCGTTAGTCAGGAAAGACAACTTTCTTTTTGTCCCCCTCTGCAGGTCCTATTTGTAGTTCACTGTTTCTCTGATAATTATAACTCTTTAGGATCCCAGATTTATGCAAGGACCTCCTATTTGACTCATCCTAGGTAAGCTATAAATTTTATTTCATGTTCCTCTTTTTCCATGCAGTAGTCAAAATGAAAGTTCAAAGTGACCAAAATACATCAGAAGCTCCCCAGAAAGAAAGGTGAGCTCATTACTCTATGGGTTCCTACTTCCACTGTATTTGTGGCATCTGAACTTTCCTTACTTTATTTCCAGCTCAACAATGCATTTCTAAGCAGGCTGTTTGTAATTTAAGCAAGGAGATCTGTTCAGGGTTTCTACTCCACCATATTGGAAAGGAAATTCCTCCGAACACAAATTATATTCATTTATAGTCTGAAGATTCATTGTTAAGCGCTGGCATATAAAACAATAACAAAACCCAGTCCCTGCTTTAAAAAAAGAAAACGACAGTCTTGGTGGCCAGTTCCCTAGGATCTCTTTTTAGGAATACACAACATTTTATATATTTGATTTACTTGAGAAAATATAACCAATGTTCTCTCAAAAGAGAGTGTAGTGGTTACATAATGTAAGTGCATAAGTGTTTGTTGAATAAATGCATGAATTAAATATTAATTGATTAATGAAACAAATTAGTGTTGGTTGTGTTATACTTGAGCCTTCTTTTACTGAGCCTGATGCAGTACAAGAAATATAGAGGAGAAGCCATCCAAGCGACTGAAAGAGAGCCGTGTTTACAACCCCTGCAGCACTTTTGTTTTGTTTTGTCCCCGCCCCATAGGTTTTGTTAGCTGTCTGTGGCACTGGTTCTGTAATGAGAACTGAGAGGCATCAGTACATAACATATGTTCAACTGTTCCAGTTGGATTTAATTCAACACATGCAGTAACAACTCTTTCCATCTCCTCCTAATCACTTCCTGATTCTGCTCGGCCTGTGAAGATGAAGTCTAGTGACAGGCTGACACACTGTGGCAGGGGTAGGGGTCGAGGGAAGGAGAAATCCTAGCGTTTCTAACTCATGCTTACAAATCCAGGGAGGAGTTAATTTCTGTAAAAATTCCTTAGCATGTGGAAACATTTTCAATTTAGTCTTGATGATTCTGACAGACAGGCATTGTTGGGAAGCCTGATGAATAATTAATCTACCACAATGGCAACCAGCAATATTAATATTTTATATCACTGTAAAGCTATGTAAAACCATCCTATGGTTGATAGGTAACCTGGGTTGGGCACAACTTAAAACACTTCTTTACTGAAACGGGAGATTCTTCCTTTATCTCAAATATTATTATCCATTTAAATGTCATAGGTCAGTTTATTAACACCTTATTCATTGGGGTGTAACCCTTTATTAGGCTTTATGGCGACCAGAAATTATATCCTACACAAATACAATGGAGATTTAAATGTTCTGGAGAATGAGCTGATGGCTTCTGCCTTTATTGTGTCGTACAGTAATGGACCTTGACCAGCAGAAGATTTGATAAGTATAAAATATTACTGCTCGATGCTAATTTGGTCCCTTTTTAATGACTGATAATCCTTGTCGATTTAGTGTGATTGTCACAATCCAGTACTGTTTCCCACCCCAGCTGCGATTGTAACAGGAGCCATTAAGTGTGTCTGCATAATAAAATTAGTCAGGGAAGCTATGTACTTTGTTTCCGGGCTTTTGGATTTCCATTATAGTGGTGAGGCTTGTTGAAGTGAAAAGTCTGCTGTGAGCTCAACCAAGTCCCCGGCTCTCCGGATGCTAAGCAAAACACTGGCGATGTCTGCATCAAGAAATCTGTTCTTCAAGTCCTAGAAAACTCATTGTATATAAATAGGAACCATAGATTTTGGGCTAGGAGAGATGGTTTGGTCACTGATTTGCCTAACAAAGCTTTACACAACTCCAAAGCTTAAATACATAAGAAGTTTTTCACAGCCGAAATTTGTAAGGTGAAACCTCTCTTCGATGTGGAGATTTCTCTCTCCATTGGGAGGATTGCTGTATTAAAGAAGTTGGAATTGCTTGACATCTTTGAAAATAATTTAAATGTGTGATTTGATCCCACTATCCCCTTGTAGGGATTTATGGGGCCTGAAGGGACAGCAGAGATAAGGACCTCATCACTATGTAAAGGCAGTGAAATAAACAAGTGCATCTGCCTCGTTGCCCTTCCATTCCCTAAGCTTATATTGGATCAAGTTCAGATTGCTTTCTCCTAAAGCTGCTCTGACACGAGTCCTCTGGGTATGATCTCCCTGGAGCCTGCCAGAAAAAAGTTGAAACTTTGTACCAAAGAAGGGTCTGTTTTGCTACTGAACTAAGTAGCCCTCATTTTAACAGGCCAGAAATGCATATTCTAAATGCTCAGAAAGTCTGAATTGAAAGCAAGAAGGTAATCAAATGTGATGGCAACTTCAGACCTTCCTAGCAGAGGACCGGTTGATGCTATTATTAGGTGACATTAGCTAAAATTTTTATTGTTGTTGTTATTGTTTACTAATCCCTCTGGAGTCATTAAAACTTGGGTTATTAGAAATGAAAGTACTTTCTCATTATTAGACTATAGAGCAAGCAACACTGTTATAGTAAACCAACAGTTCATGGTTTAAAAAAGAAAAAAAGTAAATTAATTAAAAACAAACAAAAACATGTCTGTATAATAAACTGTATGTTATCATCTCTCCTCTGCAGGCTTTCTCTATTTGATCAGAGTATATTAAGCAAAGCTGAGATTTGTTCCATGAGAGATTACAGCATGGTGGCATGGCACCCTTTGTCCATCTGCAAGCTCCATTCTTCCCCTCTGGGTTTCAGCCTCTTTGTCTCCCCTTTGTGTGATCAATGTTGTCTCTCCAGGCAGAGGCAAAAGTTTCTGCCTCCAGCCAGTGGTCTCCAGAAAGCAGCACATTGCAGGGTCTTTTGAAGAGTGCTGTGCATAGGAGGTAACCCAAGAGCAGCCTGCTCCTTCTCTATCCCGTAGGATGATTGCTATATCTATGAGGCTTGAAGAGGACACATCTTCTCAATGCCCGAGTAAGCTGCAAGGGCTGCCTTAATTTCCAAATGGTAGGTCTCTTTGTCAGACTTCTTGTGATAGTGATAACAAAGGCTACAATTTCCTGGAAACATAGCTTCTCATTTTCCCACTTTGATGCCTACTGCTACTCCCTATTTACTTGTCTATCCCTCTGCAGATTACAAACCCCTTGAAGGGACTGTCTTGTTCATCCTTATGTCTCCAACCCCTAGCACAGAGCCTGACCATGATTAAGCATGTAATAAATATTTGTTGAATAATCCATTACTCTCTCTGGTCTTTCTACCTATCTGAAACCTGCCCATCCTTAAAATCCCAGATTAAGTCCTCCAGCCTTTTCAGATAATTCCACCCTGGAGCATTCCCTCAGATGCACACTTACTGTCTATATGGCTCTTTGAGATGTTTGTCAGGAAAATAATTCTAGCATCTTTAGTATTGGTGTTTTGTGTTGCAAATTAAGCTTTATGGGGATAAGTATCTTGTCTCTAATTAAATTGCAAAATTCTTGATAATTCCATGATCATTTGGTAGTACCTCACAGTGGAATGGTCTCTTAGACCAGTGCTTAACCCATGAGAAGTGTTTAATGAATGTTAGGTATTAGTTCATCATGCCTACTACGACACCTCTCATTTAGTAAACGTGTACGAACTGATGAACAGATTGATCATGGAAAATCTGATAAAGGATACCAGTGAAAAAGCCCTCCCCTTGATTTTAGGTAACTTGCATTAGAACCAAACTATAAAGGTAGTGTTTTATAAATGTGTACCATCCATTTTCCTGAAGAGAAGAACAGAAACTCACTCAAGCAAGTAATGGGATGGGATGGGGAACGGGGGAGGGGGATTTAGTCAGTAACTGAGAGGAGGAACTCAGGAACAGTGGTCAGAGCAGGCTCTGTGGAGACAGGAAGTGAGCTCAAGGCAGCCTCAGCAACCAAAGGTCCTGGGTCTTCTTCTGGGGCCCTACTGGCTGCTGTCCTGCACTCTCCTTCCGTCTCCACCCTTGTATGTCTGCTTGCCTCTTTTCCACTGGCTTTCATTCTATCTCAAAGCTTCTGCTCATTCAAGCCTTTAGTTATTCGATACTTTGGCGCTTCACGGTCCCAAATGTCTCATTGGCCTTTCTCTCCCCCAACTGTGGAAATAGACCATTATAAGCCCCAAATCATTTAATTCAGCCTGGGTTAAAATTATAATTGAGTCCATTAGTCATACCTTTCAACAGTCTTTAATAAAATACTTTAAGTGAAGAACTGTTTGACACAAGAGATTTTGAGAATGCAAAATACTGGGATAGCCAAGATCTTTTGTCTAAAAAGAGAAGGAAACCCTGTCTCTACCAAAAATACAAAAATTAGCTGGGTGTGGTGGTGTGCACTGGTAGTCCCACCTACTTGGGAGGCTGAGGCAGGAGGATCACCTGAGCCTGGGGAGGTGGAGGCTGCAGTGAGCCGAGATTGTGCCACTGCACTCCAGCCTGGGCAAAGGAGTGAGACCCTGTCTCAAACAAACAAACAAACAAAATAGATAAAGAAGATTGGCCTATATTTACATCCTAATTTTCATTAACTTTAAGGTAAATCCATATGTATTTTCTAGATTGTTGTCAACTGAAAACTTTCAATCTACATTTAAATTAAGAAGACCAAAGGACTTTACTATGATACTCAGAGATTTGCTATAACAGTTCTGAGGAACACTGACCTGTAACCTTGAAGCTATAAATATTTGTTAGTGAAAACTACGTTTATTAGAATTTTTGTTGTACAGAATTGGATTTGTTTGTCATACATAATGGGAGACACAAGCTATGTTTACTCACCAAACCTGTGTAATTACCACTGAACAAGACCTTATTCATTTAACCATAATTCATTCAGCAAATATAAATAGCCATGCAGATTTTTTCAGTTAAGAAGCTTTTTAGAATCATTTGCCCTTGCAAAATTATCTTGCAAGTAAAATAAGAAGTGACTCTGCTGACTAGTCTTGTAAAACAATTCCCGATGGTCCCTGCTTCCTGGTATTCACACTCTGTGCAGTACCTTCCCTTTGAGTGTGAGCTAAACCAGTGACTTACTTCTAATGAATAACATAGGGCGAAATGGAAAGGCTGTTATGATGGAATTTTTTGTGGTGTCAACTTCAAACACTAACACAGGTGTTTCTGTTAAGGTATTCTGCAGATGTAATTACAGTTCATCATCAGCTGACTTTAAGTAAGAGAGATGATGCAACATAATTGAGGTGAATGGGATTCAATTTATTGAAAGGCCTTAAGCAAGGCGGAGGCTTCCCTGAAGAGGAAGAAATTCCACCTGTCAACAGCAGTTCAGTCCATGCTAACAGTTCCTTTCTAACGGCCCGTCCTACAGATCTCTGATGTGCCTAGCCAGCCCCCACAATCAGGTAAACCACTTCCTTGCAATAAATCTCTTCACATGTATCTCCTGCTGCTTCTGCTTCTCTGGTTGAACCTTGGCTGATACAGATGTCACTTCTGAGATAAAGTGATAAAGACTGTGACTTTCAACTTGCCTGCATTCTCTCCCTGGTTTTTCTAGCGTGCCTGCTCTGATGTAGAGGGGCACCTGGCAAGACACTGGGTGAAACCTCCAGCGAAAAGCCAGAAAGGAACTGAGGTCCTCCGTCCAATTGGCTGTCATAAGAAATGTCTCCGTTTTTTTATTTTTATTTTTATTTATTTTTTGTGTGTAGGGGGGAGACAGAGGTTTGCTGTTACCCAGGCTAGAGGGCAATGGCGCCATCTTGGCCCATTGCAATTTCCGCCTCCCAGGTTCAAGTGATTCTCGTGCCTCAGCCTCCCAAGTAGCTGAGACGCATGCCACCACACCTGGCTAGTTTTTGTATTTTTTGTAAAAATGGGGTTTCACCATGTTGGCCTTCAAGGCCTGTGAAGAACTGCAGCCTGCCAATACCCACGTGAGTTTAGAAGTGGATCCTACTCCAGTTAAGCCTTGAAATGACTGTAGCTTCGGCCAACACCTGACTGCAGCCTCATGAGAGACCCCAAGGCAGAGGACCCTGCTGTGCATGACTGGAAACTGTGAGATATTGTTTATTGTTGTTTATAGCCTCTAAGTTCTGGGGTATTTTGTTATGCCACAATAGATAATGAATACAGATTGATTCAAACAAATTGATTTTAAAATACAGTGCAAAATGTCATTCTTCCAGATAAATTTTTAGCCACTGATAATACCTCCATAATTCCCAATTCATTATCTTAAGAGAGAAAATTTAATTGGTTCAACACATTTAAATAAAAACCTAATAACAGGACACTGAAGCCTGATCATGATCATTGGCTGTCTTTGGGTCAGGTGCCTATCCCTAGTTTAATTAGCTATGGCCAGGATGGGGAGGGTGGTTGAGACACAGAGCTCTGTGATTGAACTAAGGGCTGATGTTCTGCAAAAGCTGTGAGTGAGATAGTTTCTCTTAGAAGAATCGATGAACCCCAATAGGGACTCATAATGTACATGCCTAGCAAAGAGCCAGAATCATAGAACTGTAAATACATCAGCTAATGGTGATACTCAAAATATTTAACCAACCATCCAGCAAGGGCACCAACCTGAGTGGTCAGTTGGCCAATCAGAATGGATGCTTGCAGTATATCATGCTGGTATGTGCAAATGAATACCAGCCCTGATATAAGCCCAGACACCTTAATGCACATTTATTTTCTTCAAGTATTTAGGCACCAAAAGTGCTAAGAGAATAGGACACGGGTCTGTTGAGCAAACAAAGTTTATATCAAGAAAAGATGTAAATATTTAAAAACTGAGTTTCTCAAGTAGTGTCTCCCTTTCATTCTCCTTGCAGATAAATTTAAAAAAAAATTTTATTATACTTTAAGTTGTAGGATACATGTGCACAACGTGCAGGTTTGTTACATATGTATACATGTGCCATACTGGTGTGCTGCACCCATCAACTCATCAGCACCTATCAACTCGTCATTTACATCAGGTATAACTCCCAATGCCATCCCTTCCCCCTACCCCTCCCCACAATAGGCCCCAGCCCCGGTGTGTGATGTTCCCCTTCCTGTATCCAAGTGATCTCATTGTTCAATCCCCACCAATGAGTGAGAACATGCGGTATTTGGTTTTCTGTTCTTGCAATAGTTTGCTGAGAAGGATGGTTTCCAGCTGCATCCATATCCCTACAAAGGACAAGAACTCATCCTTTTTTATGGCTGCATAGTATTCCATGGTGTATATGTGCCACATTTTTGTATTCTAGTCTGTCACTGATGGACATTTGGGTTGATTCCAAGTCTTTGTTATTGTGAATAGTGCCGCAATAAACATACGTGTGCATGTGTCTTTATAGCAGCATGATTTATAATCCTTTGGGTATATCCCCAGTAATGGGATGGCTGCGTCATATGGTATTTCTAGTTCTAGATCCTTGAGGAATCGCCATACTGTTTTCCACAATGGTTGAACTAGTTTACAATCCCACCAACAGTGTAAAAGTGTTCCTATTTCTCCACATCCTCTCCAGCACCTGTTGTTTCCTGACTTTTTAATGATCGCCATTCTAACTGGTGTGAGATGGTTTGGTTTTGATTTGTATTTCTCTGATGGTGAGTGATGACGAGCATTTCTTCATGTGTCTGTTGGCTGTATGAATGTCTTCTCAGATAAACTTTTAAACCATGGAATATTTCTCCACAACCTGAAGAATCAGGACCAAGCTCTCAAAATTCCCTAGTGCATGTTTCTGACAGGTCATAGTGGTGACCTCTTGAACATGACCAAGATTTTTTGGTTGCTCATCCTATCATGATGTTGTGGGCATCTTTCAGAAATGGAACCCATATTGATGGATTCAATGTATGCAAAATTCCACTATCTATCAGATAGCTGTGATTTCTTCATTTTGCAGGTAGAAACAAGGTTGTGAATTAGATTATGGTACAGCAAATATTCACCTCCTCTCACACTCCCACTTTCCTGGAAAGAATGTGCTTCCCTGTCCCTTTGATGCTGAGCTTGGTTCTGTGACTTGTTTTGGCCTCATAGTAAGTAGAGTGTGCTGTCCTGTGTCTCGACCTGGGCTTGGCCATCCATGTAAGTTGCTTTGGCCAATGGGCTGTTAGCAGACATGATGTAAGACTTGAAACAAGGTTGCATTAGCTTCATTATAGCAAGAACAAGCCTTGAGTAACCTCTTGTTTAAGGAGGAGGAGACAGGCAGAGAATTACATCCTAGATCTGGCTTGGAGCCAGAGCAAATGAGTCCTAGATGACCCACAGATATGTGACAAATAAATGGTGAAAAAAAAAAGTTTGCTTTTTTTTCCATTTGTTTTTTAATCAATGCTTCTCCAGACAAGATTTTTGTTCAGCCTTTGCTAAGTACATTCCTCCTGACTGTCACAAGGTTATTATTATCTTTTTGGCCAAGACAATGTATTTAACTGTGGCCTTGCAGTGTAACAGAGAAACTCTTCACAGACAAACAGGAGGCAGTCACAAAGAAATCCCGTATGGCCTGCACCACACGCCAAGCTTCAAGTAGCAAATTCACAGATGTGCCCACAGAAGTTTAAGAGGCAGCTTAACAGATGTACAAAGCTGCAGATCAGAGGGGATATAAAACAGTTAAACTTGCTTAAAGGCACAATGTGTCACCATCTAACAGTTCCATGCATCCTAAGCCCCACCGAGGAGAAACATGCGCGGGCCGGTGCTCCTGGCTGTCGGCATGCGAGGAAGATTACAAAAACGCCATGCTGTGATGTGTTGCCCTCCTGCCTGAGAAGCTACTATTAAGCTGAGTATTTACTGCACCTATTCAGACAGGAGCGGCAGAGCCGAGTGCTACCTGTCTTCTGGTTGGATAAATTAGTTGTGGGTGTCACGAGATTATAGCTGCCTATTGTTCTGTGTGCTGAAGGTGGGAAGAGACAAAAGCCCCCGGCCTGCCCTTGTAATGTTTCGAGTGAAATGCAGGAGGCAGCCTCTTTTCTTCCTGAGTTAATGGCAAAACAAGATCTGGACTGACTATATTAGAGTTTGGGGAATAATTAAAAAGGCAACACATGGTAAAGAGACGGGGGAAAGCATTTATTTATAGCGGGAGGGCATGTAGAAAGGAACCTGGCAAAATCCAATGTGGGAACCATGAAAGGTGAGCTCCCCGTGCCACTGTACATAAATTGGTGCTGTAATCAGAACAGAAACGCTCGCTAGTCAGTACAGAAATGATCCTCCATTTGTTCAACTCCTCTCAAAACATTTTTTATATAAATTGTTTTGCCTGTACATTTCCATGATATATGGAGCTATGAACTCTAAATTAGTGTTAACAGAAATTGACAAGCTCTATGTTAAAAAATATCAGCCAGCCGGCCAGCCCTACAGGCTTAATTATGAAAGGAGGGTGTGATGAGCACAATAATCTTGCTTCGAAATTTTACCACATGCAATATAAATAAAAGATTATCTCATCCACTAGTAACCTTATAGATCAAAAGCAAAACAGAAAAGTGACTTTACTGGCATCTCTAATTATTTATATTGCCTGAACAGTTTTGCTGTATTTTGACAAATGCAACACTTCTAATTTTTTGTTGTAAGGCAGAAGGGGTGGTGGCCCTACTTTGTGCATCCAGGAAATCACTCCAATTAATATAATATACACTTTAAATGGAGACAGTTTCCCCACATGTCAGACAAGACCATGTAGATTTATTCTTCAGCAGACATCTGTTGAGTACCTACTATGTGCAAGCATTATATGGGTGCTTTATGAAAAGTGCCCTTTATAATACCTTTATAGGATTTATATTCTTTTTATGTCCTGAGTTATATGCTTATTTTTTCTTTCCAAAAATGAACCACAGGACGGGCATGGTGGCTTACGCCTATAATCCTAATAATTTGGGATACCAAGACAGGAGGATCCCTTCAGTCCAGGAGTTCGAGACCAGCCTGCTCAACATAGTGAGACCACATCTCTACAGAATTTTTTTTAAGCCAATTGTAATGAATATGTACTGGAATTTTTTTTAATGTCATGATCTCGTCAACACACAAATCAGAAATCAGCTTAGACTTCAGCTTTGATGTTCAGCTCCATTGCTCAAACCCCATTTTCCCAATTGGCTATCATAAGAAATGTCTCTGTTTTTTTACTTTTATTTTATTTCATTTTATTTATTTATTTTTTTGAGATGGAGTCTCGCTCTGTCGCCCAGGCTGGAGTGCAGTTTATTTTTTTTGTGGGTGAGGGGACAGAGTTTTGCTTTGTTACCCAGGCTAGAGGGCGATGGCGCCATCTTGGCTTACTGCAATTTCCGCCTTTCAGGTTCAAGTGATTCTCCTGCCTCAGCCTCCCAAGGAGCTGAGACGCATGCCACCACGCCTGGCTAGGTTTTGTATTTTTTGTAGAAATGGGATTTCACCATGTTGGCCAGGCTGGTCTCAAACTTCTGACCTCAGGAGATCTGCCTATTTTGGCCTCCCAAAGTACTGGGATTACAGGTGCGAGCCATTGTGCCTGGGCTTCTATGTTTTATTTATCATTTTGCACACTTTTTCGTGCTGCCATACAATTACAGCTACCACGTAATCAGATTAACTCAGGACATTGTTGGTTTGCTTCCACTGTCCAGAATAATTATTAGCAACCCTAAATAGTGTCCCAGTTTGGACAATAAATTATATTTTAACCTCCATATGATGTGCTTTTCTTTCTATAAAAGTGAGGAAGTATCAAATGAGCAAATATATGAGTGAGTGAATGTACATACGTAGGTGCATAGGTGGAGACTGAGAATTAAGGCCAACACCAAAATTTGCAGGCTCAGTTGATCTCCTAAAATACGCTGCCAGAGAAAATGTACTTGAACCAAAAATGGAATCTCTTTCAGATTAAAGCAAAGGTTTTCAACCTCAAAACTGTTGACATTTTTGGCCAGATAATTATTTGTTATGGGGCTGTCCTGTGCACTGTAAGATATTTAGCAATATCCTTGACCTCCACCACTAAATGCCAGTAGCACTCCCCACCCCAACTGTGACAGCCAAAAATACCTCTGGAAATCACCAAATGTCCCCTAGGGAAGGGCAAAATCATTCTCGGTTGAGAACTACTGCATTAAAAAATGGCTGTAAAAGATTTTCTATATTGCTAAAGACAATGAAGGAAAGAAAGACGTATTGAAGAATAGAAAATATCAGGGCATTCTACAGATACCCAATATCATTCACTTTTTAAGTCTAAAATGCAAAAAAAAAATTATTTAAAATTTTAAAATGCATATAAGACTGGGTGCGGTGGCTCATGCCTGTAATCCCAACACTTTGGGTGGCAAAGGCGAGAAGATCACTTGAGGTCAGGGATTCGAGACTAACCTGGGTAACACAGTGAGACCCCTGTCTCCATTTTTTTTTTATTGGCCAGGTATGGTGGCTCGTGGTCCTGTAGTCCTAGCTCTTTGGGAGGCTGAGGCAGGAGAATTGCTTGAGCCCAGTAATTTAAGGCTGCAGTGAGCTATGATTGTGCCACTGCATTACAGCCTGGGCAACAAATGAGAGCCTGGCCACAAAAAAAAAAAAAAAAAAAAAAAAAAAAAAAAAAAAAAGCATATAATATATGAAACTACTGAGAACTCAAAATCTATTCAGGTTCTGGGTTTAGTCCCCACTCATTTATTTTGCTTTGGGGGTTCATACTTAGTAATTGCTTTGATTGCTTATATGGTGATAGACATGAACCCAATCAATTCATGCTATTTTGGTGTCTCCTATTTGTAGAGACAATGATATAAATATGGAACAATTTATGCCTCTTCTAGACCTCTTGAATGAGAATTGACGAGGGTTTGGGAATTATTCTCTTTCCTTCCCAGCTCCTCCCTAACTTCTAAATGCCAGCTTTTAAAGTGGCTTTGGAAACATATTCAATTCTAGTGCAGAGATTCAGCCTAATCTGAGTATAGTGCTGAAAAAAAACACCCTCACAGTGCATGTTTTCACTTCATTTCTTTTTGTGGCTTTCCTGAATAAACTAGCTTAAGCAATGTCTTTACTCAAGTCCTATGTGCATTCGGTCCCTGATAGTTTAAAAGAATTAGCTTACTTCTTAGCAAAATTGTATTGATATCTGCAAAATTTTATTTCGTTCTGATGTAATTACTCAATGGGTAGATTTGAGTTGTGGATACAGGTGTGAATAGACCATGACGTTTGCTCTCCAGGAACTCACGTGTACAACAAAATTAGCAAGCCTGCCACATATGTAATTTTAATATTCTAATAATCATATTTTAAAAAGCAAAAAGAAACAAGTGAAATTAATTTTCACAATATATTTTGTTTAATCCAATGTATCCAAAGTATGTAATTGATATAAAAATTACTAAAGAGATGTTCTTACATTCTTCATTCCTTGTTCTAAATCTTCAGTGTCCAGCACATTCACATTCAACACATCTCATTTTGGATTATACATTTCTTTTTCTTTTTTTTTTTTTTTTTTGAGACAGTCTCACTGTGTCGCCCAGGCTGGAGTGCAGTGGTGCAATCTTGGCTCACTGCAACCTCCGCCTCCTGGGTACAAGCAATTCTCCTGCCTCACCCTCCCGAGTAGCTGGGACTACAGGCATGCACCATCATGCCCGGCTAGTTTTTGTATTTTTAGTTTCACTATTTTGGCCAGGCTGGTCTCAGACTCCTCCAGGCTGGTCTCAAACTCCTGGCCTGAAGTGATCCGACCACCTCAGCCTCCCAAAGTGCTGGGATTACAGGTGTGAACCACCATGCCCAGCCTTGGATTAGTAAATTTCAAGAGCTCAATAAATCATATGTGGCTAATGGCTACTGTGTTGAACAGTACAGATCTGGGGCAGTGGTATCCAAAGTTTGGTGCCCCTTACAGCTCACCGGAGCTTGAGAAGAAAATATATTTACTGGGATCAGGTTAAATTTATAGGCTAACTGGGAGATAATTGACATCTTTATAATGGTAAATCTAAGAATATAACATGTCTTTCAACTTGTTTAAATATCCTTTTTGGGTCTTTGAGGTATGTATCTTATATGTATTTTGCAAATTTTGAAAGCTAATGTCTAAGTATCTTACATTTTTATTGCTATTGTAAATAAGATTTTTCTTCCTTTACTTGCTAACTGATTGATATTTATATATACAAAAGCAACTAATTTCTGAATAGTCATACTGGATTTGGTTTTAACGACTTTTCCATGTATCTTCTTAGGTTTTTCAAGTATCATATCAACTGCAAACGTGATGGTTTTATGGTTTCCTTTTTAGATGGTTTCTTAGCAGGATGGTTGTGACTCAGGATCTCTCATAAAATTTAAGTCAAGCTATTGGCTGAGGCTGCTGTTATCTGAAGGCTTGACTGGGCTGGAGGATCTACTTCCAAAAGGTGCACTCCCATGGCTGTTGGCTGGAGGCCTCCATTCCTCAAAGGCTATTGGCTAGAGGCCTCAGTTAATTCCTCACCATGTGGGCCTCTCCATAAGGCTACCTGAGTATCCTCAAGACATGGCAACTGGCCTTCCC
This sequence comes from Macaca nemestrina, assembly GCF_043159975.1. Lineage (NCBI taxonomy): Eukaryota > Metazoa > Chordata > Mammalia > Primates > Cercopithecidae > Macaca > Macaca nemestrina. The sequence goes on from NC_092131.1 coordinate 142,327,588, forward strand.
CAGAGACAGTGATTCAAAAAAGAGAAAGACTAAGATGGAAGGTGCAGTACTTTTTTATAAATTAGCCTTTAACATCTTCCAGAGGTGGAACTTAATTCCTCTCCCTTTACGTGTGGGCTGGATTTAGTGAGTCAATTCTAATAGAATAAAACAAAGCACAAGTGTTTATTTTTTTCTTATACTTCCTGTAGTTTTATCTTTGTGAATATTGATGTTGTGTCATTCCGTGCTTCTATCTGGGCTACTAATTGCACTTTTTAACAAAATTAAAAGCCCATTTTGACTCATTTAAAGCTTTGTCCTGTATTCAACCTTGTCTGATATTAAAATGACTAACTTGTTTTCTTTTTGTTTGAATTTTCTGGTATATTTCACTCATCTGTTTGTTTTCATACTTTCTGAATTGCTTTGCTTTAGGGGTGTTTCTTATGTAAAGCATAAACTTTAGATTTTGTTTGTGATGTATTCTAAAAGTTACTTTTTTTAAATGGGTGAGGTTACTCCATGTATAGTAACTGATATGACAAGTTTTGTATTGCTTCTGTCATACAATTTTATATTGTGTTTTTCTATTTTATAGTTTTATAAAATTTTTAAGATATGCTCTACTTCACATATTTTATTTTTCACGATACATAGGAAGTTTTACATTTTTATAAATATTTACCCTTAAATTGTAAGTTTACATGATAATGAATCTCTGATTTATTTAGGCAATATGTATTATTTATTCAGAGACTAAAGAAATGTCTATGTATATCTTTTCTCCTATTCTTTTTTCTACCATCCAATTTCTTGTTTTTAAAATAGAGATGGGGTCTCGCTCCATCACCCAGGCTGGAGTGCAATGGTGTGATCATAGCTCATTGCAGCCTCGACCTCCTGGGCTCAAGTGATCCTCCTGCCTTGGCTTCCCAAAGTGCTGGGATTACAGGTGCGAGCCATAGCACCCAGCCACCACCATCTAATTTTTGTAAATTATTTTATCTTTCTTAGTGTTCTTTTTTGTATTGTTAGATTTACTCTTGCCCATATTTTTTTAATCTTAAAATGATATTATTTAACATGCAACTACTAAAGATGAGAAAATCGCATCACAGGTTTATGAATATAAATTTGCTTAGCCTTTACTTTCCGGCTGATTTCATACTTACCCTCCCAACTTAAGTTACTTATATCTTGTCTCCATTTTTAGGGTATCTAACACTTACTTTCTGTTCTAGAATTCTAAGCACACATTTGTTTTCATCTTAGAGCTGATACAGTCAGGGATCCTGTAGGTTCCTCTCCTCTCATGGCTTGATTGGCTGAAGTTTGGTGTCTAGGATATTCCTCAAGAGGAGATTAAGAATATATTCTCAGAATTGTTGGATACTCAAAAGTATTTGACTTTTTTTTTTTTTTTTTTTTGAGACAAAGTCTTGCTCGTTACCCAGGCTGGAGTGCAGTGGTGCGATCTCGGCTCCCTGCAACTTCCACCTCCTGGGTTCAAGTGATTCTCTTGCCTCAGCCTCCCGAGCAGCTAGGACTACAGGTGCACCCCACCACGCCAGGATAATTTTTGTATTTTTGGTAGAGACAGGGTTTGCCCGTATTGGCCAGACTGGTCTCAAACTGCTGACCTCGTGATCCACCTACCTCGGCCTCCCAAAGTGCTGGGATTACAGGCGTGAGCCACCGTGCCCGGCCCCCTGACTCTTTTTCTTATACCCAAATAATATATCTAGGTTGCACATTCCTTCCCTGAAGATGTTGTAGGTGTTACTTCACTGACTTAGGCATTGATTACTGCTGTGGAGCACTCTGGGACCAGCATACTCTTTTTTCTTTTATAAATGACTGCCCAGATGCCAAAAAAATGTTGTTTAGTTGTTGTTTTGAAGTCCAGTAACTTTCCTATGATATGTCTCAGTTGACTGTTCTGAGCCAATTTCCCTAGAATATAATGTGCTCTTTCTTATGTAGATACAAGTCTTCTTTCATTTTGGGGAAGTTTTTAAAATTATATTTTTAAGTATTTAGTTATAATTCAACATTTTCTTCTTCAGCAACCTGAAATATGTGTATGTATAATCTCCTTTTGCTTATCTTCATATCTTCTTCCTTTTAATCCTTTTAACTCTTTATTTCTTCATTTGTCTTCAATTTTTACTTCATTTGTCTTGTCTTTCCCCCATTTCCTTTTCTCTTTTTCTTTTCTTTTCTTGAGGCAGGGTCTCACTCTGTCACCCAGGCTGGAGTATATTAGTATAATCATAGCTCACTGTAAACTTGAGCTCCTGGGATCAAGCAATCCTTCTACCTCAACCTTTCAAGTAGCTGAGATTACAGGTGTGCACTACCATACCCGGCTAATTTTTTTTTTTTTTTTAGAAATGGGGTTTCACTGTGATGTCCAGGCTGGTCTTGAACTCCTGGGCTCAAGTGACCCTCCTGCCTTGGCCTCCCAAAGTGCTGGGATTACAGGCATGAGCCACTGTGCCCAGCCTTTCCTTCCACTTCTGTCCTTTGTGTTTCCTACTGTGATTTTAGTGGCATCTAGTCATTTTGGTGCTTCTTCCAATTTCGTTTTCATTTCTGTCATGGTTTTATTTTTTTCCTTCAGTCTTTCTCCTGAATTCTGCTAGATCACATTTCACCTCCCCCTCTGTTGCCTCATGAGCTCTCTCGAGCTTTTTTTTTTTTTTTTTTTTTTTTCCCCCAAGATAGGGTCTCACTTTGTCACCCAGGTTGGAGTGCAATGTTAGGATCACAGCTCACAGCCTTGACCTCCTGAGCTCAAGCTATCCTCCCTAGTAGCTGGGACCACAGGCACAGGCCAGCTAATTGTTGTTGTTTTTAAAAATATTTTTGTAGAGATGGGGTCTCACCATGTTGCCCAGGCTGGTCTCAAACTCCTGGGCTCAAGAAATTCTCTCACCTTGGCTTCCCAAAGTGCTGGGACTACAGGTGTGAGCCACTGTGCCTGGACTCTCTTGAGTTCTTGTATCTCTAATTCATGTTCTTTCTTGATAGAATCAATTGCTTCGTTTTTTAAATTAATAGCAAGAGGTTTGATCATAATTTTCATCTACCTAATGGAGATAATTTTCTGGTGCTTGCCTACCACTTGTTTTATTCTTTTCCTGTCATTATATCATCCACTATTGGTTTCTTTTTGACTTTTCATCTGTGTGAGATGACTCCTCCCTGGACCCAATATTTGCAAAAGGTCATATTGGGGAAGAACCAGAGCCAACTATCTATTCTTATGTTTCAGAGTTTGCTGTGTAAGTTTCTCTTGAGTTGATGGGGTGAAGTAGCTATGAGATTTTCCAAAGCAAAGTCACTTTTCTCCCCTCTCACAGAGATAGACTGTTTCCTGCAAGGATGATTTGTGTCTGTGATTAAAAGCCTTACTTTTTCTTTTTATGAAACAAAACCAGGTATAAGGGTACTTCTACTGCCAGGACGTATACTCTGTTTCTGCTGATGCACACCAGGTGTTAAGTTATGCACCTCAGGGTGCACCCCTACCTTTGAGATGTGTGTTTTGTCTTTTTCCAAAATCTGTTCAGCAATGTCTTCTCTCTTCATGCATTCCTAAATCATCCCCACTACTTTGGTAACACTTCCAGTTATTTTATAGTTTGGTGCTCTAGCTATTTTTATTTGTTTTGTCAGAAATTGTTTTTTTCTTTCTCTTTCTCCTTATTGCTTTTGAGTAGCTTCCAAGAAGAAAAAGAAGAGCTGGCTTTATGTTTTCATCTAGAAACCCAAAGCCTCTTCTATCCTTTTAAATTGACTATTATTTGGATATATTTTATAATGCTCATAATACATTAAAACGTGTAAAATTTATATATGAATATCTGATTTTATATATAGATTTATAATATATAATTATATTATATAGTCTATATTATAATTATATATAATATATTATAATATATTATAATATAATGTGTAGATTTATAATATATTTATAATCTATTAGGTTGTATGTGTCATCCAAATTTTTATTTATAATTGGTCAAAAAAAAAGTTTAGAGAGTATTGAAGTCAAGAAAATTGAGTGTATTAAATAGTATTCTAAAAGTAGATAAGGCTATTGGTCCAGAGAAAAGTAACATCTCCCTCTTCTAATAACCTAGATAATTATCACGTACTATTTAAGCAGTATGCACTGGACGGGGTGGTGGTGGGGAAATGGTTTGAGAAGTAATATCTGAAAGAAAAGTAGTAATAGCAACATACTTTTGATAGTTTTGCAATTAGATAGGATAATGTTTTGCAAAACACTTCACATATTTGATTTGATCTTCCAAATGACCCATTAAAGAAGATACCATTATGTCCTTTTTATACATATAAAAAATATGGCTCACAGAGTTTAAGTGATTCACTAAAGGCTACACAGCTGAATGTCAAACTCTGGTCACTGGAGTCTTCCATTGTTGCCCGAAATTCAGAGAGTGATAATGTCCCTTGGTGGGCTGTGGCACCATACAAAAGCAAATCCTGTACTTAAGAAGCTGCCAAGTCACAGAACTTTGCTGATAAAAACACACTAATCCTGAATTCTCTTTTTTAATAAGATAAAAGCAGAGAAAGATGTCAATTTTTTCAAATATTTGAAATAATCTTTTAAAAATTTTTTAGATTGGCTCCAGAGCACAAAGAGGAGGTTTATTCATCCTTTAGTTTATTTGATCAATGTATTTATCCAAGGCAGGTAACTAAACCCAAAGAGAATTTTAGAATGAGATATTACATATTTTATTTTCAACGTATTCAGTATTCAGATGACCAGTGGCTTGGGATCAAGTCAATTATTATTTGAGAGTACATCAAATAATCATCAGTTAAAATGTCAGAAGAGCTTCATTCTTTTGAAATAAACTGCCTCTTCCATAATTTATTCTGATGCTTGGTGGCCAGATGCTATGCAATAAAATAATTAAAATTTCTATCACTTCTAAATGTAGCTTAGGCATAGCCAAGTGGGTGGTATTTAATGGATTTATTAGTATAGTCAGAATGCGTGTGTGTGTGTGTGCGTGCATGTGTGTGTTGGGGAAGACATGAGACAGTTGTGAATAGATTAGCTGTGCTCAAAGATTTCAAAAGATGTATAAAGAACATTTTGGCTAGGCATGGTGGTTTAAGCCTGTAACACTTTGGGAGGCCCAGGCAGGCAGATCACTTGAGGTCAGGAATTTGAGACCAGCCTGGCCAACATGGTGAAACTCTATCTCTACGAAAAATACAAAAAGTGAGCTTAGCATGGTGGTGCATGCCTGTATCCCCAGCTACTTGGGAGACTGAGGTAGGAGAATAACTTGAACCCGGGAGGTGGAGGTTGCAGTGAGCCAGATCATACCATGCACTCCAGCCTGGGCAACAGAGACAGACTCCGTCTCAAAAAACAAACAAAAACAAAAAACATTTCTGAGTTAGATACTATGTAACAACCATGACCAATTGCTTTTATAAATTTATGAACTCATAGCTATTTGAATAAGATTGTTTTTAAAATAAGTAAAAGAACTCCAATCACAGGTGGCAGACAGATTTTCTCCAATAAACATTTCAGTAATAATATTCAATTTCTAGACTTTGGAATAGCTGGATATCTCTCCTTTACAAATGTTCCTTTCTAAAGGGTGCTCACTTTTTACTGTTAAAAGAAAAATCAAACAAAACTACAAGAAGGAAGGAAGGAAGAGAAAGAAAGAGAAACGAAAGAATGAAGATTCCACTGGGAAATATATATCTATGTGTTTAGGATTTCATGTGAAACTAAAAGTTGAGAAGAGGTTTTTTAAATATAAAATTTTCACCCTGCTATCTGCACCTAATTCTACAGGCTCCAAAATTGCTAATTAAAACTTAACTGTATTGCTTAGTTAATTCAGTTGACAGTTAACCCTAGGGAATATTTTGGCAGTTAATTATATACATTGACAATTTTATATGGTAGGTATAAATTTATAGTGATACAACTATAAAATCCCACCCCAGCAACCAAATTTTTGCAGGTCCAGATTAATCTTAATCAGTAGTAAGAAATGTAATTGAGCTAGTTTGACTAGTGATTATTTCTATAGTGCTTCTAAGAGTTTGTCATTCTTATGAATTGTTTTTCTGCAGCAATGCAATCTGCAAAAATATGTGCATTTCTAGGGAGGACACTGGACACTGATGAATAAATATAAACTTTCTCTTTCTCTCTGTCTGTCTCTCTCTCTCTCACACACACACACACTTTAAAGTTAGATTTCTACTCACCTTCAAGTTTATTCAATTTCACACTCTTAGTAGGTGATTATACTGAGCCCAAGAACTTGCTAGATTAAAAATATGATAGAGAAATTTATAGCAAGTTCATATTTATTCATCACAGTGTCCTCCCTAGAAATACACATCTTTTAGCAGATTGCATTGCTGCAGAAAAACAATCCATAAGAATAACAAACTCTTAGAAGCACTGTAGGAATAATCACTAATCAAACTAGCCCAATTACATTTCTTATTACTGATTAAGAAGACAAGACTTCGAAGATCTAAAACAATTCAAGAAGTAAGACAGAACCAAATCAGGTCCCGAAATACATTGGGCTCTGGTGCCGGATTAGTGTGAGTTCTTGGGTTTCAAGGAGGAAGTTAGGCTGAGGTGATGGAAAGAATTAGACATGTGAGTGGTTACAACATGGTGTGATGAGCACTATGGAGGAGTCAGGTACCCAGGCATGGGAAATACAAAGCAAGCAATGTGTAACCCATGCCAGGGGAGACAGGGAAGACTCCACTAAGAACATGGCATCTGAGATTAGTTTTAAAAGACAAAGAGTTTGTCAAGAGGAAAAAGGAGGACAGAGTGCACAAGGCAAAGGCAGACAGCATTTTAAAAGGCAAAGAAGTTTGGACTTTGCTTGTAAATTACTTGGGCCATGAGAGTTGTTCAGTAAGAGGAGGACATGATCAGAGCTGAGTTTTTGGGAAGACTCCCTGATTGTGGAATCCAGAGAAGGATTATATTACAGACAGGAGGACAACTTCAGAGGTGTCACAAATGATGGGAGCAGAACTAAAGTAGTTGCTGTAGAGGCAGGGGTCAGAAGATCCCCTTGCCACTGCATAAACCTAGACTAGGAATTTTTTTGTTTTGACTGGTTTTGAACAGTTGTTTTGGAAAGCACAGTAAGAGAGATTATAAATGGTTGATTTCTTCCAAATTATGGAAGATTATTCCCTGTCACCGTCTACTTTGCAGGGTTTATGGTTTCCAAGCCAAATCAACAAATATTTATGGAGCAAGACACTTGTGCTTAGCCCTGGGAAGATTCTTTTCTGTGCTGCACAAACTCCACTCCAGCCATTTGGGATGGGAATTAGAAGTTGCCTGCACCAGTAAGCATCCTGCAAAGGCAAAGCAATCATTTATGTAGCCTGTGTGGGAGAGAAGAAAAAAATTACTGTGTTTTTCACTGCCAAGTGAATTCCATCCATCTGCCCCTTACCAGTGAATTAAGTGTAAATAAATAGATACAACCAAGTTCACTGGTAACCTTTAGTACCTTCCATTAATCAGAGTAAAAGGATTTTTTTTTTCTGGGGCCTTCACTGATTCTATAGAAAGAAAAATGGTGACAAGAGGTCGGTTTAGCTACAACCCTATGACACTTTGTCAATATGGTATTGGCAATTCAGTTATGGTGAAAAATAAGGGCATTATTTAGGTGTTAGGAGTTAGTAAATAGATTATTTATTATGTTGTCTGTCATCAATCAGAATCCAGGCCACCAGTAAGACAACAGCTGCCTGCATAATTTTCCTGCAAATGCCTAAAATAGTTTACTTGCATAGTTTCTCTATCTCCCGGTGTGTGTGTGATTGTGCATGTGTGTATGTGTGTGTGTTAGAAAATGTTATACTATTTAAGGTTGATGAATGTAGGAATTTATTAACAGGAAATGAAAACTGATAGGTATTTAACATTTAATGTGAAATAATCTACTATAACATAAAAAACTCAGAATAATACTGTTTTAATTGTCCATGATAATTAAACTGTCACTATGCTCATTTAAAAAATAGGTGAATGGTTAAGTTGTTGACACAAGCTCTTCAAATAAAATGGGCTCATTTTTAACCTAAATTTAACTTAAATTGAATGATTGCCTGCCTCTCTCTGTCTCTCTTTAATTTTTCTTAGTGTCAGCCTCAAAATCTGTTTTTATCTGTGTTTAACAGGGATACACCTAAAGTCACTGAGTCAGCAAGTGGTAATAAAAATTCCTGCTAATAAAATCTTTAATTTCACTACAGGGAAATATTTATCAAATACAGGACATAGTGAGAGAACTGTAGGTTAGCTATTTGGGAAGGCATGTGTGGGTGTGTGTGAGGGTGTTTATTTGTCTCACATCACACCATTAAATAAATTTTGGATGGATTCACATTAAAATTTGTAGTCAAACACAGACAATGTTAAAAATAAATGTGTATCAAATATCTTAAGGAGAAAGAAAATGCCTGGACTTGGAATTTTGTATTAATATTTATCCTTTCTTTTTCTATCCTTATTTTCCATTGCTTCCCATTGTATACTTTTCATTCGGATAATGATGGCAGTGGCAGGCCATCTGGAGTTGCCACTGCTATCACGCCAGCTGTAGCAGGGAGGCTCGGCAGGGGCTGCACGCTCCATGGAGCCACCCAGAGCCAGGGACAAGTGGGAGCTCCTCCCCTTCCTAGTTGGGGTGGGAGCTTTCTCGGTGCCGCTGCAGCCGCCCAAGCCATGGCTGCAGACATGAGCATCCCTGTGCTCTCGGGGTCTGGGAGCAGGCAGGAGCCCCACCCTCCCAGGCACAGCTGCAGCCGTGCAAGTCACGGCTGCAGACCCGTACATCTCTTTACTCTTGGGGACCCGGGAAGCCTCCCCCGACACCTCCCTCCCCACCCTTGAAGGCTTGGAAGTGCCTGCTCCAGCTGCCTAGCTTCTCCCTGATGTCAGTGCCCACTCTGATCTCAGGGCCAAGCCCAGGTGCTGTCACAGTCTTTCCAGGTGTGCACACACTCAAGGCGGTTCTGACACACTAGCCCCCTACTGCCTTGACCCCCTACAGATGTTGCACGTGAGAATACAGAGGGAAGCTAAGGGGGTCCTGAGAGCAGCTGGGGGCTGGCTTGTGGGCACCCCTTGGCACCTACAACCTGGGTTCCACAAACAGCAGGAGGTAGACAGGTTCCTGGGTGGAAGGGGGCAGGTCCCTGGTGAGGCCCTACCTTCAAGGCCAGAGAGGGCCTGAAGGCTAGGGGCTGGGCTGCCAGTACTGAGGAGTAGGAACTTTTGGTGCCTTTTCTAGGCCTGCCCACGGCCACCCATGGACCAATCAGTATGCACTTCTTCCCCTCTGAGACCCATAAAAGCCCTGGGCTCAGCCAGAGCTGCAGACATCTGGAGGACCAGCTGTGGAGAGAAGCTACCCGCTCTGGGCCTCCTCTCTGCTGAGATTTGCAGACATCAGAATGACCAGCTGCAGAGAGGAGCCACCCACTCCAGGGCCTCCTTTCTGCTGAGAGCTGCAGAGATGACAGGGCAACCTGCCTGCAGATAGGAGCTTCCCATTCCAGGGTCTCCTTTCTGCTAGGAGCTGAACACTCGTCAGGACACCCTTGCTGCAGAAAGGAACGGAGCTTCCCACTGCGGGTCTCCTCTGAGCTATTCTATCACTCAATAAAGCTCCTCTTCATCTTGCATAACCTCCACTTGTCTATGTACCTCATTCTTCCTGGTGGCAGGACAATAGTTCAGGACTCCTCAAATGGCAGGGTTAAAAAAGCTGTAAAACAAACATACCTGAAACATGCTCCTTGCTTGCCATGTTGTGGATAAAGAGAAGGAGAGAAGAGTTGCAGCCCTTTGGAAAGCCCAGACCGGGAGCTGCCAGAGCCAGGACTGTGGCTCCCTCTTTGGGGTCTTTGGTTCCTGGTGTCTCCAAGCTTCCAGGCACCACCACATTCCCGAGCGCCAGCCAAGGAAGCCGCTTACAGTGAGCCTGATCCAGCCACAGCCTCATAGAAAGCTGGCACCCATGCCAACACCTGGAGCTACCTGCCCCATGTCAGCAGCCAGCATGTCTAACTGCACAGTGGCCAGACCCCATGCTCGCTCACACACCCCTTGCCACTCCACACCTGACTCACAGTCTCCCTTGGAGGCATGGGATCCAGGCCAGTAGTGTGAGTTGATCACAGCTTGCCAGACCAAGTGGGTGGAACAAGCCCAGGTCACCCAAGCAAAACTCAGGCAAAGATGCCACCAGCTACAGGTTTCCAGACAGAAAATGACACCCCAAAGATTCCATAACGAAAACAATTTCAAATGACCTGTAAACACCAAGCTGATTCACAGTTCCTTCTCTCTGGAACACCTTCACCTCTTATTTGGCTAGCTAATGTACACTCATCCTTCAAGACTTAGTTCATGCACAACCTTCTCCAGGAAGCCATGCTTGTCGTATCCTCTAGATCTCCATCTCACCTCTACCTGCTGGAAGTTGAGATCAGGAGTCTGCCTTTCCTAGTTCCCTGAACCTACCACATTACACCAAACCAGCATGATTTATTGACTAGTCCTTCCTTTCCCCACTGATCTGTCATGTCATTTCTGTAATATATTAAAGTTCTGTATGCAGGTGGGTATATTTCTGTTCCACTGGTTGATTTGCCTATCCCTGTGTTAAATACTGCACTGCATGAATTGTCATAGTTTAAAATAAGTATTTTTGTTTTGTTTTGTTTTGAGACAGGGTCTCACTCTGTCACCCAGGTTGGAGTGCATTGGTGCAGTCATGGCTCGCTGTAGCCTCGACTTTTCCAGGTTCAGTTGATCCTACCTCCTCAGCTTCCTGAGTAGCTGGGACTATAAGTGCACACCATCACACCTGGCTAACTTTTTGTATATATTTTGTGTGTATGTGTGTAGAGGCAGGATTTCACTATGTTGCCCAGGTTGGTCTCGAACTCCTGGCCTTAAGTGACCTGCCCACCTTCTCCTCCGAAAGTGCTGGGATTACAGGTGTGAGCCACCATGCCCAACCTAATAAGTCTTTATGGAGCAACTCCTTCTCTTTATTTTTCTTTTCAATATCTGTATTAGTCTGTTCTCATACTGCTAATAAAGACATACCTGTGACTGGGTAATTTATAAAGGAAAGAGGTTTAATGGACTCATGGTTACACATGGCTGGGGAGGCGTCACAATCAAGACAGAGGACAAAAGAAGAGCAAAGGAACATCTTACATGGCAGCTGCAAGAGGGTATGTGCAGGAGAACTCCTCTTTATAAAACCATCAGATCTTGTGATACTTACTCACTATCACGAGAACAGCATGAGAAAAGCCTGTCCCCACAATTCAATTACTTCCCACTGGGTCTCTCCCACAACACGTGGGGATTATTACAATTCAAGGTGAGATTTGGATGGGGACACAGAGCCAAACCATATTATTCTACCCCGGCCCCACCCAAATCTCATGTCCTCACATTTCAAAACCAATCATATCTTCCCAAGAGTCAGCCAAAGTCTTAACCCATTTCAGCATTAATGTAAAAGTCCAGAGTCCAAAGTCTCATCTGAGACAAGACAAGTCCCTTCTGCCATAAGCCTGTAAAATCGAAAGCAAGTTAGTTGCTTCATAGATACAATGGAGGTGCAGGCATTGGGTAAATACACCCATTCCAAATGGAAGAAATTGGCTAAAATAAAGGGGGTACAGGTCCAATGCAACTCCTAAATCCAATAGGGCAGTCATTAAACCTTAAAGTTCCAAAATGACCTCCTTTGACTACGTGTCTCACATCCAGTCACACTGATGCAAGAGGTGGGCTCCCATAGCCTTGAGCAGCTCTGCTCCTGTGACTTTGTAGGGTACTGCCCCCCTCCTGGCTGCTTTCATGGGCTGGAATTGAGTGTCTGCTGCTTTTCCAGGTGCACAGTGCAAGCTGTCAGTGGATCTACTATTCTGGGGTCTGAAGGACAGTGGCCCTCTTCTCACAGCTCCACTAGGCCAGCCCCCAGTAGGGACTCTGTGTTGAAACTCCAACCCCACATTTCCCTTCCACACTGCTCTAGCAGGGGTTCTCCATGAGGGCTCTGCCACTGCAGCAAACTTCTGCCTGGACATCCAAGCATTTCCATACATCTTCTGAAATCTAGGCAGAGGTTCCCAAACCTCAATTCTTGACTTCTGTGCACCTGCAGGCTCAATACCACATGGAAGCTGCCAAAGTTTGGGGCTTTCACCCTCTGAAGCCATGTCCCAAGCTATACCTTGACCCCTTTTAGACATGGCTAGAGCTGCTGGGATGCAGAGCACCAAGTCCCCAGGCTGCACACAGCATGGGTGCCTGGGCCCAGCCCACAAAACCATTTTTCCTCCTAGACCTCCAGTCCTGTGATGGGAGGGGCTGCTGGGAAGGTCTCTGACACGCCCTGGAGACATTTTCCTCATTGTCTTAGTGATTAACTTTTGACCCCTCATTACTTATGCAAATTTCTGCAGTCAGCTTGAATTTCTCCTCAGAAAATGGGTTTTTCTTTTCTATCACATCATCAAGCTTCAAATTTTCTGAACTTTCTTTGCTCTGCTTCCCTTTTAAACATAAGTTCCAATTCCAAACCAAATATTTGTGAATATGTAAAACTGAATGCTTTTAATGGCATCCAAGTCACCTCTTGAACGCTTTGCTGCTTAGAACTTTCTTCTACCAGATATCCTAAATCGTCTCCTTCAAGTTCAAAGTTCCACAGATCTCTAAGACAGGGGCAAAATGCCACCAGTCTCTTTGCTAAAACATAGCAAGAATCTCCTTTGCTCCAGTTCCCAACAAGTTCTTCATCTCCATCTCAGACCACCTCAACCTGGACTTCATTGTCCATATCCCTATCAACATTTTGGTCAGAGACATTCAACAAGTTTCTGGGAAGTTCCAGACTTTCCCACATTTTCCTATCTTCTCCTGAGCCCTCCAAACTGTTCCAACCTCTGCTTGTCACCCAGTTCCAAAGTCATGTCCACATTTTGGGGTATCTTTACAGCAGCACCCCACTCTACAGGTATGAATTTACTGTATTAGTCTGCTCTCATGCTGCTAATAAAGACATACCTGAGACTGGGTAATTTATAAAGGAAATCACTTTTAATGGACTCACAGTTCCACATGGCTGGGGAGACCTCACAATAATGGCAGAAGATGAAGGAAGAGCTAAGTGATGTCTTACATGGTGGCAAGCAAGAGGGCATGTGTGGGGGAACTCCCCTTTATAAAACCATCAGATTTCATGAGAGTTATTCACTATAATGAGAACAACATGGGAAAAACTCGCCCCCATGATTCAATTACCACAGGGTTCCCCCCATGACACATGGGAATTATTACAATTCAAGGTGAGATTTGGATGGGGACACAGAGCCAAACAACATTATTTGTGATATTGAGCATTCCTGTCCTTGAACATGGAATATATCTCTATTTATTTAGGTCTAATGTTTTAATTATCTGCATATTGGTATTGCTAATATATTACTAGATTTATTCCTAAGTACTGTATAGGCTTGTTTGTTGTTGTTTTGCTCTTGTAAATAGAATCTTTTTTCTAAGTTATGGTTTCTATTTGTTATTGATATGTAGAAATGTTATTGATTTTTGTACATTTTTCCTACAACCTTGCTAAATTATCTTATTTCTAATAATTTGTGAATTATTTAGGTTAATCTGGGCAAGCAATTGCATAATCCATAAATAATTATGGTTTAATTTCTCCCTTCCCATCCTTATGCCTTAAGTTTATTTTCCTTGTCTTTCTATGCCGGCTAGGACTCCCATTACTATTTATTTGAAGCAGTGATAGTGGATGCTTTTGTCTTGTCCCTATTTTTAAGAGAATGATTTCAACAGTTTCCCATTAAGAATTACACTTTCCGATAAACAAGTCTAAGAAGCTAATGTACAATGTGAGAACTATAATGAATAATAGTGTATTATAGTCAGGATTTTTGCTAAATGAGTACATTATTGCTGCTCTTACAACAGGGAAGTTGGGAGGAATGGGTAACTATGTGAAATGAGGATATGTTCATTTATTTTACTATGGTAACCATTTTCCTCTCTCTATATACATTTATATGTATCATAGTACATACTAAATATGTACTATACATAGATACCTTAAATATATACCATAAAAATATTTTTGAAGAGAATTATACTTTAGGTTCTTTATGGATATCCTTTATCAATTTGAAGAAGTTTTGTTTTTTCCAGTTTGGTAAGAATGATTATCATGAATGGATACTGAATTATATCAAACACTTTTTCTGTGACTCCTGAGAGAATCTTGTGATTTTCTCCTTTAATTTTGAATATGCTAAATGGAATTTGTATATTTCCTAAAATTAAACCATCTTTACACTCCTGTGATGACTCCAAGTTGATAATAGTGTATTTTCTTTTTTATATACTGCTGAATTAATTGTACTAACATTTTCTTTGTGATTTTTACATATTGTTCATAGCAAGATTAAATACATAGCAAATATCTTGAGGAGAAAAAAAATACTAGACTTGAAATTTTGTAAAAATTCTGTAATTTTTCATTCTCAATCTTTCCTTTTTTGGTTTGGTATTAAGTTATATTTATCTTATGATTTTTTAAATGTCTCTTGGAATCTCATCTTTGACCAGGAGTTGAAATTATAATAGACATTTTAAAAATCTTAGCACTTCAACTTCCTTGAAAATTTAGCTAAGCCCAGCCCTAACATATGTGGTTTTCAGGGAAAGAGTAAAAGTGGGATGCCTACATAACTTATGTATAAATGCTTACAAATAATAAATCAAGCTTACAAATTGACACATGAAATATGTTCTATCCTTGTACTTTTAAAAGTATTCCTTCATACAACAAGGTAGAAAATTGTGTGTTAAACTATTATTTGCATATGACTAAAAGTTGACAAAATAGTAAAAACAATTGAAGGTTTTTTTGGTTTTTGTTTTGGTTTGGTTTGTTTTTTGAGATGGAGTCTCACTCTGTCACCCAGGCTGGAGTGCAGTGGTGCACTCTTGGCTCACTGCAATCTCTGCCTCCCAGATTCAAGCAATTCTCCTGCCTCAGCCTCCTAAGTAGCTGAGACTACAGGCGTGCACCACCACATCCAGCAGTAGAGACGGGTTTCACCATCCTGGCCAGGCTGGTCTTGAACTCCTGACCTCAAGTGATTCACCTGCCTCGGCCTCCCAAAGTGGGATTACAGGCATGAGCCACCAAGTCCAGCCTGAAGTGAATTATTATTGCACATAGCTGGGTATTCTTCTGATAGGCTAGTGAGGCTTGGCTGATAACTAAAATGAGAGTTCACATAATTCACAAATTATTATAGGTTTTCTATCCTAAAATTGTTTTTCTTACCTTCATTTCAGAAAAATTACTAATTATGTTGTGATCAAAATGTTCACATGATCTGTCTTCTATTAGCATTAATTATTAAAAATAAATTGCATTTGTAGTCACAGCATACATGCAAATATAATCCATCAAACACCTAATTCAAAATTATTTTCAGAAACTAAAATTTTCTAATGTGAGTTTTGAAAATTTTATTAAATATTATCTATTTGTATGGCATACAGTCATTTGAAACTTAGTGTTCAATGTCTCCGTAGTTTCTAATGTAAAGAATCAGTATCTATCCCATTTCACACATGGTGTATCAAACCTGCAGATCTAACACAACAAGAGTAATACAAATTGTTTAACATTGGAAAATTTTCTCTGCAGATGTGGGCATCTGTTACAAATACTACTGATAATTTGTGAGTCTCTTCAAAACCGCAAACTGGAACAAGAAGAGAAGCAAAAAAAAACAAAACAAAACACATGAGACTGAGCAATATTTTATTGTGTGAGAACCTATGGCATTCAGTCTGAAAAAAAGGATTTAACAAGTTGATTCTTTTTTTTTTTTTTTTTTTTTTTTTGAGATGGAGTCTCACTCTGTTGCCCAGGCTGGATCACAGTGGCACCATCTCGGCTCACTGCAAGCTTCGCCTCCCATGTTCACACCATTTTCCTTCCTCAGCCTCCGGAATAGCTGGGACTGCAGGTGCCCACCACCACCCCCAGCTAATTTTTTTGTATTTTTAGTAGAGATGGGGTTTCACCATGTTAGCCAGGATGGTCTCAAACTCCTGACCTCATGATCCACCCACCTTGGCTTCCCAAAGTGCTGGGATTACAGGCGTGAGCCACTGCGCCTGGCCCTTTTTTTTTTTTTTTTTTTTTTTTTTTGTTAATCTAAAGGTTTCCATTCCTCAAATCCTCTCTACTTTCCAAAGCAGTATCCATCTCCAGGATCTGTAATGTCAAAATCCACACCTCACCATATCTGGGCTTTATCACCCTGTGTTTAGATGCTGCACAAACAAGCACAAGTGTTTGTTTCTCTGGGACCTTAATGGAGTTAGTCATGAAGGTGGCTACGTAGGACTTGGTCATGCTATGCTGGTGCTGAGCACATATCTTTAACATATTGTGAGTGTGTGTTGTGTGCATGTGCTTATGATAGAGGGTCTTCTCTTTCCTGGGCCTCAAAGTAGTGCCAGTTCAGCTTTCCCATCTCAGCCAGATAGACACACATAACATGCAGAGTTAGATACCCTGAATCAGGAAGAATTAGATACCCTGAACAGACCAATAACAAGCAGCGAGATTGAAATGGTAATTAAAAAATCAACAATAAAGAGTCCAGGACCACATGGATTCATAGCAGAATTCTACCAGACATTCAAAGAATGGATACCAATACTTTTGATGCTATTTCACAAGATAGAGAAAGAAAAAACCCTCCCTAATTCATTTTCTGAAGCCAGCATCACCCAATACCAAAACAAGGAAAAGATATAACCAAAAAAAGAAAACTACAGACTGATATAAATGATGAACCTTGATGCTAAAATTCTTTTTTTAAATTTTTTTAATTTATTATACTTTAAGTTATAGGGTACATGTGCACAACATGCAGGTTTGTTACATAAGTATACATGTGCTATGTTGGTTTGCTGCACCCATCGACTTGTCATTTACATTACGTATTTCTCCTAATACTATCCCTCCCCCAGCCCCCGATCCCCTGACAGGCCCCGGTGTGTGATGTTCCCCACCCTGTGTCCAAGTGTTCTCATTGTTGAATTCCCACCTATGAGTGAGAACACACAGTGTTTGGTTTTCTGTCCTTGTGATAGTTTGCTGAGAATGATGGTTTCCAGCTTCATCCATGTCCCTGCAAAGGGCATGAACTCATCATTTTTTATGGCTGCATAGTATTCCATGATGTATATGTGCCACATTTTCTTAATCCAGTCTATCATTGATGGACATTTGGGTTGGTTCCAAGTCTTTGCTATTGTGAGTAGTGCTATAATAAACATATGTGTGCATGTGTCTTTATAGTAGCATGAT
Organism: Macaca nemestrina; assembly: GCF_043159975.1. Lineage (NCBI taxonomy): Eukaryota > Metazoa > Chordata > Mammalia > Primates > Cercopithecidae > Macaca > Macaca nemestrina. Next base: position 142,345,098 of record NC_092131.1, read on the forward strand.
TTATAATCCTTTGGATATATACCCAGTAATGGGATCGCTGGGGCAAATGCTATTTCTAGTTCTAGATCCTTGAGGAATCACCACACTGTCTTCCACAATGCTTGAACTAATTTACACTCCCACCAACAGTGTAAAAGCATTCCTATTTCTCCACAACCTCTCCAGCATCTGTTGTTTCATGACTTTTTAATGATCGCCATTCTAACTGGTGTGAGATGGTATCTCATTGTGGTTTTGATTTGCATTTCTTTGGTGACCAGTGATGGTGAGCATTTTTTCATGTGTCTGTTGGCTGCATAAATGTGTTCTTTTGAGAAGTGCCTGTTCATATCCTTTGCCCACTTTTTGATAGGGTTGTTTTTTTCTTGTAAATGTGTTTGAGTTCTTTGTAGATTCTGGATATTAGCCCTTTGTCAGATGAGTAGATTGAAAAAGTTTTCTCCCATTCTTTAGGTTGCCTGTTCACTCTGATGGTAGTATATTTTGCTGTGCAGAAGCTCTTTAGGTTAATTAGATCCCGTTTGTCTATTTTGACTTTTGTTGCCATTGTTTTTGGTGTTTTAGTCATGAAGTCCTTGCCCATGCCTATGTCCTGAATGGTATTGCCTAGGTTTTCTTCTAGAGTTTTTATGGTTTTAGGTCTAACATTTAAATCTTTAATCCATCTTGAGTTAATTTTTGTATAAGGTGTAAGGAAGGGATCCAGTTTCAGCTTTCTACATATGGCTCATCAGTTTTCCCAGAACCATTTATTAAATAGAGAATCCCTTCCGCATTTATTGCTTTTGTCAGGTTTATCAAAGATCAGACAGTTGTAGATGTGTGGCATTATTTCTGAGGCCTCTATTCTGTTCCATTGGCCTACATATCAGTTTTGGTACCAGTACCAGGTTACTACAGCCTTGTAGTATAGTTTGAAGTCAGGTGGCATGATGCCTCTAGTTTTGTTCTTTTTGCTTAGGATTGTCTTGGCAATGCAGGCACTTTCTTGGTTCCATATGAACTTTAAAGTAGTTTTTTCCAATTCTGTGAAGAAAGTCATTGGTAGCTTGATGGGGATGGCATTGAATCTATAAATTACCTTAAGCAGTATGGCCATTTTCACAATATTGATTCTTCCTATCCATGAGCATGGAATGTTCTTCCATTTGTTTGTGTCCTCTTTTATTTCATTGAGCAGTGGTTTATAGTTCTCCTTGAAGATGTCCTTCACAGCCCTTGTAAGTTGTATTCCTAGGTATTTTATTCTCTTTTTTGTAATTGTGAATGGGAGTTCACTCATGATTTGGCTCTTTGTTTGTCTGTTATTGGTGTATAGGAGTGCTAGTGATTTTTGCACATTGATTTTGTATCCTGAGACTTTGCTGAAGTTGTTTATCAGCTTAAGGAGATTTTGGGCTGAGATGATGGGGTTTTCTAAACATACACAATCATGTCATCTGCAAACAGGGACAATTTGACTTCCTCTTTTTGTAATTGATTACCCTTTATTTCTTTTTCTTGCCTGATTGCCCTGGCCAAACTTCCAACACTATGTTGAATAGGAGTGGTGAAAGAGGGCATCCTTGTCTTGTGTTGGTTTTCAAATGGAATGCTTCCAGTTTTTGCCCATTCAGTATGATATTGGCTGTGGGTTTGTCATAAAAAGCTTTTATTATTTTGAGATACCTAGTTTATTGAGAGGTTTTAGCATGAAGAGCTGTTGAATTTCATCGAAGGCCTTTCCTGCATTTATTGAGATAATCATGTGGTTTTTGTCATTGGTTCTGTTTATGTGATGGATTACATTTATTGATTTGTGTATGTTGAACCAGTCTTGCATCCCAGGGATGAATCCGACTTGATCATGGTGGATAAGCTTTTTGATGTGCTGCTGGATTTGGTTTGCCGGTATTTTATTGAGGATTTTCACATCGATGTTCATCAGGGATATTGGTCTAAAATTCTCTTTTTTTGTTGTGTCTCTGCCAGGCTTTGGGATCAGGATGATGCTGTACTCATAAAATGAGTTAGGGAGGATTCCCTCTTCTTTATTGATTGGAATCGTTTCAGAAAGAATGACACCAGCTCCTCATTGTACCTCTGGTAGAATTTGGCTGTGAATCTGTCTGGTGCTGGACTTTTTTTGGTTGTTAGGCTATTAATTATTGACTCAATTTCAGAGCCTATTATTGGTCTATTCAGAGATTCAACTTCTTCCTGGTTTAGTCTTGGGGAGGGTATATGTGTCCAGGAATTTATCCATTTCTTCTATATTTTCTAGTTTGTTTGTTGTTGTTGTTGTTGTTTTGCGTAGAGATGTTTATAGTATTTTCTGACGGTGGTTTGTATTTCTGTGGGATCGGTGGTGATATTCTCTTTATCACTTTTTATTGCATCTATTTGAGTCTTCTCTCTTTTCTTCTTTATTAGTCTTGCTATCAGTCTATCAATTTTGTTGATCTTTTCAAAAAACCAGCTCCTGGATTCATTGATTTTTTGAAGGTTTTTTGTGTCTCTATCTCTTTCAGTTCTGCTCTGATCTTAATTATTTCTTGCTTTCTGCTAGCTTTTGAATTTGTTTTCTCTTGCTTCTCTAGTTCTTTTGTGATGTTAGGGTGTTGATTTTAGATCTTTCCTGCTTTCTCTTGTGGAATTTAGTGCTATAAATTTCTGTCTACACACTGCTTTCAATGTGTCCCAGAGGTTCTGGTATATTGTCTTTGTTCTTTGTTGTGTCTTGGTTTCAAAGAATATCTTTATTTCTGCCTTCATTTTGTTATTTACCCATTAGTAATTCAGGAGCAGGTTGTTCAGTTTCCATGTAGTTGTGTGGTTTTGAATTAGTTTCTTAATCCTGAGTTCTAATTTGATTGCACTGAGGTCTGAGAGACAGTTTGTTGTGATTTCTGTTCTTTTACATTTGCTGAGAAGTGCTTTACTTCTGATTATATGGTCAATTCTAGAATAAGTGCAATGTGGTGCTGAGAAGAATGTATATTCTGTTGATTTGGGGTGGAGAGTTCTGTAGATGTCTATTAGGTCCACTTGGTCCAGAGCTGAGTTCAAGTCCTGGATATCCTTGTTAACCTTCTGTCTCGTTGATCTGTCTAATGTTGACAGTGGGGTGCTAAAGTTTCCCATTATTATTGTGTGGGAGTCTAAGTCTCTTTGTAGGTCTCTAAGGACTTGCTTTATGAATCTGAGTGCTCCTGTATTGGGTGTATATATACATATAGGATAGTTAGCTCTTCTTGTTGAATTGATCCCTTTACCATTATGTAATGGCCTTCTTTGTCTGTTTTGATCGTTAGTGGTTTAAAGTCTGTTTTATCAGAGACTAGGATTGCAACCCTTGCTTTTTTTTGCTTTCCATTTGCTTGGTAGATCTTCCTCCATCCCTTTATTTTGAGCCTATGTGTGTCTCCGCACATGATATGGGTCTCCTGAATACAGCACAGTGATGGGTCTTGACTCTTTACCCAATTTGCCAGTCTGTGTCTTTTGATTGGGGCATTTAGCCCATTTACATTTAAGGTTAATATTGTTATGTGTGAATTTGATCCTGTCATTATGATGTTAGCTGGTTATTTTGCCACGTTAATTGTTACAGTTTCTTCATAGCATTGATGGTCTTTACAGTTTGCAGTGTTTTTACAGTGACTGGTACCAGTTGTTCCTTTCCATGTTTAGTGCTTCCTTCAGGAGCTCTTGCAAGGCAGGCCTGGTGGTGACAAAATCTCTCAGCATTTGCTTGTCTGTAAAGGATTTTTATTTCTCCTTCACTTATGAAGCTTAGTTTGACTGTATATGAAAATCTGGGTTGAAAATTATTTTCTTAAAAATGTTGAATATTGGCCCCTACTCTCTTGTAGCTTACAAGGCTTCTGTTGAGAGATCCACTGTTAGTCTAATAGGCTTCCCTTTGTGAGTAACCTGACCTTTCTCTCTGGCTGCCCTTAACATTTTTTCCTTCATTTCAACCTTGGTGAATCTGACAATTATGTGTCTTGGGGTTGCTCTTCTCAAGGAGTATCTTTGTGGTGTTCTCCATATTTCCTGAATTTGAATGTTGGCCTGCCTTGCTAGGTTGGGGAAGTTTTCCTGGATAATATCCTGAAGAGTGTTTTTCAGCTTGGTTGCATTCTCTCTGTCACTATCAGGTACACCAATCAAATGTAGATTTGGTCTTTTCACATAGTCCCATATTTGTTGGAGGCTTTGTACGTTTCTTTTTACTCTCTTTTCCCTAAACTTGTCTTCTCACTTTATTTCGCTAATTTCAACTTCAATCACTGATATCCTTTCTTCCGCTTGATCAAATCGGCTATTGAAGCTTGTGCATGTGTCACGAAGTTCTCATGCCATGGTTTTCAGCTCCATCAGGTCATTTAAGTTCTTCTCTATACTGTTTATTCTAGTTAGCCATTCATCTAACCTTTTTTCAAGGTTTTTAGCTTCCTTGTGATGGGTTAGAACATGCTCCTTTAGCTTGGAAAAGTTTGTTATTACCAACCTTCTGAAGCCTACTTCTGACAACTTGTCAGTCATTCTCTGTCCAACTTTGTCCTGTTGCTGGCAAGGGACTACCATCCTTTGGAGAAGAGGCACTCTGGTTTTTAGGATTTTCAGCTTTTCTGTTGTGGTTTCTCCCCATCTTTGTGGTTTTGTCTACCTTTGGTCTTTGATGTTGGTAACCTACAGATGGGGTTTTGGCATGGGTGTCCTTTTTGTTGATGTTGATGCTATTCCTTTCTGTTTGTTAGTTTTTCTTCTAACCATCAGGTCAGTCAGCTGCAGTCTGTTGGAGTTTGCTGGAGGTCAACTCCAGACCCTGTTTGCCTGGGTATCACCAGTAGAGGCTGCAGTATTGCAGAACAGCAAATATTGCTGCCTGATCCCTCCTCTGGAAGCTTCATCCCAGAGGGGCACCCACCTATAATGAGGTGTCTTTTGGCCCCTAATGGGAGATGTCTCCCAGTTAGGCTACATGGGGATCAGGGACCCACTTGAGGAAGCAGTCTGTCCGTTCTCGGAGCTCAAACACTGTGCTGGGAGAACCACTGCTCTCTTCAGAGATGTCAGACGGGGACATTTAAGTCTGCAGAAGTTTCTACTGCCTTTTGTTCAGCTATGCCCTGCCCATAGAGGTGGAGTCTATAGAGGCAGTAGGCCTTGTTGAGCTGCAGTGGACTTCACCAAGTTCGAGCTTCCTGGCTGCTTTGTTTACCTACTCAAGCCTCAGCAATGGTGGATGCCCCTCTCCCTGCCAGGCTGCTGCCTCGCAAGTTGATCTCAGACTGCTGTGCTAGCAGTGAGCAAGGTTCTTCAGGCATGGGACCCTTCAAACCAGGCACAGGAGAGAGTCCCCTAGACTGCTGGTTGCTAAGACCATAAAAAAAGTGCAGTATTTGGGCAGGAGTGTCCCATTTTTCCAAGTACACTCTGTCACAGCTTCCTTTGGCTAGGAAAGGGAAAACCCCCAACCCCTTGTGCTTCCCGGGTGAGGTAATGCCCCTCCCTGCTTCAGCTAACCCTATGTGGCCTAAACCCACTGTCCAACCAGTCCCAATGAGATGAACCAGGTACTTCAGTTGGAAATGCAGAAATTAGCCATGTTCTGTGTTGATCACGCTGGGAGCTGCAGACTGGGGCTGTTCCTATTCTGCCATCTTGAAATGGACTCCGATGCTAAAATTCTTAACAAAATACTAGCTAACTGAATCCAACAACGTATCAAAAAGATAATGCATCATGATCAAATGGGTTTCATACAAGGTATGCAGGGATGTTTTCACATATACAAGTCAATAAATGCGATACACCACATAAACAGAATTAAAAATGAAAATCACATGATCATCTCAACAGATGCAGAAAAAGCATCTGACAAAATCCAGGATCCCTTTATGATTAAAACTCTCAGCAAAATTGGCATGCAAGGGACAGAACTTAATGTAATAAAAGCCATCTATGACAGACCTACAACAAACATAATACTGAATGGGGAAAAGTTGAAAGTATTCCCTCTGAGAACTAGAATAAGACAAGGATGCCCACTGTCACCACTCCTCTTCACCATAGTACCAGAAGTCCTAAAAAAAGCAATCAGACAAGAGAAAGAAATAAAGGGAATCCAAATCGGTAAAGAGGAAGTCAAACTGTCACTGCTTGCTGACGATATGATCGTTTACCTTGAAAACCCTAAGGACTCCTCCAGATAAAAGACAAACTCCCTGATAAAAGAATTCTGCAAAGTTTCCAGATACAAGATTAACATACACAAATCAGTAGCTCTTCTACACACCAGCAGGGACCAAGCAGGGGATCAAATCAGGAACTCAACTGCTTTTACAATAGCTGTGAAAAAAAAAAAAAAAAAAAAAAGATCAAATACTTAGGAATATACCTAACCAAGGAGTTGAAAAACCTCTATGAGGAGAACTACAAAACACTGCTGAAAGAAATCATAGATGATACAAACAAATGGAAGCACATTCCATGCTCATGCATGGGTAGAATCAACATTATGAAAATGACCTGCCAAAAGCAATCTACAGATTCAATGCAATCCCCATCAAAATACCACCATCATTCTTCACAGAATTAGAAAAAACAATTCCAAAATTCATATGGAACCAAGAAAGAGCCTGCACAGCCAAAGCAAAAATAAGAAATCTGGAGGCTTAACACTACCTGATGTTAAACTATAGTATAAAGGCATAGTCACCAAAAAAGCGTGGTACTGGTATAAAAATAGGCACATAGACCAATGGAACAGAATAGAGAACTCAGAAATAAACCCATATACTTACAACCAACTGATCTTTGACAAAGCAAACAAAATCAAAAAGTGGGGAAAGGACACCCTTTTCAACAAATGGTGCTGGGATCATTGGCCAGCCACATGGAGGAGAATGAAACTGGATCCTCATCTCTCACCTTATACAAAAATCAACTCAAGATGGATTAAGGACTTAAACCTAAGACCTGAAACTATAAAAATTCTAGAAGATAACATTGGAAAAAACCTTCTAGACACTGGCTTAGGCAAAGATTTCATGACCAAGAACTCAAAAGCAAATCCAATAAAAACAAAGATAAATAGCTGGGACCTAATTAAGCTAAACAGCTTTTGAATGGCAAAAGGAACAGTCAGCAGAGTAAGCAGACACCCCACAGAGTGGGAGAAAATCTTCACAATCTATACATCTGACAAAGGACTAATATCCAGAATCTACAATGAACTCAAACATATCAGTAAGAAAAAAACAATCCCATCAAAAAGTGGGCTAAGGATGTGAATAGACAATTCTCAAAAGAAGATATACAAATGGCCAACAAACATATGAAAAAATGCTCAACATCACTAATGATCAAGGAAACTCAAATAAAAACCACAATGTGATGCCACCTTACTCCTGCAAGAATGGCCATAATCAAAAAATCAAAAAGCAGTAGATGTTGGCACGGATGCTGTGAACAGGGAACACTTCTACACTGCCGGTGGGATTGTAATCTAGTGTAGCCACTATGGAAAACAGTGTGGAGATTCCTTAAAGTAGTAAAGAGTAGAACAGTCATTTGATCCAGCAAGCTTACTACTGGGTATCTACCTACAAGAAAAGAAGTCATTATTCGAAAAAGATACTTGCACCAGCGTGTTTATAGTGGCACAGTTTACCATAGCAAAGTCATGGAACCAACCAAAATGCCCATCAATCAATGAGCGGATAAAGAAACTGTAGATAATACTATGCATCCTTAAAAAGGAATGAATTAACAGCATTTGCAGTGACCTAGATGAGATTGGAGACTATTATTCTAAGTGAAGTAACTCAGGAATGGAAAACCGAACATTGTATGTTCTCACTGATACGTGAGATCTAAGTTGTGAGGACACAAAGGCATAAGAATGATACAATGGACTTTGGGGACTTGTGTGGAAGAGTGGGAGGGGAGAGAGGGATAAACTACAAATATTACAAACATGGTGCAGTGTATAAAGCTCGGGTGATGAGTGCACCAAAATCTCAAAAATCATCACTAAACAACTTACTCATGTAACCAAATACCGCCTATACCCCAAAAACTTATATAAAAATAAAAAATAAAAATAAACAAATAAATACATAAAGTACATAAAATAATATTGCAGAGGGCCATCACCTTTAGGATTTAAGGAGTTCACACAAATAGAAGAGAAAAAAGGAGGAAATCCAACTAGAAATAAACTCTAATACTGATACAATGCTTTGGAACCAATTTTTGACAGTCAAAAGTCTCAAAATGGTCATTTTATTTGACCTAATAATTTTGCTGCTAAAATAAAGGAATCATAAATTTTTGAGGAGAAATTTTTATTATCTAACTCAAGAATAGTAAGGCCTTTCTTTTTCTAACTCAGGATGCTCTTTGGTGCCCTTGCTGGGAACTAACTGAAGTGAGAGAAACTGGGCAGAGAGACAGAACCCACAATTCAAGCATTCAGAGTTAACAAGAAGAGTACTGGAGAATTATAGAACATGAGATGTTTGCCTGCTGTTTAATTTCATGACGCCCAGTGATTGTGAGGGAGCCTGCAGCCCTGCAGCAGTAGTCCATACCTGGGCCTGATCAGAACACAGAAAGAAAATCTCAGATGATCCACAGATGGGAATGCAAAACAACTTTATTCTAATCCTATACAAATTGAGAGCTCTGCCCATGAACATTTAACAGTAACATTGCAGAAACACTAAATGGTACCATTTAAACTCAGAAATAGTTACTCCTGTGGAGTGTTGGTTCCAAGTGGCCTTGAGCCACTTGGAAATGTGAGGTTTCAATTCAAGTCAAATGCGGGGCTTCAATTCAAGCCAAATGGCCCTAGGAGTTATTAACAGAAGGGTCAAAATATCTCAGTTTACCTATCCAGGTGTCCAGGCCACCTTACAGAACAGCAGCTCTCTGCCCGGGTAGCTTCTCCTTGGTGATAGTTAATACAAATGATTTTCTAGAACTATGGTGACACAGAACCTGGAAACTGACAGTAGATCCCTAGCTGTCCATCAGGAAGTACTAATGCACCATGCCATCACCGGCCATTAGGAAAGCTTTTACCACCACCAGGCCACTTGTCATTTCTCTGCAGAATGCACTTGGCTGGATCAGCCTGTAATACACTGACGTGATTTCAGCTAAACTACAGGGCTAAATACCAGAGGAGTAGGGCACTTGGAGCAGAGAAGAACGAGAATGAAATAGCTATCATTAACTCCCTAAATTTCAACAAGCATGAAAGCATCCTCTTCCCAAGAAGTCCAGATCCCCAATTTCAGACAGTGTAATGGCAGCTGGCTTTGCACGGCAGAAGTACAGACACTTAACTGCTGATAAGATGTCTTGCCTCTCCCACTGAATAGGTGGAGATGATCTTCAGGCATCAGTCCCGGTCCAAGGTTTGGGCCCCTGACCTCATAATCTATTTGATACTAAAGCAGTGGTTTGTAGACTCCATTTAGAATCTCACTGACAATCAGTAATTATAGACTTTTATTCTAGAGAAATGTGCATATGCACAGGCTTCTGCCACATACCAGTGAACCATATCAGTGAACCACACAGACTTACAGAGGCCCCTCCATGGAGGCCCTTAAGTTATCGGCCAGTTCTCTCTCCACTCATGCCTTCGCTCCCCATCTTGTGTCTGTAACAGGTCTCATTAATGGTGCATGGAGCTCTATTCTGTTGCACTAGGAAGCGATGTTACAACCTTTCCTGGCACAGAGCTCCTAGAAACCGCTCAGAATTAATTTCAGCAAGCCTGTGAGTAAAACATGTTTGTCACTCTGTCCGTAAACATTTGTGGTACCAAAAAAAAAAAAAAAAAGTCTGTTTCAGATAAACCCTTCTCAGTCTGATTTCCTCCTGGCTGGATTTATGCATGGTTCTCTAATGATGTGGAAAAGCAGTTTGGTTCTAAGGAAAAACAAAACCACCTATGGTGAGAAATTAAGAGCAAAATTACATAAGAGTTTTTTTTAAAAAATTGGTATTCTGGCTGCATTTTTCAACTAAGAGTCATAAAATCATTTCCCAAGCCAGAAATATAATTATCCTCATTTCACAGGTGGAAAACCGGGAATTACAGAGAGGTTAATGGCTGTGTCTAAAAGCACACAGCACGCCCTCATCAGAAGGAGCTGGAAATTCAGGTATGGGCAAGGGCTCATACTGTTCTGTCATAAACCAAACTTTCCTGAAGAAGTTTGGCTTGGCTCTAATTGGCATTCAATTTTAAAAAATGTCTTTCATTAAAAAATATAATTTGAAGAACTGGGTAATTGACTCACATTTGATTAAGGCAGATTCTATTGGATTAGCATGATTAATAGGTAAAATTATAATCAAACAGAAAGCAGGACAAAAGGTGACTAAGTCATGGATCATATTAAGATACTAAATTTTAAAATGATGGATATGCTGGGGGTTTTTTTATATCAGTAATATTCATTTCACAGTGGATCTCACACTGTTCAGTTATCACTGGTAGGGTAATTAGGATGAAGTTTGTGTTCAGGATTAAAAGAGGAAGTACTTGGAAGTTGTTTTGATTTCACAGTAAGGGAAACCCCAGATGTCCTCTTTCTGATTCTCCCCAAATCATTTGGTTCAAGCTGGGCGGTAAATTTCTCAAACTGAGAATGAAGTAGGGCCACTCTAGCGGCTATCCCTGCTCAGACCCAGATATAGTTAGTGCCACGTCAAACCTCAAAGCCCCTTTCAGGAACTGTAATGTTCACCAGGCTGTGTAGGATAACAGTCCACAGTTTTTACGATCGATGCAATATTGTATCCCCAATAGGAACTAAGTGAATTGATATGAAACTACTCCAGCATCAGCCACCTCCAGGTAGCCAGGCCTGGAATTCAAATGAAAAACAGAATGTTTGGGGTGTTTTTGACACTCTGTCTTAAATCTTTTTGTCCAGAAATGGGAGCTACTGCGGTCTGAATAGAGGCAGATACGAGTTATTCTTTTCATCACCAAGGCTTTCTGCTTTAGAGGACCGATGGGCATGGCGGCAGACTCCCTCCTAAAACTTCCATGTCTGCCTAACCGGAAAGAGAATGGAAACTGGGGGAGGCTTGAACCATTCCAGAATCTTCATCAATGTCCCCAAAGCCAACTCACAAAACCTGCAATATAAAGAACAAACTTGCTTCCTAGTAAGCGCAGCTCTAGTGCCACCCCCTTGCCACAAGCCCAGCCCAACTAGCTTGACACTTCTAAGAGTTTCCTATACAAGAAACCTGAGGCCACCACAGCAATCCCTGTTCTTACCATGTTATTACTTTTAAAAACATGCTCTGATCACGCAAATGACTAAGAGCTGGGACTGAAAGATGGTGTTTCAACAATGCATTGGCTTTCTTTGCCTGTAAAAATGACCAAAAAAATAAAGATTGATAATATCTCAGCTTGACAAGGGTTTTGGGAACAAGTAATCTGATACACAACTTGTTACACTTTATGTTAAAAGGCAATTTGGTAGTATCTACTGAGTACTATAAAATATGCAAGCCTAGGCCAGGCACAGGGGCTCCCTCCTATAATCCCAGCACTTTGGGAGGCTGATGCAAGAGGATCACTTGAGCTCAGGAGTTCGAGACCAGCCTGGGCAACATAGTGAGACCCCCCCCCCCCCATCTCTACAAAAAATACAAAAATTAGCCAGGCAGTGGCATGTGCCTATACTACCAGCTACTTGGAGGGCTGAGGTGGGAGGATTCCTTGAGCCCAGGGAGGTCAAGGCTGCAGCGAGCTGTGATCACTCCACTGCACTCCAGCCTGAGCAAGAGAGCAAGACTCTGTCTCAAAAAAAAAAAATTGTGCTTGCTTTTTGACCAAGACATTCCATGTATACCTAGGCACAATTATTTAGATTCAAAGTTGTTTATTGGAGCAATTTTTGTATTTTGTATTTATATTCCAAAATATTACTAACAACCTAATAGTTCATCAGTAGGAATGTGGTCATGTAAATCATGGTACAGTGAATGGGATACACATATATCTCTTTTACAAAAGGTAGGTCCAACCACAATGTCAAAGAATGATTTTTGTGATACATTTTTAAGTGAAAAAAGCAAGTGGTAGAAATATTGATATAATATGATCCCTATTTCCATATTTTTAAAAATTATATATGTATATATTCTATGTATTTAAGTGAATAGAAAAATACTGGATTGGACAAATCCCCAGTCGTTAACAGGACTGACCTCCGGAGAAGAGAAATGAGCTGGGAGATGAAGGTGTTTCATTTTCCATTAAGTGTACTTCAGTAATTTATTCTAATAAGTATATGATTTTCTTATTACAAAAAAATAAAAATAGTATGTCACTGGCATCTCCTCAAAAGGCAGTATTCAACTGTGAGGAAATGGAAATTTCACTACATCTGTTCAAGAGCAGCGAGAGAGTCCACTTAAGTTCTCTGAGCTTCAGTTTGCCCATCTATAAAATGAGGACAACGCATGCCTCACGGTATTGTTGGAAAGGATCACACGAGCGAATGCTTGTAAAAGCCCTGTTTACTGTTCAACACAAGTGATTATAAAATGTTAAACAAGAATTATTCCAAGGTGAAGAGTAAAGAGTTGGTATTATATAATAAAACCACAGAGACCACTAAATTCCCTTTGGGAAATGACCGGCCTAGTTGTGATCGTTTTAGAATTTAATTAAAGAAATCAAAGCCACATGGTTGGGCATGGAGTCTCCCCTGAAAGGGATGGGCGCTCTAAGTTATCCTGGGAAAAATAATCCTGGAAAGAGGTTAAACCTGAAGCAGGGAATGAGAGAAAAGTTCTCCTCTTGCCGGGCGTGGTCGCTCATGCCTGTAATCCCGGCACCTTGGGAGGTCAAGGCGGGAGGATCTCTTGAGGTCAGGAGTTCAAGACCACCCTGGCCAACATGGCAAAATCCTGTCCCTACTAAAAATACAAAAATTAGCCAGCCATGGTGGCAGGCACCTGTAATCCCAGCTACTTGGGAGGCTGAGAAAGGAGGATTGCTTGAGCCCGGGAGGCAGAGGTTGCAGTGAGCCAAGATCACACCACTGCATTCCAGCCTGGGTGACAGAGTGAGACTCCATCTCAAAAAAGAAAAAAGTTATCCTCTTTCTCAAACTGGAAGGTAGTATGGCTGAATCTCCAAGGGCTCCGAGAAACTGAAAGAAGCCCCATTAGAGGATTAGCTTCCACAGCCACGTGGTAGGCTGGGAATGAGGCTGGAAGTAAGCCCCACCTGGGGCTTACCTCAAACTAAGGCAGGTTTGAGCCTATGTAGTAGTGTAAGTGATTTTCTGTTAAATGTTTCTTCTATCATCACTGAACCTTCAAATAAAGTCTCATTAAAAATTGGCACCTGGTCTTAATTGCTCAGTGCAGAATTACCAAAGAGCCTGGCCTACTATTCTATGTCTAAGATTCCCTTCCTGGAATGAATATGTTTAGGGGGAGCTAAAGGCACCCCCATATTCATGATTTGGGCCTACTTATCTATGACTGCATTGCAGAATAGACTGGCCATGTGAAGTAGAGGCTGTCTCATCATCTCCTTCCATCTCAGGGGACCACTACGAAGTTCCCCAGCTCATACGTCTGGAAGTTCTGCTTCCTACACCTGATTTAGTTCTCAGACACACTGCTTGGATTATCTCAATACTTATATTCTATTTGGCATATACCGTCTGCTTGGACACAGGTATCCTTTGGTGATCTTTTAATATTTATGGAGTCTGCCTTCTCCATGGTGGTGTTGTCTCTGAGGACCTAAATCCCAGGAATAGTGACAGAGTCAATGGTGGTGTTAATAGTCTCTGAGGACCTAAATCCCAGGAATAACGACAGAGTCAATGGGGTTCTACATGGAACTATGACGCCATGCGCAGATGGCTTCTCTCAGGGCTACTCTTGTAAAGACAGACATATTAACTTAAATAGAAAATGCCTTGCAGGACACATTTATGGGCAGAAATTGGTGGTGCTGAATGGTAAGATGTGGGAAAAATATAGGGAGAATCTTCTCTGTATTTTAACTCTAGTGCTCAGAATCTTATATCACATTAGACTCAGATTATTTTGGTAAGCTGCCTTAAATCCTCTCTGGAATCATGGTAGGGATATACATGTATAAACAAATAAACAAAACCATACATAAACAAACAGGTAGAATGTATTGAGTCTTACTATGTGTCAGTTGATGTGCTGAGTGTTTTTCACATAACTGTTTCCTTTAATCCTCACACCAAACTGTTGGTCATACATCCTACCACCAGTGATTTGTCAGATATTTACCAGAAGAGATAAGGCCATGTGGGCCTTCTACTTTTCATGCCTCTGCAGCAAGCAATACTAAGGAAACCAACAAGGTGAGAGGGAATGACACAGCCGCTAGGAGAACCTCTAAATAAGGTAGAGGAGTTGTGTACTTGAGAGTTAAGGTTTGATTTTCCTGATTTCTAAAAATGCTAAAGAAAATGGCCCTGCTTCTGTTTTTTTCCTGGTGGCTTTTCCTGTTTATACTTTAAATGGAAAATATCACTAAAAGGATAACTGGCCAAAAAGGGCAAATAAGGAGAAAAACTTTCACTTCCCTTTCCACTTGAACTCCAGGTTCTTGTATTTCAGCGAGTGTCTACAATGAGATTCCATCCTGTTCATTTGTTTTTGTTTCTGTTTTGAGACAAAGTCCTACTCTGTCACCCAGGCTGGAGTGCAGTGGCATGATCTTAGCTCACTGCAACCTCCGCCTCCGGGTTCAAGCGATTCTCCTGCCTCAGCCCCCCAAGTAGCTGGGATTATGGCACACATCACCATGCCCTATAAATTTTTTCATTTTTGGTAGAGACAGGTTTCGCCATGTTGGCTAGGCTGGTCTCGAACTCCTGACCTCAGGTGATCCGCCCACCTTAGCTTCCCAAAGTGTTGGGATTACAGGCTTGAGCCACCGCACCCTGCCAGCCTCTTCATTTGGTATCATGGGCACGGTGTTTTTCATAATTCTTCCATAAACCCAAAGAATTAAAAAGCTGTGCTTTTAGGATGTAACAGAGCTTTCATTTATATGATTAAGTCTCATGCAACTGTGAAGATGGTAGGAAACCCATGTTCACATTTGTAGGCTGTGTGACATAGTGAGGACTAAAATGCATGTCGATGTCTGATCTTCCCCTCTGAGGTAGTCAGAAGCTCAGGGCTCTGATCTGGCTCTGAGACCCTGATCTGGTAGGGCAAGAAGTGAACTTCTGAGAAACCACATCCCAAGATAAGCATCAGTCATGTGCCCAATAGACAATGCAAACAAAGCGATGGAAAGGCAGCAACGAAAATAACTTAGAACCAGCACAGAGAAATATGAGTGGCTCAGATTCCCTCTGGAGAGATTCACCATGGAGCCAGAATGAAGGGGTTGAATGAGGTGTTTTACAGAGCCCATAGGGTGGGGTGGAAGCTGTTAACAGCGCTGTTTCAGGCACAGGAAACTAGGTCTCACTATGCACCAGGTAGAAACTCCATAGATATTAAGCAAAAGATTTAATTTTTGTTTCAAGCAAAACAGCCTCTCCTAATGGTTATTAAAGCAATGAACAGTCAGAACTCTGTTGTACAGGTAAATTGCAGCTGACGGTTTCAGATATTGGCTGTCAGAGAAACTAGATGTCGGAATAGTCCTGTTGTCATTTAGATTCTCAGAAAGTTTACCTTGTGTGTGCATGTGCAGTCATGCACACACATACACACAGTTCTAGGAAGCATACAGTAGGAAAACAAGAAAAAAATCAAACCAGTTATGGTAGTGTGTACCTGTAGTCCCAGCTACTCTGGAGGCTGATGCAGAAGGATCATTTGAACCCAGGAGGTCGAAGCTCCAGTGAGCTATGAGTACGCCAGTGCACTCCAGCCTGAGCAACAGAGCCTCAAAAAGAAAAGGAAAAATAAGAGTCTGCATTGTATCAAAACCACCAGTTCCCTCTGTTTGTTCATTGAATTCACTGAACAAAAATAGTAATACAATGTATTCTACTGAACCAGAGAGAAGGTAGTTCTTTTCAACCTAACAAGTAACATGTCATTTATGTTGTGTGCCACACAGTGCGTGGTGCGATAGTATGTACAGCACGAATGCATAAAATAGTCTTTAATCCTTTGTGAAAGCTAACATTTAGTCACATCAAACAGATCACTTCTCAAAACAATGGTAAACGTTCCCAAGTGCCAAATTACTTCTGCCAGAACATTCCATTTCCGTTGTTCCTTAGGGTAGTCAATTCCATGGCTTAGAAGATGTCAGGGGGTTCAGTTTCCTCTCCTTTGGCAGGGTTTGACATCCAGTATCATGTACTTCACTGTAAGCCCTCTTTAACACAACCAATAAGGTCTAGTGTACCAGGGCCCGTTATGGGCTGAGGAAGAAGGGGTGGGGCAGATGAAGAAGAAGATTCCATGCAAATGCACAGATCTTCACAACATAAAGAGAAACCTGATTGCAGAAGAAGCTGGTTATAAGGAAGAGATTTCTGTAACGTGACTCCCCAGGAGGTGCAGTCACCCTCACATCAGCTCTGGAGTACAGAAGGAAAGGTATTTCTATTGGATAGGTTTGGGGAGCTCTGGGGAAGCTGGGCAGGTTGGTTGTTATTTTAAAGGAATTAAGTCAAATGTAGACACTGCTGCTCCAGTGTCTTATAACAATGCTGCTATATCCACGCCTCTAATTGAGACACTCATGGGTCGTCAGGCTCTAGAGTATAACAATTTGTCAGCATAGGATGCAGAGTGGACCAATTTAATACTTGCTTCAGGGGTTAGCATTTCCACAGCCTTTGATCAGAAATTTTTTTTTAGGTCAGTAACATTTAGAGGTAGATAAAAAATATTAAGTAATTGGTGAGAAAGTAGGTGGTTAGTGGCTAATTTGAAAAAGTACAGATTATATTGTTATTGAGATTTCATCCACTTAATCAACAAGTTGTGAGATTTTGGGGAAGGACACATTAATGTGGATACCATGGGAGACTGGTAAGCAACTCACTCTCACAAGTGCCGATATCTGCCACCTTTCCTCCCTGACACACCCTCGCACTCGCTCCTGGGAGCCTCTGAATCTGCACTGGCTTGCACGTTTGGCCAGGAAATAAGATTACGTGTGACGCTGTTAGCTCCTTTCCTGCACTTCTTTATTACAAAAATGGAAAATGAAACCCTCTATTCTTTTTTTAACTTAGAATGGAGCAAGATAAACAAAGCTGAAGTCTCATATATAATCACTAAAATGCCTATCTGTTACTTTAAATTTTAAAAAGAATTTCTAAGAGAATCTTAGAGGTAAAAGAGAATGGCAAATGTGTTGAGTATAATTACTTGGAGACACAATTCCATCTCTACCACACCAGCCCACATATTGTGTCTGAAAGAGCCTTCACAGACCTTGCTAATCTCCTCTGAAGGGCAAACGACCTCCTTTTAAAATCAGGCACCAATACCCCACAAGTAGGGAAGCAACACATGGGTGGTTCACCTTGGGCGTGTGCTTCACTAGAAGGATTAGCACTTGTTCTCATGGCCTGCCATCTATCACTGGTAAACAACAGAAATTTATTTTCTCCCTGTTCTGGAGCCCAGAAAGCTTAACATCAAGGTTCCAACCAATTGAGTTCCTGGGGAGGGCTCTTTTCCTGGTTTGCAGATGGCCGCCTTTTTTTTTTTTTTTTGAGATGGAGTCTGCCGCCCAGGCTGGAGTGCAGTGGTGTGATCTCAGCTCACTGCAACCTCTGCCTCCTGGGTTCAAGCGATTCTCCTGCCTCAGCCTCCCAAGTAGCTGGGACTACAGGCATGTTCCACCATGCCTGGCTAATTTTTTGTATTTTTAGTAGAGATGGGATTTCACCATGTTAGCCAGGATGGTCTTGATCTCCTGACCTTGTGATCCACCCACCTCAGCATCCCAAAGTGCTGGGATTACAGGCGTGAGCCACCATGCCCAGTTGCCACCTTCTTGATGTGTCCTCACCTGGCCTCTCCTCGGTGCACGCACACAGAAAGGGAGGAAGAGCAGTTTCTCTGGTGTCTTGTCTGATAAGAACACTCACCCTATTTGATGAAGTTTCCACCAGAATGATCTCATTTAACCTTAATTACTTCCAAAGGCCCCATCTCCACAAGCACACTGGACATTAAACTTCAACATATGAATTTTGGAGGAACACACATTTTCCATCCATGTATTGAGGGTACCTCTCCAATTCTGTCTTCGACTTTTTCATTCATCATGCATGATCTTCATGTTCCTGCGCAGTCTTCATAACGAACTTTTCACTTTTCCAATTCTATTTCTTTCAATTCTTATTGTTTTAAAGTTTGGGAAAACTCAAGGAGGTATAGTGAAGAAAATTTAAAATCACCTAGGTATAATCACTACTAAATTTTACTGCATTTTCTTTCAATATTTTTCAATGCATTTCTGTACAGTATATGTAGAATATACACTTACAGAATATTATATCAATATTGTTGCCAACTTTTATCTCTTAGCACTATATTATATTTCCCCAGTGATGTTAAAAGTATTTGACAACACATTTTAACAACTACCTAATATATTATAGCATGAGAGCACCATGATTTATTTAACCAAACTCATATTGTTGAAAATTTGAGTTGTTTCCAGTTTTTCACTATTATAAATAATAGTTTAAGTAATATTGTGAATTATAAACATTTGTATACATATATTTGTTTTAGGCCAGGTTGCTGCAAGACCAACTAATTAAAATATTAAATATTAAAATATTTTCATATTTTTATATTCATATATAGTACTAAATTATTTCCAGAATCTCAATAATGATTATTCATTGCTTTCAAAAAATAATATTTAAAAAATAAAAATAAGTACAGTGCAAAGAAATTCTATTCGACCACCTAAAGTAGCCATTATTAATTTTTTAAACAAAATTGTGTTATTTTAAAGCCTGTTTTTTCATTATAAAATTTGTCAATTTTTAATAAAATTACATAATTTTCTGTAATATTTTAAAGGCTGCATTGTGTTCTATTTCATGGACATGTTATAATTTAATTAACTAATTATTTATTTACAAACTTTTATTTGCTTCTCTTTTATAAATTAGACAAAACTAAACATGCAGAATTCTTATACCAAAATGTTGGGATATCTTCTATGATTTTAACATGTATTATTAAATTGTACTGTAAAAGTTTGTGCTGATTCATACTCTCATCAACATTTAAAAGCATGTACCTTTGTTGATGGGGAGAGTAACACACAATCATTGTACAATTAATAAGTAAAAAAAATTTTTTTAATTTTAATTTAATGTTTATCTTTACTGGGTAATAAGGTGAATATTTTTTCTATGTTTATGTTTATTGACCAATTTATTTTTTTCAGTAACAATCTGTTGGTGTTCTTTGACCACTTTTCCACTGTAATACCCACCATTCATTCCTTGTTAGTTTATGAGATCTTCCAATATATTTAAATGGCACTGCTTAAACTATGTTCTACAGAGAATTAATGTCCCATAAAATGGTAGTAAATTTTCATTAAAAATGAAAAAAATTGATACTAGTGATACTGTTTACTAAAACATTTAAATATACATGCAAGAAAAACATTAAGCATATAAAAATAGTAGTTATTATTTGAGATTTACTTTGAAGATGTAATCTGCCATACTTGAGAATGCCAGGAAGTGGCATGAGTGATACCTAATGCTTGTACATTCAGTGTTGCCACTGACCATTCACTGAGCGTCACCTTTGAATCGTCTACTCAATGGTCACATGAAGGGCTTGTATCTTATAATGTCCACATACATTTGAGATATGTTTAACTTTTACATATATATATAAATCAAAAATCAAAGTTTAAGTTTTTCATCAACTAATTTGCCTTTGAGACTATCTATTCTTACCTACTTATTTTTGTCATTTGTGAAAATACACTCAATTGATCTCACTATATTTACAGATCAACTTTAGATTAAGATTGTTGAGATATCCCAAAATTCCCGTAGGATTTTTACTGTAATTGCAATACTTTCATTGCTTTATTTGGAAAAAATTTTCCTTTGTACAGGTGAAATATTTCCATTCAGCAACATGGTATTTCTCTTCAATTTTTCAAATCTTACTTTAACTTGCTTTAAGAAACTCTATTTTTTAAAGAAAAGTTGTCTTAACAGATACAATTAGGCTTTCTTCTATTCTCTTGTCTTATTTGGCTTTTTAATTTTCTTTGATTTTTCTTTTATAATGGTGTCTTTTTCTTTATGTTTGTTTCTATAACTACATCTTTAAATTTTCAAAAATATATTTGACTGTGTATCTCTTTATCAATGTCGTTAAAATTTTCTGTTAACTTCTTCCTATGAAACTTGTGAAATTTATCATAATTTTACTTCCTTTGTGTCCATCTTGCTTTTTTTCTTGGTATGATCAGAGATTTTGAACCTAGATCCTTATTACTAATACTTTTACATTGTGATGCTGTTAAAGAACTCTTTCTAACATTTGCACTGTCTCTATTTATTCTACCATTTCTACTCTATCTTTTATCTATTATCAAGTTCTTAATTTTGACTCACTTTTTAAATCAAAATATTTTTATTTTTAAAATAGAGATATGCCATTGATAAGATCAAAATGCTTGCATTTCAATTCAGTAATTCCACTACTGGGTGTACATTCAAAAGAAATGAAATCAGTATGTCAAAGAGATGTCTGCGCTTTTATAGTTTATTGCAGCACTATTCACAATAGCCAAAATATGAAGTCAGCATAAGTGTGCAACAATGGATGAATAGATAACGAAAATATACATCATATACAAATTGGTATATGTATGTAAAGAAACACCATTCTGCCATCAAAAAAGGAGGAAATCCTGCCATTTGCAATAACATGGATGAACTTGAAGGACATTATATTAAGTGAATTATAATATATATTATATTATCCTAAGCCAGGCTCAGGATAATTATCACATGATCTCACTTATAGTGGTATCCAAAAAAGTCGAACTCATAGAAATAGAAAGAATGGTGGTTACAGGGAGCTCAGGGGCAAGGCTTGGAAGAGATATTGATCAAAGGATACGAAATTTCAGTTAGATAGGAGGAATAAGTTCAAGAAATCTATAGTATAACACAGTTACTATTGTTAATAACAGTATATTATATTTCTGAAAATGGCTAACAGAGTAACTTTTGTGTTTTCACCACAAAAAAAAAAAGTATGTGAGGTAAGGAGTATATGTGAATTAGCTTGATTTAGCCATGTGGTACATGATAAATAGATACAATTTGTATTTGTCAGCATAAAACATAATTTTAAATAATTTTAAAACACTTGCATTTCTGAGTATTTCTTTCTGAGGATTTTACACTGGATACAGGATTCTCAGGTCACAATCTTTTCCATTCAACCCTCTGGTAGCAAATGGTCCATTGTCTCCTCAAATTTATTGTTGTAGTGGAGAAATGTTGAAATGAACATCTTTATGCATAAAACTACATCCTTCATTTACATTTTTCCTTTGGACTAGGTCCTATAACTGAAATTATTTAGTAAACTCTTCTTCCTTTTCTTCCTCTGTCTCTGTCTCTTTCTTTCTTTCCTTTTCCTTTCCGTTTTTCTAAAAGTCATTATAGAAACTGATTATGATATCTTGTTTCTTCATTAGTTGACAATTTAAACAAAATCTTTGACGTATGTTCATTTATGTTTGTATAAGAGTCACGATTTTACTTCTTTTTAATTGTCTTCTCACAGTTTTGGAGATCATCTACCACAATGTCCTCACAGAGCCAAACTGCACTGGTAGAGAAGTACACCTGCTGGGGAGAGTGACAGGAGATCAGGGGTGGCTTAAGATGAGGCATGTTTTTTCTTGGCTTCAGAAGGTCATTCTCAGGCAGCACTAGAACTTTAACTTTTCTGTCTCTATGTTTCTCATGGTATTTTTTTCTCTCTCTCTCCACTAATTTCGCATTTTGCTTTTGTTTCTGGTTTACGAATGAAGGATAAGTTATGGGGGCAGCAATCATTAGTGGAATTTGACTTTATTTTCAGACTATTTGGTAATTTAGATAAAGGAATTAAAAGACCAGAGAGGTCTGTTCTGTACTGGGCAAAAGGATAGAGAATTCAGATTGTTAGTCTCGTCTGTTTGTCCATTTTGAGCTCAAATCAATTGAAAATTTGATCCTCACTGGGAGAGCATACAGGTCTATGATATCTGGCCCTGTGAGTTTTTGTGTTGCTGTCTTTACTTTTAAACTATGAATAAAGTTGTACAACGGAAGCTATAAGACTTCTATAGACAGCTATATTCTGTCTATGTGTCTATAATTCAGAAAGTCCTTTACCTCTCACAGTATGAATGCAGTAAATTAGCTTAAAAAGTCTTTTAAATTAAAATAAACTCTGTTTTGATTGGCTTACATAAGGTTCTATACACCAAATATTCCTATGATTCCCAGAAAATAAGGAATTTGAATTTGAAATCCATTAATCATGCTAGGCATAAAAGCTATGACATGAAACCAAGCACTATAATAGGTGCGGTAGGGGGAGCCCGAGAAGCTGAGAGAAGGACAGTAAGGGTGTCCTGGGGGGAAGGAGGGTGATAGCAGTGACTTGAGATTGGTCATATACAAGTGGGTTAATCACTAAGTAAATATATTAATAACAGGAGCCAGGTTTTTCATTGTCAGAGAAGGGGATTACTGAAAGGAAGAAAGCTGCAATCAACCATGAGGTGTTAGATTCAAATTGAAAGAATCAGTTTATACTCATGGTTTAACATAAAGATGTAAATACCTTTATGCATATCTCTATCTATAGAGAGAGAGAGAGAGAGAGATATTCATTCCCTAGCTCTGTCTACTGAAAAAACCAGGAAGTCATACTCAGTGTCACTGTGCAATGAACACATTTAGCCCCGAGATTTTGGTTTCTAAATATCATACTCCACTAAAAGGAACTGGGACTTCTCTAAACAACAGAAGATTGCAGTGCTGGTGCAAGGAAAGTACAAGATGAGTCTGAAGCATCTTGGGCGAGAAGGAGAGAAAATGCACAAAGAATGATGGGGGCATGTCCAAGCCAAAACACAAAAACCAACTTGAAGGACTTCCCACTGGTAAAATCTGAGACAATTTGAGCAGCAGCATAAATTATGAGGTAATAGCTTAAAATTCACTGAATAAAATCTTTCATGCTAATCTAAATAAAGACATGATATAAATAAATAACTGAAAGTTTGGTAAAATACAGAATATTTACAGCATCTCAAAGTTAACTCCTTACATAATGGCTACTAATTACAAAGAGAAAAAGAATAACTTCACAGTAAAGAAATCTCATGTTTACCACCTTAATGAAGTGACTAAAGTTGATATAATCAGTAATAGGGCTAATCAAAATTGTGTGCCACCTGATAAGATTCAATGAGAAGAACATAGCATCATTTCTGTGATATTGTTACTGCAGACAGGCAACCTGGATTGTATCCTAAGGCAACTGGAACAAATCCAAATGGAAGGACCATCTGCAAAATAACTGGTCTGTAGTCTTCAAAAGTGGCATGACCCTGAAAAGCCAGGGAACAAGGAGAAACTGTTCCATATTGAAGGAAACTAAAGAAACATGACAACTGAATGCAACATGTAACCCTCAGCTGGATCCTTTTACTATAAAGACGTAATTGAGGCATTGGCGAAATCTGAATAGAGTGTGAGGACAAGATGGTAGTAATGTATCCATGTTAATTTCCTCATTGTGATGGTTGTATTGTAGTTATGTAGGGAAACTTACTCATTTGTGGAAAATACACCCTGGAGTATTCAGGGATAAGAGCATCCTATCAGCAACTTACTCTCAAATGGAAAACGTTCTTTGTACTCCAATAGCAATTTTTAGAAATTGGTTATTGTTTACCAAAAAATTTACATGGTACGAAGGTGTGAAAATTTTAATGATTCTTAATACAAATTGCTAAGTTGCTTTCCAAAAGAGTGGTACTTCGTCTTATAACTATGCACTTCTGTTTTTTCCTATTAGATTTTTGTCATGTGAGCCATGCACTCACTGTATTCAAAGACTTTGTTTTCAGTCCTACCTGTCACACTTTATAATAGAAGTGCAGATTTTCATGAACTCACTTATTATCTCAATGTGAGGGTAATCACTCATTGTATCATTAGCTGATAATGACTAGATGAGTTGATTGAGCTGTAAATGACTATGGTTAGAGATTGCAGCTCTAGCTGATTAGATAAATATGCCACATATTTCATTTTGATCATATCAATTCCACTATCATTTCACTGAAATGTCTTCCTTCAACCTAAAGTTCTCATTAAGGCATGGTAATTTCTCTGAAATATGACTCTATGCATGACTTCTATCAGCCAAAACCAATAGTTATAGAAAAGGAAGGTTATTTTACATTTTAGCAACTGCCTAGCTATATGATTTTATGCAACTCTCGAAATTCAAAAATCCTTTGTGAGAAAGTGAAGAATATCTTTATTGCACTTGCAGTAGTAGCATTTGTAGTAGGACAGAGAGGCCAGTGCTCTGAAAAATGTGTCTAGTTTAAGAATTTTGATGAAAAGATTTGAAAATTTTGTTCCCAGTAAATCCTAAAGAATGACTCCCTTTGGCACCAGGTATCAGGCATTATTTAGGCTTTCTAGCCCAGGGCTTCTTGAAAACTTTAAAACACACGTGAATCACCAGGAGATCTTGTTAAATGCAGATCCGATTCAGTCATTCTGGGTGGGGCCTGAGAGTCTGCACTTCTCACCAGCTCCCGGGTGATGCTGATGCTGCTGGTGCACAAACTACACTCAAAATGAAAGCAAAGGCTGGGCATAGTGGTTCACGTCTGTAATCTCAGCACTTTGGGAGGCCGAGGTAGGTGGATCACCTGAGGTCAGGAGTTCAAGACCAGCCTGGTCAACATGGTGAAACCCTGTCTCTACTAAAAATATGAAAAAATAGCCAAGCATGGTGGTAGATGCCTGTAATCCCAGCTACTTGGGAGGCTGAAGCAGGAGAATCGCTTGAGCCTGGGAGGCGGAGGTTGCAGCAAGCCAAGATCAGGCCACTGCGCTCCAGTCTGGGTGACAGAGTAAGAGTCTGTCTCAAAAAAATAATAATAAATGAATGAATGAATAAATGAATAAATAAATAAATAAATAATGAAGCAAAGGGGCTAGCAAACAGCTCACTTTCACTGTTTTGTAAAGAACAGAACACAGAGATTGTGTGTGAGGGGAAGCTTAGTCAACTGGTATATCTGTATGCCTGGCTCATGGACCATCCACTCATTCTAGAGAAGAGTTAATCCCGTGGCCAGCTGAGTGGAACATGACAGTGACCACAGGGAGCAATTTTATTAGGCCAGGATTGTGTGTCTAAGAAAACAGCTAAAAATTTGAGTATCAGCTGGGTGCAGTGGCTCACACCTGTAATCCCAAAACTTTGGGGGACTGAGGCAGGAGGATCTCTTGAGTCCAGGAGCTCAAGACCAGCCTGGGCAACATAGCAAAACCCATCCTTATAAAAAATAAAATATTAGCCAGACATGGTGGCATGCACCTGTAGTCTCAGCTACTGGGGAGGCGGAGACAGGAAGATCTCTTAAGCCCAGGAGCTGGAGGCTGCAGTGAACCATGATCATGCCACTGCACTCCGGCCTGGGAAACAGAGTTACAAGCTGAAAAAAGAAAAGAAGGAAAGGGTAAGTAAAGAAAAGAAGAGAAGAGAGAAAGAGAGAGAGTAAAGGAAGAAAGGAAGGAGGGAAAGAAAGAAAGAAGGAAGGAAGGAAGGAAGGAAGGAAGGAAGGAAGGAAGGAAGGAAGGAAGGAAGGAAGGAAGGAAGGAAGGGAGGGAGGGAGGGAGGGAGGGAGGGAGGGAGGGAGGGAGGGAGGGAGGGAGGGAGAGAGGAAAGAAAGAAAAGAAGGAAAGAAAGAGAGAGAAAGAAAAAGAAAGAAGAAAGAAAGAAACAAAGAAAAGGAAAGAAAGAAACAAAGAAAAGGAAAGAAAGAAAGAAAGAAAGAAAGAAAGAAAGAAAGAAAGAAAGAA
Organism: Macaca nemestrina; assembly: GCF_043159975.1. NCBI lineage: Eukaryota > Metazoa > Chordata > Mammalia > Primates > Cercopithecidae > Macaca > Macaca nemestrina. Next base: position 142,371,245 of record NC_092131.1, read on the forward strand.
AGAAAGAAAGAAAGAAAGAAAGAAAGAAAGAAAAGAAAAGAAAGAAAGAGAAAGGAAAAGAAAAGGAAAGGAAAGGAGGAAAGAAGGAAGGGAAACATGAGTATCTTGTCCATGTAGTACTATAATCTCTATTGCAATGTGACCCATATCTCTTATTTTTCACTTGAAATTTCTTGTATAAACTTGGGGGACACAAATGATTGTCGTTCCATGGAAAGAAAGAAAAAAAGGAATATGAGGACCCTTGGGGGTCTCACGAGCTGCCTTAGATACCTCCAGATAAATAGGAACCTTGTCTGGTCTGAGGAGTGACAAATTGACCTGGGGTTTAGGGTTAAATGTATTCAGTCTTTCAAAGAACAGAGAGAAAAACACAATTAATTGATTAATTAAAATAAAAAATAAGTTTACTCAGTCATTTTCTCTATGCTGGGATAAGGGACATGTCCTTTACTAAGTAGCTGAGTATTGGTGAGGCTTTTCCATGAATAGCTTGGAATTCTTAGGGATGAAATATGCTGCGTGGTAAACAGATATGGCAGCATTTCAGAGGTGTCATAAGTCAGCACTGTTTTTTTTAGAGACAGTACCTTGCTCTGTCGCCCAGGCTGAAGTACAGTGGCATGATTGTTACTGGAAAGGGGTCCCTATCCAGACCCCAAGAGAGGGTTCTTGGATCTCACGAAAGAAAGAATTTGAGGCAAAACCATAGAATAAAGAAAGAGCAAGTTTATTAAGAAAGTAAAGGAATAAAAGAAAGGCTACTCCATAGGCAGGGCAGCAGCCTGAGCTGCTGGTTGGCCATTTTTATGGTTATTTCTTGATTATATACTAAATAAGGGGTGGATTATTCATGAGTTTTTCCAAAAAGGGGCAGGCAATTCCAGAACTGAAGTTTCCTCCCTATTTGAGACCATAAAGGTGACTTCCTGATGTTGCCATGGCATTTGTAAACTGTCATGGCGCTGGTGGGAGTGTCTTTTAGCATGCTAATGCATTATAATTAGCATATAATGAGCAGTAAGGATGACCAGAGGTCACTCTCGTCGCCATCTTGGTTTTGGTGAACTTTGGCCAGCTTCTTTACAACCTGTTTTATCAGCAAGGTCTTTATGACCTGTATCTTGTGACAACCTCCTGTCTCATCCTGTGACTTGGAATATCTAACTTACTGGGAATACAGCCCAGCAGGTCTCAGCCTCATTTTCCCCAGCCCCTATTCAAGATTGAGTCACTCTAGTTTAAACACCTCTGATATGATCACAGCTCACTGCGGCCTCGGCCTCCCAGGCTCGAGTGATCCTCCTATCTCAGCCCCACAACTAGTTGGAAGTACAGGCGTGTGCCACTACGCCTGGAACATTTTTTTAATTTTTTTTTTTTTTTTAGAGACAGGATCTTGCAATATTGCCCAGGCTGGTCTCGAAGTCCTGAGCTCAAGCCATCCTCCTGTCTCAGCTTCTCAAAGTGCTGGGATTACTGGTGTGAATCACCATGCCCCACCAAGTCAGCACTTTCTACTTCAAGGAGTCTTTGAACTTTAACTTTGAAAAACTGGGTAGTACTGTTCCCATTATACTGAGTTATGCTGAGCTAGAAATTGGGACTCCAGGAAGTTAATTAACTTACCCAAGGTCACACACCTAGTAAGTGATGGAGGTGAGATTTGAACTCTATCTGCACGACTTCAAAGCTTGATAGACTTCTTGTGTGCCAGCCTTCTTCTCTAAGAACATTAGTAAATACACACACACACACACACACACACACATATATATATATAATTTAGAAATCATAGTTTAAATTTAAATTGGTGGGAGATTAGTAATATGCTGGGATTTTGTTGCTTGACCAAAATCATGCAACTATTAAGTGATGGAGAAAGAATTCAACCCCAGGTCTAATAAAGGGTTTCCCATTAACCCACCGCCTCTAATGATCTGAGAACTGCGGTGCTCACAGCAGCAACGTGAACATCATGTCCGTTTTGTACGGCACTTTAAAGGTCTCGGGGTTGTCATTTTGGCCCCACAATACCCCTGGGAGACTGGCGGGGCAGACCTTCCACGCAGTTCACAAGTCAGGAAACGAAGACTGTGAAAGTTACACCTAAGGGCTCACAGGCAGGAAGTGGTCCTAAAATCTAGGTCTTGGGCAGTGAATTCTGAGTCCACAGCCTTCACTGTCATTAAAAGACCTCAGAGCGACTTTAAATGGACATATCCCCAGCTGTGCCCAGAGAGATTTACCTCTCTTTTTTTTTTTTTTTTTTTTTTTCCTTTGAGACAGAGTTTCGCTCTTGTTGCCCAGGCTGGAGTGCAGTGGCGTGATCTCAGCTCACAGCAACCTCTGCCTCCCGGGTTCAAGCGATTCTCCTGCCTCAGCCTCCTGAGTAGCTGGGATTACAGGTGCCACCACACCCAGCTAATATTTGTATTTTTAGTAGAGACGGGGTTTCACCATGTTGGACAAGCTGGTCTCAAACTCCTCACCTCAGGTGATCTGCCCACCTCGGCCTCTCAAAGTGCTGGGATTACAGATGTGAATCACTGTGCCTGGTCTCATTATCTCCTTTTTAAAGCAATTATTTAGAAGTTATCCAAAGCCTTAATCGGCCTTTAGATTCCTAAAATAATGACAGCTGCTGAGTGGGAATTGATTGAGTACTTACAATGCATAACATTGAAAATAACATGGGCCCTGTCTTCAAGGAGCTTACAAACCAGTACACATGCAAAGACATAAACATAACTGATTTGTATACAATGAAAAATTCTTTTGAGTCTATATGCACAGAAGCACAAACTGAAGCAATGATTTAAAGAGTAAGGAACATAAATATCCCTTTTGGAAACAGGAGAGCTACTTTAAGATTTGCAGGCAAATTCTCCATAGGGGACAACTGCTTTGAGCCCACAGCAGTTTGATTATTTATTCTCTTTTCTGTGTCCAAGAGCTCAAATAAACATGTCAAAACCCTTTGGCGTCTTATTCCTGAAAAGCAATCACTATTAGTCCTATTCTGACCAATTCTCCAATGGCTCTGTTGGACTCCTACACTCTGGTTGGAAAAAAAAAAAAATCTTGCCTAAACATAAGAAATTCTCATCCTGCTCTAAGCCTTTGCATGTACCTTTACCTCTGGAAAACTGTTCCCTTCAACTCTTTACCTGGACAACACTTATTCATCCTTCAAGTCCCAGTTACACTTCATGCCCACTGGGAACCTTCTGTAATTCTACAAGTCTAGAATAAAGCCTGTAGTGGTCCTCATAGGTTAGGCAGTAATAAATGTCCTCCAATTCTCTCTGGCTTGAAAAAAAATAAATAAAGGTTTCTCTCTCACACACACTACATGTCCATTGCAGAGTAGCTGGGGGCTGCGCTCCCTGTTATCCTCCCTCAGGGTCCTAGCCCTAAGGAGCCTCCCCTGGCTGGAGTATTGATAGTCACCGTGAAGGAAAAAGACTTCCAGCATGTGACTTGTGTTGCCTCCATTCATATTCCATTAGTCAACATAGGTCATGCCTAACTCTAAAGAGGTGATGAAGTGAAATTTCTTGCTATGTGCAAAGGAGAAGAAGCAGAGTATCAGTGAAAGCCACTAAGAACCAGCACAGAGATCTTTCAGTTTGCTGCTATTATAGAATCCCAATACTTACCACAATTGCAGGACTTATTGAACTGTATTCCAGTTACCTGATTATTAGTCAGTGTGCCCCCACAGGACCCCAAGCTTCTGAAGGGTAAGCACTGAACCTTACTTTTATATCTAATACCTGCCACAGTGTGTGGCACATATATAAACTCAGAGGAAAAACTTGAATGAAGAGGATAATGCCTTTTTTTTTTTTTGAGACAGGGTCTCGCTCTGTCACCCAGGCTAGAGTGCAGTGGCACGATCTCGTCTCACTGCAACCTTTGTGTCCCAGGTTCAAGAGATTCTTCCACCTCAGCCTCCCCAGTAGCTGGGACGATTGGCGTGCACCACCACGCCTAGCAAATTTTTGTATTTTTTGGTAGAGACGGGGTTTCACCAAGTTGACCAGGTTGGTTTCAAACTCCTGACCTCAGGTGAGCCACCTACCTCAGCCCCCCAAAGTGCTGGGATTACAGGCATAAGCCACCACACCTGGCCCTATTTTTTAAAAAGGCAGGTCTGTATCTTTAAATGTATGATTTCAAAATAGTTATAATTCAAAATGCTACTTGTGTCTTACATTCCTTAGGAAAGACATACATATAGCCTTGAGCTACAATTCTGACTTTGCTTGTGAATGCAAATATTTTAACAAGTATAACACACAGAAGCTTGAACCATCAATAATTTCTAGAGGTGTATGTAAAATACCTTGTTTATCCCAGTGATCTTAAATTAGACTGAAGAAAAGAACTCTACCTTTAAAAATACATCTCAGACTTTGCATTTGTCCTCAACTGGTCTAGCAGATTAATCAAAAGTTAGAGTTGCTTAACATCTAAGAGGAAAATGTAATATCTATTTAGTTTTCTTAGTTATAGTGGATTTTGATGGCTAAACATGACAAGTAAATGCGAAAGATGAATTAACTGTCCTAAGATTCCAGGTTTCTAATTAGGAATTAATTTTCCTATCCACTTCAGGGCTTTAAAATATATCAGTTGAATTTTTATCCAAACAAATTGGTTTAGAAAATAATTCACCAGTTTGCTGTTGAATTCTGCCAGAACGGTACATTCTTTGAAAACATTTAGGTACTAACAGTAGCTTGAATAAATTAAATGGCAGTGTGAATAAATATACCCATAAGGTACTTTTGGAGAAAAACACAATGTATAAGTTTGTCATAAAAATTACAGTCCGCTGAAATGTCACCTTTTCTTAAGTACAAATTTATTTTCAGAGGAACCATGTCATTTTTTAAGTGCGAGTATTGGATTTAGCAATTATTAAACTTAACATGAAGAATATACTTACCAATTTTAGCTTCTTTCACTTTGAAATCTTTTTATTGGATTGGCCCTAAGGAAAATCTATGGGATGTTTTATATTTGTATAATATTTTCATATCATTATAATATTTTTATTTTGATCATCATAATAATTCTCTGAGGTAGATGAGTCATATACATTTAGCCTCATCTAACTTGGCTATTTTCCTGCTTCTACACAGTTTCCTTCTTCTCAATCCACTTTCCAGTAGTGACATTTTAACCAGCAGATTTTCATGAATACTCTCAGCAAGAAACAGAGTCAACTTCGCTCTGATTAAAATTTGGGCAAGAAAATTCATCTTTTCCATCAAGGGCTTCTACCTATGGAATTTCCTCCTTTTCCTGATGACAAGACCCCAACTCGGTGTCTTATGGAATAGATCTGGATGCCTTCTTAAGAGAGACATGAGCTCCAATAAACAGATGTTTATTTTTGGGGTTATCTCACCTTGTTTTTACATTTGAAAACAATTATGAGATTTGTTTAATGCCATTAAAGTGTAACCAAACTAGAATTTATTCCTGAAAACCCCTGAAGTATGACATATCATACTCTCTGTAAAACTATAGCGTGGTTTGAACTAGGTAAAATAGTAGTACATTAAGTAGCTCTTGCTATTCCTTTTTCATCATTCAGTCTCTCAACAAATATTTTTTGAGCATTTGTTATACGCCAGGCCTTATGTAGTTAGTATTAAAATGTTGAGCAAAAGCTAAGCTTAGAATGTAAGGGGGAAGATATACATTAATCAAATCATCATGTCAGGGAATGTGTAGTGGGCACTCTGAAGCATAGGGCTATGATTTCAATGCGGTTTGTTTGTCCCCACCAAAACTCATGTTGAAATTTGATTCTCAATGTGGTGATGTTGAAAAGTAGGGCCCCTGGCCAGGCGCGGTGGCTCACGCCTGTAATCCCAGCACTTTGGGAGGCTGAGGCAGGTGGATCACCTGAGGTCAGGAGTTCGAGACCAGCCTGGCCAAGATGGTGACACCCCATCTCTACTAAAAATACAAAAATTAGCCAGGCATAGTGGCGGGTGCCTGTAATCCCAGCTACTCAGAAGGCTGAGGCAGGAGAATTGCTTGAACCCTGGAGGCAGATGTTGCAGTGAGCCAAGATGGTGCCACTGCACTCCAGCCTGGGCGACAAGAGTGAGACTCCGTCTCAAAAAAAAAAAAAAAAAGAAGAAGAAGAAAAAGAAAAGAAGAGCCCAGGAGGAGGTGTTTGGGTCATGGAGGTGGATCCCTCAAATGGCTTGGTGCTGTTCTCTCGGTAGAAAGTGAGTTTCTGCTTTAGACACACTGGGTTAGTTCTTGTGGGAATGGATTAGCTCCCACGAGAGTAGATTGTTATAAAGTCAGGACACACTTCAGGTTTTGCCTCTTCGAAACATGTCCACTTCTTTGACCTTTTGCTATGTTGTCACAAAGCACGAAAGCTTTTACCAGAAGCTAAGCAGAGGCCAGCATCATGCTTCTTGTACTTCGCAGCCTGCAGCACAGTGCGCTAAATAAACTTCTCTTCTTACAAATTACCCAGCCTCAGGTATTCTGTTATAGTAACACAAAATGAACTAGGACAAGTGATAACCATTATTTCAAAGTGGATAATACCAAAGGAACTTTACTTAGGAGAAGAGAGGAGGTCAGGGAAGACTTGCCTGAGAAGATGACCCCTAATCTCAGATCTGACAGACAAAAAGTTAAGGATAGGGGCTTGGGAACAAGCTAGAATAAATAGAGAGTTGAAATACATACCAAAGGGCCGGGCGCAGTGGCTCACACCTGTAATCCCAGCACTTTGGGAGCCTGAGGCAAGCCGATCACCTGAGGCCAGGAGTTCAAGGAGAAACTGGCCAACAAGGAGAAACTCCGTCTCTACTAAAAATATGAAAAAAAAAAAATAGCTGGGCATAGAGGCACATTCTATAATCCCAGCTATTCGGGAGGCTGAGGCAGGAAAATCACTTGAACCCGGGAGGTGGAGGTTGCAGTAAGCCGAGATAGGGCCACTGCACTTCAGCCTGGGCAACAGAGAGGGACTCTGTCTCAAGAAAGAAAGAGAGAGAGAGAGAGAGAGAGAGAGAGAGAGAGAGAGAGGGAGGGAGGAAGAAAGAGAAAGAAAGAAAGAGAAAGGAAGGAAGGAAGGAACAAGGAAGGAAGGAAGGAAGGAAGGAAGGAAGGAAGGAAGGAAGGAAGGAAGGAAGGAAGGAAGGAAGGAAGGAAGGAAGGAAGGAAAAGAAGGAAGGAAAGATCGGGGTTGGGGAGAGGGGCTAAACTAGTATGAGGCTGGAAAGGCTGGCATGGCCCAAAATTGTGTTGCTATGGTTTCAGTGTTTGTTCCCTCTAAAACTCATGTTGAAACTTAATCCCAATGTAGCAATATTAACAGATGGAGCTTTTATTTATTTGTTTATTTATTTATTTATTTATTTATTTTTGAGACAATGTCATGCTCTGTCACCCAGGCTGGAGTGCAGTGGCATGATCACAGCTCACTGCAGACTCAACATCCTGGGCTCAAGTGATCCTCTCACCTCAGCCTCCCAAGTAGCTGGCACTTCAGTCATGTGCCACCGTACATGGCTAATTTTTTTTTTTTTTGAGACAGGGTCTCACTGTGTCACCCAAGCTGGGGTGCAGTGGCACAAACATGGCTCACTGCAGACTTGACCTCCTGGGCTCAAGAGATCCTCCCACCTAAGCCTCCTGAATAGCTGGGACCACAGGTGTGCACCACCATGCCTAGCTAACTTTTAAAAAATTTTTTGTAGAGACAGAACCTCACTATGTTGCCCAGGCTGGTCTCAAACTCCTGGGCTTAAGCAATCCACCTGCCTCAGCCTCCCAGAGTGCTAGGATTACAGGCATGAGCCACCACACCTGACCTAAGGGATGAAGGTTTTAAGAGGTGATTGGAGCACGAGGGTTCTGCCCTCATGAATGAATTAATCCATTTAAGGATTAATGGATTAGGTGTTTGATGGGTTATAACAAAGGTGGGTGTCATATAAAAGCCAGTTGAGCTGTCTCTCGTACACCCTCTCACCCTGGGATGCCTTCCACCATGTTATGATGCAATGCAAGGCCCTCACCAGAAGCCAGCCAGACATGGCCACCTGATCCTGGACTTCCCAGCCTCCAGAAACATGAGAAATACATTTCTGTTCTTTATAAATTACTCAGTCTCAGGTATTCTGTTACAGCAACAGAAAACTGATGAAGACACGTAAGATTTTGCTCCTTATCACAAGGGCAATAGAGAGCCACTGGCACAGTTTAAACAAGGGATGAACATAAACAGACCTATGTTCTGGAAAAAAACACTTCTAACTTTACTGTGGAAAATGGGTTAAAAAGAACTCAAAGTGGATACACAGAGTGTAATGGGAAGTCTGGACAAGAGATGGTGGTGACTTAGATTCAGTGCAGTAGCAGTGGTGAGGGTGAAAAGTGACAAATTTGAGAGATGTTTAGATAAAATGGAGAGGACTTGGGGACGAATTGGCTACAGAAGGCGAGGAAGGAAAACAGAACAAGAACAAATCTGAGGTCTCTGGTTTAAACAATGTTTAATTATTTAGCTAGTTAGAAAACATGAGAGGACCAGGTTTGATTCTGGTTCTTGGACATGCTGAATTTGAGGTATCTGTGAAATAGTCAAGCTCAAAGGAGGGTCTGGGCTAGAGATTTAAATTTGGAAGTCACTAGTAATTCAAACACTGGGGATATATGGAGTGATAAAAGGGGAAACAAGAACCAGGAGGGAACCAGAAGGAACTTCTCTGTGTGATGACTGAACAGAGGCAAGTAAGCCTCCATAGGAGACTAGAAATGATTAACTAGGGGGAAAAGCAGTTAAGTCTAGTATGTCAGAATCAAGGGGGAAGTGTTCTAAAAAGGTGGGAATGATCAATAGTGTCAATTTCTGATAAGCGATCAAGAGAATTGAGACTGAAACGTATACATTTGACTTAACAACATGGCAAGTGATGGCAGAATTTCAACATGTTTAAATATCAGTGGGTAGCTTCTGCTTGGCAGGGAGAGATACACGTAAGAGAGAGGACTTCCACTGGGATTCTGTCCAACATCATCCCAGTGGCTTAACCACTTTGTGCTATTCTGCACAATGTTAGACAATTCAGAGCATCTCCCTAAACTGCATCTTATATAAAATGGGAAGCACAACATCACACAGGATTGCTGGGAAGATTAAAATAAAACAAGAGGTGAACAGAACCTTAAACTATAAAATTGAATTAAAAAGGTGTGGCAATTATTATTTCTCCTTAACCTGTGGTTCAACCAAAGCTTATCTTTCTTATATCCTCTTCCTCCAGGTTCTGGCTAGATAGGTAATGCACCCAGTTATCTATGGCTGATCATGGCTTGTCATACTGCTACTCCTAGATGTCTGTGGCAGGGTCTCCTATAGCTTCAATGATAATACACAGAAAGTCTCAAAATCCATTGCAGGCCACATGGCTGAGCAGCAGGCAGAGATCATCCTGAGCAAAGACCTTTCTCTGTAGCATACCTAAAATCACAGCCAGTTGGCAACTGCCTCCTCCAGTCCTCAGAAAGCACTGATTATTAGACGATATAAAGAATGCCACTTCCTCCCTCTTCCCCTCAAATCAAATTACCCAAACTTATGAGGATTTCAGAAGGTTTTGTTTTGGTTTTGAACCAAAGGGATGTTTAGAAAAGTAAGGCAAGAATGCCATCTTGGGGTTTCAGCTAACAGCACAGTCTACCTTAACAACAGATAGGAAAAGGAATGTGTTCCTAGAGGTTGTTCAATGTCACTACAGCAATGGACTTAGATCCTTAAGGGCTGTTGCTAGTTGACTACATTTAACTGTTGGAATCCTCCAATTAAACAATTTAAAAGTCAGCTTAATTCATCACATTGGGGTTTAGCCTTTCAGTATATTGAACTTCTAGCTAAATCACTCTCAGCTTTTGCCTCCTCCTCAATGATCTTGTCATTTCATGAGCTTAACAAGATGACTCAGTGTTTGGGGACATTATTTGATGACTTCCTTTTTCACCCACCCTTTCTGTTTATTTCAATATAGATTAAAAGAAAGCAATTACAGAATTTCTCAGGTTTTTGTTTATTTTATTTTGAGAGGTATGGGGATTATGGCTTATAGAACTCGTTCCCCAAATTCAACGAGTATGACTGTAAAGTAACAGGATTCCTTGGTGGAGTGGAGTTTTATTTCTTGATAGGGCATCTTTATAATTTTTTGACTTGCATAATTCTTCCCTCACAATTTTATTTTTTAAAAGATAGTGACGAACGCAATTATTATAGCTGGCATCTTTCATTTATCTTTCCGCATTTCACCTGTATTTACTAAAGAGAAATAAATTGAGTCAAAGGTGCAAATAATTCAGTAGCAAATAATTTGGGGCCTCAGTTTTGGGTGTTCCTTTCTTCACAAGTTCTTCCTCTTTGATGGGAAACCTTTCTTTGGATAGGTTGCCTGTGTAGTTCTATGCATGTGAGGTGCAATGTGGGATGATGAAGAGAGAAGATTTGCAAGATGCAAACATTTGTTTACATTGTGCCTTTGGTCATAGAAGCTTATATGACTATCTTCACCCAACCCCAGGAAGGTTTTTGTTTTTTGTTTTTGTTTTGTTTTGTTTTTTTGAGATGGGGTTTCACTCTTGTTGCCCAGGCTGGAGTGCAATGGTGCGATCTCAGCTGACTGCAACCTCTGTCTCCCAGGTACAAGCGATTCTCCTGTCTCAGCCTCCCAAGTAGCTCAGGTTACAGGCATGCGCCACCACACCCAGCTAATTTTGTGTTTTTAGTAGAGATGGGGTTTCTTCCTGTTAGTCAGGCTGGTCTCAAACTCCTGACCTCAGGTGATGCTCCCGCCTCGGCCTCCCAAAGTGCTGGGATTATAGGCATGAGCCACTGTGCCCAGCTGGAAGTTTTCTTAAAATGCCTTAGAATAAGGACTCACTGTCTCCTATCTGGCATTGGGTTAGAGATCAGTAAACATTTGTTGAATCCAGCTGAAAGGTAATATTTGCACTTTCTCCTTCTTTTCCTTAAAAGTTTCAGAACACACGCTTATTCTCTTGCCTTGAATTTGGAAACAGTTTTTGTGCCTGCATCTGTGAGACATGAAAGTGAGAGTGAGGTGAAATGAGAAAGTTGAGCACCAATCAAGGCAAGTACTAACTGTTTGTTCCTTTGTCTTCTCACTACAGAGAACAGTATGATCATTCTTCAGAAGAAAAATATTAGCCAGGCATAGTGGTGAACACCTGTGGTCCCACCTCCTCAGGAGGCTGAGGTAGGAGAATTGCTTGAGCCCAGGTGATCAAGGTTGCAATGAGCCATGATCACGCCACTGCACTTCAGCCTGGGCAACCGAGCGACACATGTCTTAAAAATAAATAAATGAATAAAAGCAAGACAAGGAGAGAAATTATGAATTTTTTTTTCTTTGGCCAAATGTGGAAGGGAGATAGCATGTCAGGGAAACGTCAAATATGACTCTCTTAATGTGTGTTCAGTTTCACCTTAAACTCTCTGAGGCAGTTTGGGACTTGGTTTGAGTTTAGGTTCTGTGTGAGCTGTGTGACCTTAGGTAAGTAACTTAACTTCTCTATGCCCCACATTCCTCATCTGTAAAACAGGATTAATAAGAGTACCTCCTTCATGAGTTTATTATCTGGGTTAAATGAGCCAATGAGTGTGAAGTGCCTGACAAATGGCCGCTGCTCTATAAAAGTGTAAGCCCAAAGGCCCAAAAGCCAACCATCCCAGGTACCCACAAGCCCATACTGCCATGGAGTATGAGCCCCCTTCTCAACAGGGATGTGTGTTGCTCCTGGTTGAGGAAAGAGTGATCACACATAAATATGGTTTGTTGAGATACGCTTAAATGCCTATGAAACATGAACTGCTAGGTTAACTTGTAATCATTAACATCACGTAAGTAAACTAAGCAGGAGTTAGGCATAAAAGCTAAAAACAGAACTCTTTGGAGAAATGCGGACTGCAGATTAAAACAACTTCAAGAGTCTACTAACTATGAGAGGAAAAATCACTGAGAAAGAACTGAAAAAAGTAGTTACTGATAGGAATGTGTCCAGGCAGAGACAAAGTCCTAGGAGAAACGCGTTAGTTCAGGGAGAGTTCAGGGTTTCATTACATGTGATATCTGGGGAGCTATTTGAACTGCAGCCCATCCTGACATGCAACAGAGAGACCCTCCTTTCCTAGCAATCAGGGGAGCTGAGAAACTCATTTAACGGATCCACAAAAGAGGAAAAAAAGATCAGAAGCCTAAGAGTTCAGTCTTTGGAGGAGAAACTTCTGAATCCATGGGTGATGGGAATAGAAATCTAACCTTAGGGCTCAAATCAGAAAATGTTCTCTGTAGACTTTTGTTTTAGAGTAATATTGATTTCAATTTTGCTCTTGAAAACATAAGCTTCACAGAAGGTAAAGGTGGTTTCATTCACTTTCTTGACTTCTATTAAAAACTTTTAAGTCATATATTAATTTTTTTAAGTTCCGTGGTACAGGTGAAGGATGTGCAGATTTGTTACATAGGTAAACGTGTGCCATGGTGGTTTGCTGCACCTGTCAACCTGTCACGTAGGGTATTCAGCCCAGCATACATTAGCTCTTTTTCCTAGTGCTCTCCCCGCCCCTGCCCTCCCCTGACAGGGCCCAGTGTGTGTTGTTCCCCTCTTTGTATTTACGTGTTCTCATTGTTCAGCTCCCACTTATGAGTGAGAACATGTGATGTTTGGTTTTCTGTTCCTGTGTTAGTTTGCTGAGGCTAATAGCTTCCAGTTTCATCCATGTCCCTGTAAAGGACATGATCTCATTCCTTTTTATGGCTGCATAGTATTCCATGGTGTACATGTACCACATTTTCTTTATCTAGTCTATCATTGATGGGTATTTGGGTTGATTTCATGACTTTTCTATCGTGAAGAGTGCTGCAGTGAACATACATCTGCATGTATTTTTATAATAGAATGTAAATCATTTATTAATTTTTAAAAGTAAACATTTTGTGCCTAAATAGGCATTTTCATATATTGTCGGTAGGCATGCAAACTGCTACAATGCCACCAAAGAGCAATATGTCAATGGCTATCAAAATGACAAGTGCATATGTCTTTAATGCAGCATTTTCTCTTTTACAACATTTACCCCACAGATATACTTGCACATGTAAATATGACATTTGTACAGGATTGCTCATTGCAACATATATAACAATAAAATACGGCTATAAAATGAATGAATTTATTTATATAATAGAATGGAAAGATCTCAAAGATATATTAAGAGAAAATAGCAAGGTCCATGACATACATAGTGTACTACCATTTAAAAAAATAAACAAAATAAAAATAGGAAAAAAAATGTATGTGTGTTGATTCTAAAACGCATACAAATTATCTGGAAGAATAAATAAGAAACTAAAAACTGGTTACCTCTTGGAGAGAATATGAACTGGAGGACATGGAGGGCAAGAGGGGAAAGTTTTTTTTTGTTTGTTTTCGGTTTTTTTTGAGACGGAGTCTCCCTCTGTCACCCAGGCTGGAGTGCAGTGGCCAGATCTCAGCTCACTGCAAGCTCCGCCTCCCGGATTCAGGCCGAGTAGCTGGGACTACAGGCGCCCACCACCACGCCCGGCTAATTTTTTGTATTTTCGGTAGAGACGGGGTTTCACCGTGTTACACAGGATGGTCTCGATCTGCTGACCTCATGATCCACCTGCCTCAGCCTCCCAAAGTGCTGGGATTACAGGTGTGAGCCACCACGCCCGGCCAGGAGGGAGAAGTTTTAACCATATGAATACATTATGTATTCCAAAAATTAAACTACAAAAAAGTCATACTTTATAAGAAACTTAAGAACATCCCATTTTATTTTATTTTTATTTTTATTTTTATTTTTTCAAACAGGGTCTCACTCTGTCACCCAGGCTGGAGTATAGTGGCACAGTCTTGGCTCACTGCAACCTCCACCTCCTGGGCTCAAGCAATCCCCCTACCTCAGCCTCCCGAGTAGCTGGGACTACAGGCTCGCACCACCATGCCTGGCTAATTTTTGTATTTTTTGTAGAGACAGGATCTCACAGGCTGGTCTGGAACTCCTGAGCTCAAGTGATTCACTTGCCTCAGCCTCCCAAAGTGGTAGGATTACAGGCATGAGCCACCACACCCAGTCAGAACATTCCATTTTGTGCCAAAGATAAACTTCCAAACCAGCAACTTAGTATGAAATAATGGCATTTAGGAAGGTACCCCCAAAATAAATTATAAAGAAGGTATTTAAAAAGGCAAAGGCTCATATCATATGCTGATCTGAAAAGGACTCTAGTAAACCTGTTTTCCGGTTTCTTAAATCGTATTACATATCTAATGAATGTAGGTTTCAGGAGCTGGTTCACACCTCTGTTACTCAGGTTCTATGATGATAAACCATGAATAACAGTGCTAGTAAATTTTCAGCCAAGATTATATGATAAAGGTGCATCTGAAAGATTTTATAACTATCAAACCCCCATGAATATGCAGTGACCAAGCACCTGTATTTCTCTTTCTCCCTATGGATGAAATAGAAATACAGACCTTCATGGTAGCATATATCATAAGACCTCAAGCCCCATGCCAACAGAGGCCACGTTTATTTTGATCAATAGTATATTCCTATCACTATTACAATTATCTTAGCCTAGATTTCCCCAAAAGTGGAGTGGAAGACAAAGGCTATATTTGAGTAGTTATTTGAGAGTATGACACCAGTGAGCAAGAACGAAGGATGGAGAAGCAGTACAAGGTCGTATTATCAAGTCCACTGCTGCAGCAGTAACAGGTGGATCCCACAGGACCTTCTGGGGAGGCTTCTGAAATGCCTCTCAGGCCCTCTTCTCAGAAGAAGAAAGTGGGAGGAACCCCATGCCCCACTGGTCCAGGCATCTCGTGGAGCTCTAACTCCTCCACCCTTCCAGGTTGCACAGGCATGAGTGCCAAGTGGACTCCCCTGGGATCCAACGGATGACACAGCTGTAGAGAAGCTGGGGCAGGAAGCAAACAGGCTCATGCTGTAGGCCAGAGGCGAAGCCCCATCAGGCTACATCTGCGGAGACTTTGTTGAAGTCTGCAGGGAACTGGGCGCCGCAGCTGCGGCTGGCACAAGAGGCAAGTCTGAGAAGATCTGAAGTGGCGCACAAGAGGTGTTCGATACACAGTGCATGTCACACAGTAAGGGCTCAATAAATATTTGTTCAATGAAAAGACCCCAGGCGACCGGATCACAGAATCAGAGAGCTGGACGAGTCCTCAGAAGTCCATTCCTCCAACCTCCCACCTGGTGTAGGTTTTCCTTCTGAAGGGGCCTAGAGATGCATCAACACTTCTCCAAAAGCGGGGCTCATCCACCACCCGTGAGGGAGCCCCTTTTGTGTTTAAGTAGCTCTACATTCGAGAACGCTTTCCTCACACAGAGAGAAATCTATCCTGCTGTAACGTCTACCATCACTTCCAGTTTGGTCCCCAAAAGCATGCTAGGGCTCGACCAGCTGTGGGCACAGTGCAGCTCTAATTTACACCTACAGTGCTCATGTTAAGGCAACAGGGAGGAGAAATCCTGCATGCAGTTAATTTGGGAAAACATGACAGAATAATATGAATTGGAAAGAGATATGAAGCACTGCTCCTGTGTTGATACAAACAAATATGTTCTTTAAAAATAAAAAGGAGGCCAAGCGTGGTGGCTCACTCCTGCAATCACAGCACTTTGGGAGGCCATGAGTTCAAGACCAGCCTGGGCAACATGGTGAAACCCTGTCTGTACTAAAAATATAAAATATAGCAGGGCATAGTGGTGCATGCCTGTAGTCCTAGCTACTCAGGAGGCTCAGGTGGAAGGATCACCTGAGCCCGGGAAGTTGAGGCTGCAGTGAGCCATGATCGTGCCACTGCACTCTAGCCTGGGCAACAGAGTGAGACTCTGTCTCAAAAAATAAAAAATAAAAATAAAAAGGAAATAAGTCTGTGAATACTTGAATAAAAAGAAAAATATCCTTGGTCTTACTTCTTAGAGAGCAGGGTATTTTTTCTTTTTTCTTTCTTTGAGACAGAGTCTTGCTCTGTAACTCAGGCTGGAGTGCAGTGGTGCAATCTCGGCTCACCGCAAGCTCCGCCTCTCAGGTTCATGCCATTCTCCTGCCTCAGCCTCCCGAGTAGCTGGGACTACAGGTGCCCGCCACCATGCCTGGCTAATTTTTTATATTTTTAGTAGAGATGGGGTTTCACCATGTTAGCCAGGATGGTGTCAGTCTCCTGACCTCATCATCTGCCTGCCTTGGCCTCCCAAAGTGCTGGGATTACAGGTGTGAGCCACCGCACCTGGCCAGGTATTTTTTCTCACACTCTATGCTCTTAGCTGAGCCCACTTGGAGGAAAACATCCACACTGTTGATTGTCTTTGCTTAAGTTCATGACCACTCACCTCGAGGGAGCCCCTCATTGACTTGAAAGTCCTACCAGTTCATTCACTCTCCCATTCCAACACCTTCTCCCCATGGCTGCTTTCAGCTGATGGCCTTGCTTCCTATTTTATTGAAGACATAGAAGCACTCAGAAAAGTCCACCAACTGCCATCACTATATCCACCAGCATCTGTGGATGTGATACTGGCATCTGTGGCCACATCCCTCGGCTTTCTTCCTGTTACTACAATGTGGTGTTTTAAGAATATGTGCACAAACTCTTTGGCATTACTCCCTTCAAAAAGTGGAGCCTAAAATCCCTTCCCTAGACTGAGGACTGAATGACTTGATCCTAAAAAATAGAATGTGAAGGCACTGAAGGTGTGTGACTTCCCAGGCCAGGTTGTAAAAGCATTGAGGCTTCTGCCTTGTTCTTTCTTGGATCATTTTCTCTGGGGAAAAGTGCTATGTTGTTAATACGTTCAAGTAGCCCTATGAAGGAGTCCATCAGTGAGGAGCTGAGGCTTCCCACCAGCAGCCAATATAAGCTCTCCAGTCATAGGAGTGCGCCATCTTGGAAGCAGATCATTAGCTCCCAGACAAGCCTTCTAATGGCTCCAGCCTTGGCCAACATCTTCACTGCAACCTCATAGGAGATCTTGGGCCAGAACTACCCAACTTAGATGCTACTAAATTCCTGATCAGTGTATATTGTGTGAAATAATAAATGTGGGTTTTTCAAGCCACTAAATTTGGGGGCCATTTGTTATACAGCAATAGATTACTAACACAATATGAAAGAATTATCTGTGATTCCACCATAGGCAAACACTTCCTTTGTACCCAAAGTCCTATCCCCTCTCACCAACTCAAAAACATTGTTCAAGCAATTGTCCCCTTTCACTCCTGCATCACCAATATTTTCCTCTTTAGGGGACCATTACCATCAGCATGCCAACATGCTATAATATCTTCCATCAAAAAAGCAAGCAACACATACCTCTTGACCTCACAACTGCCTTCTAGCTACAGCCCTATTTCTCTATTCCCCTTCATAGCAAAATCCCTCAAAGGCAAGTCTGTACTTTCTGTCTCTACTTTCTCTTCTTTGATTCTCTACTGAACTCTCAAAAGATCTCAACACTAAAATCCAGTGTTCCCGTTTTGTTTAACCCCTCAGCTGCATTTGACATAATTGATCACTCCCTCCTCCATGAAATACTTGCTTCACTTTCTTTCTGGGACATTCCTCTTTTTTGCTCTCCTTCTAGTTTTCTGAGCATTCCTTCCCAGGTTTTCTGCTGATTTTCTCCTATCTTCCTGACCCCTAATTGTCAGAGTGTTCCCAGGCTCAGTTCTTGAGTCAATTTTCTTTCTTAAGATACCTGCCATTATTATGACCACCTTCTGTGATCACTGCTTGAATCCATATTGGTCATCACCCCTGCTCAGGCTCAGGATTCTGAGCACTCAATGCCTGCATTAATCAACTGGCAGCACAGTTAGTCTGTGCCTCCACCAGTCCACATCAAAGTAATTCACTACTTAAAAAAATCAGTGGAACCAGTTATTTTGATACATTAAGACCAAAGTCACAACAAATGTAAGATTGTTTTATTATTTTTCAACTGGTTGAGTTGATGTTAGGTATAGTACTGCCTTAATTCAGGCTGCTATAACAGAAATACCATAGATTGGGTGGTTTAAGCAACAGAAATCTATTCCTCACAATTCTGGAGACTGGAAAGTCTAAGAGCAAGGGACCAGCAGATCTGGTGTCTTGTGAGGGTTCACTTCCTGGTTTGCAGATGGTCATCTTCTCATTGTATTCTCAATGAACTTGCCAGTGGTGTGAGTGTGCCATCTTGGAGGCAGATCCTTAGCTCCCAGACAAGGCTTCTTATGGTTGCAGAGAGAGACAAAGCAAGCTCTCTTGTGTCTTTTTACAAGGGTATTAATCCCATTCATGAGAGCTCCACCCTCATGACCTAATTACCTCCCAAAGGCCCCACCTCCTAATATTGAGGATTAGAATTTCAACATATGAATTTTAGAGGGCCAGAAACATTCAGTCCATAGCAACTGCCTTCAGCCAGAATTTTTGTGGCTATCCTGTGAATCATGGGATGTTCAGCAGCATCTGTGGTCTCTCCCCATAAGATGCCAGCAGTTACCAACACCCGAGTTGTGATAATCAAAATGTCTCTAGACATTGCCAAAAATCACTCCCAGTTGAGACCCACTGCCTTAGACGTGTGTGTGTGTGTGTGTGTGTGTGTGTGTGTGTGTGTGTACGCAGGTAGATACGCTGAGAGATTTATTCAATATTGATATAGAGATGAAAAGGCTAACATTAAACAAACCCTTCTTAGGCTAGTGAATTACATCTTTTAGTTTCTGTGCTTATGTTGAGGGTGGATGTCCCTGCCACAAAGACCAATCCACTGGCAGGTATTCAAGAAGGCATCTGGAAATAAGGGGCTAATAAAAGGCAAAGCTAACAAGGCTCCAACCAGATCAGCAAGTACCATATACATACATACCTGTATTATCATACCACGACACTGTTGGGAAATGATTTCTTCCCATTTCCCTAAAATGCTGTGAGCAAATCAAGGGTGAGAACCACCCTCTGGCACAGTTCCTAGAGCCTCATTGGTGTTCAGCAGTTTTTAATTGGCACCAAATGTGGGCACTACCCTACCCCATGTATGGCACTACCATACCTCAGGCATGGGGATAGGGTCACCCACTCTTTCTTCCACGCACAGCTCCCTGACTGCATGTGGCTCCACTCTTTAAACCTGTCTTAGGCTGTTGTTTTAGCCAGATTCTTTATGAAGTCCTTTTATTTTCTGTTCTCTTCTATTTGAGAATTAACTTTTCACTTGGTAAGGATCTAAGTATGTCCCAAATACACCCTGAGGTTAGCTGGATAAGGGAGTGTTAATAGTCCCGTGAGGAGCCTAGCTAGTAAGACAATGGTATTCTACAGGAGGAGATACTAGCAAACCCCATTCATCCACCACCACCATTGATAACCCCCCAATAGCTGACAGAAAAATTGTGTACCACACAGTTTCCAAAGGATAGCTGGGGCTGGGAGCTGTTGCTGGGAGGGAAAGAGGCACATTGCTCTCATAAAGCTTGACCAAAAATAAATACATATATATATGTACCTATATATACACACACACACACACATATATATATCTCATGGGACATTAGGGCTAGAAAGAACCCTGGAGGCTGTGTTCTCTAGCCCTTCTTTCTACAAATGAGAATAGCCTCCAATGCCCAGGGAGGTGTGTCTCCTCTGAGGTCAAACAGAATTTTGATAGCACAGCTCTGACAAGAACATTACCCTCTTGGCTCTGGATTCAGCTCCATTTCTACCTCACTGTGCTATCCCAGTTGGCAGATACAGCAACTTTAAGAGACATGCCTCTGAAAGAAGGACGAGCTCAACCCTCTTGCAGAGCTCTATCCCACCTCAGCCACCCCAGCCCACCCCCCAACCTTGACTCAGAGCGCAATGGCTCCTTGCATCCTTGGACAGTTTCTACTTGCATCTGCATCGATTAAACCTTGATCTCATTTATTATCTCAGGAAATGGTCTCAAGGTCACAGGGCTGGAAATTTAATTATGGTAGCAGTATATTAAGTGGCACATTTAAAGATGCTGAATTGTGGTAATTAATTTTTTGGATGGTGGTCTCGGAGGAACGGGTTTTCTCTACCCTGGGTGTTTGGCATCCATCATGGCCATTGAACTTGGCAGCTGTCTTTTAGCTTTAAACTGCCTCGTTATTCATCTTTTATGACTAGCCTTTAAAAACACTAGGCGCCGATACCCCCTTTTATTGTAATATATGTGTGTGATGGGAACGGAGCCATACTTCACCTTTGCTATAAAACATGAACCAAGGGTGCCAGCAGCTACCTAAGCTGGCCTCTAAATTGAGACAACAATTACCCTTCGCTGACATCTAGTGTCAAGGCATGAGATATAGCTGAAGCACTGAATCCATTGGCTTGGAAAACGTACGCTTCCCCAGTGATAAAGCCTGTCTCACCCACGAGGCTCCAGCCCCAGCGGGGAGGAAGGGAGCAGAGGGATTAACTTGGCCCTGACTATTGACTTTGCTATGGTTCTAGGTTATCCAAGGGGGCACCCGTCTGCCAAGGCCTTAAAGAGCTTGTAATGTTTAACAAAGGGACAGTCATTAAATGTGTTTGGTTCAAATATTAGGTTCAATGAGCCTGGGTAGCACTTAATAGAGAGGTGGAAAATATGAATTAAATTAGAGAGATTCATTAAAGAAATTGGCCTGGAGCCCAAGAATGACTGGTTGTCAGACAGAGCTGCCAGGAGTTAGGAGCTCATTCAGTGAGGGAAACTCAAACCAGGTTTAGGTTTTAAATTCCAGAATGCCACTATAAAATAGGTTTAAATATTGATCAGCCTTTGTGAAGAAAGGGATAGCCATAAAAACTGACTTGTGGGTAGAAATTCTTTTTCTCAGAAAGTCCGTGTCCTGGCCGGCCATGGTGGCTCACACCTGTAATCCCAGCACTTTAGGAGGCCAGGTGAATCACTTCAGGTCAGGAGTTTGAGACCAGCCATGGCCAACACAGCGAAACCCCGTCTCTACTAAAAATACAAAAATTAGCTGGGTGTGGTGGCACACACCCATAATACCAGCTACTAGGGAGGCTGAGGCAGGAGAATCGATTGAACCCAGAAGGTGGAGGTTGCAATGAGCTGAGACAGCACCACTGCACTCCAACGTGGGCAACAGAGTGAGACTCGGCCAAGAAGCAGAGAGAGAGAGAGAGAGAGAGAGAGAGAGGGAGAGAGAAAGGAAAGAAAGAGAGAAAGAAAACAAAAGAAAAGGAAAAGAAAAGAAAAGGGAAGGAAGGAAGGAAGGAAGGAAGGAAGGAAGGAAGGAAGGAAGGAAGGAAGGAAGGAAGGAAGGAAGGAAGGAAGGAAGCAAAGGAAGGAAAGGAAGGAAAGGAAGGAAGAAAGTCATGTCTATTGCCTCCAAAAGTGTAGGAGCACAGTGTTTATACACTTTGAAAGCTCAGAATCCCGGTTTCTCCCTTCTTCAGGTGGGGTCTGCCCTACCCTCCAGTCCAAGGTTTCTTACCCTGGGCACTACTGATATTTTGGCCTGGATGATTCTTGTCTGTGGAGGGTTGGGGGCTGTCCTGTGCGTTGTAGGATGTCTGCCAGTATCCCTGGCCTCTCATCACTAAATGCCAGTAGCCCCCTCCCCCAGTTGTGATAACCGAAAATGTCTTCAGATATTGTCAGCTATCCTCTGGAAAGTAAAATTGCTCCTGGTTGAGAACCACTGGTCTGTTCTAACCTCAGGAGGCAGGCTCAAACCTCTAAGCTGACCTGCCAGCAGGGCCGTGCCTTGGCTGGAGAGGGCAGCGTTGGCCCAGCAGGTCTGAGCTGCCCTCACAGCTGACCTGGTGACCACTCATGCCTGACTGTGACCTCCACTTGGTTTGCTGGCCAGTGTTTTGGACTTTGGCCTGCTTAACTCTCACTCTTGTCTTTGACCACAGCCCCAAGTCCTGATCATGAGCATCCTATGATCTCGTGACCTCATTTTGGTAGCACTTGTCCTATAACTGAGTCCTCACACCAGGTCATGGGTCTCCGCCACAGTCAATCAGACAATCAGCACGAGTCTCCTGCTGGGGATCCCACGGGAAACAAGGCCATCAGAAACTCTGCCGTCACAGAATCTACATGCTAGTGGTGAGAGATAGCCAATAAATACGTCAGTAAATACTCCATTTTCAGATGATGATAAGTGTGATGAAGAAAATAACTCAGGTAATTGGACAGAGTGCAGAGGGGAGGGTGGGCTACTCTAGCCATGGTCAGTAAAGGCCTTACTGAAGAAGTGAAGAGAACTAAAATGTGAACAATGAGAAGGTGGCCCTGAATATGGTGTTCCTGCCATTACAACAGGCTGTATTTTAAGAAGAAGAAACTTAGTAAGATTATAATATACATAAAGTGTCTAAATCTTAATGGTACATCTATATAAATATGCACACACACACACAACTACCACCCAGCTCATGATATTCAATGTTTCTATCATGGAAGGCCCATTTCTATACCTTCTTCCCTGACAGTACACACCCCCAGAGATAACTATTCTGACTTTGGTTGCCATTAATTCATTTTGTCAACAGGCTGCATTATATTTTATTGTGTTTTGTTTTTTCTAGGAAACCCAGGTAGATCTTCCATACCAACAACTTTTCACAAATTCTTTTAAGCCTCTAGTTCCTTATAAAGCTGAAAGGGGCCGCTACAGCTCCCCTGGGATACTAAAGGAACCGTTCATGATGGAACCCCCATCACCAAACCTCATCAGGTTAATCCAACCCTGGCTGATTCAGGGATGCCTGGAGGGGAAGAGATACAAGGGAAGACAGAATCTCTGTACTTTCATCCCTACCTGCTTCCTTCTTGTTTGCTGAACAAACACTCCTGCCAGAGAAAGCAGCAGAAAAACACTGGGTTCTGCCAAACCCCCGTTAATCAATGAGGCTGTAACAAATCACAGGATGAAGCCTATGACACATCAATTACACTAAAAACCAAGGGCATCTACGGGAATTGGCAATCAGGCGCAAGACCTGTGGGGTCACCCACACCCAGCCGCTGAGGCCCGAGGCCTGGACACTCTGCTGTTTCTTGGCCCAGCTGTGAGGTGATGGCTCAGAGGTAAGCGGGTGGCTGTAGGGTAAGAAATGTTTCATGCCCACAGTGGTCTGAGTGAAGATGCTAACTAAGGTCCACGTGGGTCATGCCTGGTGTATTCTTTAAGCCAATGCTGGTTTTTCACATAACTTAGTTAAAATGAAAATAAATGATCCAGAAATTGGAAAATTGCTTCTAAAACTGCCATTGATTAACTAGAAACTTGGCCAACTGAGTTGAAAACTTGGTGTCACAGTTTCTTTATCTGCTACACAGAGATTATAATACATGCATTACTACCTCGTTGAAGCATCGTCATACATAGATATATACACATATACATACACACACATATAGGTCAAGAGAGATGTAAATTTAGGGTTGATTATATTTATATATGAGTTGGTATTTATTTGTCATCCATTTGACAACCATTAAATGTTTCCACTATGTGGAAGGGCTTCATTTCCCTAAAGGAGCTCACAGTGCAGAAAAGAAGAGAGGCTGGAATTGGAAATGAGAAATCCACATGCAGGCGTCCAACAAAAACTACATACATTATAGTCCACCAAGCCGCGAGTTCCCCAAAGAATAGGCTCCCGTTGCATTGGTCTTTGAATTCCATGAAGCAGTCAGCGCTTGAGAACTGGAATGATTGGATTTCTTAGACTGATCTGGGGCAACGTTGTGTGAGGTGTAGTAGAACTCCTCAGCCCTTTGCCCATCTTGCTCCCTTTCCCCTTTACCCATTATCCTATTATTCCATGGACAAGAGAATGGAGCAGAGAAAAAGAAGAGGCAAGGAACAAAGTGAGCAGAAGTGAAAAGTTTACTAAATCCAGGAAAGTGTATTGTGACTGGTTCTGCCAGCACCATTCTCAGGGTCAAGCACCTGCTCAGGGTCTCACAGCCAGTTAATGAACCCAAACTAGCACTCAGGTCTTCTAGTTGCAGGCTGTTTCTTATTCACAGGAGATAGCTCACTAAATCAGAGTGCTTGGCTGCAAGCAACTGGTACCAATTTGGGCTGACACAGGAGGAAAAGAGTTTGTTAAAAAGATATTGCCAGGCAAAAATCACCAGTAGACACAAAAATTATGTGGTGAAAAGTATTAATTTATTTATTTAATTTTTAATTTTTGTTTTTTTTTTTTGAGATGGAGTTTAGACCTTGTTGCCCAGGCTGGAGTGCAATGGCACAATCTTGGCTCACTGCAACCTCTGCCTCTCAGATTCAAGCGATTCTCCTGCCTCAGCCACCCAAGTAGCTGGGACTACAGGCATGTGCCATCACGCCCAGCTAATTTTGTATTTTTAGTAGAGACGAGGTTTCTCCATGTTGGTCGGGCTGGTTTCAAACTCCCGACCTCAGGTGATCCGCCCTCCTCGGCCTCCCAAAGTGTTGGGATTACAGGCATGAGCCACTGAGCCCAGTTGAAAAGTAGTTAAAGAAAAAGATATTCACAGATGGCAAAGCACAGATTACGTACTACAAGATTACCTGCAAAAACGAAAAATCTACATTTACAGTGGAGAAATCTGGCAGTGATCATCCTAACCAAGTGGCCAAACATAATACCACCAAGAGTGGAGCCCCCGCCAGTAATGTGATGGGTATTCATACAAGACCACTTACGAAATATGCCTTCCAAAAAAATGTTAACTTGAATTTAATCAGGCGTCTAGCCCTCATTTAAGATTTACAGGAAATACAGGGAGAGTGATGAATAAATTAAACAACACCACAAGGAAGCTATTAATCAGGAATGTAGCACAGCCTATGACACAACTGTTTTACCCTTCAAAAAGTCAACGTCATGAATGAATTGTTCAAAGAAAGACTGCAGACAAAAAGAAAATAAACTGCAGTCGTGAACCTGGATCAGATCCTGCTTTGAAAAGAATAGTTATAAAAGTTATTCTCCAACTGGAGGAATTTATATATGGGTTGTACTCCAGAGAATATTATGATATTGATGATTTTCTTAGGTTTGCTAACAGTATCGTGATTTTGTTAGAGATTACACTTACTTTTAGGAGATGTATTCTGAAGTATTTAGGAGCTGAGTGTCAGGAGGTCAACAACTTTCAAGTAGTATAGCAAAAATAAGAATAAAATTAGAAATATACACACACAAGCAGTGAGGGATACAGTAAATATAGTAAAAGGTTCCGATTGTTGAAGCTAGGTAGAGATAATACACGTGTTCAACAGAGGAGTGGGGAAAAATACTGAGTAACTTAGATAACTGGACAAAGGATTGCAGGACCAGTGCAGAGGCTCAGCCTTCAGGAGCAAGGCCTAAATCACTCTGCACAAATGGCCAGGTGAAAGCATGGCATTGCTACCCTGACCACCTGAGGGTGCTGCCTCTCCTGTGTCCCCAGTGCCGCTTCTGCCTTGAAACCACTGGGGTAGATACCTCTGTTGCCTCTGCTGCACCAAATGCTAGACAGCTGTATCATCCCCTCCACCAGCAATTATGGAAACCCTGTGCAAAGCCTTTTTCTCCAGCGGCTAAGATGAATCAAAGCCTCCTGCTGATACATCTGATTATGGGAGCCTAATCAGATGTGGGGTTTGGCAACATGGCCAAAACCCATCTCTACAGAAAATACAAAAAATTTACCGGGCATGGTGATGCACGCCTGTGGTCCCAGCTACTAAGGAGGCTGAGGTGGGAGGATGGTTTGAACCTAGGAGGTGGAGGTTGTAGTGGGCTGAGATCATGCCACTGCACTCCAGTCTGGGAAACAGAGGCAGACCCTGTCTCAAAAAATACATATATATATTTTTTTCAGTTTCATAAGTTGCATATCTTTAATGTTGAGTCTCAGGTATGGAAGTTTACTTGTGAGCCAACTGTGGGATTTATTTATTTGGGCATATTGCCTTGTTTGATTATGCTACTCTCTTGTTTTCTTTTAAAACGCTTGGAGGCCTTCAGGCATAGATGTCCATAAATTGAAATGCATTATGAGACCAGGCATGGTAGCTCATAGCTGCAATCCCAGCACTTTGGGAGGCCAAGGCTGTAGGATCACTTGAGGTCTGGAGTTCAAGACCACCCTGGCCAACAGGGTGAAACCCTGTCTCTACTAAAAATGCAAAAATTGGCCTGGCATGGCAGTGCACATCTTTAGTCCCAGCTACTAGAGAAGCTGAGGCAGGAGAATCACTTGAACCTGGGAGGTGGAGGTTGCAGTGAGCTGAGATCGTGCCACTGCACTCCAGCCTGAGCAACAGAGTGAGACTCTATCTCAAAAAAAAAGAAAAAGAAAAGAAAAGAAAAAGAAACACATCATGATTATTATTGTTCACAATGTTTCAAAAATAAACTCTTTCATCAGAATGCATAATCAAGACATCACATAGGGGCAATTTTTAAAAACACTTTATGTTTTATCCATTGAAAGTCTGAGGTTGATAGTGAAACTCTCCTGGCAGTTGGTGAGAGATTCAAACACAACTGAATTCATATTTACCATGACTGAATATTAATATCCATTAGCACATTTTCTATTGATAAATTCAGAAAGGGAATTCATGGTGCTCTCTCAGGGAGTGTTGGAAGGTAGCTTTGACCCCGTCATTTGTCATCATTATAGGGAAGAGCTACGGCCCACAACTTATCATTTGTTTGTGGCAGTAAATACAGCAAAGAAGACATGCGGGGTGGCACGGTGAGGCTGCCGGCCCTCCTTCATGTTTCCCGTTTAGGAGTTTGCAACACTCCAGATATTCAAGCCACATGCCTAGGAGGCATCTTTGATACTTTTCTCTCCCTCACTACCACCCCCAATACCCAATCCACCTCTAGTCCTTAACTCTTAAATATCTCTTAAATCCCCTCGCTTATCTTGATTTCCTTCATTGCCAATCCTCATGCAAGCTACCATCGTATTTCCCCTGCACTGCAGCAGCCTTCAACTGACCTCCTTATGACAATAGTGCCCCAGTTCCATCTGTTCTTCATCTGCAGCTTGAGAGATCTCCTTAAAGTGCAAAACCAGACTGGATATTTCGTTGCTTTCATCTCCCTACCACTAGCCACCAACCTAAAAGTTACATTTACAATACAATCCAAAATCTTTAGCATGGCCTATATGGCTTTGTAGACTATAGCTCCCCCACCTCATCTGCTTTCCAGCCTTATCCAGCGCCTCTTGTTCAGGGATCCAGCTATATCAACTTTGTCTAAGCATTTGCTATGCTCCAAGCTCCTTCTCCCCTCTAAGTCTTTATACCTCTACTTGGTACTCGTCCTTTTCCCACTGATACTCACTCTTGAGTAATGCTCCCCACAAACTA
This sequence comes from Macaca nemestrina, assembly GCF_043159975.1. Lineage (NCBI taxonomy): Eukaryota > Metazoa > Chordata > Mammalia > Primates > Cercopithecidae > Macaca > Macaca nemestrina. The sequence goes on from NC_092131.1 coordinate 142,398,763, forward strand.
GATATCTTAGTTCATTTTATGCAGCCATAACAAAATACCTTAGACTGGGTAATTAATGAAGAACAGATATTTATTTCTTACAGTTCTAGGGGCTGGGAAGTCCAAGATTGAGGGGCTTTCATCTGGTGAGGACCTTCCTGCTGCATCATTCCATGGTGGAAGGCAGAAGGACAAAAGAGTACAAGCGGGCAAGAGAGTGCAAGCGAGCAAGAGAGGGTCAAACTCACTTTTATAACAAACCCACTCTCACAATAACAAGCCCTAATCCCCTCTTAAAAGTCATGAGACTCAATTACTTCCTAAAGTTCTCACCTCTCAACACCGATGCATTAGGGATTAAGTTTCCAACATGTGAACTTTGGGAGACACATTTAAACCATACCGCTAGATGTGTTCTGTGCTCTCATAGCACCCTCTGTCTGTCTTTTTTTCATCTATCACAGTTTGGAATTGCACATATATTGGTGCAATGTTTTTCTATTATCCCCACTAGACTGGCAACACCTTGAAGGCAAAAACACCTTTGTGTCCTCAGTTCATAGCACAAAGCCTAGACATATAAGGTGCTAAGTAAATACTTGCTGAATTAAAAACATGTGAACAAATAAATGGATGTAAGTGACTACGTTCTTGTCAGACAGGGGTGAGAAACCCACAAAACATTCAGATGGCACCATGTGTTGGACATTGTTTTTGAACCAGGGCCATGAATGCTGGCTGATCTCATCTCCTTTCCCCAGATGAGAGGCTGGGCTGATCAGTTCACATCCAGATAAGTTCAAAGATTTGAAAGGCATATCTGAGGAGCAATGAAAACTGACTTGCAGAACTTGCTGAGATCTCAATCCAAACTTAGATTTCCATGATTGAAATTCTCATAGCCACCTCCCCTGAATTGCATTCAACTTTTCAAAATGAGATTTTATGGGAACTGATTGTCATTAGATAAATGGGTGACTTCACTAATGTATAATACAATTTTCAATTACAGCATATGTATAATAATTTACATTTCTTGTTTGATGGTGTGATATTTATGTGACATATTCTGAATGAGACCCGGCTGCTGTTTACATAATGATCTTGCTTTTCTCTTAGAGAATATCTCGTTTTCAATTTTCTTTTTGTGCAGCAAGGTATTGTCATTCCAAGATAAACATTGTATATTATAGAATGTGCAGGTGAGAAACATCAATAAAGTAATAATTTAGATGGGTTTTAATAATTTTTATATATACCACTGAATTAGGTAATAGAGTGGTTCACCTTTCATAAAATGTTGGAATAAAAAGGTCCCTAAAATTATAGTAAATTTTTTGTGATCTACTGGCTCTATGATCACCCTTGCGGCAAAGTGCCATTGAATAGCAAAAATCAATATTTTATTGAATATATTTTAGCATTAACATAATATTTGTTGCCAGAATGCTGCTTTGAAGCTGGAACGATATCACTGGGATATGTCTTTTTTCTGACCTTTAAGACTAGGTCTACATGAAACAAAGGTTTTTATGCATTTAACCCCAAATGTCATTCTTCGATTTCTGGCTAGAGATGGTTGATGGATAAGAGATAAAATAACTCCCAATCAAGAGCTTTCCAGGCCGGGCACAGTGGCTCATGCCTGTAATCCCAGCACTTTGGGAGGCTGAGGCAGGCAGATCACTTTAGGTCAGGCGTTCAAGACCAGCCAGGCCAACATGGCAAAACCTCGTCTCTACAAAAAATACAAAAATTAGCCAGGCGTGGTGGCAGGCGCCTGTAATCCCAGTGACTCAGGAGGCTGAGACAGGAGAATCACCGGAACCCAGGAGGTGGAGGTTGCAATGAGCCGGCATCGTGCCACTGCACTCCGGCCTGTGTGACAGAGGAGACTCCGTCTCCGAAAAAAAGAGAGCTTTCCAGATAGAAAACTCTTCTTAAAATAGCAAGCTGCGGGATAGGGAAGAAGAGCACAAAGGAGCCAAGTAGCAGGCTCTAGTACCCATGGTTTTGAACCTAAGGAACCACATTTGCACAGAGAGAAAGGCCAAGCAGGTACCTGCAGCCCTTCACCCTGCTTCAGCCAGAGCAGCTCTCCTTTTAGCCATTTTTATATTGGTGTTCCCAGTAAGAATTCATTTAAAAAGGAGAAGCGGCTATTTTAAAAACTTTGCAAAAACACTTAATGGTGAAAAGAGCACTGTTCTAGAACTCAGCCCTCTGAGCTCCATTTCCCCATTTATAAAATGAAGAGTTTGTATCTGACAGTCTCTAGCATTCACCTATTCCGCAATTCATACTGCCTTATTCCAGGCCAAATGCTAGTGTAGACATGGCTATTATTTGGCATAACAACCTAATTATGCCATGTTATCAAACTGCATGCTTGCCTCCCTTTTAACGTAACAAAAGATGTAAAACATCCAGGCATGGAACCAGCAATATATCAATGGCACTGGCTTCAGATATAAAATGCTCTCTTTAACATGGATCGCTGGAAAATATTCAAACAGTCCTCATAGTTTCTAGAGTACAGGGTGAAATACCATACATTTCTCAAGATACATCTGCATTCAAATTAGCCCAACACTATATTAAGTTACAAATAAACCTACAATTTTACCATAATTAAGAAACATTTCAGAGTAATTTCAGATGGTGTTCTGCTTATAAGTTATTCTAGCAGTAAGCAATTTGTTGAGTTTCTCCTCTCTGCAAATAAAACTCCTCAGCTAAATAAATTATGGGAAAGTTTAAAAATCAAATAAACAGCCATTAAAATAATATAAATATATAGTTGTTAGCATGGGAAAATGTACAAAATATATTAAGTGAAAAATCCATTAACAAAGCGGCATATACAATAGTATTTCATTTTGGGGAAAAAAAATTGCATGTACATGTAAGCACATAGCAAAAAGCTTTGGGCCAGACAGGGTGGCTTACACCTATAATCCCAGCACTTGGGGAGGCTGAGGCAGGAAGATCACTTGAGGCCAGGAGTTTGAAACCAGCTTGGGCAACATAGCAAGACCCCATCTCTCCAAAAAATAAAACAATAAAAAATTAGCTAGGCCTGGTAGTACAGGCCCACAGTCCTAGCTACTTGCAAGGCCAATGTGGGAGGGTCTTCTGAGCCCAAAAGGTTGAGATTGAAGTGAGCCATGATCATGCCACTGCATTCCAAACTGGGCAACAGAGCCAGAGCAAGACCCTGTCTCAAAATAAAAGAAAAAAGAAAACAATCTGAAAGAAAGCCATGGTTATCTCTGGATAGCAGGATACTCAGTGATTATGATTTCCTTCTTTGTTACCTTCTAGTGTTCTGAAATTTTTAGCAAGTTTCTTGAAATTGGCATGGGAAAGGCAATTTTGGAAGCAAGAAACCTCACTAGTTTCTTGTTCTCATATATTGTTTTTAAAATATACAAATGACGGCCTCTTAGAAATAGTGTTCTATCAAGAATCAGCCAGCTTTCCCTGTAAAGGGCTAGATGGTAAATATTTTAGACTTCTGGACTTTACATCCTTCTGCAAATGATATGGTTAGCTAAGCTTTATGTGCCCACCCAAATCTCATCTTGAATTATAATCCCCATAATCTCCACCTGTCAAGGGAGAGACCAGGTGGTGGTAATTGAATCTGTTCTCGTGATAGTGAGTGAGTTTTCATGAGGTCTGATGGTTTTATAAGTGTTTGGTAGTTCCTCCTGCCTTCATTCTCCCTCCAGGCGTCTTGTGAAGAAGGTGTCTTGCTTCCCCTTCACGTTACACCATAATTGTAAGTTTCCTGAGGCCTCCCAGCCGTGCATAAATGTGAGTCAATGAAATCTCTTTTCTTTATAAATTACCCAGTCTCAGGTAGTTCTTTCTAGCAGTGTGAAAACAGACTAATAAAGTAACCATTCAGCTTTGCCATTATAGCATAAAGGCAGCCATAGACAATAGGTAAATGAATGTGCGTGACTGTGTCTCCGTAAAACTCTGCAAAAATAGGAGGCAGTCCACGAATCAGAGTTTTCCAGCCCCTAGAATAGTAGAAGGAGCCTTGGCCACAGACAGACAAGGGTCTTAATCCTTGCTCCACGGCATGTAGCTGCACAATGACCAGGAAACATGGTTTCCTTGTATGTGCGATGGGAAGAACACCTCCCACCGTGAAGGATTGTGTGAGAAAGTCCATCTCACAAAACAGTGTACATAATTATTGTGTCCTGCCTTCTTTTTATAGCACAACTGGGGAAAAAAGTGAAGTGTGTTAAATAAAATAAGATTTAAACGCAGACTAAATTCTAATGCTGGGATTACAGGCATGCACCACCACGCCTGGCTAATTTTTGTATTTTTAATAGAGACAGGGTTTCACAATGTTGGCCAGGCTGGTCTTGAACTCCCGACCTCAGGTGATCCACCCGCCTCGGCCTCCCAAAGTGCTGGGATTACAGGCATGAGCTACTGTGCCCGGCCTTAAATATATTTCTTAAATATAAAATTCAAATCCAAAATACAGTGATTTGTGCATATTCCTTTTTGTTTCCAGGGAAATAAAGTCTATAATAGGCAGATAGCCCTCTTCAAATAAAAAAGTCCAGTGGGTCCAGGAGGGATGAAATTGGAATCCAGCCTCTGCTCCAACTATTATAGAACACTTCTGACATAGTCTGTAAAATTAATTCAGATGGTTTGCCAAAGCCACCAGTCTTAATTAATGACTTACTATAACCTCCACTTTTATTAGGTGTATATTTCTAGTATATTGGCATGTATATTAATACTGGCCTGTGAATAAACTGACAGTTCTTAAATGATATGAGATAAACTTATTTTCTTACGAGGAATTCACTTTTGCCTTGAACTTATAGTAAAATGATTATTAGTTCAGTAAATTATGACTTCAATTTTTTTATCCCTTTGCAATAGAAAGGCTGTCCATATTTCTTTTCTTGATGATGCTTTGGATGAGTCTTTTTAGTTATTCTTGTGCTCTAGCAAGTAGGACTCTTAGCTTTATAGCCATAAACTTTCCAAGTGGAAAAACATTCACTAAGGGTCGGCTAGTTTTCTTTTTTTAGTAATATCCCACCCTGGTTTAACAACATTCCACAATATTCCTAATATTTTGAAGGATGTATTAATTATATGTATACACACACATATATCACAGCAACGTTTATTAGAATCTTCTGTAACTTGCAATAAAATGCATATAGTACATTTAGATGGAGATAAGATATCAATAAAATAAACAATGTGGGTCTTACAGCAACAAAAAATAGCTGGACAGTCCACTGTCCAATTTGAAACAATTTGCATCATTCCCCAAAAAGGGGGCACCAGGTGTGCTATGGTTTTTATCTGTGTATTTCACAGGCAAGGTCTGGTTGAGATGTGGTGGTAGAAGCAAAAAGTGTTCAGTTACTGCTCAATTACCAAATGTCCTAGCCATTTTTTTCTCCCAAATCCTTGCCTTTTTGAAAGGTAAACTTTGAAATTAATATGTCACTCAAAGTCACCGTGAGGATTACATAAGGAGCTAAAATTTTTCATCTGAAGTCAACCCAGACAGTCTAATCCAGGCTACAGTAAGTAAGAAGCCAACTTCTTAGGGCTTACATTGTATTTAAAGGTTATTCTCAAACATAATTAAAGGCTATGGTTTTCCCATAGAGCTGATAAAGGGTAGTTGGTATTTATTTCCTAGTTGAAGTGGCGCCACCATGTGGCAATAGAATCACACAGTTTACAATTCGCTCAACCGGGTGGCTTCAAAATTAGTTGTTTTACTTTTTTTCATTTGAGAACATTTGTATTATTTTAAATGTGCATAAAGAGTGATTCAAGCCTGAGTGTGGTAGCTCACGCCTGTAATCCCAACACTTTGGGAAGCCAAAGCGGGTGGATCACCTGAGGTCAGGAGTTCGAGACCAGCCTGGTCAACATGGTAAAACCCCCATCTCTACTAAAAACACAATATTTAGCTGGGCATGGTAGCACGTGCCTGTAATCCCAGCTACTTGGGAAGCTGAAACAGGAGAATCGCTTGAACCCGGGAGACGGACATCACAGTGAGCCAAGATGTGCGCCACTGCACTCCAACCTCGGTGACTGAGCTAGACTCGGTCTCAAAAAAAAAAAAAAATTATTCAATTTATACATTTTTATTATGTGATTTCAAATTACCATATTCAAGTTCACATAAAATATGAATGTGTCGGCCCGGCGAGGTGGCTCACGCCTGTAATCCCAGCACTTTGGGAGGCTGAGGCGGGCAGATCACGAGGTCAGGAGATCGAGACCAACCTGGCTAACACGGTGAGACCCCTCTCTACTAAAAATACAAAAAATTAGCTGGGTATGGTGGCGGGCGCCTGTAGTCTCAGCTAATTGGGAGGCTGAGGCAGGAGAATGGTGTGAACCGGTTATGCAGAGCTCGCAGTCAGCCAAGATTGCACCACTGCACTCCAGCCTGGTCTACAGTGCGAGACTCCGTCTCAAAAAAAAAAAAAAAAGGTACACACACATACACATATATGTATATGAATGTGTTGTGTTTTTGTACAGCAGCATGCATAGTGCTTAAGAGAATGCACTTTGGAGCCAGTTAGGCTAAGTTCAAATTCCAGCTCTGCTACTTACTCTGTGTAGAATATTGAGCAAAGTACCCAACTCTTCCAAGTCTCAGTTTTCTTATCTGTAAATGGAGGCAGCAGTAATGTACCTATCCTGATGGATTCTTACGAGATTAAGCAAATTAACTCATATAAACTCATATTAACTCATATAAGCAAATTAACTCATAAAACACTTAGAACAGTGTTCTAAACACTTACTCTAAAACATAGAGTAAGCCATCTCCAAGTTATCATTATTACTTTTTTATTATTAGTTTGAAGAGACTTTGATCATTCATCTGATCCACCTTTCTAAATCCTTTCCGGGTTCAGTCTAAGCCAACTTATGAGAGATATACATCAGCAACCAAGCTACAGTCATAGACAGCAGCTACATTTTACAGTTTAAAAGCTAGTACTATATTTTGAGAGGATCGTTTTAAAAGAAATCAAAATAACTTCAATGCCTTTGTGTCAGATTACATCACGTTAATGCTCAGTTATAAATGACCAATCAGCATTTTGACAATACCGATGAAATTTATTCTTCTAGACAGGTGATATGGTTTGGGTGTGTCCCCACCCAAATCTCATCTTGAATTGTAACTCCCACAATTCCCATGTGTTGTAGGAGGAACCCGGTGGGAGGTGATTGAATTATGGGGGTACATCTTTCCTGCACTGTTCTCGTGATAGTGAATAAGTGTCACAAGATCTGGTGGTTTTAAAAAGGGGAATTTCCCTGCACAAGCGCTCTTCTCTTATCTGCTGCCATGTGAGACATGCCTTTCACCATCTGTCATGATTGTGAGGCCTCCCCAGCCACATGGAACTGTAAGCCCAATAGACCTCTTTCTTTTATAAATCGCGCAGTCTCAGGTATGACTTTATCAGCAGCATGAAAATGAACTAATAAAGTAAATTGGTACCAGTAGAGTGGGGCATTGCTGGAAAGATACGAAAAAATGTGGAAGCAACTTTGGAACTGGGTAACAGGCAGAGGTTGGAACAGTTTGGAGGGCTCAGAAGAAGACAGGAAAATATGGGAAAGTTTGGAACTTCCTAGAGATTTGTTGAATGGCTTTAACAAAAATGCTGACGGTGATATGAAAAATATGGTCCAAGCTGAGGTGGTCTCAGATGGAAATGAGGAACTTGTTGGGAGGTGGAGCAAAGGTGACTCTTGCTATGTTTTAGTAAAGAGACTGGCAGCATTTTGCCCCTGCCATAGAGATTTGTGGAACTTTGAACTTGAGAGAGATGATTTAGGGTATCTGGCAGAAGAAATTTCTAAGCAGCAAAGCATTCAGGATGTGACTTGGATGCTGTTAAGGGCACTCAGTTTTAAAAGGGAAACAAAGCATAAAAGTTTGGAAAATGTGCAGCCTAACTGCGATAGAAAATGAAATTCTATTTTCTGAGGTGAAATTCAAGTCAACTGCAGAAATTTGCATAAGTAATGAGGAGCCAAATGTTAATCCTCAAGACAATGGGGAAAGTGTCTCCAGGGCATATCAGAGGTCTTCATGGCAGCCCCTCAAGAGGCCTAGGAGGCCTAGGAGGAAAAAGTGGTTTCATGGGTTGGGCCCAGGGTTCCCGTGCTGTGTGCAGCCTGGGGACTGGTGCCCTGTATCACAGCTGCTCCAACCATGGCTGAAAGGGGCCAACACAGAGCTTGGGCTGTGGCTTCAGAGGGTGCAAGCCCCAAGCCTTGGCAGCTTCCACATGGTGTTGAGCTTGTGAGTTCACAGAAGTCAAGAATTGAGGTTTGGGAACCTCTGTCTAGATTTCAAAAGATGTATGGAAATGCCTGGATGCCCAGGCAGAAGTTTGCTGCAGGGGTGGGGCTCTCATGGAGAACCTCTACTAGGGCAGTGCAGAAGGGAAATATGGATTTGGAGCCCCACCACAGAGATACTACTGGGGTACTGCCTAGTGGAACTGTGAGAAGAGGACCACCATCCTCCTGACCCCAGAATGGTAGATCTACCAACAGCTTGCACTGTGTGCCTGGAAAAGCCACAGACACTCAACACCAGCCTGTGAAAGCAGCCTGGAGGGAGGCTATATCCTGCCAAGCCACAGGGGCAGAGCTGCCAAAGACCATGGGAACCCACCTCTTGCATCAGCATGACCTGGATGTGAGACACGGAGTCAAAGGAGATCATTTTGGAGCTTTAAGATTTGACTGCCCTACTGGATTTCAGACTTGCATAGGGCCTGTAGTCCCTTTGTTTTGGCCAGTTTCTCCCATTTGAAATGCTATATTTACCCAATGCCTGTATCCCCATTGTATCTAGGAAGTAAGTAACTTACTTTTGATTTTACAGGCTCATAGGTAGAAGGGACTTGCCTTGTCTCAGATAGACGTTGAACTGTGGGCCTTTGAGTTAATGCTGAAATAACTTAAGACTTTGGCAGACTGTTGGGAAGGCATGATTGGTTTTGAAATGTGATGATATGAGATTTGGGAGGGGCCAGGGGTGGAATGATATGGTTTGGCTGTGTCCCCACCCAAATCTCATCTTGAATTGTAACTTCCATAATTCCTACATGTCATGGGAGGAACCCAGTGGGAGGTGATTGAATTATGGGGTCTAGTCTTTCCTGCACTGTTCTTATGGTAGTGAATAAGTCCCACAAGATCTGATGGTTTTAAAAAGGGGGATTTCCCTGCACAAGCTCTCTTCTCTTGTTTGCCACCATGTGAGACATGCCTTTCACCTTCTGCCATGATTGTGAGGCCTCCCCAGCCACATGGAACTGTAAGTCCAATATGTAAGTCTTTCTTTTGTAAATTGCGCAGTCTTGGGTATGTCTTGATCAGCAGCATGAAAATAGACTAATACAACAGGTGAATCTCAAATATTAATGTGCACGCAAATAACCAAAGGCTCTTGTTATAATGAAAATCCCAATTCGGTAGGTGTGGGTGGCTCCTGAGATTTCTGTATATCTTCCCAGCTCCCAAGTAATGCCAAATGCTGTTGGCCTACAGAACACACTTTGAGTAGCAAGGCTGTGAATCACTGAAATCTGTTTCCACTTTATTATTATCTTTCCCTGTCACTCAACAGAACATGGTAAGTTAATTGTAAGTCAGAGAAAAGCCATAGGAACCAAGATAATACTTTGCATAGTCTTCACATTTTCTTTTCTTTCTTTCTTTTCTTTTTTTTTTTTTTTTTTTTTTTTTTTTTGAGATAGAGCCTCATTCTCTCACCCAGGCTGGAGTGCAATGACACGATCTCTGCTCACTGCAACCTCAGCCTCCTGGGTTCAAGCGATTCTCCTGCCTCAGCCTCCTGAGTAACTGGGATTACAGGCATCCACCACCTCACCCAGCTAATTTTTTTGTATTTTTGGTAGAGACGGGGCTTTTCCACATTGGCCAGGTTGATCTTGAACTCCTGACCTCAGGTGATCTGCCCACCTCTGCCTCCCAAACTACTGGGATTACAGGCGTGAGTCACTGCGCCCGGCCAGTCTTTACATTTTCAAGACAATTTTACCATCATCTTTAATGAAAACAACGGCTGCAAATATAAGGGAATAATAAATGTCTACACACACTGGGAAAGCATATAAGGACCAAGTTTTATCATAGTTGTCACATTATACCATGCCAGAATGTCCAGAGAGTTGGAAAGAGTGTAGCTAACATTTGTGTAGAAATGCTTCATATGTGAAAGGCAGAAGGGACCGTGCACAGGCCACTTAACTGTACAACAGGGATCCCATCAGCCTTGGAGACCAACAAGGGTGTGACATCACATGAGACGTATATAAAAGAGCTTTCCAAACGACTTAAAAGTAAGTGAAAAGGTTTATTATTTGTGAAGCAATGTCAAAAGGATCATAACTTTAAAAACTTTGGGAATCTAGGTAAGCTTGTCTAAAATCAACTATAATAGCTGTGACCCAGGCAATAAAGATAGGTTTCTATTGTCAGAGATTATAAGATTTTAAAACAAAAACATAGTATCATGAAAATAAAAGCCAGAAGTTTCATGGGTAATCATTGGAAGATGCTGACAGCATCAATTTACACCATAAACAGTTTAAATAACTTTCTGAAGTTGGAAATATATTCTTAATAGCATCTGTGTGTCTTTTAAAAAATTGTGTCTTAGACCATTTTGTGCTGCCATAACAGATAATGGAGACTGGGAAATTTATAAAGAACAGAAATTTATTTCCTCTCAGTTCTGAAGGCCGGGAAGTTCTAGATCAAGGCTCCGTTAGGTTCAGCTGTCTGGTGAGAGCTGTTCTCTGTTTCTAAGACGGCACCTTGAAAATGACGTTTTCTAGAAGGGGGGGAATACTGTTTCTTCATATGGCAGAAGGTGGAAAGGGAAAAAGGACAAACTATCTCCATCAAGTCCTTTCATAACTGTATTAATCCATTCATGTAAACTGAGATAATTTGGATATTTGTTTCCTGTAAATCTCTTGTTGAATTATAATCCTCAGTTTTGGAGATGGGGCCTGGTGGGAGGTGTTTGGATCAGAGGCACAGAACCCTCATGGCTTGGTGCTGTCCTCATGATAATGAGTGAGTTTTCACGAGATCTGGTTGTTTAAGAGTGTCTGGCGGCTGGGCATGGTGGTTCACACCTGTAATTCCAGCACTCTAGGAGGCCGAGGTAGGTGGATCACCTGAGGTCAGGAGTTTGAGACCAGCCTGACCAACATGGCAAAACAGCCTGAACAACATGGCAAAACCCCATCTCTACTAAAAATACAAAAATTAGCTGGGTGTGGTGGCAGATGCCTGTAATTCCAGCTACTTGGGAAGCTGAGGCAGGAGAATCACTTGAACCGGGGAGGTGGAGGTTGCAGTGAGCCGAGATCACACCATTGCACTCCAGCCTGGGTGACAAGAGTGAAACTCCATCTCAAAATATAGGTAGGTAGGTAGGTAGGTAGGTAGGTAGGAAGGTAGGTAGGTAGGTAGGTAGGTAGGTAGGTAGATAGATAGATAGATAGATAGATAGATAGATAGATAGACAGACAGACAGACAGACAGACGATGGATAGATAGAAGTGTCTGGCACCTCCCCTCTCCCTTCTGCTCTGGCCATATGAAGTGCCTTCTCCCACTTCGCCTTCTTCCATAAGTTAAATCTCCCTGAGGCCTCCCCAGAAGCTAAGCAGATGCTGGTACCATTCTTCCTGTACAGCCTGCAGAACTTTGAGTCAATTAAATCTCTTCTCTTTATAAATTAGCCAGGCTCAGACATACAGCAATGTAATAACAGCCTAACACAAAGGCAGAAACCTCATGACGTCAGCACTTCCCAGAAGGCACCTCTCAACACTGTTGCGTCAGGGATTAAGTTTCCAACACATGAATTTGAGGGGACACATTCAGACTATGGCACTGTGTATGTGAAACCACGTTTTATATTAACTAAAATCACATCTTAGTAAGAGAAAAAATATATAAGCATGTATGCATAGAGGAAAATAGGAAGGTATACAATGACATATTGAGAACAATTAACTCTCATGGATGACTTTTATTTCCTTTTTGCTTAACTCCATTTTGTCCAAATTCCATAATCAATATGTGTTACTTTGGAATGGGGGGAGAAAAACCAAAAACAAATTTTATTCTATAAAAAGAATTATCACCTGAATGTGAATAAAGTACTTAAAACCTTACTATTTAGCAACTGAAAACCATTCTCGATAAGACTATAATTCATGACAGACCTTCCTACCCTTATTGCTATTGGCTGAAATTCCTGAAAATATAATTTTGTTCATTTTTAAAAAACAAATACCCCTGTAATCCCAGTACTTTGGGAGGCCAGCGCAGGAGGATCACCTGAGGTCAGGAGTTCGAAACCAGCCTGACCAGCATGATGAAACCCTGTCTCTACTAAAAATACAAAAAATTAGCCAGGCGTGGTGGCGGGCACCTGTAATCTCAGCTACTCGGGAGGCTGAGACAGGCGAATTGCTTGAACCTGGGAAGCAGAGGTTGCAGTGAACCAAGATCGCACCAGTGCACTCCAGCCTGGGCAACAAGAGTGAAACTGCGTTTTTTTAAAAAAAAAAAAAAGTACCAATATCCAAAATAGCACTTTAGTGTATTGAGAATTTCTCCTGCTAATAATTAATACTGTGGGCTCTCAGGGTTCTAAATTACTCAGAGGAAAATCTGAAACACAGAAAACCCCATTTTTTTTTTTGAAAACCTCGAGGCCCTTATGATGTCTGGCTGTGTTTCCATTTCAAGTGCACCTGGGCCTCCAAAACTGAATTTCTTAACTTTTTTGACTCTGGAAACATTTCCAAGGAGTATTTGCAAGAAACCCGCTTCAAATTGGAATCCTTCCGCTCGGGTACAATCATGCAAACAGCCGGCAGAATTTATTTAACCTTCAGCCAACTGCTCACCCAACTTGAAATTATTGATAGCCCATCAGCAATGATCAAGATGGAGAGGCTAAATGAAGAGGTGCTTTTTTTTACAAGAGAACCATTGAGCTGGTAACAGGACTTGAAATGCCGTGTCAGCTCAGCTTCCATGGTCAGGGAGCTCAGCTGCTGAAGGGAAATAAAACTGTTCAATTGAGGCCGCCCTCCAATCAGTCACAGGGGTAATGGTGTTTGGCTTCAGTCAGGTTGTATGTCAGCAAATATACATCTCTTAGACAGCCCCTAAGAGTGCCTTAAGATCATGCTTATTGTTTTATATAGATAGGGGTCGGGAGCTGATAAATGGTGGTCATAGGCCACCGAAATAAATTTTACCATGTTCAGCAGGTAAACTTAATCTCAATACTGGAGAATGAGAGAGCCATTTTGATAGAATATTCATTCCATTGACAGTGATGGGACATTTTTCCTCTGTTAATGTCCTGTGCAGATCCTATGAAAGTAGATATCCTCTTCTCCCCGTGCCCCAGCCCCCACTGTATGAGGCCCACTTGCAGGAAAGAGACACCAGATACGGTCTTAGTGATTCACTGCGACTGAACTTTAAAGACCGACTGTGGTTGACAGTGCTCTTCGAGGAAATGAACACACCACAGCACCACCCTGCTACGTGCAGTCAGAGTGACACGGGAATCAGATACAGAAATGAAAACTAGTGGCTGTTATGTGGAACGATTTCTGCACTATCCTTAGTCCAAAAAAGGATTGGAAGCAGCAATAAGAGGTCAATAAGTCATAGATGAGAAATGCATGGCACAAGGCTGCTACCTTCTCCCAAGCCACTGTCAAATACCAGCACTCAGCCACAGTACCCTTTCCCAGGGAATTCAGGTGAAGCTCAGAATCTCAACTAGTGTTTCAGGCACTCAGATTAAAAAGAATTTGTCCCCATCTCACTAAGTCCTTAAAATCTAGAAATCTGCCTTCTAGGAAATTTATTGAGTCCTCTAAAAGTTTCTAGAAAGGCAATTAGAAAGTTCCTTCAGTATTAGAGCCTGTGAAAAAACAGAGAATATGATATGATCCCTCAAAGACAATCTGTCTGGCTGCAAGAGATTTTTCTTAGGAATGATAAATGAGGCCCAGCAGAAACAGGACACTGTGCTATTCACTGGAGAAATGAGAAGACTTTTTCAAAGGATTGGATCCTCTTATCCCCAGGCCAAGAGTCAGCACGACTCATGAATCTGAATCAGGGTGCCCGCAAGAGCCCTTCAAGAGCCAATCGTTATTAGAGAGCCTTAGAAAGGTTGAAGGGGAATAAAGAAAAAGAAGTAGTATTAGAAGAATGTGACTTCATGCCTACATTATGGCAGATATACCTAAAGAAATCAACCCATTTGCCAATGACTACAGTCCTCTTAAGATCTGCTGTAGGAATAGGCACAATGGCTCACGCCTATAATCCTAGCACTTTGGGAGGTCAAGGCAGGAGGATCACTTGAGTCTAGGAGTTTGAGACCAGCCTGGGCAACATAGCAAGACCCCATCCCTACAAAAAAAAAAGAAAGCAAACAGTTTTTAAATAGCCAAATGTGGTGGCTAGGACACCCTTGATCTCTACTTGGGAGACTGAGATGGGAGGATCAGTTGAGCCCAAGAGGTCAAGGTTGCAGTGAGCTGTGTTTGCACCACTGCACTCCAACCTGGGTGACAACAGAGTGAGACCCTGTCTCCAAAATAAAACATCTGCTACAGCATATGGAACTTGTGTCATCTCCCTGGTCTGTTGTTTCTTTTATCAGACTCAAGAGCACCGAACACGGAACTAGATTTCTAAGGAATTACGACTTAGAGTTTGCTTGAGGATGAAACAAATAAACTGAATTATCATTTTCTTAATTTAGGAAAAGGAGATCTTTGTTTTAGTACCTTGTTCACCTTCCTGCTTTCCACTTCTTTGAAGGCAGAGCCACGCTCACGTATCTTGGTATCTTCAGAGCCTGGCATGGTGTCTCAGGGGTAGTGGATACCCAGTGCAGTAAAACCAGTGAATACATCATTCAGCACCCTGCTTCACTAAGAAGCCCTAAAGCAGTCTGCTGTCTGCATTTTTAAGCATAATGTACCTTAAGTAGGCCAATTACTGCATCCAGGCCAAAGTATGTATTTATACTAAGCCTATGGTCTCTTAAAAATAAAAAGTGACTAGACTGTCCTAGAATTTGGAAAAATCAAATTATAATATCTTGATTTACATTTGTTCTGTAAACACAAATCTTTTCTAATAATAAAAATGTACTATAAAGTGTTTTGACAAGAAAAATGTACTATGGGATGTAATGGAGAGGATGTTCTGAATTAGTGAAAATCTCAACTATAGACTTTTTAAAAATGCTTTTTAAATGTTTAAAGGATTGGGAGATTGGCTACATAGAAGCAGATTGAGCATTTGGGGAGGGGACTTTGGATGATGGGGTTAGGTACTTTTTAGTACTAACAAAATTTCTGTAAATTTGAAATTATTTCAAAGTAAAACATCAGGATCTAAAACAATATTGTTTTATGTAAACTATAATCCCACGTTGCAGAATTAGTGCATCACAAAATACATAATATGTACAGAAAAGTCAGAGAATATACATCAAAATATGGTTAACTACAAGTGAGACTGAGTCTACGTTCATCTACATCTATGTTTTTATCTATATTTTTATTTATCTGTACTTTCTAGTTGTTAAAAATTGGGTATGTATTCTCTTTGCAATGCCAATTTTTTTCTTTTTTTTTTTCACTGCAACCTCCGCCTCCCAGGTTCTAGGCAATTCTCCTGCCTTGGCCTCCAGAGTAGCTGGGATTACAGGTGCATGCCATCATGCCCGACTAATTTTGTATTTTTAGTAGAGACGGGGTTTCACCATGTTGGCCAGGCTGGTCTTGAACTCCTGACCTCAGGTGATCCATCCACTTCAGCCCCCCAAAGTGCTGGGATTACAGGTATAAGCCACTGCACTCAGCCAAAATTTTTGTTTTTTGGTGTATGTTCATGTACTAATTTCCAGGCTCAAAATAAGATTATATTATAAAACATATTTGTTTCATCTATAATTCAGTTAACATCTACAATATATAATGTACTTCTAAGTCACTGTAAGAATGCCTTCTATTTCTAAAATTTGGGAAATGATCATGTGTGGGAAATTTTATTTATCTTTTCCTGCTTATTAGATTACCTGCTGCTCATTGATTATATTCCTTTTTTTTTTTTTTTTTTTTTTTTGAGAGGGAGTCTCAGTCTCCCTCTGTGGCCCAGGCTGGACTGCAGTGGCGCCATCTTGGCTCACTGTAACCTCTGCCTCCCGAGTTCATGCCATTCTCCTGCCTCAGCCTCCCAAGTAGCTGCGACTACAGGCGCCCGCCACCTCACCCGGCTAATTTTTTGTATTTTTAGTTGACACGGGGTTTCACCATGTTAGCCAGGATGGTCTCGATCTCCTGACCTTGTGATCTACCCTCCTTGACCTCCCAAAGTGCTGGGATTACAGGCGTGAGCCACAGCTCCCGGCCGATCATATTCCTTTTTTAAAAAAAATCTATAATTGAATAGCTTCCTTTTTTTTTTTTTTTTTTTTTTTTTTTGAGACTGAGTCTCACTCTGTTGCCCAGGCTGGAGTGCAGTGGCGCCATCTCGGCTCACTGCAACCTCTGCCTTCCGGGTTCAAGTGATTCTCCTGCCTCAGCCTCCCAAGTAGCTGGGACTACAGGAATGTGCCACCATGCCCGGCTAATTTTTTGTATTTTTTTAGTAGAGATGGGGTTCCACCGTGTTAGCCAGGATGGTCTCCATCTGCTGACCTCGTGACCCGCCCGCCTCAGCCTCCCAAAGTGCTGGGATTATAGGCATGAGCCACGGCGCCCAGCTTTCCTTTCTAATTTTATAATAGAACCTTTAAAATAGATTAGCTCTTCTAATTACTCTTTATCTAAATATACAAATTATAAAATAATTGCCTTTTGCTCCTGCGGGTTTCAGCATCTTTTTATTGGTTTTCTTCATTTCGGATCATTTTATAATTATAAACTTTGTTTCAAAGAATAATTACAAATACTAACAAGACTGAAATAGTAATGGTCTCATTGTACACAATATCTCTTGTCTAGAAAACTCTTGCTAAAAGAATTTGAGATTCAAGTTAAATTATGTTCTTGAAATGAAATGTTTTCAACATTCTTATCATCTGTAAAGACAAAGCATTTATGTATTGACCTGGGGTCTCCCAATAAGGACCTTGAAAATGATGTTTGCAAGTTGTACCTAAAAAATGAGATTCTCCGTCAGATTTGGAGAAGTAAATTTATAATTATGGTCATTGTACACCTAATGTAGAGAACACAGTGTTGAAAATACACAGTAAGTGCAACTTTTTGCATGCAAACTTTAGAAAACATTGGGTCAGTTTACCTAAAAAAAAAAAAAAAAAATGAATAGTGGGTCTTGGCAATTATTCAAGCTTGGATGCATACACATATCTCCAATTAACTGAAACAGACATTCCCAGCATTCTTTGAGTGAAGAGGATATTCTTTAATCATGTCACTGTATTTTGGTAGGTTTTTTTTTTTTTAAATATGTTTTTGTTTTGTTTTGTTTTGTTTTTGAAACTGAGTCGCACTCTATCCCCAGGCTGGAGTGCAGTGGCACGATCTCGGCTCACTGCAACCTCTGCCTCCTGAGTTTAAGCAATTCTGGTGCCTCAATCTGCCAAATAGCTGGGACTACAGGCGTGCACCACCACGCCCGGCTAATTTCTGTATTCTTAACAGAGATGGGGTTTCACTATGTTGGCCAGGCTGGTCTCAAACTCCTGACCTCGAGTGATCCACCTATGTCAGCCCCACAAAGTGCTAGGATTACAGGCATGAGCCACCACGCCCGGCCGTGGTAGGTATTTTTGACTATGTAAGTCAGAATGTTATGTCATGGGATCAGAACTGAGGCAGAGATATAGAATTCTCATATTCACTTCCACAGCACAGTCTACCTTACTTATCAGATATATAAAAGAGAATCAGTATTCCACCTTGGATGGTATATTGATTGAGCTTAGCTTATAAAAATTAAGTTTCACGGCTAGGTGCAGCGGCTCACGCCTGAATCCCAGCACTTTGGAAGGACGAGGTGGGCGGATCACCTGAGGTCAGGAGTTCGAGACCATCCTGGCCAACATAGTGAAACTCCATCTCTAGCAAAAATATAAAAAATTAGCCGGGCCTGTTGGCACCTGCCTGTAATCCCAGCTACTCAGGAGGCTGCGGCAGGAGAATTGCTTGAAACCAGGAGATGGAGGTTGCAGTGAACCAAGATCGCACCACTGTACTCCAGCCTGGGCAACAGACTCTGTCTCAAAAAAAAACAAGTTTTACAATATATATAGGTTCATAATTCAGTAACACCTCAGCAACAGTATAGCTACTCCTCAAGCCAAAGTCTCAATCAGAAAAAAAGATGCTAGGTGAATCACACTAGTCTTACACATACCCAGGGCCATAACAAATCAAAACAGTTGAGTTGAAAAATTGTTCAAATGTAGAGTTATTTTATCTTCAAATATAGAAGCCTAACAGAAAATGACTTAAACAGAAGAATATTTACTATCTCACATAAAAAGAGGTTTAGAGCCATGCAGGGGTGCTCACGCCTGTAATCCCAGCACTTTGGGAGGCCAAGGCAGGTGGATCACGAGGTTAGACGATCGAGACCATCCATCCTGGCTAACACAGTGAAACCCTGTCTCTACTAAAAATACAAAAAATTATCTGGGCGTGGTGGCACATGCCTGTAGTCCTAGCTACTCGGGAGGCTGAGGCAGGAGAATCACTTGAACCTGGGAGGCGGAGGTTGCAGTGAGCTGAGATCGCACCACTGCACTTCAGCCTAGGTGACAGAGCGAGACTCCATGTCAAAAAAAAAAAAAAAAGTTTAGAGGTAGCAGCTACAGGGAGGGTACAGGGAAGGTTAATTCAGTAGCTCAACAATGACCTCAATGACCGAGACTCTTTCTGTCTTAGTGTTCAGTGATCTGTGTATTGTCTGTTATCCTCAGGCTTGTCCCCTCATTGTAGCAAGGTGGCTGCCATGGCTCAAGACATCACACAGCTCAAGACATCAAGTTATCACACAACCATGCCCAAAGGTAGAAAGGACAATGTTTCCTTTTATGTTTCTCTTTTAACTGAGGAGGAAAACTTTTCAGAGTACCTCACCAGCAGACTTACCCCTAAGGTCCATTGGCAAAGACTTACTGGGTCACAGGCCAATGCCTTCGCTGCCAGGACAAGTGCTGGCAAGCGTCTTTCTGACATTTCAGCCTCTCACATGAAAATCAGCTCTTCCAGCAAGAAAGAAACTGTGGGCTAGGCAGCCAACAGTGTCTACTCTAGTTTGTGCTTTTTAATCAGAGTATTGCTTTTTCTTTGTTTTGCTTTTTTTTTTTTTTTTTTTCTTGCTTTTTCTGAGAAGAAGTCTCACTCTGTAGCCCAGGCTGGAATGCAGTGGCACCATCTTGGCTCCTGGGTCCCAGTTCAAGCAATTCTCCTGCCTCAGCCTCCCGAGTAACTGGGATTACAGGCATGCACCACCATGCCCAGCTGATTTTAGTACAGACTAGGTTTCACCATGTTGGCCAGGCTGGTCTTGAACTCCTGACCTCATGATCCGCCCGCCTTGGCCTCCCAAAGTGCTGGCATTACAGGCGTGAGCCTCCAAACTCAGCCTTTGTTTTGCTTTTATACTGTGGGCGGGGGGGGGTGCTTTTTGTATAGCTTTAAGTAAACATTAAGTAGGGCTGTTGGTTGCAATTCATGTGCTTCTGAATATGGTGCATTTATGAGGCCTTGTTTCTATTTAACTTTGAAACTATAAAGAGGACGTTTGTTAGTGGTCTTCTGTGTTTTCAATGGGCTGAACACATCACTGGATTCCAGCACCTCTGTGCTGATATCCCACATTTACCCCTGGGACCCTATCCTTTCATGATGATAATTAGCATTTGTATAATACTTTATAATTGGAAAAGCTACCTAGTCATCTATTTTATCTTTTGAACCTTACTAGGCATATAAAAGTTGTATCCATTTACTTAAAGTGAGCCAGGACAGATGGGCAGGCATGAGACCTGGCATTCAGTGGGCCAGGTGGAAGTCAGATGGGTAAGCATTCAGCCTCTGGGAGCATCGTCCACAAACAGCTGGGCTACAGAAACTGACCTAAAGCTCAGAAAAGAGCTCTGGTCTCTGTAAGGAGGAAGACCAAGGATAAAATAATACTTTACTCTAAAAGAAAACTTCTCTAATAAGAAGATTAGCAAATGAGGATTTGGGAATCAGGACAAAGGTAGAAATCTACAAATAAAACCCAGCGCTCAAGGGTATACAAAAAAAAATCCAGCAAGTTCTCCATTAATTTTGATGAATGAATGAATGATACCAGAATTATTGTGCAGGTGATTTGATACTAACCCACTGAATGTCTGTTTAGAAGAACTTAGTTTTATTTCTAGGAACTGGGAGCTGGCTGGGTTCTATAATTAGAGATCAAATGTGCCATCTTGGAGTTGGAAGGAGGACTGAAGCTGACTGGGGCTTTATTTATTTTTTATATTTATTTTTATTTTTATTTTGAGATGGAATCTTACTCTGTTGCCCAGGCTGGAGTGCAGTGGCGCTATCATGGCTCACTGCAACCTCCACCTCCCGGGTTCAAGAGGTTCTGCTGCCTCAGCCTCCTAAGTAGCTGGAATTACAGGCGTGCACCACCACACCTGGTTAATTTTTGTATTTTTAGTGGAGACAGGGTTTCACCATGTTGGCCAGGCTGGTCTCAAACTCCTGACCGCAAGTGATCCACCCACCTCTGCCCCACAAAGTGCTGGGATTACAGGCATGAGCCACCACGCCCGGCCGGGGCTTTCTTTAATTGAAAGTTTACTGAGAGTAAGTTATTTGGGGAGATTCCTAATTATGCAGATTCTCAGCATTCTTCCCTAGAAACTCTGATTCAGGAGGTCTTGGGTACAGTACAGAAATTTTTGTCAAGCACCCAGGTGGTCCTGATGCTGTGGTAACCGGAATCATCTTACATTCCTAATTAAACAGTAAGCCACTTAGGACCAACAACATACCCTATACATGTCCCCCATAGATTCTAACTGTGACGTGAACGTTCAGTGTGCATGTTGATGGAAAAAGCCCCTATTTTAAAATAGTGAGGTCACTGGAATTGACCATTTAGGATGATCATAGACACCTGCTGAAGAATAGAAGACTATTAACAACCTCGATGCTAATTGACTATTAAGGTATTATACATTGTAGGGGAAACAGGTGGGCAAAACAGAGTCTGAATTTGAGGTAATTACAATCTAGTAGGGTAACAGATTTGTAGGGAAATAATTTAATACAAAGCAGAATTTGATGAGTGCTATGATATGAATAAAAATGCTCAGAGAGCCGTGCACGGTGGCTCACGCCTGTAATCCCAACACTTTGGGAGGCCGAGGCAGGCAGATCACCTGAGGTCAGGAGTTCAAGACCAGCCTGACCAACATGGAGAAACCCTGTCTCTACTAAAAATACAAAATTAGCTGGGCATGGTGGTGTGTGCCTGTAATCCCAGCTACTCGGGAGGCTGAGGCGTGAGAATCGCTTGAACCCAGAAGGCAGGAGGTTGCGGTGAGCCGAGGTCATGCCACTGTACTCCAGCGTGGGCAGCAAGAGCAAAACTCCGTCTCAAAGAAAAGAAAAGAAAAAAAGTAATGTTGTAAAATACCTAGCATATGGATGGCACTATTTATCAGCCTCTGATAAATAATCTGCCACTGCTGTGAGTAGTGATATACGTCTACTTGTTGCTTTTTCTCCAAACACTAGCATCTCTGTCTTTGGTAGAGATGTTTAGGTGTTACACCAAGTGGAGAAATAAAAATTGAAACATTGAACTTGTGAGTAAATGAGAAGTGGATTCCACACCTATCTTTATCTTCTGTAACCACTCCAGGCTGTGCCTTTTCAAGGTAACCCTCACCATAGGGAGCCTGCACCTGAGTGCCTTCCCCAAGGCACACAGAGTTAAGGATATATATCATCACAGTAGCCAGGGGATGTAGCTTTGTTTAAAGAGACCCCTGTGAATGCATCTGATAAAACTTCAGAACAGTATGTTTTAAAATAGGTAGTACAGACATAAATGCCCACGTATTGTCCAATGATCAGACTTTTAATTTTTAATGAAAATTTTTACTTTAAAAAATTTTTTTTAATTTTTACTTTTAATTTTTAATCAGATTTTTAATGAAGATGAATAATTCTAGTTGCTTCCACAATTCAAGATGTCCAAGACAGCTGAACTATTCAGTATTAGTTGGTATTTGTATTACTAAAGGAGTTACATTCCATCTACGTCAGAATTTTTTCCTACTGTGGGCTCCCATGAAACCTCACAAACACTTAAATCCCATTAGCACTACTCCCACTGGAGGGGGTACTGATTTAATTGGGAGTCAACACACATTTACACCTCTTTGGGAAAGAAAAAAATCTCAGGACCTGGGTATGATTAACAGAAAAGGCTCTTTATGGTCTATGAGGAATAATTAAGCTATAAATTTCGTCTTTGTTTGCCAAAAGAGGAATGCCTTTCTTAAAAAAGTACAATCCACTCTTTCCCCCCACCCAACTTTATCTGTCTAGATAAATATAATTAGGTAATAGATGATGATTTGTTAGCATTTTATTTCCTATGTTTGCAAGGGCATTAAGAGTGATCAAATAGCTCACAACAAATATGGTCAGTTTCTGATTCTCAGAGGCAAGAACGTGACTTTTGAGAATCAGATGGGCCAGGAGCAGGCATTTTTGCAAATTAACTCTTCCTGTATTCTGAACAGGATCAGAGAGGCTTTTGTCTTAGCTGATTTGCATGCACTAATTGCTAGTTCTGAGTAAATTCGGGGTGATCACCCACACAATTACATTCATAAATTAATATTTTTACTTCACAATTATTTACACACAGGAAGAAACAGTATAAATAATTTTAAAGCTGTGTCTACACTTTCATAATGAAGTGGTTAATTAAAGTAATGAGCTAGTTAATGACAGGCCCAAAAATTTGTCATGAAACATCCATATAAGGGAGAAATGTCTTTGCCTGAATAATTTTCATAATTGCCCCAACATTTGATTTCACTTTCTATGAAGAGAGATGTCCTAAATGACACTTTGGTTGTGAATCTGAATTATCCTTTGATTTCTCATGGACAGTATGGATGCCAAGGCTAACTGCCAAGGTAACAGAGGTATCACACAGGAGGGAGATAGCGCCATCTCAGAAGGACTGGACACAGGCAGACTCAGGCAAGTAGATGACAATGAATATATAGAAACAGAGGCTTAAGCTGGGTCTAAATAAGTCATGGACTGTCAGTACCCAAGGGCTTCCTTATCACACCCCCAGCCCAGGGAGACCATTCCAATTTTATTTATTTATTTATTTATTTATTTAGGATTTTATTCTTTTGTTTTTGTTTGTTCACTTGTTTTTTGGAGGAAAGGATTGGGTGGTGGTGTTTGGTTGGCTGGTTTTGAGATAGGGGTGTTGCTATGTTGCCCAGGCTGGTCTCAGAGTCCTGGGCTCAAACAATCCTCCTGCCTCAGCCTCCTGAGTAGCTAGGACTACAAGTACCACCACTGCACTGGCCTCCATTCCAGTTTTAGAGAACCTGTCCTTTTAGGGAGCTCTGACCCTTTGGTCCAACTGACCTCTAACCTTAACGTTAGAGACCAGATTCAGGGTGCCTGCAATAAACCCATAATCACCTGGGTTCGGGCAACCACTTCACTCATTTGGGAAAATATTCAGCTTATTTTCCTATTTCAGTGAATGGCACTATCATCCACCCATCTGTTCACAGTGTGACTCTAGAAAGCATCCTTGGTTCTTTGTTTTCTTTCATATTGGTCTGGGCCGCCATCATCTCTGACTTTAATCATTACAACAGCCTCCTCACTAGTCTCTTCTTTGCCTCCACCTTGCCTGTACCCCACCCAACTCCACTACTGATCCCCCAAAGATTATTTCCTATGCAGTAACCAGAATAAATATTTTTAAACGTGCATCATATCATGCCAATCTTCTGCTCAAAACCTTGCAATGGATGGGGCTGAAGCTGTCAAATACACCCCAGATCTGGAAGCATATAGAGATCAGGAGTTCAGCTTCTCTGAGATACCAGGGACTAAAGTGCCCAAGAAGAGGCAGGGGACTAGAGTCCTTCCAATTGTTTGAAACCATGACTATGGATGGAACTCCTCAAGGATGTTCAAGCTCAAGGATGCTTTGGTCCAGGGGTATGATTTACAAGATAATGAATATCAAGGGAGATAACAGGATGTATATATCACCTGTTGACTTGGACTTGATCCATTATCACCTTGAATATCATGAATATCCTCTAGGACTGGATCTAGGAACAACTGACACCAGACTGGGTTCTAGCCTGAGGCCTCTGGAGGAGATGATGTACAGGCAATTTTAAAATCACTGGACAGTAAGAGGAAAGTGCAGAGGAAAATAAAAACCTTCCACTCTAAATGAGTCTGAAAACCTAAATTCTAAACCACAAGAAGAAAATGAATTCTGGCCAGGTACAGTGGCTCATGCCTGTAATCCCAGCACTTTGGGAGGCCAAGGCAGGCAGATCACTTGAGGTCAGAAGTTTGAGACCAGCCTGGCCAACATAGTGAGACACTGTTGCTGCAAAAATACAAAAATTAGCTGGGCATGGTGGCACGTGCCTGTAGTCCCAGCTACTCGAGAGGCTGAAGCATGAGAATCACTTGAACCTGAGAGATGCAGGGGGCAGTGACCCAAGATTGTGCCACTACACTCCAGCCTGGGCAACAGAGTGAGACTCTGTCTCAAAAAAAGAAAAAAGAAAAAGAAAATAGAAAAGAAAGAAAGAAAACAAATTCTAAGAAAGAGAGCCAAACAAAACTATAATGGAAAGAGAAATTTGGCCGGACGCAGTGGCTCTTTCCTGTAATCCCAGCACTTTAGGAGGCTAAGTCAGGAGGATTACTTGAGGTCAGGAGTTCAAGATCAGCCTGTAGAGACAAGGTGAAACCTCGTCTCTACTAAATGCAAAAAATTAGCCTGGTGTGGTGGCACACACCTGTAATCCCAGCTACTTGGGAGGCTGAGGCAGGAGAATCCCTTGAACCGGGGAGGCAGAGGTTGCAGTAAGCAGAGATTGCACCATTGCACTCCAGCCTGGGCAACAAGAGCAAAACTCCATCTAAAAAAAAAAAAAAAAAAAAACCAAAAAAATCCTTATTTGGTTCAGGTGAGGACAACTAAGTGAGGGGTGGGGCAGACAAGCTGGTGTTGGCTATCCAAGCAGTGGCCTAGTATATCCTGTTTCTTCTGTAGTTTGCTGACCTAAGCCAATCTAAGGCACTTTGTCTTGGAAATGGACTACTGTATACATTATTTCCTTCATCCTTCAGTGTGGATGAAATCTGTGAATATGATGGGATATCGAAACCATGATTAGGTTATGGTCTATGGAATAGTTGACTCTAAGAAAGAGAGATTATCTTGGGTGGACATGACCTAGTCCAGTGAGCCCTTAAATGGGATTTGGCTCTCCTCAATGGATTAAGAGAGAGATCTGAAGCATGAGAAAAATTTTATGTGAGACAGATTTCCCATTGCCGCCTTTGAAGATGAAAGAGACCATGTGTCAAGGAATGAAGGTGACCTCAAGAAACTAAGAGTGTGTCTTAGTTGAGGGCCAGTAAGAAACAGGAACCTTGGTCCTATAACCACAATGAATTAAATTCTGCCACAACCACATAAACTTGGAAAAGAGTCCCAAGCTCCAGATGGGACCCCAGCCCAGTCAACATCTTGATTTTAGCTTTGTGAGACCCTTAGCAGAGAATGCAGCCACACTGTGCCCAGACTTTTGACCTACAGAACTGTGAACAAACAAATGAGTATTGTTTTAAGCCACTAAGCTTGTGTTAATTTGTTATGTGGTGACAGAAAACTGTTTTAAGTAGATTTGTTAAATGGCTATAATCAGGACTACTTGCAATAGAAAGGAATCTAAAAGACATAAAATCAGTTAAAAATGGCTATAGTAATTTAGGATGAGAAGATAAAGGCCTGAACTGAGGTACTGACAGCAGAATAGAATAATAAAAACTAGTAACAACTTATAAGAGTCCATTAGACTTGATATTCACAAAAAAAATGCAGGGACAATGATTAACTATGACTAACTTAATCATTGCTATAATGATGATTAACATAATTCCATGAAAATCAATCATGTACTTTCTTCTGCTATCTTTCTTGCTATCATCTTGGGTTACTATTGAAATATTCCATTTGACTTTTGCATGTATTTGTTCGCTTCTCAACTAGAAAACAAGCTCCTGGTGGACAGAATTACTTACATTTCACTAAATTCCCCATGGAATCAAGTGTCATAGATATGAAATAATTAAAGTACAACCTACTTTATTGCATATCTATTAGACTGGTTCAAGTGAAAACAAGCTGACAATATTAAGTGCTGACAAGGATGCAGAGTAACTGGAAATGTCGCTCATTGAGGAGGGAATAAAAAATGGGATAGCCACTTTGGAAAAGACTGACAGTTTGTTATGGAGTTAAATATACATCTACCATACAATCCAGAAATTTCACTCCTAGGTATTTACCCAAGAAAAACAAAGTTACAGATACACACAAAACCTTGTACTTAAATGTTTATAGCAGCTTTATGCATAATCATCAAAAACTTAACCCAAATATACATCAATTAATGGATAAATTATGATACATCCATACAATGGAATACTAGCAATAAAACAGAATCAACTACTGATACCTGCAACAACATGGATAAATCTCAAAAAGCATTATGCTAAGTGAAAAAGGCCAAACTAAAAAGACTGCATGCTGTATGGTTCCATTTATATGATATTGTCAAAATGGCAAAACTGTAAGAACAAAGAGTAGATCAGTGGTTGCCAGGGGCTGAGGGTAGGTGGTGGGTAAAAGGATTCTCAGGATAATGGAAATATTGGAAATATTGTCTGTCTTGATTGTAATGGTGATTACAAGACTGTACACATTTGTCAGTCAAGGAGCTGTATATCCAAACAGGGTGAATTTAATAGATAGAAATAATACCTTGATGTCTAACTTACGACATAAAAAAAAAAAAGAACTGGCTGGGCACGGTGGCTCACACCTGTAATCCCAGCACTTAGGGAGGCCCAGGCAGGTGGATCACCTGAGGTCAGGAGTTTAAGACTAGCCTGGCCAACAAGGTGAAACCAACAAGGTGAAACCTGGCCAACAAGGTGTGGTGGCGGGTGCTGTAATCCCATCTACTTGGGAGATTGGGGCAGGATAATCGCTTGAACCCAGGAGGCGGAGGTTGCAGTGAGCCGAGGTCATGCCATTGCACTCCAGCCTGGGCAACAAGGGCGAAACTCCGTCTCAAAAAAAAAAAAAAATCAAAAATTAAGCACTCTATAATAGTTTTAGTATCTATCTAGTGAAACAGGCCTCTGTCTAGATCTTCAGGGCTTTTCAAGGCTAGAGTCACAACATAGCATGTAATATCCTCCCTTCTCCTACCTGCCGACCCCCAACCTCTGCAAGAAATATATATGTATTGAATTAAGTAAAATAATTTATTTTTACCCAGAGAAATCTAACAAAATAACAACAATGGTTGTTTTAAACAGGAAAAGAAGAGGAGGGAATATTTATTTTTTTTATTTTTTTTATTTTTTTGAGCCAGAGTTTCACTCTGTTACTCAGGCTGGAGTGCCGTGGCATGATCTCGGCTCACTGCAACCTCCATCTCCCGGGTTCAAGTAATTCTCCTGCCTCAGCCTCCAGAGTAGCTGGGAATATAGGCGCCCGCCATCACGCCTGGCTAATTTTTGTATTTTTTGTAGAGACAGGGTTTTACCATGTTGGCCAGTTTGGTCTCAGACTCCTGACCTCAGGTGATCTGCCTGCCTGGGCCTCCCAAAGTGCTGGGATTACAGGTGTCAACCACTGCACCTGGCCAGAAATATTTCAAAAGGCAATGTTCAGGGTGATGAAGAGGTCTGCGGTAAGGAGGGCTTAACAAGCCCAGACAGCATATTTATGCAAATATGCACCAGGGCTTCCAGTTTGCTTTTGGCACCAACTGATAGCATCCTTTCCTCCTCTACTCTCTTTGATGCCATGTAGCAACCACTACTTAAATCCTAAAAAGTTTAGAACTCCAAACACAGAACTCTGGGCAATTTTACCTCTATTTTTCACATCCTAGAAAGGTTCTTGCCTACAGGTTAACATGGGTATCTGTGACAGGTCAAACCTTACGAAGGTCTGTGGCAGCATTCCCACGGTCGTCCTTCTTCTGATATAAAATGTAGATACAACTGGTGATTTCCTATTTATGTTTGACCTGACTTGAATGTTATCTCTGCATAAACAGAGGGAGTAAACTGTTGTAAGACCTATCTCTAACCTTAAGGGAAAAGGGGAGGATTTACCCCCTTTCTTTTCTTGCAATTTCATACAGAAGCACACAAACTTCCCCAGACATCCAAATGGCCCAGTTTAGGAAAGAATGTCAAATGAGTAGGTGTTATGGGGGAACAGAAAGGAACAGTAAGAATAGTAGAAGTGTTCCTGAAAGCATTCATACTGAAAGGACATTAGAAATGAAAGGGAAAAGAGTTCTATTTTAGAATGATGGCACTTTGTACGTTCTGATTTACTATATTGCTTGCCTTTCTTAAGTTTTACTTTTAAATTCGAGGTAGGGGCACAAATTTTTTTAATGGTTAAGCACTGCTCCTTTGAGAATAAAGAAATCTGAGTTTTAAATTAACGATATTTTCAATATGTTAAAAGTTAACTACCTCCCATATTCAATATTTTATTTAAAAACGATTGTATATAACAGGCCATTCTGAAGTATAATAAATGATGTCTTCTAAATTCTAATAATGGTTGGAATTACTTATGACCCTTTCTGTAGCAATAGCCAATAAAAAGGATCATATTTTTAGTATATACATATCATTTTGAAGACCTTAACGTTCAGAAGTGAGTCAATTTATTTAATTTATAGGTATATGAAAACCATTCTAGGAATAACATTTTATGATTCTACTCTCATCAATATCTGATACTCTAAATTTTCTTTTTAAGCATCTCCATTTTCCATTGTCATGTCTGAATTACCTTTATTATTGTATTTTACCTATTTTAATGTCTACTTTTTTCTTTTATAAATGAATTCACCAGTTGAAGTCAAAATGAGCCAAAAAACCCTTAAGATTTAAGACACACTTTTGTTACCATATATCATGCTATTAAGAAAAATCAGATATAGCTCCCTCTCTGATAAGAATTATGTTTATATTTATCTTATCATTAAATTGGACTTCTTAAAAATTATCTTTTAATAGCAATAAAAATGGAAGTATATACTAAAATTGCCTTTATTCTTATCTTATTATTTGTGAATTTTTAAACAATGTGAATACTATTGTAATTGTATTTCCATCATTCTCACTGCTTGCTTTACTTAAGAAAAAGTTGCCCATTGAAAAATACACAAGTAGCCAGGGGCAGTGGCTCATGCCTGTAATCCCAGCACTTTGGGAAGCCAAGGCGGGTGAGGTCTGGAGTTCGAGACCAGCCTGGCCAACATGGTGAAACCCCATGTCTACTAAAAATACAAAAAAAACTAGCCAAGCGTGGTGGTGTGCGCCTCTAATCCCAGCTACTCAGGAGGCTGAGGCAAGAGAATTGCTTGAACTTGTGAAGCGGAGATTGCAGTGAGCTGAGATCACACTGCTGCACTCCAGCCTAGGCAACAGAGCAAGACTCTGTCTCAACAAATAAAAAGATACAAGTAACAGAACCTATACATAAATAAATACATAAAATGAATATATATATATAGAGACAATACTATAAAATGACTCTGTAAAACCAATACTATAAAAGATGCTTCAAATACCAGAGGTAAGAAAATTATCAAAGATTGTTTTAGTTTAGAGAGCAACATAATTAATTTCAGATGAGCCCTTGTCTGGTCAATTAAGTCCATGAAAACTTTCTTCTGGGTTTTCATTCATCATGTTTCCCCACTTGGCATTTTATGACAAATCAGAAAAATAAATCCAATTTGTTACGTTCCAGGCATTGTGAGTGTTTACAACATCTTATTTAACCTTCACACTGTAAAAGATCCAGACATTTGCCTTCACTTTGAATACACATTGAGAAAAATGAGAAAGAAATACGGCTTTATTTCATAAAGACTAAAAATCATCTAAAAAGTTAGTTTATTGTCCATGGTTAAATATTTGACACATAAAGTAACTGTATATGTTTTTAATCACTTCATATTATTGTGTTAAACCTTTTTTCATTCCTATGATTATTTTCAATTCTCACCCATCTCTTCAATTAATTTTTCCCTTTGACGAGTTTATTATCATTATCATGTTTATTTTTCTCAAACTAAATTTTATATTTTCCATTATAGAATGAATAAAATTATCCTTGCTCTAATAACCTAAATATGTTACTAGTATACATATTATTCAGTGTGTTACAGTATTTTTAGGATAATTAAATGACAAAGACAGAAACTGATTCCAGGTTTTAAACATTTTACTGGAAGGTTTGTGACACTGTACTCTGGTCTCAACCTATGATTTTAAAACTTGGAACAAAATAACCCAATATACAGATCAACAAATAAATAGCCACACCTGACATAAATGCCTTATTTCTTACGAACATATCTCATCTCCTGTTAGATAATCAGCCTCTTCAGGACAGAGCCTGAGTAACACCCACAGCACCCAGCATATGCCTCATAAATACTAGGAAATAAATGTTAGTTGGCTTTGTAAAACCAATGAATCTTTGCAGTATATGTTTATCCCAAAATGAAATGTTCTATCATTTAAGATGTACAGCTGCAAAGTAATTTGCACATCTCATGAGCTCCGCACAAGTCTAATAAACCAATGAACTTCACTTTCTATTGTGAGTTCCTCAGTTTCCATTTCTTCGATACACCCGTCATGGGGGACTGGGAGTTGCTGCCCTTTTCTTAGATTGCATGTCAGACTTCACAAGATTGCACAAAGCAGAACTTTTTTTTAGAAAATAATTTTTGTTCCTGACTTACTCCTTTTGCTTTTGACATTGTTAAGACGTTTCATGCTGGTAGAAAAAAAGAAAATTTTCTTAAATGTGTAAATGAAATAAAGGCCAACAAAAAAACGGTTCCCTGCATTGGATAATAGGGTTTTAATGTATTTCTGCTGTCGGATTGGTGTATTTGTGGGATAATTTTATGTGACAGTGTAATTAAATTGTAAAACAATTCCCATTTCCTATGTATTTTATCTATTTATCATCATTTATTTCTTTACCTTCTTTTTCTGCAATAAATGTTATTGTAAGGAGAGTTAAATAAGTTAAACCAATGCAATTACTTTTACAGATTGAAATTAACTTCATATATCAATTTGTACACATTTATACAAAGTACCTACAACTTGCCGGGTATAAATAAATGTGTTTATTGCAGTATATTTATGATGTCACTGTGGTTTCCATGTTTGCCTTCCTTTTGAGTAATGATCTATATGTTTAAACTTGACATTTTAACAGTATTTTCAAACAATTTCATTCATTATCAAATAACCATTTACTACACTATGGCAATTTCATACCATTTACTGAACCCTTTAGACACTCCTAAACAATGATTTATCAACCAATATACAGATTTTAATGCTTATCACAGCAAATGTGGAAAGTAACATTAAATAGTGACTTGACAGGAGATAACTAAATTATCTTTTTAAAAAATCTTGATGAGTCATGTTAGTAATAGCCAGTATGCCTTTAGAGCTGTACTGAAATTAAAAGAAGTATATTAGATTGTTATATTCCTTATATATTAAGGTGATTCGTTTTAAAATCTATATGAACACCAGCTATATAACCTCAAGTGTTGATTTTAATGGAAAGAAAGAAGAAAGGCTATTTTAAATGTTTTAGATGTTGACCTGCTTGATAGATTTTTGTATCTTGGCTCCTCCATAGGAGGGAAAATATTCTGGCTCAGATAAGTCATCTCTGGGTTGATCAAATCTGGGATGATCCAGATGGATCATGTTGGGCAAGACAAAAGGCTACTTAAAATAATCCTATCTGCTTGCTGCACACGAGACATACCCAGATCCTTTTAATCCTCATCAGGTCTCATCATATCCTTGCTGTAGCAACCCACAGAAGTTACATGGTTGTGAACTTTTATGAGAGGGGGAAAACTGAAGAATTTTTCTGTGCAAAGGAGTCAAAGCAGCGGCAGCATGTGTTATCTTTATAGGATCAACACAGTTGATTCAGTGAATGGTACTATAGTCTTGAGAAAATGCTGAGAGAAAGTTTAGGTTTAAAAACAATTAACAAGGACAGAAAAGGAGGAGGGAGAAACAAGACAACTTCCTTTCAAGTAGAATCATTTACATAAAACATTAAACCTGATAAAGGTGTCTGTCAGTGTGTGGGAGGGTCTGTATTTCTTCAGTTATTCACATCCAGAATGAATTAACTTGACACTAATTGCAGAAGGATTAAATTTATTCACTCTTTATAGACTACTCCTTGACTATTAAAATTAAATGAAGATAAAAATGAATTATTCTTTCCTAGATCAAAAATGAAATACCAAACCATTTTACAAGGGTGTAGGAGAAGATGGGCAGTGAAGACCAGAACCTGTGACTTAAAAAATAAATAAACAGAAATAAGAAGCTTAATTTTTAATAGATTTGTTAATTTAAAAAAGATTCCTTATTTAAGAGGCCCCTAGGACACCTTCAGGAATATATTGTACCCTAGCTAGAAGAACCTAAAAATACACACATTTTTATTAATACTTTACAAATAAATATAGCTGAGCCAAGAAATTCATTTGCTAGGGAATGGTTTTTTTAATAGTCAAAACACAAAAAAGAATTATTAAAATGAAAAAAAGAGCAAGTTTCAAGTGATTACATTTCAGCATGTGTTCTCTATACCTCCAGGTTGGATAAGGAACTGAAGCAAAAACTGTTACAAGAAGAGGCAGTTTTGGCCAGGCACGGTGGCTCGCACCTGTAATCCCAGTACTTTGGGAGGCCGAGGTGGGCGGATTGCTTGAGGTCAGGAGTCCAAGACCATCCTGGCCAACATGGTGAAACTCTGTCTCTACTAAGAATACAAAAGTTAACCAGGCATGGTGGCACGCGCTGTAATCCCAGCTACTCGGGAGGCTGGGGTGGGAGAATTGCTTAAAGCAGGGAGGCAGAGATTGCAGTGAGTGGAGATCACTGCCACTGCACTCCAGCTAGGGCGACAGAGCAAGACTCCGTCTCAAAAAAAAAAAAAGAAGAGGCAGTCTTATAGACAAAACTTTGAAGGAATTCTGCATTTTCAGAATGGGCCTCAAACAAAAAATAATCAGTTCAAGGCAATGCCTGAAACTGTCATCTGTTTCCTCATATGCTGTTGCCTGGTTTCTAGTCTCAGATAATGCAGATAGGAATGAAGTGGGAGGGAGTAGGGGGAGGAGGATCTACAAATTCAATGGTCGGATTGAAATTTTAAAGAAAATGTGCTGATTCTGAGTTCAGGGCTCTATCAACTATACCATGCAAACCTGAAAACTGTAAATACCAACATACTTTGTGAATATCCAGATTTTTAAAATATCTTTCCTATTACCTGGCATGGAATTATGTATGTATTTGGATGGTCTTCTTGTGTTACGCCATTTTTTGAAAAGACAGAATATAGACATGTAAAATATAATTTTCAGATGCTTGTGCTTAAACATCCACATAACATTTTAGTGAATTTCTAAAAATCAAGGAAATAATCATCTCAGCTTTAGGCAAAATGCTAACTTAGATAAAATGAGTCTTAGGTAGTCAGAAATTAATGATAAGGAAACAACGTCAGGGGAAGTTAGGTAACTTGCCTAAGGTCACAGAGATTGTAGAAAAATAAGAATTAAAATGCTCCTCCTAACCCCAACCAAGTTCGCATGCCTTCCATTTTAGAATAAGGTTTCTGTGTTAAGCCCTTCTACGAAAAAGAATTGCATTTTAACATGGATCAGTGTCATAAGCTAATTAAGGAAAGACTAATAATGTAATTTCAGGCATTAGTCATCTTACTGATTCAAATCCCATTCCCTACCTCAAACTACACACAAGGCATATAGATGGAATGGCATCTCATTCATATGTGTGTGTATGACTTACATTAAAATCATTCATATTAAATGACTAATCTTCTAAGGAATTAATATTCGTCTAAAAAAAAATCTAAGATGTTACATACTAAGGATCTTTAAAGATGATAATTCATACTAAACTTCACATTTCATTTCTCCCTATTATGTATATACCTGAAATTGGAAAGTTTTCTTCTTTTTCCTAGTAAGTGTAATTTAATGTTTTAGCAATTGTATTAGGAGAAGGTGTTTTTCCTTCTTTATCATAAAGGAACCATATAAATGAGAAATAATGTTACAATTTTAATATGTTCTTCTCAGTTGTACTGCAATTCATTTTTAAAACTGTTAGTATATTTTTATCAATTTACAGAATTCCTATGTTTTAAAATACAAATAACCACCTAGATTCTCTCAGCTGAGTAAGTTACTTTTAGAATGTAAACTATTTCTGGAAATACACTTGTAGAACATTCACCTGTTGCAACACTGAATTAGATGATGCCACCTTTTTTTATATTTGTGTTAAATAAAATTGCATGTGCCTTACATAGAGCCGTATCAGTGCTTTTTGTTAAATATAATAAAATTTCCAATTGATAACCCAACAATTACTTGCATATTTTGAAATGCATTCGTTTTCTCTAAACAAATAAGATTGCGCTTTGACTCTAAAGATGCAGAATGAATGATTAATGCTTTGATGAACGACAGTGTTATATCTAATTTTGTGTTAATCTGCATGAGGAGACTGAAATTGACTTAGCTTTAGCTGATCAATTCTCACTTCTACTTCTCCACCCCAAAAAGAATTTAAAAAACATTATCACTGGTAAAATTATCAGTCAATCAAACAAACAAATTGCTTTTTTCTAATTGGAGGCTATTGCTTATTCATGTTTTTCTAAATATAGTTGATCACAGTGTTACTAACATTTCATATCCTGAAGAACAGAAGAGGGAAATCTACTTCCCTCATCAAGATTAATCTTTATTTTAATTATAAACCAAGCATGCGGATACTGTATATTAATACTTCTGCAAGAGCATTAATTATTTAAGTGAAGAATAATTTTTGTAATGACCCCTACTGAGTGTAGAAGATCTTGTATACTATTCAGTGTAGAGGATTCAGTGTACATGCATCGCTGTCCATCAGCTACTTTCCAAATGGCAACCATGAGAGTAAGCAAGTGGTTGCTATGATTTTGCCAGTTTATGATTTTATAATATAAAATTTATATCCTCAGATAATTTTAAACTCGTATTTGTAAGTTTTTATGACCGCAGAAATATCCTCACAGAGGACTTGAATATGGACTCTAAGATTTCTTCACACTGGTCGGGCACGGTGGCTCACACCTGTAATCCCGGCACTTTGGGATGCCAAGGAGGGCAGATCACCTGAGATCAGGAGTTCCAGGCCAGCCTGGCCAATATGGTGAAACCCTGTCTCTACTAAAAATACAAAAATTAGCCTGACACAGTGCACCTATAGTTCCAGCTACTCGGGAGGCTGACGCAGGAGAATTGCTTGAACCTGGGAGGCAGAGGTTGCAGTGAGCTGAGATTTTGCCATTGCGCTCCAGCCTGGGTAACAGAGCAAGACTTGGTTTCCAAAAAAAAAAAAAAAAAAGGATTTCTTCACACTATTGGTTTTGATGAGTCATCTAAGCTAGTGTCAGCCTTTCCCAACTTTTGTTGGATGAAATGCACACCCCCTCCTCCTCAGCAAATATGACTATGTCCAAATCTGAACTCTCAGTCTCACTTCACTGCAAACTATAACCTAGCTATTTATTTGAATGAGTTGAATCGCTAAAGTTCTGGGCAATAAAATCCTCTGACAACTAAGCCTAGTTTTTCCTGTGAATGGCTATAATCTAACAGTACATGGAAGTATTTCTTTTCTTTTCTTTTTGAGATGGAGTTTCACTCCTGTTGTCCAGGCTGAAGTGCAATGGTACAATCTTAGCTCACCGCAACCTCTGCCTCCCAGGTTCAAGCGATTCTCCTGCCTCAGCATCCCGAGTAGCTGGGATTATTACAGGCATGCACCAGCATGCCCAGCTAATTTTTTTGTATTTTTAGTAGAGACGGGGTTTTTCCATGTTGGTCAGGCTGGTCTTGAACTCTCAACCTCAGGTGATCTACCCACCTCGGCCTCCCAAAGTGCTGGGATTACAGGCGTGAGCCACTGCGCCCAGCCGGATATGGAAATGTTTATTAGAAATATATATTGCTGCTGCTCTCTTTCACACTCTGGGATGTGGAAGCATCACACAATGGTGATGTGTAATTGTGTACAGTTCAATTTGATTTTCTGAAATTGGGAAGCACAGATTCTCTCTGGAACAATTTCTTTGACGGGTTCATTGAAGAAAGGAAACTTGTCACCATGCCAAAGACAAAACTGCTGCTGGGTTTAGTTTTGAATTTTATAAAGTGAACAAGTAAAAAATATATACACATTCATTTCAACTCAAGTTATAAATAATTAAATGAATATATAATTGTATCCAGTTTTTACCCTCAAGCTTAACCAGCAAAGACATCTCCAGTCCATGTAAAAAGGTTACTTCATTTTCTTTTTGAAAATTATGAGCAAGCTGCCAAACAACACTGAATTTATATGCTTGTAAGTGAGAACAACCTGTCTATAAAATCCTACCGTGGAAAGTGAAGCAGCATGTGAGTTTTGTGCAATGTATCTTACACCTTTTAAAATTTGAACTTACACAAGCATTTCCTAAGCATCGTCTTAAATATCTTCCTCATCCTCTCTCATCTTCTAGTCCAAGGTTGGCTTGGGTACTGGGAAGCAGTTCTAGTGAACATCATTAAGTAGCATATGTGAATGTATCTAGAAACAGAATCTTCATGTAGAAATCCAGTCCTCCAAACATGCTTTATTGACAGAACAATAAAGGAGTCTTCTTTTCTTTTTGAGACAGGGTCTTGCTCTGTCATCCATGCTGGAGTGCAATGGCAGGATCTCAGCTCACTGCAACCTCCGCCTCCTGGATTCAAGTGATTCTCCTGCCTTACCCTCACAAGTAGCTGACATTATAGGCGTAAGTTACCACACAGAGCTGATTTTTTGTGGGCATTTTTAGTGGAGATGGGGTTTCGCCATCTGGAACAGATTCGTCTCGGACTCCTAACCCCAAGTGATCTGCCGGCCTTCGCCTCCCAAAGTGCTGGGATTACAGACATGAGTCCCCGGCCCAAGGAAGTCTTATTATAGGGAAAATAACTACATGTGATTCCAAGACCTAGGTGGGGAACCAGGGCCAGTCTCTCCAGGTGAGCAGGTTGTGCCCTGCACACAACACTCAGCTGAGGGAGCACTCCATTTATCAAGCCACAGGCTCTGGAGCAAGGCTCTACCTGCCCAGGCGGGAGGGCTAGCTTTTGAAAATTTGCACAAAGACGTCTATTGAGCATGATCAGCTCAAGACTCCAAAGAGTTTTATGAGCTCCTTGGGGCAAGGTAGGTGAGCTGAGCCAGAAGGGCTCAGCCTATTCTGAAGGCTTCTCCTATAGCCAGAAGAGATTCCTCGACTAATTTGCAGAAAAGTGTCACATGGGATGGCAGCAGCTGTGTGAGGAATTTTCCCACGCTAATAGATACCTTCATTTTGCCATCTGTAAGGTAGGAATTATGAGAAACATTCAGAGGAAGACTGTGTGAGGAGATGCTTTTAATTATTATTATTATTATTATTATTTTTTTTTTTTTTTTTTTTTTTTTTTTTTTTTTGAGACGGAGTCTCACGCTGTTGCCCAGGCTGGAGTGCAGTGGCGCGATCTCGGCTCACTGCAAGCTCCGCCTCCTGGGTTCACGCCATTCTCCTGCCTCAGCCTCCTGAGTAGCTAGGACTACAGGCGCCCGCCACCGCGCCCGGCTAATTTTTTGTATTTTTTTTAGTAGAGACGGGGTTTCACTGTGGTCTCGATCTCCTGACCTTGTGATCCGCCCGCCTCGGCCTCCCAAAGTGCTGGGATTACAGGCTTGAGCCACGGCGCCCGGCCTTGATGCTTTTAATTATTTACAAAAATTATTTGAAGGAGTACAACATGCCCTGTTAGTACAGAGTAATAGCATACCCCAAATTCCCCGTCTGTTGGGAGATGCTATGAGGCTGGTTTGATGAAAGGAGGAAGGACTAGCAATGGGAATAGCAAAGCACAAAGAAGCAGAAAAAAAGCTACCCAAGAATCTGTGTGCTGAACAGGACTTAGCACGAGACTCTCACACTTCATGGCAGAGTGGGCCAGATGGAGTAGGGAAACAGGACACAACGTGTATCCCAGTACAGAATAAGTACAAACAAAAAACAGAAATCTGGGGAGTCGGGGACCCGAGGAGTAATTAGTAATTCCCAGGCTACAGAAGATCCTTCCCTGTGGAAACCATGTGCCAATAGAGAGAGCTTCCCAGAGAAAAGCCACTCCACCACTCACCCTGAACACTGTTATCTTTTTTTTTTTTTTTTAAGATGGAGTCTTGCTCTGTCACCCAGGCTGGAATGCAATGACGAGATCTAGGCTCACTGCAAGCTCCGCCTCCTGGGTTCACGCCATTCTCCTGCCTCAGCCTCCCAAGTAGCTGGGACTACAGGCACCTCCCACCATGCCCAGCTGATTTTGTTGCTGTATTTTTAGTAGAGACGGGGGTTTCATCTTGTTAGCTAGGATGGTCTCGATCTCTTGACCTCATGATCCGCCCACCTCGGCCTCCCAAAGTGCTGGGATTACAGTGAGCCAACGCGCCTGGCCTATTATCATTCTTTCAAAAAGTTGTCAGAGGACCTGTTCTCATCAGAGTCTGATACATCACCCCCTGTTAGCATAGGTCAGATGGTGCCTTCTGCCTCCCTCTCTAGCCCTCATGTCCATGCCTGTGACCTTTCTTCACTCCCCACCACTCTTGGCACAGGCTCAGCACCTCTTCAAGTCTATGTTGGCTGAGCACTTTTATTTTGATGTATGAAGTGTGACAAAGTATCATAAATGCTTTTAACACATACTGAAGCATATATTCAAATGAGTGCTGCCTTTCTCAAAGTTCATTGTCTTAGGAGGATTTATCCTAACACTGCTGCCACTGTGCAGGATACCTTTCAATCTCTTCTTTTGGAATGCAATTATAAATTAATAGGTGATTGCTTTTCCACATTGCTCATTATATTGGCTGCAAATAAATCCTTACTATTAAAAAATCCCTTTTTAATCTGGCCTTTGACTACTTCCTTTTTGTTAAGGGCTGTTCACAGCCACCCCTTCTCCCAGATCTTGTGCTCTGGTCATGCTGAACATTGCAGTTCCTAGAAGCCTCTGTGAATTTGCATATGCCAATTCCCTCTTCCAGAAAAATCATTCTCTTATAAGTTCAAGATCTCTTCATTCAGAAAACCTCTACTGCCTTTATCTCCCACTCTTTAATCTGTTTAGCTCCCTTCAATTTAGCTGCACCTGAAAAGTACCAAGGTCACCTCAATCCACCAAATTGTTTATTGTCTTCATTGCTCCTCTCCCTGACCAGTTGATAAGCTCTTTGAAGGCAGATACTATGTCTTTTTTACCTGCATCCTCAGGGCCCAACAGCATTGATTTGCAATATTGTTCAATAAAGATTTATTGGCCAGGTGTGGTGGCTCCCACCTGTGATCCCAGCATTTTGAGAGGCTGAAGCAGGCAGATCACTCAAAGTCAGGAGTTGGAGACCAGCCTGGCCAACATGGCCAAACCCTGTCTCTACTAAAAAATGAAAATAAAAAAATTAGCCAGGTGTGGTGGCACATGCCTATAGTCCTGCTACTCTGATGGCTGAGGCACAAACCTGGAAGGCGGAGGTCGCAGTGAGCCAAGATCGTGCCACTGCACTCCAGCCCAGACGGCAGAGTGAAACCCTGTCTCAAAACATACATACATACATATATATATATATCAAGCGGGCATGGCAAAGCATTTTGAGAGGCTGAGGCAGGAGGATTGCTTGAGGCCAAGAGTTGGAGACCAGCCTAGGTAAAATAGCAAGACCCCATTTCTAAATAAATATTTAATAAGTAAATAAAGATGTATCAAATGAATGGATATTTGAAAGAAGTGGGTAACCTAAAATGACAACTTTGAAAGTAAACGTTCATTTGACTGAGTCCTAGGTGAGTTCGAGAATTACTGGATTACTCAATAAATGCTTTTAGGCAAACTGTTTAGTCAGTTTAGTAAAGTCAGACTCCCTAGTCATGTCATAAGCATAAACACAAAATTCCAGTTGGATTTAATATTCATTTGTTAAAAAAAAAAAAAAGAAAGAAAAGAAAAAGAAACTATAAGACCACCAGAAGAAAACAACAGTGACGGGCCAGGCGTGATGGCTCACGCCTGTAATCCCAGCACTTTGGGAGGGTGAAGCAGGTGGATCATGAGGTCAGGAGTTCAAGACGAGCCTGGCCAAAATAGTGAAACCCTGTCTCTACTAAAAATACAAAAATTAGCTTGAACCTGGGAGGTGGAGGTTGCAGTGAGCCGAGATCACACCACCGCATTCCAGCCTGGGCGACAGAGTGAGATTCCGTCTAAAAAAAAAAAAAAAAGAAAAGAAAACAACAGTGACTGTATAATTTTAGTGTGAGGAATGCCTATTTAAACATAACACCAAAGGCAGAAACTACACAAGAAAAGGTTGATCATGGCTCTGAGCTAATGTATCATTTTCCAAGTGTTACCTGCTACGTAGGGCGTAAGGGCTGGAAGCCACGCTTTTTCTTCCACTGAAGTTTTCCCCAATTTTTAAGAGCTTAAATATCTGCCTATTCAAGGAAACAATAAGTAATTGTAAAAATGCCCTAAATCTTGTCCAAAACGTTTGGAAATACAGGGAATACAGTAGGGTTTTTTAATTTGTTTTTTGAGACAGAGTCTTGTTCTGTCATCCAGGCTGGAGTTCAGTTGCACTATCTCGGGTCACTGAAACCTCCGCCTCCCAAGTTCAAGCAATTCCCCTGCCTCAGCCTCCCGAGTAGCTGGGATTACAGATATGTGCCACCACACCCAGCTATTTCGTATTTTTAGTAGAGGTGGGGTTTCACCATGTTGGCCAGGCTGGTCTCCAACTCCTGACCTCAGGTGATCCACCCACCTCAGCCTCCCAAAGTGCTGGGATTACAGGCGTGAGCCACACCTGGCCTACAGTGTATTTTTAACATCATATTTTAGATTAACAATTAGATTTATTGCTTTAGAGACAGTTACCTAAGACACTATGTGGAAGTCAAAGGAAAATATATTGAGCAATATTATTTCAAAATGTTACTAATAAATTGCTTGAAAATAAATTAGTCCTATGTTTCTGACTTTTTGAACACTCTATGAAGTGTTGCCCAGCACCACGGGAGGCTGAAGCAGGAAGACTGCCTGAGGTCAGGAGTTCGAGACCAGCCTGACCAACATGGTGAAACCCCGTCTCTACTAAAAACACAAAAATTAGCCAGGCGTGGTGGTGCACGCCTATAATCCTAGCTACTCGGGACGCTGAGGCAAGAGAATCACTTCAACCTGGGAGGTGGAGATTGCAGTGAGCCGAGATCACACCACTGTACTCCAGCCAGGGCGACAGAGCGAGACTCCGTCTCAAAAACAAAACAAAAAAAATGGAACGAGGCCGGGCGTGGTGGCTCACACCTGTATTCTCAGCATTTGGGGAGGCCAAGGTGGGCAGGAGTTCACTTGAGGCCAGGAGTTCAAGACAACCCCAGGCAACATGGCAAAAACCTGTCTTTCCAAAAGTACACAACTTAGCAGACATGGTGGCGCATGCCTATAATCCCAGCTACTCAGGAGGCTGAGGCACGAGAATCACTTAAATCAAAAGGTGGAGGCTGCAGTGAGCTGAGACCATGCCACTGCACTCCAGCCTGGGCAACAGAGTGAGACCCTGTCTCAAAAAAAAAAAAAAAGGAACAACCTAAAAGGTCAATAAAGGACTGTTTAACAAATAAATTATCCATAATGAAAATAATAGCATTGGAATGTATTTATTGACTTGAAAAAGAGTTCATAATATATTTTATTTGTTTTTATAATACAGATTCCCATATCTTTCCATAGACTGTAGAGGGTGAAGCCTCAGAATCTGCATTTTTATTTATTTATTTTTGAGACACAGTCTCACTCTGTTGCCCAGGCTAGAGTGCAGTGGTGTGATTTCGGCTCACTGCAACCTCCGCCTCCTGAGTTCACATGATTCTCCTGCCTCAGTACCCCCAAGCAGCTGGGATTACAGGTGCCCACCACCACACCTAGCTAATATTTGTATTTTTAGTAGAGACGTGGTTTCTCCATGTTGGACAGGCTGGTCCCGAACTCCTGACCTCAGGTGATCCACCCACCTCAGTCTCCCAAAGTGCTGGGATTACAGGTGTGAGCCACTGCATCCAGCTCATAATCTAGTTTAAATGAAAATAAGAAAATGGAGATTATAAACCACTAAGTATATTTTCTGATTTTTATAAAGACTTATATGTGCAATTTATACATAAAATATATATGTATGTGGATATATATAATCTGAAAGGCTATACAGAAATATGTTAATAATAGTTATCTTTTTGGCTTACCTGTAGTTTGTAATGTTTCAACAATAAGCATGGATAATTAACGAGATAGGGATAAAAAGATAAATAATAGGATGGCTTACTCAAAACCAAAGCAAACACTGATCAAGCTTATTAAATGATAAAGTTATTAAAATGAAGAAGGAACTAAAGATCTAAATCACATAACTGCATATGATTTCCAATGATTTTCTGCCACCCTGTGGGGAATTCTGCACATTGCAGAACTGAAGAAGCAAAATATGAAACTATAAAAAATTCTGTAACTCAAGATGAAATTTCTTGGCCCAATAAGTTGTTTAGCTAAAGCTCTGTTGATCAGTTTTGCTTTCTCTACCAGCTATTTAGTGAAATTGCTAGAATAGGATAAAATAATACCTAATACTTAAATGTGATTACAATATGACAACCATTGTCCTAATACACACGACTTCATCTCACAAAAACCCTATATGGTAGGTACTGTTTTCTTCCCATTTTATCAAAGAGACAGAGTCTAATCTACCGATGGTGGGCAAATGTTGCCAAAGCAATGCGAAATCCAGGCAGACTGCTGCATTTTTAGTCAATGATTTAAATTTTTGAGCTTTTCTGTTTCCTTCAGGCCTGATCGTTCCCTAATGGAATCACCCAAACACTTGACTGCTGAGGCTTTCTATGGATTTATCAGATGAAACTTTGGAAAGGGATTTTTTTTTTTTTTTTTTTTTTTTTTTTTTTAAAGACAGGGTCTCGCTCTGTCACCCAGGCTGGAGTGCAGTGGCGTGATCTTGGCTCACTACATCTGCTGCCTGCCAGGCTCAAGCGATTCTCCCACCCCAGCCTCCCAAGTAGCTGGGACCACAGGTGCATGCCACCAAGTCTACTTAGTTTTTCTTTTCTTTTCTTTCTCTCTCTCTTTCCTTTCTTTCTCTCTCCCTTTCCTTTCTCTCTCTCTCTTTTTTTTTTTTTTTTTTTTTTTAAAGAGATGGGGTCTTGCCATGTTGCCCTGAGGTCTAGCCATCTACCCGACTCGGCCTCTCAAAGTGCTGGGATTAGAGGCACGCCCAGCTGAGAGAGACTATGATGTTCTCCAAACAAATCTCATTTGGTTGAAACTGTACAGCTGAGTATAGTCTAATTTGAGTAGTTTACCTTGAGTACTCTAACCATGGTCTATAGACCTGGCTCTTTTGAGAGCTGTTTGTAAATTGTCTGCAGAGAGACAGTAGAAAACTCTATGGCAATTTTGCAGGTAATTTTATGGCTGTTAACTCTAACGATAAAAAGTTTTGACTTGGACTTTGTATGCCTTTTCATTTTTCTGTTTTATCAACTTGTGGTCAACAACTAATCGAAAATTTTTACAAAATAAACGGACCGTTCCCCCAGTGAAGAGAAGCACTGCTATGAAGCTGTTCACACGCAAATATTACCAAACTCCAAGGTCACTTTTGAGGCCTAGCTCCCCAAAATGAGGCCTCGGATATTTTTCCTCCCTTTATTTCTTTTCTCTTTTCATTTTTTCCCCCTTTTTCCTTTTTTTGAGACGGAGTTTTTGCTCTGTTGTCCAAGCTGGAGTGCAATGGCACGATATCGGCTCACTGCAAACTCCGCCTCCGTCTCTTCAGTAGTTGGGATTACAGATGCGCGCCACCACGCCCAGCTAGTTTTTGTGCGTTTGGTAGAGACGAGGGATCACCAAGTAGGCCAGGCTGGTCTCGAACTCTTGACCTCCGGTAATCCATGCGCCTCGCCCTCCCGAAGTGCTGGGATTACAGGCATAAGCCACCGCGCCCGGCCTCCTCCCCTTATTTCATCCACTTTACAATTCACATTATTATTGAACGTTGATAATTGCACCTATCGTAATGATACTGATAATTGCACCTGTTGTAATAATATTGATATTGATAAT
Organism: Macaca nemestrina; assembly: GCF_043159975.1. Taxonomy (NCBI): domain Eukaryota; kingdom Metazoa; phylum Chordata; class Mammalia; order Primates; family Cercopithecidae; genus Macaca; species Macaca nemestrina. The sequence goes on from NC_092131.1 coordinate 142,443,668, forward strand.
TGCACCTATTGCATTACAATATTATTATTGATATCCATAATTTCACCTACTGTAATGATCAATAAAGACAGGCAGAAAGAAAACAAAAATAACTGCGACTACTGGACAGCGTCCCTGCGGACAGCAAAGACTGAAGAAACGCCTTGAGGCGCAGTAACGCCACCAATAAGGAGTCGCCACGACGGTTCCCCCGAGAGGCAAGGAAGGCCCACCCCTCGCGGGCAGGCGCGAGCGCTAGCTCGTGACGTCTGAGCGGGTGGGGATATGCCGTGTGGGTTTCAAGAAGACGCCACGCCTCCGCCGCCACCACGCCTCCGGCTGCCGCGCCCGGAGGAGGCCGGGATGTTATCACTTCCGCCGGGGCCTCTCACTGCGTCCGGGTCAGCTGTTGCCGCCGCCGCCGTGCCGCTGCGGCCGAGGGATTGGGCTGGGGTCTCCACCGCCGAGCGAGGGGAGCGGGCTCCGCTCGGCGCTGCTTTTTACGACCTGGCCGTCAGCCCCACGTCGCCGGCCTGGAGGGGCGAAGAGGACGAGGGGGCCAAGGCTTCCTCCGGGGTGAGTGCGGCCTGGGAGGACTTGGCACCGTGGCTCCGTAGCTGGACTGGGAACCGGCCTAGGGGCGCAAGTCTGTCGGGCGCGTGCCCACGACGTCCGCGGAGAGGAAACCCAGAGAGTTATCCTTGGTAGGGGGGAGCCATAGAACCTGCTCGGAAGGCGCTTCCTGGATCTCCGCCCAGTTTAGGTCCCCGCCCTTGGCTCGGGTCCTGTTTGTATTTGGCAGTTTGGCCCCCCACCCCACCCCTTTTCCGTTTCTGGTAGTTGTGCTCGGGATGGAACCTTGCCCTTCCTCCACTCCTTTTTTACCCTGGTGTGGGTGAAGTGGTGGGGCTACGATGGTTCAGTATTTATGACCAGCGTCCGTCCTGGTGCAGAACAAAGAAACTTGGACCTCTGGTATGCCTCGTAACCTCGGGGAATAGACACGGAAGCAGCATAAGTAATCAGGGCTTTAATAGATCTTCCCGAGTACGCTCAACCAAATACAGAGTGTGTACGTCAAAAGCCGAGTCCCCGCGTGAATCTAGACACTAGCTTTTCTGTTTAAATACCTGGCAAAATGGTTTGGATTTCTGGATGCATCTCATGTCTCTGGAGTTACTTGTCTGTGTGTCCTGTGAGCTCTTTGAGGGCACAGCTTTTGCGGTGTTCGTCAAGATAGTCACAGTGCCTCCTATTTATTTAGTTGAATAAACTATGTGATTGCATTTTAGTGTTGCTTTTTTCATTCGCACCTTCTCTTGATTAGGATCTCTATTTCACCTAATACCTGATTTCTTATTTTCAATTAAATGTAGTTTTTCTAATAGTTTATAGGAATCTCTGCAATTGTAGAAACAAATTCCGTAATTTGTAAATCGCTGTTTCCTCAAAATTACAACTGATGTTACTCAGTTAAGTTACCCCTGCAGACTAGTTTTTCATCATTTTGCACATATTCTTAGTTCTTGTTTTATATTTTTTCTAAACTCTATTCCTAGTCTTCGTAATCTCTAGTGCAGCCCAACACTGTTGGGCTTAGACAGGAAGTATGACAGATCCACTTCTGCAAACGGAACTTGAACTAGATTATCGTAAGTCAGTGCTATTATGGCCTTCAGGCACTACAAGACCTTTGAAGCTAAGTGCAACCAAATCAGGCATGACAGGCTTATTCTTTATACAGTTGCCAGTGCACTGCTGACGGTGTGCTGTATTAGAAACAGTTCTGGACTAGATATGGAGACCAGGATGTCGTGTCATTGCCTCATATATAAGATACAATGATGATAACACAAGTGTCATGCATCCCAAAGTTGCTGGTTGGAATATGAGATGATGGACGTGAAAGTGGTTAGTACATGTGGAAAGCACTCTGGAAAAGTTCTGTTCATTCTGTCTGGAGTAATGCTGGTAGAAGGAGCAATAGGGAGAAAGGCGTCAGAGAAAGTATATGTAACCAGATCTAGTAAGTTACAGGGCTGATAGTAGATAAAAGATGTCTTGTTACTTTGGGTGACCAAGGTGGGCAGATCACCTGAGGTCAAGAGCAAAAAATGATAAAGCAATGAGATGAGACAAGCCTGGCCAATGTGATGAAACGCCGTCTCTACTAAAAATACAAAAATTAGCCAGGCATGGTCGCATATGCCTGCAATCCCAGCTACTCGGGAGACAGAAGTACAAGAATCGCTTGAACCCAGGAGACGGAGGCTGCAGTGAGCCGAGATTGCAGCACTGCACTCCAGCCTGGGCGACAGAGTGTGACTTCGTCTCAAAAAAAAAAGATGTCGTGTTATGTTTACATCTTATAAAGCAGAATACTAGTATAATGTGACAGTAATATTCCACAATTATAGTTTTTTATTGCAACTGATATTTCTAACTACAACAAACTGAGACATCAGTTAGTAGACTTTATCTTTTTAAAGGTCGCAGCGTTTTCAGTATGTTCTGGATAGTGATAATAAATGTAACTTTTGTAGGTGGCACAATCATCTTTTGCCATATTTTCACAATTTTGAGAGAAGTCAGCACCATTCTAGTTTTTCCTCTAAATTTTGTATTAACGTTTATTTTATTTTATTTAGTTTTTTTGAGATGCGCTCTTGCTGTGTCGCCCAGGCTGGAATGCAATGGCACGATCCCCGCTCACTGCAACCTTTGCCTCCCAGGTTCAAGCGATTCTCCTGCCTCAGCCTCCCTGATCACTGGGATTACAGGCCAGTGCCACCACTCCCGGCTAATTTTTGTATTTTTAGTAGAGATGGGGTTTCACCATGTTGGCCAGGCTGGTCTTGAACTCCTGACGTCAGGTGATCCGTCCGCCTCAGGCTCCCTAAGTGTTGGGATTACAGGTGTGGGCCACCACGCCCGACTTGTGTTAACATTTCTGATAGAGCATCTCATTTCATTGTTTAAAAACTATATACCCTCAAGGGAGCAATGAGAAGCACAGATCTAGGATTTTTTCAAGGATGTTTGGTGATCTAAACGTACAGGCTGTTCGTTAAATAGTGTTTTGATCTACCTAGTGTACTTTTCCCCTAAAATTCATGATGAAATGGTAGAGTAAATCTATATATATCTCTTTCCCCATGTTCAGTTTAGATAATTGATTATCCTCAAACTAAATATCCATGTCTATCTGCTGAGGTATTAACACATGATTCAATATGATACTAAGGTAAAAATGGAATAAATAGGTTGAGATAGCTGAAAAACTTGGGCTGTCTTTCAAGGAGCTATTTGATTTTTGTTGTTGTTGTTGTTTGTTTGGTTTTTTGAGACAAGAGTCTTCCTTTGTCGCCCAGACTGGAGTGCAGTGGTGCAATCTCAGCTCACTGCAACCTCCGCCTCCAGGGTTCAAGCGATAGACTCCCTGGTAGCTAGGATTACAGTCATTGCGCCACCATGCCTGGCTGAATTTTTGTATTTTTACTTTTTACTTTTTCAAGCAAATAAGTTGGTGTTGAAAAGTCAGCATCTACCACTTTTTTTCTGTGCTAACAAGTGTATCATCAAACATTGAAACCTTTTGGGAATGTTTAAAACCTTCTCTTGAGTATAAGTAAAAATTCAAACTGGGCAGAGAGGCTTCCAGTCTTGGCAGAGACACAAATTTAGTTTACCTTGTGAAATCTAACACTTTAGGACATTTCCATTGTAATTTTGTTGTTAAAGAACATAAGGCTTTTTTCTATATGACTTTTTGCATCTTTTGCATGTTGACATAGCAGGCAAGACAGCTATAGAACATGACTGCATTTTCCTTTTAGAAGACTGGTTGATGTGAATGACTGGCATAATTGATTTTATTTAATAAATATCTTTTAAAGTCATAGTATAGTTTTAAAAATTAAATGGTGTAGAAGGACTTACTATGAAAAGCGTTGGTCATTTTCTCCATTTCACCCTCTTTCGTCTTCTGCTGATTTTGCTCTGTCACCCAGGCTGGAGTTGCAATGGTGTGACCTCAGCTCGCTGCAACCTCCACCTCCCAGGTTCAAGCGATTCTCCTGCCTCAGCCTCCCAAGTAGCTGGGATTACAGGCGCCTGCCACCACACCCGGCTAATGTTTTTGTATTTTTAGTAGAGATGGGGTTTCACCATGTTGGCCAGGCTGGTTTTAAACTCCTGACCTCAAGTGATCCGCCCACCTTGGCCTCCCAAAGTGCTAGGATTACAGGCATGAGCCACTGCTCCCAGCCTGGTGTCAACCACTTTTAACTTTATTTTTAGTACTGTTAGTGATGCTCTGTATCTCTTAAATATGTTACTGCAAAAAAAAAAAAAAAAAAAAGATGTTACTGCTATTTATTAAATAATTTTAGACGTCTATTGACTTGAATGTAAATGAACTAAATACTCATGTATACCTCTTTCCTTCTATAGTTTTCACTGTTTTGTTGCGTTGTTAATCGGTTGATCTTTCCCTTACCTAAACTTCTGTTTCTTACTCCAGCACCAGAGGTAGTATCTCTGGATTCTCACTTTTGAAATGAGGATATTGGCACTCACATGATTCCTTGGAAAAGCTAAGACTAAAGTTCATGGCGTATGTTAAAATATGTAGTTGCATAAAAAGACATTCACCAAGTTCAGTGTTTGAAAACATACGCCAAGCTATATGAGAAGGACATAGTATAGATAAGAAACAAATCAAAAGATAGCATAGTTCATTTACAGGAGAAGTTACTGAATAGACTTCTTTAAGTGGCTTGGGAATTGTGGCATCAAATTGTTGAGAAGAAAATGTAAAAGCACACTAGTTGACTCTGCTGAATCATGAGTTTAGATATTATTTATATACTATTGTTTAGAATCAACCTCTATCCAAGGGACAGAAAATTTAATTATGAATCTGTAATAAAGAACATTTTTATTTCTTACCCCACTTCAAATTTTTAATATAATCCATAGTATGAAATATATTTTAAATCATAACCTGAGATACTATACATGCAACTGAAAACAAGTATTTTCACCGAACAGTATCCTTACTATAAACAGTACTTAACTTTACCAGAATATATTTGGTCCGAATATTCTCTTTTCTTAAAAAAAAAAAAAAAAAATTGCAACCCCGTAAATGAATTCATGACCAGACCACTGTACTAAACATCATGTATGAACTAATATGTAAGATTATTGCACCTTTTCGGTGGATAAAAAGTAAAGTAGAAATTAAGTTAAACACTTTTCTCTCTTCATAGGACATTGGCTCTCTGGATTATCAAGAATTTGTAGTTGACATTGAATCCAGGCTGAGGATGGAAGGTGTGGAACTTAAAGAAGAATGGCAAGATGAAGATTTTCCAATGTGAGCAATGCTTTTAAATGAAAACAATTTTAGAGTAAAACTGCAGAATTTCTTTATTGAGATGTTATTTTTTTTACTTTTATGTTTTGAGAAGGAGTCTTGCTGTGTTACCCAGGCTGGAGTGCAGTGGCACGATCTCAGCTCACTGCAACCTCCGCCTCCTGGATTCAAGCAATTTCTTCTGCCTCAGCCTCCCGAGTAGCTGGGACTACAGGTGCGCGCCACCACACCCGGCTAATTTTTGTATTTTTAGTAGAGACGGGGTTTCACCATATTGGCCAGGCTGGTCTCAAGCCTCTGACCTCGTGATCTGCCTGCCTTGGCCTCCCAAAGTGCTGGGATTACAGGTGTGAGCCACCGCACCTGGACGAGATGTCACTTTTTAAATGGAATATTCGGCTTCTTGAAGAAACTCAGTAATACAAGGTGATCATTTGATACTAGGAAGTAAAAGTTTCTTTTCAACAGTTAGATTGACTCTCTTGTATCTTCGTTTCCAACCAAATATATGTATAATCTTGTGTAATCTTTCATTTTTGTTTTGGTCGTTTAAGTTTCCAAATTTTTGCTTTTATAATAAAGTGTTTTAATGTGTTTTTTTTTTTTTTTTTTTCCTTTAAGCAAAGTCTGAGGGATTCCTCAGAGAAGGAGGTCTTTAGTTGTCTTTTAAAATTTTCTTTAATTTTGTGGCCAGGTGCGGTGGCTCACACATGTAACCCCAGCACTCTGGGAGGCCGAGGTGGGCAGATCGCTTGAGGCCAGGAGTTTGAGACCAACGTGGCCAACATGGTGAAACCCCGTCTCTACTAAAAATGCAAAAAATTAGCCAGGCTTGGTGGCGCGTGCCTGTAGTCCCAGCTGCTTAGGAGGCAGAGGCACGAGAATTGCCTGAACCCGGGAGGCAGAGGTTGCAGTGAGCTGAGGTTGCACCACTGCACTCCAGCTTGGGTAACAGAGCAAGGCTCTGTCTCAAAAAAAAATAATAATAATAATTTTGTGGATCCCCCCCCCCGGCCCCCTCCCCCCAAAAAAACCTTACTAAGTAAATTATTAAGGGTTTTCTAGGTCATCTGGCCAGCCACCTTCACATGTTTGCATTTGTATTTACAATTATATTGGCACCAGGTAGGCTGATGAAAAAGAACAAAGGCAGACCTTATATTTAAATAGTGCTTCCATGCCATAGTGGGCAGAAGACATCCTAGTGCATAATCAGGTGCCTTAGCAGTTGGATAGCTTAGCAGTTGGACAGCTGATAGGAGACCTGAGTCACTGTTGCATATGGTGGTGATAATAAATATAAGAATGCCGATCTCAGAAGAATTGAACCATCGTCGCTGCAGTCTTATTCTGAGTAAAAATTGAGCTTCATACATTGCATCATATATCACATTATACTTGTGCATTTCAGTCATATTTATTTAAAATTGTTACATGTTTAATAAGCTGTGCATAAGGAATTTATATCTACTTTTATGTGTTACTTATATGTAATAAGTGTATAAGTCAGCTCTGATAGTCAGAATTTTTACTTTGAAAGTGTAGCCAGACATAGCAGCTAACTCCTATAATACTAGTGTTTTGGGAGGCCAAGGCAGAAGGATTGCTTGAGACCATCCTGGGCAACATAGCAATATCTGGTCTCTACAAAAAAAAAACTTTAAAAATTAGCTGGGCATGTTGATGTGCCACTGTAGTCCTAGCTAGTCAGAAGACTGAGACTTTATCTTACACACTGCTAGGCTGGGCACAGTGGCTCATGCCTGTAATCCTAACACTTAGGGAGGTCAAGGCAGGAGAATCGTTTGAGCCCAAAAGTTCGAAGCCAGCCTGGGCAACATAGCAAGACCCTGTCTCTACTAAAAATTAGCCAAGCGTGGTGACATGCACCTGTAGCCCCAGATACTCGGGAGGATCTCTTGAGCCCAGAAGTTAAGGCTGCAGTGAGCCATGATTGTGCCATTGTACTCCAGCCTAGGTGACAGAGCAAGACACTGTCACAAAAACGACAACACTGCTTTATTCCATTTTCCAAATACTTATTTCTATAAGCTGTATGTTTAATAGATTGAAATTCAAAAAAAATTCTTCCTTAATTTCTGGGTTAAAAAGTATACCTGTGTCTTCTAGACCTTTACCAGAAGATGATAGTATTGAAGCAGATATACTAGCTATAACTGGACCAGAGGAGCAGCCTGGTAAGAGCTTGACACTTATTTTCAATTAAATTATGGACTTTGTGTTATTTTTTTAAACACGTTTCTTTGTCCAAAAAAAAAAAAAACTTGAGTTTTTATTCCATCATAGAAGTCAAAGTATAAGTTGAACATTGAGGAAAGCATTTTTAGAATGCTTTAAAAAATTGCAAAAACATATGCTTGGTTTTTGGAAAGTTTTACAGTAAAAGGGTGGAGGAGATCATTTTTAGTGGTAAGAGGTATCTATAAGGTCTGCCTCTATTTAAAAGACATTGATGCTTTATTGATCTCTTGCCAACGATGTAGAAACAGCAATGATCAGAATAAGAATTTTGTGAATAGGTGCTTTGAAGTTATGTTTAATTAATATTATTTTTCCCAAGAATGAAGTAGTTAAAATTTTTCTTATTCAACTTTAGCATCTAAGCATTCCTTGTTAACGTATCTTTTTCTTTATTTTCCAATTCCAGGCTCACTAGAAGTTAATGGAAATAAAGTGAGAAAGAAACTAATGGCTCCAGACATTAGCCTGACACTGGATCCTAGTGATGGCTCTGTATTGTCAGATGATTTGGATGAAAGTGGGGAGATTGACTTAGATGGCTTAGACACACCATCAGAGAATAGTAATGAGTTTGAGTGGGAAGGTAAATGTTTCACTGCTTTTAATCTGATCTTTTTTAATGTATTAAAGGATTTTGTTTGAAATATGTCATTCTTTCTAAAGTTCATATATTTGTTACTAAGATACAAAATTCTGCTAACACTTGAATATTCTCAAGGACTTCAAAACTCTGTATATGGTAGATTACACCAGTGGCTTTTTTCACTTCTTATTTGCCCAGCGCTGTCATGTTTTTTCATAGTTGTTTCAAAAATATTTCTTGATAATTATGGCATGCTCTCTTTCAGTCAATCAAGTAAGAAACTTTGAAAGAGACATATAGTGAACAGTTTGTGGGAAGGGAGTTCTGAAAGGAGGCGTTTGCCTTTGGCTTTTTAAGTAGGCTTGCCTGACATTGCTCTACTTTGTGAAATAACCAACTTAAATTAATGTATACTTTTAGCCCCCAAACCTAGTATTCCTTGTTATTTGTAATTCAAAGGAATCGTGCTGTGTTTTACTTTGCATGCTTTCTTTAATTAGAAAATTGTTTACAGTATCTTATATATAGTTGTTATAATTTTTATATGTTTTTTCATCTTGAAAATGATTTTTTTTCAAAGTAATGTTTAGCATTCAGTATTATACTGTAATAAAGTGTGATGTGCTATATTTTTGGTTTCTTTTTTCTTCCCTGTTTTACTGGTTCAATAAACAGTCCAGTAATAAGCAATACTTTATAAAGTTACTGAAATAGTTTTGTGCCTATGTGTTTTGTCTCTTCTTTCTTTAATGCTGCTGTAGTCATTTCCTGGAAGGATATTTTCCGTTAACAGCTTTGTCTTGGAAACAACTAACATACAGTAGGTTTCCCCCTCCCCCCATCTTTTGGTAAGGACTATAATACTGAAATTTTGAAAATTATTACTACATTAAAAATCAGCTAAACTGCAATCTCAAAACATAAATTACACTTAATCATTGGTGCTTATGCTTTGGCTAATGCTAATTTAAATAGACTTCTGCATGTATACTTCAAAATATTATACATACTTTTCTGCTTTATAAAACTGATCAAATGAGAAGTGATCACTGAGTAGTTAACCACTTCCTATCTGGTATTACAGTTAATTTATGTGCTCAACAACAACAAAATTGGCTCCCAGATAGCTACTTGAAGTAACCTATAGTCATAACTGCCAGGGAGAATATTGTCACAAGTTGAATCTGGAAAGGCATTGTAAGGCACATGTACTAAGATTTTGATGACTCTATGAATTATATTTTCTGAACTTGTGGATATACATTGCACTGTGATTAGGTGGTTTTTGCTAAATTGGGCAATAAAAAAAGTTAACCATGATTTCCAAAGACATAAAATGGCCTCATGTTAAGAATAAGCCTTTTCCTGCATTATGGAAGAGATATTTAAAATTGCACAGATGGTATAATGAAAATTCTCTGTAAAATCTAGATAGTAAAGTGGTTAACGTATAATTTGATTTTTATTATGTAACAATTGGTGATTGAAAAACTTTTTATTTTGACAGATGATCTTCCAAAACCCAAGACTACTGAAGTAATTAGGAAAGGCTCAATTGCTGAATATACAGCAGCAGAGGAAAAAGAAGATGGACGACGCTGGCGTATGTTCAGGATTGGAGAACAGGACCACAGAGTTGATATGAAGGCAATTGAACCCTATAAAAAAGTTATCAGCCATGGGGGTAAGAGTTACTGAACATTTTTCAAATTGTTTAATGTGGTATCAGAATTCTAAATAGTTTTAGAAACTCTGCCTAGAGATATTATGTAATTTTGAAAGAATAATAAGCATTTATCATATCATTTTAGAAACATGATAGGTTTGAAGTAAAAGAAGAAAAGTACCATTTTTTTTTCTTTTTGCTTTTGAGATGGAGTCTCGCTCTGTGGCCCAGGCTGGAGTGCAATGGCGTGATCTTGGCTCACTGCAAGCTCCGCCTCCTGGGTTCACACCATTCTCCTGCCTCAGCCTCTCGCGTAGCTGGGACTACAGGTGCCCACCACCAAGCCCAGCTAATTTTTTTGTATTTTTAGTAGAGGCGAGTTTTCACCGTGTTAGCCAGGCTGGTCTTGATCTCCTGACTTTGTGATCCGCCCGCCTCAGCCTTCCAAAGTGCTGGGATTACAGGCGTGAGCCACTGCGCCCAGCCAAAAGTACCATTTAAAAATGATTATATACCTACACTAAGTTGAAAAAGTACAAAAGAATTTGTAGTGAAAACTGTCAGGTTGGGCATGGTGGCTCAGGTCTGTAATCCCAGCAATTTGGGAGGCTGAGGCAGGAGGATTACTTGAGCCCCGGGGTTTAAGACCAGCCTGGGCAACATAGACCTTGTCTCCACCAAAAAAAAAAAAAAAAAAAAAAAAGCCAGGAATGGTGGTGTATGCCTGTAGTCTCAGCTACTTAGGAGGCTGGGGTGGGAGGAGAGAGAGCTCAAGCTTGGGAAGTTGAGGCTTCAGTGAGCCGTGATCATGCCGCTGCACTCCAGTTTTTTGTTTTGTTTTGTTTTGTTTTTTGTTTTTTGACCCTGTCTCAAAATTTTAAAAAGAAATTTTTTTTTAGCTGTCTCTAGGCTACCCAAAACTGGGACTATACTTTCTCCATAATTTATAAACAGTGAAATGCCCTGATCTTAAGTGTACAATTCAATGAGTTTTGACAAATGCCCATATAACTGTATATTCCCATATATATAACCCACACCCCTAAACATATAGAACATTTTCATTGTCCCAGAATAATTCTTTAATACCCCTGCCCAGTGAATACTCACCTCGGTAGCCACTGTCATATCTACCGCCTGATTAGTTTTACCTGTTCTAGAATTTCATATATAGTAACTGAAATCATCCTGTGCACTCTTTTGTTTACTTTTCAGTATGAAGTTTTTGAGATTCATCCATGTTGTTGATGTATCCACAGTACATTCCTTCTTATTGGGGAGTAGTTTTCCATTGCATGGATAAACCATAATTTGCTTATCCATTCTTTTTTTTTGATGTGCATGTGAGTTGTTTCCAGCTTGGGCTATTATAAACAAAACCGCTTTGAGCATTCTTTTAGAAGTCATTTATGGATATAAGTAAAACTTGGACTTTTTTTTTGTTTTTGAGATGGACTCTTGCTCATCACCCAGGCTGGAGTGCGGTGGCGTGATCTTAGCTCGCTACAACTTCTGCCTCCCTGGTTCAAGGGATTCTCCTGCTTCAGCCTCCCGAGTAGTTGGGATTACAGGCGTATGCCACCACCTGAGCTAATTTTTTATATTTTTAGTAGAGAAAGTGTTTCACCGTATTAGCCAGTATGGTCTTGATCACCTGACCTCATGATTTGCCCACCTCAGCCTCCCAAAGTGCTGGGATTACAGGCTTGAGCCCCTGTGCCCAGCCCTAAAACTTAGACTTTTTAACCTTAACTCTTAATGTGCCTTAAAATCCTGAACAAATTTTTTTTTCCTTTTTTTAATTTTTTTGTTTTGTTTTGTTTTTTGAGACGGAGTCTCACTCTGTCACCCAGGCTGGAGTGCAGTGGCGCAATCTTGGCTCACTGCAACCTCTGCCTCCTAGGCTCAAGCGATACACCAGCCTCAGCCTGCCAAGTAGGTGGGACTACAGGCACGCACCACCATGCCCGGCTAATTTTTGTATTTTTAGTAGAGATGGGGTTTCACCATATTAGCCAGGCTGGTCTTGAACTCCTGACCTTGTGATCCACCCGCCTCAGCCTCCCAAATTGCCTGGATTACAGGCATGAGCCACAGCGCCCAGCCCAAATTATTTTTTAATAGAGAGCTCATTCACTCCACATTTTTATAGAGTACCCACTTTCCATACTTATGGGATATACAAAAATACAAGGCTTAAGTCCCTTCCCTTAAGAAACAGGAAAAGCTATAAAAGTTTAAGTTACAAATCCTGTGAATCTAACAGTACCATATATAGAAGTTTACCTAGGCACATTGTAAATAGTGCTAGAATGTTAGTGGCAAGTCAGAACACAACTCACTGTAGAGCATGTCACACTACCTTAAATCCTCCTAACACAGGACAGAGCGGCACATGGGTCAAGCAGATTGATTTTTTTTCGGAGTCATTTCCACTTAATTTACCACTTACTTTAATGCCAGATGCATTCCCCTGCTTATTTCTACAGTCTTCATTCATCTGAAAGCAAATCACATGAATATTTGTAGTTGCATTCTTCTGCCTAATTTAATCATACTCAGATGAAGAAAATGGCATAATCTGGATCAGGAAGTCCACAGACATATATTATTCAGCTAGTTCACTGGAATCAAATTATAAGGCCTGATTTATGGCTTCAATCTCTTTCAGAAATAGCACTTTTTTATAGGGGAAAATAAGACCACCTTATCTTACTGCATTATCACACTTAATATATTTTGTGACTGAGTGATTAAGAAAGGTAGTGAAGATTCTGATGTTCTTGAAATGTTCAAATCTTTTCAAATGCAAATTTGTAAACAATAGAAATGAAGGTTAAAGTAGAAGTATTTGCTACTAAATATGGGCTTAATATCTAAAGAAAGCAGTTGAAACATAGGTATTTTAGCGCTGTTTTCCATTACTGAAAATTATGTCAGAGATGTAATTTAGTTTTTGGTTTTCTTTTTTTTTTTTGAGACCCAAGTCTTGCTCTGTTGCCCGGGCTGGAATGCAGTGGCACAGTCTTGGCTCACTGCAGCCTCCGCCTCCCAGGTTCGAGTGATTCTCGTGCCTCAGCCTCCTGAGTAACTGGGACTACAGATGCACACCACACCCAGCTAATTTTTTATATTTTTAGTAGAGACGGGGTTTCACCGTGTTGGCCAGACTGGTCTCAAAACTCCTGGCCTCAAGTGATCTGCCCACCTTGGCCTCCGAAAGTGCTGGATTTACAAGCATGAGCTGCCGCGCCCGACCTAATTTAGTTTTAATGTCCTAAATTCTACAAAATGCTAGCATTTTGAAATATAAAACTTACCTTTTAAAAATCACTCACTTATGGCTCTGGTGATGTGGCTTATGCCCAGCGCTTTGGGAGGCCAAAGGAGGAGCATTACTTAAGGCCAAGAGTTCACGACCAGTTTGAGCAACACAGTGAAACCGTATCTCTACAAAAAAATGTTTAAAAAGTTAACCAGGTGTGTTTGTGTGTGCTGTATCCCCAGCTCCTCTGGATGCTGTGAAGTGGGAAGATCCCTTGAGCCCAGAAGTTCAAGGTTGCATGAGCTGTGATTGTGCCACTGCACTCCATCCTGGGCAACAGAGCAAGATACTATCTTTAAAAAAAAATTTAAAAATTAAAAAGCACCCACTTTGCCGGGCATGGTGGCTCACGCCTGTAATCCCAGCACTTTGGGAGGCAAATCACGAGGTCAGGAGTTCGAGACCAGTCTGGCCAATGTAGTGAAACACCGTCTATACTAAAAATACACAAAAAATTAGCCGGGCAGGGGGGCGTGCACCCGTAATCCCAGCTACTTGGGAGGCTGAGGCAGGAGAATCGCGTGAACCCAGGAGGCAGAGGTTGCAGTAAGCCAAGATCACACCACTGCACTCCAGCCTGGGCAACAGAATGAGACTCCATCTAAAAAAAAAAAAAATTACACCCACTTTAACCATAAGCATAATATAAATAAGTAAAAATACATTGCAGATGCTGTATTGTGTCTATTGTATTGGGTTATATCACTATATTTGTCTACTTGATAACATAGGGCTGGCTTTTTAAATATGCTAATTTAAGTGGTCTTGGGTTTTTTTTTGGTTTTTTTTTGTGACCACCGACCTTTTTAAATTTTACTGTTCTCTTTTTGGGAAGAAGAAATTAAAATTCTATATAAGACCATATAAGATTTACAAAACATACATTTAATACAGAAGTTTGTGAAAAGTAAACTCTTATTTATAATTTACCAATCATACAGATGTCTTCTAAAAATGCGTAAGAGTAAAATCATGCGGTGATACTGTCTTTGGTTTCTTTTTTAGGATATTATGGGGATGGATTAAATGCCATTGTTGTGTTTGCTGTCTGTTTCATGCCTGAAAGTAGTCAACCTAACTATAGATACCTGATGGACAATCTCTTTAAGTAAGTATATATTTAACAAAAACATTTGGACAGAATTTTGAGCTAATTAGATCTACACCTTAAGAAACTTAACCTTTGTAAAAATTATAAATATCCCAGTTCTTTGGGAGACTGAGATGGGCAGATCACTTGAGTCCAGGAGTTGGAGACCAGCCTAGGCAACATGACAAAGCCCTTTGTCTACACAGTCAAAAAATTAGCCAGGCATGGTAGTATGGGCCTGTAGCCCCACCTACTCAGGAGGCTGAGGTGGGAGTATCACCTGAGCCCATGAGGTCAAAGCTGCAGTGAACTGTGATTCTGCCACTGCACTCTAGCCTGAGTGACAGAGTAAGACCCTGTCTCAGAAAAATAAATATCCCGTATCTTTTCAAGTGCAAGTTTGTGAACAACAGAATGAAGGTTAAAATAAAAGTATTTGTTACTAGATACAGGACTAGATGAGTCCTTATTCTTCGATATGATGAAACAATAGTTTTCCAATTCAAGAGAAAAATTGTCATTTTAAAACGGGGAAATATATCTCAGATTATTTGTTCCAACTTGGTTTTGTTTTGTTTTGAGTTGGAGTTTCACTCTGTCATCCAGGCTGGAGTGCAGTGGTACAACTACGGCTCCCTGCAGCCTTGGCCTCACGGGCTCAAGCCATCCTCCTACCTCAGTCTCCCTAGTGGCTAGGACTACAGGCACATGTCACCACATCCTGCTGACTTTGTAATTTTTGGTAGAGACAGGGTCTCACTGTGTTGCCAGCGTTGATCTCAAACTCCTGGGCTCAAGTAAGCCACCATGCCTTACCTGTCCCAACTGTTTTATTTTACATTTGCAGGCACATTAAGTGTAAAGAAGTGATTTTTCTCTCAAAATCATGTGGCTAAATTACATCTACCCCTAGAAGGCCAATATAACTGAGCCGAATCAGTTCTTTTTCCACAAGGTCATTCTATTTGTCAGGTTAGTGGTGTTTTTAAAAACCGTATTGTGGAAAGTTTCAAACATACACAGGGCTAAAGAGAAGTATATCAGATCTTCATGTATCAGTCACTTCAACAATTATCTATTTATACTTTGTTCCCACTTCTAACCCCCAGTATATAATTTTAAAGCAAATCCCAGAAGCAAATCATCTAGAAACATTTCAGTATACATCTCTAAAAAATAACTTTTTAAAATAATCATAATAAAAGCTAATGCAGTTTGAGCATTTTCATTGTAGGAGAGAGGAGGGAATTGTATAATTGTATAATTTAGAGAACCTAGTTCAGTTATGCACAGTGATTTTTAAGGCTTAAACTTAATTTGTTTTTTACAGATATGTTATTGGCACTTTGGAGCTATTAGTAGCAGAAAACTACATGATAGTTTATTTAAATGGTGCAACAACTCGAAGAAAAATGCCCAGTCTGGGATGGCTCAGGAAATGTTATCAGCAAATTGATAGAAGGTAATACACATACAAGTTGAAAGCTAGTCTGATAAATTTTTATAATGGCTTTAGTAGATCAAACTTTGTTTTCTGTTGCCTTTTTTTTTTTTTTTTTTTTGAGGCGGAGTTTCGATCTTGTTGCCCAGGCTGGAGTGCAATGGCACCATCTTGGTTCACTGCAACCTCTGCCTGCCAGGTTCAAGCGATTCTCCTGCCTCAGCCTCCCAAGTAGCTGGGATTACAGACATGCACCACCACGCCCAGCTAATTTTGTATTTTTAGTAGAGATGGGGTTTCTCCATGTTGGTCAGGCTGGTCTCGAACGCCTGACCTCAGGTGATCCTCCTGCCTCGGCCTCCCAAAGTGCTGGGATTACAGGCATGAGCCACCACACCCGGCCTTCAGTTGCTATTTTAAAACACCATTTATTTTTTAAATTTTATTTATTAATTTCATGGCAGGTTTCTGTTTTCTAAAGATAGCATTTTAGAATATTGTGAGGGAAATCAATTTTGATTTTTCTATAAAGAACCTTAATTCTTCTAACTTACAAAGTAGCTCTATATTTCTCCTTATTTATAAGGAGAAATTGAACACTTTCTCCTTATTTATAAGGTGCAATTTTCTCCCCATTGAACACTTTCCTACTATTTACATCTTGGGAAAGGATGGAGAATGTAGTGTGTTTCCTATTTTATTACATTCTGAGGTTTGCCTAATTTATAGTGCTTAGGATGTTTTATGTTTTTGTTTTTGTTTTGTTTTGAGACAGGGTCTCACTCTGTCACCTAGGCTGGAGTGCAGTAGTGCAATCTCTGCTCACTGTAGCGGCGACCTTCCAGGCTCAGGTGATTCTCCCACCTCAGCCTCCCAGGTAGCTGGGACTACAGGCTTGTGCCACCACACCCAGCTAATTTTTGTATTTTTTGTGGAGACAGTGTTTCCGCATGTTGCCCAGGCTGGTTCTTGAACTCCTGGACTAATGCGATCCACCTGCCTCGACCTCCCAAAGTGCTAGGATTACAGGCATGAGACACAGTGCTCAGTCTTTATGTTTCTTAATGATGCTTGTTTAGTTGTAAAAGTCTTTCTTTGGAACAAGCTTTTGAAGCGTATTGTCTTGGGAGTTAGTCATTAGTACTTAATGGAAGGAATGTGATCTTCCAATTGGTTTGATCTTGCCATGGCTAATTTAAATCAAGTCTAAATTTGACATTGGCTAGCTCTTGTGATTATATATGTATCTCACTTTATGTGTGAAATATGCATAATACAATGTTTGTATTTAGTCATTTAAAAAGAAGAGCTCTAGGATAATACCTTTAATATTTAATCAAAACTTTAAATTCCTTGAGAATAGGAGTTAGATCTGATTTGTTTTTGTTCCTGTGGTCATCTTCTCCACTCACACTTCTCTGCCTGCACAGTGCTTTTCGTGATTTTGAAGAACTTAGCACCAATTTCTCCCTAGTCTTGGAAAATGAGGATAGTTTACTTTTACATTCAGGATGGCCTCTTTCCCTGGTTGACAGAGTCCTGAAGACAAGTGAATGTGTATGCTAGGAGACATTTAATAACAGGCTATACTATGGACATAAATTTGGCCAAATAAAGTAAAGTTCATTTCATAGCAGTAGGAGGGACCATCAGAATTCAAGAATCCTTTTTCTTGTCTACAGGGGTATCATACCTAAATGAAAACTCCTGGGTGAGATTTTTCAACTATTATTTTGTATAAAGTTGCACATATTTATTGATGTCTTGACTTTTAGCATTAGAATTTATAGAGATTTTTAATTTTCTTTGTGTATGTGTGTTTTTTTGTTTTGTTTTGTTTTTTTATTAACTCCAGGTTACGGAAAAATCTAAAATCCCTAATCATTGTACATCCTTCTTGGTTTATCAGAACACTTCTGGCTGTTACAAGACCATTTATTAGGTAATTTTTGAGAGCCATTGACTTTAATTTTATTTTAACTTTTTTTTCATTTATTTTTAGTTAACACATAATAACTATACATATTTATGGGATACAGAGCTATATTTTGATATGTGTATACATTGTATAATGATCAAACCAGGGTGATTAGCACATACATCACCTCAGACATTTATCATCTTTTTGTGTTTTGAACATTCAAAATGACATGAGTTTTTAAAAAAAAATTCTTACATTTGTATATAAGAAATTTTTGTATCTTGTAAACATTGTATCCATTGTATTTGTCAGAAATATGGAGGTAATTATTTTTATTTTCTTCCATAGCTCAAAATTCAGCCAAAAAATTAGATACGTCTTTAATTTGGCAGAACTAGCAGAGCTTGTCCCCATGGAATATGTTGGCATACCAGAATGCATAAAACAGTATGTTTTGTTTTATTTCCTTAATTGTATTGGATCTTAATATTTTGATGTGCAACGGATAATACTTTTCAATACTCATTCTTTATGTATTTTATAACTGTGTGTCTCTGTGTGTGTGTGTGTGTGTGTGTGTGTGTAACAAAGAAAAAGAGGAAGAAGCCATTTCCCACACCGTCCCCATAAGTTAGCATTTTCTTCAGGCTGTCAATTGAAGAACTAGGATAAATTATTTCTGGTTGTGATTCATGTTATACTTTTTAGACTGGTTATAATCTAAGAGATGATTTTTCTAATTGATCAGTACTAAAGAACGTTCTCCAGACTTGAACATGGTGCTCAACAAATTTGAGTAAACTCATCATGAATATTATTATTGAATAATTATATTGCTAAATAAATAAAAATATTTAAATCATTATAACCTTAATGTTTTCCAGTGACTGCAATTTTGTTCTGATTATCAGATTCACATTCTTCCATGTAACTTCTTGGACTTGATAGAAGGCTGTTAACATAAATACCTGAGTATTACAATGCATGTGGAAAAGTTTCTTTGTTCTGCTCACATGAGGTTTTACTCTATTTAATGTGGGAAAGTCAGACTTATTAAGTCAGTTTTTACTTTCTACATCATGTATTAAATATTTTTCGTTTTGCTGGAAAATGTAAATGGGTTTAAGTACCTTTTTTCAAGTTTTTATTCATTTTCATAACATGTATATTTACTGAAATAACTCTTCCCTACAAAGGTATGAAGAAGAAAAGTTTAAAAAGAAACAAAAAAGGTATATGCACACCTTGACTGGGTTGCATCTAGACTAGTCCATTTGCATTGCAGACTAACTCTTCCTTATTGGTTGGTTAGCTTGTAGACAAAGATAATAGCATTTGTAAATATAAACGTACCCAACTTCCAAATATAGGGTGAACCCAGAGTTCCTAAGGCTGAATATGACTTGGATTCACCCTGTTTTATTGCCATATGTGATGCCAATTAAGACTTAAAGACCACGGACCCTTCTCTCTCCTTCTTAGTCCAAGTACTAATGGTGAAACCACAGAAATTACTAAAAATGGTATTTGGAACACCAAATAAAAGACTTCAGTTGTTTCACCATTTTCTTTAAATGGCTAACTTGTGCTTTTGAAATATTTTTGCAGACTTTTTAAAAGCTATCCATTTATTTCCCTGGGGTTGATTATTATATTTGCAATGCATATATTCTTTGGCTAACCAACATTAATTTCCTTTTATGCTTAAATTAAATGGCTTGCTAACCAGTCAAATTCTACATGTGATAAAATACCTAAAATCTCAGTGTCCCATTTAACAGTTAAACACTCTGCTTTCTATTTTAAATTTAATTTTGAACACTTCTGCTTTGAGCATAACAAACTATTATCTATTGATACCTTGACATAGATGGTGAAAGAAGGCAAGGGTATAAAATACTTACAATTTTATGTAATAATTTAGAAAAATGTAGAATTTGGATCTAGTTTGTTAGATCTTTAAAATATTGGCAATTAAATTAGCAAAACATAGTTTAATGCAATCTTAAGAGTTATGGTGAGAGATTTATATGTAATTATCTTGACCATTCTAAGGAGCCAACTGTAACTAACTGGAACATTCTTAACTTTGAACACATTTTGTTTCTGTTGATGAGTGAGAATTCAGTAGGCCTTATGATAGAATCAGTTTTACACTTCTGTATGACACTTCACAGTTTAACCAACACTTTAACATAAATGTAGACAGTGATTTTAGATCATGCTGATTTCTCATTCCTTTCTAGGCATTACTGTGCATCCGACAGACACGTGACTGAAATTAAAAATATGATTTGTAATTGTAGAATATTTTGAAGCCAGCCGCTTCATAGATTTCACAGTGAATTGCCTTTGTTGATAAAATGTGCTGTATTAAGCCTTTTTTAAAAAAAGTTTTTAATACTGTAAAGTAATTTAGACATCAGAAAAAAATAAGGAATTTGTACTTTAAATGTATTGTTTGAAACCGGTCACTATTTTATCTTGAGTTTTTTTTTACTTGTGTTTAACCATAAATACAATTATTACATGTATCTTTCAAAAACTTTGTGGTTTCTGTAGTTTTTTTAGTCTTAAAAAATAATAAATTTTTGTCAATCTGAAAAGCATAAAATTTAATTTTTAAATTAAATTTAGATAGGCATGTTTTGTTTTGAGACAGAGTTTTGCTCTTGTCACCCAGGTGGGAGTGCAATGGCCCAATCTCAGCTAACTGCAATCTCTGCCTCCTGGGTTCAAGCGATTCTCCTGCCTCAGCCTCCCAAGTAGCTGGGATTACAGCCTCCCACCACCACGCCTGACTAATTTTTGCATTTTTAGTAGAGACCAGGTTTCACTGTGTTGGCCAGGATGGTCTCGAACTCCTGATCTCAGGTGATCTGCCCACCTTGGCCTCCCAAAGTGCTGGGATTACAGGCGTCAGCCACCACACCCAGCCTAAACCAAACTTTACAGAGGCTAGGTACAAGGGAGCTTATTTAAGGTGACAACTCCATGATATGATAAGTACTGGTGCTAAGGAAAATACGAAACTATGAGTCCCTATGGCAGGTTTTTGGGGAGCAGGGGAAGAAGGGGTAAAACCATTTTCTTGAAGGGCTTGTGGGGAAGAAGGTTGAAGAAATGTTGACAACAGTGAGATCCAATGTCCCCAGTGATAGAAAAAGGATAGCAGATTTAAATGTTTCTTTCAAACAACTGGATGCAAGTGTGGCCATGCAGATACAGATTGTTAAAATGTTTCAGGGGAGTTTAAAAATGATTATGAAATTAGTTGGTAAGGAAATTTCAGATGTTAAGAGGATTTGATATATTTTGCATGCCTTATCAGAAATATGTACATTCCAAATTTTTTATAACAATATTTAAAATATTTTAAAATGTTACTTTGGCTTTACCACAGACCAGGGCTTTTAGGTCTGTTTTACTAATATTCAGGTGGACATAGTAATGGGTGATAAGAATAAAAACATATGAAAAATATTTTTCTATATCTAATACCAGATTGTTTTAAAGGTCCCTGATCAGTTATTCAGACCACTACAAATGTAATAGTAATAGACTGTTTGTTATCTTTGAAAGGTTGTAATTATTATGTGGTAATTTATGTAATCCTTCTAATCCCCACATGTCTAAATTTTGATATGACTGATGTCCAACCCACCACTAAATAAATAAGTTTTTTGATGGGTTTTTGTTTTGTTTTGTTTTGTTTTTTGAGACAAGGTCTTCTCTGTCACCCAGGCTGGAGTGCAGTGGTGCAGTCTCGGCTCACTGCTGCCTCCGTCTCCAGGGCTCAAGCAGTCCTTCCGAGTAGCTGGGACTACAGGTGCACGCTGCCACACCTGGCTAATTTTTATTTTTTGTAGAGACAGAGTTTTGCCATGTTGCCCAGGCTGGTCTCGAACTCCTGGTCAAGTAGTCTGCCCGCCTCGGCCTTCCAAAGTGCTGGGATTACAGGTGTGAGCCACTGTGCCCAGCCAATAATTAATTTATATTTAGATATTTTTGAATGTTAAATTCTTAAGGCTTCATACTGTCAAAACAAATTTAAGGCATTCACAGACTGGACTGTGTACCAGTAAGTTTTGGAGAATAATTACGGGTTCTATAAGGATGCATTTTTTTATCACTGGATTTTAAAATATTGATTGATCAATTGGTGGCGTTCGTGGCACTTTCATATTTTAGTTAACAGAATCATTTTTGAGGGAGTTTTTTTTCCTGCCAGTTTCTTACCACCTGGATCCTCACCACAGCCAAGTTACCGGTCAAGATTTTAATATGCCATGTAACTTGAACTTCTAAGAAAGTTTATATGCATTTGTATGTAAAGTATTTTATAATCTTTAAAGAAACAACAGTCACATTTCTTGCCAGAGTCCCCCTGCCTTTAAAAATTCTCTTTTCTGGTTGGGGAAATGATGTCTGGTAACTGTTTTTACTACGTCTGCTTCTTTGCAAAGCTTCGTCTTTAACAGAGTAATATTCTATGCTAAAATAGTCATTATTTTTAGAAAGAAAATTGTTCAGCTGCTGGTTTCTCATTATATATATTCTTCATTAAACAGAGTTGATCAAGAGCTTAATGGAAAACAAGATGAACCGAAAAGTGAACAGTAAGTTTGGCACCTAGTCCAAACAAGACTGAAGAATGTGCTGATGGAGCAGTGCTGTTTTTGCATTCATAATGCATTTATTGGCCCATATTTTTATGTAACCTGTTACAAAACCGACTTGACTTTTTCATAATGGACTTTTGTATTATACAAGGGACTGTTCACTGCTGTATTGGTTTGCAAATCTCTTGAATTTAGCTCTTTAATAGCTAACTGTATTATTATTTTATATTTTGTATTGCTAAATAGCAGAGAACTACACTATATAAAGCAGTTTTTGCATTTGTTTATTGAATGATGCATCTTCCGTGAAATATTTATATGCATAAATGGCAAGGGAAAGAAATAATATATATTTTTATGTTATTGAGCAATATTTTTTAATGTGTACCTGTCTTATGGAAGAAATATGCAGGTAAATAAGACCATGATTTTGTAAAGTGCATATTAGAATTTTTGTTTTTGTAAATTGTTAAATACATTTCCTGGGTAACTTAGAAAATTAAGTTTCTCATAAGGCAACAGACGGATTCTCATGAATTGAATACCCAAAGATCATGTATATAATCGAAGTGTATTAGTACCATCCCAAGATTTTTTTCTTATTTAACATATATTGTTTCATAATTCAGCAAGTACAAATGCAAGTGCATTGCACACTTTTTCCTTTTTAAACTTAAAGACAAGTCAAAAAGCCATTTTTAGAACTAGAGGATTTAAGAGGCTAGGAATTGGGGTTTGTGTATATGTATATATGGGACATTTTATCTTCTGGCCCAAAGTCAGAACTTTATAAAAATCTTGAGTTTGTTCACTAATGTGAAATAAGCTATGTGTCCAGGGTATTGCTCCCCTGAGTGTGTGTGAGTGCTGAGTAGTACTGCAGAGAATGTGATGAGTTATTCACTGTCACAACTGTTTCTACAGAAAACAGGGGCTGCTTTTTAAACTGCTCTCACTATGGGCACTTTACCAAAATACTTCCATATCAATTATTTGAACTCAGTAGTTGTTTGACCTAGTTAGATCTGGTGTTTATTCAAGTTTCTATGAAATCATGTTTGACAATACTGTAAATTAGGTTAATTTTGTAAGTCTGAGAGAGCATCATTATATTGTGCTGTTTTGGATAACACATTTGTTACAAGCATTTAAACGGTTTCATTTGGTAAGTACCTTTACATTGAAATAAATTGTGTTTGTGCCTCCAAACAGAAAGTTTAATTACCGACAAAATTATTTCTAAAACAACAGATTGATCTAATACTGTGTCATATACTTGAAAGACTCATATACAGCTGATAAACATAATACCTGCCAAATTTGAAGGTCATGGCTACTCTTCAACCCTTCCTGTAAGGTATTTTGCAAAACAGTGGTCTAGGGTAGCAAAATTGAAGTGGATGTGAGCTAACTTTTTAGGATTTATTCTATCCTAGATTGAACACACATGTGGCTGTTACCATTCTCATGTACTTATAAGCCTTCTGTTACAAAAGGGAACTTTCCTATACTTTTTGTCCTCCTCAGTCCTAAACTTGGCATGCTAACTTAAAACCAGTTCTAAGAGAGAGATGCTGGAGGATTCCCAGGATGAAACATTCCTCAGCAGCCTCCTGACTTAACCTGGATCCAGCAGCTCTTGGCAGATCCTGAAATAATGTCATTACAGTGAATTGAGCCAAAACCATTATTGCTTGCTCACATCTTAGGAACACTTTTTGTTGAAGAAGCAAACTAACAGTAACAAGTTAGGCATTCCTTCTGAATTTACCATATGAGGATTATGTATAAACAATTGTATTGAATTTGTCATTAAATCTTTTTTTTTTTTTTTTTTTTTTTTTTTTTTTTTTTTTTTTGAGACGGAGTCTCGCTCTGTCGCCCAGGCTGGAGTGCAGTGGCGCAATCTCGGCTCACTGCAAGCTCCGCCTCCCGGTTTCACGCCATTCTCCTGCTTCAGCCTCCGGAGTAGCTGGGACTACAGGCGCCCACAACCGCGCCCGGCTAATTTTTTTTGTATTTTTAGTAGAGACGGGGTTTCACCGTGGTCTCGATCTCCTGACCTTGTGATCCGCCCGCCTCGGCCTCCCAAAGTGCTGGGATTACAGGCGTGAGCCACCGCGCCCGGCCTAGATTCTTTATTGGTAGACGATTTAACGTAGTCTTTCATCTATACATCTTTACGTTGCTCAGAATGGGCTAAGGTTTTTAATAGGTGGTTTTCTACCACATTAAGTACTTGGTTCTTCAGTTTAAAAAATACGAAGAATAACTTCAACTCTTTTTTGCGTTATTCTGATTTTTTATTTTGCAGTCATTGCTCCTAACGGTAGATAAGTGTTGCAAAAGTGATGTTTTTCTGAGTTTTTTTTTCAAAAAGTAGAAGACTGTTCTGTTAACCATTAAAATTCAGAGACAACAGTGATAACACCTGGGATATAATGAAAATGAGGTGCTGTGAATCAGTAAACTAAAGGGATACCTGCTTTAACCTACACCTGAATGGAATCTGGTATAGAGATGTACCCACAATAAATGTTTTATAAGATTCAAAATCATAACTAGTAGGTTAGAGGAAGAGCACTTACTAAGTCTGTTGTTTCTAATCTATAGCTATGCAACATTTTCCCATATTATTCCATTTTAATTTCCCATTACTGGCCGGGCGCGGTGGCTCAAGGCTGTAATCCCAGCACTTTGGGAGGCCGAGATGGGCGGATCATGAGGTCAGGAGATCGAGACCATCCTGGCTAACACGGTGAAACCCCGTCTCTACTAAGAAATACAAAAAACTAGCCGGGTGAGGTGGCGGCGCCTGTGGTCCCAGCTACTCGGGAGGCTGAGGCCGGAGAATGGCGTGAACCCGGGAGGTGGAGCTTGCAGTGAGCTGAGATCGCACCACTGCACTCCAGCCTGGGCGACAGAGCGAGACTCCGTCTCAAAAAAAATAAATAAATAAATAAATTTTAAAAATTCCCATTACTGACTGAGGTGAAAGTATATGTGATTGTACTTTTTATCTTTCTGTTGGGATCGTGGATCTCATTTAACTGGCTTATTTTGATGCTTCTGTCACTAGGCTCTAAGTGCCCCTTTTTTAGTCAGAAGTTTTTCATGTGAAATAATTTGATTCTGTGTTCTGCTTGATCATACTCTTAAGCACCAAGGGAAGATGTTCTCTTCACCCCACAATTTAAGCTTAACAGTCTAACTCGGAGGGAGATATGCAGAAATATGATTTTAAGTAGGGTCTAGCAGAGTCATTGGAAAGTGATAAAACTAGGAAGTAAGAGAAAGCAAACCTTTATAGAGGGATAAAGACATAGCTGTCACCTAATATGCCACTGTATGTGTGTCCTTTTTTTGTTTGTTTGTTTTTTTGTTTTTTTTTTTTTGAGACAGAGTCTCCATCACCCAATCTGGAGTGTAGTGGCACGATCTTGGCTCACTGCAACCTCTGCCTCCTGGGTTCAAGCATTTCTCCTGCCTTAGTCTCCTGAGTAACTGGGATTACAGGCACACGCCACCATGCCTGGCTCATTTTTGTATTTTTAGTAGAGACGGGGTTTCACCATGCTAGGCTGGTCTTGAACTCCTGACCTCGCTATCTGCCTGCCTCAGCCTCCCAAATGCTGGGATTACAGGTGTGAGCTACCGCGCCTGGCCACGTGTGTCCTTTTCATATTTCACTCTTGCTGAACATTGATTTACTCTTCCAGAATGGACATCACTAGTAAGTGCACTGAATACTGAAATATGCTAATTGGCAAGCATATATCTGTAGCTAGAATTTTTTCAACCATAATTCCAGAATTTAAAAAGGTAAGAGATCTGCTTTTTGATAGAGGCCTTTTAAAAAGACTGTATAACTTTTCTATTTGGCCGTTTATGTGAATGCTCAGGGAATTTGGAAATGTGTTTTATACAGAAGTGGCTTTTTATATTTCTTAAAGTGATAAATTAGCATTAGGACATACCAGATAGAACAGGCCAGTTTCCTGATGAGGTTGGTAGAGATGTGACAGTAGGTTCATCCTTCCTTTTCCCATGTTATATGCAGAGAAGTGTTAAACTTGCTCAAGCAAACGGGAGTAGGAGATAAGCTGAAAATAGAGATTGCTACACCATTCTATTTTGTTTTCATGCCTGTTTTTTTCTCTAATCCTGTATGGACATTTGAGAAATGGACCACAAATCTGAGCGGGATAGAGTAAAAGGTATTAATGTATGTACTTACAAGTTAGGCCTATTTTGCTGTTAAAGAGTCTGTCTTGTCATAGGTCATAGGAAGTGTGTGAGTTGCTGGGAGAAAGAGTCAAGAACTTAGACTTGAATGGGAAGGCCAACTGGTGACGGAAGTGGGGTATTATCTACTCAATGTTCTAAGCTAATACAAAAGAATTACCTGGCAAGCATCCCCCTCTGCCCTTCTTGAGATTCTGAATGAATTTAGAATCAGATCAGTGGCGAGACCCAGTTATGTAACTTTCCTTTGAAGTTCTAAATGATAATTGAAATTAAAGTAGTATGGCATGTTTAACAGTAAGGAGTGACGATAAAATTTAAATATAACAGTATGTTGCAACAATTTATAGTAGACCTACTTATGTTTTGAGAACTAAGTAAAATGCTTTGAAAAGTTCACATAAAGCACTTAAGCACCAAATGAAAATGATTTTGTGCTTTCAAATTAATGATATTAGGCTTGTAGGATGTCTTAGAATAAAATATGATTCTAAGACATCCTACAAGAAGTGAAAACATTTGCATTTTGAAATTTGTACGCAGTTTGGCTAAGGAGGAACTTGGAAATTTTTATGCAGTTTGGCGAAGGAGGAACTTGGAAAATTCATCAGCTTCTACACAGCACTTTTTGTATGTGGACTTTGTAAAGTTTAATGTCCCTTTAACAGTTGCTTGTTTATTTGTGTAAACCTAACTAGTAAATATTGATGGTGTTCAGGGCCACTGACTTGCACAGCCCTTGGAGCACTATTCGCACAGAACACAACTCAGAGTTTGTTAAGACCTTAACGCACTTTGATATCTATTTCAAAAATACTTTTGTTACCACAAGTTCATTGCTGTCATTTAGACAAAATTAATGTACTGTGATGTTTTCCTACTCTTAGGATGATGTTGCCCAGCCTAGTACTGTCATTTTACATTGTGAGAAATTCAGTTCTGATGTCTGTGTGTGCAAGATATTAATGTGGTCCCTGTAAGAAATACTATAGTTGGTCATGATTTTCTAAGGAGATGTAATATTTTCTTTGACCTGTTAGGAATATAACTTGTGTCTTGATTTGTTGCACATCATATTTTTTGCAACATTAATGAATTTAAATAAATTAATTGGAACGTTGGTCTTTGTCTTTTTATCACATTTTTCTTTCATTATGCTACTAAATTTTTGCTTTGAATTATCCTATAAACCTCTTAAACAATTTCAGACCTCTACACTTGGTTCCTTTTCTGTAGTCTGAGTGCTTCTATTCTTTGGGGATTAGAGAGTTCAGCCTGCTTTATTTATTTATTTATTTTTTTTTTTTTTTTTGAGACGGAGTCTCGCTCTGTCACCCAGGCTGGAGTGCAGTGGCGCCATCTTGGCTGACTGCAAGCTCCGCCTCCCAAGTTCACCCCATTCTCCTGCCTCAGCCTCCCGCTTAGCTAGGACTACAGGCGCCCGCGACCACGCCCAGCTAACTTGCTGTATTTTTTTTAGTAGAGACGGGTTTCACCGTGTTAGCCAGGATGGTCTCCATCTCCTGACCTCATGATCTGTCCGCCTCGGCCCCCCAAAAGTGCAGAAATTACAGGCGTGAGCCACCGCGCCTGGCCCAGCCTGTTTTATTTTAATATAAAAACAATAGTGAAACTTTGTGTTTCATAGTTGAGAATTTTTTTAAATTAATGGGGAAGCCAAGGATGAAACCATGAGTGGCTTAAAATGAAAACATGGCTTAAATAAGAACTTGTTTAGTTCATAGACCTGCTGAGAGGTTCCAGCTGATAACACTGGTAAATGTTTTCTGGGGTTTTTTTTTTTTTTGCATGTACTCTAATCACCATTCAGCTATTTTGTAGGATAAACTGCTCTACACATTACTGCTGCATTTAAGCCAGTGTACCATGCACCCTGACACCTAATTTGTGATTTTGCAAACTCGAAATTCATATTGAAGTATTTCTCTTGCATATTAGATGCAAATGTTAAATATAACTTCTCCCAAATTATTTATGAACCAGTCACAGACTAAAAGCTTTGCCTGACTAAATGGATTGCAGCCCTGTTTCGAGGGGTAAAGAAGATGCCCTGCTATAATTTTTTTTTTTTTTTTTTTTTTTTGAGACGGAGTTTCGCTCTCGTTTCCCTGGAGTGCAGTGGCGCGATCTCAGCTGATTGCAACCTCCACTTCCCAGGTACAAGCGATTCTCCTGTCTCAGCCTCCCAAGTAGCTCGGATTACAGGCATGCGCCACCACGCCCGGATAATTTTTTTGTATTTAGTAGAGGGGGGGGTTTCACCATGTTAGGCTGGTCGCGAACTCTCCTGACCTCCGGGTAATCCACCCGCCTCAGCCTCCCAAAGTGCTGGGATTACAGGCGTGCGCCACCGCGCCCGGCCCCTGCTATAATCTTTCCAGAATTCGTCTGCGAGGTCTTCAACAGTGTTACCCTGAACACACTTCCGGCATGAAATATGAATGCCCTACATTTCTTAAATTGTGCATCTAACAGTGGAGAAGATTAGTCTCTAAAAATCGTAAGTCCCTTAGGAACGATTTAGTAAACCTGGTGAATTACTCGAGCAGTGCGCCTGTCCACTTTAAGGCTTGAAGCTCCAGCCCAACGCCCCTCCTTCCATCTCCACGCCCTTCCCTGACAAGGCTTGAGTGGCGGGCGAGAGCAGGGCTGGGCGGGGCTCCCGGCCCCCTGGCGGGTGTCACTTCCAGGTTCCGCTAGCACTTCCGGGTCGGCCACCCAGTTCTGCGGTTTCTGCGGCGGCTGGAGAGGTGGTCGGGGAAGTAGGAACCTCCTGCCAGGCTCGTGGCGGCTTCTTTCCGCTCCGTGGCGGGAAGCGCCTTCCCCACAGGTAGTGGGTTAGGGAGGGCAGGGTTAGGGAGGAAAGCAGGGCCGCGCTTCCTGCCGCCCCTTCGGAGTCTGGGTTCGTTGGTCGGGTAGTCTCTGAGGGCCGTTCGCTCCTGGGATCGGCCCGTTACCGACCGTTGCCGGCAAGGCCCCGCGGCCGGCACCGGAGAAGGGCGGCGAGGCGGCGGGGAAGGTCGCGTCCCGCGCGGGAAGCTCGTCGTCCACGGGGCGCCCACAGAACCCACCTGGGAGAGGTCCTCAGCCCACCACCGTGTTTTCAGCCAGGTGAATGTCTTAAAGCATCCAGTAGCGCCCTGTGGGTTTTGCCGAATTTCGGAGAGCATTTTTTAAACGTCTCCTTCCTGTGCTTTATAGCTTGTTGTTTGAAGTCTGCCTTCCAACTTTCTTCGTGCGAACTCCGACAAAAGGAACGAATTTTAAACTGGGTGGTTTAATCAAAAAATGCTAGGACGAATTACTTCCCAATTTGGAGACTTAAAATTTTCTGAACTGCAAAACAAGAAGGGAACAATAAATTTCTGTGGCTGATACCACGTCTAAAAGATTAGAACACTTCGCAAGGAATTTTTAAAGAATGTAAGGACACTGAAATCAGTAGTTTTAACAAACGTTTAAATAACGCATAGCTGTTTTCTAGATAAACTCTTAAATTTGTCAAATGGGACGCGATGCACGATTCTGTATTCCTACTTTGCAAAGTTTTTATCTCTCTGTTGGGACTTCTTGCCCTTTTTAACCCCCTCTCCCCTCCCACACACACATTATACCTACTGCTCTGTGCCTTCGTTTATTGAACAGATTTTTTTGTTTTTGTTTTTTGGCTCCCATTGTGTGCCAGGTACTGTTCTAGACGCCTAGTTTACTTAAATGAACAAAAGAAAAAGCTTTGCCCTCATGGAGCTTACATTTTATTAGTGGATGCAGAAAATAAATGTAAAATAAATATATAATGGTGTTAGAAGGTGATGGTGCCATCAAAAAAAAAGAAAGATAAAGGACTACGGGAAAGTTCCAGAGTGGAGGTGGGAACTGGTAGTTTAAAGACGATGGTGGTTAGTTTAAGCCTCATTTAGTAGGTGTTATTTGAGCAAAGACTTGAAGGAATTAAGAAAATTAGCTAAGTAAATACCAGGAAGAGCGTTCAGGCAGATAGGAAAACCAATACAAAGGCTTTTAGGCCTGTCATGTTTGAGGAATAGCAAGGAAGCCAGTGTATCTGGAGAGGGATGAGCAAGAGTTTTGGGGGTGGAGGGACAAGAAGATAAAGTCAGAGATCATGGGTAGCCGGATCATTGTAAAGGCTGATAGAAGCCATGGGAGATTTTGAATAGAGGAGAGGTGTGTTCTAACTGAAGTTTTAGAAGATCACCCTGGCGGCTGTGAGTTGTGATTAGAGTGTAGGGGTGAGTGTAGAAGCAGGGAAATCATTTAGGAGATTTTTGCAGTAATCCAGATGACGACGAGAGTGGCCCAGGCCAGGGTGATAAACCGTGGAGATGGTGAGAAATGGCTGAATTCTGATTGCATTTTGAAGGTAGGCCTTACAGGATTTGCTAGGAATTAGATATGGTGAGTGAGATAGAGGAAGTGGAGGATGACTTCAAAGGTTTGTCCAAGCTTGTAGAAGTATGGAGTTATTTAAGCCACGATGCAAAAGGTAACAAGTAGAGATGTTGAGTAGGCAGCTAGATCCAGGAGTAAGAAGTTCTATGCTGTATGAATTTGGGGATGATCAACGGTGGTATTTAAACCATGAGAATAAATGTTATCAGTAAGGAATGGGTGTAGACAGAAAGCAGCAAAGGACCAAGGACTGTGTCCTGTGATATTAAGAGTTTAGGGAAAATGGGATCAACCAGCAAACAATATTAAGAAGGATGAACTTGTGAGTTAGGACAATCCAAAAAGGGCAGTGTCCCATAAACCAAGCTAAGATCCTTTACGAAAGAGGAGGGAGTACTCAGGTGTGTCCAATATTCTGATGGAGGCTAGAGAACTAGCTTTAGCAGTGCCATTGATGACCTTCCCCAACCTGTTTCCTTAGAGTGCTAGAGGCAAAAATGAGCTTAAGAGAAGATGGGAAAAAAGGAATTGGGAGACAGTGAATACAGACAAAACTAAGGGATTTTGCTGCAAAGGGGAACTGAGAAATAGGGTGTAGCTGGCAGGGGATGTGGGTTCAGGGCTTTTTGTTTTGTTTTACTTTTTAAGGTGGAAGAAGTAGCCACCTGTTTGTTTGCTAATGGAAATGATCCACAGAGAGGGAAAATTTGAAGGTGAGGGAGAGAAGTAACAACTGAATTGTCAGGACAATATCCTTGAGTGAACTAGAAGACAATGCCTAATACAAAGGTAGAAGGATTGGATTTAGAGAAATATAGGTATAAAGTTCAACTATAGTGACAGGAAGGCAGAGTATATGGGTACAGGTTGGGCTTCCCAAATCCGAAATGCTCCAAAATCCAAAATTTTGAGCACCGACATGACACTGAAAGGAAATGCTCTTGGAGCATTCCAGAGCTTGAATTTGGGGTACTCAACCCATAAGTATATACGCTGCAGATATTCTAAAATCCAAAACACTTCAGGTCCCCAGCATTTCAGATAAGGAATGCTCAACCTGTATAGCTATTGGTAGGTAGCTGGATGTGTCTGTGAGTCTGGAAGTTACTGCTTCAGTTTCCTCAGTAAAGTGGAATATTTTGTGTCGTACTCAGATATTTCTAATATATTAGCACTCTGACATACTACCAAATAATTCACTCAACAAATAATGCATACTACATATGTTGTTCTAGTTGGTAAATATGTAACTGAACAAAAGTCCCTGTCTTCACTGGGTCATCTATTTTAGTAGATGGAGACAGAATAAGCGTATATGTGTCAGCTTCAGTTATGGGTATGAATGAAAATAAAGCAGTGTGAGGAAGAAGGGAGGTAATTATTTCTTACAGGTTGATTATAGAAGGCCTTTCTGATGAGGTAATGTTTGACCCAGAGATCTGAATCAAATGAGGGAGTGAACTATGCAGGTATCTGGGAAGAATAGTGTCAGGAGAAAGAACCACCACCACAAAGGCCTTCAAGCAGGATCATGCTTCTCATGTCAAAGAACAGCAGGGGACCATTATGACCACAGCAGAGTGGGAGGGTGAGTGGGTGAAGATAGGGAAGTAGGTATTGGGGGGCCCAAATCACATAGGCCTTCCAAACCAGGGACTCTGGTTTTCAGTGAGATGGGATGCTGCCATTGGTGGTTTTGAATAGACCAGTGATGTGATTTGCCTTATGTTTTAAAGTCTTAGTGTGGCTGCTATGAGGGTGGGGTTGGGATAGGCAAGAGTGGAAATAAGGAGACCATGAGTTATCACATTTACTTTGGTGACAGATGATGGTGACTTAGGGTAATAGCATTGAAGATGGTAGAAGCTGTCAGATTCTGGCTATAGTTAGAAGGAAGAGCTGAAAGGTTGGCTGATGGATGCCAAGTAAGAAAGAAAGAAGTTACTCTTGACTCTAAGGTTTTTGAGCTGTTACAGAAAGACTAGATTTACTGTTTATTGAGGTAAGACTGAGGACAGCATATTTGCAAGAGTAGCATCAGGAACATGGTTTTTGACAAATTGAATTTGAGCTACCTACTTGATACTTTTATCCAATGTCAAGCAGGCAGTTTTATATATGGGTACAAAGGAAGAATTGAGGGCTGGAGATACAAATTTGGGAGTCATCCCCAGATAGTACATAGTATTTAAAGCCGTAAGTGTGGATGAGGTAACTAAGGGAGTAAAGTATGTGGAGTATAGAGGACCCAAGAAAACTTAGGGCAGTTCAACAGTTAGAAGTCAGGGAGCTGAGGAGGAACCAGCAAAAGAAAATAAGAAATACAGTGGTATCCAGTGACATTAGAGAACTGAGAGTAGTGTCTCAAAGCCAAAGATATGTTTCAAGGAGGCAGAAATTATCTGTTGTACCCAATGCTAGCAAGGTATGAAATGTAAGGACTGATGGCTGCCCATTATTTTTGCTGAGTTTTACCTGATGATTGCTTCTCAAATGTATTTTCCCCCGTCCATCTCCAGACTGAAAATGCCATGAGGTCAAGATCTTACACCTGACGTGTAGTGGAAGCTCAGTAAATGTTTATTTACTCTGTACTGCTGCCACCCTTTTCAGGCCCCCATCACTCATCTGTTTCTAAATCTCACACTCAAGCCCAGCTGTCTGACCTTTCCTGACTAAAATGCTTCAGTGGCTCCCCACTCTTTGCTCCTATCCTGCCAAACAATTCCATCTATGCTGTCTCTTTCAGCTTCATCTCCTGCCACTCCCTGTTCATACTTATGCCCTGATAATGTAGAACAGTTTATGTTTTTCCCTACAAACATTTCATCCTTCCATGGCTTTGCTTATTCTATTCTGTCAGCCTCTGGAATGACTTCCCTCCTCTGCTTGGCTAAAGTCTAGCTTAAGGAACCTGGAAGCTTTTCTGAGCCAGCTCAGTCTACAGGCAGCCTCTATGGTATGCTTTGTATCTTTATCACAGTTCTTATACTGAATTGAATCTTTTTGTATGTATGTTACATTCTTTAGCGTATAAATTTTTAGGATTTGGGAGCGTGTCTTTAATCATCATCTTCTCCCTGGAACCTGTCACAGTGCCATCCTCTTGGTAGGCACTCTGTGAATACTGAATTTAGAGAGAACAGGAAAATAAAGGGGCAGACATGCAAATATGAGCTGCAGATTTTACCAGTGACTTGACAGCAGGTAGAAAGGATAGTACATGGAGAATTCTAGACTAAGTCAGAAGGCAGATATTTGAAGGAAATGGAAAAGACTTTTTAATAAATATAACATCTATACTGCATAAAGGAGTATGAATGCCTATGTCCAAATCACAGGGAAAAAAACTGGAAAATCATTTGTAGCTATTCCTTGTAATTCTAAAATGATTATATAGTAATTTGCAACCTCTAAGCATTTTCCTAGTTCTATATTAGAATATTTGAAGTAGATGATATTATATACATAATTTATGATGTTACAGTATGATCTTTTTTAACAATTTTATATTAAATTTTTAGGACATCAATGCAAGCTTGAATAAGAAAAGCAAAGTCTTCCTCCTAAGCCATGGCATATCAGTTATACAGAAATACCACTTTGGGAAACAGTCTTCAGGAGAGCCTAGATGAGCTCATACAGGTGGGAGACTGAATTAAAAATCAAACACTTTTATCTAGATGGGTTTACAGTAATTCTTGTCATATCACTTAAGCAAAGAGATATGAGGTAAAATATCTTGGACTGTTTGACCCAGCAAATCAGTAACACTGATCAAATAACCTCAAATTCTTGTTTATTACACTGTCCTGACAACAGGACACAAAATATGATTGAATGGTATCATTAAATATAACTAAATCTGGGTATGTGCAGTGTTTCACACCTCTAATCCCAGCACTTTAGGAGGACAAGGTGGAAGGATCGCTTGAGGCCAGAAGTTTGAGAGCAGCTTAGGCAACATAGCCACCACCCATCTCCACAAAAAATAAAAAAATTAGTTTGGTGTGGTTGCGCATGCCTATAGTCCCAGTTACTCAGGAGGCTGAGTAAACTCTTGAACCCAAGAGTTTGAGGCTTAAGTGCGCTATGATGGTACCACTGCACTCCAGCCTTGGTGACAGAGCAAGACCCTGCCTCTAAATAAATAAAGTTAAATCTTCAGAAATTTTTGTTCTACAAAATTGAGATTGTTGGTTTCCCCCTTCTCAAATTTAGGGAAGAAAGTCATAATTCTTTTTAGCTTTAAGGTAATTTTATCCAGTTTAATAAAGTCTTCTGAGATTTACAAGTCTGAATTTATATTTCAATTTTGAGAAAATTAACCCTTCTATATAATTCTCCCAAATAAAAACATATTAAGTATTTCCGACTGGGCACAGTGGCTCACGCCTGTAATCCCAGCACTTTGGGATCCCAAGTCAGGTGGATTACCTGAGGTCGAGAGTTAGAGACCAGACTGACCAATGTGGAGAAACCCTGTCTCTACTAAAAATACAAAATTAGCCAGGTGTGGTGGCGCACACCTGTAATCCCAGCTACTTGGGAGACTGAGGCAGGAGAATCGCTCGAACCCGGGAGGCAGAGGTTGTGGTGAGCCAAGATCACGCCACTGCACTCTAGCCTGGGCATCAAGAGCAAAACTCCGTCTCACAAAAAAGGAAAAAAAAAAAAAAAAAAAGACAAAGTTTTGTTCTGGCTTTGTAACATCACTGCGTGTTTTCTTTTCAAGATTGTTTGTGTCGAGATAGTATAAAAGATATCTTCAAGCTTTGCTGCTTCATCAGTTATGGCAAAGGAGATAAAGGAATTCTAGTTTAGAGGCTTTGGTTAACCTCAGTTAAATTTTAGATGATAATTTGTATATTTTTATTTACTTTGTCTTTAATGTTCTTCCCTAAGCGGATTTATGACCTTTACCTTTTCTCAGTCTCAACAGATCACCCCCCAACTTGCCCTTCAAGTTCTACTTCAGTTTGATAAGGCTATAAATTCAGCATTGGCTCAGAGGGTCAGGAACAGAGTCAATTTCAGGGTAAGGATATTTTCCTGAATCTAGAAGCCTATACCAATGGTTGGTAAAACAGTGGGGTTTTTTTTAGGACCCCTACATATTTGTTAATCATAGGAAGAGGTGGCTTTAATCAGTTTTTGGAACTTGTTTTATAATAACTAAATTATACTTTTCAATCAACTATATATTACACTAAGTTGGTCCACTTAATGTGAGATACAGAGATGTTTTTAGATTTTTATTTCATTGTTTCATAAATCAGCCTTTGTATGTTTGGCTACCTTCCCTGAAGAGTTACTGAGATTCCAAACACCTGAAATATTATCTGCAGGATTAAAGGTAAGTGGCAGAGTAATCCCCAAGGTGCTGTTATGGTTTTCAAACTCTGGCCTTTCCCCATTCCAGGGAAGTAGAGTTATTTCTAGAAACTTCATGTTGCCTCCCTCCTACTCTTAGGTAACTTGGCTGATAAAAAACCTGATCTCTAGTGATAGATAACAGTCCATTCTGGTAGCTTGGTCTCACTTGAGTCACTTATACTTTGAATAGTAGTAATCCAAAGCTGGATAAAATTATCTCTCTCAATTTCCTGATAACTTCAGATTAAGGGCCCATTGAAAGAGTCATGGTGCAGCAGAAAGAATTTTACCACATTATGGTATTGATGGACTCATATAGTATATGATGATGTTTGGTTATTACTTATCTAACTATGCTTATATTGTATTACAAGGCATAACCTATATAAATATGGTCAAAAGAAGGTTAAAATATGGTTAACAACCAAAATTTGATCATTAACATCTGCCTACTTTATTTCGTACTTAAACATTCAATAAACAGTTTGAGTGTCTATTAACATACCAGGCATGCTCTAGATACACAGAGATGAAAAGATAACATACCAGGCATGTTCTAGATACTCAGAGATGAACAAGATAGACAAAATCCCATTTGACTTAAATAAGTCTCATGTATCAGTTTCATGTGCCAAAAAATTATCTGGAGTAAAATATGCCTTCAAGACTATATAATTTGACCAGTGGATCCATGAATTTTTAACAGTAATGATTCTGCCAAAATTAGTTTGTGTTTTTTTAATATACCCATATGCAGAAGTCTGCCCAGATGATCTATGTTAATACATAAATTTTGCTCTAGTAAGAAATTTGGTGGACTGCTTATCAGAGGCAATGTAGTTCACAACGCCTAACTAGTCATCTTCTAGGTGTATTATTGTAGGTTTCTAGTTTGGATTTCTTTAGCTACAGTTAAAGTAATTTGACATTTACATTTATCTTGCACAGTGTTTTGTAAGTTTTGTCTGTTTTCCAAAAGCTATATATATAATTGCTCTCAGCCTTGATCAGAACTTTTCCATTCTTTCATTTTATTTTCCTGCTGCTGCTATTCTAGCTCAGGCTTTTATCACCCTACTCCTGGGTTATAGCCAACTTGATCAATTTTAAGTCCAGAATGTTTGCAAATGACATTCTGTTTAGCTTAGTGTAGCATATGGCTGAGACAAAAGAGATAATAGTTAGAAATATCTAATTTTCAGAGCCATTTTGCTAGATCAAATTTAAGTATATATTTTTCGTTTATAATTTGCTGACCTAGCAGTGAGAAGCATCCTTTACAAAAATAGAATAGTTCTATATAGCATGTTAAATTGTTTTTGTTTTAAATCCTTTTATGGGTTCCATATAAGTGAAATTATTTAGTAGAGTATTATAGGAGAAAATCCTCTTAAGTATGAGAGCTAAGGTTTTAATCATTTATATGTTTTAATTTATTAGTTAAAAAATCTAAATATATGTACCATGGAGCTTGAACTGAATTTTTAGGGAGAAAATTCAGATTGAAGTGGTATGTATAACTAGGCTTTTATTTTGTTTTATTTTTTTTTTTGAGACGAAGTCTTGTTCTGTTACCCAGGCTGGAATGCAGTGGTGCAATCTCGGCTCACTGCAACCTCTGCCTCCTGGGTTCAAGCGATTCTTCTGCCTCAGCCACCTGAATAGCTGGGATTATAGGCGCGTGCCACAACGCCCGGCTAGTTTTTGTATTTTTAGTAGAGATGGGGTTTCACCATGTTGGCCAGGCTGGTCTCGAACTCCTGACCTCATGATCCGCCCGCCTCGGCCTCTCAAGGTGCTGGAATTACAGGTGTGAGCCACCCCACACGGCCATAAGTAGGCTTTTAAGGAGCCATTGTATGTTTTTGGGAGAACATATTCCCATAGATAAAAGTAATGGTTACTTAAACTTTATAGTGTTGACAGTAATTAAACAAGCATTAAAAGATTTTTATAGTGTTTAAAATTTAAAAGTTTAAAATTTAAAGTTTAAAAGATTTAAACTTTATAGTGTTGACAGTAATTAAACAAGCATTGAAAGATTGAATGCCATACCCCCAAAAAATAAGATTTAGTGATCAAGAAAAATAGCCCTTCTAACAAAACTGAAGGTTTGCTTTTTACTGTTTTTTGATGTTTCTATAACAAACATTTATTATATAACTTTTAAGGTGTTCTTTTAGGCTGGGCACAGTGGCTCATGCCGTGTAACCCCAGCACTTTGGGAGGCTGAGGCGAGCAGATCACTTGAGGTCAGGAATTTGAGACCAGCCTGGCCAACACAGTGAAGCCTCGTCTCTATTAAAATGAGCCGGACGTGGTGGTGCACGCGTGTAGTCCCAGCTACTTGGAAGGCTGAGGCAGGAGAATCGCTTGAATCCAGGAGGCGGAGGTTGCAGTGAGCCAATACCACACCACTGCACTCTAGCCTGGGCGACAGAATGAGACTGCATCTCAAAAAAAAAAAAAAAAAACCCAAAAACTTGTTGCCCGGTTGTGGATACATGTAAACCAAAAATGTATTTATTAAAAGTGCATTGAAGATGCAATTTGGCCAAATGATTAAGTGTTAAAAGTAATATTTGACCAAAGCCAAATATCTACTTAAAGAAGGAACTTTTTGAATTTAAAGAATTCAAAATTTCACTTTGAAAATTATAATTATCAGGCAGCTCAAGCCTGTAATCCCAGCGGGTTGGGAGGCCAAAGCGGGAGGGTCACTTGAGGGCAGTTCAAGACCAGTCTGCGAAATACAGTGAAACCCTGTCCCTACGAACAAACAAA
Organism: Macaca nemestrina; assembly: GCF_043159975.1. NCBI lineage: Eukaryota > Metazoa > Chordata > Mammalia > Primates > Cercopithecidae > Macaca > Macaca nemestrina. The sequence continues at coordinate 142,482,773 of NC_092131.1, forward strand.
TAAATAAATAAAGTAGCTGGGTGTGATGGTGTGTGCCCGTAGTCCTAGCTACTTGGGAGGCTGAGGTGATAGGGTGGCTTGAGCCCAGGAGGTTGTGGCTGCAGTGAGCCATGATCATGCCATTTCCTTTCAGCCTGGGTGACACAGCTAGACCGTGCCTCAAAAAAAAAAAAAAAACTATATATGTATATATGTATAAACACATATAAATTATATAATATTTATAATTATATAATATATGCACATATAAACTGAAAGACATGTATATATTATATAATGTTTGTAATTATATAATTATAGACTATATGTGTATATATACTATATACATATATAAATGTAGTTTTTATACTAGAGATACTGAATGGATTCTGACTTTCCAATGAAGAGAGTAAAAAAGCAAGATATTTAAATAACTAAAAATTGTATACAGAAAAGCTTATTTCATGTTACAGATTCTAGTTCAAATTATTCTAAAAAGATTTAAATCTTATTTCATGTTAGAGATTCTAGTTCAAATTATTCTAAAAAGATTAATCTCTTACATTTAACTTTTTAAAAACATTTGTTGGCTCAAAAGTTACCTAGCTAATGTGCTCTTTGATATTGTCAACTTAATTTTCATCTACAATTGGAAGGCATTTAATAACTTTTATTTAATATCTTTCAGTCAAGATTTGTAGCATTTTATTTTTGCAGTAAAATAAATGAAGTATATAAACTTACACTGCAACTAATGGAATTTCAGCATATGATATGTAAGATTTTTCACTCCAGTCTACATCTAAAATGCTTTATTTATATTTGAAAGTGAATACTCACATACTGGCTCATAAATCCCAATGACTTGCTTTAAATTATTTACATAACATTATCAAATGAAAGTAATTTACTGCAAGCTAAGCTATGAGGACACAAAGGCATAAGAATGATATGACTTCGCGAACGAACTTTGGAGAAAGGGTAGGAGGGTGGCGAGGGATAAAAGACTACACATTTTGTAAAAGAGAAAGTAAGGCAAGGCACAGTGGTTCATGCCTGTAATCCCAGCACTTTGGAAGGCCAAGGCAGGCAGACCACCTGAGGTCAGGAGTTCAAGACCAGCCTGACCAACATGGTGAAACCCCGTGTCTACTAAAAATACAAAAATTAGCTGGGTGTGGTGGTGGTACATGCCTGTAGTCCCAGCTATTCGGAGGCCAAGGCAGGAGAATCACTTGAACCCAGGCGGTGGAGGTTGCAGTAAGCCGAGATCGCACCACTGCACTCCATCCTGGGCAACACAGCAAGACTCGGTCTCAAAAAAATAAAGTAATATACACACTTCCTTTTTTTTTTTCTTTTTTAAGATGGAGTCTTACTCTGTCACTCAAGGTGGAGTGCAATGGCGTGATCTCACCTCACTGTGACACCCGCCTCCCAGGTTCAAGCGATTCTCCAACCTCAACCTCCCAGGTAGCTGGGATTACAGGCACCCACCATCATACTTGCCTTATTTTTATATTTATGTAGGGGTTTCACCATGTTGACCAGGCTGGTCTTGAACTCCTCACCTCAGTGACTCTCCTACCTCAGCCTCCAAAAGTGCTGGGATTACAGGTGTGAGCCACCACACCTGGCCAGTAATATACACACTCTTGAGATCATGGATTACACACACATTGAGAATGCTGGAAATGAACATTGAGTTTGGCATCTAGCTGTTTAGCTTTCCACAGGCTCAGACTGTAGCAAACTAGCAGATCTAATTTTCAGATATATTTTATAGGTTTACAATTTTGTGTCTTTTTCCCTTAATCATGGGTGATTTTCCATGTATTTATCACTCCACTGAAATTGCTGTTCCCAAGTTATTTTTGCTAAATCTAATGCATCATTTGTAATGCTATTGATTATTCTTTTTTAAAAACCCCTATTTCCCTTGAAACCATACTGTGTGAGCTTTTCTCCTATTCCCTGGCCTTTTACTCTCAGACTCCTTTGTAGTTCTGTCTCTGCTTATCATTTAATTGTTGGTATTTCTTAGGGTTATAGAGTGCCCCCATTATCCTTGGTCTCATCCAACCCTCTGGCTTTGGTTAAAGTGAATATCATGTTCTCATGCTTTCTGCTATACTCCAACTACTTATTGGACATCATGACTTAGATATACCTGAAATTCAACAAGTTCCAAATTTAACTTTACTCCCAAACCAGCTTTTTCTGTGAATGCATTGACATTCAAGCCAGAGACTTGGGAGTTACTGTGGATTTCTCTGTTCCCCAACCCCACCATATTTATAGTTGTCCATTCCTACCGGTCCTACCTTTTAAAGTCTCTCCATTTCTATTGATCCCTTTATTACTGTAGTAAAGCCACTTTCACCTCTCTGATTCACGCAGCTAACAGACATCAGCTTCATAGCTGGTCTTGCTTCCTTTAGTCATACTCCTGTCTAATCCATTCTTTATGTCATTACCAAAACTGCAAATCTGATCAGACTCTTCTGCTTAAAATCTTTCACTGACCTCCCAGTACCATTAGGATGGGGCAAAGGTTTTCCAAGGTTCTCCTTTATCTTAGGACCTCCTGATGTGTTCTGTTTTCTGGAATTGACCACCCCATTCCAAGTGTTTGTCTTCCTTTCCATTATCCCTCCTCTCCATTGACTCTTATTCTTTAGTACTCAACTTAAACTTCACTTTTTGAGAGCAGCTGTCTGCCTTGTGTCCTCCATACCCTTGAGTGCCTTTGCTCTACTCACAGTACCCACTCACTTAGTCTTTCATAGCACTGTTATACTATGTATTTACTTGTTTTAATGATCTCCCTGCTAAACTCAGCTCACCAGTGGCAGGGACCTGTGCTTACCATTGTATCCTCAGAGGCCAGCATAGTCTAGCACACAGTAATTATTCATTTATTACATTCATTCATTCATAGCCATCAGTTTCCTTAATCATTCTCACTTGATAGACTATTTAGATTGAATCCAATTTTTGCTATTATAATAATATTGCAGGGAGCATTTTTGTGCTTGGTGGTTTGTTTCTGAGTTGAAGATTTTAGGCATTTTAAGTGTTGCATACTAAATTTCCTGTGTGACTATATGTGTGCATGTGTATATCTCAGGTTTTAATTGTATTCTGCTAGTGTCCATGCATGACTTTCATCACATTCTTTTTAAAAATTTCCAGCTGGGCGTGGTGGCTCACACATTTAATCCCAGCACTTTGGGAGGCCGAGGTGGGCAGATCACCTGAGATCAGAAGTTTAAGACCAGCCTGGGCAACATGGCAAAACCCTGTCTCTACTAAAAATACAAAAATTAGTCTGACGTGGTGGCAGATGCCTGTAATCCCAGCTACTTGGGAGGCTGAGGCAGGAGAATCGCTTGAACCCAGGAGACAGAGGTTGCAGTGAGCCAGAATCACGCCACTGCACTCCAACCTGGGCAACAGACTGAGACTCCATCCCAAAAAATAAAAATAGGCTGGGCATTGTGGCTCACGCCTGTAATTCCAACACTTTGGGAGGCCAAGGTGGGCAGATTACCTAAGGTCAAGAGTTTGAGATCAGCCTGGACAACATGGTGAAGCCCCATCTACTAAAAATACAAGAAGTAGCCAGGTGTGGTGGCCTACGCCTGTAGTCCTAGCTACTCTGGAGGCTGAGACAGGAGAATCACTTGAACCCAGGAAGCAGAGGTTGCAGTGAGCTGAGATTGCACCCCTGCACTCCAGCCTGGGCCACAGAATGAAACTCCATCTCCAAAAAAAAAAAAAAAGTAAAAATTTCCTTTTGATGCTCAAGTATATATTCCTATTTTAAAAAAACAAAAACAAAACATAATTAGAAGAATGTGTCGTGGGCATGGTGGCTCACACCTGTAATCCCAGCACTTTGGGAGGCCAAGGTGGGAGGATTGCTTGAGGCCAGAAGTTTGACTAGCCCGGCCAACATAGCAAGACCCTGTCTCTATTTTTAAAAAATATTAAAATAGGGTGGTGCAGTGACTCACACCTATAATCTCGGCACTTTGGGAGGCCAAGGCGGGCAGATCATCTGAGGTCAGGAGTTTGAGACCAGCCTGGCCAGTGTGGTGAAACCCTGTCTCTACTAAAAATACAAAAGTTAGCTAGGTGTGGTGGCGTACATCTGCAATCCCAGCTACTCAGGAGGCTGAGGCAGGAGAATAGCTTGAACTTGGGAGGTGGAGGTTGCAGTGATCCAAGATCACACCACTGCACTGCAACCTGGGCAGCAGAGTAAGACTTGGTTTCAAAAAAAAAAAATTACATAGGCCAGACGTGGTGGCTCACGCCTGTAATCCCAGCACTTTGGGAGGCTGAGGTGGGTGTATCACCTGAGGTCAGAGTTTGAGACCATCCTGGCCAACATGGTGAAAACCCGTCTCTACTAAAAATACAAAAATTAGCTAGGTGTGGTTTCGGGTGCCTGTAGTGCCAGCTACTCAGGAGGCTGAACCAGGAGAATGTCTTGAACCCGGGCGGCAGAGGTTGCAGTAAGCCAAGATCACGCCACTGTACTCCAGCGTGGCAACAGAGCGAGATTCCGTCTCAAAAAAATTTTTAATACGTATGAATAAATTATAAGTTTCTCAGGACAATGAGTGTTGTAGATGTAGTGACTAATACAGTAATGCATCTGAGGCAAGTCACAGGATTAAAATTTAGTGTTTCTAGGAAGTCCCTGCTTTTGTACATTTGGAGAATTAACATACATAATAAAATATGTAACTTTTAACAAATATTTCCATAATAATTTGAATGAACTTTCATAATTTAGCCACATGAGGGCAGTAGAAATCCAAATGCAAGTTTTTATTTTTTCTTTATATTTCAGGTAAGTAATTTGCAATGGAGACTGAAAATAGAGTGCCAACTAAAATATTTTTGAACTCTTCCCTTAGCAAATTTGTCTGGCTTTTTGTTTGTTTTAAGTAGCTGGGATTAAAGTTAAGGAAAATCTTAAGCATTAAACTTATTAACAATTATGTTCTTGGTAGCCAAGATCTCTTAAATTGCTTTGGAGAAAAATGTGAGGGGAAAAAACGTTTCATGGTATTTCTAAATGTTTTGTTTTAAAGGGCTCTCTAAATACGTACAGATTCTGCGATAATGTGTGGACTTTTGTATTGAATGATGTTGAATTCAGAGAGGTGACAGAACTTATTAAAGTGGATAAAGTGAAAATTGTAGCCTGTGATGGTAAAAGTAAGTGCTTGCCTTATTTCTGTAAAAGCAAATCTACTTGAAACCTTGTTTTTATGAGCCTTTAGAAGATCTGCATCCATATGGAAAGCCTAAGGGGGAAAATGGCCTAGTGATCAATTCCCAGATACAGCCCAGGCTTCTATCTCAGCTAAATTCTGAATTATGTATCTCAAACAGGGCTCTTACTGACTTTAGGTGGATACATTTCAAATGACACATAGACTACTTACACAGATTGGATTTGTGTGGGGAAAAAAAATAAGCAAATTAATAAGTATTTCTTCCCTATTTCCGTTACAAATTTTAAGTGTTTATCAGGCTTTTCAGACACCTTTAAGAATTTTGACAATCCTGTGGTTTCTATGTTGCTGGATACCCGTAGATTTAAAGAGTTATTTTAAACAGGATTTTAATTAACCGTAATAACTTTGGAGTCATGATGGTAAATATTCATCTAATCTGTTAAATATGACATGTGCAAGTGAACTTTTCACACCAGACCTAGGAACTTCTTCAGGTCCTTAAATGTTTCAAAAGCTATACACCTCTAATTTCTGTTTCATGATTAGTTATTTCCTTTTTGCTAAGTATATTTTAAATATACTTCATAATCTGAACCATTTGTGTTTAAGAGCAGCTAGTCTAGAAAGTGAATAGAAAAGACTGCTGCTCTTTGAGAGGGAGTTTTGAAAAGCAAAAGAAATGTAGAAAGTAATACCCTCCATTTCCCTGTTTGAGTTGGATTTATGTATTTTGTACTTCCAAAGAAATGGCTAATCACTGAAGAAATGTAGAGAATACAAAAAAGCACATAGAAGAAATTCTCTACAACACTACCTGATGGTGTTATAACTACCCTATTGAATATTATAAAGCCTATTTTTTTTTTGCAAAAATGTATGTATATGTAGACATTTGTAAATATATTTTTCACTGAGTTTACTACCCTTAAGCCACTTTTTTTTCTTTTTTCTTTTTTTAAAGACAGAGTCTCGCTGTATTGCCCAGGCTGGTCTCAAACTCCTGGGCTCAGGCGACCTTCCCACCTCAGCCTCCCAAAGTTCTGGGATTACACACCTGAGCCCCTGCACTTAAGCCTGATTTTTAGTGGCTACATAAAAATTACACCTTCAGCCCTTTTTAAAGAAATAGTCTCTTCCAGATATCACAAAGTCTCGGAACCTAGCAACATTACTGTTCGTGACTTGTTATAGTTCAGAAGGTTACCTAGGAATAATCATTCTAAGAACTTTGGGCATAGTAACTTTTTATTATAGTCATGAGATACATCTTTGTCATTACAGCAAGGAACAGTGTTATATTTGGGTCTTTTTAAAAGTCCTGTGAAGGTGGTGCTGTATCCTGAATCATAACATTTCTATATTTGAAATTAGCCACATATGGCTAGACAGTGGTTACTGTATTGGACAGAACCGATGTAGATTATTAGTAGTGTCAGTTTCAGTCATTTGAACCATACCGGAGAACCAAAAAGTCAGTAAATAAAGCTTCTGAACAAAATAAATATTGATGTATAATATCAAAAGAATCCATGTAAAGGTATGTATTTTACTGATAAGAGCTCCCATCTGGTAGTCTTTAGTGTGTGTTGCTCTTTACTGTACAAGATTGTTTTCCAAAGTTCAGTGGATGAGGAGTAGCAGATCGGCCTTGTTTATTGCAGTAGTTTTTAAGGATTTTCTCTCACTTCACAGTGTAGTAATTGATCTTCAGTGAGAAGATTGTTGACTCAAAGAAAGCTTAAATTGTATTCCATTGCCGGGCGCGGTGGCTCAAGCCTATAATCCTAGCACTTTGGGAGGCTGAGACGGGTGGATCACGAGGTCAGGAGATCGAGACCATCCTGGCTAACACGGTGAAACCCCGTCTCTACTAAAAATACAAAAAATTAGCCGGGCGAGGTGGCGGGCGCCTGTAGTCCCAGCAACTCGGGAGGCTGAGGCAGGAGAATGGCGTGAACCCAGGAGGCGGAGCTTGCAGTGAGCTGAGATCCGGCTCCTGCACTCCAGCCTGGGCGACAGAGCAAGACTCCGTCTCAAAAAAAAAAAAAAAAAAAAAAAAAAATTGTATTCCATTTACTTTATATCTGCAGAAAAGAATGCAGTGTTAGAGGTTTGGGACAGTAGGCCAGGCGCGGTGGCTCACACCTGTAATCCCAGCACTTTGGGAGGCCAAGTCGGGCAGATCACTTGAGGCCAGGAGTTCGAGACCAGCCTGGCCAACATGGCGAAACTCCATCTCTACTAAAAATACAAAAATTAGCCAGGAGTGGTGGCATCCGCCTGTAATCCCAGCTGCTCGGGAGGCTGAGGCAGGACAATTGCTTGAACGTGAGAGGTGGAGACTGCAGTGAGCTGAGATCACACCACTGCACTCCAGCCTGGGCAACACAGTGTGACTCTGTGTAAAAGAAAAAAAGTGTTATATAACAATTACATGAACCAAATGTAGTTCAACTTGGTTTTACTCTAGTATGAATATGAGGAGCTAAGCAACTTTATATCTGCTTAAAAGAAGTTCTCAAGATATTTCCATTGTCAGCTTCCCTCTTTAACCCTGCCCTCTGTTCTTCCCCACCCCTCAAGCCACCACCACTATTAGTCCTGTGTTCTACATTTTTGATAGTCTTAAAATAGTTAATTTTAAAATTAAATTGAATTTACTTTCTCTCTTGTTTCCTAGATACTGGCTCCAATACTACAGAATGAATAGAAAAAATATGGCTTTTTTATGCCATCTTCTGTTACTCATTGCTTTTGAAGAGAAGCATAGAAGAGACTTTTTATTTATTCTAGAATTGCAGAAATGACTACACTGTGCTATACCAGAGAATTCCAGTAGAAACTTATAACTCTGTAGCCTCTTACATCACCTTTATTATACAGCATGAAAAAAAAGACTTTTTTTAAATGACAAAAGTTGTTGCCTTCCTAAGAACCTTCTTTAATAAACTCATTTTAAAACTCTGAGTAGTAACTGGTGATACTATTAAGGTAGCAATATGAAGATATTAGATAATGCGTTTTCTCATTTCCTTTGCAAGGAAGATGATGCTCTTTCAGAATGCTTAATTTCAATAAAGTCATGTTTGTTAGTTTTGCAACTTTACCTGATGAAAGCATCAGCAGGGGCAAAACCAAATTCTGGATGGAATTTCATTAAGAAAATCCCTTGCTTTTTAAAATACAAAACCAAAGTTAATCATTGGTATAAAAAACCCAAGTACAACTTGATTAGGAAAAGTTAGACAATCATAACAAAAACAAAACCAAAACACTTTCCTTCTTAGACCAGGTAACCTTCTTAGACCAGGTAACATGAGGAAGGGGGAAAAAAACAACAATAGTCCCACCACCACATGACGGGTAAATTATTTCAACTCACCGTATTGCTCCAAATTTCATACGTTTTATCATGTACATGATACATTAGCCTTTATGTCAGTGGATTGTGCTTGCAGAAATACAGAAGTAGCATATTGACCCTAGGTGAGGAGTTTCTTACGTGGTTGACTGGATTGACCCAATTGGAGTACAAGATTTTTGCTGTTACCTGGATGCCCCTGCAGTTGTTAGTCAGCATGCCACTGTAGGCCTTGACTCTCATGTTAAAACTTTTTGGCTAGGTACTGGTGGCTCACACCTGTAAGTAATCCCAGTACTTTGGGCGGCCGAGACTGGAGGATGAGACCAGCCTGATCAACATAGACTGTCTTTACAACGAAAATAAAATTGTTTCATCCTCCAGCTCATTCTATGCATGTATTTCCAGGTTCCCTTCCTGACCTCCACTACTACCCATTACATAGTCTGCTCCAGTTAAGCTTGAGAAAGAAACCAACGAGACCTATGATTTTTTAATGTTTGCTTCTGCTATTTCCTCCAATTTTCATGCCTTTCCTGTCAGCATCAAAATCCTACCCATCCTCCACAACTTAAACCCAGTTGTATCTTGAGTGTAATCTGTATTTCTTCCTTTCTGACCTCTTACAAATGAGTGATTTAAATACGTGAAAAGGCTGGGCACGGTGGCTCACGCCTGTAATCCCAGCACATTAGGGGGCCAAGGCAGGTGGATTGCTTGAGCTCAGCAGTTCAAAACCACCCTGACCAATATGATGAGATCCCTCTCTACTAAAGATTACAAGAAAAAACAAAAAAAAGCCAGGCATGATGGTGCATGCCTGTGGTTCCAGCTACTTGGGAGGCTGAGGTGGGAGCATCAACACTTGAGTCAGGGAGACGAATGTTGCAGTGAGCCAAGATCATGCCACTGCCCTTCAGCCTGGGTGACAGTGAGACTCTGTCTCAAAAATTCATGAAAAAACAATAAAGGACAGAATATAAACCTTTTTGAGAACAGAGACAGTAATACATGCTTCTCCCAGAGGAGGGCAGGATAATCATTCAGATATGTTTATTTTGTATTACAGCTAACCTTTGAATAGTATTCTCACAAATGCTTACTAAACCCAAATATGCCAGGCACACAGACTAGAAAACTGCTATTGGAGTAGAATATGGAGTTCAATCCAGACTTTTCCCTTTTTTTTTTTTTTTTTTTTTGAGAGGAGTCTCATTCTGTCACCTGGGCTGGAGTGCAGTGGCACGATGTTGGCTCACTGCAACCTCCACCTCCTAGGTTCAAGAGATTCTCCTGTCTCAGCCTCTTGAGTAGCTGGGATTACAGCCACATGCCGCCATGCCTGACTAATTTATTTTAGTAGAGACGGGGTTTCACCATGTTGCCCAGGCTGGTCTAGAACTGAGCTCAGGTAATCCACCCACCTCGGCCTCCCAAAGTGCTGGGATTACAGGCATAAGCCACCGCACCGAGCCCAGACTTTAAACTTAGCTCTGTATTATGAAGTGCTCTGTATCTAGAGCTTTGCTCAGCATTATTTAGTGGGAGACCATCTCTGTGATGGGACAGGTATTTGTTTCAGGCTGACCGAAGTTGAGTCAGTTATAATGTTACAGTACTCATTTAGGTAACCTGTATGGAATACACCTAGGATTTTTACATTTCATCCATTGAAACCAGTTTTCATATTTAGCGTAGACATCATACATAAATACGCTTCCACTTTTGCCTGGGCAGAGGAGCAGAAGTCAAAGCCTGGCATTTCCTCCTGTCACTTCTAATTATCACTTACACATCACATGACTGACACGTGCACTGTGGTGTGTCTTCCAATCTTACCATAGTGTTACTCAAACCACTGGAATTAAAAGGGTCACAGCAAGTGCATGTATCAGGTTGTCCCAGCTGGCCACAGGTTTCAGTGATAGAATCTTAGTTGCCTGTTGATTCCTCAAAGATCTAGAACCAGAAATACCATTTGACCCAGCAATCCCATTACTGGGCATATACCCAAAGGAATATAAATCATTTTAGTACACATACATGCACGTATGTTCATCACTGCAGCACTATTCACAATAGCAAAGACATGGAATCAACCCAAATGCCCATCAATGATAGACTGGATAAAGAAAATGTGGTATATACACACCATGGAATACCATGCAACCATAAAAAGGAACAAGATTATGTCCTTTGAAGGGACATGGATGGACCTGGAAGCCATTATCCTCAGCAAGCTAACGCAAAGAAAACCAAACACCACATGTTCTCTCACTTGTGGGAGCTGAACAATGAATACAGGGAGGGTAACAACACACACTGGGGCATGTCGGGGGGTGGCATAGCAGGAGGGAGCATATTAGGAAAAATAGCTAATGCATGCTGGGCTGAATTCCTAGGTGGTGGGTTGATAGGTATGGCAAACCACCATGGCATACGTTTACCTATGTAACAAACCTGTACATCCTGCACATGTACCGCAAAATTTAAAAAAGGAATCTTAGTTGTCTATTAATGTGGAAGAGGAAGAAATCCATTAATTCACTTATTTCAAGATTACGAGTGAAAAGAAAGCTGAGCTTTTTCTGATAGTGTAGTCAGTCCTCTAGGTTCACAGCTATTTGCTATTTTAACACCCAAAGAGTGAACAAAGAATAGCCTCTTCCTTGGGCTTCATGCCAGACTGATGACTGATTGGCTTATTATGATTCACATTTACATGGGGAGAAAGAAAGTGTTTCCTCTCGGTAGATGATCCGTCACTCACAACACACTGATTTGTTGCCTTCAGTTTTGACTGGATCACGAATTTATACTAATTGTAAAATTCTGAACATTTTAAAGGTACATATGTTTAAAATGATATATCTGGATCAACTGGGGAAGCAATTTGTAACATTAGTTATGAAATTTGGATTCAAGTGGAAAATACAGTTGATTTGTTAGTATGAGAGCAGATTACAGGAGACCTTGAAAGCTGGGCAAGGAAATTATCAAAAGGCCTTTCGAGGTCTTTGAGGATGGGAGATACATGAAACAAAGCTGAAACATGCAGGAAAGATAGGAGTATCCAGGCAGAAGTTAAAATCAGACTGGTTTAGGGATGTAATTATGGGAATGAGAAAGCCCAGATCAGGGAAATTCAAATTCCAATGAAAACTGGAGCCTGGAGTTCAGGTTAACATACATATGAACATTTGTCAGAATTTACTGGCCAAGATGCTAACCCATGATCAGAGATCAGAACCTTTCAAAGCTGAATGGAACCTCAAAGATGATCCAGTGACTTCAACCTCCTCTTTCAGCACACAAGAAAATTAAGACCCAGACACGGATTCACCTTTCCAGGACCAAAAGTCCAATCAGGAGGAAAACTGAGTATAAAACCTCCCAAATTATAAAACTAGACTACATGAAAATAAAAGCTGTCATTTATAGCAGTTAGTTATTTAAGCACCTTTAAATAAGTCCCTGCTAGCCGAGCACAGTGGCTCACTCCTGTAATACCAGCACTTTGGGAGGCTGAGGGGGGGTGGATCCCGAGGTCAGGAGTTCGAGACCAGCCTGACCAACATGGTGAAACCCCATCTCTACTAAAAATACAAAAATTAACTGGGCGTGGTGGCATGCACCTGTAATCCCAGCTACTCAGGAGGCTAAGGCAAGAGAATGGCTTGAACCCACGAGGCGGAGGTTGCAGGGAACTGAGATCGCGCCACTGTACTCCAGCCTGAGTGACAGAGCAAGACTCCATCTCAAAAAGTAATAAAATAAATAAGTTCCTGCTACTACTCATCTACATGCACACTATATGCAGTTAAATGAGAACACAAAAGATTAAAAAATCAATGCTTACTACTAAAATTTTTAATGAAATGGCATTTAGCACTTCAAAAATAATTAGGCAGAAAGATGGATTTCAGTAATACAAAATGGACCATGCATTGATAGTTGTTGAAGCTCAGTTAATAGGTAAATGAAATTCATTATACCCATATTGTTATTTGAATATATGTTTAAAATTTTCAGCCGGGCACAGTAGCTCATGTCTGTAATCTCAGCACTTTGGGAGGCCAAGGCGGGTGGATCACTTGAGGTCAGGAGCTCAAGACCAGCCTGGCCAACATGGAGAAACCCTGTCTCTACTAAAAATATGAAAATTGGCTGGATGGGCACCTATAATCCCAGCTACTCAGGAGGCTGACGCACAAAAATCCCTTGAACCCAAGAGGCAGAGGTTCCAGTGAGCCAAGATGGCACCACTGCACTTCAGCCTGGGTGACAGAGCAAGACTCCCATCTCAAAAAAAAATAAAATTCAAAGGTTTTTTTTTTTTTTTGAGACAGGAATTTCACTCTGTCGCACAGGCTGGAGTGCAATGGTACAATCTCAGCTCAGTGCAACCTCTGCCTCCCAGGTTCAAGCAATTCTCCTGCCTCAGCCTCCCAAGTAGCTGGGATTACAGGCAAGCGCCACCACACCCAGCTAATTTTGTTATTTTTAGCAGAGACGGGGTTTCACCATGTTGGTCAGGCTGGTCTTGAACCCCTGACCTCAGATGATCCGCCTGCCTCGGCCCCCCAAAGTGCTGGGATTAAAGGCGTGAGCCGCCATGCCCGGTCAATTCTGAGATTTTTTTAAATCAATTCCCACAATGTGCAGCACTTAGCCTAAAATATTATATTTGAGGCTTGTTTTCTTTGTCCATGTTGTCTTAACTATCATGGCATGTAGGTCCTGTACATGCCATCATAGTAGGACAACATGGATAGTGAAGTCTCATAACAGTTTCAGCTGCTCTGGATGATTACTTGCCCTCTCCTTACAGAGCCTCCAGAATTAATTTGTAGCTTTTGTTTTGTCAATCCATCCTAAAATGTTCTCTAATTTGATGAATATTCATCCATCTATTTTTTGCATGCTGTAGTAAGAATGGGATCTTATTTTTCTAGTACATAGGGAGGCAGAATCTGCAAGAGGTTTAGGGCAAAGCATTTTACCTAATAAGAGGTACAGGAACTTGGCAACACGCAGTAAAGTATTTAGTGGGAATGAGCTCAAAAGAGCATTGTGTAGAAATAGGGTCAACGGAATTTTCTGTTGAATATCCCAACTCTTATTATCTAATTCCGTGAACTTCCTGAAATTCTATTCCAAGAGAAATAGGCTTCAAAACTGGTTCTTTTGCCTGGAGGCAGAGATGTGAAGGTGTTCTTTCTACTTCTGGAGACGTATGGGTCACACTGATTCCTCGGCCAAGTTAAGGGATGGACACAGAAGCTTTGTGCATTTCTCTTTCCTGCTTCTACTCCCTCTAGTCCCTGATATGAATACTCTATCTGCAGACTTCCGCATTTAGTCATGCCAGAGTAAGAAGGATGAGACTTAACTTCTATAAACAACTAGAAAAGTAGATTAAGTATATGAAACAAATGTTTTCCATATATTGGACCACAGGCAGCTGTGACAGGACTGTAATCCCTGAGAAAGGAAAAAAATTGGATGAACCCTGTAATCATCCCAGCTCTCTTCATGGAGGCAATATCCAAGCTGCAGGCACAGGGAAAGGAAACCCAAACAGAAGCTGGCAGCCTCGCAGAGTTGAGGGAAGGTGAGATAGTTGAAGCTGCAAGCAGATTTCTAGAAAGGAGACCACTGTGGAGGGGAAAAAATACATCCAGGAATCTATACCGTAGTCCCCTCGAGTCCTTACTGAGTGCCTGGCTGCATAGAAGCAGTGACACTCCACTAGGCCAAGCTAAGAGTGGGGAGTTGGAAACAGCAATTCCCGAAGCTCACACTGGGGCATGACAGAGGGAAGAGTCCTCTGTAATCTCCCAAGACATTAGAGACCCCAGTGGGGTCATGCCTTGGTAGCAGGCATCAATATCCCTTGAATGAAGGCTGCTTAACTTAAATTCACCCTAGCAAAGCTGAAAACAGACTCAAGGGGATCACACTGTTCCACAAATAGTTGCCAAAATGAAGCCCAACACAAGTAAACAAAGTCCAGATCCTCAATAACTTAAGAGTTGCAATGTCCTGCATCTAACAGAAAAATTACTAGACATGCTAAGCAGCAGGAAAATGTGACCATAATGAGGACAAAAAATAGTGAACAGGAACAGACACAGAAATGACAGGGGTGATAGAGCTAGCAGACAAGGATGTTAAAACAGATGTTTTTATATTAATACAAGTACTTAATGGGAAAAATGAAATATTTTTTTAAAAAGCAGAACTTCTACAGATGAAAGATACAATATATGAAAAGAAAATTTAACTGAATAGCAGACTAGATACTAAACAAGATCAGTGAAATTGAAAAAAACAAATTTTATCTAAAATGCAGCACAAAGAGAATATAACTACAGAAAAAAAGGAACCAAACCTCAGAGGTTTTTGGAATAATATCGAGTGGCTATATACGGAAGGGAGAGCAGAAAAATGAAATTGAGGAGACCATGGCCACGTTTTTCCAAATTTGATAAAAACTACAAACCAACAACGAATAAGCTTAATTCCAAGCAGGATAACCATAGTACATCAAAATCTAATTGCTGAAAAACAGTGATAAAGAGAAAATTTAAAAGCAGTCAGATGTAAGAGACACTTTATACCTACAAAAACAAACATAGTGATTTCCAAAGACTACTTGTTAACAGCTATGCAGCTAGAAGACAATGAAATAAAACCTTAAGAATACTGAGGGTCACCTCACATCCACAAGGATGGCTACTAGCAGGGAAAAAAAATAACAAGTGTTAATAAGAATATAGACATACTGGAATTCTTGTACAGTATTGGTGAGAAAACTCGCACAACTAAGGAAAACAGTATGACGGTCCCCAAAAAATTAAAATAGAATTACCAGCCAGGCATGTCAGGTCACACTTGTAATTCCAGCACTTTGGGAGGCTGAGGCGGGAGGATTGCTTGAGGCCACTAGTTAGAGACCAGCCTGGGCAACATAGAGACTCCTGTCTGCACCAAAAATATTAGCCAGGTGTGGTGACATGCACCTGCAGTCCCAGCTACTTGGGTGGCCAAGGCAGGATTGCCTGAGCCCAGGAGTTGCCTGAGCCCAGGAGTTCGAGGCTATAGTGAGCTATACCTGTGCCACTGCACTCCAGCCTGGGCAATGGGGCAAGACTCCATCTCAAAAAAAAAAAAAAAAAAAAATATATATATATATATATATATATATTTACCAAATTATCCAGCAATTCCACTTTTGGGTACATACGTAAAAGAACTGAAAGCACTGGCCAGGTGCAATGGCTCATGCCTGTAATTCCAACACTTTGGAAGGCCGAGACAGGAGGATCCCTTGAGCCCAAGAGTTCAAGACCAGCCTGGGCAACATGGCAAAACCCTATCTCTATTAAAAAATAATAATCATATAAAAAATTAGCTGAGCATGGTGGCAGGCACCTGTAGTCCTAGCTACTCGGGAAGCTGAGGTGGGAAGATCATCCGAACTCTGGAGGTCAAGGCTGCAGAAAGCCATGATGGCACCAGTGCACTCCAGCCTGGATGACAGACTAAAAATACTATCTTTAAAAACAAACAAACAACAACAACAACAAAAATTAGAAATGATCAAGCTTAGAGAGTAAGGCACGTCAAAAGCTAGGCCTCTTGTGTCAAAGTCAGCAAAGTCATAAACACAATGGAAAAAATCTTGAAGAAAAGTAAAAGTGCTACTTCTTACTCCATTTGCAGAATCCCCCCCACCCCCCAACAAAAAAATGTGCTACTTCAGTGAACGTATGAGTAAGAAAGTGAAATAGCCTTTTTGCCGATATGGAGAAAGTTTGAAGGCTCTGGACAGATCAAACCAGCCACAACATTCCCTTAAACCAAAGCGTAATCCAATCAGCCACAACATTCCCTTAAACCAAAGCCTAATCCAGGCAAGGTCCTAACGTTCTTCAATTCTTCAAAGGCTGAGAGAGGTGAGGAAGCTGCAGAAGAAAAGTCTGCAGCTAGGAGAGATTGATTTGTGAGGTTTAAGGAAAGATGCCATCTTCAGAACATAAAAATGCAAGATGGAGCAGTAAGTGTTGAGGTAGAAGCTCCAACGAGTTGTCCAGAAGATCCAGCTAAGATCATTGGTGGAGATGGCTATACTCAACCACAGATTTTCCTTGTAGACCAAACATCCTTCCATTGGAAGATGCCTTCTAGGACTTCTGTAACTACAGAGGACAAGTCCATGCCTGGCTTCAAAGCACAGGCTGACTAGGGGCTAATGCAGCTAGTGACTTTAAGTTGAAGCCAGTGTTCATTGACCACACTGAAAATCCTAGGACCCTTAAGAATGCAGCCTGGATGACAGCACATCTGTTCACAGCATGGATAACTAAATATTTTAAGCCCACTGTTGAGAATTACTACTCAGGAAAAAAAAAAAAAAGATTTTTAAAAATATGACTGCTTGTTGATAATATACCTAGTCACTCGAGCTCTGATAGAAATGTACAAGGAGATTCACGTTGTTTTCATGGCTGCTAAGACAACATCCATTCTGCAGCCCATGTGTCAAGGAGTAATTTGTACTTTCAAGTCTTATTATTTAAGAATAACATTCCATAAGGCTGTAACTGTCATAGTGATTCCTCTGATGAATCTGAGCAAAGTCCACTGAAAAATCTGGGTCAGGCACGGTGGCTCACACATGTAATCCCAGCACTTTGGGAGGTCAAGGCAGGTGGATCACCTGAGCTGAAGAGTTGGAGACCAGCCTGACCAACATGGTGAAACCCCGTCTCTACTAAAATACAAAAAAGTAGCCGGGCATGGTGGCTCATGCCTGTAATCCCAGCTACTTGGTAGGCTAAGTCAGGAGAATCGCTTGAACCCAAGAGGCAGAGGTTGCAGTGAGCCGAGATCACGCCATTACACTCCAGCCTGGGTGACAGAGCAAGACTCTGTCTCAAAAAAAAAAAAAAGGAAAAAGAAAAACCTTCTGGAGGCTGGTCGCAGTGGCTCACGCCTGCAATCCCAGCACTTTGGGAGACCGAGACAGGTGGATCGCCTGAGGTCTGGAGTTCTAGACCAGCCTGGCCAGTATGGTGAAACCTCATCTCTACTGAAAATACAAAAATTAGCCAGGCATAGTGGTGTGTGTCTATAGTCCCAGCTACTCGGGAGGCTGAAACAGGAGAATTGCTTGAGCCCGGGAGGCAGAGGTTACAGTGACCCGAGATCGTACCACTGCCCTCCAGCCTGGGTGACAGGGAATCCGTCTCAAAAAAATTAAAAAAGAAAGAAAAAAAAAAAAAAAAAGAAAAACCTTCTGGAAAGGATTCACTATTTTAAACGCCTTTCAGAACATTTGTGACGCATGGTGTGGAGGCCAAAATATCAACATTAACAGGAGTTTGGAGGAAGTTGATTCCAGTTCTCATAGATGACTTTTTGGGGTTCAAGACTTCAGTGTAGGCCAGGCGCATGACTCACACCTGTAATCCCAGCACTTTCGGAGGCCGAGGCAGGTGGATCGCCTGAGGTCAGGAGTTCAAGACCAGCCTGACCAATATGGTGAAACCCCATCTCTACTGAAAATACAAAAATTAGCAGGGCATGGTGGCGTGCACCCATAGTACCAGCTACTCGGGAGGCTGAGACAGAATTGCTTGAACCCGGGAGGTGGAGGTTACAGTGGGCCAAGATCACACCACTGCACTCCAGCCTGGGTGACAGAATGAGACTCCATCTCAAAAAAAAAAAAAAAAAAACTTCAGTGGAGGAAGTAACTGCAGATGTGGTAGAAATAGCAAGAGAACTAGAATTTTATCTCATGATAAATTGGAACAAATGAAGAGTTGCTTCTTACAGATGAACAAAGAAAGCGGTTTCTTGGCCAGGCATGGTGGCTCATGCCTGTAATCCCAGCAGTTTGGGAGGCCAAGGCAGGTGGATCACTTGAGTTTAGGAGTTCGAGACCAGACTGGCCAACATGGCGAAACCCCATCTCTACTAAAAATACAAAAATTAGTCAGGTGTGGTGGCGTGCACCTGTAATTCCAGCTACTCACGAGCCTGAGGTAGAAGAATCACCTGAATGCAGGAGGCCGAGGTTACAGTGAGCCAAGATCATGCCACTGCCCTCCAGCTTGGGCGACAAATCAAGACTTTGCCTCAAAAAAAGAGAGAAAGAAAGAGTTTCTTGAGATGAAATCCACTCATGGCGAAGATGCTATGAACATTTGTTGAAATGACAACAAAGGATTTAGAATATTACATAAACTTAGTTGATAAAGTAGCACTAGGGTATGATAGAATTGACTCTAATTTTGGAACTTCTCCTTGAGTAAAATGTTATCAAATAGCATGGCACGCTATAGAGAAATCTTTCATCAAAGGAAGAGTCAATCAATGTGGCAAACTTCATTGCCGTCTTATTTTTTTTAATTGCCACAGCGATCTACCTTCAGAAACCACCACCCTTGACCAGTCAGCAGCCATCAACATTGAGACAAGATCTACATCAGCAAAAGGATTATGACTCACTGAAGGCTCAGATTATTAAGAATTTTTTAGCAATAAAGTATTTTTTTTGCACTGGTTGCCCAATAGTGTTTTTAAAATAATGTATGTACATTGTGTTTTTAGACATAATGCCATTGCACAGATACAGTGTAAACATAACTTTGATGTACACTGGGAAATCCAAAAATTTGTCTGACTTGCTGTATTGCAAAATTTGCTTTACTCATTGGCCTGGAATCAAATTCACAATAACTCTGAGATATGCCTATATACATATGTTTACTACAAAACATGTTCAAGAAGGTCCATAGGAGCACAACTTATAATGGACAAAAGTTGGAAACAACCCAAATATCCATCAATAGAATGGATCAACTATGGTATATTCATACAATGGAATATTACACAGCAGTGAGAATCACTGAACTGCTACAAACAACATAGATGAATCTTGTCAACATATTGAGTTTCCCCAATCACTGAACTGCTACATACAACATAGACGAATCTTGTAAATATAATGTCGAGTTTAAGGAGCCATAAACAAAAGAGAACATAGTACTTATATAAAATTCAAAACCAGGCAAAATAATCTGGGATGTTAGAAGTGAGAACAATGGTTATTTTTGGAAAGTCATTGGAAAGGAATGTAAGAGATACTCTAGGTAGCTGGGAATGTTCTCTTTCTTGACCGGGGTTCTAGTTACACAGGTGTGCTCACTTTGTAAAAATTCTTGAGTTAGATATTTGGAATTTTTGTATTTTTGTACATGGTTATTATACCTCAGATGTTAGTTGAAAAAAAGAGGCTGGATACGGTGGTTCACACCTGTAATCCCAGCACTTGGGGAGGCTGAGGCAGGAGGATTGCTTGAGGCCAGGAGTTCAAGACTAGCCTGGGCAACATGGCAAAACCACATCTCCACAAACAATTTTTAAAATTAGCAAGGCATCATAGTGCATGTCAGTAGTCCTACCTACTTGACAGGCTGAAGTGGGAGGATCACTTGAGCCCAGGAGATTAAGGCTGCAGTGAGCCCTGATCATGCCACTGTACTCCAGTCTAGGCAACACATGAGAGAATCCCACAAATCCCACAACATCCACCCATCTACTACAGCTGAGTCCATCCACGCTGCCTTCACTCCTGTTACTGTGGGTGAACTGTTCACACATGCATCAAAGACAAGCCTTCCTTCTTGTGCCCTTAAATAATCATCCCTCTTTTCTTTCCAAAGATGTCATTCTGGCAAGCCTCCCAACTCGTTCCTACATCTTTTCCTCTTGACTAGATCTTTCCCATCAATATACAAATGGGTTATCACTTCATACATTTTCAAGATAACCTTCTCTTAACCAGTTACTGTACTTTTTCCCTGCTTCTCTTGGCTTAAAGTAAAACCCCCCAAAAGATTTATCTATACTTGCTGAATCCACTTTTTTTTTTTTTTTTTTTTTTGAGATGGAGTCTCGCTCTGTCGCCCAGGCTGGAATGCATAGGTCGGATCTCAGCTCACTACAAGCTCCGCCTCCCGGGTTTATGCCATTCTCCTGCCTCAGCCTCCCGAGTAGCTGGGACTACAGGCGCCCGCCACCTCGCCCGGCTAATTTTTTGTATTTCTTAGTAGAGACGGGGTTTCACCGTGTTAGCCTCCACTTTTGTTCCAACATTCTCCCTAAACCACCTCCAATCAAGTGCTCACCTCCACACTCCACAAAAACTGACCTTATCAAGGTCACCTCCACGCTGTTAAATCCAATAGTGACTTCTTCATCCTCATCATATGCGAGTCTCAGCAGCTTTTGGTGTAATCATCAGCTCTTTCCTGAAACACGTTTTCCTGATGACTTCCAGAACCTCACACTCACCCCACTTTCCTTCTGCCACACTAGTTGCTTCTTTCCTACTCTCTTTTGCTGGTTTCTCCTTGTCTCCCTGCCCTCTGCATTTTGGAACCTGGAACTCATTTAGTAGCCTCTATTCCATTTTCTCTCTTTTAAGGCTCTTATCCATTTCATGACTTTACACAATCTATAAGCTGTTAAACACCAGGTAAGTATCTCTGATTCAGATCTCTCTCCCGAATTCAGACTTCTATATACATTCATCCCTTCAACATCTCTACTTGGATATCTAACAGCCATCTGCAGTTGTATATGTTCACAAAGTCCTGAAAAGTAAAGTTCTGAAGGAAGGCCAGGCATGGTGACTCATGCCTGTAATGCCTGAAAAACCAGTCTTTCACAGGCTTCCCATCTTAGTTAGTGGCAACACCATCCTTCTAACAAGATAAAACCCTTGCAGTGATGTACTCCTTTATTTCTCTCAAACTCAATCTGTCAGCAACTCCTCACACTGAACCTTCAAAATACTTTCAGGCTGGATGTGATGGCTCATGTCTGTAATCCCACCACTTTAGTAGGCTGAGATGCGGGGATTGCTTGAGTCCAGGAGTTCAAGGCAACATGGTGAAACCCCATCTTTACAAAACATACCAAAGTTAGCCGGGCATGGTGGCACACACCTGTAGTCCCAGCCACTTGGGGGGATTAGGTAGGAGGATCACTTGAGCCCAGGAGGTCGAGGCTGTGGTGACCTGA
Source organism: Macaca nemestrina (assembly GCF_043159975.1). NCBI lineage: Eukaryota > Metazoa > Chordata > Mammalia > Primates > Cercopithecidae > Macaca > Macaca nemestrina. Next base: position 142,504,472 of record NC_092131.1, read on the forward strand.
GATCATGCCACTGCACTCCAACCTGTATTAAAAAAAAAAAAAAAAATCCAGAATCTGGCCACTGTCACCACTTCTACTACTACTGCTTTGGTCCAAGCCACTACTGCATAGTGCCTGGATTATTGCTATAGTTTCCTAACTGGCCTCCCTGCTCTACCCTCGCCCCTAAGCCAGTCTGTTCTCAATGCAGCAGGCTAGAGTCATCCCATTAAAATGTGAGATCTCTGCTCAGAACCCCCCACAATGGCCTATTTCACTCAAAGGAGAAAAACTCCAACAACAGCTTACAAAAGCCTCTCTGGCATCTTCTGTATGCCCCTCTTAACTCCTGTTCTTCTCCTCCTTTAATCCACTTATAACAGCTTCCTTGCTGTTCCTGAAACATGGCAGGTGGATTCCTGCTTCAGGGCCTTGCAAGTCTTTCCTCTTGGCTTAGAATGTGCTCTTCCCCCTTAATCCTCATGGATCATTCCTTCATCTCCTTACATGTTTTTATTTTTCCTTGAGATGGGGTCTTGCTCTGTCACCTAGGCTGAAGTATAGTGAGTGGTATAATCATTGCTCACTCCATCCTCGACTCCTGGGCCCAAGTAATCCTCCTGCCTCAGTCTACCAAGTAGCTGGAACTACAGGTGTGCACCACCACACCAGGCTAATATTTCTATGTTTTGTGGAGATAGGGTTTTGCCATGTTGCCTAGGCTGGTCTCAAACACCTGGGCACAAGCAATCCTTCCTCCCTGGCTTCCTGAAGTGCTGGGATTACAGGCGTGAGCCACCATGCCTGACATTCCTTCAGATGTTTACTTGAACATCACCTTTTCATTACATATCTATATTATATATATAATATACTATATATTTTATATATTGTAATATATAATATATACACAATATATTATATATAACATAATATACAATATATGATATATAACATATAATATATATATTATATATGATATATTGTATATGTCATATATAATATATAATTATATATTATATAGTATATATAGTATATATACTATATATTACATATATATACACACACATTCCCTGTCCATCCGTGTGTGTGTGTGTGTGTGTGTGTGTGTGCGTGTGTGTGTGTGTGCGTGTGTTGTTTTTGAGACAAGGTCTCACCCTGTCGCTCAAGCTGGAATGCAGTGGCGCAATGATCACAGTTCACTACAGCCTCTAACTCCACAGCTCAAGCTTTCCTCCTGCCTCAGCCTTCCAAAGTGCTGGGATTACAGACATGAGCTTCCACACCCAGCCCAGACCACCCAATTTGAAATTTTAAGTATCTTCCCTTTCTACTCCATCATCCTCACAAGTTCTCCATCATTTCCTTTGACCTCTATCATTTGCTTCCTTATAATAATAATACAGTTTCCCACTAGTATGCACACAAGTGTTGGAATTTTTGTCTGTGTTTTGACTGATGTATCCTCAGTGCCAAGAACAATTCCTGGTAAACAGTAAGAGCTCAATAGTTCTGGAATGAAGAAGTTATCTCATTGGTTGCCAGTACATTCAAGCTTTGTAAACGCAGGAACCATATCTTATTCATCTTTGTAATAAAAGACTAAATGGACCGGGTGCGGTGGCTCACACCTGTAATCCCAGCACTTTGGGAAGCCAAGGAAGGTGGATCGCCTGAGGTCAGGAGTTCGAGATCAGCCTGGCCAACATGGTGAAACCCTGTCTCTACTAAAAATACAAAAATTAGCCAGGCATGGTGGCGGGCACCTGTAATCCCAGCTACTTGGGAGGCTGAGACAAGAGAATCACTTGAACCCCAGAGTTGGAGGCTGCGGTGAGTCAAGACCATGCCATTGTACTCCAGCCTGGGCAAGAAGAGCAAAACTCCATCTCAAAGAAAAAAAAAAACTAAATGAAAGCAGTAAGATCAGATTCCTGGGGAAAGGTGCAGTGGCACCTGCCTGTAATCCCAGCTACACAGGAGGCTGAGGAAAGAGGATTGCTTGAGCCCAGGAGTTCGAAACCAGGCTAGGCAACATAGTGAGATCTCATCTTTAAAAAGTAAGAAGAATTTAAAAAAAAAAAAAAAAAAAAGAAAAGAAAAAAGAAAAACAGATCTTTGGGTAAGGTAAGGTGCTTAAAGCAGACTAGCAGGCAAGGTATTTAATTATTCTATCTTTTTTTTTTTTTTTTTAACTCCTCTTAGTATCATTCCCAATCTTCCTTTTTTTTTTTTTTTTTTTTTTTAAGAGTCAGAATCTTGCTGTCATGCCCAGTTTGGAGTGCAGTAGCACAATCGTGGCTCACTGCATCCTCAAACTCCTGCACTCAAATAATCCTCCCACCTCAGCCTCGATCACCACTGCTGGCAACAGACCTCTCAGTGCACATCCACCATGTATATAACTAGTCATCAGTCATCTCCGTGGTGGGGCTGGGAGCAAAGCAAATAGGACTCTATTACAATGCAGGCAAGTTGGTAGTGACAATGCCCATTACCTAAGAAGTACAACCTAACCAAAAACAAGTAACTTTTTTTTTTTTTTTTTTTTGAGACTCAGTGTCGCTATATTGCCCAGGCTGGAGTGCAGTGGTACGATCTCAGCTCACTGCAACCTCTGCCTCCTGGGTTCAAGCAATTCTCCTGCCTCAGCCTTCCAAGTAGCTGGGATTACAGGCACCCGCCACCATGCCTGGCTAATTTTTGTATTTTTAGTAGAGATGGGGTTTCACCACATTGGCCAGGCTAATCTTGAACTCCTGACCTCAAGTCATCTCCCTACCTTGGCCTCCCAAAGTGCTGGGATTACAGGCATGAGCCACCACACCTGGCCAAAAGTAACTAACTTATAAATTAAAAACTCACTGTGTCAGACACAGTGATAACTCTCAGAGTTACTGGGTTTGCACAGAGAAAGTTGATCATGAGAGAAAACTTGATGAATTAAATGACAACAATCAGAAAGGGCTGGGTGCAGTGGCTCACGCCTGTAATCCCAGCACTTTGGGAGGCCGAGGCAGGTGGATCACTTGAGGTCAGGAGTTCAAGACCAGCCTGACCAACATGGCGAAACCCTGTTTCTACTAAAAAAGTATAAAAAAATTAGCCAGGCATGATGGCACACGCCTGTAATCCCAGCTACTCGGGAGGCTGAGACAGGAGAATCGCTTGGACCTGGGAGGCAGAAGTTGCAATGAGCTGAAATCACGCCATTAGTTGCATTCCAGCCTGGGTGGAAAAAAAAAAAAAAATCAGAAAGGAAGAAACATATTAATGATATCATGACATATTAATGGGAACATCCTTCAGATTACACAAATTAACTTGCATATAAATCTCTTTTCCAAGGTATATTATATGCAGGAGATGAGCTGTACTATATTCAAAGGGCACTGCCTATATTTTTATAGCATCCCCTGCCCATCACAGAAGAGTATAACTTAGCCAACAACTATCTCTGGAGCTTCAGAAAGGAAACTGTTTTGCTAGGTAACACGTGGGAGGTAGCGTGCTGTATGTGTGTATACATATACACACATATACTTATGTATATGTATTTACACATACCTTATTATCTCCCCACAAGGAAATGTGTAATCTGCAGAATCGCAAATAGTGATCCTCCCATTCACATTATGAAATAAGAGTTTTGATTCAAGAGGGGGCCAGTCGTGGTGGCTCACACCTGTAATCCCAGCACTTTGGGAGGCTGGGGCAGGTGGATCACTTGAGGCCAGGAGTTCGAGACCAATCTGGCCAACATGGCGAAACCCCATCTTTACTAAAAATACACAAAAATTAGCTGGGTATGGTGGCTCACATCTGTAATCCCAGCTACTTGCAAGGCTGGGGTGGGAGAATCACTTGAACCCAGGAGGCGGAGGCTTCAGTGAGCCGAGATCATGCCACTGCACTCCAGCCTGGGCAACAGAGTGAGAATCTGTCTCAAAAAAAAAAAAAAAAAAAAAAAAAAAAAACCAGTTTTGACTCAATAGGCCTAAACATGGAATAACAAGACATCCTGGCTTAGCCAAATAGTCCTAGTTTATTTTTATTTCTCAATATAATTATTAATAGTGCAGACTCTCCCCCTACAAAAACATGTTCCACTTTGAATAATAAATTACACATTACCTTACCTGAATGGCTATTGTCTCCTTTATGGAACATTAGTTAAGCTTTGGCTGTGAAGCGGACAAAATTAGAATTAGTGCTGCAATTTTCCTATAAGAATACAGGTGGTCAAACTGGTTAAATCGCCCTGCCTTTCCTTTACAGAAAAGTCACGAACATGGCAATATAAACAAAATGAGGATGGCTCTCAACAATGAAAGAACCAGCCCTGTTCCCCTGTCTTCATTAGAATTTGCTATTCATAGGCTAGGCGCAGTAGCTCCCACCTGTAATCCCAGCACTTTCGGAAGCCGAGGTGGGCGAATCACAGGGTCAGGAGTTCGAGACCAGCCTGGCCAATATGGTGAAACCTGGTCTCTACTAAAAATACAAAAATTGGCCAGACATGGTGCTGCATGCCTATAGTCCCAGCTACTCAGGAGACTGAGGTGGGAGAATCGCTTGAACCCGGGAGGCGGAGGTTGCAGTGAGTTGAGATTGTGCCACTGCACTCCAGCCTGGGAGACAGAGCAAGACTCTGTCTCAAAAAAAAAAAAAAAAAAAAAAAAATTGCTACTCATGCAGCTTGTCAGGACCGTTTCAGAATAATGAGAACTCTTGCCAGCCCCTAGGGATTTTAAATGTCACCAATAGTTATGAGAAAAAGTCTCACACACTTTATCTGCTTATATTTATATTATTTCTGACATACTAGGCAAAAAAAAAAAAAATACTAGGCAAAAAATTACTTTGAATCAGGAGCTATTTATTTTTAAGTTAACAGTACAGAAGGGAAGGCTCTCTTTCCATCAAAGTTCTCCTCCACGCTACCAAACCTAGAATTATTAGAAACAGCAGCTCCACAGAATGGAAAAGCTACCAGCAGGCATTCAACTGAAATCAAGTCCCCTACCACACATCCCTCCCTCACTCTTGCAATCACAGCAGTTCTCATTCTCACTCAGTGAGAAAGTTAATGAAGGAACTGCTAGTGTTAGGGGTGACAGAAAAAGCAGCATTCACCCAGGCAGCAATTTAAGGCAACAGATCTCCTTACCCACACTCTAATAGCAGACCCCTTATCCTAAGGGATGCCACGAATTGCAAAGCCCTGGTCTCCCACCCGCACTGTCCCAGCAAGTTCTGAGCATGTTTGTACATGCTCTTGCCCCACAGGTAGCAATGCTCCCATAGTGTGTCTCAAAGTTCAGTCCCATAGATGGCCTTATAACGTAGGTACTCTTCTAAGCACTGAAGAGCATTATCATCTACCTTTGGGTCAAACTTGTTGGCCAACAGGTGATGGTTTTGAAGCATCCAGTGCAAGTCCCCAGCCCCATAAACACAGACAGCCCGCTGGTGGATTCCAGAGCAAGGGGCATAAGGAGCACCCTTATCGATGTCTCCCTCATGATCCTGCCACTTGACCAGCCTGGCAATAGAAGTCATGTCTGAGATGTCGTACTTGGGGTGGTTGGGAACAGAGCCAGGCATCCACCGTGCACGCTGAAGGGTGGCCCAGAGGTGTTCATCAGGGCTATAGGTGTCTTTTACCCATTCAATCAGTTGTTGGGATTTAGGGTTCTTCAAAACATGTTGGACAAAATCTCGGGAAGCCACAATATACGCATTCCCTGTAAACATAGTTAAATTATAAGGGGGAGGATCCTTCTTCTTGTTGGTTAGGTGTAATGTGTCCCCCACTACCTCAAAGTGATATTCCCAGCGGGTTTGTTTGTGCTTGGGAGGTACCTCTGTCTCCATGCTATTCCTCCCATTCAACATCTTGAGAGCCTGGACCATCTCGGCATTGCTCTTTAGAGGAAAGTCCGTCCCGCATGTATTCAGGAAGTATTTCCATGGCACTGAGCTCTGGAGCAAGTCTTCCATGCAGTTGAGGTCAGCTTGCACCCTGGACCAGGAGGCGTAAATCACCCGAACCAGCTTACTGGCTATGAAGACATTTGGGAAGCATGAAATAATTGCTTTGACTGCCTCTTTGAAAGTTTCTGGGGACTTCTCATCCACGTGGATGCAGTATATGTTCTGAGGGGCATACACAGCTCGCAGTAGCCTTTCAAAGTTTTCAATCTTCTCATGAATCACCATCGAGTACGCAATAGGGAACTCCACCTCTTCTTTGCTCAGTGGGAACTGTATGAACTTCCTTTCCGCCTTGAAGCGTTCACAGTCTCTGGTGAGGGAGAGATAGTGGGTGTCTGTAAAAGGCTCCCGCTTCTTCTTGACCTCCAGGTTATTCAGAATAGCCTGAAACACGGCTTCTGGGTCCCCTCGGGTGATCCCTGAACAGTTGATAGACCTCTTTGCTGGCAGTTTCAGGGAATTATACAAGATATTCCTACAGTACTGGCTTTGAAATTCCCTGGACTCCAGACCCAAGTGGTCAGAGTCACACTTCAACCTTAAAGAAAGTTTCAGAGCCACAATGGCCAGCAGCATATAGCAGCCCAGGGCCCACAAGTAATGCTGCCGGCAGAGTCTCTTCCATTGAACCATTGTCACCGAAGGGTAGACAGGTGGAGATTGACCACAGGGAAGGAAGAGGAGGACACAATCCTTGGACAGAACAAAATGACTCCAGTTACAAACTCATCATTCCCAGAAACATCAAGTTCAATTCCAAACTGATGGCAAAAAATAGTTCTTACCTGGACAAGTATCCTTAGTAAAGACCTGCCTAGAAACCCCTTACATCTGGTTCGTTGATGGAGATCTGTAACCTGACCCTACAAACTAGCTGACCACACTAAGGTCTGGATCTGGCTCCACCTCCACCCCAGGAGAAAAGAAAGAACTGAGCCCCTGCTGCCATGGAGTGTCATTAGTAAGAGCAAGTCCCCACCCACCCTTCATTCCTCATTCTTCTTCTCATGCCTTACCACCCTAGAATGTAGCTCTTCTCTGGGGTCTGGAATTTCTGATAGATCTGGAGAGAAAAATTCATAAAATTCAGACTCTTGGCATCGGTTCTAGAAACCTAAAGGTCCTTTTAAAACATTTCTTGCTTCTATTGTGGCAATTTATATAGCATTAGAATGCTTTTCACCATATATACTGGTCAGATGTGACATCTAGCCACACTTTTTAAAAAATGTTCTTAAAGAAGTAAAAATAACTGGATATCATCCAAAAATTGCATTGAAATCATTCAGAGTATCCATCCAAATTTAAAATATACTTGCACACAAGCTGTGTACATGCAATATTTAATGAGGACCTTTAGTGGGTGAGAAATATTTCTTTTCTTGAGAAATATTTATTTCCATTGTCCCATTTAATAACCTTCACAACCAATCTGAAACGTATTGTTAAGCCTCTTTTAGAGATAGGAAAACAGAAGCTAAATAACTTGCCACATACACACATGTTTTAAGAAGCAAATCCAGGATTCCTCTCCACTCTCTCTTCTCCCCCAGTGTTTCTGTCTACAAGCCTAATGCTTGTTGCAGCAAACCACACCTACCTTTGAAATACACTACAGGAAGTATTACAGCTCTTTCATATTTTGTTTGGACACCCAAACAAATTTCACTGTCCGATGAAGACCAGGAAGCCCCTTTAAAAAAAAAAAAAAAAAAAAAGAGAATAAAGAAAAGAAAAAACATTGTACAATGAAATCCTAAGATGAATATGGGGAAAAAAAAAAACAAAAAAGAAAAAAGAAATACAACAAAGGGTACTGAATACCAGTAAAGAAAACCAGATATTATAGAAAATAATCCCTAAAAGGAGAGGAACAAAATGTGCCACATCCTTCAAGCAATGATTATTTTCCCTTGTTGTAGCTCTTTCTAAACACAAGATTGTATTCTCTTTAGTAATAGCCTTTATGGGAATCTAAGAGGAAGGAAAATGAAAAATGAAGAAAAATCTCACCTTAATAGCTTCTCTCCTGCTTAGGGATGATCTCTCCACAAGGTGTGATTCTGTTTCCAAGTGAAGACTGGCCGTATTCCATGGCAGCAAATGTGAACCACCACGTCCCCTGATCTTCTAACCCTCCAAAAGGTATTTTCTGACATTCATAAGATGTCCAAGGAACCGTTTCAGGCTCCTCTTTAATATCTATAAAGTAGAGAGCAGCAGGTGGCTCCATCACTCACCTTTTGACTTCCTGCTCTCAGATAAGACAGCAAGCCTAGATAAATCATGCAGAAACATTCTCAAGCCCAAGTCATTCAGGGAGGTGAGTGAGGCAGCAAAGAATGCTGGCAATATCCGAGAAGGCAAGCTGTATTTCAGCCAGACCAGCCCAGTTTGTACCTGTATCATGAACTACTCATAAAAGCCTGTCAGTGCTCACGTAAGACTTGAAAGCCTTTTTCCCTCAACAAGGAACCATAGAAACACAGAGATATGCCCCTGCCTTCTTTTGTTTGGGAGTCCAAATGTCACTCATGTTCCCTGAACATTACAGGAGGTGGGAATAAAAATACCCTTCAAGGATTTTTCTTTTGTTATTTTACTTTTCTTAAAAAAAAGAAAATCAATGAAAACCATAGTTCATTCTTCAAATGCAACTGCTCCCTCCTGGCCCCCCGCCAGAAAACATCCATTTGCCTGTCTTTGCATGACTATTAATAATCTGTAGGTTGTAGAAATACCCACAGGGTTCCAGTTTGTAGAGCTTGCTCACTAACGTCTGTGAGTCTAGACCTGTTGGCAGTCTAAGGAATGGATTACACTATGGGCTGCTGGACTTCAGTGCGAGCCCCATGGGGTAGTTTTGGCCATGTTATAGACTACAAAGTGCCTTCCTCAAAGCTGCTGACATTGCTAGTCTCTCCCCCACCCAGTCCCCAACTGCTCCTCCTAAAAATCAACATTCCTAGCCAAATATCTGAACAGAACAAGTTTTTTGTTGTTTTTGCAAAGCGTCTGGCTCTGTCACCCAGGCTGGAGTGCAGCGGCGCGATCTCGGCTCAACGCAGCCTTGACCTCCTGAGCTCGAGCCATCCCCCTGCCCCAGCACCCCGAGTAGCTGGGACCACAGCACACACCACCACGCAGAGATAATTTTTTAAAAATTATTTTTAGTAGAGATGAGGTCTTGCTATGTTGCCCAGGCTGGTCTCAAATTCCTGGGCTCAAGTGATCCTCGCACCTTGGCCTCCCAAAGTGCTGGGATTACAGGAGTGAGCCACCACGCCCAGCCTGAACAGAGCAAATTTAATATAAAGAACTTAACTAGGTATAAAGTTAAGGTATACACTGTTGGGGAAGGCGGGCTCTATTAAGGTACTAGCAATTGTTGGAGGTAGCTACCACTCCTAGATTGAGGAAATTAAGGGAGGAATTGGAAATTATTAAATTGAAATTTTGGGTGGAGGGACACCAAAGTAGCTAAAACTCATAGCTCTGAAGAGTGGGGACCACTCAACTAATGTTGAGGTCTCTGAGCTCAGAGGAGGGCCCTCTGGGCTGAGATCCAGACCTCTCAGGAGGCAAATGTTATCTCTGCTGATAGCTACTGTAAACTGAATGTAGTGCAGCTACACAAAGAAACAGCCACTGAGAGGTAAATAGGCGTTGACATGATGACGGTCACAGAAGCAGGAAGTAGATAGGAAGCAAACAGGAAGTCCCTCCTCCAGCCAGCTGTCTCCCTACTGCCCTTTATCGGCGGAGTTTAAGCAGAAACGTGGTTTGCAAGAGGCATGAATAATCTCCAGCATTACAAAGTAGAGTTGAGAAGGGTGGGTTTCTTCTGAAGATAATGAGGCAATAATGGAGACGAGTCAGAATTGCCTTCTTGGTGCATGAACTGTTTACACGCATTCACCTCCAAGACTTTCAGTGCAGAGAATTTAGGTATTTTCTTTTTTGGTCCTCTTCCCCCTGGCCTCTGACTGTAGATGAAGCCACAGCAAAGACAAGAAAGTCATGTAGGGTTGCCAGAGGTGCTTGAACCAGAGCAACTCCATCTTGAACAAGGGCTGGGTAAAATGAGGCTGAGACCTACTGGGCTGCATTCCCAGATGGTTAAGGCATTCTAAGTCACAGGATGAGATAGAGGAGATCGGCCCAAGATACAGGTCATAACGATCTTGCTGATAAAACAGATTATAGTAAAGAAGCTGGCTAAAACCCACCAAAACCAAGATGGTGACAAGAGTGACCTCCTGTCCTCACTGCTACAGTCCCACCAGTGCCACGACAGTTTACAAATCCCATGGTAACAACAGGAAGTTACCCTATATGGTCTAAAAGGGGGAGGCATGAATAACTCACTCCTTGTTTAACATATCATCAAGAAATAACCATTAAAATGGGCAACCAGTAGCCCCCTCAGGGATGCTATGTCTATGGAGTATCTATTCTCTTATTCCTTTACTTTCTGAATAAACTTGCTTTCACTTTACAGACTCGCGCTGAATTCTTTCTTGTGCAAGACCCAAGAACCCTCTCTTGGGATCTGGATCGGGACCCTTTTCTGGTAACAGTCATCTGCACCCCTACTTGGGCCCTGCTCCACAGGCTGTTTTCTGCAGTACTGGGATTCTCAGTGACTTTCCATTGTTGAGTGTAAAATCTCTGGGACAAGAATGATTATGGGATAAGCACTTGCTTCAGTATTCAAATCTAGACAACCCCTCCACTTTCTTCGTATCTTACTTTTCTTTGGTGACCCCCTCAAGTCTCACCTTGTCTATAAAAACTGCGTTACAGAGTCTCTCAGTAAGAGAAAACACTTTGAATACTTGAGGGCTTTTGTTTGTGTATGTGTTTTTGTTTTTAGAGACAGAGTCTCGCTGTCACCCAGGCTGGAGTGCAGTGGCAGATCATAGCTCACAGCAGCCTCAAACTCCGGGTTCAAGCCATCCTCCCACCTTAGCCTCCCAAGTAGCTGGGACTACAGGCACACGCCATCATGCCTGGCTAATTTTTATTTTTTGTAGAGACGGGGTTTCACTGTGTTGCACAGGCTGGGCTCAAGCTCCTGGGCTTCCAAAGTGCTGGGATTACAAATGTGAGCCACTGCGCTGGACCTATTTTTGTTGTCATTTGAGACAAGGTCTGGCTGTACAGCCCAGCCTGGAGTACAGTAACCTCTGCCTCCTGGGCTCAAGCGGTCTTCCTACCTCAGCCTCCTGAAGAGCTGTGTTTTGCTTGCTTGCTTGTTTATTGATTGGTTGGTTGGTTGATTGTAGGGATGGGATTCACTGTTCCCCTGGCTGGTCTTGAACTCAGGAGCTCAGGCAATCTCCCTGCCTCAGCCTCCCAAATGCTAGGATTACAGGCAATAGCCACCATGCCCAGTCAAATATTTTATTTTTAAGGTAACCAAAATAAGTTGCTTATGTGTTAAATATTTGTTAATATCACATTAACAAATCGTGGCTCTATTTTGTTGAGATGATCTACCTTACAGTAATGCCAAGTACCTAGTCGTAAAGCCCAGTGTGGGACTCAGCCTGAAAAAGCTAGGTCTGAATCCTGGCTCTGCCGCATTCAACCTGAATGATCTGCAGCAAATTCATTCATCAATCTGTATTTTAGTGACTTCCTTTGCATAATAGAGGCTAATACTAACACTGGTTTTGTAGGACTATTGAAAAGATTAAAGAAGATACATATGAAGGACCAGACAAATGTAGCCTGGTACTTGGCAGCCCCTCAGTGAAGGTTATCATTAAATAGATCCAGTGCTAGCCCACAAAGACCTATTTTACTGACAAAATTACTCAAGGTGGTTACAAGTAGCATTCCTGAGCTCTGGACCAAGCAGAAGTGTTAATGCTTATGATGTAGTGAGGGAAAGGCCTAAGAATTGCCCTCCATCTCTGTGCTCTATGGAGAGACCCTATTGTAAGTTGTCACCATCAGCACCTCAGGGAGAACAAGACCAGGGATGAGCTGCAGCTGACCCCAGGGAGGTACAGGAGAAGGGACAGAATGGCTGCAGAAGGGCACAGGAAGATCGGGGGTGAGGCAACCTGCAGAGATCAGGCAAGCATTCAGAAAGATGGCCAGCAGCTTCCACACCTTAATTCCATGCTAGCCCTGAAGAACATACAGGACACTTGGCAAGAGGGAGGAAGGGCGCAGTCCCAAACTGCCTGGGATGCCAGGCACATTTCAAGGCAAAAACTTAAACCTGGGGTATGTGGCTTTTCAAAGGGTTCCTTTTACCCCTGCTAAGGACAAAAAGTACAGCCAGATGATGCTGAAAGCAAATTTATCCAAGAGCCCAGGAGTCATGAAGCTATTTAGACATCCCAAGAACTGAAAAGATGACCTTCACCTCCCTCAGTAACCAAAATATAAAAGTAACATAGTATAAGTAAGTCCAACCCAGTCCTGAGTTTTCCCACAATGACTAGTACTATGATGCTGTCTTTGAAATAGCAAACTCTTCCCACTCAGACTCCTCAATCTTTTTCTCCTAACCATGAGTTCAGGCTTCCTATGGGCCAATAGCTTTAACTTCATCCCTTTAGCTTTGAATGATAAATCCTTGTACGTCTGTGGAACGGTCTAAGAGTTCCAGTCACGGGAAAGAGAGAAATTAAGCTAGGGTCATCAAGGTGGTGCTGACAGAAGCCAGTGGGATTTGATGTTGACCTTGATGGAGGCTCAAGGAACTCTACAGTCCCAACACCAGCATCAGAGAAGGGCCCAAGAGGTAGGATTCATCTTAAGCTGAATTTACAAATTAGCTAATGCATGCTTTTACTTATTTTGTGATGGTGGCATTTACCTTTGCCAGGCATCAGCTTGGTCTTCTCATTGACAAGAAGCTCCTTGAGGTCATGTTCTTTATCTGTTTCCATTCAGCAACTACAGTGATCGGTATTAGCAGAATCCCAGGGCTTCCCAGAACAAAAACTGTTGAGTACAGGGCAGGTCACAAGTACAAGGGCAGTTCCAGTGACTTATAGAGAAGAGGCTCTGACTCAGAGAAGCAATGAGAGAGGATAAACAGGAAAACCCAGTTAATGTGTCACTGATTAGGCTGGAGCTAGAGTTTGAAAAAGACTGAAGGCACTAAAGAAGAAAGGGGGGGAAGCGGGAGGGGAAGCGGGAGGGGGAGGGAGAGGGGGAGGGGGAGGGAGAGGGAGAGGGGGAGGGGGAGGGGGAGGGGAGTGGAGGGGAGGGGGAGGGGAGGGGAGGGGGAGGGGAAGGGGAGGGAGACGGAGAGGGGGAGGGAGAGGGGAGGGAGAAGGGGAGGGAGGGGAGGGAGCGGGGAGGGAGAAGGGGAGGGAGCGGGGAGGGAGAGGGGAGGGAGAGGGGAGGGAGAGGGGAGGGAGACGGGAGGGAGAGGGGAGGGAGAGGGGAGGGGGGAGAGAAAAAAGAAAGAAAACAAAAGAAAGGAGAGAAGGAAGGAAGAAGGGAGGGAAGGAGGGAAGGAGGAGAGAGGGAAGGAGGAGGGAGAGAGGGAAGGAGAAGGGAGAGAGGGAAGGAGGGAGACAGGGAAGGAAGGAGAGAGGGAAGGAGGGAGGGAGAGAGGGAAGGAGGGAAGGAGGGAGAGAGGGAAGGAAGGAGAGAGGGAAGGAGGGAGGGAGAGAGGGAAGGAGGGAAGAGGGAGGGAGAGAGGGAAGGAGGGAAGGGGGAGGGAGGAGGGAGGGAAGGGGGAGGGAGGAGGGAGGGAGGGAAGGGGGAGGGAAGTGGGAGGGAGGGAGGGAAGGAGGAGGGAGAGAGGGAAGGAGGGGGGAGAGAGAGAAGGGGGGAGAGAGAGAAGGGGGGAGAGAGAAGGAGGGAGAGAGGGGAGAGAGGGGAAAGAGGGGGAGAGGGGAGAGAGGGAGAGAGGGAGAGAGGAAAAGAGGGAAGGAGGGAGGGAGGGAAAGAGGAGGGAAGAAAGCTACCTCACTGTCCTTGGGAAGGTCGTCTAAGTCAGAAGTTCCCCTTATCCACGGGGGATACACTGAAAGACACCCAGTTGGATACCTGAAACAGCAGCTAGTACCACACCCTATGTATACTGTTTTTTTCCTATACATACTGACATAGTTTGAACATATGTTTCTGCCAAATTATTGTTGAATTGCAATCCCCAACGTTGGAGTTGGGGTCTGGTGGGAGATGTTTGGGTCAGGAGGGTTACTCCGTGATGGCTTGGCACTATCCTCTCAATAGTGAGTGAGTTCTCATTGGATCTGGTTGTTAAAAAGTACATGGCACCTACCCCACCTCTCTACCTCTCTCGCTCATTCCTGCTTTTTCCACGTAATACATAAGCTCCTGTTCTTGCTATGTTAGAAGCCTGCTCCCTCTTTGCCTTCTGCCATAAGTAAAACCTCCCTAAGACCTCCTCAGAAGCTAAGCAGATGCCAGCTCCACACTTGCACAACCTGCAGAACCATGAGCCGATTAAACCTCTTTTCTTTATAAATTACCCAGTCTCTGGTATTTCTTTATAGCAATGCAAGAACAGCCTGACACATACATACCTGTCATAAAGCTTTATAAATTATGCACAGCAAGAGATTAACAATAACTAATAAAACAATTGTAACAGTATATTGTAGTAAAAGTTATGTGTGTGTTTTTGGACCATTGTTGACTGCGGATAACTGAAACCATGGTAAGTGAAATAGAATAAGCGGGGACTACTGTGTTGGAATCGTGGAAATATGGCTTGTTGGTAATGTTGGGGGTCAGAAGCTGATGTTCCAAAAATGACACACTGACCTACTGAAGGAGCCTCAATTTCCAACCCTCCCACCATCTCTGAAGCTGAATTTCTATTATCTGCCAAAAATCCAGGCACACCAAGAACAATTGTTTTTCTCTTCCCCTCCCTGAAGACCAAGGGTGTAACCACACCTGAACAGACATGTTCACACGATAACGCTCAAGTTAATCTCTGTTCCCTGATCCATTCATTCTCTCTAGTAAACCCCTCAACAGAATTCTTCTTCTCCTCTCGCCTCCCATAACCTATGTTGGCAGGGTGGCATATAATCTTCAGAATCTCCTTGCAGGGTGCTAACCACTCTGTGATTCTCCCCAGGTGTGAGTTAATACCATTTGCAGGCCCCAATGAACCTGCCTTTTGTGAGCTGTGAGATGATTTTGCAGTGAACCCTCAAAGGATAGGGAGCTTTCCCTTGGCCTTCACAGAAGCTACTAGAATTAATGGATAGAAGTTCCCTAAAGTAAACTATATGCAAAAATGTGATGCTACAGAGCTGAAGCTAATAGAAACCCAAACAACTTTTTTTTTTTTCTTTTGGAGACAGAGGTTTTGCTCTTGTTGCCAAGGCTGAAATGCAATGGCGTGATCTCGGCTCACGGCAACCTCTGCCTCCCGGGTTCAAGCAATTCTCCTGCCTCAGCCTCCCCAGTAGCTGGGATTACAGGCTTGTGCCACCACGCCCGGCTAATTTTGTATTTTTAGTAGAGAACAGGTTTCTGCGTGTGGGTCAGGCTGCTTTCGAACTCCCGACCTCAGGTGATCCACCCACCTCAGCCTCCCAAGGTGCTGGGATTATAGGCATGAACCACCGTGCCTGGCCCCCAAACAACATTTTTAAAGGGATTAATTTTGTTTAGGAACCATTCTCAGTTTGAGATGGGATTTACAGACATGCTAATGAAATTAAGATGCCTCATGATGACTGGGTGTGGTGGCTCACCCCTGTAATCCCAGCACTTTGGGAGGCTGAGGTGGGAGGATTACTTGAGGCCAGGAGTTTGAGACCAGCCTGGGCAACATACCAAGACTCCTATCTTTTAAAATAGAACAAATTTTGTTTAAAAAGATGCCTCCTGTTGTGTCATTAGGAATCAACTTCTAAATGCAACCAATAACAAATGGTACGTAAGATGGCGCCATGTTTTATTAATTTATAAATTCCATTTAACAATTATTTATTAGCCAGGTGCGGTAGCTCGCACCTGTAATCCCAGCACTTTGGGAGGCTGAGGCTGGTAGATCACCTGAGGTCAGGAGTTTGAGACCAGTCTGGCCAACATGGTGAAACCTCATCTCTACTAAAAATATAAAAATTAGCTGGGCATAGTGGTAGGAGCCTGTAGTCCCAGCTACTTGAACCTGGGAGGCAGAGGTTGCAGTGAGCTGAGATTACACCACTGCACACCAGCCTGGGCAACAGAGTAACACTCCATCTCAAAAACAAACAAAACACACAATTGTTTATTGAGGAAACTACTAAATAGTAAATACCAGAGATACAAAGTTAATAGAGGCAGTTCCTACTCTCAAGCAGTTGACAGCCTTGTGTGGAAAAAGATATTTGCAAAAAGGTCATTATGATGCCACCTATATTTTATTTATTTATTTTTATTTTTTGAGACAGAGTGTCGCGCTCTGTCACCGAAGCTGGAGTGCAATGGCATGATCTCAGCTCACTGCAACTTCTGCCTCCCAGATTCAAGCAATTCTCCTGCCTCAGCCACCCCAGTAGCTAGGATTATAGGCACCCCCCACCATGCCCAGCTAGTTTTTAAATTTTTAAGAGACAGGGTTTTGCTATATCACCCAGGCTGGTCTAGAACTTCTGACCTCAAGTGATCCACTCACCTCAGCCTCCCAAAGTGCTGGGATTACAGGTGTGAGCCACCACACCCAGCTGCCACCTGTGTTTATGATGCCACTTACAAATGCAAAGAGAGATGCATTGAATATACTGAAAGCCCAGAGGGAATCATTAAAAAATAGTGCAAACTTGGCCGGGCGCGGTGGCTCAAGCCTGTAATCCCAGCACTTTGGGAGGCCGAGACGGGCGGATCACGAGGTCGGGAGATCGAGACCATCCTGGCTAACACGGTGAAACCCCGTCTCTACTAAAAAAATACAAAAAAACTAGCCGGGCGCGGTGGCGGGCGCCTGTAGTCCCAGCTACTCGGGAGGCTGAGGCAGGAGAATGGCGGGAACCCGGGGGGCGGAGCTTGCAGTGAGCTGAGATCCGGCCACTGCACTCCAGCCTGGGCGGCAGAGCAAGACTCCGTCTCAAAAAAAAAAAAAAAAAAAAAAAAATAGTGCAAACAAATGAACGTAGGTCTTTGTGAAGTCTAGAAAGAGTAAGACTTAAATGCAGGTGCCTCCTGCATTTTCTAGGGAAAAGTTCTGGCTAGTAGCTATAAGAGGTTAAGAAAATACCCGCTTGGGGCAGCCATTTGGAAAAAGAAGGTTGTATCCTTACCCCACACTATAAACATAAATAAGTTTCAGGTTTAAATCTAAAAACACAGTTCTGAAATTTCTAGAAAATGTATATAATAGGCCGGGCATGGTGGCTCACACCTGTAATCCCAGCACTTTGGGACGCCAATTGAGGTGGATCACCTGAGGTAAGGAGTTCAAGATCCAGCCTGGTCAACATGGTGAAACCCTGTCTCTACTAAAAATACAAAAATTAGCCGGGTGTGGTGACGCATGCCTGTAATCCCAGCTACTTGGGAGGTTGAGGCAGGAGAATCACTTGAACCTGGGAGGTGGAGCTTGCAATGAGTCAAAATCATGCCACTGCACTCCAGCCTAGGCAACAAGAGTGAAACTCTGTCTCCAAAAAAAAAAAAAAGAAAATGTAAAATGTATAGAATAGTTTTATGATACCCAAGTTGGGAAGGTCCTTTTAGTATTATACCAAGATCAGAAAGTTATAAACAAAAGAGAAGGCCAGGCATGGTGGCCTGTGCCTGTAATACCAGCACTTTGGGAGGCCAAGGTGGGAAGATTGCTTGAGCCCAGGAGTTTGAGACCAGCCTGAGCAAGATAGTGAGACCTTGTCTCTACTAAAAATTTAAATTTTAGCCACAGGTGGTAGTATGCGCCTGTGGTCCCAGCTACTCAGGAAGCTGAGGCAGGAGGATTATTAGAGCCCAGGAGGTCGAGGCTGCAGTGAGCCATGTTCTTGCCACTACACTCCAGCCTGGGCAACCAACCGAGACCTTGTTTCAAAAAAAAAAAAAAGAGAGAGAGAGAGAGACATTTAACTGTTTAGAAATCATGAAACAAAATATAGTTGAAAGTAAAAGTATACAGTGGGACTTCTGGGACAGCTCCTTAAAAGCGAGAGGCTAAGTTCTTTTTCCCTCCTTCTTTCATTACCATGAATGCAGACGTTATGGTTGAACTCCAGCAGCTATCTAGGACCATGAGGCAACATTAAGAATAGAAGCCATGGCCGGGCACAGTGGCTCATGCCTGTAATCCCAGCACTTTGGGAGGCCAAGGTGGATGGATCACCTGAGGTCAAGAGTTCGAGACCAGCCTCGCCAACATGGTGAAACTCTATGTCTACTAGAAATACAAAAAAAATTAGCCAGGCATGGTGGCAGGTGCCTGTAATCCCAGCTACTCAGGAGGCTGAGGCAGGAGAACTGCTTGAACCTGGAAGGCAGAGGTTGCATTGAGCCAAGATTGCGCCACTGCACTCTAACCTGGGCAACAGAGTAAGACTCCACCTCAAAAAAAAAAGAAGCCATGAGCTAAAAGATAGTAATGCCATAGAGCCACTTCACCAGTTCTGAACTGCCTCCTCCTAGGCTTTATTTGGGTAAGAGAGAAACAATTCTTACTGTTAAAATAAAGACCTTAGACAAATTTAACAGTTTAACTGAGCAAAGAACAATTCACGAATCAGGCAGCTTCCTGAACCAGAGTAGACTTCGAGAGACGCCAGCGCTGTTGTATCATTGAAGACTTACGGACAGTGAAAACAAAGTGACTTACAGAAAACGGAAGTGAGCTACAGAAAGAGTCAGATTGGTTACCGCTTGGCATTTGCCTTATTTGAATACGGTTTGAACAGTTGGCCACAACTCAGTGATGGGTACAACAGTAAGTTATAGTCTGTTTACACATTCAGTTAGGTTACAGTTCACTATGTACAGAGAAACCTTCAGGGTAAACTTAACCATGTAAGAAGGCAGTTTTAGGCTAAACCTAATACTCCCTGATGGAACCATTACATTGTCAGGTCTCTGACATGAGCAGTCATTCATAAGTACCTAAATCATAGAGATGCCATGTCCTAATGCAGGGACATTTCGAATCACAAGTATGAAAAAAAAAAAAAGCACATGTTTCTGAAACGGCTTTTGCAAAGAAATGAAATATGACTGACTCCATCTTGCACCTAGCCTCACAAGCTGTCTTCGCCCATTCCTGGGTGTAGCCCAAGCTAATCATGGGAGTAATTTGGTTTATAGTTTAACCTTAAAGTAAGGACAGCAGCTCTTACAAAAACTAAACCACCTTTGTAAAACTAACGAAAGCCCACAAGGTTAGGATTATGAAAGGGGCCCGAATTCTGCTAAAAAGTAGGTGTACTTAACAAGCCATTGTTTGTAGGTCACAAGATCTGTAACTTCTCCAATTATGCCTGTAGATAACATGACTATCATAGAACCCACGATTGGCCTTTTGAAATGTCTTTTTTGACTTCTGCATTTCTGATGACTGGCTGACTCCCCACCTAGACCCACAACTCATGACTCAGCGCATGAGGACCATTTTCCACACCCTATGATGGCATCCTCAACCTATCAACATTCCCCATTCCCTAGCCCCCTGCCTACCAAACTATCCTTGAAAAACCCTAACCTCCAAGCCTTCAGGGAGGTTGATTTGAGCAATAACTGTGTCTCCTGCATGGCATGGCCAGCCTTGTGTCAATTAAATGCTTCCCTTACTGCAGTGCCATGGTCTCAGTGAATTGGTCTTGTCTGTACAGTAGGCAGGAATAAGCCATTGGGTGATTACGTTTCAGAGGAGTAAAGAGTACCTAGAGTGAGGCCTATGGAGTATAGAACATAGACTCTAGTTCTCATTCTCTCTACCACTACTTCCTCCACTCTACACCACTATTACAGCCCAATGGGTTGCTTTTGCCTACTACTCTGAAAAAGTCAACACACCAAAAACAGCAAGTATTGAGATAGAGAAAGAGTTTAACAATTGCAGGGCAGCCACACGAGGACAGGAGATATTTCTCAAATCCATCTCCCCAAAAATTCAGAGGTAGGTTGTATTAGTCTGTTTTCATGCTGTTGATAAAGACATACCCAAGACCAGGCAATTTATAAAACAAAGAGGTTTACTGGACTTACAGTTCTGTGTGGCTGGGGAGCCCTCGCAATCATGGCAGAAGATGAAGGGCAAGTCTCACATGGTGGCAGACAAGAGAATAGAGCTTGTGCAGGAAAACTTCCCTTTTTAACCCATCAGATCTCATGAGACTTATTCAGTATCATGAGAACAGTGCAGGAAAAATCCATCCTCATAATTCAATCTTCTCCCACTGGGTCCCTCCAAAACACATGAGAATTCAAGATGAGATTTGGGTGGGGACAAAGCCAAACCCTATCACAGGGTTTTTGAAGGTATTTTGGTGGGTAGGGGGATGGGGAACTGAAACAATTGATGGGTTAAGGATGAAATTATAGGGGTATCAAAGCTACAGCTGAGTCAATTCCCAGCTGTAGGTCACAAAACCAGCTGAGTTAATTTCTTGGTCACAGGTCCAGGTGATATCTCTTGGTCTACCAAAATACTAAATCTGAAAAATATCTCAAAGACCAGCCCTTTAGGTCTCAAAATAGTGATGTTATCTATAGGAGCAGTTTGGGAAGTCACAATCTTGTGACCTCTGGTTTATGACTCTGGGACAGCAGGCAGCTATAGAAAAGAAAGCTAAGCAACAATTAATGGGCATTGTTTAACCATTCCTATTTTTTAGCAAAGTTCAGGCCCTACCATTGTCAGAGGCATATGAACCAGAGCAACTCCAGCTTGAATAGGAGCTGAGTAAAATGAGTCTGAAACCTACTGGGCTGTATTCCCAGACGGTTAAGGCATTCTAAGTCACAAGATGAGATAGGAGGTCAGCACAAGATACAGGTCATCAAGACCTTGCTAATAAAACAGGTTGCAGTAAGGAAGGCAGCCAAAACCCACCAAAACCAAGATGGCAATGAGTGTGACCTCTGGTCGGGTCATCCTCACTGCTACAATCCCACCAGTGCTGACAGTTTACAAATGCCATGGCAACATCAGGAAGTTACCCTATATGGTCTAAAACGGGGAGGCATGAATAATCCACCCCTTGTTTAGCATATCATCACAAAACGACCATCAAAATGGGGAACTAGCAGCCCTCGGGGTTGCTCTGTCTATAGAGTAGCCATTCTTTCATTTCTTTACTTTCTTAATAAATTTGCTTTCGCTCTGCACTGTGGACTCCGCCTGAATTCTTTCTTCCATGACATCCAAGAACACTCTCTTGGGGTCTGGATTGGGAGCCCTTTCCTATAACACCATAATTCTAATCTTGTGGCCTTTTATTAGTCTTTACTAATACGATTTCAATCTTTCAACCAAGAGGGGATAAGTTTAAGGAAAGGACTATTATGGCTCCACAAAAAATGAGCAAAAGCAATTTAGCCTGGTAGAAGCAAGATGGAGTAAATTATGTTTGTTTTCCCTTACTACTTGTAATTTTTGCAAAGGCAGTTTCACTACAACCATCTTTTGTTTCTTATTTTTAAGAACACATTTCAGGAAAAAGTCCAGAAAGTAATGCGTCAAAACATTAATCACTGACTTCTGTGATTACTGCCTGTTTCATCAGTTTTGCAACTTATCTAGAATGCACATGCTTTTTGTTCTCTAGCCCTACATCATCATTTAGCATTATGTTTAAGTTATTTTAAAATCATTTTAGAAAATACAAAATAGTACTTTGATTACAGGAGTCAACTTTTTTTTCTTAAATCTCTTCACAGGCCTATGCAAACACATCTAGTCTTTATTAAAGAAAGAATTGTGTGTAAGTGGATGTGTGTGTGTGTTGGAGCTCAGAAACTAGTACCCCCAAAATATTTTTGAAACCACCTTCGCAAAAATTATAACAATGAGAAAATGATGACAGTGAAATAGCTCTGATCTAACCAACCCCCAGCTTGCCTTTACTCTCCAAACTGCCCTTGGTCATTCCTAGGCTTGGGCCAAGCTAACTTTCAGAGAAATTTGGATTATAGTTTAAATTATAACAGCCCTTTCCCAAAACTAAACCAGCTTTGTAAAACTAATGAAAGATACCAGGTTAGCAGGATGAAAGGAGACTGGATTCTGCTAAGATGTAGGTGTAAATGATTACCAGCCATTATTCAAGAGGTCACAAGATTTGCAACTGCCCCAATTACTCCTGCAGTATAACATCAGTATTATAAAACCAAAGATTGTCTTTTGGTTTCACAAAAGACCCAAGAATCTTGATTTAACTGCTCCTCTGGCTGATACCCAGCAGTGGACTCAGCAACAAGGGCCATTCTCCACACCCCTATGATTGCATCCTCAATCTATCAACAGCACCCATTCCCCTAACCTCCCTGCCCTGCAAACCATCCTTGAAAAACCCTAGCCTCTGCTTCAGGGAGGTTGATTTGAGTAATAAAACACCAGTCTCCTGTTTAACTGGCTCTATGTGCATCACACACTTTACTCTTTCTCTATTGCAATTCCCCTGTCTTGATAAATTGGCTGTATCTGGGCAGCAGGTAAAAATAAATCCACTGGACAACTTATCTAGAATGTACATACATTTTTTTCTCTAGATGTGACCACAAATGAGCATACCCTTTTAAAAGTATAATGACTGTATCCAAGGATCATTTAAATTCCAAGGAAAACTATATATATATATATATATATATATATATATATATTTTTTTTTTTTTTTTTTTTTTTTTTTCAGACAGAGTTTTGCTTTTGTTACCCAGGCTGGAGTACAATGGTGCAATCTTAGCTCACCGCAATCTCCATCTCCTAGGTTCAAGAAATTCTCCCGCCTCAGCCTTCCAAGTAGCAGGGATTACAGGTGCCTGTTACCATGCCCAGCTAATTTTTTGTATTTTTAGTAGATACGGGGTTTCACTATGTTGGCCAGGCTGGTCTTCAACTCCTGACCTCAGGTGACTCACCTGCCTTGGCATCCCAAAGTGCTGGGATTACAGGTGTGAGCCACCACACCCAGCCTCCAAGGAAAACTACAAGTTAAACTCTGTTCCAAATCCATTCATCCTTGACCCTCCCTAGAATTCCTCTTCTCCCCTGTCCCATAATCTTTTTTACCAGGATTCAAGCCCCTATTCCTTCTGTAACCTCAAGATGGTATATAAGCTTCTGTGGTTTATTAAAAGGTTGGATCTTCAGTCTGAAGGTTCCCATGTATACATGTTAAGCAAACTTGTATGCCTTTTTCTCCTTCTAATCAATCTGCCTCATCAGTAATTTTTCAGTGAACCTTTAGGGGACCAAGGGCCTATGGCCCCCACAGTGTGTATGAGTGTATTTATATCTAACTGGATACTAGTGAAACTGCTGTTGCAAAATTGTAACTCAGAAAATTATTACAGTGAAAGAGATCTGACCTAACTCACTCCATCTTGCTTCTAATCTCTAAGCTGTCCTTGTTCATTCCTGGGTGGAGGCCAAACTGTGGGACGAACTTATAGTTTAACTTTGAAACAAAGATAGTAACAGCCCTTTCGCAAAACAAACCCCCTTCCTGCCTGAGGACTAGATTGCCTTTGTAGACCTACCAAATTAGTCACAAGATTAGGAACTATAGTTTAGGAGTCATGCAGCTGGGAGGCTATAAGATTCTGACTCTTCTCAAATTTCTCCTGGGAATACTGTCACTATTGTAAAATCTAAGATAATTACTTGAGATATTTTGTAACCCCCGCCCTTGATAGATCAGCTGGCACCACATAGACTGATAAACTGGTTCATCTGGTCTCCTGGTGTGCTCCCCTGCTCCCCCTCCCCCACACTCAGAAACTGACTCAACACAAAATGACAGCTTCAACTGCCTATGATTTCATCTCCAACCCAACCAATCAGCACTCCTGACTCACTGGCCCCTACCCACCAAATTATCCTTAAAAACCCAGATCATCAAGTTTTCAGGGAGACTGACTTTGAACTGAAGTCTCCTGTATAGCCGTCTTTACATGAATTATTCTTTCTCTGTTGCAATTTCCCTGTCTTGATAAATCAGCTGTTTCTAGGCAAGAAGAACCCATTGGGCAGTTACTCTAGCAGTTGCAAAGGTGATTTTTATGAATGTAAAAAATCAAGTGTTTTTATAATGATAGCAACTTAATGCAATTCAAACATTTGCGTCACCTAGCACTCACAAATTGCCACTTCATTCACTCATCTTATCAAAAGGATATTGAGCCAGGTGCAGTGGGTCGCGCCTGTAATCCCAGCACTTTGGGAGGCCAAGGTGAGTGGATCACTTCAGGTCAGGAGTTTGAGACTAGCCTGACCAACATGGCAAAAGCCTGTCTCTACTAAAAACAAAAAAATCAGCTGTGTGTGGTGGCGCACACCTGTAATTCCAGCTACTCCACAGCCTGAGGCAGGATTACTTGAACCCGGGAGGCAGAGGTTGCAGTGAGCCAAGATGGTGCCACTGCACCCCCAGCTTGGGTGACAGAGTGAGACTCCATCTCAAAAAAAAAGGATATTGTCTTTTTTTAAGGGAAAATGATCACCAAGCCAACCATTATATAAAAATATAAAAATGCATTGAATGAAATAACATGTGACACCATATTAGTTTTATTGATATTAAAACAAGTAACAGATACTGGCTCTTCATGCCATCCGTTTTGGTAGTGTTGGGGCACAGAAAATGATTCCCCAAACTATTGCCCCTTGACATACTGAGTGCTTTGAAAATTGATATATAAGTCCCAGAACAAAGGTCTCCCTCTGACCTTCCCTGCCTCCCTGTCTTTCTGATTCTCCTTCCTGAAGCACTGAGAGGAACGCGCTCTCTCTCTGCAATTTCCTTATCTAAAATCATCTTTCCGGCCGGGCACCGTGGCTCACGCCTGTAATCCCAGCACTTTGGGAGGCCGAGACAGGCAGATCACGACGTCAGGAGATCCAGACCATCCTGGCTAACACGGTGAAACCCCGTCTCTACTAAAAATACAAAAAACTAGCCGGGCGAGGTGGTGGGCGCCTGTAGTCCCAGCTACTCGGGAGGCTGAGGCAGGAGAATGGCGTGAACCCGGGAGGCGGAGCTTGCAGTGAGCCGAGATCGCACCACTGCACCCCAGCCTGGGTGACAGAGCGAGACTCCGCCTCAAAAAACAAACCAAAAAAAATCTTTCCAGGCTGGCTGTGGTGGCTCAAACCTGTAATCCCAGTACTTTGAGAGATCTAGGCAGGAGGATTACTTGAAGCCAGGAGTTCAAGACCAGCCTGAGCAACAAAGCAAGACCTTATCTCAACTAAAAATTTTAAAAATTAGCTGAGCACTCAGTGGTGCACACCTATAGTCCCAACCACTCTGGAGGCTGAGGAGGAAGGATCTCTTGAGAGCTCAGGAATTGGAGGCTGCAGTGAGCTATGATCATGCCACCATACTCTAGCCTGGTGACATATGGAGACTCTATCTTAAAAAAAGAAAACAAGGCCGGGCGCGGTGGCTCACGCCTGTAATCCCAGCACTTTGGGAGGCCGAGGCAGGCAGATCACAAGGTCAGGAGATCGAGACCACGGTGAAACCCCGTCTCTACTAAAAATACAAAAAATTAGCCGGGCGTGGGGGCGGGCGCCTGTAGTCCCAGCTACTCGGGAGGCTGAGGCAGGAGAATGGCGTGACCCCGGGAGGTGGAGCTTGCAGTGAGTCGAGATCGCGCCACTGCACTCCAGCTTGGGTGACAGAGCGAGACTCTGTCTCAAAAAAAAAAAAAAGAAAACAAAATAAAAGGAAAGAAAAATGTTCTGCCCAAAAGAAATCCAGTTGTCTTAAGATCCCCATCCCAGGAATCTCATCAAATAACCAAGAAAAAAAAAAAAAAATCAACCAGGGGAGAAGACATTGGGAGTTGTTGCCACACCCACATAGACTTTTCATCTAACTAAACAAAAAAAAGCTTCTGCACAGCAAAAGAAATAATCAGCACAGTTAACAGACAACCCACAGAGTGGGAGAAAATCTTTGCAATCTATACATCCAACTAAGGACTCATATCCAGAATACACAAGGAACTCAAATAAATCAGCAAGAAAAAAACATCCCATCAGAAAGTGGGCTAAGGGCATGACTAGACAATTCCAAAAGAACATATACAAATGGCCAATAAATATATGGAAAAAATGCTCAATATTACTAATTATCAGGAAAATGCAAATCAAAACCACAATGCGATACTCCTGCAAGAATGGCCATAATAAAAAAAAAAAATCAAAAAATAGATGTTGGCATGGATGTGGTAAAAAGGGAATATTTTTACCTTGGCTGGTGGGAATGTAAAATATTACAACCACTATGGAAAACAGTATGGAGATTCCTTGAAGAACCGAAAGTAGATCTACCATTTGATCCAGCAATCTCACTCCTAGGTATCTACCCAGAGGGAAAAAAGTCATTATATGAAAAAGATACTTGCACATGCATGTTTATAGCAGCACAATTCACAATTGCAAAAACATGTAACCACCCAAATGCCCATCAATCAATAAGTGAATAAAGAAAACGTGTGTGTATATATGTATATATATGTATGTGTATGTATATATGTATGTGTATATATGTATATATAGATATGTATGTGTGTATGTGTGTGTATATATGTTACTCAGCCATTAAAAAGGAATGAAATGGGCTGGGTGCAGCGACTCTTGCCTGTAATCCCAGCACTTTGGGAGGCCAAGGCAGGTGGATCACCCGAGGTCAGGAGTTTGAGACCAGCCTGACCAATATGGTGAAACCCCGTGTCTACTAAAAATGCAAAAATTAGCCAGGTGTGGTGGCATGTGCCTGTAGTTTTAGCTACTGGGGAGGCTGAATAGGAGAACTGCTTGAACCCAGGAGGCAGGGGTTGCAGCGAGCTGAGATTGTGCCACTGCACTCCAGCATGGGTGACAGAGGGAGAATGTATCACAAAAAAAAAAAAAAAAAAAAGAAATAATAGCATTTGCAGCAACCTGGATGTACTTGGAGAACATTATTCTAAGTGAAGTAACTCAAAAATGGAAAACAAAACATCGTATGTTCTCACTTATAAGTAGGAGCTAAGCTATGAGGACACAAAGGCAGAAGAATAATACAATGGACTTTGGGCACTTGGGAAAGGGTAGAAGGTGGGTGAGAGACAAAAGACAACACATTGGGTACACGGTACACTGCTCATATGATGGGTGCACTGAAATCTCAGAAATCACCACTAAAGAACTTATTCATGTAACCAAACACCATCTGTTCCCCAAAAACCTATTGAAATTTAAAAATATGATACAATAAAATAGAAAAAGAAAAAAGTCCTCCAGTGGAAGACTTCTTTTCTCTACCTGTCAGGGAGGCACAGGGTAAGACTGCACAGGTGGCAGGTCGAACAGGCTGATTTGGTTCTCAGTACCTTCCAGCTGTCACCTGGGGGACTTCATCTGCATAGTAAGACAACCTCTGTTCCTCTGCAGTTCCACCCCTCACCTTCCCCTAACTTGTCTCAATCAGCTCCCAAAGAGAATCATTCATAAAATATCTCCTCTTGGGTCCATACGTCTTTCCCCTACGAAGACATTACTTAAGCCTCAACTATCTGGCCCCTTTTTGAGTCTCATACATTGTGTATGGCTTCTATGTCCATATACACATTAAATGTTTTATGTGCCTTTTTCTCCTATTAATCTACCTTTTGTCAGCTCACTGTCCACAAACCTTTAGTGGGTGGAAGGAAACCTTTCCCAAGGCCCCTACAGTATCAAACAAGAAAAGTGCTCCCCAACCTGTAATGTCGTATCAACTGCTCACTCTGGATCCCTGGAAAGGTGCATATGTGTGGTTGTGGTCATTGCCATCCTTCAGGCATGGATCAAGACCTTGTGCTGGGCATGGGCAGACAGTCTACCTTTCTAGGTGGGGAACAGAGGAGAAGAAGGTGAGGAGGAAGAGGGCAGACCTATAGGGGCCAATCATGGGCCTACTTCTCTTCTCTCCCTGCCGGGGAGGCACAGGGTAAGACTGCACAGGTGGGAGGTCGAACAGACTGATTTAGTTCTCAGTACCTTCCAGCTGTCAAATAATATAGTTTCAGCTCATCAGAGATGAGCTTTGTCTTTGAGCAGTGTTTCCTGCCATGGCCCTGCCCAGGCGGCTCTAGAACAGCAGCTGGAGTCTGGCCTGGTTGTGGACTAGAGCCCTTGTTAGAACGGTTATGGAAAATCCTGTCCCTGGGAAACTCCTAGATTCTCCCTCTGCCTCTATTATCTCACTTATGACTTGAGAATACTAATGGGTATGTGTTAGTAAACAAGTGCTATGAAACACACTTGTGTAGGCATTCGTAGAGGGGAAGAGCAACAATCAAGCAATAAACAGTAAAGTACAAAAAGCACCAAAAGTACCAATGATTCCTGCAGCAGAAAGACATAAAGCCCTGTGGGAAGGTTGGATTCCTGGAAGACATCCTGGAGGAAGTGGCATTTAGGCTAATACCTGATGGGTGAGCAGAGATCAGCCAGACAAATAGCAGGAGAAGCAGGAACCAGTGAGCTGAAGGTCCAACACAATGGCCTCAGCCTCGAGTCACAATGCCTGGCCTTGTCTCAATGTGTGCTCGCCTTCCTTTCAGCTTCTGAAAATAACCAGGCTCTTCATCATCTCCGGACTTTGATTCAGGCTGTTCCCTCTGCCGCTTCAGCTTGCCTGCAACTTCTTCTGGGCAGCCTCCCATGACCCTCTCCTGGGTTGGAGGTTGGAGGCATCTCTTTTTTTTTTTTTTTTTTTTTTTTTTTTTTTGAGACAGGGTCTCACTGTCACTCAGCTGGAGTGCAATGAAACGGCATGATCTCAGCTCACAGCGATCTCCACACCTCCTGGGCTCAAGCATCCTCCTGCCTCAGCCCCTCAAGTAGCTGGGAGTACAGGTGTGTGCCACTATGCCCAGATAATTGTTTTATTTGTAGAGATGGGCTTTCACCATGTTGCCCAGGCTGGTCTCAAACTCCTGAGCTCAAGCGATCCACCCGCCTCAGCCTCCCAAAGTGCTAGGACTGCAGACCTGAGCCACCATGCCCGACCCCTCTTCCTGGCTCTCATAACATCCTGAAATGCTTCCTCATCATAGTATTACCCACACTCTATTCTTGGCTATGTTGTCAGTTCCTCCAGTACAAGGATTATGCTTCCTTTTTCACTTTTTAATCCCTAGTATCTTACAAATAACAACTAAGATATGCTGAGGCTGAGTATGCACCAAATGGTGTTCCAAGCACCTAACATTTAGTTCTCATAACAAATCCTATAAGGCACAGAGACACTGAGTAACTTATTCAAGGTTATAACAACCGGTAGGTGGCAGGGCCAGAATTTATACCCTGGCAGATAAGCGCTAGGCCTACCCATTTCTCCACTCCACTCCAGCTGCCCACACTACAAGTAAAATAATTCCTCGTCAGGCTGGCCAACTCCTAGTACAATTCTAGATCAGGCTCTGGCTGGGGAACTTCCCTTGGATATAATCTTTCTTCTTCTCTGGGCCTGTTTCTTCAACCATAAAGATAGATAAAGTGGATCCTGTCTAAGGGACAAAGTAACTTGCCCAAAGTAACAATGATGAATTCATGCTCAGGAACTCCGGATTCAAGGTCAGTTTGCTTAGCCTCACACTCATTGCCTGGGGAACATGTAACTGTTTGTGGAATGTGTGAGGAAGTGGTTGGATGGATGAGCCTGCCCAGCTTCTGAAGGAGGAAGGATCACTGAATTCTAAGACACATTTCATTCAGTATCCTAGTGACTCACGCTCTCCTTGTGAAGAAACTTACAGAAAAAAGCACGTCAACAACAGCCAACATACCATTTTACAAAAACTCAGTGTTTTACCTGCTTTTTTGAAACTTTTTCTCTTTACAATATACTGAAAGTCATTCCATGGTAGTACACTGAAAGCTACATTTTTCTTTTTTTCTTTTGTCATTTTTTCAAGATGCTGGACAACACACTAAAACTACCTTGCTTTTAATGGCCACAGATTATCCCTTTGGTTATGCTTGAGTTACAGTGTATTTAAATAATCCTGTTTTTAATAAAAAGTAGTTATTTACAGTGCATTTCTAATTACAAAAATAGCTGTATTAAAATATACACATATATTGAAAGCTGTGTCAACATTTAAATTTTATAAAATACATGTGTATATATATTTGTGCAGCTTCTATAGAATTATTAGAAGTATAATTTCTGGGTCACAGCTTTAAAAATGTTTGATATTTCTCAGAAGGTTTTATCCACTTAATACAAAAGTACCTGTTAGTCGGGCATGGTGGCTCACACCTGTAATCCTAGCACTGTGGGAGGCAGAGGTAGGCGTGGTGGCATGCAACTGTAATCCCAGCTACTTCGGGGAGCTGAGGCGGGAAGATCACTTGAGCCCAGGAGGTCAAGGCTGCAGTGAGCTGAGATTGTATCACTGCACTCCAGCCTGGGTGACAGAATGAGACCCTCTCTCTCAAAAAAAAAAAAATTATATTTAATAAATAAATAAAAATAAACTACCTATTTACCCCTTGTCATCCTCTGGTATCATCTTGTACTTTTGTCTTTCCACAATCAATAAATTAAAAAATGATATCTCGTTGTAGTTTTAATCTATGTTTCTTTGATTAGTAGTAAGCTTGAGCATTTTTTCATAATTTGGGGGACCATTTGCATTTCTTATTTTTTTCTTTTCGGAGACAGGGTCTCACTGTGTCTCTCAGGCTGGAGTGCAGTGGCAAGATCACAGCTCACTGCAGCCTCGACCTCCTGGGCGCAAGCCATCCTTCCACCTCAGCCTCCTGAGTACCTGGGACTACAGGTGGATACCACCACACCCAGTTAATTAAAAAAAAAAAAAATATGTAAAGGCGAGGTCTTGCTATGTTGCCCAGGATGGTCTAGAACTCTTGGCTTCAAGCAATCCTTCCACCTTTGCCTCTTAAATTTCTTTACTATTGACTTTTTACTACATATTTTTCTATTGGATTGTTAGCTGTTTTTTATTAATTTGTGAGAGTTCTTTCAGTTTCATGGCTATTCCCTCTTTGTTCTGGTTTTGTAGACATTGTATCCTAGTGTACTGTTCAACTTTGACTATGTTTTATGGGGTTCTTTCCTAGGGGCAACAATTAATATATAGAAGATTGCACTGATTTTATGTAGTCAAATTTATCCATACTTTCCTTTTGGCTTCTGAGCTTCAATATAATGCTTAGAAAACCCGTTTCCATTCCAGAGTCATACACGTATTCACTCACATTTTCTTTTAACAATTTTTATGATGTTCTAATACTGAAATTTTGGATCCACCCAGAGTATATTTTGATGTATGAAATGAAGTAGGAAAGGCAATGATTATGCTAGAACAAAACAGCTATGCTTTGAAATAAAGCTTTGGGGCAGGGTGCGGTGGCTCATGCTAGTAATCTTAGCACTTTGGGAGGCTGAGGTGGGTGGACCCTTTGAGGCCAGGAGTTTGAGACCAGCCCGAGCAACATGGTAAAAACCTGTCTCTACAAAAAAAAAAAAAAAAAACTAAAAAATTAGCCAGGTAGGGTGGCATATGCCTATAGTCCTGACTATTTGGGAGGCTGAGGTAGGAGGATCACTTGAGCCTGAGAGGTCAAGGTTGCAGTGAGCTGTGATTATGCCACTGCACTCCAGTCTGGGTGACAGACTGAGACCTTGTCTCATTTGAAAAAAAAAAAAAAGAAAGAAAGAAAAAAGAAAGAGACCGGGCATGGTGGCTCACGCCTGTAATCCCAGCACTTTGGGAGGCAAGGCGGGAGGATCATGAGGTCAGGCATTCGAGACCAGCCTGGCCAACACAGTGAAACCCTGTCTCTACTAAAAATACAAAAAATTAGCCGGGCATGGTGGCATGCGCTTGTAATCCCAGCTACTCCAGAGGCTGAGACAGGAGAATCGCTGGAATCCAGGAGGCAGAGGTTGCAGTGAGCGGAGTTGTGCCAGTGCATTCCTGCCTGGGCAACAGTGCGAGACTCTATCTCAAAAAAAAAGGAAGGAAGGAAGGAAGGAAGGAAGGAAGGAAGGAAGGAAGGAAGGAAGGAAGGAAGGAAGGAAGGAAAGTGGGGGGAGGGGGAAGGAGGGAGGGAGAGAGAGAGAGAAAGTAAGAAAGAGATCTAACATTTAAGTCTCTAATCCATCTTGAATTAATTTTCGTATAAGGAGTAAGGACCTAAAACCATAAAAACCCTAGAAGAAAACCTAGGTAATACCATTTAGGACATAGGCATGGGCAAGGATTTCATGTCTAAAACACCAAAAGCAATGACAACAAAAGCCAGAATTGACAAATGGGATCTAATTAAACTAAAAATCTTCTGCACAGCAAAACAAACTACCATCAGAGTGAACAGGCAACCTACAGAACAGGAGAAAAATTTTGCAATCTACTTATCTGACAAAGGGCTAGTATCTAGAACCTACAAATAACTCAAACAAATTTACAAGAAAAAAAAAACAACCCCATCAAAAAGTGGGCAAAGGACATGAACAGACACTTCTCAAAAGAAGACATTCATACAGCCAACAGACACATGAAAAAATGCTCATCATCGCTCGCCATCACAGAAATGCAAATCAAAACCACAATGAGATACCATCTCACACCAGTTAAAATGGCAATCATTAAAAAATCAGGAAACAACAGGTGCTGGAGAGGATGTGGAGAAATAGGAACACTTTTACACTACTGGTGGGACTGTAAACTAGTTCAACCATTGTGGAAAACAGTGTGGTGATTCCTCAAGGATCTAGAACTAGAAATACCATTTGACCCAGTCATCCCACTACTGGGGATACACCCAAAGGATTATAAGTCGTGCTGCTATAAAGACACATGCACACATATGTTTATTGTGGCACTATTCACAATAGCAAAGACTTGGAATCAACCCAAATGTCCATCAGTGACAGACTGGATTAAGAAAATGTGGCACATATACATCATGGAATACTATGCAGCCATAAAAAAGGATGAGTTCATGTCCTTTGTAGGGACATGGATGCAGCTGGACACCATCATTCTCAGCAAAATATCGCAAGAACAGAGAACCAAATACCGCATGTTCTCACTCACAGGTGGGAATTGAACAATGAGATCACTTGGACACAGGAAGGGGAGCATCACACACCTGGTCCTATTGTGGGGAGAGGGTAGTGGGGAGGGATAGCATTAGGAGATATACCTAATATAAATGATGAGTTAATGGGTGCAGCACACCAACATGGCACATGTATACATATGTAACAAACCTGCACGTTGTACACATGTACCCTAGAACTTAAAGTATAATCATAAAAAAAAAAACAGAATATCAATCTCAGAAGCAATTCAGTATATGTTAATATATGCCATGTGCCTTGTTTTCATATTTAAATCCATTTGGGATATTTAGTCTACTTTTAATAAATTTCACTTAATATTGACCTTGTAAAAAAAAAAAAAAAAAAAAAAGAGAGAGAAAGTGTACCCTAGAACTTAAAGTATAATAATAATAAATAAATAAAAATAAATAAATAAAAATAAATAATAATAATAAAAAAAAAAGAGAGAGAAAGAAGCAAAGAAAAAAGAAAAAGAAATAAAGCTTTTGGCCTTTTAGCTTGGCACTTCCAGAAAATGCCAAATACCAATAGTGGAGAGAGGGATGCAGACCTAAGGAAACAGAGCTGCCCTGACATGCCACTAGGTTCCAAAAACACATTTGTTTTTGGATAATGTAAAACACCAGTCATTGATTTTGAATAACCACACGCTGCCAGTGATTTTGTAGGGGAAAAAATCATCTAATTCATTTATAAACCACCCAATCTTAATTGATGTATACATAGAATTTTATGACCTCGAATGGGAAACATCTAATCTTGGCCACATTCTGAGTGGCAGAGTCCACATACTTTGGGTGCTATTTACATAAGATACGCTTGTGGGCTCCAGTCAGCTTCCTGTTCCCCAGCAATCCAATGGGATACTTATTACAGTCTGTGCAACTGTGCAAAAATAAAGTGCATCTAATACCAAGCTGAGTCAATTATATATGTAGATTTTTAAAATGTTAATTAAGTAATTAAGGGACTTAACTTGTTAGTTCTTTGTGGGAAAACCCAAAAAAGCAGAGGTTAGCAGGCATTGTTAGTACAGAAAGACGGAAGTAGACTGGGAGGCCAGAGAGCTGGAAGAAAGAAGGAACATACAATGAAAAGCAAACAGAATTAATTATGGGAGTATCAGGAAAAACCAACTGCACAATCAAATGAGTGGCAGAATAAGGAACTCAGAGCTTGTTGAGGTTAAAGCAGGCAGGATCCTAAGGCCAAAGGAAGACAGATTAAGCAGTGTGTGGTTTTTCATAATAAAACTTATCTAGGAGGTGTTGATTGAAACCAGAAAAGCCTTAATTGGTTGGCACCCCTTTCTCCACACTCCTTTAGTGGAAACATTTTCTGCCTTGTACTTTCCAACCAAAATGAATGGGGAGCAGAATAACATCTGGGATTTATGCACAATGTCAATTTCTAGGACTGTCTAGGGCACTTTCAACCTGACTATACAATATTCTTCCCTGTGTGACTTTAATCAGCTACTTGTCTTCTCTGGGTCTCAGATTCCTCAGGGCGTAGAAACTGGAACTCCTAACCCTAAATCTAAAAGATTAGCTCTTTCAGATCAGAAATTCTGTGATGCTGCTGCCTGGCATCTTTGTCTGGGAGCAACATGTCAGAACCATGGTTTGAGAATCCTTAGTTGGTAGCAGAGCTCAGCTGGGATGAAAGAATGGCACAAAAGGCAGGAAGTGGCTGGGTGTGGTGGCTCACACCTGTAATCCCAGCACTTAGGGAGGCCCAGGCAGGTAGACCACACCTGAGGTCAGGAGTTCAAGACCAGCCTGACCAAAATGGTGAAACCCCATCTTTTTTTTTTTTTTTTTTGAGACAGAGTCTCGCTCTGTCGCCCAGGCTGGAGTGCAATGGCGCGATCTTGGCTCACTGCAACCTCCGCCTTCCAAGTTCCAGTGATTCTCCTGCCTCAGCCTCCCCAGTAGCTGGGATTATAGGCACATGCCACCACGCCTGGCTAATTTTTTGTATCCTTAGTAGAGATAGGCTTTCACATGCCTGGCTAATTTTTTGTATCTTTAGTAGAGACGGGGTATCACCCATATTGGCCAGGCTGGTCTCAAATTCTTGACCTCGTGATCCACCTGCTTTGGCCTCCCAAAGTGCTAGGATTACAGGCATGAGCCACCACGCTGAGACCCCATCTCTACTAAAAATATAAAAATTAGCCGGGCATGGTAGCACACGCCTGTAGTCTCAGCTACTTGGGAGGCTAAGACAGGAGAATTGCTTGAACCCAGGAGGCGGAGGAT
The DNA here is from genome assembly GCF_043159975.1 of Macaca nemestrina. Classification (NCBI taxonomy): domain Eukaryota; kingdom Metazoa; phylum Chordata; class Mammalia; order Primates; family Cercopithecidae; genus Macaca; species Macaca nemestrina. The sequence goes on from NC_092131.1 coordinate 142,539,957, forward strand.
GCAGTGAGCCGAGATAGCCCCACTGCACTCCAATCTGGGTGACAGGGCGAGACTCCATCTCAAAAAAAAAAATAAATAAAGGCAGGAAGTGAACAGGCCAGTTGGGGAGATACTGCAATAGTCCAGGTAGAAATGATAAGGACCCTACCAGACCAGTGATGCTAGGGATGAGCTGAGAGGGCTGTGACAGACAAGAAGAATATAAAAGCACCACACAGATTTGAGAAAAATTGAAAGCCAAATCTGAAAGGTACGAGCCTTGTGATCCAACTTTCACAATGACTTTTTTTTTCTTGTTTGGCTCTGTGACCCAGGCTGGAGGGCAATAGCGTGATCTCGGCTCACTGCAACCTCTGTCTCCAGGCTTCAAGTCATTCTCTTGCCTTAGCCTCCTGAGTAGCTAAGATTACAGGCACACGCCACCACGCCCAGCTAATTTTTGTGGAATTTCACCATGTTGGCCAGGCTGGTCTCGAACTCCTGATCTCAAGTGATCTGCCAGCCTTGGCCTCCCAAAGTTCTGGGAGCCACTGTGCCTGGCCAACAATGACATTTTGAGCTGGATAATTCTTAGTTGTAAAGAGCTATCCTGTTCATTGTAGGATGTGCAGCGGCTTCTATGGCCTCCACCCACAATATGCCAGCAGATATCACCTCCTACCCCGAGCTGTGACCACAAATGTCTCCAGACAATGTCAAATGTACCCTAGTGAGGCAAAACCACCCCTGGTTGAGAAACATTAATCAAGGAGAATGTGCCTTTGGTTTTGCTGTTTGCTGTTAGTAAACATGCTAAACGGCCAGAAAGCACTGTGTCCAGCTTTAGTCAGCTCAAACTCAGCAACATTACATGTTAGCTTGAAGATCTTGTTTGGGAGAGATACAAATAATGTATGCCCAGAAGAGAAATGCGCAAATATTATGACTGGGAGCCCCAGCTCATGTCAGCCCAGAGAGAAGTCAATCATGTTAAATTATAATTTTCACAAAAGTTTAAAACTTGACTCTTTACAAATATACATTGAAGATGTCAAAAACTTACTCAACTTACTAATTAATGAGGGAAGCAGTAAGATAGTAAAGCTGATTCAAAGGGCACCTTGAGAAACGAAGTATTTGTAGTCAATTATTAAAGAACATTGGAATATAGTTCCTAGCTTAGACATAGAACTGGCTAATGCCTTATAGGGCAAGACAAAATCGTAACATTTGAGCACTTCTCTTCTACTGGGTATACAAGATTTGTATCTCTACCAAACAAGATCTGCAAGTTCACATGTATTTTACTGAGTTTGAGCTAGCTTTTTAAGCTAGACACAGTGCTTTCTGGCCATTTAACATGTTTCTTATTAACAAATAGCAAAGTCAAAGGTGCGTTCTCCCTGATCAATGGTTCTCAACCAGCAGTGATTTTGCCTCCCTAGGGTACATTTGACATTGTCTGGAGACATTTGTGGTCACAGCTCAGGGTAGGAGGTGGTATCTGCTGGCATATTGTGGGTGAAGGCCATAGATGCTGCTGCACATCCTACAATGAAGAGGATAGCTCTTTACAACAAAGAATTATCCAGCTCAAAAGGTTACTGGTGTGAAGACTGAGAAGCTTCGCTCTAGATAATTAAAACATCCTTAGGGCCAGGCACAGTGGCTCACGCCTGTAAACCCAGTACTTTGGGAGGCCAAGGTGGGTGGATCACTTGAGGTCAGGAGTTCAAGATCAGCCTGCCAACATGGCAAAACCCCATCTTTACTAAAAATACAAAAATTAGCCCAACATCACGCCAAGTGTCTGTAATCTCAGCTACTTGGGAGGTTGAGGCAGTAGAATCGCTTGAACCTGGGAGGCAAAGGTTGCAGGGAGCCAAGAGTGCACTACTGCACTCCAGCCTAGGTGACAGAGCAAGACTCCATCTTAAAAAATAATAATAATAATGGTCGTGCGCCTGTAATCCCAGCACTTTGGGAGATCCAGGCGGGTGGATCACGAGGTCAGGAGTTGGAGACAAGCTTGATCAACATGGTGAAACCCCATCTCTACCAAAAATAAGAAGATTAGCCAGGTGTGGTGGCGCATGCCTGTAAACCCAGCTATTCAGGAGGCTGAAGCAGGAAAATCACTTGAACCGGTAGGTGAAGCTTGCAGTGAGCTGAGATCACACCACTGCACTCTAGCCTGGGCAACAGAGGGAGACTCTGTCCCAAAAAAAAAAAAAAAAAAAAAAAAAAAAAAAAAAAAAAAAAAAAATCCTTAGATGCCCTTACATGATGTTGCAAGACTAGGCTATGCTGCCCAGCTTTCTTATTTCCGGCTTTTAAATAATTTTTCTTAATGGTAATGTTCAACCATCTGTTTTCCAAGGAAAGTAGATATCTCCCTTTCACAAATATTTCACCTGAGTTTTTATTTGTTTTTTGTTTGTTTGGGGTTTTGTTTGGTTTTGTTTTGTTAGTTTGTTTTTTGAGACAGGATCTCACTCTGTTGCCCAGGCTGGATGGAGTGCAGGGGCAGGATCTCAGCTCACTGCAATCTCCACCTCCTCCCAGGCTCAAGAGATTCTGCCACCTCAGCCTCCTGAGTAGCTGAGACTACAGGCATGTGCCACCATGCCCAGCTAATTTTTTCACCTGGCTAATTTTTGTATTTTTTGGAAGAAATGGGGTTTCACCATGTTGGCCAGGCTGGTCTCAAATTCCTGACTTCAAGTGATCTGCCTACCTCAGCCACTCAAACTGCAAAGATTACAGGAGTGAGCCACCATCCCCTCAGCCCTCACCTGATTATTTTTTAAAAGGTTTTCTGCCTAATCCGAAGGACATCAGAAAAAAATCGATTCAGCAAGACAACCACCCCCATTTCCTGGGAAGTCTACCTTATTGAGCTCTTACAGCAGTAGTTACTCAAAGGCTGCAATTTTTCCAGGAAGTGTGGTAGTGCCCATAGATTTCTTCAAAACAAGGATAGTCAAAACAAACAAAAAAAAAATTTTTAAGTAGTTCATATATAATTAGGGAAAGCTGGCAGGAGGGGCAGAGGTACAGGTTACAGGGAGGACAGCAGGGAGAAGACAGGTGCCAATGACAGGCCCAGCTGATGCAATCTGAACCCATCATCTTCCCTCAAGTGCTGTGCATCAATCTCAGAAATGAACCGGGAAGCAATAAGCATTTATTGATATATGAGAGTAAAACTCTCTTGCGTGGTAGAAATTATCAAGGGCTAGGTATTTAACCTTGTTAATCACATTGCAGGAAAAGCCCATAAAAATGTTCCAGAGCGAGTTTGGATATTGATTTGTACCTGTGCAAAACAAAGAAGTCTCAACCACAAGTGTCCTGATCATTCTGGTGAGTCATCATTTCCTCCTACCTGTACCAGGCAGGATGATGACAAAGTTGTGGAGATGGATGATGGGAATGGTACCTGCTGGGGCTCAGAAATTTGACATTTTGACATGTTGAACTAAAGCAGCAGCCTCAAGGTCTCTCTGAACCCATCTCTCAATCCTCTGTCTCTCCCAAAGTGCGCGCGTGCACGCTCTCTATATATATATAAATACACACCTATATACACTATATACTATATATATACACTATGTATACTTATAATTTAGTATATATAACTATACTATATATTGATATATTTAGTATACTATATATATTTCGTGTATGTATACTAAATAGTATATAAATATATACTATATACTACATATATTAAAAAACCAATAGGTATATTTGAAAGAAAGAAAGAAAGAGAGAGAAAGAAAGAAAGAGAGAGAGAGAGAAAGAAACCCTGTGCTTTTTCAAAAAGACCTCTGTATTTCTCTCTTGGATGTGCTTCTCCCACAGGGAACGTCCCAGTACACTGAATCCCTTTTCTTGAGTCCCTGCTAATTGTATATTCTACTTCCCCTGTCTACTACCTAAAAATAAAGTTTTAAAATAAAAAAATAAGATGTTTGTGCAGTATGGGTAAGTAAAAGAATTTTGTTCACCTTCTGAGTAAACTACACAGAGAAAGAGTATATTTATCAAGATTGCTTCCTGTGCTTCCTATTTTTTCTTTCTGAGATGGGGTGTTCCTCTGTCTCCCAAGCTGGAGGGCAGTGGCAGGATCACAGCTTACTGCAGCCTTCAATTCCTGGGTTCAAGCAGTCCTCCCACCTTGGCCTCCCAAGTATCTAGAACTAAGGTTGTGTACCACCACACCTGGCTTTTTTTCTTTCTTCTTATTTTTTGTAGAGACAGAGTCTCGCTACATTGTCCAGTCTGTTCTCAAACTCCTGGACTCAAGTGATCCTCCTACCTTGGCCTCCCAAAGTGCTGGGGTTACAGGCATGAGTTACTGCACCCAGCCTATGTTTTCTTTATTGGGTCTTTGATTACTTAGGGCAGCTAAATATTAGAAGAATAAAGGTGTTTCTACAACTGTGTAGCTTCCCAGATTTGCTATTAAATTCTTTTAATTATCACTTCAGTTAAATGATTATTTCATAATGATCTGTGATCCTATTTTTGATACAGTGTTTTAAACCTTTATTTCTGACAAACTTCCCAGAATCAAAATCGTCTTTTTGACTTCAAGCTAACTTTTTAAACATTCCAGAAGGACCCCTAAAAGTGCAAAAGGAGGACATTAAACCAATAGGCATATTTGATATGTTAAAATTATGTAGGAAACACTGTCAAATAAAAGATGAGGTTTAACTTTTTTTGAGTTATATTTGTATGGAAATGTTAACATAAGTGTTCCAAAACTGAGATGCCTAGAAATCTTTTATGTCTTGGTATATGTTATAGATCATACTTCTGGTTATGTTAAATTGTTACAGGCCACAAAAATAACCAAATATCCTTGTCAATTATGTTATTATGATGAGCTCTCATCAGATCTTTAAACATGGTCATTTTAAATCAGCATGTCCACAATTACTTCATTCTGATGCTTTCGTTCCTGAAAGCCCTTTACAAATCCTAAAGTGTTATGTCTTCAGAAGATATGTAAAAAGAACAAAAAGAACTCTGACAAATAACAGGTTTCTAGTAATTTTGAGTTCATACCATCGGCCTGAACTTCCAGAACTCTAATAAAATCTGGACTCAAAAATGCTAACATGACATTAAGCAAGATAAGAATTCATTACATGGGACTAAACTAAGGAAAGATGATGATCTTTTGACTTTTTATTTGAAATACTGCTGATTGTTATGTGTTTTTTTTCTTTTAAGCTATCTATAGCTTACAGCAATTTGAAGTATATTTTTGATATTTGCTTTTCTCCCTACCTGATTCCTACACAATTTGGAAACTATTCATGATTATTCTCTTTTTATGGCATTATAGTTATCTCCATACATTCCATGAGAATCTGTTCCTGTAGAAGAAATTGAGAACACTAGTTATATTATCAAGACTTTCCCTGAAATGTCATATCTTTGAATATAACCAGACAATTTTTTGAGACAGAGTCTCACTCTGTCTTCCAGGCTGCAGGGCAATAGTACAATCATAGCTCCCTGAAACCTCAACCATCAGGGCCCAAGCCATCCTCCCACCTCAGCCTCCCAAGAGACTGGGACTACAGGCATTTGTCACCACGCCCAGCTAATTTTTAAAAATTCTGGTATAGATGGAGCCTCACTATGTTACCCAGGTTGGTCTCAAACTCCTGGCCTCAAGTGACTCTACCACCTTGGCCTTCCAAAGTGCTGAGATTACTGGCATGAACCATCATGCCCAGACCACGACCAGAAAATTATAAGGAACAGAGGTTGATTTTATAAAGCCTATAGAAGGCCTTGGAGAAACTGGCCTTATATCTTGTCCACATGTCTACCTTACAGTGTTCCTGGCCTTGTGGTAAGTAAATAATATCACTTTCTCAAATACCCATGAAACTCAAGATATTTGGGGGACCTTGGAAAGAGAGAAAATCACTCAATCCATACAGGCATTACAGGCACAATCTGATTGCACGTTCTTGACTTGGTTCCTTGGTTCCTAAGCCTCAAGAGGTTTTGTTTTGTTTTGTTTTGAAGATGTTGTCTCACTCTGTCACCCAGCTGGAGTGTAGTGGCTCTATCTCAGTTCACCGCAACCTCCGTGCCTCCTGGATTCATGCGATTTTTCCTCCTCAGCCTCCTGAGTAGCTGGGATTACAGGTGAGGGCCACTAAGCCTGGCTAATTTTTGTATTTTTAGTAGAGACGGGGTTTCACCATGTTAGCTAGGCTGGTCTCGAACTCCAACTGACCTCAACTGATCCACCCGCCTCAGCCTCCCAAAGTGCTGGGATTATAGGCATGAACCACCGTGCCTGGCCTTCAAGAGGCTTCTTCAAAGTCTAATCTGAGGTTCTTAAAAAGTTCCAAGACATACATTGGACCAACAGGCATATGAAAAAAAGCTCAATACCACTGATCATTAGAGAAATGCAAATCAAAACCATGATTAGATATAATCTCACACTAGTCAGAATGGCTATTAAAAAGCCAAAAAACAACAGATGCTGGTGAGGTTGTAGAGTAAAAGAAACACACACTGTTGGTGGGAGTGTAAATTAGTTCAACCATTATGGAAAGCAGTATAGCGATTCCTCAAAGAACTAAAAACAGAACTACCATTCAACCCAGAAATCCCATTACTGGGTATATACCCAGAGGACTATAAAATCATTCTACCATAAAGACACATGCAGGCAAATGTTCCCTGTAGCACTATTCACTATAGCAAAGACATGGAACCAACCCAAATGCCCATCAGTGATAGACCAGATAAAGAAAATGTGGTACATACACACCATGAATACTAATGCAGTCATAAAAAGGAACAAGAGCATGTCCTCTGCAAGGACATGGATGGTATATTCAGGAATATTATCAATAACTAAATAGCCATTTTGATAGTCAATTAAGTAACTTATAGCCAAACTTTACACTGTTTAGTAGCCATAAATTATACTCTAAAATACATGGCAATATAATAAATGCAGACATTATTCTGCAAAGCAATCACATTTTTAATTTTTTACTGAATATGGCTACTTGATTGAAGATGAGGATAGCAGTGAGATGGGCAGGGAGTAAGACTGGGCCCTGACTCTGGCCCCTTCTCTTACCCGGGAAATGTCTCTAAGACCTGTCTGCAGTGCTTGCAGGTGCCAGCCAGAACCTCAGTGGGTACTGGCCAACCCTCAGGTAGAAAAGACCAGGCCAGGAGATATACTTCATGCTCCTGGGTATCAGCAGTTCTGTGCTCTGGTGCTATTTTCTGCAATGACTATAATAAAAGTGCCCAGTGGGACCTGGGAGTGCTTCCCTCAGGACAAGCAGAGACTCAGGGACATTGCGTCCATGCTGCTTCCAACGCTCAACCTTGGCCCTTCCCAGTGCCTAAGTCAGGGACTGAACACCAACTTCAAGCCATGGTTCTGGGTTATCTAGACAGAGGGTGGCATGGGCCCCATTATAGCTCGTGGGTTTGATATGCACAGTCGGTGCCCTTAGTTTTCCCCTGCCTGGCTTCTATCAATGGATCTACATACACAATCTCTAACTCAGGAATGAAGAAGGGAATCTACATGTGAGCAGATCTGCCCCTATATTTGGGAAGAGCTGGACTAGGTCAACCCCTAGACCAAGCCGAATTTGGGCTCAAGAAACTGGCAGAAGGAAGAGACAACCCCAAATTATCTGAACTCCTGCCCCAGATTGGATCACCAGGCTAGTTACAGAATGGGTCTCCTGCAGCAGTACAAGACCAAGATTTGTGCTGCACTGCTGTGTATCTGGCTGGAAGGGAACCCCAAAATGCCTCACATAACAGAGTGGGTGTCCAAGGAATGTCCAGTTAGTCACAGAGAAATAGCATGGCCCCACTGAGGAGTTCTATAAGAAAAAAAAACAAAGAGTATGGAGGTCAAAATCCCTAAAGTAGCTCTCCCCACAAGGTATACCTGTCCTATTATCACCCCTTCAGGTGCAGCATGGGCTGGGGGTTAGAGGGTGGCACTTTCCTGGACACACAAGGATTCTGTGTTCCTCACAGACACTTTGTAAGCATGCTAAGTTTTATTTGGAAGAAAGGAGGTAGGAGGGAGTAAGGAGGTGGGAACCTGGAAAGTCTTCCCAGGAAAATGACATAAACTGAGAACTGAAGCATTCCAGGGAAAGGGGGCATTGACTGAGTAGAGGAGGAAAGAATCATGGGTGCAGTGGTTCACACCTGTAATCCCAGCACTTCGGGGGGCCAAGATGGGAGGACTGCTTGAAGCCAGGTGTTCAAGACCAGCCTGAGTAATATGGTGAGACCTCATCTCTACTAAAAATAAAAATGAATTAACTAGGTGTGATGGCCTATGCCTGTAGTCCCAGCTACTCAGGAGGCTGAGGCAGGAGGATCACTTGAGCCCAGGAGGTCAAAGCTGCAGTGTGCCAAGATTGCACTGCTGCACTCCAGCTTAAGTGACAGAGCAAGACCTTGTTTCAAATGGGGAAAAAAAAAGAATTTTCTAGATAAAGGGAGAGCATATAGAAAGCTTTGAAGGTGAAAGGAGAGATGGAAGCTTCAAATAGGACAGATTGTAGGTTACAGTAGAGTACAGTGGCGCAATCGGGCACCTATAATCCCAGCTACTCGGGAGGCTGAGGCAGGAGACTTGCTTGAACCTACGGGGCAGAGGTTGCAATGAGCCAAGATCGCGCCACTGCACTCCAGTAGATTATAGAGTACAGACTTCAAGTTGGGACAATAGCAAGGGATAAGGGTGAAAAGGTGAATAGGTGGTCAGTGTACAAAAAACCTTTATAAGCTAGGGAATTTGGACATTTTTTCCCAGACTGCAGTTAGCAGGAGAGGACAGAATACAAGCTTTAGAATGATCCACCCATTTGCTGGGTTGGGTATAGACTGGGGTAAGACTAGAAGCAAGGAGACCAAGTGGTCGTGTAGTGAGCTAGCTCACACTGAAATAAAACCACCTGCGAGAGTAACACGATCAGCATTTGCCTAACACTTACACTTGCATAGGCAGGCACAGTTCTAAGCACTTTACATGTATTGATCATTCACCCTCACAGAAGCTTGTGAGGAGCCGGGCATGGTAGTTCATGCCTGTAATCCTAGCACTTTGGGAGGCCAGAGCCGGTGGATCACCTGAGGTCAGGAGTTTGAGAGAAGCCTGGCCAACATGATGAAACTGCATCTCTACTAAAACTACAAAAATTAGCCACGCGTGGTGGCAGTTGCCTATAACCCCAGCTACCCGGGACGCTGAGGCAGGAGACCTGCTTGAACCTAGTGGGCAGAGGTTGCAGTGGGCCGCGATCACACCTCTGCACTCCAGCCCGGGCGACAGAGCAAACCTCTGTCTCAAAAAAAAGACACCCATGAGAAAGGCATTATGACATTCTACGTGTGAGGCAGAGGGAAGTTAAACAATTTGCCTGAGGTCACACAGCAGTGAGGACAGAGTCACATTCACTCACTGCACTCTTAACCATTATATGTCCTTTCCTGAAGGTAGAAAAATGGACAACAGATTCTGAAGATAGTTATGAGGCAGAACCCACAGGACTTTGTGCTTGATTGGGTATGACGGCGAGAAGAACAAAGAATGACTCCTAAATATCCAGCTTGGGAAACTGGATGGATGACAATGCCTTTCACTGAGCAAAGGTACACAGAAGATGGTTAGTGTCTGTGTGGACAAAACGACGAGCAGAGTTTTGAACTTGCTGAGTTTGAGAGGACAGTAGAAAATCCAAGTAGAGGCCAGGCGCGGTGGCTCACGCCTGTAATCCCAGCACTTTGGGAGGCGGAGGCCGAGGCCGAGGCGGGCGGATCATGAGGTCAGGAGATCGAGACCATCCTGGCGAACATGGTGAAACTACGTCTCTACTAAAAATACAAAACAATTAGCCACGCATGGTGGTGGGCGCCTGTAGTCCCAGCTTCTAGTGAGGCTGAGGCAGGAGAATGGCGTGAATCCGGGAGGCAGCGGAGCTTGCAGTGAGCGGAGATCGCACCACTGCACTCCAGCCTGGGTGACAGAGTGAGACTCCATCTCCAAAAAAAAAAAAAAAAAAGAAAATCCAAGTAGAGATGCTCAGTAAGGGGTTGAATGTACAGTTTTGGAGCCCAGGAGACAGGCCTTGACAGGAGTTATAGAAATAAGAGCCACTGGGTAAGAATGCTCATGGAGGGCATGGGAAAGAGACGGAGAATAGCATTAGCTATTTTGAAGAAGGGCAGACAAAGAGGACTCTAGGGAGAACTTTAAAAGACGCTTTTGAGAAGATTTTCTTATAAGTCAAGAAAATGTAAGCCAGGCATGGTGGCTCATGCCTGTCATTCTAGCACTTTGGGAGGCCAAGGCGGGTGGGTCACTTTGAGCTCAAGAGTTCAAGACCAGCCTAGGCAATGTGGCAAAACCCCATCTCTACAACAAAAAAATAAATACAAAAAATTAGCCAGGCATGGTGGCTCATGTCTGTAGTCCCAACTGCTCTGGAGGCTGAGGTTAGAGGATCACTTGAGCCTAGGAAGTAGAGATTGCGGTGAACTGAGATTGTGCCACTGCACTCCAGCCTAGGCGATAGAGCAAGACCCTGTCTCAAAAAAACTAAATAAAAATAAAAAGTCAAGGGAATGTGATGTCATGGAAGCCTAGAGAAGGCATTTCAAGAAAAAGGAGTGGCCAATGCTGCTAGAAGTTCACAGAAGAAAGAGCTTGAAAGGTTCATGGATGATCTTATTGTAAAAACTTGGAATTCAGGACAAAGGAATAGAAAATTTTCACCCATTTTTTCATAACTCAAAATCATACTTGGTCTCCTTCCAGTCTTGTTTTTAAAATGATAGAGATGGGGGTCTATGCTGCCCATGCTGGTTTCAAACACCTAAGCTCAAGCAATTCTCCCACTGGGTCCTGCTTATAGTCCCACTGCTGGCCTCCCAAAGTGCTGGGACTACAGACAGGCTTCAATCTTTAATGCATAAGAAGTCATACCCAGCCGGGCACGGTGGCTCACACCTGTAATCCCAGCACTTTGGGAGGCTGAGACGGGCGGATCACGAGGTCAGGAGATCAAGACCATTCTGGCTAACACGGTGAAACCCCGTCTCTACTAAAAATACACAAAAAAATTAGTTGGGCGTGGTGGTGGGCACCTGTAGTCCCAGCTACTCGGGAGGCTGAGGCAGGAGAATGGCGTCAACTTGGGAGGCGGAGCTCACAGTGAGCCAAGCTCGCAGTGAGCAGAGATCGCGCCACTGTACTCCAGCCGGGGTGACAGAGCGAGACTCCATCTCAAAAAAAATAAAATAAAAAGAAGTCATACCCAAAGGATTACAAATTATTCTATTATAAAGACATATGCACACTATGTTTACTGCAGCACTATTCACAATAGCAAAGACTTCGAACCAACCCAAATGTCCATCGATGATAGACTGGATAAAGAAAATGTGGTACATATACACCATGGAATACTATGCAGCCATAAAAAAAGATGAGTTCATGTCCTTTGCAGGGACATGGATGAAGCTAGAAATCATCATTCCCAGCAAACTATCACAAGAACAGAAAACCAAACACCACATGTTCTCACTCATAAGTGGGAGTCGAACAATGAGAACACATGGACACAGGGAGGGGAACATCACACACCGGGGCCTGTTGGGGGGCTAGGAGAGGGATAACATTAAGAGAAATACCTAATGTAGGTGATAGGTTGATGGGTGCAGCAAACCACCATGGCATGTATAAACCTATGTAACAAAACTGCATATTCTGTACGTGTACCCTAGAACTTAAAGTATAATAATAAAAAATAGAAGTCATACTATGTATATTACTATGTGGCCTGTTCTTTTCACTTTGTAATACATGCTAGGCAATTACTCGTGCCATGAAGAGTCCCTTGTAAACATCATTTGAATGGAAACATGAGGATTCCAGTCCAAAGATATCCTATGGCCCACAGGACTCATCCACAGATCCACTCTTGGACAGTATTTCCTTACTACATGCTTGTTTGCATAGTCAGGCAGGGGCCAGGAGTTGGAGTTAAGAGGAATGAGGACCTCATCCTCTGAACAGTACAATTCCTTTATTCCTTTTGATAGCTGGTCTTGAATTTTACTGCACTAATACAGAAAAAACAACCAGCAGAAAAAGATAAGTTTGACTACTCAAGGATTATAATTTCTCTATTCTATTTCCAGGTTTCTCAGAAGAGTCAATAATTGTTTTTATTTCCTTTTAGACCATGGGTTTGGCCTGGGTGAGAATTTTGGACAAACTAAGGTGTTGCACTTCCCAGCCTTGAGCAAATACGTTGACAGGCTTAATGTTCCGTGGTTGACGGCTAATCAGGGCATCTCCCAGTCAGATAAGAAATTATAAATACAACCATTCAGATCTCACCCTCCCATAATGCTGTAGGAATTCTTCCTCATCGCCTTGCTCCTCACCTCCCCCACCCAAAACAAAATGTTGCTTATTCCATTCTCAGTCAGTCCAACAGATGATCCCAGCACCAGGCTGGGGGCGAACTCAGCTGTCCCTCCTTCCCTCACTGACTCCCCACACTGTGTACTTCCTTCAAGTCCAGTTTAAGCCTTTCCAATGGAGTTTCCCCAGTCCAAAATGACATCTGAATTTTTTTTTTTTTAAAGATGGAGTCTCTCTCTGTTGCCCAGGCTGGAGTGCAGTGGTGCGATCTCTGCCTCCCAGGTTCAAGTGATTCTCCTGCCTCAGTCTCCCGAGTAGCCAGGATTACAGGCACATGCCACCATGCCCAGCTAATTTTTATATTTGTAGCAGAGACTGGGTTTCACCATGTTGGTCAGGCTGGTCTCGAACTCCTGACCTCATGATCCACCCACTTCAGCCTCCCAAAGTGTTGGGATTACAGGTGTGAGCCACTGCACCCAGCCAAATCATCATTTCTGATGCAGCACCTTCTGGAGATTCAGAGCCCTGGCCACAGTGGGGACACTGCAGCCTTATTCAATGCAATGTGGTGTCGCAGGCACAGGGGACCATAGGCCCTGGGCTCAAATCCCAACTTTGCTACTTCTTAGCAGTATAACTTAATTCGATGAGCGACTTAACTTCTCTGTACCTCAATTTCCTTACCAAGAATGAATTCTGCCAGGTACAGTAGCTCATGCCTATAATCCCAGCATCTTGGAGGCCAAGGCAGGAGGATTGCTTGAGCTCAGGAGTTTGAGAACAACCTGGACAACATCGTGAGGTCTCATCTCTACTAAAGATAATTAGCTGGGTGTGGTGGTACTTGCCAGTGGTCCCAGCTACTTGGGAGGCTGAGGCAGAAGGATCACTTGAGTCTAGGAGGTTGAGGCTGCAGTGAGCTGTAACGCTGCCACGGCATTTCAGCCTTCATGACAGAGCAAGGCCGGGCCAGTGGCTCACGCCTGTAATCCCAGGACTTTGGGAGGCTGAGGCAGGCAAATCACAAGGTCAGGAGTTTGAGACCAGCCTTGGCCAACATGGTGAAACTCCATCTCTACTAAAAATACAAAATTTAGCTGGACATGGTGGTACACACCTGTAATCCCAGCTACTCAGGAGGCTGAGGCAAGAGAATCACTTGAACCCTGGAGGCGACGTTTGTGGTGAGCCGAGATGGTGCCACTACACTCCAGCCTGGGCAGCAGAGCAAGACTCCATCTTAAAACAAAACAAACAAAAAATAGTTCCCTGCTGGGCCTGGTGTCTCATGCCTGTAATCTTAACACTTCCAGAGGTAGAGGCAGGAGGATAGTTTGAAGTCAGGAGTTCAAGACAAGCCTGGGCAACATAGTGAGATCCCATCTCTACAAAACATTTTAACAATTTGAAAACAAAGTCTAAAAATAAAAAAGAATGAGTTCTTACTTCCGAGTTATAATAAAAAAATAAAGATATGACCAGGCACAGTGGCTTATGCCTGTAACCCCAGTAGTTTGAGAGGCCAAGGTAGGTGGATCAGTTGAAGTCAGGAGTTCAAGACCAGCCTGGCCAATGTGGCGAAACTCTGTCTCTACTAAAAATACAAAAATTAGGCAGGTGCAGTAGCATGCACCTGTAATCCCTACTGCTCAGGAGGCTGAGGCAGGAGAATCGCTTGAATCCAGGAGGCAGAGGTTGCAGTGAGCTGAGATCATGCCACTGCACTCCAGCCAATGCAATGGAGCAAGGCTGTGTCTCAAAAATAAAATTAAATAATATGTGTATGTAATATAATCAGCCCCTGGACAAAAGTAACAGCTCTATAAATGTTGGTCCTTATTAATCAGATACTGTTTTGAAGTCTAACTCAACTCTTCATTTTTTTTTTCTTTTTTTAATTTGTAGAGATGAGGTCTTGCAGTGTTGCCCAGGCTGGTCTCAAACTCCTGGGCTCAAGTGATCCTCCTGCCTCAGCCTCCCAAAGTGCTGGGATTACAGGCATGAGCCACAGTACCCGGCCAACTCTTCTCTTCAAAGAAACTTCTGATGCTAGGGAAGAATTAGTGATCCCAGAGAAACCACCATTCATTTGATCATTCACAAATCATTTCTGATTGCTGACCAAGTTTTTTCAGAATCTGAGGGGCTATTAGCAGGCTATAGACTCCTATCCTGCTAATAAATAAAAAAAAAAAATCTGTGTGTTAACTAAATCTTCCTGCATGCTTAGTATGGACTGAACATTGCTGCTAAATGCTTTTCTCATTTAGCTCCATAGCAATATTACGAAGTTATTATTTTTATTCCCATTTTACAGACGAGAAAATGGAGGTTTAGAAGTATTAAATGGTACAGACCTGGCATTTGAATTCTGGTTTTCTAACTTCAGTGTTCAGATGTCTAAGTACTGTGTGTTAAGCACTTGCTTGAGAGACTGACACATGGGGCCCATGCGAATAGGTAAGAAAAAAATGCAAGAAATTTTTACCTCCCCCTTTTTATTTCAATGTGGGACTATCTGTAACTCACAGTTCTGGTAAGGATTGAATTTAATCACGTTGGATAGACCAAGTCCAGTATTAACTACTCGGATGTTTGGTAGAGAAATAAGGCACATATAATCTATATAAATCCAAATTTGGTTCACATGTTGGAACCCCAACCTCAAGGAGATAGTATTAGGAGGTTGGGCCTTTGGAGGGTGATTAGGTCATGAGGTGCAACCATCATGATTAGGGTCAATAACCTTATCAAAGGTCTCAGCGAGTTAGCTCATCCACTCCCCCACGTGAGGACACAATAAGAAGGTGCCATCTAGGAACCAGAGACTGGGCTCTCACCAGATACTGAGTCTGCTGGCACCTTGATCTTGGACTTCCCAGCCTCCTGAGCTATGAGAAATACATTTCTTGCCTGGTCTACTGGTAATGGGTTATCAGAACATATTAATATTAGTGTCACTGAAATTGCTATACAACCCCCCACTGCTAAATCTGACTGGCTCTTTAGAATAAAAAAGAAAAAAGAAATTTCTTGTATAAGCTACTCAGTCTATGGTATTTTGACAGTCCAAATGGGCTAAGACATAAGGAAATACAAGAGGATTAACAGGCAGGAGGGAGGCAGTGAGGAGAGGAGGGTAGGTGATGTGCTCCCTGGAGTCTGAAGTGGAACATGCAGGTGGGCCTGGGGAAGGAATGGTTTGGGGTTTTATCTGCAGAGATGGGGAATAGAGGCCATGATTAACGGTCCACAGAGTTTCTAAAGTACAAAAGCCGAGAAAGGAATCCCTGGACCCAATAGTTGAGGGTCCAGCAAAAGAGGCAAGGATGAGCCATTTAAATGCATGCCCCATTTCCAATGACAGGCAAAGTTCCTTAGCACAGGGAGGCACAGCTCATCCATGGTCTCACTATGATTTCAGTTACACTTGGTCAATTGAGGTCCGAAAATAGGTGAATCAGTACAATAAGATGTTGTAAGAGAGAGCGCATGAGAGCGAGCCCACACTCACACAGCTTCTATTATAGCACATCGTTATAGTTCTTCTATTATTAGTTATTGTTGTTGATATCTTGCTGTACCTAATTTGTAAATTAAACTTGACCACAGGTCAAGGAAAAACATAGCATATATTTTTAAATATACGGCTCAGAACTAACTGCAGTTTCAGGCATCCACTGGGCAGTGGGCGGCGGATGGGGGGATCTGAAACGTAGCCCCTGGTGGATAAAGGAAGACAACTGTATCATTCACAGAGGCTTACATCTAGAAGGCTCTCAGCCGGGTGCAGTGGCTCACACCTGTAATCCCAACACTCTGGGAGGCTGAGGAGGGGTGCAGTCGGATCACTTGAGGTCAGGAGTTCATGACCAGCCTGGCCAACACAGTGAAACCCCGTCTCCACTACAGATACAAAAAATTAGCTGGGTGCAGTGGCGCATGCCTGTAGTCCCAAGTACTCAGGAGGCTGAGACAGGAGAATCGCTTGAACCCAGGAGGCAGAAGCTGCAGTTGAGCCAAGCACTCCAGCCTGAGCAACAGAGTGAGACTCTGTCTCAAAATAAATAAAACTTAAAAATAACAGAAGGTTCTCAAAAGTATTTTTGGAGTGATTATTAGCGTGTGGTTAGCCTGGCCTTTAAGTAAACCGAAACGTTATCATTTTTTTCTTTTTAAATAATACATATTGATATATCCAGCAAGAGACTTGTCTAATAAATAGCTATTTATTTACCAAATAAATAGTTTTTCTTGAAGAAATTAAAGTTAGGTCCCCACCTCAAGCCATGGTCAAAATAAATTTAGAATCTACTATAGTTTTGTTATGAAAATGTTAGGGAAAATGGAGAATGTTTACATTGCTTAAGGGTTTAGGTGATCTTTCAAAGCAAGACAAGATCCTACAGCCATACCACCCTGAACGCACTCAATCTCTGTCTCATCTCAGAAACTAGGCAGAATCGAGCCCGGTTAGTACTTCGGTGGGATACTGCCTGGGAATACTGGGTGCTATAAGCTTAAAGAAAATAAGAATAAAAATAAAGCAAGACAAGACACACAGATGCTGTAAACACAAAATAAACCCTGAGATTTGACAGTATAAAAATTAGACGTTTCAATATGGCAAAAGACAACCCAAGTAGATTCAAATGATAAACAGTAACCCAGGGAGAAAATGTTCACTTACTGTTCATAATAAACAGAACTTCTGTATGACAATTAGAGCTTGTCATGCCCTGCTGAAACTTACAGGGATATGTCTCAAGACAACTGCTTATACTGTTGTCTTCAGATGGGTACAGGGGTTATATGGGTACCAGGGTTGTGAGAAAGTCATTGAGTGGATGTATAAGATAAACAGAATAAATCAGTTTGATTTTAATTAATGACTGAACAACTTAATTCTATTTGAATCCCTTTAGCAGCAACTGGGACTTACAAAGTGCTTTCACACATATGACATGCTCAGGCTGGCCTGCAGGCCTGGCTGCCCCCGCACATCTCCAACTACGTCTCCAGTGACCCTCTTCCTCTTCCTCGCTCATTAGTCTCCTTGCTACTCAAAAACTAACATCTTCTGCCTCAGGACCTTTGCACATGCAGTTTCCTTCCTTTGGATGCTCTTGCCCCACATACCCTTTTGCTTGATTCCCCATTTCACTGAGGTCTGTCAACAAACGCCCCCTCTGCACCCAGGCCTTATGGTCAGGGACTCTGTTTTGATTCTGCTGTGTCCCTAATGCCTAGAGCAGAGCCCTGTCTATAATAGGAACTCAAAATCTTGTTGAATCATAGGATTCATTTATTAATCAATTGCTTCATGTGATCTGTTTTGCTTCTGAGTCAAGGTCTTCCCCTGTTACCCAGGCTGGAGGACAATGGCACAATCATAGCTCACTGCAGCCTTGATCGCTGGGGCTCAAGTGATCCCACTGCCTCCTCAGCTTTCTGAGTGGCTAGGAATGCAGACATGTGCCACTGCACCTAATTTTTATATTTTTTGTAGAGACAGAGTCTCGCTGTGTTGCCCAGAATGGTCTTGAACTCCTTGCCTCAATGAATCCTCCCTGCTTCAGTCTCCCAAAGTGCTGAAATTACAGGTGTCAGCCACCATGCTCAGCCTACTTCATGTAATTTGATCCTCACAATAAAAAGACCTGTTTATTAAGGATATTTACTTGATTTTTTTTTATTTTTTTTATTTTTTTTGGAGATGAAGTCTCGCTCTTGTCCCCCAGGCTGGAGTGTGATGGCACAATCTCAGCTCACTGCAACTTCTGCCTCCGGGTTCAACTGATTCTCCTGCCTCAGCCTCCTGAGTAGCCGGGATTACAGGTGTCTGCCACCATGCCCGGTTTTTTTTTTTTTTTTTCCTTCAGTAGAGATGGGGTTTCACCATTTTGGCCAGGCTGGTCTCGAACTCCTGACCTCAGATGATCCGCCTGCCTTGGCCTCCCAAAGTGCTGGGATTACAGGCGCGAGCCATCATGCCCGGCCAGATATTTACATTTCTTCATCGAACAGAATACATAACCTATTGCATTTTCTTACATCCCTCCAGCTCAACACAGCTGCCTCCGTGAAGCATTTAAAAGTCCATCCTTTCCAAATGTGCTAATGTGAATTATTCTCACTACTGAGATTCCTCTGTCTAAATAAACAATCCTTGCTGTCTGGCCCCAGAACTTTGAGAGGTCAACATGGGAGAACCACTTGAGCCCAGGAGTTTGGGGCTGCAGTGAGCTATGATAGCACCACTACACTCCAGTGTGGGCAACAGAGCAAGACTCTGTCAAACAAACACACATACATACATACATACATACATACATCGCCCCTTGTGAAGCATATGTCTGCAGTGAATCCCACTGCGATATGACCCATTCTTTCCTCTGCTTGAGGATAAAAAGTAGGCCGGGCAAGGTAGCTCATGTCCGTAATTCCAACACTCTGGGAGGCTGAGGTGGGCAGATCACCTGAGGTCAAGAGTTCGAGACCAGCCTGACCAACATGGAGAAACCCCATCTCTACTAAAAATACAAAATTAGGCCAGGCACGGTTGCTCGCGCCTGTAATCATAGCACTTTGGGAGGCCAAGGTGGGCAGATCACAAGGTCAGGAGATCGAGACCATCCTGGCTAACACGGTGAAACCCGTCTCTACTAAAAATACAAAAACTTAGCCGGGCATGGTGGCGGGTGCCTGTAGTCCTAGCTACTCGGGAGTCTGAAGCAGGAGAATCACTTGAACCCTGGAGGTAGAGGTTGCATTGAGCCGAGATTACACCATTGCACTCCAGCCTACGTAATAAGGGCAAAACTTCATCTCAAAAAAAAAAAAAAAAGTAGCCAGTATAGAAACTCAGTAATTTTAAATATTTGAAAACTGTTATCAAGTCCCTTGTTAGCATTCCTGTTCCATGATGATTCCAGGATAAAAATGGTACTTCACTGCTGTTTTTTGCAATAATGTCCTCCGAAGAATAAGCTTTACTGCCTCTCTCCCCGTAAGACTTGCTGTCACACAACAGTTAGGTCTCAAGACAAACCTCAGCAGCTTCCAGTGCAGCATGGTGACCTTGGATTGTTTTATATCAAGGCCACACTCAGAGCACCAGCACTTCATGGAAAATATAAATGATATTCCCATGATCTAGTCTGAGGTAGGGAGATGGTAAATACACAAAATTGATAAAATCTTTGTACTCAAGAAGTTAAAACATGACCAGGCATGGTGGTTCATGCCTATAATCCCAGCACTTTGGAAGGCCGAGGCAGGTGGATCACCTGAGGTCAGAAGTTCGAGACCAGCCTAGACAACATGGTGAAACCCCCATATCTATTAAAAATAGAAAAATTAGCTGGGCATGGTGGCATGGGCCTGTAATCTCAGCTACTCAGGAGGCTGAGGCAGGAGAATTGCTGGAACCCAAGAGGCAGAGGCTGCAGTGAGCCAACATCACACCACTGCACTCCAGCCTGGGCAACAGAGCAAGACTCTCTCTGGGGAAAAAAAAAAAATTTAAAAAAGAAGCTAAAATATAATAGGGGATCCAGATAACAAAATCAGCTTATTATAATAAAGTCAGAGTGAAAATAGATGCTAAATAAAAGTCCAAGCAATGTGCTCTGGAAAAGCAAATTGAACAGAGAAAGAGAGTTTTATTTGTGTTTAAGAACGAAGATGGGCCAGGCACAGTGGCTCACACCTATAATCCCAGCACACTGGGAGGCTGAGGCAGGCAGATTGCTTGAGAGCTCAGGAGTTCGACACCAGCCTGGTCAATATGGCAAAACCTGCCTCTACAAAAAATACAAAAATTAGCCAGGTATAGTGGTGGGCGCCTGTAATCCCAGCTACTCGGGAGGCTGAGGCAAGAGAATCGCTTGAATTCAGGAGGCAGAGGTTGCAGTGAGCTAAGATGGCACCACTGCACTCCAGCCTGGGAGACAGAGTGAGACTGTCTCAAAAGGAAAAAACAAAAGAAAAAAGAAAAGAAAGATGAGGGTGATTGGGTTCAATTATGGTAGAGTTGGAGGAATGGGGGTGAATTTAAGATACGATAAAGAAGGGGTGATTACTGAGGACAGGTAGGATAAACGAGTGCTTGGGTAAACAGGACAGTCTTGGGCAAGAGGGTTATTTCTTCATTTGAGATACAGAGGTGCTCGTAAAGAATACATGAAGGTGTGGTGACATTTCAATGAGCCATGGGAAAGTTTATGCCACAATCTTCTCACAGAGGTGGAAGGCTAGATCACTGAGTGAGAGTAATGGCACAAAGAAGAATGAGATCGAAAGAATCATGTTACAAGAATCAGGATGCAAATCAATATAATTCCAAACAGCAAGAGAGAATAACAGAGAGACCAGGGATGAATAAATAATCAAGCAGTCTTTAGGATCCAGCTAAAGGTTGATCGCACAATTTTGTAATGAAGTCAAGCAACGTGGTTCTGTTTTTTGGTTACTGTGTTGCTAGCACTATTTAGACAGCTTGGGTACACATGTACAGGAAATTTGCAGCTAGGTTTACATGAGGTTGAAGATTGGCTCTGGAAAAGAAAATCAAGGGTGAGAAGAAAGGAGGAAGTTTATGAGACAGAGAAATGGTTGACCCAGACAGGGAAACAAATGAAGCCAGAGGTCACTAAGGCGCTGAGAGAATAAGGAAAGGTTGGAACCTAGAGGCTGAGATGTTATCACAAGGCAGGTTTAGTAGAAATAAGGATACAGAAACTATAAAAGGTCAACATCAGAGAAAGGAG
This sequence comes from Macaca nemestrina, assembly GCF_043159975.1. Classification (NCBI taxonomy): domain Eukaryota; kingdom Metazoa; phylum Chordata; class Mammalia; order Primates; family Cercopithecidae; genus Macaca; species Macaca nemestrina. The sequence goes on from NC_092131.1 coordinate 142,561,182, forward strand.
CTTCAGGGTTTGTAATTTCAGGTCAATGTTGGAGAAAGGAAGACTCCAGGGTTTATAATTCTAGGTTCTACAAAAGGACCTGTCCAGGAGTTACTAATGTAAAGCGGGGAGGAGGGTCAAGACACCGTAAGGCCAGATGCTGGATAAGTCACTCATCTGGACACTGGAGATGCTCCGGATGACTGCCAGGGACTGAGTGCTAGGCAAGCCTGAGATCCAGGGACCAATATGCTCAGGGCATCTGGAAGAGACCTGGAGGCGGTGGCAGTAAGTATACACAGCAGGCAACAGGGCTGGCTGGCGGTGGCTTAAGAGGAAGCGATCAAACCACTGTCTGAAAGCAGATGTGGAGAGCAAAGAGACGATGCCATCCTTCTGACTCCAGCGCGCAGGGACTATGAGGCTGTAGGGCGAGGGAGTCGCTGGGATTACAAGCGTGAGCCACCGCGCCTGGCCAGAACTGGAAGTTCTGTGGGTGAGTCAGTGTGCCAGTGCGTGGTGAGTGAATGTGAAGGTCTAGGACATTGCTGCACACTGCTGTAGGTTTTATAAACACTGTACACTGAGGTCACACTAAATTTGCACAATTTCTTTCATTAATTAACCTAAGCATACTATAACTTTTTCCTTATAAACTTTTAAATAAAAAACTTTTTAGGCTGAGTGCGGTGGCTCACGCCTGTAATCCCAGCACTTTGGGAGGCCGAGGCGGGCAGATCACCTGTGGTCAGGAGTTCAAGACCAGCCTGGCCAATGTGGTGAAACCCCCTCTCTACTAAACACACACACACACACAAAGCTGGGAGTGGTAGTGTGTGCCCGCAGTCTCAGCTACTCTGGAGGCTGAGGCAGGAGAATTGCTCAAGAACCCAGGAGGTAGGGGTTACAGTGAGCCGAGATTGCACCATTGCACTTCAGCCTGGGTAACAGAGCAAGACTCCGTCTAAAAAAAAAAAAAAAAAAAAAAAAAACCTTTTGATTCTTTTGTAATAATACTTAGCTTAAAACATAAACACATTGTAAAAGTATTTTTAAAAAAAGTTTTTTCTTTATATCCTTATTCTATAAGCTTTTTTTTCTATTTAATTTTTTTTCTTTTTAACCTGTTGTGTTAAAAACTAAGACACAAACACACATATTAACCTAGGCCTGCACAGGGTCAGGATGATCAGTATCACTGTCTTCCACCTCCATATCTTGTCCCACTGGAAGGTCTTCAGGGACAAAAACACTCATGGAGCTGTCCTCTCCTACGATAACAATGCCGCCTTCTGGAACACCTCCTGAAGGACCTGCCTGAGGCTGTTTTACAGTTTTGTTTTTTTTTTAATAGAAGTACATGCTAAACTAACAATACAAAGTATAGTAAATATATAAACTGATGATATCATTTATTATCAAGTTTTATGTACTGTCCATAATTATGTGTGCTATACTTTTATGTAACTGGCAGTGCAGTAGGTTTGTTTACACCAGCGTCACCATAGACACCTGTGTAATGCATTGTGCTATGATGTTACCACAGCTATCACCTCACTAGGTGATACAAACTTCTCAGCTCCATTATCATCTTAGGGGACCACCACTGTAGATGCAGTCCCTTGTTGACTCAGGCATTGTTGTGTGGCACAGGATTATAGTTGACTTTCCAGTATTGTTCTTTTTTTCTTTCCCTTACAGTTGTCTTTTGGTGATCTATTCTTTTTTTTTTTTTTTTTTTTTTTTTTTTGGGAGACGGAGTCTCGCTCTGTCACCCAGGCTGGAGTGCAGTGGCACAATCTTGGCTCACTACAATCTCCGCCTCCCAGGTTCAAGCGATTCTCCTGCCTCAGCCTCCCAACTAGCTGGGATTACAGGCACGTGGCTGCAACGCCCAGCTAATTTTTGAATTTTTAGTAGAGACAGGTTTTCACCGTGTTGCCCTGGCTGGTCTCAAACTCCTAAACTCAGGCAATCCACCTGCCTCGGCCTCCCAAAGTGCTAGGATTACAAGCGTGAACCACCACACCGGACCAATCTATTAATTTCTACTTGGTGCATTAACACTGTTAATACACTAATCTGTTTAAAATTTTTTAGAAATTTGAGAAAACCACATGTGCCCTGGTTTTCTACAAATTCTATTTAATGGAGATTTCCTATGTTCACTACACATTGGTAATTTATTTTTCAACAATGAATCTATCAAAATAGAATGACATTATATTATAATTAAATGGCACATACTTCTTTCTTTGATCTTATGTGTTAAAATCCTGATGATTAACATCAACTATCATTGTACAAACTGTAGCTAAACACACTGTAGATTGGACTGAATGAGTTCTGACCTAGTGGCATTCCTGCTTTAAAAGAAAAAACTTAGTATTGTTAGGTTAGCATGTACTTCTATTAAAAAAAAAAAAAAAAACAACTGTAAAACAGCCTCAGGCAGGTCCTTCAGGAGGTGTTCCAGAAGGCGGCATTGTTATCATAGGAGAGGACAGCTCCATGCGTGTTTTTGCCCCTGAAGACCTTCCAGTGGGACAAGATATGGAGGTGGAAGACAGTGATACTAATGATCCTGACCCGGTGTAGGCCTAGGTTAATATGTGTGTTTGTGTCTTAGTTTTTAACACAACAGTTTAAAAAGAAAAAAAATTAAATAGAAAAAAGCTTATAAAGGATATTTTAAAAACCTCTTTTTTTTTTTTTTTTTTTTTACACTTTTACAATGTGTTTGTGTTTTAAGCTAAGTATTATTACAAAAGAATCAAAAAGTTTTTTTTTTTTGAGACGGAGTCTTGCTCTGTTACCCAGGCTGAAGTGCAATGATGCAGTCTCAGCTCACTGTAATCCCTGCCTCCCCGGTTTGAGCAATTCTCCTGCCTCAGCCTCCAGAGTAGCTGAGACTACGGGCACACACTACCACTCCCAGCTTTGTGTGTGTGTGTGTGTGTGCTTTTAGTAGAGACAGGGTTTCACCACGTTGGCCAGGCTGGTCTTGAACTCCTGACCACAGGTGATCTGCCCACCTCGGTCTCCCAAAGTGCTGGGATTACAGGCGTGAGCCACCGCACTCAGCCTAAAAAGTTTTTTATTTGAAAGTTTATAAGGAAAAAGTTAGAGTATGCTAAGGTTAATTAATGAAAGAAATTGTGCAAATTTAGTGTGACCTCAGTGTACAGTGTTTATAAAACCTACAGTAGGTGTGCAGCAGTGTCCTAGACCTTCACATTCACTCACCACGCACTGGCACACTGACTCACCCAAACAACTTCCAGTTCTGGCCAGGCGCGGTGGCTCACGCTTGTAATCCCTGCACTTTGGGAGGCCGAGGCGGGTGGATCATGAGGTCAGGAGTTCAACACGAGCCTGGCCAAGATGGTGAAACCCTCTCTCTACTAAATATACAAAAATTAGCCGGGCGTGGCGGCGAGCACCTGTAATCCCAGCTACTCGGGAAGTTTAGGCGTGAGAATTGCTTGAACCCGGGTGGGCTGAGATCGCACCACTGCACTCTAGCCTAGGTGACAGAGCAAGACTCCATCTCTAAAAAAAAAAAGAACTTCCAGTCCTACAAGCTCTATTTATGGTAAGTACCCTGTAATACAGGTGTACCATTTTCAAATTTTTTTTCAATTGAGACAGGGTCTCATTGTCTCCTACGCTGGAGTACAGTGGCTCAACCCTAGTTCACTGTAGCCTTGAACTCCTAGGCTCAAGCAATCCTCCTGCCTCAGCCTCCAAGTAGCTGGAACCACAGGTATGTACCACCAGAATCAATAGGCCTGTGAGCAATAGGCCATACCATAAAGCCTAGTTGTGTAGTAGGCTATGCCATCTAAGTTTGTGTAAGTACATGCTGTGATGTTTCCACAATGATTACACCACCTAAAAATACATTTCTCAGAATGTATCTCCATCATAAAGCAGTACATGACTAATTCCCTTTAGAATTTCTGGACTTGAAACAGCCATTTAATGCAATCAAGAGCTTTTGCTGAAGGCTGATAAATCAGAGAAATACACCTGAATTCATTGAGAAAATTAGTTTTCTTTTTTAAAGAATTTTAAAATTTAATTAAAAAAATAATACACGCAGTTTAAAATTTTAACAGTACAAAAAGCCTACAAAGACTTCCATATGTGGTAATGGCAAATTCGACCATTTGAACTAACCCTTCTGTTCAGAACAACTAGAAAAGATGAACAAAATTTTTTTTCAATCTGCTTAAAACATCTAATAGCTAAAGACATAGTGAAGAATTACTGGACTAGGAATCAGGAATGGATGAATAGCCTACAAGGTGAGCCTATCATTTGGGGCAGCTTCCACCCAGGTGGCATGTGCAGAATCTGAGACACAGAGATAAACTTTCAGGACTAGGGGAACAGAATATGACAAAAGTAGAGACTGATCAAAATTTCTTATGTGATTTTGGTTGTGGCCCTTCAGAGCTACATCTTAACTGTAAGAGTTAACACATACATTGCAGGCTATCTTTGAGTCATTTAAATGATCCAGATAATGAAATCCTCTGGAACTGGATAAAGGTAAAGCCCCAGGCAGATGACTCAGGCAAATTAAAATTCTGCCTGGGAAAAATAACATTTTCCTGGGCTTCAAGTTGTTTTAACAAATAAAGTCCAGTGGCACAATCAAAGATGACCAGGCATACAAGGAGCCAAGAACACGTACACAAAAAGTAGCAGAAGATGAAGCCAGGCATGGTTGCATGCACCTGTATTCCCAATTACTCAAGAGGCTGAGGTGGGAGAATCATTTGAGGTCAGGAGTTCAAGACTGTAGTGCACTATAATTGCTCCTATGAAGAGCCACAGCACTCCAGCCTGGGCAAGATAGCTAGGTCCCATCTCAAAAATAAAAATTTTTTTTAAAATTATCAGAAGTTACAAATAATTAAAAATGATGTACAAAGGACTCCAAATATTGGAACTATCAAATACTGACTATAAAGTTGCTTTGCTTATCTTGACCATGGAGATAAAAGACAAATTAAACATGTTGGCAGAGACCTGGAAACTGAAACAAAAAAACCTGTTATTGAAAAAATTAGAATTAGAAATTCTAATTTCTAAATGTAACAGTTAAAATTAAGAACTTATGGGGCCAGGCACAGTGGCTCACGCCTGTAATCCCAACACTTTCGGAGGCCAAGGCAGGCAGATTATGAGGTCAGGAAATTAAGACCATCCTGGCTAACACAGTGAAACCCTGTCTCTACTAAAAATACAAAAAATTAGCCAGGCTAATTTTCAGTTGCACATGCCTGTAATCCCAGCTACCTGGAAGGCTGAGGCAGGAGAGGCAGAGGTTGCAGTGAGGCAAGATCGCACCACTGCACTCCAGCCTGGGCAACAAAGTGAGACTCCATCTCAAAAAAAAAAAAAAAAAAAGAACTTATGAATAGATCCACCATTAGATCAGGCATAGCTGAAGAGATAATTTGTACATCAGAAGTTAGTCTGAAGTAATGGTATGCTGCTGGTAAAGCAGCTCTAAGGGGTAGAACCCCTAATTTATACTATTTGCCAGTTTCCATAGTATAAATACTCCTATCATGCCCCCATTTCAAGTTACCAATGGTTTAACAATGATCTCATAAATTTTCTTTATAAAAAATTTAGTAATAGGCTCTCACAAACTTGTGTAATCAAGCTATACAACACCACTGGTTCTGAAGAAAATATCTATATTGAAGCACAGAGAGTCAAAGGATAGAAAGTGCAGATGAGAGGTAAGAGAAATAAAGGATGCAGTGAAAAGGTCTCACATGTTTAATTGCAGTCCCAGAAGGAGAGGAGAGAGAGAATGGAAGAGAAACAACCTTCAGAACGGTATTACCTAAAATCCTCCAATACTGATGAAAGATATTAATCTACAGATTTGAGAAGTCTTATAAACTCCAAGCAGAATAGAGACCTTTATCAAAATACATAAGAAAACTGCAGAAATGCAGTTGGGGCACAATGGCTAATGCCTGTAATCCCAGCACTATTGGAGGCCAAGGCAGGTGGATCACCTAAGGTCAGGAGTTTGAGAACAGCCTGGACAGCATGGTAAAACCCCCCTCTCTACTAAAAATACAAATATTAGCCAGAAGTGGTGGCAGACACCTGTAATCCCAACTACTTGGGAGGCTGAAGCAATAGAATCACTTGAACCCAGGCGGCAGAGGGTGCAGTGAGCCAACATCATGACACTGCACTCCAACCTGGACAACGAAGTGTTGTCTCAAAAAATAAAACAAATAAAAACTAAAGGGAAAAAAGAAAACTGCAGAAAACCAAAGGCAAAGAGAAAAATCTTAAGATCTAGAAGCAACCAGAGGAAAAAAAGAAGTATTGCTTTCAAAACAATTAGACCAAGAGCTAACATTTCAACCTAAATGATAGAAACTAGAAGATGATGGAGAAATATCACACTTCTGAAAGAAAATAGCTGCCAAACTAGAATTCTATAACTTATAAAATTTTCCTTCAAAAATGGAAGTAAAATAATTTCTAGGCAAAAATTAAAGGAATGGTATTGGCAAACTGTACTAAAGGACACTCTAAAGAGTAATATTCAGATAGGCAAAATTGATCCCAGGTAGATCCCAGGTAGAAGTACAGAAATAAAGGAAAGAACAAAGAGAAACAAAGGCAGAAATCTAAATGAATATCAAACAATAGCAATGTCTTGTGGTGTTTAAAATGCACATAGAAATAAAATACTTGGTCGGGTGCGGTGGCTCACGCTTGTAATCCCAGCACTTTGGGAGGCCGAGGTGGGAGGATCACGAGGTCAGGAGATCGAGACCATCCTGGCTAACACGGTGAAACCCCGTCTCTACCAAAAAAATACAAAAAGATTAGCCGGGCACAGTGGTGGGCGCCTGTAGCCCCAGCTACTTGGGAGGCTGAGGCAGGAGAATGGCGTAAACCCGGGAGGCAGAGCTTGCAGTGAGCCGAAATCGTGCCACCGCACTCCAGCCTGGGCGTCTGAGCAAGACTCCGTCTCAAAAAAATAAAAATTAAAAAAATAAATAAATAAAATAAAATGCTTGACAACAATAGCATATAAGTTGAGTGGGATATAAAATGAACTCGAAGTGTTTTAAGATCCTAAGATTATCAGCAAAAGAATAAAAGCATCAATTAAAATTTGCTTTCCAAATTAATACATAGATTCAATGCAATCAATCTGAATCCAAATCTCAGCTGCCTTTTCTGTAGAAATTTTCAAGCTGATTCTGAAATTTACTCTAAAATTGATAAAATGTATTTAAAGGACCCATATTAGCCAAAACAACTTTGAAAAAGAAAGTTGAAGGGCTAACAGTACCTGATTACAAGGTTATGAAGTTACAGTAATCCAGACAACATAGTATCAGTATAAATATAGGCAAATAGATCAATGAAATAGAATGGCATCCAGAAATAAATCCATATACATATGAGAAGCTGATGTTTTTTATACACATCAGTTAACACAAGTCAGTGCATTGGAAAAAGGCAAGTCTTTTCAACAATCGTGGAACAACTGGAATTCCATACGCAAAAAAAAGAAAAATAAAACTTGGACACATACCTCAAATTAATTCAAAATGAACTATAGAACTAAACTGAAAATATAAACTATCATATCTAGAAGAAATCACAGAAGAATGTGACCTTGGGTTGGGCAAAAATTTAAGTATGGCATCAAAAACACAATACATTAAAAAATAGATAAATTGGACTTGATCAAAATTAAGTCTCCTAGGCCGGATGTGGTGGCTCACACCTGTAATCCCAGCACTTTGGGAGCCCGAGGAAAGTGGATCACTTGAGGACAGTGGATCACTTGAGGTCAGGAGTTTGAGATCAGCCTGGCCAACATGGTGAAACCCTGCCTCCGCTAAAAATACAAAAATTAGCTGAGCATGATGGCAGGTGCCTGTAAGCCCAGCTACTCAAAAGGCTGAGGCACCAGAATCACTTGAACCTGGGAAGCAGAGGTTGCAGTGAGCCAAGATCATACCACTGCACTCCACCCTGGGCAACAGAGCGAGATTCTGTCTCCAAAAAAGGAGGAAAAAAACAAAAGAAAGAAAAAAGAAAAGTCTGACAGAGCCACACAGATGTGACTATGCAGAAACAGGTACTCAGGCAAGGAGCGAGCATCCATGGAGAGTAATATGACCCTTGCTGTCAAAATAACAAACGTACCTACTCTCTGACCTACAATACCATTTCTAGGAATTTTCCCTATAGAAGTACTTGAATGTATTTAAAACTATGTTAGTATAAGGATTATTTATTGAAGCATGGTTTGCAATAGCAAAGTAGTAGAAACTTCAACATACATCAATAGGGAAAGTTAATTAAAATTATAGGAAATTCATGCAATGCAACTATTTTTTAAAAGGCAGGAGGAGCTCTTTATGTATAGATACTGAAAAGATTTTCAGGATATATTTTAAAAGAACAGTATATATATGTCACTAGATAAAGAAAGTGAGAGTAAAATAATGAAAATGAAAAGACTAGTCAGAGGCAGAGATGATATTTGCAACACATATCACAAAACACTTTATCAAGCAGAGTTCCATGGGAGGAAAAGAAACACTCTTTTGCAATGCAAAAAGGGAAACTAAAAAAATATGGAAAGAGACAGACATTTACAAGAGAAAATTCAAATGCCCAATAAACATAAAAATGTGCTCAATCTCATTAGTAATCGGGAAAATGTAAATTAAAACCTCCCACCATGATATACCATTACAGGTCAGCCGGGGTAAAAGTACAAAAGACCAACAAAACCAAGTGTTAGAGAGGATGTGTAGTAATAGAAACTCTAGCACACTGCTGCTGTGATTATAAACTAGTACAGCCACTTTGAAAACAGGTGGCAGCACCTACTGAAATCAAAGAGATTCACATTCTGAGACCCAGCAATTCTACTCCTAGGTATATAACCACCAGAAACATGTATGCTTATTCTCCAAGATACATGTAAAAAATAAGTGTTTCAAGCGCCCTTATCCTTAACAGCCCAAAACTAGAAACAAGCAAAACGTTCATCAATAGAAGAACAAGAGCCAGGCGCGGTGGCTCATGCCTGTAATCCCAGCACTTTGGGAGGGCAAGGTGGGCGGATCACCTGAGGTGGGGAGTTCGAGATCAGCCTGACCAACATGGAGAAACCCCATCTCTACTAAAAACACAAAAACAGCCAGGCATGGTGGTGCATGCCTGTAATCCCATCTACTTGGGAGGCTGAGGCAGGAGAATTGCTTGAACCCAACGTGGAGGTTGCAGTGAGCCAAGATTGCACCATTGCACTCCAGCCTGGGCAACAAGAGCAAAACTCTGTCTCAAAAACAAAAACAAAACAGAACAAAAAGAAAAGCAAAAACAGAACAAATATATAAATTACAGAATAGTCACACAAGAGTATACCCAGCAACACAAACGAGAGAACTACTATTTTTGTGTTTTTAGTAGAGATGGGGTTTCTCCATGTTGGCCAGGCTGATATCGAACTCCCGACCTCAGGTGATCCGCACACCTCGGCCTCCCAAAGTGCTGGGGTTACAGGCATGAGCCACCGCACCTGGCCCTTGTTCTACTATTAATGAACGTTTCAGTTGTTTCTAGTTTGGGGCTATTAATGATAAGGGCGCTTGAAACTTTTTTTTTTAAACATGTATCTTGGAGAATAAGCACACACATTTCATCCACGACATGGATGAATCTAACCCAAAAAATATTAAACAAAAAGAAACCATTACAAAAGGACATGGAATATGAATCTAGTAACGTGACATGCAAAAAATGGTCTTTGGATTTGCATATCTAGGTGACCGAACTATAAAGCAAGGAGGCGATGACCATAAATCAGGATAGAATTTACCTTTGGGGAGAGGTTGTGATAGAGAGGACATGATTTATGGGGTGATACGGTGTTCTTTTTTTATTTTTTGAGACAGGGTCTCACTCTGTAGTACAGCGTAGACTTCAGTGGTGTGATCATAGCTCACTGCAACCTCCAACTCCAGGTTGAAGCAATCCTCCCACTTTAGCCTCCCAAGTAACTGAGACTACAGGCACAGTTGGGCACCACCACACCAAGTTAATATGTAGAAATGTGGTCTCACTGTGTTGCCCAGGCTATTATCAAATCCTGGCCTCAAGTGATCCTCCTGCCTCGGCCTTCCAAAAGTGCTGGGATTACAGGCGTGAGCCACCATGCCCAGCCATGCAGCATTCTATTTCTTGATCTGGATAATGGCTTTATAGTGTTGACTTAATAATTTATTTAGCAAAGCACTATATGTTCTATTCTTTCCCACGTCTATTTCACCAAAAGGTGTTGTATTAAGGTATACAGTGAAAAATCCTGCTGCCCCTTACCCTTTTCTCCTACCATCCATTTCCTACATCCTCCCTGACATAAAACCACTTTTATTGGTTTGCTATCTATCCTTCCAAAATGTTTTAAATGCACGTAAGGATTGATTGATTGATTGATTGAGACAGAGTCTCCCTCTATCTCCCAGGTTGGAGTGCAATGGCCTGATCTCGACTCATTGCAACCTCCACCTCCCGGGTTCAAGCAATTCTCCTGCCTCAGCCTCCCAAGTAGCTAGGATCACAGGCATACACCACCACACCCAGCTAATGTTTGTATTTTTAGTAGAGGGAGGGTTTCACCATGTTGGCCAGGCTGGTCTTGAACTCCTGATCTCAAGGGAACAGCCCACCTTGGCCTCCCAAAGTGCTGGGATTACAGGCTTGAGTCACTGCTCTAGGCCAATGTTTTTTAAATTTTATATTCATAGGTACTTATCTATATTTATATTTTTTAAATTATTTATTATTAATTGCAGGTCTTGCTCTGTCATTCAGGCTGGAGTACAGTGGCACAATCATAGCTTACTATATAACCTCAAACTCCTGGGCTCAAGCAAATATATTCTTACCACTGCCACCCTGCATCTTTTCTTATACCTAAGATATAAGGATATTGTTTTTCTCTACCTTTTTGAGGGTTGGTTGGGTTTTTTTGGTTTGTCTTTTAGTCAACAATAGATCTTGGAGATCTTTACACATCTACAGTTGCATAGTTTTCCATTTTATCTACCATAGCTAGACCTCTTCTATTAATGGACATTTGGGTTGTATCTGTTCTTGCACTATTGCAAAGATACAATCAGTAAGTTTTCATATACATAATTTTATATGAAAGCACATATATCAGTAGAATAAGCCCCCAGAAATGAGACTGCTGTGACAAAGCATGGGTACATTTGTAAGATATTGTCAGACTGAGCGCAGTGGCTCATGCCTGTAATCCCAGCACTCTGGGAGGCTGAGGCAGGCGGATTGCTTGAGTCCAGGAGTTCAAGACCAGCCTGGACAACATAGTGAAGCCCCATCTCTACTAAAAATACAAAAAATTTACCAGGCTTGGTGGCACGTACCGTAGTCCCAGCTACCTAGGAGGCCGAGGTGGGAGGATCACTTGAGTCTGGGAATTAGTGACCAGTTTGGGCAACATGGTGAGACCTCACCTCTACAAATAATACAAAAGTTAGCCAGTTGTGCTGGCACATGCCTGTAGTCTCAGCTACTCAGGAGGCTGAGGTGGAGGTTGCAGTGAGCTGTGATCATGCCACTGCACTCCAGCCTGGGAGATAGAGCAAGATCTTGTTTCAAAATAATAATAAAATGTTTAGCTTAAAGCTGCCTCCTTCATAGTGAACTGTAACCTAACTGGGTGTGTAAACAGACTATAACCTGCTCTTGTGCCGATCACCAAGTTTCAGCTAATCAAAAATGGCCAATTGTTCAAATCATGATCAAATAAGGCAACACCAAGCTAGCTACAGTGTCTCATGCCTATAATCCTAGCACCTCGGGCAGATCACGGAAAGAGGATCGCTCGAGGCCAGGGTCTCGCTCTGCCAGCCAGGCTGGAGTATAGTGTTCTGATAATAGCTCACTGCAGCCTTGACCTCCTGGGCTCAAGCTATCCTCCCTCCTCAGCCTTTTGAGTAGCTGGGATTATTTTTTCAGTCCCGCACCTAATTTTTTTTTTTTTTTTTTTTTTTTTGTAGAGACGAGGTCTCATAATGCTACCCAGGCTGCTCTTAAATGCCTGGTCTCAAGCGATCTTCCCATCTCAGCCTCCCAAAGTGCTGGGACTACAGGCATGAGTCACCATTCCTAGCCTTGTTCACATTACTTGCACATCTTTCTTTGGAGTTTTGGTTCTTTTCTTGTTTCTAGTTCTTTTCTGTATTTGGAAGATTAGCTCTTCTTCCGTACTCTATGATGAGTTACAGCTATTTTTCCCCAGGATGCCATTTGCTTTTGTTTTGTTTTGGTAGAAATGGGGTCTCACCATGTTGCTCAGGCTGGTCTCAAACTCCTGGTCTCAAGCAATCCACAGCCTCCCAAAGTGCTGGGATCACAGGTGTGAGCCACTGTACCCAGCTATGCCATTTGCTTTTTACCTTATGGTATATATTTTGTTTTGCCAAGCGGAGGGATTTTGGTTTTTTTTGCAATGTGGTCAAATTTACAAACTTTCACTTTCAGATTCTAGCTTTTGAGTCATAGCTAGAAAGGTCTTCCCCATTCTAAGCATATACAGGAATTCTCCCTTGGCAGGTAACTCTGTAGGAAAGAAGGGGGAGTGGGAGGAAGATAGTCTCCCATGTCTTCTAGTACTTTTACAACTTCAGTTTTTACACTGAAATCATCAATCCATTTGGAATTTATCTTGGTCAATAACGTAAGATGTGGATCCAACTTAATACTCTCCCTGAGCATAACCCAGTTTCCTGACCATTTATTTGATAGTCTCTTGTTGGTTACCTGCTAGTTTTGCTTTGCATTTCAATTCGAATTTTCCAACAGCAAGGTTAATAATTTATTGCCCAGAGGAGATTATTTCAAGCTAACCTCATTCTGTGTCCTGATAAACAGTATTTCTCTTTCTGCAATGCATTCTGCCCTCAGTGAAAGTAAGGAGAGCCTGATTCCTCTGCTGAAGAACAGGAAATGTGTAACCCAAGTCACAGACCAGCCTCGAATCTCTAAGAGGCCCCAGGTCAGTACTGTGTTCTTTGGTTTTCAGATTAGTCAACTAAAGATGCATGTTTCTTGTACCAAAAAGTGCTGGTTATGAAGTTCCACTAAATTCTAAAATTAGTTGAACCAAGAAGTTGGTTTGCAAGTAATACCTAATAACACTTTCAATTTATTTATTTATTTATTTTTTTGAAACTGAGTCTCACTCTGTCACCCAGGCTGGAGGGCAGTGGCATGATCTTGGCTCACTGCAACCTCTGCCTCCCGGGTTCAAGCGATTCTCCTGCCTCAGCCTCCCGAGTAGCTGGGACTACAGGCACGCACCACCACACCCAGGTAATTTCTGTATTTTCAGTAGAGACCAGGTTTCACAATGTTGGCCAGGCTGGTCTCAAACTCCTGACCTCAGGTGATCCACCTGCCTCGGCCTCCCAAAGTGCTGGGATTACAGGCGTGAGCCACCGCACCCAGCCTTCAGTTTATTCTTGTGTTGTATTTTTCCCCCACTGTATTACTTTGCCCCATCCAAAGGCAATGAAAGTGTATTTCAACGAGAGAGACATATTATTAAACAAGGTTGTGACGACACTACAAATATATTTTTCCATTGAATTTAATGGACACAAGCAGAGTAACAAACAATGGCACATAAACAGGGTCAGATGCACAGACTGGAAAGGAACGCAGGAAGAACATCAATCGTAAAGCCAGAGAGCCAAGTAGCTAATTTTCTCCAAAAGGTATTTTTCACTTCCTCTTTTATTTAACCCCATTGCTGAGTCCCTCCTATGGGTCAAGCCCATGCTAACCCCTATTCAGGTGTAGGTGGATCTCATTTGGAAGAATTTTCAATTAATAAACAGACAGCTAAAGAGAAATCATTTTCTTTCAGTGGTATAGGATAGTGTAAAGGCACTGGAAGAATTTGAAAACTTGGGTTCCGCTTTTTACTCATTGAACACACCAGAAAAAGTCACTCAATTCTTTTTCAAATGAGTTCCCTTATCTAGAACATCAAGGAACATCTCATCCATCTACACTCACTGTTTAGGATTCAATGAGTTAATATGTACAAGAGGGCTTTTCAAAAATATACGAAAATACGATTCAGATTGTCAGATTGTCAAGGTAGGGGAGAAACACAAAGGTTCTAAGCGAATGTCTTCATTTCACTATATGAAAACTGCCAGTCTGAGAGCCTCAGGCAGGGGCAGGATGGAATTAGAACTCTGACCTCCTGATGCAGAATTCACTGCTCTTCCCCAGCTTTCCAATGTTAGAGGCCATTGGGAAGCTGACAGTGAGGCAAGAGCATTGCTCAGACAGTCACTGATATGGCATGGCCCATGCCCCAGTTGGGCTCAGACAAGAGGTCCAGTCCACAGCTCTGTGTGCCACCGATGTAACCTAAGGCAAGAAGGTCCCTCTCCTCCCTCTGGGCCCTGGTTTCCATTTTTTTTTTAGATGGCAGTCTTGCTCTGTCACCCAGGCTGGAGTACAGTGGTATAATCTTGGCTCACTACAACCTCCACCTCCCAGGTTCAAGCGATTCTTATGCCTTAGCTTCCCAAGTAGCTGGGATTACAGGTGTCTGCCATCACTCCTGGCTAATTTTTGTACTTTTAGTACAGACAGGGTTTCACCATTTTGGCCAGGCTGGTCTTGAACTCCTGACCTCAGGTGATCCACCCACCTCGGCCTCCCAAAGTGCTGGGATTATAGGCATGAGCCACTGCGCCCAGCTCTGGATTCCTTATCAAACTTAAAGGGTTGGACAACATGGGCTCTATGTGCCTTTCAGGCAATATCCTAAAATATTAAGGCAAATTTGCAAACACACACACACCCCCCATTACCACCTGAAACAGAACAGGTGTTTCTGATTATTTAAATTTCCAAACCAACCCTCATCTTCCATGACTTCTCATTCCTTTGGACCAAGTCAAATTCAAGTTTCTTCTCTTGACACTGAAGATATTACCACTACTATCAAACCTCACTGCCCTGAGGCCTTGCCACCATTTAACTGGGCTCCCTGCTTCTAGCCTTGTCTCTGGCTGTTCCCCACAAGGCAGCTACAGGGAACAAGCTAAAAGAGCTCAGATCACATTGCTCCTCTGCTCAGGACCTTCTAATGGCTCCCACCTCAGCCAAAGTCAAATTGTTTATAGGGCCTACATGACCTGCCCTACATGACCTGCCCTCCATCTCTTCCAATTCTCAGACATTTTCTTCTATTCCTCTCCCTATTGGGTCCAGTGATGGGTCTCTTGACTATTCTTGCTACACCAGCACCTTCTTCAGGCCTCTGCACACACAAGTGCTCCCATTACCTGAACAGTCTTCCTCAGTTATCAAATGGCTCCTTCACATCATTACTCAAATGTCACCTTCACAGGAGAGCCTTCACTGATCACTCACCTTTTTTTTTTTTTTTTTTTTTTTTTTTTTGAGACAGAGTCTCGCTCTGTCGCCCAGGCTGGAGTGCAGTGGCCGGATCTTGGCTCGCTGCAAGCTCCGCCTCCCGGGTTCACGCCATTCTCCTGCCTCAGCCTCCCGAGTAGCTGGGACTACAGGCGCCCGCCACCTCGCCCGGCTAGTTTTTTGTATTTTTTAGTAGAGATGGGGTTTCACTGTGTTAGCCAGGATGGTCTCGATCTCCTGACCTCGTGATCCGCCCGTCTCGGCCTCCCAAAGTGCTGGAATCACAGGCTTGAGCCACTCACCATTTTTGTTGTTTTTAAGATAGGGTCTTGCTCTGTTCCCCAGGCTAGAGCGCAATGGCACGATCAGCTCCCTGCAGCCTTGAACTCTCGGGCTCCAGTAATCCTCCCACCTCAGCCTTCAGAGTAGCTGGGACCACTGGTGCATTGTACCACCACACCCAGCTCTGATTACTCACTGTAATTTTGTTTATTTATAAGACAGTCCAGCCCTGTCACCCAGGAGTGCAGTGGCACAATCTTGACTCATTGTGACCTCTGCCTCCTGACTTCAAGTTATTCTTGTGCCTCAGCCACTCAAATAGCTGGGATTGCAGGCGTGCACCACCACATCCAGGTAATTTTTTCGTGTTTTTAGTAGAGACGGGGTTTAGCTATATTGCCCAGGCTGGTCTTGAACTCTTGAGCTCAGAGTGATCAACCCACCTTGTCCTCCCAAAGTTCTGGGATTACAGGCGTGAACCACTGTGCCTCGCCTGATTACTCACTTTAAAATTACCTCCCTACACACACACACACACACAAACACCCCTTATCCCCTTTGCCCCATTTACCTCCATAACACTTATATTTTCCTTGTTTATTGCCTGTCTTGCTTCACTGCAAAATGTGCTCCATGAGGGCAGGGATGGTCGGTTTTGTTTGCTGCTGTATCCCCAGTCCCTAGAACAGTATGTAGCACATAGTAGGTACTTGACAATTATTTGTTACTGGGCTGGGTGCAGATTACTCCCCTGTAATCCTAGTACTTTGGGAGATGGAAGCAGGAGGATCACTTGAGGTCAGAAGTTCGAGACCAGCCTGGGCAACATAGCAAGACCCCATCTCTACTAAAAAAAAAAAAAAAATGTTTAAAAATAGCCAGATGATGGGGTCCCACACCTCTAATCCCAGATATTTGGGAGACTGGGGTGGGATAATCACTTGAACCTGGAAGACTGAGGCTGCAGTGAGCCATGATCGTGCCACTGCACTCTAGCCTGGGTGACGGTGTGAGACTCTGTCTCAAAAAAAGTATTTTTTTTAACTAAATTCTACCCACAAGGAAATTGAATAACATAACTGAACTAGTTTACTTAACTACCTGCACAAAGGAAAGAGAGTAAGAACTTGAGTAGGTTGGTGTGACACCACACTTTGGGGGCTGCTGTTTGAAATCAGAGGGGTGCATTTGTCCGCACACACATGTTTAACGAAAACAGGAAGAGAAACTAGACAGAAAAGGTAATATAATCATTTACCTAAGCTGAGAAGAGTTTGTAGGCAGATGTGAGCCAGACAATTGCCACTAAGTGTGAAAAAGGGCTTCCAGGCCTGGCATCGTGGCTCACGCCTATAATCGTCCTGGCGTGGTGGCTCATGCCTATGATCCCAGCACTTTGGGAAGCCAAGGCAGGTGGATCACTTGAGGCCAGGAATTTGTGACCAGCCTGGCCAACATGGTGAAACCCCGTTTCTACTAAAACTACAAAAATTAGTCAGGTGTGGTGGCGCCAGCTACTCAGGAGGCTGAGGCAGGAGAATTGCTCAAACCCGGGAGACAGAGGTTGCAGTGAGCCGAGATCGCGTCATTGCACTCCAGCCTGGGTGACAAAGCAAGACACTGTCTCAAAAAAAAAAAAAAAAGAGGAGGGGCCTTCCAGCTGTCAGGAAAGTTCAGGAGCTAAATCCGTGAATGGAGGAACATTTGTTGATTTCAGTCATCCCGGAATCAATATAGGTATTAGAATAAACACAGATATAGAGGAGGATAAAGAAGGCAAGATTAAATATTTACCTTGTGCTCACAATACATGCATTAGCAGAGCACAGAAGTTGGGGAGACACTAGGGATTTTGCTGTGTACACACAGATTACAGATTACGAGCAATTATTGCCTCTCCTCTGTTAACTCCACTGGACTCTATCCCTGGTGTCAGGGTTGCCTTCAGTTTCACAACTCTGTTTGCCTAGCTCATGGCAGGACACACAGTTGAATCTGCTCTGACCACAAATATAAAGTACCTGAGAAAGTAACAATGGGAGTCCAGTGAAGTCCCTGAGAAGTTCCTGAGAAATGAACAATGGGAGGGCCTATGGCAGTCATTAATGAGTGAGTGTCTTCCTGGAATGGTGTAGTCGGTCACCACTGTGCAGGCCCCCCACCCATGTGCATTATGAGGAAAGGCACATCAGACACTCCTAAACAACCCAATAGGAAGCTACCCTTCCTTCAACACATGCGCACACGGCACCTATGGTCACAGCCAGGTCACTGTGGGAATAGTTTTTGTATTGCTTGGGGTCTGCTTTGGAAAAAGCTGTGTCTGGCCAGGTGTGGTGGCTCACGCCTATAATCCCAACACTTTTGGAGGCCGAGAAGGATGAATCACTTGAGGTCAGGAGTTCAAGACCAGCCTGGCTAACATTGCGAAACCCCGCCTCCACTAAAAATACAAAAATTAGCTGGGTGTGGTGGTGGGTGCCTGTAATCCCAGCTACTCGGGAGGCTGGGAAAGGAGAATCACTTGAACCTGGGAGGTGGAGGTTGCAGTGAGCCAAGATCACGCCATTGCACTCTGCACTCCAGCCTGAGCAACAGAGCAAGACTCCAACTCAAAAAAAAAAAAAAAAAAAGAAAGAAAAATCTGTCATGCATTCCCCCTTTCTCACCATTATGTCCACCCCTTCCTCTTTGGCCTCTTCCATCTCCTCTCCTCCCTCTCAGGTCCAGTCATATTCCTCTCTCACTTCTAATTCTCTCTCCATTTCCAGCGACGATCACAGCATGCGACACATTTGAGTTGGAAACATTAGTTAAAAGAGAGAGAAGAGAAGGAGGGGGAAGGGAGGGAGGGACGTAGGGCAAGAGAGGGAAAGCAGAAGAAGGAAGGAAACTATTTCCTCTGGGCGTCTTCCATTTCTGGAGTCTGAACAAATTAGTATTCATTTAGTTAATTAATTTACTTACATCCAAGCTTATCTAAAAAGAAGATTTAACTAAAATATACATAAAATACACTAAGGCAACAAAACCCAGAGGAAAGATGAAACAAAGGAACAAAAGTGTTAAAGCAAACTAAATATGGCCCAAGGACACCGTACTTCTATATTTGAGTCCTTGTGGATAAACTGTAACCTAGCTTAACAGACAGAATTGAAAACCTAACTTAGGAGTCTGAGCCTGTAACAATAGCTATGTCTTGGCCAATCCAAGTGTGACAAGAAGCGGCCATACTTCAACCATTCATACGCTGCTGAGGGTTCAAAATGTGTTCAAATAAGGCATACGCCGAACTGTAACCAATCCAGCCATTCTGTACCTCACTTCCACTTTCTGTACGCCATTTCTCTTTGTCTATGAATCTTCCACCACGTGGCAGCGCTGGGGTCTCTGTGAATCTGCTGTGATTCCGGGGACTGCTCGATTCACGAAGTGTTCATTGATCAGTTAAACTCCTTTAAATTCAGCTGAAGTTTTTATCAACAGGGACAGAATACAAAACAGAATAAAAAATGTGGCTAATGCAAAAACACATACCAAGAAGTGGTGTTCCCTTAACCCATCTATGCCTGGTGTTCCATTATTGGAACACTAAGCATGTGGGAGTTGTTGATATCCTACTGCTCAAGGTCACCACCAAGCTCTGATTTTTCACATCTGCAATTCAAAAAATCGCAACCTCCAGCATAAATGGGTTAAGAAAGCAGGCCACAAATTGAACTATAAATTTTGTAGCTTAAAACTATGAAAACATACATCTCAGGGTCTGATTAAAAAAACTGAGAAACACATACGTGACCTGATGCCAACCCAAGATAGATTTTTTTTTTAGATAAAATAAACAATATCTCAACAATTAACAATGTCTTTAGAATGGGTAAAGTGACAGGTGTCACAGAACTTCGAAGATTCCTCAAGGAAAACCATAGGCTTACCTCCATAGAGCCTTTTATTTTGAGACAGAGTCTTGCTCTGTTGCCCAGGCAGGAGTACAGTGGCATGATGATCATAACTCACTGCAGCTTCAACTTTCTGGCCTCAAACGATCCTCCTGCCTCAGCCTCTGGAGAGCTGGGTCTTCAGGCACATGCCACCAGGCCTGGCTAATTTTTTATTTTCTATAGAGATAGGGTCTCACTTTATTGCCCAGGCTGGGCTTGAACTCCTCGGCTCAAGTCATCTTCCCACCTCGGCCTCCCAAAGTGCTAGGATTACAGGCATGAGGCACCACATCTTGCCAGAGCCATTTATCATCAGCAATTCTATGGAAGTCCAGGCCCCAGACATCTGCTGCTCTGGCATATCCTATGCAAACTTGTAACTCATAGGCAAGGTTTGTTTAGCTGGGACTGTGTTTGCAATTTTGCCACTGCTGTTATTTTAAAGTCAATACACTTAGGAGGGGTCAGCATGCCTCCATTCCTCCTCCTCTATTGTTTTTAATACTGTGGCTTCCTACATTAATGTTACATAACTGGGTCCTAAAGGCATTGCCCTGGAGACCCGAGACACTCATCTATTTATTCAACGGATATTTTTGAGCACCTTTTATTGCACTCTTCTACATAAACGAACAACACATCCTACTTCAGGAGCTTAAATTCTAGGGGAATGAAACTGGCAATAGATAAGTAAAATTATATGGTATATCAGATCGGTAAGTATTACAGAAAATAAAGCAAGAAAAGGCAAGAGAGTGCTAGATGAAGGAAATTTTTATGGAGCCAGTGAAGTCCTCACTGAGGTCACATTTGAGTAATGACCTGAAAGGTCAGGGAACTGTAGCTATCTGAAGAAAGAGCAAGAGCAGAGGCGCTGGCGTAAGGAGTGGTTTGCCTTGCTGGAAGAACAGCACAGGAGTTAACTTGCCCGGAGCAAAACAGCAAGGAGGAGTGAAGTGCTAAGAGAAAGAGGAAATGGTAGACGGGCAAGACAAATCACATGGACCCTATAGGGTCACTGTAGGTACTTCAGAGTGTGACCAAGCACCCCCACTTTGTTTGTTTTTTTTTTTTTTTGAGACAGAGTTTTCCTCCTGTTGCCCAGGCTACAGTGCAATGGCACGATCTTGGCTCACTGCAACCTCCGCCTCCTGGGTTCAAGCGATTCTCCTGCCTCAGCCTCCCAAGTCATTGGGATTACAGGCGCACGCCACCATGCCCGGCTAATTTTTGTATTGTTAGTAGAGACAGGGTTTTACCATGTTGGCCAGGCTGGTTTTCAACTCCTGACCTCAGGTGATCCTCCCAGAGTGCTGGGATTATAGGCATTAGTCACTGTGCCCTGTCTCCAAGTACCCCCATTTTTCTAGAGTATAAACCAAAAACAAATTCTAAGGCTGCCCCCCTCCAAACATTTGAATGGACCCTTCCTCTCAGCCAAAGGCATTCTAGAGTTAACCTGGAAATCTAGTTCAGGCCATGATGGAAGAGGGGGCAGGATATGCCTCATTATATCCCTCCAGCATTAACACCAACACGGACCTTAAGTCTGACAAGAAACATTTACAGTCTATTCTCACTAAGCCTGATACTCAGAGGCTCATCTGCATAAAACCTAGGTCTTCACAATCCCTCATAGGAACCCAGACATTCCTTTCTACTGGTAACTCTTTCAACCAACTACCAATCTACCTATGACCCTTTCGGATCCAGCCAGCGTAGATCTTACACATATTGACTGATGTATTATGTCTCCCTAAAATGTGTAAAAGCAAACTGTACTCTGACCACCTTGGGCACCTGTCATCAGAATCTCCTGAGGCTGTCACAGTACATCTTTAACCTTGACAAAGTAAACTTGCTAAATTGAGATCTGTCTCATTGACTTCACAATGGTTCACAAAGCTTTCATTACTTCCCCTCCCCCACCCTTTCTCTGGCTCCCTGTTTCCTAATTAGTACTTCAGAAGTACAAATATAACCTTTCACCTCCTGTCCCACCAGACATTCCCTACAGGGCAAGTTCTTCCAACTTTATGTTCCAAGACAGATCTCTCCTGGAGAGCTGACAGATTTGCAAACCAAAGCATGCTCACCAGGGAACTTCCACCCTCCAAGCAGGCATTTGAAAGCGTATCTGCTGTGGCCACTTTTACAACTTACTTCTGCCTAGGAAAGCGCCAACTCAACTGCCCCATGGCTAAAACACCAAGCTAGCAGGGAAACCCCACCCTTGCCCATTTCTTTCCTTACCTTTTAAAAATGCCTGCTTTCTGCTCCACAAGTGAAGCCACAGAGCAGGACATCTGTACGTTTCCCCCAAGCTATAGTAGCTTCAGAATAAATTCATTTGTTTTGTATCAGGCCTCGTTCTTGTTAACTGGACTCTGCATGTCTACAACTAACCCACCTTTCAGTTATGATGTTGGTAGCCTGTACAGGGAAGCACTGTGCACTACAGGTCGGCCTGTTCCTGAGCTACTGGGCAAGGTATGAGGTTACCTGGGAGTACCAGCTGCTGGTGGCTAGTGAACCCCAAGATGGGAACATTAGGGAATTTCCCAGCACCTACCAAAAATGCTTTTGTTTTGGGGGCACCTCCTTATTGCCTCCCTGCATGATATTTGCTGCCTTCAACACTTTGCTGATACAAAGCAAGTGAACTCCAAAAAAGAAAAACAAAAAGCTGGTAAACTTCAGAACTAAGTCGGTCAGGAGTGCCCCCGACCACCCTCTGCCTCTTTTTCGGTCAGGAGTGCCCCCGACCACCCTCTGCCTCTTTTGGGATGTCACTGAAACCCTGACATGCTTAGGACCTGGCTGCTAGTGATACCATTTGAACATTTTTGTTTGTATATACAGAGTAAGGGTTAAAGAAAGGAGACAAACAAAAAGTGGCTCAACAGTCAAAGACAGGTTTATCATGGAGAATAAACCTGAGAGGGGCTTCTGGCCAATGTAGGTCAGGGCGTTCTCTTACAGACTAAGGGTATTTAAGGGTTTAGTGAGGGAGAGCTTGTCACAGGTTCAGAATGTTTCTGGGTGGAAGAAAGTTTTATTGCAGGGTTGGCATATTTCCAGTTTTAGGGGGGTTTATTTCGGGTTTAGAATGTTTCTGGTCAGAGGTATCATCTGTGGTTTATGATCTTGCCGGCATGAGCCATTAGGTTGATTTTTGGGGTCTCGATTTAGGTGGTTTTTAATCAAGGGGAACTTAAAATGGCAGTGTTTGTCCAAGATGGTGATGCTCCTGCTCTATCATGTAGCACCATAGAAGCTCTGCTCAGATGGGACTCAGATGTCCATGGAGCCATTTTGGAAATGGACTGGAGGATTCAGGCTCTCACCCAGCCAGGGATTTTGTTTTGAAGTGCACCATTTGTTTGTGTGAATGTATGGCTTTGTGTATGGGCCCCGATTTCTTTTCTATCTTCAACTTCACCCTTCTAATTACTGCCATTCAAGAAAAATGAGACAAGTCTCAATCATTTTAGGAGATTTATTTGCCAAAGATTAGGACACAGGCCCATGACACAGCCTCAGGAAGTCCTGACAACATGTCCCCAGGATGGTCGGGGCACAGCTTGGTTTTATACATTTTAGGGAGACGTGAGGCATCAATCAATATATGTAAGAAGTACATTGGTTCCATCCAGAAAGGCAGGGAGGGGGCTTCCAGGTCTCGGGTCCCTGTGACAAATGGCTGCATTTTTTGAGTTTCTGATAAGCCTTTCCAAAGAAGGCAATCAGAATATGCATCTACCTCAGCGAGCAGAGGGATGACTTCGAATAGAATGGAGGACAGATTTGCCTGGAGCAGTTCCCAGCTTGAAGGGGCCCAAGATACTTTCCTTTCACATTATCAGCTTTACTTACACTATCAGTCACTTACAGTGTTACTCTTCTGGGCAGCAGGCACCCCTTGCTCCCTCTGGCTGGAAACAATTCAGTTTGACTGGCAACTTGCAGAGGTGAGAGGAACCCATCCCACTAGACCTGGGGTGCTGAGGCTTATCACAGGCAAAAGTCTAGCCCATCTGCAATGCCACCTCCTGAATGAGACACAGCTATTACTGTTTAAGCTGATCCATTCTCAAAAACTGGACAGGGCTATGACCACCTTCATGAGTACTCATAGCTCCTTCTGTAGCCTGTTAAACATATATACTTAGCCAGCCTGTCGTATCTGGTTATGATTGGCAGTGGGGAACATACCTGACAACTAGGAATTTGGGAAATGCCTCCGACAGCCCTGAAAGACATGTACAAACAAATTAAAGTTATGTCTGACCCCACATTGGCGCTAGACCAAGGATTAGCATCCTGACTCAGGACAGGACCATTCTGGTGGTAAAGCTACTTGTAACAGTGGCCCCAATTGCAAGGATCGGCATATCCCTCCATTGTGGAGCTTACTGCTGTTGCATCCTCTATATGGGAAAACAAGGCAAGCTCTTTCAGAGACCTTCTAGACCAGCAGTCCCCAACCTTTTTGGAACCAGGGACCGGTTTCATGAAAGACAATTTTTCCATAGGATGGGGTGAAGGGGAGGGGAGGATGGTTTTGAGTTGAAAATGTTCCACCTCAGATCAGGCATTAGATTATCACAAGGAACAGACAGCCTAGATCCCTCGGATGCGCAGTTCACAGTAGGTTTTGTGCTCCTGCGAGAATCTAATGTTGCAGCTGATCTGACAGAAGGCAGAGCTCAGACGGTGATGCTCGCTAGCCCACCACTCACCTCCTGCCGTGCAGCCTGGTTTCTAACAGCCCACAGACTGGTACTGGTCTGTGACCCAAGGGCTGAGGACCGCTGTTCTAGACCTCACACCATAATGCTCCTAACAGTATCATCTGTAAGTTCATGTACTTGTGAATATTCCCAACTCCAAGTAGATCAGTTCCATTCTGATGTCCAATGGCTACACCCTCCTTTCAGCAGAAAGCAGCCAGAATGAATATGGCATCCAGATCCCATAGAAATGGGAGGGAACTTGGGGTTGGGGAACTGTAACCGAGTACCCCCATTTATCTAAGAGGTGGTTTATTCTTCTCTCTCTTCTTTTGCTTCCCTGGCTCCCTGTCTCCCACCTAAGCCCTTCAGAAATGCAAATATAAACTTTCACCTCTAGCCTCACCAAAGATTCCCTATGCAGCAAGTTATTCTAACCTTGTGCTCCAAGACAGATCTCTCCTTGAGAGCTGATAGTCCATGGGCAGACCACCAAGGCAGACCTGCCACGGAACTTTCGACTCCAGGACCAGGCCTCAGAACTTTCACCTTGTGGGGATGGCCTCCGAACTTCCACCCTCTAGGAGTTGCCCTGGAACTTTCATCCACCAGGAGGGCATGTCGAAAGCATGCCTGTTTGGAATCTTTTACAACTTACTTCTGCTCAGGAAGGCGCCACGACCGGTGCCTGAGGACACAGTCACCCCTCCCCTAGCCCTCTCTAAAACATAAACAAAGGCATGAAGAGTGTTGCAATGAACATAAGAAAAATACATAAAACCTGAACAGGGCATTCCCTGAGCAGGGCTACAGCAACTGTTGGCCGGAAGACATGCAAGCAGCAGGTATAGAACTGTCATCCCATTCCTTTTTAGCTGCGCACCGAACACACAGCTCTGAGCGCAACCACTTCCTCGTAAGCCCTCCAAGATAAATTAGCTGCAAGGCTATTTCCAGAAGTCACCGGAAAGTAACTAAACCAATTCCTGTGATTATCATAATCCACTGAAAAAATGGTTAAGAGCCAGGGGACCCTGGAGAACAATAGCCCTTTTTTACTGGCCCGAAAGTGTTTCCACTCGTCCCAGCAATTAGGGCACCTGTACAGGCAGTGCCCTCAACAGGTGGCCCAAGTCTCTAAGAAGGACTGGTATAGAATGGAAGAGGGCCCCAGGCACCCCAGCGCTGCTACCCACTGGGCGGGTAACCCAGGGCAAGTCATTCCTCTAGGAGTCACAGTTACTCATCTCTCAATTGAGGGTTTTACTTTGCTTTGGAGATAGAGTCTCGCTTTGTTGCCCAGGCTGGAGCGCAATGGCACGAGACACCACCTCACTGCAACCTCCACCTCCCAGGTTCAAGCAATTCTCTTGCTTCAGCCTCCCAAATAGCTGGGATTACAGGTGCGTGCCACCACACCCAGCTAATTTTTTGTATTTTTAGTAGAGACGGGGTTTCACCATGTTGGCCAGCGTGGTCTCGACCTCCTGACCTCAGGTGATCCACCCACCTTGGCCACCCAAAGGCTGGGATTACAGGCGTGAGCCACCGTGCCTGGCCTTCAGTTGAGGATTTTATGAGGAGTCAATGAAATTATGAAGTGAGGAACACAGCCCAGTTTATAATGGGGACTCAATTCATGTTGTCCTTTGCCCTGCTCCATACGAGTTGACCAAGGGCAGCCTGCCATCTCTCCAGCACACTTGACTGCTGTGCTTTCTGACTTGCCTGTCAGTCCAAAGGTACTGCCTGAGGAAGTCCAAAATGTCTCTGTCCATGAACAAGGCCAGTGAAACCTACTCCACGGCTCCATTCACTTGTTTCTAAGGAAAGTCAGCTGCATCCGTGCCCCCGACGCCCCTCAGTGCCCGGCCCTTGCCCAAATACACCCCCGACCAAGGAGAAAGCCCGGAGAAGCCTCCATGGCAGGAGGGCAGAGAAAGCTCCAGAAAGAGGCCCAGGCCTGGCTGAGCTCTCATGAGGACACAGGTGCCTGGAAACTTAGTAAAAGTTCTCTCAATTTCTCTCTCCACCAAATAAAGTGCGTGGTTTCCCAAGAGTGCTTCATGTTTCAAGAAAAATAAAGAGGAAATTCCTCTGTGGAAGAGAACAATTGTCCTGGGTGTTTAACATGCAGGCAATTCCTCTGGGTTTAAAGAATGTGACTTGCCCGGGGTCTCCATCTAGTTTGGGAGAGCTGGGAATAGGTCACTTTCCCCGTACGAAGAGGATTTTGACACACTGCTGTGGGGGTCCTTTGCTGATTCCCCCACTCTCTCCCAGCCACCTCCCAGGGCTGTGGAAGTTGGAAAGAGGCTGGGGAACCAACTGACAGAGATCAGAGAGCCACAAAGAAAAACTGAGTCACACGAAAGACAAAGCCAAGAAGGATCTAGAAAGTCAGGCTGTTGTCCAGGCACAGTGGCTCATGCCTATTATCCCAGCACTTTGGGAGACCGAGGAGGGAGGATACTTGAGGCCAGGAATTTGAGATCAGCCTGGGCAACAGAGCAAGACTTTGTCTGTATTTAAAAGAAAAGAAAAGAAAAGAAAAGAAAAGATGTTTAAGTCAGGCCGCTGACATCAGTAGAGGCACCTGGGGCCCAGACCTCTCCTCAAGGTTCCCTCATAATGATCCTGCATTGCTTGAAATAACTTGACTCTAGTCCTTCCACCCAAGAAAGCCCTGGGTGAGTTCACCCTCTCGTTTCCAGTTTCCGTCTGAAGGACCAACACCAGGCCACCTGACCTCCTCTGCCTGTGCAGGATGAATACCCCACCCCGTTCTTGGCCTCCTGGCTTCTCTTTTCACACTCATTATGCCCCAAAGGTGTTCTGCTCAGTCATTACCGTAGATATCAGATAACAGCACAATGGCTGAGGGGTCTTTTGGGTCACATATGCCGAACTTCAGCGTGTCCAGAGTCTCCTCCCATGCACGTTTGTGAAAGGTACTTGACTCTCCTCTATGGGCGTCTCCTCGACATTCAGTTTTTATCAGTTTCAACTCTAGACACTGCACTTTTCCTGACCTCAAACCCAAGTTCAGCTGCATTTCATCTTACTCAGCTCCATAGCCGTTGACGGTGTCCCCAGTGGCCCCATCATCCTCCCCCTGCAGCCTTATACCCTCAGAATTTCAGAGTCATCAGGGAGCATACCTGTCATTGAATCCTCACAATGCTTGAATCCCCTTTGCCGCCGTTAGTGGAGTCTGTCCTTTCTGACTAGAAAGGAGGTGAAGCTCTTGCAGCCCAGGGAGACCCCACCACAGCTCCTGGGCACGGAAATGAGTCCTCCTTACCTTCCTGTCCTGCCCTTGGAACCGCAGTCAGTCCCCTGCCTCTTCCTCGGCACAGCCCTTCCAGGGTTAAGGCACTTGGGCATAGCTACTGTGTTGTTTCCTGTCTCCTCCAGACTAACCATGTCCAGTTCCTCTCACCTCTGCTCAGACACATCCGCATTCAATCCCCTCACTATCTTACTCACTCCTCTCTAATCATGTGCTGGGCTCACACTGCTTCTCGGGCTTTAACATGCCTTCAAATCACCTGGGCTCTCATCAGTACTCACTTTTGGATTCCTCAGGTCTGGGGTGGGGCCTGGCAGTCTGAGTTTCTGACAGCTCCCAGGTGAGGCCGATGCTGCAGGTCTGCTGCCACTGAGTAGCAAAGCTTCCGCTTCGGATCGCCCTTTTACTTGGAATCTCCTGGAGCTTGTTAGAAGCCCTAGCCCAGACCACCTGCATGAGATTCTGCAGTTCAACAAGATCCACAGATGCACCGTATACTCTTTAATGTTTGAAAAATTAGAGCAGAGGTTGGCAACCACGGCCGCACATTAGAATCACCTGGAAAACTGGAAACCATCCCAAGGCCCACCAGCACCCCAGGCCAATTACATCAGCAAGTGTGGTCTAGGCGTCGGCAGCCTTGTAAAGCTCTCCAGGTGACTCCAGTGTGCAACCAGGGCTGAGAGCGCTGCGGCAGAGCCTTCACATGCAGGCTCTACCTTTGAAACCATGGTCTTAGAAAGACAGGACATGGTCTATTCCTTCAAGCTTCTCTAGTCATAGGCTTAAGTCCTAACCACTCTGGGCAGCCATCCACATTATCAGCTTGAGGCATTACAGAATAGCAGTTAGGAGTTCTATTCTGGAGTCAGACCTCGATCTGAATCTTAATTCTAGCATTTATTAACCGTGTCACCTCAGAAAATTTACCGCATTTCTCTGTGCCTCAGTTCCGTCATGTGGAAAATGGAGGAAGGATGCAGTAGTATCTCTTAAAGTTACTGAAAGGGTTGAATTAAATTAGGAAAAGCATATACAGTGTGTAGAACAGTGCTGCAGCCCTGTCTGCACAGTGCTTAGTGATGGTTAGTGGCTGTTGTTTTTTTTAACTGTCATTACTTTGAGATAGAATCTGTCCCCCAGGCCAGAGTGTAGTGACACAATCTTGGCTCACTAAAACCTCCGCCACCTGGGTTCAAATGATTCTGAGGCTTCAGCCTTCCGAGTAACTGGGACTACAGGCATGCACCACCACGCCTGGCTAATTTTTGTATTTTTAATAGAGACGGGGTTTGCCATGCTAGCCAGGCTGGTCTCGAACCCCTGACATCAGGTGATCCAGGTATTTATGTGCCACATTTTATTTATCCATTCATCAGTTGATGAATATTTGTGTTGTTTCTACCTTTTATCTACTATGAAAATGTTACTGTGAAAACTGTGAATATTCTTTTTTTTTTTTTAGATTTCCTCAAATTCCTTTTTGCCATGTTATGAATATTCTTGTCTTTATGTGGACCTAGGTTTTCAATTCTTTGGTGTATAAACTTAGCGGTAAAACTACTGGGTCATATGGTAACTCTATACGTAACATTTTCAGGAACTACCTGTTTACCACACTCTTTTTCAGGGTGTGGCACAGTGGCTCATGTCTATAATCCCATCACCTTGGGAGACCAAGGCAGGAGGATCACTTGAGGTCAGGAGTTCAAGATCAGCGTGAGCAACATAGTAAGACTCTGCCTCTACTAAGAAAAAAAAAAAAAATATATATATATATATATATATATACACACACACACACACACACATATAGCTGGGTGTGGTGGCATGCACTTGTACTCCTAGCTACTTGGGAGTCCGAGTGGGTAGGACCACTTGAGCCCGGGAGGTTGAGGCTACAGTGAGCTATATCATTGCACTCTAACCTGAGCAACAAAGTGAGACCTTATCTCAAAAATAAGTAAATGAAACTGAAGGGGCTGCACCAGTTTGCATTTTCACTGGCAATATATGAGGTTTCCAAATTTCTTCACATCTTCATCAAAACTTGTTATCGGCCAGACACAGTGGCTCATGTCTGTAATTCCAGCATTTTGGGAGGCAGAGGTGGAAGGATTGCTGAAGGCCAAGAGTTTGAGGCCAGCCTGGGCAACACAGTGAGACCCTGTCTCTACAAAAAAAAATTTTTTTAATTAACTGGGTGCGGTGCCATGCACCTGTGGTCCCAGCTGGGGAGGCTGAGGCAGGAGGATCTCCTGAGCCCAGAAGTTAGAGACCAGCCTGGGCAACATAGAGAGACGCTGTGTCTACAAAAAAATTAAAAATTAGTTGGGCGAGGTGGCACACGCTTGTGAGTCCAGCTACTTGGGAGGCTGAGGTTGGAGGATCTCTTGAGCCCAGGAGGTCAAGGCAGCAGTGAGCCATGTTCGTGCCACTACACTCCTGCCTCAGTGACAGAGTGAGATTCTGTCTTAAACCCCCCTCCCACACACACACACACAGAATGGAGTCTTCTCTTCATAGCTCTAACCTAATCCCTCTTTCTTTTCTTTTTCTTTTTTTTTTTTTTGAGACAGAATCTTGCTCTGTCACCCAGGCTGGAGTACAGTGGCGTGATCTCAGTTCACTGCAACCTCCGCCTCCCGGATTCAAGCGATTTTCCTGCCTCAGTCTCCTGAATAGCTGGGATTATAGGCATGTACCACCACGCCAGGTCTAATTTTTGTATTTTCAGTAGGGATACAGTTTCAGCATCTTGGGCCAGGCTGGTCTTGAACTCCTGACTTTGTGACCCACCCGTCTCAGCCTCCCAAAGTGCTGAGATTACAGGCGTGAGTCACCCCGCCCAGCCCCAATCCCACTTTCATTACAGGGCTTTCTCTAATCAGCATCTGCCCAGGGACTGGTTCAACAGCCACTTTGCACTTTAAGCAGCTGCTCTTTCAGCCACCTGAATCTCTTTCTCACATTTGCCAGCTTAGTCCCCAAACTAGCCTCCAGAACACATCCATGTAGAAGAAACCATGTCTGCTTTCTCAAGAAATACCCAACACCGCTCCTGCTTGATTGACTTCCTCCTTCCTAGGTTCATGCTCTCACACCTAAGAACGAGCAGGTGAGAAGATACTGCCCAGTTCTTGCCTTAAAGGAGGATGATCCTGCCATCTTGGAGAAGACCCACTCTGGCATTTGCTTCTTTAAGCGACTAGGGCTCCCAAATCTGCAGACCTTCTAGCATCCCGCAGCGTGGCCATGGTCCAGTTGAGCAGCCAGAAAGCAGCTCATTCATTGGGATGGAGTTTGTCTCCTGTTTCTAGTTTCTTCATCCAGAGCAGAATTTTTCAAGATGTGGTCCAAGGACCACCTGAGTCAGGCTCACCCCAGGACTAGCTGAATGTCCAGAACCACTGAAGCAGAATCTTCATGCGGTAGATTCTAAACAAAACCTACATTTGGAACAAGCTCCTTAAGAATTATTCTGTACAATAAAACATAAAAAACAGACACCTAGAGGTATTATTAGGTTGGTACAAAGTAGTTGCAGTTTTTGCCATTACTTTTGTGCCAACCTAGTATTATCAATTTATTGCTAATTGACAAAGATATTTAGACAGCTCTTTGAAAACTTTTATTTTTGGCCAGGTGCAGTGGCTTACACCTGTAATACCCATGCTTTGGGAGGCTGGAGCAGGAAGATCACTTGACTGAGGCCAGGAGTTTGAGACCAGCCTAGCCAACACAGTGAGACCCCATCTCCACAAATTAAAACACACACACACACACACACACACACACACACACACATTTTTGTCCAATGGCAGACATCTCTTAATCGGCAGAGTGAAGACTCAAACTCTTTGCCTTGTGTTCCTTCCCCTTTGCGACAGCTGCCTTGCTTTTGTCTGTCGAACCCTCAGGGGCAAAGCCATGCAGAGCCTGTCACCTGCTTGACACCAGAAAGCCCCGTCACTTTTTCTGGAAGGTGAAGGGTCCTTGGATTTCTCTCCACCTCTTAAATTTCCTCTCCCTGTCCTTTCCAAAACGCATGCTTCACACTAAAGAATCCTGAAATGTATTTTAAGCAACTGTAGGATAAATATCCAGCTAAACCAGACATGAGGTAATTTATGTCAATCTTCCTCCACCAGTCCATCCCCCAGCAAATGGAAGTGACTGCACACGAATTTAAGTAACTGTTGACTCAGCTCAGCTTTTTGCACCAAACCAAAGCATATTGGAGATTACTGCTCACTTGTGATTGGCTGTCCTTGATAGCACATCTGCCTTGGTCCATTCGGTTGTGACCAGGGACATAGGCCACCTGAGCAACAGAGACTGTGGGGGGAACAGTTTCATTGAGAGTGGCGGGCAGAGCAGTCACCATCCCTAACTTTTATAGTACACTCCCCAAGGTGGTCAAGTCCCAGAAGACTGCTGAAAGTACATTTTATTATAATAACTAGCGTTCCATATAGTTTCATATCATTTGCAGACTCACTGATGCTTCAAGTTGAAACAACACCCTCAGCCGGGCACCATAGCTTACGCCTGTAATCCCAGCCTTTTGGGAAGCCCAGGCAGGCAGATCACCTGAGGTCAGGAGTTCAAGACCAGCCTGACCAACATGATGAAACCCCTGTCTCTACTAAAAATACAAAATTAGCTGGGCATGGTGGCACACGCCTGTAATCCAGCTACTCGGGAGGCTGAGGCAGAAGAATCACATGACCCCAGGAGGCGGAGGTTGCAGTGACCCAAGATCGCGCCATTCACTTCAGCCTGGGCAACAAGAGCAAAACTCTGTCTCAAAAAAAAAGAAAGAAAGACAGAGAAACAATAGAAACAATACCTCAAATAGAAACAATATCACCTACTCCTGTGTTTCAATACATTTTCAGTAATAATATTTTTTCAACAATATTTATTAATTTCCTATTAACTATTGGTTTCTTTCTAGATATTAGAATACAGTTTATATTCCAAGAAGGATTAAGGACCCAGAGTGGGGGAAATCACGTTGTAAAGAGGGAACTTCTTACCACCACCAAGCATTTTCAATGAGGAAAATCTGAAAATAATGAGGAGTCTTGATCCAAAGGGCCAAGGTACCTCCAACTAAAATGGGCAGTGGGCAGAGGGGATTTACTAGAAAAAAGCGTCACAAAGACACCTTAGAAACAAGGCGGGAGGGGTGATAAAAGAGAGGAGGGATTTTCAGGCTGAAATGAAAGACTTTTTTTGTTGTTTTTTTATTTTGTTGTTTTGAGACAGAGTCTTGCTCTGTTGTGCAGGTTGGAGTGCAGTAGCCCGATCTCAGCTCCCTGCAACCTCTGCCTCCTGGGTTCAAGTGATTCTCCTGCCTCAGCCTACTGAGTAGCTGGGATTACAGGTGCACACCACCATGTCCAGTTAATTTTTGTATTTTTAGTAGAGATGGGGCTTCACCATGTTGGCCAGGCCTATCTTGAATTTCTGACCTCAAGTGATCCACCTGCATCAGCCTCCTAAAGTGCTGGGATTACAGGTGTGAGCCACTGGGCCCGATCTGAAATGAATGACTTTACACACAAATGCAATAATATTAACTCCCATTCTCTTCTTACTGTCTTTCTTCTTTGCAGCTCTAAAGGTCTATGAAATGCAGACCTAAGAGAATTATGCAAAGAAAGCAAAGGTTTGACACAGGACTTCCTTCCCAGAAATGTTAGCACTAGAGTGAGGCTGTGCTAGGAAACTCACTAGACCCGGAGCCAAAGGAGCTGGGTGCTTAGCCTTGTTTCACTGGCTATGTGACCTTGACCAAACTTTCTTGATATTTCATTTTCCTATTTGTAAAATGGAAACCATAATTTCTCTTTTCTTCTTTAATTTATTTTTGTTTCCCTAAGGTCTAAGATGGCTGCTAAGAAACAGTAATTTCTTACTCAGTGGGTAGGAAAGTGTCTGACACATAAAAGATATTCAATTAAAATTCATAACTTCAGTTTCTTCATCTGAGAATGAGAATAATAATGATAACACAGGGTTAGTATAAGGGAGGTAAAGTGGTCTATCAATTACAAAGTCCTGTATATGTATCAAGTCATCATTATTTAAGACATGGGAGGTTGGCAGAGAGGGTGCTGGGGAGTAGGTTCTCAAAAATTTAGCTTAGTGCGCCATCTAGTGATAGACTATAGTTTTGGATTAGTTTTAGAAAAAGCTGAAATGAAGTGAAACAGAAATGATGTCTGCTTCCTGAGTTTTATGAAGTCAGGCATATCTAGACCTTCTAGCTTTTGAAACACCTGTTTAAAAAGAGGTCTGCAACAAAATTTATCTTTCACATTGCCCAGAAACGATATGTGGAAGAAAAATGTGCATGGAGACATTCTCAATAAATGATTAATTCAGTGGTCCCCATATTTTTACCTTTCTTTTGTTTCTTTGTTTTCCTTTTTCAGAGATTTTTTTCTTTCTTTCTTTTTTTAGAGACAGGGTCTCACTTTGCTGCCTAGCCTGGTCTCCTACCTCAAGCAATCCTCCCACCTCAGCCTCCCAAAGTGCTGGGATTACCGGCATGAGCCACTACACCCTGCCCCCGCTTCCCCCTTTTTTTTTTTTTTTTTGGTGTTTTACCCCCAAACGTAGACGTTTTACAAAGATTAGTTAATAACAATGCATTAATCGATTAATCAATTTATTCTATTTCTTTCTTTTTTCTTTTTTTTTTTTTTTGAAACAGTCTCTCTCTCTGTCACGCAGGCTAGAGTGCAGTGGCACGATCCCTGATCACTGCACCCTCTACCTCTCAGGTTCAAACAATTTTCCTGCCTCAGCCTGCCAAGTAGCTAGGATTACCAGCGCCCTCCGCCACACCCAGCTAATTTTTGTATTTTTAGTAGAGATGGGGTTTCACCCTGTTGGCCAGGTTGGTTGTGAACTCCTGACCTCAAGTGATCCGCCCTCCCAAAGTGCTGGGATTACAGGCATAAGCCACCACACCCAGCCTCTATTTCTCATTAATCAAAGACTTTAGCCCATCTGGAACTATTGTTAAGTGCTCTGATGGGTGTGGATGCACTATCAAGAGCTGTCATAATGTGAGACAACGTAAGGACACCTGAGACCTTAGTCAACCTGCAAGTCCTTTCACAATTAGCACCTGACTTCTCATAGACATTTTTTAAATATTAGGGAAAATGTGCTCCTGCCTTCAAGTAGGTCACAGTTTAGGGAGAAGACACCCGTGTGTAGTTAATGGAAACAATAGTTTTGAAATTTACTAATTTACTGGTGTCCCTTGCATTTCCTTGTCCTCCCCCCAACTCGCCCCGTTTTCTGCAGAGGCATCCACTTGCCCAAGAGGGAGCTAGGACTGTTACAACAGGAATTCAAAGAGGATGCAGTCCACATTCAGTTTTGAAACTCAGAATAGATACCTGGACAGCACAGAGAGATGATAGTCTTAAAAGCCAGGCTTTGTCATGAAAAAAAGAATTGTCTAAGTTCCTTTGGCTCCTAGTACTGTGTCAGGAGCACTAACTCTAAGCCTAAGTCAGATCACAAACTCACTTCCATCGTGCAGAAGGAATACTCCTGCTACCATTAAGGGGCTTAAGTCTCCCTCATCCCCCTAGAAAGGAGGAAATGACAGTGTGGAAGGCCACCCTAGAGAGGAAGCAAAAATAGAAAACCTGGTTCTCTTTTTTACACAAGTGGAGTGTGGGGAGGAGAAAGGAACGTTGACAAACATGTTCTCCCTTTTCTTCCTCTTAGGGTGAAACTCTGCTGGGGACATACTGGTAAAAATGCCCAGGTAGGCTGGAGGTAGCTGAGAACCTTGTAGGAGGAATAGGGAAGGTGAAGACTTACTAAAGACACTTGGCATTTGGTCCTGCCCAACATGGTTTGGGCAGCAGAGCAGCAGTTGC
Organism: Macaca nemestrina; assembly: GCF_043159975.1. Taxonomy (NCBI): domain Eukaryota; kingdom Metazoa; phylum Chordata; class Mammalia; order Primates; family Cercopithecidae; genus Macaca; species Macaca nemestrina. Next base: position 142,596,838 of record NC_092131.1, read on the forward strand.
TAGACAGGTAAACTCTAGGCCAGAGGGTTCCTGGGTGAGGCCAGAGGAAGTGAGGGACCAGCAGGTGCCTGCATCAAGGACAAGGGTCTGCTCTGGCCAGGCCTTGTTCACGGACACAGGAATGAGCACCTAGCACAATGTCGGGTACTCAAAAAGCCTTAGCTAGCCCTAGAGGGTATTAGTTTATTAGAACACAAGAGCCACACAGCGCCAAAGGAAAAGCAGATACATGGTATGCAGAAACAGTATGATAGCTACAGATGCAAATTACTCCCCTTAAGCATTGCATCAGTTAGGGTCCATTCAAGAAAGCAGAATCCTCCCTAGGTATTCCAAACACAGAGAATTTAAGAAAGGGAATTAGTCACCCACATTACAGACACTGAGAAGCCAACCAGGAGATAATGAGTCATCCAGAGATTATAAGAGCAGGAAGCCCCTATTAGCCATGTGGTTGGAAGGACAACACATCGGCAACTAGATGGACATTGAATGCCTGAATCGTAAATAGGTTTATTTTTATAAAAATATTTAATAAGATGGCCAGGCGCGGCGGCTCATGCCTATAATCCCAGCACTTTGGGAGGCCGAGGCAGGGGCATCACGAGGTCAGGAGTTTGAGACCAGCCTGACCAACATGGTGAAACCCTGTCTCTCCTAAAAATACAAAAATTAGCCAGGTGTGGTGACAGGCGCCCGTAGTCCCAGCTACTCAGGAGGCTGAGGCAGGAGAATCGCTTGAACCCAGGAGGCGGAGGTTGCAGTGAGCTGAGATCACACCACTGCACTCCAGCCTGGGCGACAGAGAGAGACTCGGTCTCGAAATAATAATAATAAGATGGCCAGGCATGGTGGCTTATGCCTGTAATCCCAGCACTTTGAGAGGCCAAGGCGGGCGGATCACAAGGTCAGGAGATTAAGATCATCCTAGCCAACATGGTGAAACCCTGTCTCTACTAAAAATACAAAAATTAGCTGGGCATGGTAGCATGTGCCTGTAATCCCAGCTACTCAGGAGACTGAGACAGGAGAATCGCTTGAACCAGGGAGTCGGAGGTTGCAGTGAGCCAAGATCACACCACTGCACTCCAGCCTGGCAACAGAGCGAGACTCCGTCTCAAAAAAAAAAAAAAAAAACATTTAATAAGATGTAGGTAAACTTTTATTTTTATTTATTTATTTTTTGAAACTGGGTCTCACTTTGCCACCCAGACTGGAGTGCATTGGGGTAATCTCGGCTCACTGCAGCCTCGACCTCCTGAGCTCAGGGACCCTCCCACCTCAGCCCCCAAAGTAGCTAGTACTAAATTTCACCTTGTTGCCCAGGCTGGTCTTGAACTCCTGAGTTCAAGTGATCTGCCTGCCTCAGCCTCCCAAAGTGCTGGGATTACAGGTGTGAGCCACAGCACCAGGCCAAGATGTAGGTACATTTTAAAAATTAAAATCAGCTTTAAATAATTTTTGCTTAAAAATGTATCTTTGGCCAGGCACAATGGCTTACACCTGCAATCCCAGCACTTTGAGAGGCTAAAGTAGGCAGATCACTTGAGGTCAGGAGTTCCAGACCAGCCTGGCCAACACGGCAAAATCCCCTCTCTGCTAAAAATACAAAAATTAGCCAGGCGTGGTGGCTCACACCTGTAGTCCCAGCATTGGGGAGGCTGAGATAGGAGAATAACTTGAACCTGAGAGGTGGAGGCTACAGTGAGCTCGGATTGTACTACTACACTCCAGCCTGGGTGACAGAGTGAGACTCTGTCTCAAAAAAAAAAAAAAAAAAATTCTTGTATTTTATCATTAAATACAGGCAAGAAGGGGGTTTGTTTTTAATGTATTTAATGTATTTTTATCATTAAATACAGGCAAGAAGGGGAAAGGGCTGTTAATCACCTTCATTTTTACAAAGTAAGTTTCTCCCAAACTTAGTTCAGCCTATGCCCAGGAAAGAATAAAAACAGCTTGGAGCTTAGAAGCAAGATGGAGTTGGCTAGGTCAGATCTCTTTTGCTGTCTCAGCTACAATTTTGCATTAGCGGTTTCATGATCTCAAGGGGCTCTTTTCCTGAGGCATTTCTTGGTTCTGGGTTCTCCCTATTGAAACAGATTCCCTAGGAGTTTTCATTCTCTCCAGGTGGGGGCAACAAAGGACAGTGAATCCCATGGGCGGGCCTTGTAGTGCTGTGGAGAGCTCCTCGCACTTCTCTGGTGGCTGGCAGCAAGTGCTGGAAATCTGCAAACATCTTCGCTCCCCTCCCTCTCTTCCCCCATGTCTCAGAGGAATCACACCTGCTCAGAGTCAGATCTTTGCTTTACCTGTGGCCCAAGTCGGTTTCAAGAATAATTAAACTACAAATTTAAAAATTAAACAAAGTATGGTAATTAGAAATAAAAACACACCAGAGACCATCTAAAGCAATCAGATAAGCCCAAGATAAGCTAATTATAAAAACTAAGCACTGAAATTAGCTCCAAATTTCTAGATATCAGGGCAGGGTCAGGATTAGGGTAAAGCAGACTCAAATGCAAAAGGTAAAGAGACACCGAGTGTGGTTACTCACACCGGTAATCCCAGCATTTTGGGAGGCTGAGTTGGGAGGATTCCTGGAGGCCAGGAGTTAAGACCACCTTGGGCAACATAATACAACCCCATATCTACAATTTTTTTTTAATTTTAATTAGCCAGGCATGGTGGTGCACACCTGTAATCCTAGCTACTCAGGAGACTGAGGCTGTAATGAGCTATGAGCTATGATCACACCACAGCTTCCAGCCTGGGTGACAGAGGGAGACCCTGTCTTTAAAAAAAAAAAAAAAAAAAAAAAAAAAAAGTGATAAGGAGAGGGGCAGACCAAAATCTCAATAACCAAGTAAATAATATTACCATGTAATATTTCCAAAAATCAAAAACCCTCACAAAAAACAGTATGTCCAATTTTTGCATAAAAACATGTATATAGAGGGAAATACTTTTTCTTTTGCCTCAATTCCAAAATGACACCACATAGCACAGTCAGATCTGGTTTTTAGTTAAGATTTGATATTTTGTTCATCTGGGAATTTTTTTTTTTTTTTTTTTTTTTTTTTTTTTTTTTTTTGAGACAGAGTCTCACTCTGTCGCCCAGGCTAGAGTGCAGTGACTCGATCCCGACTCACCGCAAGCTCCGCCTCCCAGGTTCACGCCATTCTCCTGCCTCAGCCTCCTGAGTAGCTGGGACTATAGGCGCCCGCCAGCACCCCTGGCTAATTGTTTGTATTTTTTAGTAGAGACGGGGTTTCACCGTGTTAACCGGGATGGTCTCGATCTCCTGACCTCGTGATCTTCTCACCTCAGCCTCCCAAAGTGCTGGGATTATAGGCATGAGCCACCGCTCCCAGCCCTGTTCATCTGGAATTTTTTAGTATTAATGCTGATCTTTTAAAATATTGCATTAAAATATTATAATCTTAGAGTGTTTGGTGCCCCTCTAAATTTACCAAGGTGAATGCCTCACTGTCACTCACCTTCATTCCAGACCTGCAAGGGGCCCCCTCACTAGGGAGCATCAGAATCACTGGACTCCCCTGGCCAACAAGCCTTTGCCAGGCATCCCACATGCCCAGGATGTCCTGGGGCAAGCCTGGCAGACACACAGTTCACAAGACACCACCCTGTCAGCCTTGGGCTGGCTCTTCCCCCTGCATCTGGTGCCAGCTACCAAATCCTTCCCAACACAGTGCTCCAGGCACCTCTATCTACTAATCAAAACTGACAGATGAGATAAAAATCTTTTTTAAAAAATTTATTGTGGTAAGGACATGCAACATGAGATCTACCCTCTTAATTAAGTTTTAAGTGTACAACACATAGCTGTTGACTATAGGTGCAATGTTATACAGCAGATCTCGAGTTGTTTTTGTTTGTTTGTTTTGTTTTGTTTTTTTGAGATAGTCTCTCTCGCTCGGGCTGGAGTGCAATGGCGCCATCTCAGCTCACTGCAACCTCTGCCTCCCAGGTTCAAGTGATTCTCCTGCCTCAGCCTCCCGAGTACCTGGGATTACAGGTGCATGTCATCACGCTTGGCTAATTTTTATATTTTTAGTAGAGTCAGGGTTTCACCATGGTGGCCAGGCTGGTCTCAAACTCCTGACCTCAGGTGATCTACCTGACTTGGCCTCCCAAAGCGCTGGGATTACAGGCATGAGCCACCATGCCCGGCCAGATCTCTAGAGTTTACTAATCTTGCTTAAAGATAAAATCTTGTAAAGAACTAGGAAATTATTTTAACGGGGACAACTGACATAATATTGTAGGAATGAGACTGGAGAGCATTTCCAGCTCCAAAGCTCATTTTAGCCTGACAGATGATGGTGCAGAGCTGTAGACAGGGCTGTGTATTTGTCTGCTCTCATGCTGCTAATAAATACATACCCAAGACTGAGTAATTTATAAAGGAAAGAGATTTAATGGACTCACAATTCCACGTGGCTGGGGAGGCCTCACAATCATGGCATAAGGCGAATGAGGAGCAAAGTCACGTCTTACATGGCATCAGCCAAGAGAGCGTGTGCAGGGGAACTCCCCTTTATAAAACCATCAGATCTCATGAGCCTTATTCCCTATCACGAGAACAGCAGGGGGAAAATCTGGCCCCCACAATTCAATTGCCTCCCACCAGGTCCCTCCCAAGACACATAGGAATTACGGGAGCTACAGTTTGAGATGAGATTCGGGTGGGGACACAGCCAAACCATATCAGGCTGTAAGATGGAAGAGTGAGGTAACTACTGCTCTAGATGCTGCTGCTCTGGGGACACTTTGAGGACTATCCAGTGGAAATTCCTGCAGTTAGAGAACTCGTCCGCATTCGCACAGGCAATACAGTAGGCACTGACCATGGGAGGCTACTGAGCACTTTAAATGTGGCTAGTGCAACTGAGAAACTAAATGTTAAGATATATCTAATTCTGATGAATTTGTATTTACATTTCAATGACCACATATTTTCTTTTGGCTGGAACGACCATCTTCTAATCATTTGCCTAAATGATGAAAAAAAAGGGAAAGAGGAGAAGCACCTGCCCTCTGTCCCCTGGGTCTTTTAGAATTTATAGAGTTGTTCCTTTGGACACACACATACGAATCTATAAGAAGGGAGATGTTATAGACATCAAGGGAGTGGGTACTGTTCAAAAAGGAATACCCCACAAATGTTACCATGGCAAAGCTGGAAGTCTACAGTGCTACCCAGCATGCTGTTGGCATTTCTGTAAATAAACAAGATTTCTAGCCAAGAGAATTACTGTATATGTTGAGCATATGAGGTACTTAAAGAGCCAAGATAGTTTCCTAAACGCTGAAGGAAAATGATCAGAAAAAGAAGGAACCCAAAGAGAAAAGTACCTAAGTTCCATTGAATCACCAGCCTGCTCTCCCCAGAGGAGCATACTTTGTGAACCAACAGAAGGGAGCCTGAGCTGCTGGAACCTCTTCCCTGTGAATTTATGGCATAATAGGTGCCAAAAACAATTAAGAACCTCTTGACTGTTAAAAAAAAATCCACGTAATTAGTGGCTACTTATTAGTGCAGCAGGCCTCAGATTTTATATTAGAATCACCTGCAGGACTTGAAGCAATTTGGTGAGCCCATCTCAGAGCCTCTGATTCAGCAGGTCTGGGTGGGGCCTGAGAGTTTTCACATTTTTTTTTTTTTTTTTTTTTTGAGACGGACTCTCACTCTGTTGCCCAGGCTGGAGTGTAATAGCACGAGCTCGGCTCACTGCAACCTCTGCCTCCCAGGTTCAGGCAACTCTGCTTCAGCCTACGGAGTAGCTGGGATTACAGGCGTGTGCCACCAGGCCCAGCTCGTTTTTGCATTTTTAGTAGAGACAGGGTTTCACCACAGTGGCCAGGCTGGTCTCAAACTTCTGACCTCAGGTGATCTGCCCACCTCGGCCTCCCAAGGTGCTGGGATTACAGACGTGAGCCACCGTGCCCAGGTGTACACATCCTGAGTCCCCACTTTCAGTTCTTTTGGGTGGGGAGATCCACTTCTAAGTTCCCTCACATGACTATTGGAAATTGTCAATTCATCTTGACCCATTTTTTGGTTCAGTTCATCTCAAAAAGTTATTTTGTCATCCTTACAAATCCAGAGCTAAAGGACCTCTGCAGGTATCCTTTTACAGTAGACACTGCACTGCAGGCCTACCTGGCTCTCAGAGTCCAGATTCTGGCTGGAGCAAGAAGTCGGTACAATGTCTCCCAGTGACCCCATCCCCAGCTGTTCAGCCCCTTGTGTGATCCTCTCCCGCTGTGTGTGCGCTGGACTTGCTTTTCATGAAGAGAATAGTGGAAGTGGTGGCTTGTCACTTCTGAGATTAGGTTACAAAAGACTAGCTTCCTTCCCGTTCACCCTCTCTCACTCGTGCTGGTGGAAGCACGCTGCTGTGTTGTAAACAACCTGTCAGGAGGGCTGTGTGGCAGGGCAAGGGACTGATGTCATGATGCTTTGTGATTCTTTTTCCCCCTGAAAGCCTAGTGAGATAATTACAACTTGAATGGAGCCATCTTCTCTGTTCTGCTCTATACTCCCCCAACACAATCCATCTCCCAATGTGTAAAGCCAGGGCCCACAACCTCAGACAGCCAAGGGCAGGGGTGAAATGCCTGTGATCCTACAAGTCCTGTGGCACCAACTCCCCCCACCTCTGGTGCCTCCATCGATATAGCCAGGGGAAGACATTTGACGAGCTAATTAGAGTGCCTCATTAGGTATTCAGAATTGGGGCATTAAAAAGCAAGGGTTCTCACATGGCAGGAGGCGAAGCATATATAGAGATATGACTGGTGTCGGTGGCCTAGCAAGTCACTTATGTGGGAAGCCAAAATGTGTCTTCGGAAGTAGTGCAGTGTGCTGGTAACGCTCCCAGAGTGTGGAAGTAGGCGGCCTGGTTTGAATCATGACTCCCACTTATTAGCTGTAGGATTTGCGGCAAGTTGCTTAACCTTTAGGTGACTCTGTTTTCTCATCTATAAAATGGGGAAATGGTATTGAACTCAACTAGTTAAAATGAAAAGAGTTGACACACACAAGGGATACAGCACACACCCGAGAACTGCCAGAGACAAGAAGGCTGCAGAGAAGTCCCCACAGCCTCAAAGCCCACAGACCAGCAGCTCCCAACGACATTCCAGTCCTCAGAGGGGCTGCCAGGACTTGAGCACGTTATTTCAACCATCAAAGCGTTTCCACAGAGAGCAAACACAAATATTTCCTATGGCATTTTACCTAATTAAGTCTTCAGCTCAACACTAAAAGACTTTTCAATTTAAAAATCATATACCACATTTATTTGAAAGTTTTATTTTTCTTTTTATTGCAAATTTCTGGTAAAGGAAAGAACATGGAAGCTGATTCTCATTTGAGCTTTGGTGAGAAGAGTACTGCACTGTGGCTCGGCAGCTCACCACCTCGGTCGCACACCCAAACACGCGGAGGCCTCAGGCACGCACTGATGCTTGCGACCCACCTCCCAGAGGTTCTGACTTAATCGGTCTAGGAAGCACAGGGGGACATCAGTAGGTTTCCCAACTCCTCCAGATGATTCCAACGTGTAGCCGAGGTGGAGCACGCCTGCGGTGGCTCATCTCAAGGGGCTGGCAATGTCAGAAGCACCTGAGAAGCTCAGCTGACAGCCCAGTGTCACCTGCTTACGTCACCCCTTGGCCAGAGTCCAGCTGGTGCTCCCGCCTCCCTCTTCCCAGGTGTCGATGTTCTGATTCCTTCTCCTCAAAGACCCCAGAGCACAGAGATGCTGGAGGGGCTGTGGCTTCCTGTGCTGTGGTTTGTGCTTAAACGTGGAGAACCACATGAAACATGTGTACGCTACCACAGAAGAAATTCACTTTCTGATTGCAAAACAGCAATCGCCTCTTTTTTTCCTTTGTTAAGTGGAAATTTGTGGCAAAATAAGAAAATATGTGTTGGATAATAGAGTCCCTATATAACCTCTCACGTCCAAATTTGAAAAAAATTGTCAAGCCATTGAGAGCAAAATATGTACTTTAGCAGCATATTTTATATGGGTAAACAGTAATAGCCAGTTAGATACTGCATTTGTGATTTATCCTAAAAATAGAAAATGCTTTTTATTTTCCTGAGTCCTTGGCAAACAAAAAACATTTTTTTTTTCTTTTTAATTGTTAAAGTATTCCTGTTTTTCTTTTTCCTGGGGCACCCTCACAGTTCAGATCAGTGTGTCTCACTGTCAGTTTTTACATACAGAGATGAACAAACAGCACTGGGGCCAATTTCCAATGACTGATCACATATGGCGATTGAAAATAAAACACCCATCATCTATAAAGTTGCTCAAGATGAAAGTTTCTTGACAGTGCTATAAATGCAATATCAATTTGAATTGTTGTCCATACAAAAGTATGAATTTCTATTCCATTAGTAATACTGAATGATTAATACCTTAACAGTGATAAAATTTTTAGAACATTTAAAAAATACAGAGGATTCTAGTTTTACATCATACTTCTGACGGATTATCATACTTTCTATTTTGTCTGCAAAACTTTTACAGAGTACAGTGCATTGACATGATAAAACCAAGGCACAAAAATACAGTTACAATAAGTGTATATAAACCCTAGCACTTTGTGCCAATTTTGGAAAGAGAGAGATCATAAAGTCTGAAAAATTATCACATTCTATTTGATTAGTGAACAATTAATTGTGCAGTAAATAGACTGTTAACCACCATTCCATTATTAAATATATGGCTATCACTATACAGGCTGTGGATAATTCAAAAATAGTTTTAAATATTAAAACCTGTAATATCTAGGTGGTCGATGCCAATATTGAGCCTCACTTTATCTAAATAAGTCTCCATTTAATTTGCAATCCATATGGCAGTTAGCAATTTTTAAACTATTTCCATTACATAAATGGTGGGATTTATTCTAAATGTTAAATCCTTTCCCCTTACAAAAGACAGAAGATTTACAAGAAGATAACCAATATAAGAAATGCATAGACAACAATAAGAAAATCCAAATTGGACTCAAAGGTTGAAGTCTAATCTACTGGGACATTCTCTTAATTTAGGGTGAGGAACAACACATTCCTGTGATGATTCATTAGTTTCTTGATTAAAAAAAAATAGCCATGACATTTTTCAAAATAGTAAACAGTCTTCATTAGTGCATCAAGCATTGAAGAAAAATTGTCATTTTTCCATTCATAAAATGAAGAAGATAAGAGCCTTTCAAAATCCAGGGTGGGGGATTTCCATTGAATTTAGAGAAGTGAAATAAACTGGTAAAAACTGTATTTCATACTTTTAAAGAAAGAGTATTTTCAAGACTCAAGGTAAACATTTAGACCCATTAAACACATTTCTTGGCACATGCACGCCATGGATGGAACAATCCCGAATGCGGCGACGGCCTGGCTACAGAGGTATCCGGCTCCTAGCCCCACTGGCAAAACTGTCTTTTAGGACTTTGTCCCAGCTCCCTTCACATGGGGGTTTCTGGTTTCTGCATCAGCTGGATTTGCTTCTGTAGCTGGTCCCTGTCCAGCTTCATCTTGGCCTCGAGAACTTGCCTGAGGGATCCTATGCTTTCATAGACAGCTGTAAACCCTTGAAGGAGAGGTAAATTTCACAACAGTTAATATTTTTTTAAAATTCTATATCAAATTCTGTATCATCTAGTAATGGTTGATTCAGGCAAAAATTATTAATAGATGCTAAAACCCTTGGGGTAAAAGTTTGATGGGGAACAGGTCAGTTTCTAGTTTCTCCCTAGAGACTACTTTTTAATTTACAAAAAGGAAAAAGTAACTATTACAATGGAGAAGACTGTCACATACCACTTTAACCAAGTGATCAAAGCTCATGTCACCAATACTGGGAGAAACCAACATCATGTAACTCCTGAAAAGATACCCTGAGCAGGGCATGACATCACTTCTTGACATTTTTAAAGAATACCAAATGCACAACCTAAATCATATCAAGATGAAGCAAACAGGCCTAGTACGGTGTCTCATACCAGTAATCCCAGCACTTTGGGAGGCCAATGCGGGTGGATCACCTGAGGTCAGGAGTTCGAGACCAGCCTGGCCAACATGGCGACACCTCGTCTCTACTAAAAATACAAAGATTAGCTGAGTATGGTGGTGCATGCCTGTAGTCCCAGCTACTTAGGAGGCTGAGGCAGGAGAATCGCTTGAACCCAGGAAGCGGAGGTTGCAGTGAGCCAAGATTGTACTACTGCACTCCAGCCTGGGGGACAGAGCAAGACTCCATCTCAAAAAAAAAAAAAACGAAGCAAACCAATCTAAACTGAGGAGGGATAGTCTACAAAATGCTGGCTGGCTGGTACTCTTTAAAACTGTCAAGATCACTGAGAAACTGATCCAGAATAACACAGACTAAATAAAGAAACATGACAACTAAATATGATGCGTAATTCTGGATTAGAACCCGAAGGGCCAACATCACTAATCATAAGGGCAATACAAATTAAAACCACAATGAGTTATTACCTCACACCCGTTAGGATGGCTACTATCAAAAAGACAAAAGAGTACAAGTGTTGGCAAGGGTGTGAAGAAAGGGGAACACTTGTACACTGCTGGTGGGAATGCAGAATGGGGCAGCCATTGTGGAAAACAGTATAGGGCAGGGGTGTCCAATCTTTCGGCTTTCCTGGACCACACTGGAATAATTGTCTTGGACAATACAAACACACTAACACTAATGATAGCTGATGAGCTAAACAAACAAAAAAAATCACAAAAAATTCTCAATGTTTTAAGAAAGTTTACAAATTTGGGTTGGGCTTCATTCAAAGCCATCCTGGGTCACATGTGGCCTGCAAGATGTGGGTTGGACAAGCTTGGTATAGAAGTTACTAAAGAAATTTAAGGCCGGGCGCGGTGGCTCAAGCCTGTAATCCCAGCACTTTGGGAGGCCGAGACGGGAGGATCACGAGGTCAGGAGATCAAGACCATCCTGGCTAACACGGTGAAACCCCGTCTCTACTAAAAAATACAAAAAACTAGCCGGGCGAGGTGGCAGGCGCCTGTAGTCCCAGCTACTCGGGAGGCTGAGGCAGGAGAATGGCGTGAACTCGGGCGGCGGAGCTTGCAGTGAGCTGAGATCCGGCCACTGCACTCCAACTTGGGCGACAGAGCGAGACTCCGTCTCAAAAAAAAAAAAAAAAAAAAAGGAAATTTAAAATAGAACTACCATACGACCCAGCAATCTCACTACTGGGTATATTCCCAAAGGAAATTAAATTACTACCTCATAAAGATATCTGCACTCCCTTGTTCATTGCACCATTATTTACAATAGCCAAGATATGGAAACAAATGAAGTGTGTCCAAAAAATTAGTGAATAAAGAAGTTGTGTATATATGCATATGATGAATATTATTCATCCCTACAAAAAAAAAAAGAGAGCCTGCCATTTGTCACAAATGGATAAAAATGGAGGACATTATGCTAAGTGAAATAAGACACATACAGAAAGAAAAATACTGCATGATCTCATATGTGGAATCTAAAAAAAGAAAGAGAAGGAAGGAAGGAAGGAAAGAGAAAAAGAAAGGAAGGAAGGAAGGAAGGAGAGAGAGGGAGGAAGGAGAGAAGGAAGGAAAGAAGGAAGGAAGGAAGGAAAGAAGGAAGGAAGGAAGGAAGGAAGGAAGGAAGGAAGGAAGGAAGGAAGGAAAGAAGGAAGGCAGGCAGGCAGGCAGGCAGGAAGGCAGGCCGGCCAGCCAAGGTGGGTGGATTACTTGAGGTCAGGAGTTCGAGACCAGCCTGGCCAACACTATGAAACTCCATCTCTACTAAAAATACAAAGATTAGCCAGGCATGGTGGTGCACATCTACAATCCCAGCTATCCACGAGGCTGAGGCATGAGAATCACTTGAACCAGGGAAGAATAGGTCACAGTGAGCCGAGATCGCGCCACTGCACTCCAGCCTGGGTGACAGAGCAGGACTCTGTCTCAAAGAAAAAAAAAAAAAAAATAGAATAGAGAATAAAATGGTGGTTGCCAAAGGTGGGGAGGAAGAGGAGGAAATGGGGAGATGCAGGTCAAAAGATACAAATTGCTGATATGCAGAATGAACAAAACCAGACATCTAATGTATAGCATGAGGACTACAGTCAATAATACTGTATTGTATTTGGGATTTTTGCTAAAAGAGTACATTTTCGGGTGTTGTTGCCATACACACACACACACACACACACACACACACACACACACACACAAATACCTGTGAGACGATACGTATGTTAACCTGCTTGAATACGGTAACTATTTCACTATGTATATGTATATCAAAATATAAACATCTTGTTGTATATCTTAAATATATACAATAATTTTTTATTTAAAAAACATGCAATTAGAAAAAAAAGACACTGGACTAGAAAAGGGTTGCTATAAAGGAAACAATGGCACATTGAAAATTGAATATTAAAAAAATTTCATTGATGATACATTGTACTGAAGTTATTTATAAGGGAATATCCTTGTTCTTAGGATATATACACTGAAACAATAAAAGGGCGACCTCGCAGTGGCTCACACCTGTAATTCCAGCGCTTTGGCAGGTCAAGGCAAGAGGACTGCTTGAGGCCAGGAGTTCCAGACCAGTCTGGGCAACATACTGAGGCCCCATCTCTTAAATAAAATTTTTTTTTAAATAAAAAAATGAGCTGGGCATGGTGGCACATGCCCAAAGTCCTAGCTGCTCAGTAGGTCGAGGCAGAGGGTTCACTTGAGCCCAAGAGGTTGCAGTTAGCTACGATCACACCACTTCACTGCAGCCTAGGCAACAGAGTGAGCCCCTGTCTCATTCTGTCATTTTTTTTTTAATTTCCAAAAAATATGGAAATAATAAAGGGTAAAAAAGCATCATGAGGCTAGGCCTGGTGGCTCTTGCCTGTAATCCCAGCACTTCAGCAGGCTGAGGCAGGAGGATCATTTGAGGCTGGGAGTTCAAGACCAGCCTGGCCAACGTGGTGAAACCTAGTCTCTATTAAAAATAGCAAAAAAAAAAAAAAAAAAAAAAATTAGCTGGGCATGATGGCGGGTGCCTGTAATCCCAGCTACTCAGGAGGCTGAGGCAGGAGAATCGCTTGAACCCTGGAGGCAGAGGTTGCAGTGAGCCGAGATCACGCCACTGCACTCCAGGCTGGCAACAGAGCAAGATTCTGTCTCCAAAACAAAAAAAGAAAGAAGAAATATATTGTCTTTGTAATAAAGACAATGTCTTTATCTTAAGGTTCAGAGGCTTTTCATATTAGGTGCTAAATATTAACATCCTCAATGGTATGTTAAATAGATAACAATACATTCATTCAGGGAATGATGCAAAGTTAAACATCGATGAAATATTCAAATACCATATTTTAAAAGTCCAAAGACTAAGAAAGAAAATTCATTTTTATCTTTACAAGTTCTCCAATTTATATATTTAATTATAGCTCCTACAAATAAAATAATAAACATTTGGTGGTAATAACAAAATTATTCTTGGGATAACTAGCACTTTCATTTCCATGTGGCCAAAACAGAACAATGTCACAGAAGAAAATTCATGGGATCATACAATTGGAAGAAGCTGGGAGAGAATTTAATTCCACTTCTCACGCTAGAGGAACATCTTCTTCCTGACCACAATCAATCAGCCTCTACTTGAGTATTTTCCATAACAAAGAGCTCTCAAGCTCCCAAAGCCATCAATCTTTTAGGACTCAGGAACTTTAAGGTACTTCTGCCTCATATTGAGTTAAAAGCTGTCTTCGGGTATCTTCCACTTAGTGGTCACAGTTCTGTATTCCTGAGTTCAGAGTATAAATCTAATCCCTCCTGTATATGACGGCACTCAGAACTTGAAATCAGCGCTAATGTTCTCCTCTAAGCAAGTGTGAACTGACGGGCCGTGCTGACCTGCCAGTAGAGGAAACTCATTCATTGCCAGCGTGGTACTATACTGCTAGCACTATAAAATAAGCCCTTGAAACCCCCTCAAAGATATGTGCTTCCTTCTGAGACATGTTAACCTTGGCTATGAACAGAAAAGACTTGGCAGATGATGCTAAAGAAAATGTACCTCAGTTGCAGGCTAAGCAATTTCAGTTTTGTTTGCCTGTCTCTCATGGGGGCTCTTTATACAGGTGAAATTCATACAGCATTGTAGCTACTTAGACAACACAGCACAGCTACTCAGAAAATCAACTAAGGATATTTCACAGTTATTACCATTGGCCAGGTTCATAGGTAGTTGCAGGGGATACTAATTAATAGATTTTAGATCAAACAGAAAATAATGCATGTGAGTTGTTTTCGTTTTGGCCTACCAGCATTAACTTCCGCTTTCATTTCCTTGATGTTCTGGTTCATCTGTAACTCCAGCTTGGTGATTCGCCCGTGCATCTTTTCCTCTTCTTGCCTTGTTCTCTGACCATCGAAAGTCTTCTTTTGACCTTCTTCTATTTTGTCAAGTCTGGCTGACATCTGGCTGAGCTTCTTCTCCATATCCCTTTCACTGGCTCCCTGAGATCCATGACAAGAGCTGCACTTAATCACTCCAAAAAGAAATCCGCATTGCATTCACATCAGCCATAATATCATTTAACAACAATCTGCAAGAAACAGATTTGCAACACCTGCTTGTTGCCCACCATACTATCCATTCTCCCTTTCTTCCTTAACAGATCCATGATTTTCAGCTGGGTACAAGGTCATTCAAAATAAAGAATACATTTTCAGGCCAGGTGTGGTGGCTCACACCTGTAATTCCAGCACTTTGGGAGGCCAAGGCAGGCAGATTACTTGAGGTCAGGAGTTAGAGACAAGCCTGGCCAACATGGTGAAACCCTGTCTCTACTAAAAATACAAAAGTTAGCCAGGGATGGTGGTGAGTGCTGTAATCCCAGCTACATGGGAGGCTGAGGCAGGAGAATCACTTGAACCCGGGAGGCGAGGTTGCAGTGAGCCAAGATCTTGCCATTGCACTCCAGCCTAGGTAACAGAGTGAGACTCTGTCTCAAAAAAAAAAAAAAAAAATACTACATTCAATGAGATGTAAGTACAAGTGTATACGGCAGTTTCCAGGAAAAGTTAAAAGACAGCTGATGTATATCCTTACTCCTTCCTTCTTCCTTCCCTTTCTGGAATTCAGCCAGAATGGCTGGAGCTCTAGCAGCTATACTGAATTATGAAGATATGGATCACTCTAGGATTGGCAAAAAGTTAAACTAGAAGGATCCTTGGTCACTGAGGACTGACAAGCTATCACGTCAGTCCTGCATTACCTATACCCAGACTTCTGTTATGAGAAATAAAAAATAAGTTTCTATTTCATGAAAGCCACCATTATCCTGGGGTTTACTGTTAGCTATTAAACAAACCCATATATAAACAGTGATTCAAAGACCCAGAATTATTAGTACAAATGTATTAGTACAAATTAGTACTAATGTATTATTAGTATAAATCCAAGTAAGTCAATCAGTAGATGTGATGGAAACACAGGGAAATACTTAAAAGAACATATCTAGTATCTTAAATAGATATAAAATCATATACAAAAATTAAGTCTTTCCTTTTTTCCTTTTTCCTTTCCACATGCTTGGTTTTTATGGGAATCTGTGTCTGCCAGTGAGCTTGGAGGCCAAGACTGCAAACTCCAAGCTGTAAGTGGGTTATGGCATGATACTCCTCTCTTGATGGTGCTCAATGCGGAGTCTGCAATTCAACAGCTCCACATCTGGAGAGAGGAGAGTTAGAGATGTACTGCACCAGTCATTTCAGCTCAATTGTCAATATCCAACAAGCGGAAACAGTGCAAGAAAAGGAAAGGGAGATGGAGATGTCATGCTAAACAATTAAAACCAATGAAAATTTGCTTGCCAGGTACTGGTTTGGGAGCATAACAATTTTGAATACTACATATGCAAGCCTTTCTTTTTTTTTTTTTGAGATAGAGTCTCGCTCTGTCGCCCAGGCTGGAGTGCAGTGGTGCAGTCATAGCTCACTGCAGTCTTGACCTTCCTGGGCTCAAGCTTGATTAGGGCTCAGCCTCCCAAGTAGCTGGGACTGCAAGCGTGTGTCACCATGCTCAGCTAATTTTTGTGTTTTTTGTAGAGATGGGGTTTCACCACGTTGCCCAGCTCAACCGATCCTCCTGCCTCAGCCTCCCAAAGTGTTGGGATTACAGGAGTGAGCCACAGTGCCCAGCACAAGACTTTCTTGATATCGTTTTTGAGCAGTTCTACAAACCTTAGCTCTGTGAGAGACTGGGATGAAGGATAAGGAAAATGGGGGAAAAAATGGTGGATTCTGTTTACATGTTGCACTGCGGTATCTCACATGTAGCTACAGTAGAATGGCGTGATCTGGAGACAGAAATCTATTCAACACCAGGCAAAAAAAAGCAAAACCAGATCAAGAAATTAAAACAAACAAGGACAAAGTTGGTAATTCTTAGTTTTATGTAGAAATGCAGATGAACAATTTGGATCATTAAGGTTTTAGCTTAAGTTCATCTTAACTGAAAGTACTGAAATTTTCTACTTAGTCTTTGTTAACCAAAAGAATTCAGAGTGTTCTATCTCTTTATGAAGAATACAAATAATCAATATGAACTATGGCAATAGATTTTAAGACAAGAAACAATTGAACAGCTTTAGGTGGTGCCAAATAAATCAGTGATAAATTACTAGGTATTATCATTCAAACAGTGTAGGCCCCCATTGAATAACTTTACTAAATTATTGCTAAACATCAATACCTACACTGTTTTCCTTCACAATCAAGGAAAGCTGATCAATTTTCTGTAAAAGCTCTTTTTCTATCCGTTCTTGTTCCTGTTGCAACCAACTCCGTGCAGATAATATCTGGTTACTGAGTTCCTCAACTGTACCTTTAAATCTAAAAAAATAAAAATAAAAATAAATTGCAAGTTAGATGTAAAACAGTTTTTTTATTTTTATTTTTTTGTTTTAAGTTCCAGGGTACATGTGCAGGATATGCAGGTTTGTTACACAGATAAACATGTGCCATGGTGGTTTGCTGCATCTGTCAACCCATCACCTAGGTATTAAGCCCTGCGTCTATTAGCTATTTTTCCTGATGCTCTCCCTTGCCCCACCCATGCCCCCAAACCCCAGTATGTGTTGATCCCCTCTCTGTGTCCACATGTTCTCATTGTTCAGCTCCCACCTACAAGTAAGAACATGCGGTGTTTGGTTTTCTGTTCCTGCGTTACTTTGCTGAGGATAATGGCTTCCAGCTCCATGCATGTCCCTGCAAAGGACATGATCTCATTCCTTTTTATGGTTGCATAGTATTCCATGGTATATAAGTACCATATTTTCTTTATCCAGTCTATCATTGATGGATATTTGGGTTGATTCCATGTCTTTACTATTGTGAATAGTGCTGTAATAAACATATGTATGCATGTATCTTTATAACTGAATGATGTATATTCCTTTGGGTATATGCCCAGTAATGGGATTGCTGGGTCAAATGCTATTTCTGGTTCTAACAATTTTTTTAATGACATCATATAACATCAATTTCCAACTATCGTATTTCTGGTATATATGCCAGCATTAAACTCGGCTCAATCAGAATTGCAAGTTTACCTTTTCTTAGAATTGCACTTAGCACTAACTTGGGAAGCTGGCAAGGCAGGAGAATACAACAGATAAACCATTTGATGGTGCTTCCTACTCACGAGGAGTGGGTGGCACAGGCACTGAGGTGACACAGCAGCACAGAGCTGGGCTAGCTGCAGACCCGTGCAGTTCCGAGGGTCCACGACACTCCTGGCTCAGAGGACACAGTGTCTCTCATGTCCTCTTCTAAGGTCCCCTTCTTCCCCAGGCTCTTCCTTCTAGTCCCTTTTATCTCTTGGGACTAGAACCTGGCTCCCTTTCTCTCTAAAGTTCCCCAAATTGCCCGTGCCCTCTATGGATACTTCCTAATGTAAATCAAAAGAAAAATTGAAAGAAAAAATAAAACCCTCCCATCCTTCCATTCCTCTCCTTTCCCAAATTCCTTATAACTGTCCATACATGCTACCTCCCTCTTAATTACTTCTTTCCAGTTTTTATTATAATATGTAATAAAATACAGAAGAATGTATGCGATGTAGACAAGTGATTTAAATAATGATAACATGAACACCCCTTGTAGTAGAGCCACCACTTGTCCTGCAATATGTTCTCTTCTTCTTCCTTATTAAGAAGCCCTCAAACGTCAACTGGGTACATAGCTGCCTAGCCAGAGACCACATTTCCCAGGCTCCCTTGCAGCGAGGTGGAGCCTCCGGATGCATAAAAGTCATAAGCATGGCTTTCCAGTCATATCTTCAAAAACAAAGCTTCTGCCCTGGACTCTCTCCCTGTCCCAGGTTACTGGGAAGCGACAAGGACTGGAGCCTTGGAAAAACCACACTGAGTTGTGAGTGCTGCCTGCCTCCTCTGGACCACTGATCTCTGCACTGTTATGTGAGAGCCAGCATGGAAGCTAGCCTGTACCCTAAGTACACAACCGTGAACCCCCACTAGGTTAAGACATGGAACATGGCCAGGACCTTAGAAGACCCCAGTGTACTCTGCAATCACCCCACAACCCAAGAAGTAACCATTTACTGGAACTTATTGTCCTTTATCATTTTATTCTATTGGTTTGGATCCTAAAACAGCATATTTTTCAGCATTGCATTTTTTTTTTTTTTTTTGAGACGGAGTCTCGCTCTGTCGCCCAGACAGGAGTACAGAGTACAGTGGTGTGATTTCGGCTCACTGCAACCTCTGCCTCTCAGGTTCAAGTGACTCTCCTCCCTCAGGCTCTTGAATAGCTGGGACTACAGGCACGCACCACCACGCCCAGCTAATTTTTGTGGTTTTTTAGAGACAGGGTTTCACCATGTTGGCCAGGCTGGTCTCCTGACCACAAATGATCTGCCTGCCTTGGGCTCCCACAGTGCTGGGATTACAAGCATGAGCCCCCTTGCCTGGCCAGCATTGCATTTTTTTTAATTTTATATAAATGGAACAGTACTACAATACGAGTTTTCTACTTCTTTTTTCACCCAGCATATGTTTGTGAGATTCATTCACGCTGATTTGTAGCTGTAGTGAACTCATTTTCATTGTTGAATAATATTCAATTTTGTGAATATACCACAGCTTATCCAGTCTTCTGTTAATGGACATTTGTTTTGGTTTGTTTTTATCCATCTTTGCTATTAAAAATAATGCTGTTATGGGCCGGGCACAGTGGCTCATGCCTGTAATCCCAGCACTTTGGGAGGCCGAGGTGGGCAGATCATGAGGTCAGGAGATTGAGACCATCCTGGCTTACACGGTGAAACCCCATCTCTACTAAAAATACAAAAATTAGCTGGGCGTGGTGGCATGTGCCTGTAGTCCCAGCTACTCGGGAGGCTGAGGCAGGAGAATTGTTGAACCCGAGAGCTGGAGGTTGCAGTGAGCCGAGACTGAGCACACTGCACTCCAGCCTGGCAACAGAGCGAGACTCCGTCTCAAAATAAATAAATAAATAATAATAATGCTGTTATGAAAATACTGATACATAGCTCCTGGTTCACATTTGGAAGAGTTTCTCTAGGGTCTGAACATGTCCAACTTTTCCAGAAAACACCAGACTGTTTTCTAGAGTGGTTGTACTACTTCACATTTTACTGAGTGCTATAAAGAGGTCCGGTTCTCCACACCCCTGCTAACACTTTCACATATCTGATGTGAATTTGTGTCCTTTGGATCTTTCCTAACATTTGGAAATTACACACTCAATTTTATTCTTTTAGAATAGAAATTTTAATATATACATTTAATTTATCAAAGTCTAAAGTTATTCAATGTCTCTAATTTGATTCTGAAAAACTCCTAAGAATAATTTCAGAAATCTTCCTCCTCATTTAGATGTTGTCATTGACTTATATTTTAGTTGTGTTTTGATCCTCTGCAAATTCAACTTTAATATTACCGTTTGTTTAGATTTGCCCAATGTTCATCATATTCTTTGCTCATCCTTTCTTCTTATATTTTGGACCTTCTTTTTGTATTTTTTTTTCTTTTTCTTGTTTTTTCTTTCTTTTTTTTTTTTTTTTTTGAGATGGAGTCTCACTCTGTTGCCCAGGCTGGAGTGCAGTGGCATGATTTCGGCTCACTGCAACCTCTGCCTCCTGGGTTCAGGTGATTTCCAGCTACTTTCGTATTTTTAGTAGAGACAGGGTTTCACTATGCTGGCCAGGCTGGTCTTGAACTCCTTACCTCAAGTGATCCACCCACCTAGGCGTCCCAAAGTATTAGGATTACAGGCGTGAGACATGGTGCCCAGTCTCTTTTCCCTTTCCCTGAAAGCGGTCTTTTTATTTATTTATTTATTTATTTTATTTGTTTTTTAGACAGAGTGTTGCTGTATTGTCCAGGCTAGAGTGCAGTGGTGCAATCTTGGCTTACTGTAACCTCCACCTCCCAGGTTGAAGTGATTCTCCTGCCTCAGCCTCCCTAGTAGCTGGGACTACAGGCACACACCACCATGCCCGGCTAATCTTTTGTATTTTTAGTAGAGACAGGGTTTCACCATGTTGGCCATGCTGGTCTTGAACTCCTGACCTCAGGTGATCTGCCTGCCTCAGCCTTCCAAAGTGCTGGGATTACCATTACATCCAGCCATGAAGGCTGTCTTTTTAAAATTCCATTAGTGTAGTTAGTACACTTTGAGTCGTTTGTTGTTGTTGTTGTTGTTGTTTTTGTTTTGTTTTTTGAGACAGAGTCTCATTCTGTCACCTTGGCTGGAGTGCAGTGGCTCAATCATAGCTCACTGCAGCCTCAACCTCCTGGACTCAAACAATTCTCTTGCCTCAGTCTCCTGAGCAGCTGGGACTATAGGCATGCACCACCACACCCAGCTAACTTTGAGTTCTTATTTGTCTGAAAGATCTTTATTTTCCCACTGGCTGACAATCAATCAGCCTCTCAGTATCTGAAAGTACCAGACCACCTTCTCACCATTAATATGGCTGAGGAATCAGCGTTGGTCTAATTTCTCTCTCTGTTTTAAGACCTTTCTGTATTTGGTGTTCTGTAGTTTTAGAGCACTAAACTGATATATCTAGACTTGGCTTTTTACTTATTCTACTGGAATGTATTTTGCTTTCTTTTTCTTTATTATTATTATTATTTTTTTTTTTTGAGACAGTCTTGTTCTATTGCCCAGGCTGGAGTGCAGTGGTGCGATCTCAGCTCACTGCTGCAACCTCTGCCCCCTGGGCTCAAGCAATTCTCACGTCTCAGCCTCCGGAGTAGCTGGGATTACAGGCCCGTGCCACCACACCTGGCTAATTTTTGTATTTTTAGTAGAGACAGGGTTTCACCATGTTAGCCAGGTTGTTCTGAAACTCCTGCCCTCAGGTGATCCATCCGCCTCGGCCTCCCAGAATGCTGAGATTATAGGCATGAGCCACTGCACCCACGCTGTATTTGGTTTTCTAAGTTTGAGATTTCTTTTTCATCAATTCTGTAGGCTTGTCTGCCATTCTCTCTTTTGATACTGCTTCTCCCCTATTCCCTCTATTATCTCTCATAGGATTCTGATTAGGCATAGGTTGGGCCTTCTCACTCTATCTTCTTCTATTTGTGTCTATTGCTGTCACAAAAGACCCCTGCGAGCTGGCCTGCCTCCCCTGCAGCCTCATGCCCCACTGCTTCACCCTCACTCCCTGTTCCAGTCACCCTCGTCATCTTTCAGTTTCTTGCATGCCACATTCCGCCCACGACGGGCTGTTCAACCTCGTATATTCTCATCCTACTCTTTACATAGCAAAGCTCCATTCACTCTCCAGCTCTCATCTCCAGCATCCCTTCCTCAGGAAGGCCCCACAACCAGACCTCTCACTCATTCTCACAGCACCGCTGAATTAGTTTCCTGTGGCTGCTCTAACTAATTACCACAAACCTGGTGCCAGAAAACAATACAGATTAATTCTCTTGCAGTTCTGGAAACTGAAGGGCTAAAATAGGTTTCATTGGCATGAAGTCAGGTGTCTGTAGGGCGGGTTCTTCTGGAGGCTCTGAGGGGAGAATTGTTTCCTTGCCTTTTGCAATTTCTAGTGGCCTCCTGTGTTGCTCGGCTTGGAACCCTTTGCCCTGTCCTCAAAGTGCATCACTCCAGTCTCGCTTCCATTATCGCATGGCCTTCTCTCTTGACTCCTATTGCCTCCCTCTTATAAGGACTCTAGTGATCACATCAGGCTTATCAGAGAAAACCCATTTTAAAATCCATAACTTAATCACATCTGCAAAGTCCCCTTTTGCCGTATAAGGCAATATATTCACAACTTCCAGGGATTAGGACACGAAGATATTTAGAGGACCATTATTCAGCCTATCACAACCACGAACCAAACCTTTAACGTACTTACCACCATTAGTAATAATATAGTAGATGCTCATTTACATCATTGATGAATAGTCATCAGCTCCCTAGACTAAACTCCATAAGGATAAGAACAGAGTCTGGTTTGTGTTCATTACCAGGTCCTCAGCCCCTAGGCCAACAATGAATACGCAATACATACTTGTTGAATGAATAGGTGGATAATTATCCAAACATAAAAAACAATAATTATGAAGGAAAAGTGGCAACATGCTACATGGAAACTTTTCTTTTTAACTTCCATTATTGTTTTCAATTTGTGCAATAAATAAAAACCAAGAGGACAAAGATTGTAGTAATGCATAAACTCATACAGAACTTTAAGTTTTTTTTTAAATAAATTGATTGCTTACTTAGTGTCCAAAAGCTGAAGCTGGTGGTTACTGTCTCTGTGGGACATCTTCAGTTTGGTGCTCTGCTCTGATATTGACAAGTCCACTCTGTTCAAAAGCTGAGAAATCTGGAAAAGAAACCTTGCTTATAAATATCACATCTAACGTCTTTGGATGCAACTTCAGAAAACATTTAGTAAGCCATATTCTAGTCAATGGCATTAAGATTCGATCTAATTTGATAAATTCATTTATGAGTCTACCTCATCTTCCCACCTCCATTTTCTTCCTAATATACCCATTGAAAATCAAGACCAGTAGCACTGCCAAAATATTCATCATGCACTAAACACTTAATTTTACATATAGTTCTCTGATGAGCAAGCCCAATTCCTGCCCAAGACCACAACTTCTACCAGTTGTCATGAAATACAGTCAACCTTACTTTGGAATTTCTACCATCAGTGTAATGGCTAGTCATAGAAAATAGAATTTTTATTGTTTACAAACTCCATCAAGGTCTCAGATTTACTTCCATAACAAGTCAGGTCACCAGTCAATATAACTTGTAGACTATCTCCCTCCTGTTCCTTTCTCACACCACCTACCCATGCCCCTTGTAATACTGGAATTTAACAAAAGCTAGTCCTGTGTGAAATTTCTGTCTTTTCAGCAAAAATTAGAATGTTCCATGTTGCTTACTTAAAGATTCATGGTATTTGTCAGATCCAGAAGAAAGAGAAAGCAGGTCTCTTTTGATGGATATCTGTACATATTTTACTTGGCTCGGTTATAAAAAAGCTTATGATTTCCTTAGCATCTCTTCTCTGGTATAATAATTCCATCCTCACTCATTCTTCAAAAAAGAAATTATTATTGGATTGTCTTTTTATTCTTTTTCATAGTTTTATAATATCTGTATTTTTCACATAAGTAGCTTTATATTCTTATTAGAGATAATTAAGGTTTAAATGTATTTAATCCAATAAGTTAACCAGATGCACCTGTTTTACTGGAATAGTCTCTTTAAACGAACAGTAGCAAATAAGGCAGATACTGTTGAAAAAATCCTAGAAGACAGGCCCTACGATGGCAAACGGAAACTTTTAAGTGGCCAAAAAACAAACTGAAATACCAAAAGTTTTGCTTTGTGAAATTAATCTGTGATGTGTGAGGTCAAATACTCTCATATTCATTAGCCTGCCTTCGCTCTAGCTTTGCCTAATTTTGTCCCACATACAGACTATGTGATGAGGGAGCACATACAGTGAGTCCCAGGGAATACATTATTTCCTGAATCAAAAATTGGGACGAGTGGCATGTAAAGGAATGCTTGATCACTTACTTGTGAAAGAAATAACTTTCAAGGTGTCATTTATAATTTCTGGAATATATTAGTTGTTCTAGGAATGTGGTGGTGGGGGGAAGAATTAGGACTATACCAAACAATGTTGGTGGTTTGGTTGCCAGACACATGAAGGGCCACTCTAGTGAAATAGGAACGGAAGAAGCAAAGAAAAGATGCTTATCATTGGCATAAACCCATGCTAGGTGCCCCAGCTGGTTTCTCCTGTGACAAATAATCAACACCATGTTATTCTTAGCTAAGAACAAATTACTCGCTTCTAAAAGCTACCTGAAACAGGTCGTACCTGTCCCTCTGCGTCTTTGATTTTCGTTTCCAGGATAAGTTTGGCAGCCTGCTGTTCTTTGTTCAAGTGCTGGAGCCCCTCATAGGTCGTTTTGTGCTCTGCAGAAAGTCTGGCTATGCTGGCATCACATCTGTCCAGACAAAGAACAAAGCTGATTCTTATTAAAGTTTAAAAACATGCGCAAACGCTTCCTTACACACTCTGAAATGCAAAACCCACTCAAAGAAATTGCACTATCAATCATTCTTTTGAACAGAGGCTCGAATGAATTCAGAGAACTGGCCTCATTACGGTTTTTAAGCTAAACCACAGGGATGTTGCTTAATAAGGCTAGAGATGCAACCACCAAAGAAATAAAGTCTTTACAACGATCTTGAGTACAACACTGTATGTGCAGCAAGAGGACAACACAAAGAGCATAGCTAGTGTGCCGGATGTGGTCTGTCACTCTTCAATACCACCCCTGCCTTTCAAAGTTGGGGGCCTCCTTGGATTTAGGAGGCAACTTCTACCATGTTGGAAAATACTACTTCTAAACTTTGACCAAATCACTTGTAAGGCTGTATAGTATGAGTGGGGTCTAGAGCAGGGGAAGGCTTTGCAGCCAGCTCAAGCTGTAGTAAAAGCTGCTGTCCTGTGGGCCTTGCAACTTGGCAGATCCAGTGGTACTCAAAGTATGTGTGGCAGATGAGCTGTGTGGGGCTTCTGTGAAGTCCTAACAGGAGAGTCACAAATGGACCCATAAGAGTTTAGAGCAGGCCGGGCGCGGTGGCTCAAGCCTGTAATCCCAGCACTTTGGGAGGCCGAGACGGGCGGATCACGAGGTCAGGAGATCGAGACCATCCTGGCTAACACGGTGAAACCCCGTGTCTACTAAAAAATACAAAAAACTAGCAGGGCGAGGTGGCGGCGCCTATAGTCCCAGCTACTCGGGAGGCTGAGGCAGGAGAATGGCGGGAACCTGGGAAGCGGAGCTTGCAGTGAGCTGAGATCTGGCCACTGCACTCCCGCCTGGGAGACAGAGCGAGACTCCGTCTCAAAAAAAAAAAAAAAAAAAAAAAAGAGTTTAGAGCTAAGTAATGCTCTGTTCTGAGACAACATTTCTCTGTTGAGGAGAAGCTGATGGCTGGCTCCTGGGCTGTAGTAGACACAGAATGCCTAAGAGTGGGACATTAGGTGAGTCTGCAATCGGAGCAATCCATCATGAATACCATGCCTATGACTTCATCTTCTCCCTCCTGC
The DNA here is from genome assembly GCF_043159975.1 of Macaca nemestrina. NCBI lineage: Eukaryota > Metazoa > Chordata > Mammalia > Primates > Cercopithecidae > Macaca > Macaca nemestrina. Next base: position 142,622,562 of record NC_092131.1, read on the forward strand.
TGCTTGGGAGGCTGAGGTTGAGGCAGGAGAATTGCTTAAGCCCAGGAGTTCAAAGCCAGCCTGGGTAACACAGCAAGACCCTGTGTATACAAAAAGATAAAATGACGACACACGCAAAAAAAAAAAAAAAAAAAATAACCTGTGGCTTCTAGAAGAGTTCTTGATGTCTTGATGACCAGGTGGACTGAGGGAGAAAGTCAGGCCTGGCTACAGATGGTCACACCCAGTATGCTGACACCTTCTGGAATAAGACCGCTGATGCTTACAGGTCTACTCAGGAGTCGCCCTAAAGACTGTCAGGAAGGCAGAATTTCATACAATATATTGGGAGATTCATTTTGCCTGGAATAAGAGATGGCCAGACATTCAAGGAAAGTGGCTAAGGGTTAGAGACTAAGGAAAAAAACTGGAGGATTAGTGACAAGGAAAAGAGTTTATATACATGGATCATTCTTAAGTGACAAAACATTTTTTGCTCCTTGTAAATGCTCTTTGTATTGTAGGGACTGAAGCCCCAAACTATACTTTCCAGACGTCCTTGCCAGAAGGCTTCTGAGTTAGATTCTGACAGTGAGAGGCATTTATACAAGACTCAGAAGGTAGAAGAGAAGAACCCTTTATTCTCTCCTGTCAGTAGTGGGCAGACACAGGGGCGAACTGCAGATGTGAGGTGTACATCCACTTTCAGGCACACGCCATCCAGCAAATCACTTACTCCCATGCTATAGGCAGCTAAGATGATCAATGACTCCTTTCTGTGACTTTTTTTTTTTTTTTTGAGTCAGAGTTTAACTCTGTGGCCCAGTCTGGAGTGCAGTGGTGTGATCTCGGCTTACTGCAACCTCTGCCTCCTGGGTTCAAGCCATTCTCCTGCCTCAGCCTCCTGAGTAGCTGGGATTACAGGTACACGTTACCACACCTGGCTAATTTTTGTATTTTTAGTAAACACGGGGTTTTACCATGTTGGGCCAGGCTGGTCTCGAACTCCTGACCTCAGGTGATCCACCTGCCTCAGCCTCCCAAAGTGCTGGGATTAGAGATGTGTGCCACCGTGCCTGGCCCTTGTCTTAATAATTCTAGACTGGACATAATTGAAGATAGAATCAGTGGATTCAATGATAGTAGCAAGGAACTCACTCAGAATGTAGTGGACAGAGATCAAAAACATGAAAAAATAGTTAAGAAACATGAAAGTCAAATAGAGGGATGCTAACATGAGTCAAGGAGGAGTTCCAATAGAAGGAAATAGAGACAATGGCAGCGAAGCAATATTTGAGGTGTGAATGCCAACAATTTTCTAAAACTGAAGAAAGGCCTGAATTTTAAGATGTTCAATGAATACAAACTGGGATAAGTAAAAATAAATAAAGCATGGGGAAATTCAGATAACCAATGATAAATATAAAACCTTAAAAGCTACAGACTAAAGAGAAGTAACCTACCAAAAACTACCAAAGACTGAAAATAAGACTGACAGCCCACAATAGATATAGGAGACAATAGATATCAGAAGATAATGGAGAAATATCTTGTAAGTATTGAGGGTAAATAACCTATCATCCAAGAATAAGTACAAAATAAAGACTGTTTCTAACATGCAAAGATTAAGAAATGTATCACCCACAAGCCAATATTGAGAAAGTTACTAATGAATATACTTCAGTAAGGAGAAAAGAGCATCCACAAAGAAGGAGTAGGGTGCAAGAAACAATGGTGAGTAAATGGATAAAATTGTGGTAAATTTAATTTATTATTGACTCTAAAGATAGTAAGCTACCAGCTCAATTATTCCAACATTCTTATAGACTCACTTTGCAACAACTGTTCTAGAATGTAAACTGCATGCAAGGAGACATTATATATGCCTTTTTCATCACTAAAACCCTAGTACCTAGCATGCTGCCTTGCATATGGTAGAGGCTTAATAAATATTTGTGAATGAATGAATATAAGGAAATATTTACTATGTACTAGGTACTGTACTAGATACTTGACAAATGTTATTTCATTAATCCTCACAAATCATTCCCATGTCATAAATGACCATTAAAAATAATGCCAAATATAGACCCTGATTTTTTATTTTGAGTTCATAATTTTTTAGCAAAATATTATTTAAATCATATTTGGGGAAAGCTGAGGTTTTTAAAATACTATGAAATGAAAAATATTATAGTTTTTTAAAAGACATTATTTTCCAGTCCAAACCTAAGCTTTCCAGATAAACATGATCAGGTATCACTGCATCAGACCAGTTTCACCTTTACAAAGCTGTTTGAGGGACAGACTGTGTTTTAAAATGTAGTTTGAAAAGGTCTCAAAATTATTCTGAAGACTTCACTAGCTATCATTTGGCTTCACTGCTGTGTCTCACTTGGAAACAAAAGTACTATAACATAAATTTCTATTAATACAACAGTGGCTTGGGCTGGGCACGGTGGCTCACACCTGTAATCCGGCACTTCAGGAGGCTGAGGCAGGTGGATCACTTGAGGTCAGGAGTTTGAGACCAGCTTGGCCAACATGGCAAAACCCCATCTCTACTAAAAATACAAAAATTAGCTGGGTGTGGTGGTGCACGCATGTAATCCCAGCTACTCAGGAGGCTGAGGCACAAGAATCGCTTAAGCCTGGGAGGCAGAGGTTGCAGTGAGCCGAGATTGCACCATTGCACTTCAGCCTGAGTGACAGAGTGAGACTCTGTCTCAAAAAAAAAAAAAAAAAAAAAAAAAAAAAGTGGCTAAATACATTGAATTATAGTACATAGATGTAGCAGAATACTCTATATCAAATTAAAAAGTATGCTAGATCTATGTGCATACTGGAAGAGTGTCCACATATATTGTTATGTGGAAAAACTTATGTTGCAGAAGAGTACATATAATACTTTGTAAAGTTAAAATCACACTATTAAGTAACTTATTAGACTACAAACCATTATATCATTGTAATGATAAACTATTATCTTATTATTACTTATGAGAAAAGTCTGAAAGGACAGACAACAGACTGTTAACATTAGTTACCTCTAAGGAGTAAAACAGAGCCAAGAGATGGGAAGGCTTTTTTTGTTGTTGTTGTTGACAGAGTCTCACTCTGTTACCCAGGCTGGAGTGCAGTGGCGCGATCTCAGCTCACTGCAACCTCCCGGGCTCAAGCAACTATCCTGCCTCAGCCTCCTGAGTGGCTGGGATTACAGGTGCCCACTACCACACCCAGGTAATTTTTGTATTTTTAGTAGAGACGGGGTTCTCACCATGTTGTCCAGGATGGTCTCGATCTCCTGACCTCCGGTAATCCACCCACCTCAGCCTCCCAAAGTGCTGTCACCACTCCTGGCCAGGCTTCATTTTTATTTTGTATATTTAATTGCGTTTCTGATTCTTTCCTACCATTACCCATCCCTTGTGTACTTTTGTAAATAAAGAAGCAGGCTGGGTAGGGGACACAGAGAAGAGCACAAGGTAGGATACCAAAGACTCCCATCAGAAAACACGGCTGGGCATGGTGGCTCACACCTGTAATCCCAGCACTTTGGAAGGCGAGGTGGGTAGATCACCTGGGGTCAGGAATTCGAGACCAGCCTGGCCTACACGGTAAAAACCCGTCTCTACTAAAAATACAAAAATTACCTGAATGTACTACTACTGGGTGTACCTGTCTCTACTAAAAAATAAAAAATACAAAAATTAGCTGGGCGTGGTGGCAGGTGCCTGTAATCCCAGCTACTCAGGAGGCTGAAGCAGGAGAATCGCTTGAACCCAGGAGGCAGAGGTTGCAGTGAGCTGAGATCGCGCCATTGCACTCCAGCCTCGGCGAAAGAGCAAGACTCTGTCTCAAAAAACACACACACAGTGAAGTCAATTCTGGTTTTCTTATATTTAAAATAATGTTCTTACTCTCAAATGTTTCAGAAAAAAATTCCATACATGAAAGAATAATACAGTAAATGACATATTGTTAACAATTGGTGAATTTTGTAATTTTTTATAAATTTAAAATTATTTCAAAATAAAAATATATTTAAGATAAAAGGAGGAAAGCAATATTGCTATTTCATCTAGCATTAAATCAAAGACATCATTCCTGTCTTAAAAAGAACTCATGGCCGGGCGCGGTGGCTCAAGCCTGTAATCCCAGCACTTTGGGAGGCTGAGACGGGTGGATCACGACGTCAGGAGATCGAGACCATCCTGGCTAACACGGTGAAACCCCGTCTCTACTAAAAAATACAAAAAACTAGCCGGGCGAGGTGGCGGGCGCCTGTAGTCCCAGCTACTCGGGAGGCTGAGGCAGGAGAATGGCGTGAACCCGGGAGGCGGAGCTTGCAGTGAGCTGAGATCCGGCCACTGCACTGCAGCCTGGGTGACAGAGCGAGACTCCGTCTCAAAAAAAAAAAAAAAAGAACTCATAAAAGACAGTCTCAGGGCTTTAATATAGCTGTGTGTATCGCTCAGCAGCTTTAGTTAAACAAGAATTTGCAATGAATCTAACCAGTTTTCCTACTCATCCTTAATGTTTTACATCATGATGAACAATAATGTACTCATTCCAAATTTTCCCTTTTTGGGTCTTTGGACAGCTGTTATCTCCTAGGTACAATTTCAGGTTGTGGCCATCAGGTGGCAGAGTGACTCTATTGCTAGGCTTTCCTAATCACTGGTGGTCAGAAGTCCATCTAGAGAGTCCCAAACATCTAACGGGTATGACTTGGGCCACACGCTGATGCAGAACTTCTCCGTCTGCATATGACATACTGGCGTAGCATACCAAACACAATGACATTTAAAACATCAGTCTGGTCGCTCATTTTCCATATTATTGTAATTTTTGTATACATACATAATTATTGTATATATGTATCATTAAGCCCTTTATAGCTGGCAGTTATTTAATTATAGTACCATAAAACTATAGGACACTTTATGTCCCAGGGTATTGTCAAAAATAGTAGAGCAATATTCTAGTAATTAGTGGAGCCTAAGATTTGGGTGTGAAATCAACAGAGGAAGACAGCCTAATAAAATATCAGGGAAATACCAGTGAAAGAGAGCCCTTCCAAAACCACTGTCATTGCAAATGATTGCGCCCGTTTCCCAAACTGTACTGAGGAAGTGACAGCAGAGGCTTCATATTGCAGGGTAAACAGACATCACTAAAAGAGTCCATTCAAGTCGCTAAACAAATAAATATGCAAACAACCTCAAAAACAAGCTTAGGGGGCTTGTATCCAGAGTTGCTACAATATATTATCTAAAATGGCCAGGAAAATGTGAACTACACTCAGGGGGAAAAGAACAGGCAAACCAACTGCCTGTAAGAGGACCCAGATGTCAGATTTTAAAAAAGAAAACTTCAAATAGCTAATATAAATATAGAATGAGCAAGCATAGGATGACTGAAACCACACTTTAAAAAGTAAAGGAATGTATAATAACAATGTTTCTTCAAATATAAAATATTAATAAAGCTATAGAAGTTATAAAAGAAAAAGAAGGAGAACCTAATGGAAACACTGGAATAAAAAATCGACAGAGGGGCTCAACAGAAAATGTGAATAGGTAGAACAAAGACTGGCAAACTTGAAAATAGGTGGATAGAGATTATGCAGTCTGATGAACAGCGACTAAAAAAAGAAAGAAAAAAAAATGAAGAGAGTCTCCAAAAAAAAAAATAAGGCACCATTAAATGCACCAACATATGCATAATGAGAATAATAGGAGAGAAGACACGAGGCATGGTGGCTTACACCTGCAATCGCAGCAACTTGGGAGGCTGAGGCAGGAGAACTGCTTGAGGCCAGGACTTTGAGACCAGCCAGTGCAACATAGTGAGACCCTGTCTCTAAAAATAAAAATAAAAATACTTAGCTGGGCATGGTGATGCATGCCTATAGTCCCAGCTACTCAGGAGACTGAAGTGGGGGATCACTTGAGCCCAGTAGTTTGAGGTTACAATGAGCCATTATCTTGCCACTTCACTCTAGCCTGGGTGAAGAGTAACACTCCAACTCAAAGGAAAGAGAGAGAAAGAGAAGAGAAAAAAGCATAAAAAATATTCAAAAAATAATGGCTGAAATGTTATGAAAAACATTTCCAAAATGTTATGAAAAACATTAATTGATACAAACAAGTAGTTCAACAAACTCCAGGTAGGGCAAATACCAAGAGATCCATACCAGACACATCATGGCCGGGCACGGTGGCTCATGCCTGTAATCTCAGCACTTTGGGAGGCTGAGGCAGCCAGATCACTTGAGGCCAGGAGTTTGAGACCAGCCTGGCCAACATGGTGAAACCCCGTCTCGACCAAAAATACATAAATTAGCCAGGTGTGGTGGTGCACGCCTGTAATCCCGGCTACTCAGGGGGCTGAGGCATGAGACCCACTTGAACCTGGGAGGCAGAGGTTGCAATGAGCTGAGATCATGCCACTGCACTCCAGCGTGGGTGACAGGGTGAATATGTCTCAAAAAAAGAAAAAGAAAAAGACATAGACAAAGAGAAATATTTGAAAGCAGCAAGAAAAAACAATTCCTCACATACAAGGGAACTAGAATAATATTAATAGCTAATTTTTCATCAGAAATAATTGAGACCACAAGGCAGTGGATGACATATTCAAGGTGCTCAAAGAAAATAAACTGTCAACCAGGAATCTTACATCCAGCAAAATTACTTTTCAAAAAAATAAGGCAGGCCGGGCGCGGTGGCTCAAGCCTGTAATCCCAGCACTTTGGGAGGCCGAGACGGGTGGATCACGAGGTCAGGAGATCGAGACCATCCTGGCTAACACAGTGAAACCCCGTCTCTACTAAAAATACAAAAAACTAGCCGGGCGAGGTGGCGGGTGCCTGTAGTCCCAGCTACCCAGGAGGCTGAGGCAGGAGAATGGCTTAAACCCGGGAGGCAGAGTTTGCAGTGAGCTGAGATCCGGCCACTGCACCCCAGCCTGGGCGACAGAGCGAGACTCCGTCTCAAAAAAAAAAAAAAAAAAAATAAGGCAAAATAAAGACATCCCAGAAAAACAAAAAATGAGAGAATTCATTGTTAGAAGACCCACCCTAGAAGAAATACCAAAGTTTGTCAGGCTAAAAACAAGTGCCCCAGATAGTAATTTGAATTCTCATGAAAAAACACGGAGCATGGGTAAAGGTAATTATGTAATTATAAAGAGCAATATAAATGAATATTTTCTTTCCTGTCATAATTGATTTAAAAAGCAATTGTTTAAAATAATATGCATACAATTGTATTGTTACATACATAGAACAATGTACATTACATTACAAATTTAACATATTTGATAATAGCACAAAGGAGGTGGATGGAGCAAAGCTGTATTGGGGGTAACAAAATGACAACAGATGGTGTCATTTCAACAGATGCTAGCAAACTGATCCTGCAATATACAAAAAGGATTATATATCATGATCAAGTGAGATTTATTTCAAGAATGCAAGTTTGCATTAACATCAGAAAAGCAATTAATGTGTAATAAACCTTATCAGCTGAAAAAAGGACAAACCCCACACGATCATCTCAATAGGTGAAGAAAAAGCATTTGACAAAATCCAATACCCTTCATGATAAAAACAGTCAACAAACTAGGAAACTAGGAAAAGAAAATCTTTCTCAACCTAGTAAAGAACATACACAAGAAAATCCACACTTGGGCTGGGCGCGGTGGCTCATGCCTGTAATCCTAACACTTTGGGAGGCAGAGGCAGGTGGATCACTTGAGGTCAGGAGTTCAAGACCAGCCTGGCCAATATGGCGAAACCCCATCTCTGATAGAAATACAAAAACTAGCTGGGCGTGGTGGCAGGCACCTGTAATCCCAGCTACTCGGAAGACTGAGGCAGGAGAATCACTTGAACCTGGGGGACGGAGGTTGCAGTGAGCCAAGATCGCACCACTTCACTCCAGGTGACAGAGAAAGACTCTGTCTCCAAAGGGGAAAAAAAAATCCACACCTAACATTCTACTGAATAATGAGAGTATGGATACTTTCACCTAAAATCAAAAATAAGACAAGGGTATCTGCTCTCACCACATTTATTCAACATCATACTGGAAGTTCTAGTCAGGGCAATTAGGCAAGAAAATGAAATGAAATCCAGATTGGAAAGTAGAAAGTAAAACTCTATTTGCAGATGGCATGATCTTGCATGTAGAAAATCTTTTTTAAAAATCCACTAGAAATTATTAGAAGTAATTAATGAGTTCAGGAAGGTTGCAGGATACAAGACCAACACACAAAATCTACTGTACTTGTCTACAGTGGCAATAAAAAAACAAAAAGATTTGCTATTTACAGTAGCATCAAAAAAGAATAAAATACTTAGGAATAAATTTAAAGAAGTATGAAACTTATACTTTTAAAACTCCAAAATATTGTTGAAACATATTAAAGATGACCAAAATAAATGGAAAGACACCCACATTCGTGGATCCAAATACTTGATTTTGGGGCCAGCCATGGTGACTAACACCTGTAATCCCAACACTTTGGGAGGCCAAGGTGAGAAGATTACTTGAAACCAGGAGTTCAAGACCAGCCTGGGAGAGACCCTGTCTCTACAAAAAATGAAAAAAATTAGTGAGATGTGGTGGCACATGCCTGTAGTCCCAGCTATTCAGGAAGCCGAGGTGGGAGGATTGCTTGAGCACAGGAGTTCAAGCTGCAGGGAGTTGTGATCACGCCACTGCACTCCAGTGTGGGCGACAGAGGAAGATGATGTTTCTAAAAAAATTTTTTTTAAAGAAAGGCTTGTTTTTTGTTTTTTGTTTTTTTTCGAGACAAGGTCTTGCTCTCTCTGTCACCCTGGTTGAAGTGCAGTGATGTGATCATAGGTCCCTGCAACTACAGGCATGTGCCACCATGCCCAACTAACATATTCATTTTTTCATAGATATAGAGTTTTGCTATGTTGCCAAAGCTGGTCTCAAACTCCTGGCCTCAAGCAATCCTCCTACCTTGGCCTCCCAAATCCCTGGGATTACAGCCATGAGACACTGAACCCACTGAAAGACTCAATATTTTTAAATGGCAATATTCCCCAAACAGATCTACAGATTCAACACAGTCCCTATCAATATTCCAACTGGTTTCTTTGCAGAAATTGACAAACTGATCCTAATTTTTTTTTTTTTTTTTTTTTTTTTTTGAGACAGAGTCTCTCTCTGTTGCCCAGGCTGGAGTGCAGTGGCGGGACCTCGGCTCACCGCAACCTCTGTCTCTCAGGTTCAAGAGATTATCCTGCCTCAGCCTCCCTAGTAGCTGTGATTACAGGTGGCCGCTACCACACCTGGCTTAATTTTTGTATTTTTAGTAGAGAGAGGTTTCACCATATTGGCCAGGCTGGTCTCAAACTCCTTATCTCGTGATCTGCCCACCTCGGCATCCCAAAGTGCTGGGATTACAGGCGTGAGCCACCATGTCCAGCCTGATCCTAAATTTCTTCTTCTTCTTCTTCTTTTAAATTTGAGACAAAGTTTTGCTCTGTCACCCAGGCTGGAGTGCAGTGGCATGATCTTGGCTCACTGCAACCTCTAGGTTCAAGCGATTCTCCTGCCTCAGCCTCTCCAGGAGCGGAGATTACAAGTGTGCGCTACTACACCCAGCTAATTTTTGTCTTTTTAGTAGAGATGGGATTTCACCATGTTGGCCAGGCTGGTCTCAAATTCCTGACCTCAGGTGATTCACCTGCCTTGGCCTCCCAAAGTGCTGGGATTATAAACATAAGCCACTGCACCTGGACTGATCCTAAATTTCATAAGAAAATACAATGGACCTAAAACAGCTAACACAATCTTGAAAAAACTGGATGAAGTTGGAGGACTCACACTTCTCAATTTTGAAATTTACCACAAAGCTATAGTAATCAAGACAGTGTGGCACCAGCATAAGAAAAGAATTGGGAATCAATGCAATAGAATTGAGAGTCCACAAATAAATTTATACACCTATTGCCAAGTGATTTATTTTCTTTCTTTCTTTCTCTTTCTTTCTTTCTTTTTCTTTCTTTCTTTCTTTCTCTCTTTCTCTCTCTCCTCTCTCTCTCCTTCCTTCCTTCCTTCCTTCCTTTCTTTCTGAGATAGAGTCTTGCTCTGTTGCCCAGGCTGGCATGTGGTGGCGAGATCTTGACTCACTGCAACCCCTGCCTCCCAGGTTCAAGCGATTCTCCTGCTTCAGCCTCCTGAGTAGCTGAGACTACAGGTGCAGGCCGCCATACCTGGCTAATTTTTGTATTTTTAGTAGAGACGGGGGTTTCACCATATTGGTCAGGCTGGTCTTGAACTCCTGACCTCCTGATCTGTCCGCCTCGGCCTCCCAATGCGCTGGGATTACAGACGTGGCCACTGCTCACAGCCGCCAAGTGATTTTCAACTAGGGTGCCAAGACAATTTGATGGGGAAAGAATAGACTTTTCAACATATTTTGCTGGTATAAATAGATATCTACAAGGAAAATAATAAATGTGGAACCCTACCTTATACCATACACAAAAAAATTAACTAAAAATCCATCAAAGGCCTAAATGTAAGAGCAGAAACTTTAAAACTTAAAAAAGAAAATATACGCATAAATATTTGTGACCTGGATTATGCAACAGTTTCTTAACTATGACACCCCAAACACTAGCAACTGAAGAAAAGATTAAAAATTTTTAAGTTTCAAAAGACACAAGAGAATGAAAAGACATCCCTTAGAATGGGACAGTAATTTTTCAAATCAGATATCTGATAAGGGAATTATATCTAGAATATATAATTTTTAAACTCTTACAGCTCAATAATAAAAAGACAATTACCCAATTTAAAAATGGGCAAGGAATCTGAATACTTCCCTAAAGAAGATACGGCAATGACCAGTAAGCACATTAAACGATGTTCAACACCATTAGTCTTCAGGGGGATGCAATCAAAACCACAATGAGATACCCCTTCAAACCCACTGGGATGGCTATAATCAAAAAGATAGGAAACAACTGTTAGTGAGGATGTGAAGAAATCGGAGCTCTCAGACACTGCTGGGGGCAATGTAAAATGGCGGCCATTTCCGCAAACAGTCTAGCTGCGCTGTTCCTCAAAAGTTAAATATAGAGTTATCATGTCACTCAGCATTTTCATTCTAGGTACATATCCAAGGGAAATGAAAACCTATGAGCACACAAAAACAAATAGACAAATGTTCACAGCAGCATTATTTAATATAGTCAAAAGTGGAAACAACCCAAACTTTCAACTGATGAATGGGTTTTTTAAATGCAGTACACAATGAGGTACTAGGCAGCCATAAGGAGGAATGTAGTACTGATACATGCTACAACACGGATGAACCCAGAAAACATGATGCTAAGTGTCAGAAGCCAGTCTCAAGGGAACACATTCACTCGAAATGCTCAGAAGAGGGAAATCCATTAGAGAGAGAATGTAGGCCTGCCATGGACTGGGGAACTGGGGAGGCTGGGGAAAAATGGGGAGTGACGGCTAACGGGTATGGGGTTTCCTTTTGGATGATAAAAATGTTCTGAAATCAATTGTGATGATGACTACACGACTATGTGAATATACTAAAAACCATTGAATTGTGTGCTTTAAGTAGTTGACTTATATAGTACCTGAATTAGCTCTCACTAAAGCTGTTCAGAGACAGAGAGAGAGAGAGAGAGAGAGAGAGGAGAGAGAGAGAAAGGGGGCCATCTATCGGGCCTTCAGGTCTGATCAAGTCCTGTTTAGAACATGGTATGCCACGTGAGCTAAATGTGTATCTCACCTCCATAGAGAACTTGCCTTTGCCCTTCTGAGCTGGATTTACAGCGAAAAAAATCAAGGCCCTTTTGCTACTAATTACATCACCAATGGACCCATAAAAACTATAAAATTAAATATGAAATAATATAGCAATCTAGTAACTTAAGAATACCACTTAAAATGTTCATAGCCCTCCAATATAATTCATAATCACTACAAGAAAGACAAGAAGCTTTTCCAAAGAATTTTTATTTCACATGAATTCATTTCAACAATCAAGTCTCATCAGCATTCCAGGCAAAAGACTAATATAGCTAAAAAACAAATCAAAAATATCCAGTACTCATAACAAACATTTTTTATGCCTTTAGAGTGAAAGTTTTTGTTACAGGAAAGGAACAAGTTGGATAGAGAAGTTGATAAGAAACTGAAGAGTATAAGATTCCTGAAAGTATTTTAAAATAATTATTCTACTTTGTATTAGAACCAGCATCATAAGGACAATGTCACTGCTCTTGCCCCTGAGATGATACAGCTACCAGTGGTTGCAGGCCCTGTTCATCGCATGCAGGGCACCAAGCCTCTCACATGTATTCCATCACTTGATTTTCATCTGCAACTCAAGCGGGTATGAAGATCCTCAAAGTCCTCCTAGAGTCCCTACTCTGTCGTGTAGCTCTCCAGTTCTTCTAACTCCCTGCTGTTCTGAGAGGTATCACAGAGCTGGTATTTCTTTTAAGCCGAACTCCACAAATGAAGAGTTAAGGTTTTCCAGTCCTCTTACAGTGAGTTTCCAAGGTCATTTCTTCATCAAAATGGATGATGAATGTTGAGTATCTACTGTTTTCCAGAGACTGTTCCAGGCACTCAGCTATAGAGAGATAACACATCTGGAACCCCCCCTCCAACACAGTAAAGGCAGCAGAGTGAGGAAGACAACAGAGAGACTCAATAGAGCAGTGAGTGCTAGGAGAGCTCTATGGAGTGGGAGTGTCAGGGAAGACTCCCAGAGGGGGTGACACTTCAGCTGAACTTTAAAGACTGAAAAGAAGTTAGAAAAGGAGGAGGAGGCTGGGCATGGTGGCTCACACCTGTAATCCCAGCACTCTGGGAGGCCAAGGTGGGCGGATCACCTGAGGTCAGGAGTTAGAAGCCAACCTGGCCCACATGGTTACAACCTCATCTCTACTAAAAATACAAAACTTAGCTGGGTGTGGTGGCAGGTGCCTGTAGTCCCAGCTACTCGGGAGGCTGAGACAGGAGAATTGCTTGAATCCAGGAGGTGGAGGTTGCAGTGAGTCGAGATTGTGCCACTGCACTCCAGCCTGAGCGACAGAGTGAGGCTTGTCTCAAAAATAAAAAGAAAAGAAAAAGAGGAGGAAAAGGAATGCTAGGTACGAGAACAGCACATACAAAAGTGTAGCAATAGACGAGCATGGCTTATTCAGGGACTAACAAAGAGTTGATCACTGCTGAAAGGTACAGTGCAAGGGGAGAGAGAGGAGAGGGAGTCAACAGGGTGTCATCACCAAGGATCACACTAAGGATACTGAAGTTCATCCTATTGAGGACAGAAAATCACAGAAGGAGAGTGATCAACCTGTCCCCATCCAATCCATGCAGCCCTCTGCTATTAGACTGATCTTTACCCAGCGGACGCAAACACACATGCCCAGCATTCAAGGCCCTCGACATGTTGTTTGCACAAACACACCCTAACACTACTCCTCCCTGCTCCAGAGGCCTTGCATGCTAGAGGTCCTTGTTCTTTCTTCCGCCCGTCTCCTTGCAGACCACCCTCATTGCCACCTCAGGCTGATGGGAAGTGCCATTTGCTCCTCAGCTCCGGTGCTGATACGTATTAATGTACTTGGCTCTTAGTCCCAGCAGAGGGCAGAAGAGGCCCATAAATACTTCGGACAAATTTGTCCCAGTCAGATAAAAATAGCCCTAGAAACAGTCCTGGTGCAGTGCTTCCCAGACTTTCCCATGCATATGAATTCAGGGCTCTTGTTAAAATGCAGATTCTAACTCAGTAGTTGCGGGGTGGGCTGGAGACAGTACATTTCTAACAAGCTCCCCGGTGATGTTGAGGCTGCTGGTCCACGCAGCACACTTTGAGAAAATAGCACTTTTCATACTGAGGAGAAAGATCTTTTTTCTAAGTTTCCAATCTTTCCCAGACCAATACTTTCAGAAAATTAAAAAATGAATAACAGAAAAAAATAAATTTCCAAAACGACATACGAACTATGTCAACTTTATATTATCGGATTCAATAAACATAGTATTACCCTATCAAGTTACAAGGTCAGCTGAGTGAGTTCTCCCATCATTTCTTCCCATGAAGACAACACCAATTGCGTAACAAAAGAAACCCATGGCGCCCTCACAACCAGGTTTAACTCCTACCACTGGATTTTATGGCCAAAGCAGGGAGGGAATGTACTAAAGGAATGCAAGGCATTTGCTTTGGGGCTTCCTTAATACATTCCCCACTATAATGGAGTTTGTAGAAAATGGTTTTTGATGAACAGACACCCCAACATTTGAACACCTACCTTGCTACTCTTCCTCGAAGATCTCCCAAACCGGAGAGCTGGCGCATCTCCAGGGTCTTTAAGGCAGAATTAGTTCCATAGCTAATGTTGTCCCGGGCACGAATCTGCTCCTGGAGTACCTGGGCAACATAAAAAACACTAAGGAAGTCATCTGAGAATTCACAGGCTTCCACAAAAGCATTTTCTACTTTTGGCAAAAATAAGAATGTTTAACTCAGTCTTTCATAAGAGACTCCTTTTCAACGGTCACCTGATGCACACTTAAACAGATAACTAGGGGGCTTAGACAGAGACCTTAGAGGCTCCTCCCAGAGCAAGTCCCTTTACTTACCATTAAAAACTAAGTTCCGGCCGGGCGCGGTAGCTCACGCCTGTAATCCCAGCACTTTGGGAGGCCGAGGCAGGCGGATCACGAGGTCAGGAGATGGAGACTATCCTGGCCAACACGGTGAAACCCCATCTCTACTAAAAATACAAAAATTAGCCGGGCGTGGTGGCGGGAGCCTGTAGTCCCAGCTACCCGGGGAGGCTGAGGCAGGAGAATGGCGTGAACCCGGGAGGCGGAGCTTGCAGTGAGCCGATAATGCGCCACTGAACTCCAGCCTGGGCAACAGAGCGAGACTCCATCTCAAAACAAAAACAAAAACAAACTAAGTTCCTTTAGTTTTAGTATTTCTTCCTTAGTAATGAAGCCATTTTCTTTTTCTTTTCCTTTTTTTTTTTTTTTTTTTTTTTTGAGATGGAGTCTTGCTCTGTTGCCCAGGCTGGAGTGCAGTGGCACAATCTCAGTGCAACTTCTGCCTGCCAGGTTCAAGCAATTCCCCTGCCTCAGCTTCCCGAGTAGCTGGGATTTACAGGCATATGTCATTACATCTGGCTAAGTTTTGTATTTTTAGTAGAGACGGAGTTTCACCGCGTTGGCCAGGCTGGTCTTGAACTCCTGACCTCAGGCGATCCGCCCGCCTCGACCTCCCAGAGTGCTGGGATTATAGGCGTAAGCCATGGCGCCAGCCGGCATTTTCTTTATAATACAGTATTTGCTGGGTCCATAGATTGGATATGGAGTGTTTTCTTTTTTCAATATTTTAATGGCAGTTTAGAATTCCTCTTTGGGCCAGGCGCGGTGGCTCAAGCCTGTAATCCCAGCACTTTGGGAGGCCGAGACGGGCGGATCACGAGGTCAGGAGATCGAGACCATCCTGGCTAACACGGTGAAACCCCGTCTCTACTAAAAAATACAAAAAACTAGCCGGGTGAGTTGGCGGGCGCCGGTAGTCCCAGCTACTCGGGAGGCTGAGGCAGGAGAAGGGCGTAAACCCGGGAGGCGGAGCTTGCAGTGAGCTGAGATCTGGCCACTGCACTCCAGCCCGGGCGACAGAGCGAGACTCCCTCTCAAAAAAAAAAAAAAAAAAAAAAAAAAAAAAAAAAAAAAAAGAATTCCTCTTTGATCTAAAGGTATCTTAGGAATCTAAGGATTACTTAGAATTGTGGGGTTTTTTTTTCATTTTCAAGCAGTTAAGTTTTTTTTTAGTCATTTGTATTATTTATTTCGAATTGTATTGACTTGTGATTTTATAAAAATATTCCTAACACAGTGGCTCATGCCTGTAATCTTAGCACTTTGGGAGTCTGAGGTGAAAGGATGGCTTGAGGCCAGAAGTTCGAGTCCAGCCTACATAATAATAAAGCAAGACTACATCTCTACAAAAAAAGTCTTCAACTCAGGTAAAATTTCTTCTCCTGTGTAACTAGTATTTCTTCTCCATCTGTTTCTTTTTCTCCTCTGGAACTCCTATTACGGACATGCTGGGTGTCCTGGATCTGTCCACCAAGGCTTTTAACCTTTCCCTTGTGGTTCCTCTCTCTTTGCCTTTGGTTGTAATGTCTCAGGGATTTCTTCTACTTTGTCTTGGGGGCAACTGATTGCCTCTCATTCATCTACTGACTTTGTTTTAATTTTTAATTTTTGTGAGTACACAGTAGATGTATATATTTATGAGGTATATGGGAATTTTTTTTTTTTTTTTGAGATGGAGTCTTGCTCTGTCACCAAGGCTGGAGTGCAGTGGCATAATCTCGGCTCACTGCAACCTCCACCTCTCAGGTTCAACCAATTCTCCCTGCCTCAGCCTCTCGAGTAGCTGGGATTACAGGTGCCCACTACCACGCCCGGCTATTTTTTGTATGTTTTAGTAGAGATGGGATTTTGCCATGTTGGCCAGGCTGGTCTTGAACTCCAGACCTCAGGTGATCTGCCCACCTCGGCCTCCCAAAGTGCTGGGATTACAGGGTTGAGCCACCACGCCCAGCCATGGGCTATTTTGATACAGACATACAATGTGTAATAATCACATCAGGGTGAATGATGTATCCATCACCTCAAGTATTTATTGTTTCTATTACAAACAACCCAATTATATTTTCAGTTATTTTTACATGTACAATTAAATTATTGACTATAGTCACCCTGTTGTGCTATCAAATACTAGATCTTATTCTAACTATTTTTAATACCCATTAATCATCCACATTTCCACCCTACCCCCCACTATTCTTCTCAGCCTCTGGTAACCATCATTCTACTCTCTATCTCCGTGAGTTCAATTGTTTTAATTTTTAGCTCCCACAAGTGAGTGAGAACATGCGAAGCTTATCTTGCTGTGCCTGGCTTATTTCATTTCACTTAACATAATGACCTCTGGTTCTATCCATGTTTTTGCAAATGACAGAATCTCATTCTTTCTTATGGCTGAATACACTCCATTGTGTATCTGTACCATACTTCTTTATCCATTTGCCTGTTGATGGACACTTGGCTTGCTTCCAAACCTTGGCTATTGTGGATAGTGCTGCAATAAACATAGGAGTGCAGATATCTCTTCCATATACTGATTTCCTTTCTTGTAGATATATACCTAGCAGTGGGGTTGCTGAATCATACGGTAGCTCTGTTTTTAGTTTTGTGAGGTACCTCCAAAGTGTTCTCCACAGTGGTTGTACTAATTTACATTCCCACCAACACTGTAGGAGTGTTCCCTTTTCTCCATATCCTTGCCAGCATTTGATATTGCCTGTCTTTTGGATAAAAGCCATTTTAACTCAGGTGAGATGATATCTCACTGTAGTTTTGTTTGTTTGTTTGTTTGCTTTTTGAGACTGAGTCTCACTGTCACCCAAGCTGGAGTGTAGTGGCATGATACCGGCTCACTGCAACCTCCACCTCCTGGGTTCAAGTGATTCTCATGCCTCAGCCTTCCAAGTAGATGGGATTACAGGTATGCATCACCATGCCAGGCTAATTTTTTTTTTTTGTATTTTTAGTAGAGATGGAGTTTCGCCGTGTTGGCCAGGCTGGTCTCAAACCCCTGGCTTCAAGTAATCCACCCACCTCAGCCTCCCAAAGTGCTGGGATTACAGGTGTGAGCCACTGCACTCAGCCAATATCTCATTATAGTTTTGATTTGCATTTCTCTAATGATCAATGATGTTGAGCACCTTTTCATATACCTGTGTTTGCCATTTGTATGTCTTCTTTTGACAAATGTCTATTCCGATCTTTTGCCCATTTTTAACATAGATTATTAGATTTTTTCGTATAGAGTTGTTTGTGCTCCTTATGTATTCTGGTGATTAATCCCTTGTCAGATGGATAGTTTGCAACTATGTTCTCCCTTCACTTTGTTGTTTCTTTTGATATGCAGCAGCTTTTTAACTTAATTTGATCCCATTTGTCCATTTTTGCTTTGGTTGCCTGTGCTTGTAGGGTATATCTCAAGAAATCTTTGCCCACTCTAATGTCCTAGAGAGTTTATCCAATGTTTTATTTTAGTTGTTTCATAGTTTGAGGTCTTAGATTTAAGTCTTTTTTTTTTTTTTCAACTTTTATTTTTGGTTCGGGGGTATATGTGAAGGTTTTTTACATAGGTAAACTCATGCCATGGATGTTTGTTGTACAGATTATTTCTGTAAGATAATTAAACACAACTATTGGGTACTGAGTTTAATGTGTTGTTGTACAGATTCTGTACATTAAGCCCAGTACCCAATAGTTATTTTTTCTGCTTCTCTCTAATCTTTAATCCATTTTGATTTGATTTTTTGTATACGGTATGAAATAGGGGTCTAGTTTCATGCTTCTGCATATGGATATTCAGTTTTCCCAGCACCACTTATTGAACAGACTGTCCTTTCCCCATTGCATGATCATGGCACCTTTTCAAAAAGGATTTTACTGTAGATGTATGGATTTGTTTCTGGGTTCTCTATTCTGTTCCATTGCTCTATGTATCTATTTTTATGCCAGTGCCATGCTGTTTTGGTTAATGTAGCTCTGTAGTATAATTGGAAGTCAGGTAACGTGACTTCTCCAGTTTTGTTCTTTTGCTCAGGATAGTTTTGGCTTTTTTGGTATTTTGTGGTTCCATATGAAATTTAGGATTTTTTTTTTTTTTCTATTTCTGTGAAGAATGCCATTGGTATTTTGATAGGGATTGCATTGAATCTGTAGATTGATTTCGGTAGTACAGACATTTTAACAATATTATGTATTCCATTCCATGACCATGGAATATCTTTCCATTTTTATGAGTCTTCTTCAATTTCTCGCATCAATGTTTTATAGTTTTCATTGTAGAGATCTTTCACTTCTTCGGTTAATTCATAGGTATGTATGTGTATATATGTATATATTTATTTAATTTTTTATTTTTGAGATGGAGTCTCGCTCTGTTGCCCAGGTTAGAGGTTAGCTAACTACCACCTCTGCCTCCCGGGTTCACGCCGTTCTCCTGCCTCAGCCTCCTAAGTAGCTGGGACTACAGGTGCCTGCCACCACGCCCGGCTAATTTTTTTTTTTTTTTTGTATTTTCAGTAGAGACAGGGTTTCACTGTGTTAGCCGGGATGGTCTCAATCTACTGATCCACCCGCCTCGGCCTCCCAAAGTACTGGGATTACAGGCATGAGCCCCTGTGCCTGGCCTATATTTATTTATTTAATTATTGAGACAGGGTCTTGTGCTGTCACCCAGGCTGGAGAGCAGTGGCGCGATCTTGGCTCATTGCAACCTCTGCCCCCAAGGCATAAGCAATCTTCCCAGGTCAGCCTCCCAAGTAGCTGGGACCACAGGCACACACCACCATGCTCAGCTATTTTTTCGTATTTTTGGTAGAGACGGGGTTTCGCCATGTTACCCAGGCTGGTCTCAAATTCCTGAGCTCAAGTAATCTGCCCACCTTGGCCTCCCAAAGTGCTGGGATTACAGGCGTGAGCCACAGCACCTGGCCAGTATTTAATTTTATTTATAGCAATTGTAAATGAGATTACTTTCTTGACTTCTTCTTCAGATTGTTCCCATTGGCATATAGAAATGCTACTGATTTCTGTATGTTGATTTTGTATCCTGAAATTTTACTGAATTTGTTTATCAGTACTAAGAGTTTTTTGGTGGAGTCTTTAGGCTTTTCCAAATATAAGATCGTATCATCTGCAAACAAGAATAATTTGACTTTTTCCTTTCCAATTTGGATGCCCTTTATTTCTTTCGTCTGATTGCTTTAGCTAGGACACCTAGTACGATGTGGAATAACAGTAGTAAAAGTGGGCATCCTTTTCGTGTTCCAGATCTTAGATAAAGACTTTCCATTCTTCCCCATTTAGTATGATACTAACTGTGGGTCTGTCATATATGGCTTTTATTATGTTGAGATGTGTTCCTTGTATACCTAGTTTTTTGAGGGCTTTTCTCATGAAGGGATGTTGAATTTTATCAAATGCTTTTTCAGCATCAGTTGAAATGATCATATGTTTTTAGTCTTTCATTCTGTTGATATGATGTATCACACTGACTGGTTACATATGTTAAACCATCTTTGCATCCCTGGAATAAATACCCCTTGGTAATTATGAATGATCTTTTTAACGTGTTGCTGAATTCCATTTCCTAGTATTTTGTTGAGGCTTTCTGCATCAATATTCAATGGGGATATTGGCCTGTAGGTTTTTTTTTTTTTTTTTTTGCTTCTTTGTTTAATTTCGGTACCGAGGTAATACTGGCCTCGTAGAATGAGTTTGGAAATATTTCCTCCTCTTCTACTTTTCAGAATAGTTACAGTATGATTGCTATTAATTCTCTTTAAATGTTTGGTAAAATTTACCAGTGAAGCCATTGGGTCCTGGGCTTTTCTTTGCTAGGAGGCTTTTTTATTATGGCTTCAATCTCATTACTTGTTACTGGTCTGTTCAGGTTTTGGATTTCTTCATTATTCAATTGTGGTAGGTTGTATGTATCCAAGAATTTATCCATTTATTCTAGGTTTTCTAATTTTTTGGCATATAGTTGCTCATAGTAGCCTCTAATGATCCTTTGAATTTCTGTGATACCGGTTGTAATGTCTTCTTTTTCATCTCTGATTTTATTTAGTTGGGTCTTTTCTGTTTTGTTCTTAGTCTAGCTAAAGTTTGTCAATTTGCTTATCTTTTCAAAAACCCAACTTTTTGTTTCATTGATTTTTTTGTATTGTTCTCATTTCACTTATTTCTGATCTGATCTTCATTATTTCCTTTATTCCACTGAGTTTGGTTTGCTCTTGCTTTTCTGATTCTTTAAGACATATCCTTAGATTGTTTATTTGAAGATTTTCTTCTTTTTTGATGTAGGCACTTACAAACAAACTAACAAACAAGCAAAAAGAAAACTAGTAAAAACTCTATACTTTATTTTCACATATATATATTACATATATATTCAGAAGTGCTGCTAAATCTATACTTTAACATCATCTCTACACTTTTTCACTTTTCATTGTTTCTATTCATATCTTATTGTACTGTCTATGTCTGGAAAAGTTATTATTTTTGGTTGGTTCATCTTTTCATCTTGCTATTTAAGATAATGAATAGTTTACATACCACAATTGGAGTATTATAATATTCTGGGTTTTTCTGTGTACTTACTATTACCAGTGAGTTTTGTACCTTCAGATGATTTCTTATTGCTCATTAACATTCTTTTCTTGCATGTTGAAGAACTCCTTTTAGCATTTCTTGTAGGACAGGCCTGGCGTTGATAAATCCCTCAGCTTTTGTTTGTCTGGGAAAGTCTTTATTTCTCCTTCATGTTTGAAGGATATTTTCACCAGATACACTATGGTAGGTTTTATGCTAAGTGTTTTTATCCTTTAGCACTTTAAATATGTCATGCCACAAGTCTGCTGCCAAACATATTGGAGCTCCATTGTATGTTGTTTCTTTTGTCTTGCTGCCTTTAGGATCCCTTCTTTATCCTTGACCTCTGGGAGTTTGGTTATTAAATGCCTTGAGGTAGTCTTCTTTGAGTTAAATCTACTTGGTGTTCTATAACCTTCTTGTGCTTGAAATTTGATTTCTTGTGCTTGAATTTTGATATCTTTTGTTTGGTAAGTTCTCTGTTATCCCTTTCGATAAACTTTCTACCACTATCTCTCGCTCCACCTCCCCTTAAAAACCAGTAACTTCTAGATTTATCCTTTTGAAGCTACTTTCTAGATCTTGTAGATCTTGTGCATCATTCTTTTTTCATTCTTTTTTTTCTTTTGTCTCCTCTGACTGTGTATTTTCAAATAGCCTGGCTTCAAGCTAATTCTTTCTTCTGTTTGATTAATTCTGCTAACAGACTGATGCATTCTTCAGTATGTCACTAGCATTTTTCTGCTCCAGAATTTCTGCTTCTTTTTAATTTTCTCTTTCTTTCTGTCTTTCCCTCTATCTTCCCTTCCTTCCTTCTTTCCTTCATCCCTCCCTCCCTTTCTTTCTCTTTCTTTCTTTTTCTTTCTTTCTCTTTCTTTCTTTCATCTTTCTATTGTAGCTCTGAGGCATTTTGTTACAAAAACTTAGTACTCATATACATAAACTAATATGAACCTAAAATTCATCATACATTTACTTCATTTTTTAGCTTGATCTTCTAGTAAATCTTTAGCTTCACTGATTTTGGCTGCTATATAAGGAGATCCTCCTTTGTCAGGATTATTTAAAAGCATAATTCATTGATAAGCATCTCTTATTTTCCCTTTATTGGCAGTAGGGCTTACACCTAGTATTAATGCTGCTTCCCATTTTGTCATTTTGGGTTCAAACCCACCTCTATAATAGCCACCACTGAAGGCAGATTTTGTTAGGCTTTGAAAAACCTGTTTTACTTGAGGCTCCATATGCTTCATGGCTTGCAAAACATAACAGCCTGCAAATCCTGCAGCAGCAATGGTCAGTCCAACTGCTACCACTGTACTGGCTATGGCTCCAGCTGGGCTCCCTTGCTTCCTCCAGGAGCACAGCTCATCCCAGCTCCTCTTTCTCTCTCTTTCCTTCCTTCCTTCCTTCTTTCTTCCCTCCCTCCCTTCTTTCTTTTTCTTTTTTTCTATTTCTTTCTTTTCCTTTCTCTCTCCCTCTCTCTCTCTCTCCTTCCTTCCCTCCCTCCCTCCCTCCTTTCTTTCTCTCTCTCTTTCTCTTTCTTTCTTTCCAGAAGGATGGAGTGCAGTGGCACAATCTTGGTTTACTGCAACCTCTGCCTCCTAGGTTCAAGCGATTCTCCTGCCTCAGCCTCCTGAATAGCTGGGATTACAGGCATCCGCCACCACACCCAGCTAATTCTTGTATTTTTAGTAGAGATGGGGTTTCACCATGTTGGCCAGGCTGGTCTCGAACTTCTGACCTCAGGTGATCCACCTGCCTTGGCCTCCCAAAGTGCTGGGATTACAGGTGTGAGCCACTGCTCCTGGCCAATAATTTCAATTTCTTTGTTAAATTTATCTGATAGGATTCTGAATTCCTTCTCTGTGTTATCTTGAATTTCTTTGAGTTTCCTCAAAACAGCTATTTTGAATTATCGATCTAAAAGGTCACATATCTTTGTCTCTCTGGGATTGACTTCTGGTGTCTTATTTAGTTAATTTGGTGAGGTAATGTTTTCCTGCACGGTCTTGATGCTTGTGGATGTTAGTCAATGTTTGTACCCATCCTTCTTGGGAAGGCTTTCCAGATATTCAAAGGGACTTGGGTGTTAAGTAATCTAAGTTATTCGGTCACGACAACCATATCTGCATTAGGGGGTACCCCAAGCACAATAACACTGTAGTTCTTGCATACTTGTAGAAGTACTACCTTTGCGGTCTTGGAAAAGATCCAGAAGATTTCTCTGGATTACAGGTAGAGACTCTCATTCTCTTCCCTTACTTTCTCCCAAACAAGCAAAGTCTTTCTTTCTTTGTGCTGAGCTACCTGGAGCTGGGAAGGGGTACACAAGCACCTCTGTAGCCACCACCACTGGGACTGTGATGGGTCTGACCTAAAGCCAGCACAGCACCGAATCTTGCTCAAGGCCTGCTATAATCACTACATGGCTACCCCTATGTTCACTCAAGGCCCTAGGGCTCTACAATCAGCAAGTGGTGAAGCCAGCCAGGCTTCTGTCCTTCCCCTAAAGGCAACGAGTTCCTCCAGGCTCCAGGCAGGTCCAGGGACGCTGTCCAGGTGCCCCGGCCTAGAATCAGAAACCTTAGACATCTACCTGGTACTCTATTCTACTACGGCTGAGCTAGTGCTGAAACCACCAAAGTCCTTCCCACTCTTCCCTCCCCTTCCCCCAGGGTGAGGAGTCTCCCCGTGTCCACCACATGCCCACAGGGAATAAAGTCAGGCTACTGCCATTGTTCACTTGAGGCCCAAGGGCTCTTCATTCAGCTTGTGGTGAATCCTGTCAGGCCTGGGACTCACCCTTCAGAGCAGTGGGGCCCGCATTTAGCCCAGGGTACATCTAGAGATCCAAGAGTCCAAGAGCCAAGGCGTGGAGTCAGGGACCCCAAAAGCCTGCTTGGTGCTCTTCTCCACTGTGGCCGAGCTGGTACCTAAGCCAAAGACAAAGTCCCCTTTACTTTTCCCTCTGCTTTTCTCAAGCAGAAGGAGTCTCTCCTGACAGCCACCACAGCTGTGAATGTGTAGAGGCACCCCTAAAGCCAGAATGTCTCAGACTCTTACCCAAGGCCCATGGCACACTACTTGGTTATCACCGCTGGTTGGCCGCCCTGCATTCCAAAACAGTGTCCCATAAACACTGCACTCTCCCTCCCCAAAGCACACAGGCTCTCTCTGAGCCACATGGTCTGCTGACGGGGGGACGGGGGAGGGGTGGTGTCGGTGATTCAAGACTGTCCTTCCTACCTCTTCAGTGCCTCTTTCTGTGACATGATGTTAAAATCAGGTATTGTGATCGCTCACCTGCTTTCTGGTTCTTAGGAAGGTGCTTTATTTTGTAGATAGTTGTTAAATTTGGTGTTCATGTGGGGAGGACAATTGGTGGAAGCTTCTATTCTGCCATCTTCCTCTGCCCTCCTGTCCATCTACTGACTTTTAGAAATTTAAGTTCAAGAAGAAATGTTATGTGACACTTGGATCTCCTTAAATGTAGGAATTATTTTTTTATTCAAGGCCTACCTGTTTTCTATTTCATCTGCACCTGTGTTAAGGGCAGTGCTTATTCTTCCTCCTTGTGGCTACGGGCCCCATTAGATGTGATGTGACTTTCCTCTCTCTATTCACTGGAGTGCCTTAAGTAGGTAGTCTTGAGAGTAGTGGAAGGGGCTTATGGGCTGGTGGTGCAGCCAGTGGGAAGCACAGGGCCTGTCTCCAGGTGAGGTACCAGGAGGATGCCTCTTTACGTCCTATTCCCTCAGCTCTCCCAGCCCAGAGGCAGTGGGGAACAAGCCCACCCTACAACCCCTCCACCCCTCCATGGGGGAAGCTCACTCACAGGTGTGAGCCTGGACCCTCCTCCTGAGACTCCTAACCATGGGATCCTGCTGGCTCCCCAGGCCTTCCTGCCTGCCTATCCCAACTGTTCAGGAAGGTGGCACCTGGATTGGGAACAGAATGGAGACAGGCACACTAAACCACCACCTTCTCTTGCCTTCTGCGTCAATCCAAGGGTTTCTTGAGATTACATTCCTGGGTATATGCTTGTTACTATTTATTTCTAGGAATTTTGATAGTTTCTGATGTACTAACAATTTGCGGGAAATGAATAGGAAAAGCCCAAGTAGAGATGTAATTATGCTTACATAATTTGTTTTTGTGCTCCCTCTTCTTAACTATATTTTCTTTTCTTTTTTTGAAGTATAACATACATAAAGAAAATACTTGTGTATTTTTTTCCGGATTTTCAAACTTCTTAGTAAAAAAGAAAAAGAAATTAGGAATGTACATATTCTGTGTTTCCCTTAGTGGAAACCTGCTTGCGGCATTGACAGTAAAAAGGAAAATTTCACTGGGCGGCCGCAGTAGCTCATACCTGTAATCCCAGCACTTTGAGAGGCCGAAGCGAGTGGATCACAAGGTCAGGAGTTCGAGACCAGCCTGACCAACATGGTGAAACCCCGTCTCTACTAAAAATACAAAAATTAGCCGGGCATGATAGCGCACACCTGTAGTCCCAGCTACTCAGGAGGCTGAGGCAGAAGAATTACTTGAACCCAGGAGGCGAAGGTTGCAGTGAGCCAAGATCGTGCCACTGCACTCCAGCCTAGGCAACAGAGCAAGACTCCATCAAAAAAAAAAAAAAAAAAAAAAATTCACCAGAAAGAATTTAGAATTTCAAGACCTATCTATTATTTCTGTAGCTTCCAGCTTTTTCTCAATGAACCTGCTCTATGAAGAGGAATACAAACTAGTTACAATCACCTGTGAATGACAAAATGTGAGTCATCTGAATACATTCTTGCAAGGCAACTTCACATCTGACTAATGTGGTTCTGGCACTCTTCCACTGATGAGAAGGCGCTGGCAAGCTCTCATGCACTCTCTCTTAATAGGAAGTAACACCTATTAGTTAGAGTCAATAGAAAGTAACACTTATTCTTTTTCCATGTAGAGGTGCAAACCTTTGCCTATAGTAAGGCATAAGACCAGTGGTTCTCAAACATCTTTGGGGTACGTAAGTCTCACCCAGATGGCTTGTTATGCACGCAAATTCTTGGACCCCATCCCCAGAAAACCAAAGCTAGAGAACGAGCCCAGTGCCTAATACACTGTATTAGACACTATAGAGCTGGGCATGGTGGCTCGCGCCCATAATCCCAGCACTTTGGGAGGCTGAGGCAGGTGGATCACCTGAGGTCAGGAGTTCGAGACCAGCCTGGCCAACATGGTAAAACCCCATCTCTACTAAAAATATAAACATTAGCCAGGTATGGTGACAGGCGCCTGTAATCCCAGCTACTCAGGAGGCTGAGGCAGGAGAATTGCTTAAACCCAGGAGGTGGAGATTGTAGTGAGCTGAGATCACGCAATTGCACTCCAGCCTGGACAACGAGAGCAAAACTCCATCTCAAATAACAGAACAAAACAGACATTATAGGAATGACAAAGGCTATAACCAATCTTATTTCATTTGAGTTGTTTTTCAATCACCAAGCAATGAAAATGGAAAGCAATTCACAAAAAAGGGGCTTTAAAAAACACATTTTAAAAAAGGTTCAACCGTTCTAGTAAGCAAAGACACAAGAAGTACAAATCATACTATTATAACATATCACTCTGGTGTGGGATGTTGATAGTGGGAGAGGCTACGCATGTGTGGGGGCTGAGAGTATACTTTCTGCTCAATTTTGCTGTGAACCAAAAAAAAAATGCTCTAAAAAAATAAAGTCTATTTTTTAAAACCTCAGAAATAGCATTTTCACTTATTAAAGAAGCAAATATTTTAAATCTATAATGCTAAAAATATATCAAAAATCAAAAAGGTTTCAGCATCTTTTGCTTGCCTAAAAAACAGAAATAAAAAAGGCACAGCTGCCGGGCGCGGTGGCTCACGCCTGTAATCCCAGCACTTTGGGAGGCCAAGGCGGGCGACAATCACAAGGTCAGGAGATGGAGACCATCTTGGCTAACACGGTGAAACCCCGTCTGTACTAAAAATACAAAAACATTAGCCAGGCGTGGTGGCGGGCGCCTGTAATCCTAGCTACTCGGGAGGCTGAGGCAGGAGAATGGTGTGAACCTGGGAGGTGGAGCTTGCAGTGAGCCGAGATTGTGCCACTGCACTCCAGTCTGGGCAACAGAGCAAGACTCCATCTCAAAAAAAAAAATAAAAATAAAAAATAAAATAAAATAAAGGCACAGCTGGCCCTTCCCAGTACAACTTTTCTGGAGACCAATGCCAAAAAATATATATTCATAATGTTCATAACCTTTGACCCAGTAACTCTAGTTCTTGGAATTAATATTAAAAGAAATAATAAGAAAAATGTATGCATAAAAATGTCTTCATAGTGTGATACACACGTCAAGTATTTTACAAGGTACATTATTACACAAAAACACTCAGAGGTTCACAAAGGGCTTTTAGCCAACAAGGGAAAGTGTGTACAATTTCATATTAAGCAAAAAGAAAGCATAGAAAATAAATATGGAACAGGATTCCAGCTGTGTATTAAGATGCATATAAAATACTAGAATGTGAAAGTTTTACTTATCTCTAGGGTGGGATTATGGTTTATTCTTTTTTTTTTTTTTTTTTTTTTTTTGGTATTTCCCACAATGGACATACATTACTTTTATAGCCAGAAAAAAAAATGTGCTGTAAAAAAATGCTTAGAAATAAAAAAGCCCGTTTAACTCTCCAAATTCTTATGCAGATGAATAAGGTATTGCATTAGAAGTGCTCTGGGGCCAGGTGTGGTGGCTGACTCCTGTAATCCCAGCACTTTGGGAGGCCGAGGCAAGAGGATTGCCTGAGCCCAGGAGTTTGTGACTAGCCTGGGAAACATGGTGAAACCCTGTCTCTACACACATTTTTTTTTTTTTAATTAGCCACGAGTTGTGGTGCACACCCCTGGTCCTAGCTATTTGGGAGGCTGAGGCAAGAGGATCGCTTGACCCTCGGAAGCAGAGGCTGCAGTGAGCCATGTTCCCACCAGTGCACTCCAGCTTGAGCAACAGAGCAAGACCCTGTCTCAAAAAATAAATGAATAAAAATTTAAGAAAGAAGTGCTTTGAAGAATACAGGAAAGAATTCTACCTGACATTAACAAAGTATTCATGTTACTAGAAAGTAATATGAAAACAGAAGGTGTTAGATGGCTTATTATTTAAATAAATTCTAGAATGAAAACTTAGAAAAGTAATTCCTCTGTAAAGTCAATAATGTTCCTGTATTTGTCATTTTGGAACAATATATCATCATGATGCATTTATTTTAAAAAAGATTACACCATTATATATGGCATTAATTCTCCGTTTTCAATTCAATTTAAGAAACTTGGGCCGGGTGCGGTGGCTCAAGCCTGTAATCCCAGCACTTTGGGAGGCCGAGACGGGCGGATCACGAGGTCAGGAGATCGAGACCATCCTGGCTAACACGGTGAAACCCCGTCTCTACTAAAAAATACAAAAAACTAGCCGGGCGAGGTGGCGGGCGCCTGTAGTCCCAGCTACTCGGGAGGCTGAGGCAGGAGAATGGTCTAAACCCGGGAGGCGGAGCTTGCAGTGAGCTGAGATCCGGCCACTGCACCCCAGCCTGGGCGACAGAGCAAGACTCTGTCTCAAAAAAAAAAAAAAAAAAAAAGAAACTTGTTTTTTGCACACCTACTGTGTACTGGGCATCAGGCATACCTTCAGGGAGCTCAGTTGCAGCAAGAAAAACCAAAGGGTGGAAAGTGCATTGTCCAGTTCCACATAATAAACATGCTTTACACAAGCATGGAGCAGAAGCTAGCCACCTTGAAAAAGGGATGTCCCAAGTCCTCATTTATTTTTTCAAGACACGGCCTATCTTTAAAAAATCTCCCTTCCCAAGACAGCTTGGAATAGGGACTTCTGTGGGAGCCTAAATGTGCTGTATAATGCTGTTTATGCAAAGGTGAAGGCAACCAATCCCCTGGGACATCTAAGGCCCCCAAGACAGGCCAGTGTTGCCAGGAACCAGGAAAGAAACAGCTCTCCATATTCCTCCTTCTCCAACTCTTCCTAGATTGGGAAGGATTTGGAAATGAGGAAGTATAATTTCAAATCACCTAGAGAAAGGCCCACCTACAGCAGAGCAGGGAATTATAAGGTAGTATTCCCCTACATAGCTTTTTACCACAGTTCCAGCCTCATATATCAAATTGCCTTCTTGGCATTTCTACCATTTGATGGAAGTCTCTCCCTCCAATAGGCAGGAAGTCCTGTCAGCTCCATCTCCAAAATCGCTCCAGAATCCATCCTCTTCTCTCCATCTCCACCATGCCATGCCTCTCCCTGAACTCTGAAGTAGCCCCCTAACTTGTCTCCCTGCTTCAATTCTTGCTCCCCTAAAATCCTTCTCCACGAAGCAGCCAGCGTGAACTTTTTCAAACATAAATCAGTCTATATCCACAAGGACAAGGGCTTTTATCTGTGTTTTATTCACTAATGTAGCCCCAGCACCAAGAGTGTGAGGGGATTATTTAAATTCCTTGGCTGAACACTAAATAATGGCTTCCCATTTCCAGACTCTAAACTTCTTATCACAACCTTCAAGTTTCATGAGCTGCCCTTCCCCCAGCTCACAGCACTCCATCCACTGGTCCCCTTTCTGCTCCTTAAACATGCCCCGCCTCTTCCTGTTTATGGCCTTGGAACCTGCACTTCCCTCACTCTGGAGTGGTCTCCCTTCGTGTCTCCTCCCTCAACACCACCACCTTGGCTTGGCTGGCCCTATATGTCATTCCATTCTCAGTTCACATGTCACCTTACTCCCTTACCATCCTTTTTTTTTTTTTTTTTTTTTGAGATGGAGTCTCACTCTGTTGCTCAGGCTGGAGTGCAGTGGTGCGATCTCAGCTCATTGCAACCTCTGCCTCCCAGGTTCAAGCGATTTTCCTGCCTCAGCCTCCCAAGTAGCTGAGACTACAGGCACGTGCCACCATACCTGGTTAATTTTTGTATTTTTAGTAGAGACAGGGTTTCACCATATTGGTCAGGCTGGTCTTGAACTCCTGACCGCGTGATCTGCCCGCCTCAGCCTCCCAAAGTGCTGAGATTACAGGCATGAGCCACTGTGCCTGGCCACCATCCTTTCTAAGACAGCCACACAGTCACTCTCCATCACATCCTTTCATCAGAGCACTTGACATTGGCTAACATCACCTTGATTACTTAGCATTGACTGCCTGTACACCCCACTAAAGTGTGCAGTAGGGAGAAGACCAGAGGCCTGTGTGCTTGGGCCATTACTGCAGCCCCAGCGCCTCTAATAATGCCTGGCTGTTAGTAGGTTCGCGAGTGATTTATCAATTAATTTAGCTCCATGTTCTAGGATCTGATCTTCCGAGTTGAAGGCTTAGAGACTATCTCTAGCTGTCCATCCTGTCTTTGGTTTAAGCTGTTATCAATCCCTTTGATTTGAGCTGTTATCAGTCTCTGGTACCCAGACATGATCAGGTCCTCAAAGAGGACTCAGACAAGCTAAAATGTACTGGAGACAGAGCAGACACCAGAACACGAATTTATTAATTTACATTGAAAAACCTCTGTCAACAGAACTGAACAAATATTCGAATTCCATTCAATTTACTGTCTTCTCCCCCGGAGTCAAGTCACACAACAAGCCAAATCTAGTGGGTAGAATGAAAACAAAATGAATTTGGATGATAATCACCAAAACCCCTCTGCTGATATACCTGTTTCAATAGAACCAAATCACAGAGCTGCAGGCTGAAATTCTCTTTTTAAGTAAAATGCGTGAAGTCCAGTAGCCAAAACTCTTCCCTCATTGGCAGTACTGGAAGCACACTGAACCAAGATCCTGTATGTCCGTCCAACTACATATTAACATCACTGTCTACGCCTCTGCTTTGCCATGTTAATAAAGCCCAATGCTGCACTCATCGCTCAAGTTCAGAAACTCCAGTAGTCCATTTGCAAATTATTAAACTAGTAAACTATGTATGATATATTCAATTAGATGAGGGCTTGATACAGTTTCCCATAACCCAACTAGGTTAAAGCCAACATTCCAGGCCAGAAGGACATCATGAAGTTGAGCACATGGGAACTAAAGTAGGTCTGCAGATTCTAACCAGACAGGTGGCAGACCCCACTGCCTGGTTCCCAAAGGCCAGAGACACAGCTAAAGCCATAAAAAGACATGGGGGTCCAAACTACTTCCCCCAGCCATCAAACTGGCTTGGAAGGGAAAGCTTACCACCAATAAAAGGACCATGGACTGCTCACCAGGGCTTGGCTTCCAGGGATTGATAATGGCTTAAGCCAAAGACAGTATGGATAACTCAGACATGTATAATTCATAGTTGACTATATTACTTCCTCTAAATTTATAATTACGATGATCATTTGTGGAAAGTTTCTGAGGAATAAATAATTGATAAGCTTCTCCATATCACAAGGCACACTGCTAACAGAGACTGTGGATGGAGACGTACTAAAACAAATTTTTCCATTTAACATTTATCAAGCACTTACTGTGTACTAGTATACAAGAGTCATCTGTTTTGACATTGGAATCTGCTGAAAGAATATGAACAATAATTATAGGGTTCTGGAAGGGGCAAGGAGACCCAGAGCCTTTGATTATGAAACATTTATTGAGCTCCTACTATGTCTTAGACATTGGTAGGTGTTAAAAATAGAAACATTAAGACTTTGTTCTAGCTCTTGAGGATCACATAGGGTAATGGTTTGATAATATATTTTACTTTTTTTCCAGTGTATAACTGTTCAGAGTCACATGATAGAAAATCATAAAGACTTATCTAGGCAAATTTGCCAAGATACAGTGTTAATATATCTCAATTTGACTAGTTCTATCAGGATCTAGGAGTAAGTTCCACATCTTAAGAATGGCTTCAACTTTATTTCTGTAATATAAATTCACCTGAGGGATGACTCTAAAAAAATCAAATAACCCAGTAAAATTTTACTGTGTGAACTGAAAAACAGCTATAAACCAGCAATAATAATAATAATAATAATAACCCAGGCAATTTACAGAAGATATTCATCAAGAATCTCTAAATAAAAAATACACCTTCTGCATCATTGAAATACAATTTAAATATCTTCATACCTCTGCTTTAAAACTGATACTACAAGTATCAGGTTATTTTGTTCTTTGTTTTGTTGTTTTTGCTTTTGTTTTGTTTTCTTTTTGGGGTTAGAGTCTCACTCTGTCACCTAGGCTACAGGGCAGTGGCACAAAATCAGCTGACTGTAACCTCCGCCTCCCAGGTTCAAATGATTCTCCTGCCTCAGCCTCCCGAGTAGCAGGGATTACAGGTGCCCACCACCACGCCCAGCTAATTTTTGTATTTTTAGTAGAGATGGGGTTTCACCATGTTGACCAGACTGGTCTCGAACTCCTGACCTTGTGATCCGCCCACCTTGGCCTCCCAAAGTGCTGGGACTATAGGCGTGAGCCACCGCACCAGGCCAAGTATCAGTTTTATATTATGCCCACTCTCCCTATTTATTTTTTTATTTATTTAGAGATGGAGTCTTGTTCTGTCACCTAGACTGGAGTGCAGTGGCATGATCCTGGCCCACTGCAACCTCCACCTCCCAGGTTCAAACAATTCTCCTGTCTCAGCCTCCCAATTAGCTGGGATTACAGGTACACGCCATCAGGCCCAGCTAATTCTTATATATATATATTTTTAGGAGAGATGGGGTTTCACCATGTTGGCCAGGCTGGTCTCGAACTCCTGACTTTAAGTGATCCACCCACCTTGGCCTCCCAAAGTGCTGGGATTACAGGCATGAGCCACTGTGCCTGGTGCCGATTTTTATATTACTTATAAATGAAGACTTCCTTTCAGTACTTTTTAATTTTTACTCTACATCATTGTTATGGACTGAATGTTTGTGTCCTCCAAAAATTCACATGTTGACCAAGCGTGGTGGCTCATGCCTGTAATCCCAGCACTTTGGGAGACCAAGGCAGGAGGACTACTTGAGCCCAGGAGGTTGAGGCTGCAGTGAGCCATGACCGTACCACTGCATTCCAGCCTGAATGACCGCGCAAGACCCAGTCTAAAAAAAAAAAAAGAAAATTGTATGTTAAACTCCTAACCTTTAATGTGATGGTATTAGGAGGTGGGGCCTGTAAAAGGTGATTAGGTCATGAGGGTAGAATCCTCATGGCTGGGATTAGTACCTTAAAAGAAGGTCTTGCTTCTGCTCTCTGCTCTCTGCCATGTAAGGATACAAAAAGACAACCATCTACAATTCAGAAAGCAGGGGGTCTCACCAGACACTGGATCTACCAGCATTTTGATCTTGGACTCCCCAGTCTCCAGAATCATGAGAAAGAAATTTCTGTTGCTTTAGCTACCCAATCTATGGTAATTTGTCATAGCAGCCTAAACTAAGACAATCATGATTTTATTTTAATGAACTTTGGCTATAAGACAGCAATTCTGATCTGTCATCAAGCATCCTAATATGTTTAGGTAGACACGCTTAGGTTCATAATACATATAAATCAATATAATTAGTGTTTCACATTGGAGTCGTAAATTTCTAAACTTCGTTGTTGTTACTTTGTCATTATATATAGTTACTACCAGTTATAAAAAAAGTAAACACTCAAATACAAACTAAATTTTTTGCCAAATTTAGATTTTACTCAGTTTTCCCTGTCTATCATGGAAATCATCACTTGCAAAATTGCACACTCCAAAAATATATGTAAATATAAAAGAGTGCTGTCTGGTTAAGGCAAGAATAACCATTACATAAAATGTGTTTCTGGATGTTGGGAAAACAGCAAAATTGAAATGACTTTCTCACTGCATTGTAAATTTTTCAAAAATCATCTTAAAGAAACATGTTTAGGCCAGCCGTGATGGTGATGGTTCATGCCTATAATTCCAGCACTTTGGGAGGCCAAGACTGGTGGGTCACTTGAGGTCAGGAGCTCCAGACCAGCCTGGCCAACACAGTGAAACCCTGTCTCTGCTAAAAATACAAAAATTGGCCAGGTGTGGTGGTGTACCTGAAATTCCAGCTACTCAGGAGGCTGAGGCATGAGAATCGCTTCAACCCAGGAGGTGGAGGTTGCAGTGAACTGAGATCACACAACTGCACTCCAGCCTGGGTGAGGGAGTGAGACCTTGTCTCAAAAAAAAAAAAAAAAAAAAAAAAAAAAAAAAAAAAAATTGGGGAAAAATTAATTAGCAGAAGTCTAAACAATTGATGACTTTAGATTCCTTAGGTAGTTTTTTTGATAAACCCGATTATCGAAGCAATTCAAGTGAACTCTCGTCAAAGCAAAGATGGGTCAGGGGAGAACTCAGTGAGAAATAAAGCTAGAATTATCTAGTTTCATAAACAAGTTCTCCCTGAAACTCAGAAAGCAAAGAATGGCTGAACAGCACAGCCTGTCACATCTGAGAGTCGATTATAGAAGATTAGGTTCTAGAAGAGCTTCCAAAAGGTAAAGTAGAAAAGAGCATATTTTTGGAGTTTTGCCACATGGGTTTATTCTCAGCACTGCCGCTAACTGGCCTTGATACCTCAGGCCACTTCACTCAGCCTATCTGAAAAGGATGCTCTTTGCATTGATAACTTCAGTCTTTTCTAGTCCTTTTTGCTACCAGCATATCTACAACTGGCTTCACTCTGTATTGGGCATTTATTCACTTAATAAGTATTTGCTGAGGTTTGAATGATGGTGCCCCCTCCAAAAATCATGTTGAACTTAATCTCCATTGTGGTGGTATTAAGAGGCTTGGTATTTTGGGAGGTGATTAAGTTATGAGGGCTCTACCCTGAATGGACTGGGGCCCTTATAAAAAGGGTTTGTGGGAGGGGGTCCACTCTGTTCAATCTTTTTGCAGTGTGAGGACACAGGATTCGTCATTCTTGCCCTTCCACCTGCCATGTGAGGATGCAGCAAGAAGACCTTACCAGATGCCAAGTGCCAGTGCCTTGGGCTTGGACTTCCCAGCCTCCAGAACTGTGAGAAATAAATTTCTGTTCTTTATAAATTACCCAATCTCAGGTATTTTGTTATAGCAACACAAATATACTATGACAGCATTCATAGCATTTTACTCCAAATATTGTACTAGACAATGCAAAGATGAGTAAGACAAGGTTCCTCTCTTTTTGAGAGGCTTGTAAAGAAACAATGTTAGTCCTATTCAATAAATGCTATAGTAACAGTGGCATGAGTTAGGTGTTCAGGATACACTGAGGGAAAGGAAACTGGGAGCATGAGAGGAACTGGCAAGGAGGGCTTCCTAGAATGAAACTGTTAAATAGCGTCAGTGGCCCAGCTGAAGTTGGAAATTATGTATTTAAAGTGGCTCTGGCTGGGCACTATGGCTCACGCTTATAATCCCAACACTTTGGGAGCCCAAGGTGAGAGGACTGCTTGGGCCCAGGAGTTCAAGACCAGCCTGGGAAACACAGCAAGACCTTGTCTCTAAAAAAATAAAATAAAATAAAGTGGTTCTGGCCATTGGAGTAGTACATGGCAGCTACCAAACGGGAAATTATTCCCTGGATCTGGCAGTTGCAGCTAAAACACTATCACCTCTTAACGTTGACAGAAAAAATTAAGACGAGGATTTCCTAAGGGTAGAGTTATACGGTGCTTTTACCTGGATGGGGACGGTAACGTCAGAATAGACTGACTCTCATCTCTAGTCTTCCCCTACCCCCATAAGCAAAGGGAACAGAGCTGAGTTCCCACAGGAAAGTGCTGGGTATTCTAAGAATGGGGAAGTAACACTATTTTCTAATACGAAGCATGGTGGAAGTTTGTATTTTTTGTAACATACCTTAGCCCCCTCTTATCTGAAGGGGACACGTTCCAAGACTTCCTGTGGATGCCTGACACTGCAGATAGTACCAAACCCTACATATACTATGTTTCTTTGATCTGATCATCAAGATATCTACTAAGTGACTAACAGGTAGGTAGCATATACAGTGTGAACTAAGGAGGGATTCACATCCCACACGGGCTGGGGAGTGAGAGATTTCATCATGCTACTCAGAATGGCACACAATTTAAAACTTATCAATTGTTTATTTATGGAATTTTCCTTTAATATTTCCAGATCATGGTTGGCCACAGGTAACTGAAATTGCGGAAAGTGAAGCCACAGATAAGGGGGCCTACTGTACTTCTTTGCCAGTGGTTGAGGGGATGGGAACCTGAGAATTCTTATTGATCCCCATCACTTGGATTTTACCTGTCATTAGATTTAGGTGCAGCAGAGCTATCAGTCTCTTGATGAATCTGAAATCCCTTTCAAAATTGAAATGTTCAAGTTGGGGTTCTTCAATTTTGTACAGTTGTCAACTTAGGGTTGCTTAGTTTTTAGCCTCTGGGATAAAACTGACTCAGCACCCAAAAATAAAACTGTAAAGATCATTCTTAATATAGATACCAGCTTCCAAAGACAAGTACATTATTTACAGCAATTTTGTAAACTTTCTACGTTCCTCTGAGGTTGTTCTACTTCTTTAGTTGCAGGTAATTGGACCTGACTAACTTAAGGGGGCAAATGGAAATTATTGGACAATGCAGCAAGACTCCTGTCTCTACAAAAAATAAAATAAGTAGCTGGGCATGGTGGCCTGTGCCTATAGTCTCAGCTCCTCAGGAGGCTGAGGTGGGAGGATCAATTGAACCCAGGAGTTAAGAGGCCTCAGTGACCTATGATCATACCACTGCACTTGAGCCTGGATGACAGCCAGACCCTGTCTCCAGAAAACATTAAAAAAAAAAAAAAAAGAAAAGAAAAGAAAAAGAAAAGGAATGGGGAAAGGAGCACACAATCAACAGGGAAGCTGGGTTATGCAGGTTGGGAAGGAGATACAAAGAGTATTTCCTGAGGTTCAAGCAGCAGGAACTACTAGCCAGTATCCCGCAGGCAAAGTGGCTGCAAGGAAGGTACTATGGCCATTTCCAGTCTTGGAATCAGCCTGCTCAGGTTTTTGTTTTGGTTTGGCTTGGTTTGGTTTTAGTTTTCAATGTAGCATCTCCCTCTGTCACGCATGCTGGAGTACACTCGCATGACCATGGCTCACTGCAGCCTCGACCTCCCAGGTTCAACAAATCCTCCCACCTTGGCCTCCCAAAGTGCTGGGATTACAGGTATGAGCCACTGCGCCCAGCCCAGCCTGCTCAGGTTTTAAATTCCAGGAAGGGAGGGTCTCAGTGCTCTGGCCTGAGTTATGGGCCCCAACCCCTTTAGCTAAAAAGGGGGAAAGGCAATCTGATTATTAGCCATCCCAGTCTGTACTCAATGAAAGAAAGGTAAATCCCAAGAGAAATCAAATTGCTGTGACCAAAAGAAATCGGAATGGATACCATAAGTCACCAAAGCCACAAAGATCCATTGCACTGTCTTACTAACAAATACACAGTTGTTTCCTTTAAACATCATAAGAAGTATACACTAGAACTCTTAGAACCCTGAAGACAAATGCACTTCAATTAGGATATAATTACAAGTGAATCCTTGTCCTTAGTAAACATATGCGAGAATCTCAAAGAACAGTGAAATCTGATAACTATATACATAGGCCAGAGCCAAGAGGCACAAGCTTGGTGAGAATTATCAAAAAAAAGAGACCAGGTACAGTGCCTCATGCCTATAATCCCAGCACTTTGGGAGGCAGAGGCAGGAGTTCAAGACCACCCTGGGCAACACAGCAACACCTCATCTCTACAAAAAATAAAAATAAGAAAAATTAGCAGGGCATGGTAGCACATGTCTGTAGTCTCAGCTACTCAGAAGCTGAAGTGGGAGAATCAATTGAGCCCAGGAGTTTGAGTCTGCAGTGAGTTATGATTGCACCACTGCACTCCAGCCTGGGTGACAGAGATTTGGTCTCTCTAAAAAAAAAACATGAATTATGCAAACAGTAGCCATAAAGGAGCTGGAATACCTATACTGATATCAGACAAAACAGACTTTAAGAAATATTACAAGAGACACAGAGAGACTTTTTACAGCCAAAGGGTCAATGCATCAGGCAGATATATGCAATTATAAACTTATATGAGCCTAACAACAGTGCCCAAATACATGAAGCAAAAACCAATAGAACTGGAAGAAGAAACAGACAATTCAGCAATGAGAGTTGGATATTTCAATAACTAATAAAACAAGAAAGAAAATCAGTAAGAATAAGAAGGCCATCAAACAAGTCTCAAAAAATGTAAAGAGATTAAAAATGTACAAAGTATGTTCTCAGCCAGGTGTGGTGACTCGTATCTGTAATCCTACCACTTTGGGAAGCTGAGGCAGGAGGATCACTTGAGCCCAGAAGTTCAAGACCAGCCTGGGCAACATGGCAAAACCCTGTCTCTACAAAAAATTAGCTGGGTGTGGTGGCATGCACCTGTAGTTCCAGCTACTCAGGAGGCTGAGGTGGAAGAATCACCTGAGCCCAGGAGGTTGAGGCTGCAGTAGGCTGTAATAGGGCCACTGCATTATACCAGCCTAGGTGACAGACTGAGACCCTGTATCAAAAAAAGAAAAAAAAGACGGGTGTTCCAAGATGGTTGAATAGGAACAGCTCCAGTCTGCAGCTTCCAGCATGATTGAAGCAGAAGACGGGTGATTTCTGCATTTCCAGCTGAGGTACCTGGTTCATCTGATTGGGACTGGTTGGACAGTGGGTGCAGTGCATAGAGGGTGAGCTGAAGCAGGATGGGGTGTTGCCTCACCCGGGAAGCACAAAGGGTCAGAGGATTTCCCTTTCCTAGACAAGGGAAGCCATGACAGACTACCCAAAAAAACAGGGCACTCCCACCCAAAAACTGTGCTTTTCCCAAGGTCTTAGCAACTGGCAGACAAGGTGATTCTCTCCCGTGCCTGGCTCAGCGGGTCCCACACCCATGGAGCCTTGCTCACTGCTAGCACAGCAGTCTGAGATCGATCTGCAAGACAGCAACCTGGCTGGGGGAAGGGCGTCCACCATTGCTGAGGCTCAAGTAGGTAAACAAAGTGGCTGGGAAGCTCAAACTGGGCAGAACCCACCTCAGCTCAGCAAGTCCTACTGCCTCTATAGACTCCACCTCTGTTGGCAGGGCATAGCGGTACAGAAGGCAGCAGACAACTTCTGCAGACTTAAATGCCCCTGTCTGACAGCTCTGAAGAGAGCAGTGGTTCTCCCAGCATGGCATTTGAGTTCTGAGAACAGACAGACTGCCTCCTCAAGTGGGTCCCTGACCCCCATGTAGCCTAACTGGGAGACACCTCCCAGTAGGGGCTGACAGACACCACATATAGGCGGCTGCCCCTGTAGGACGAAGTTTCCAGAGGAAGGATCAGGTGGCAATATTTGCTGTTCTGCAATATTTGCTGTTCTGCAGCCTCTGCAGGTGATACCCAGGCAAACAGGGTCTGGAGTGGAACTCCAGCAAATTCCAACAGACCTGCAGCTGAGGGACTTGACTGTTAGAAGGAAAACTAACAAACAGAAAGGAATAGCATCAACATCAACAAAAAGGTCATCTACACCAAAACCCCATCTGTAGGTCACCAACATCAAAGACCAAAGGTAGATAAAACCACAAAGATGGGGAGAAACCAGAGCAGAAAAGTTGAAAATTCTAAAACTCAGAGCACCTCTTCTCCTCCAAAGGATTGCAGCTCCTCGCCAGCAATGGAACAAAGCTGGACGGAGAATGACTTTGACGAGTTGACAGCGTAGGCTTCAGAAAGTCGGTAATAACAAAGTTCTCTGAGCTAAAGGAAGATGTTCCAACTCATCACAAGGAAGCTAAAAATCTTGAAAAAAGATCAGACGAATGGCTAACTGGAATAAACCGTGTAGAGAAGACCTTAAGTGACCTGATGGAGCTGAAAACTATGGCACGAGAACTTTGTGACGCATGCACAAGCTTCAACAGCCGATTCAACCAAGCAGAAGAAGGGGTATCAGTGATTTAAGATAAAATTAATGAAATAAAGGGAGAAAACAAGGTTAGAGAAAAAAGTAAAAAGAAATGAATAAAGCCTCCACGAAATATGGGACTATGTGAAAAGACCAAACCTACATTTGATTGTTGTATCTGAAAGTGATGGGGAGAATGGAATCAAGTTG
This sequence comes from Macaca nemestrina, assembly GCF_043159975.1. Classification (NCBI taxonomy): domain Eukaryota; kingdom Metazoa; phylum Chordata; class Mammalia; order Primates; family Cercopithecidae; genus Macaca; species Macaca nemestrina. The sequence goes on from NC_092131.1 coordinate 142,662,962, forward strand.
GAAAACACTCTGCAGGATATTATCCAGGAGAACTTCCCCCAGCCTAGCAAGGCAGGCCAACATTCAAATTCAGGAAATACAGAGACCACCACAAAGATACTCCTTAAGAAGAGCAACCCCAAGACACATAATTGTCAGATTCACCAAGGTTGAAATGAAGGAAAAAGTGTTAAGGGCAGTCAGAGAGAAAGGTCGAGTTACCCACAAAGGGAAGTCCACAGGACTAACAGTGGATCTCTCAGCAGAAATCCCACAAGCCACAAGAGAGTGGGGGCCAATAATCAACATTCTTCAAGAAAAGAATTTTCAACCCAGAATTTCATATCCAGCCAAACTAAGCTTCACAAGTGAAGGAGAAATAACATCCTTTACAGACAAGCAAATGCTGAGAGATTTTGTCACCACCAGGCCTGCCTTACAAGAGCTCCTGAAGGAAGCACTAAACATGGAAAGAAACAACTAGTACCAGCCACTGCAAAAACATGCCAAAATGTAAAGACCATTGATGCTGTGAAGAAAATGCATCATTTAACAGGCAAAATAACCAGCGAACATCATGATGACAGGATCAAACCAACACATAATAAAATATTAACCTTAAATGTAAGTGGGCTAAATGCCCCAATTAAAAGACATAGACTGGCAAATTGGATAAAGGGTCAAGACCCATCAGTGTGCTGTATTCAGGAGACCCATCTCATGTGCAAAGATGCACATAGGCTCAAAATAAAGGGATGGAGGAAGATCTACCAAGCAAATGGAAAGCAAAAAAAAAAGCAGGGGTTACAATCCTAGTCTCTGATAAAACAGACTTTAAACCAATAAAGATCAAAACAGACAAAGAAGGCCATTACGTAACGGTAAAGGGATCAATTCAACAAGCAGAGCTAACTATCATAAATATACATGCACCCAATACAGGAGCACCCAGATTCATAAAGAAAGTCCTTAGAGACCTACAAAGAGACTTAGACTCCCACACAATAATAATGGGAGACTTTAACACCCCACTGTAAATATTAGACAGATCAACGAGACAGAAGGTTAACAAGGATATCCAGGACCTGAACTCAGCTCTGCAACAGGCAGACCTAATAGACATTGACAGAACTCTCCACCCCAAATCAACAGAATATACATTCTTCTCAGCACTACATCGCACTTATTCTAAAATTGACCACATAATTGGAAGTAAAGCACTTCTCAGAAAATGTAAAAGAACAGAAATCACAACAAACTGTCTCTCAGACAACAGTGCAATCAAATTAGAACTCAGGATTAAGAAACTCACTCAAACCTGCACAACTACATGGAAACTGAACAACTTCCTCATGAATGACTACTGGGTAAATAACAAACTGAAGGCAGAAATAAAGATGTTCTTTGAAACCAATGAGAACAAACATACAATGTACCAGAATCTCTGGGACACATTTAAAGCAGTGTCTAGACAGAAACTTATAGCACTAAATGCCCACAAGAGAAAGCAGAAAAGATCTAAAATTGACACCCTAACACCACAGTGAAAATAACTAGAGAAGCAAGAGCAAACAAATTCAAAAGCTAGCAGAAGGCAAAAAGTAACTAAGATCAGAGCAGAACTGAAAGACATAGAGACACAAAAAGCCCTTCAAAAAAATCAATGAATCCAGGAGCTGTTTTTTTTTAAAAAAAAAAATCAACAAAATTGATAGACTGCTAGCAAGACTAATAAAGAAGAAAAGAGAGAAGAATCAAATAGACGCAATAAAAGATGATAAAGGGGATATCACCACCTATCCCACAGAAATACAAACTACCATCAGAGAATACTATAAACACCTCTACACAAATAAAATAGAGAATCTAGAAGAAATGGATAAATTCCTGGACACATACACCCTCCCAAGACTAAACCAGGAAGAAGATGAATCTCTGAATAGACCAATAATAGGCTCTGAAAATGAGGCAATAATTAATAGGCTACCAACCAAAACAAGTCCACAACCAGACTGATTCACAGCTGAATTCTACCAGAGGTACAAAAAGCAGCTGGTACCATTCCTTCTGAAACTGTTCCAATCAATAGAAAAAAAGGGAATCCTCCCTAACTCATTGTATGAGGCCAATGTCATCCTGATACCAAAGCCTGGCAGAGACACAACAAAAAAAGAGAATTTTAGGCCAATATCCCTGATGAACATCAGTGTGAAAATCCTCAATAAAATACTGGCAAACTGAATCCAGCAGCACGTCAAAAAGCTTATCCACTACAATCAAGTTGGCTTCATCCCTAGGATGCAAGGCTGGTTCAACATACGCAAATCAATAAACTTAATCCATCACACAAACAGAACCAATGACAAAAACCCACCTGATTATCGCAATAGATGCAGAAAAGGCCTTTGACAAAATTCAACAGCCCATCATGCTAAAAACTCTCAATAAACTAGGTACTGATGGAATGTATCTCAAAATAAGAAGAGCTATTTATGACAAACCCACAGCCAATATCATACTGAATGGGCAAAAACTGGAAGCATTTCCTTTGAAAACTGGGACAAGACAAGGATGCCCTCTCTTACCACTCCTATTCAACATAGTGTTGGAAGTTCTAGCTAGGGCAATCAGGCAAAAGAAAGAAATAAAGGGTGTTCAGTTAGGAAATGAGGAAGTCAAATTGTCCCTGTTTGCAGATGACATGATTGTATATTTAGAAAACCCCATTGTCTCAGCCCAAAATCTCCTTAAGCTGATAAACAACTTCAGCAAAGTCTCAGGATACAAAATCAATGTGCAAAAATCACAAGCATTCCTATACACTATTAACAGACAAACAGAGAGCCAAATCATGAGTGAACTCCCATTCACAATTACAGAAAAGAGAATAAAATACCTAGGGATCCAACTTACAAGGGATGTGAAGGACCTCTTCAAGGAAGAACTACAAACCACTGCTCAATGAAATAAAAGAGGACACAAACAAATGGAAGAATATTCCATGCTCATGGATAGAAAGAATCAATATCATGAAAATGGCCATACTGCCCAAGGTAATTTACAGATTCAATGCCATCCCCATCAAGCTACCAATGGCTTTCTTCACAGAACTGGAAAAAACTACTTTAAAGTTCATATGGAACCAAAAAACAGCCTGCATTGCCAAGATAATCCTAAGCAAAAAGAACGAAGCTGGGGGCATCACGCTACCCGACTTCAAACTATACTACAAGGCTTCAGTAACCAAAATGGCATGGTACTGGTACCAAAACAGAGATATAGACCAATAGAACACAACAGAGGCCTCAGAAATAACACCACACATCTACAACCATCTGATCTTTGACAAACCTGACAAAAACAAGAAACAGGGAAAGGATTCCCTATTTAATAAATGGTGCTGGGAAAACTGGCTAGCCATATGTAGAAAGCTGAAACTGGATCCCTTCCTTACACCTTATACAAAAATTAATTCAAGATGGATTAAACACTTAAATGTTACACCTAAAACCCTAAAAACCCTAGAAGAAAACCTAGGCAATACCATTCAGGACATAGGCATGGGCAAGGACTTCATGACTAAAACACCAAAAGCAATGGCAACAAAAGCCAAAATAGAAAAATGGGATCTAATTAAACTAAAGAGCTTCTGCACAGCGAAAGAAACTACCATCAGAGTGGAGAGGCAACCTACAAAATAGGAGAAAATTTTTGTAATCTACCCATCTGACAAAGGGCTAATATCCAGAATCTACAAAGAACTCAAACAAATTTACAAGAAAAAAACAACCCCATCAAAAAGTGGGCAAAGGAAATGAACAGACACTTCTCAAAAGAAGACATTTATGCAGCCAACAGACACATGAAAAAATGCTCATCATCACTGGTCATCAGAAAAATGCAAATCAAAACCACAATGAGATACCATCTCACACCAGTTAGAATGGCAATCATTAAAAAGTCAGGAAACAACAGATGCTGGTGAGGATGTGGAGAAATAGGAACACTTTTACACTGTTGGTGGGAGTGTAAATTAGTTCAACCATTGCGGAAGACAGTGTGGCGATTCCTCAAGGATCTAGGACTAGAATTACCATTTGACCCAGCAATCCCATTACTGGGTATATACCCAAAGAATTACAAATCATGCTATGATAAATCATGCACATATATGTTTATTGCAGCACTATTCACAAGAGCAAAGACTTGGAACCAACCCAAATGTCCATCAATGATAAACTGGATTAAGAAAATGTGGCACATATACACCATGGGGCACTATGCAGCCATAAAAAAGGATGAGTTCATGTCCTTTGCAGGGACATGGATGAGACTGGAAACCATCATTCTCAGCAAACTATCACAAGGGCAGAAAATCAAACACCGCATGTTCTCAATCATAGGCGGGAACTGAACAATGAGATCACTTGGACACAGGGAGGGGAACATCATACGCCGGCGTCTGTCAGTGGGTGGAGGGCTGTGGGAGGAATAGCATTAGGAGAAACACCTAATGTAAATGATGAGTTGATGGGTGCATCAAACCAACATGGCACATGTATACCTATGTATCAAACCTGCATATTGTGCACATGTACCCTAGAACTTAAAGTATAATTAAAAAAAAAAAAAAGAAAAGAAAAGAAAAAAAAAGGATGTTCTCTGCGCCCAACCATAACCCCTAAAATGTCTATGGAACCACAAAAGACCCCAAATAGCCAAAGCAACCCTGAACAAAAAGAACAAAGCTAGGGCTGGGCGCAGTGGCTCACGCCTGTAATCCCAGCACTTTGGGAGGCCAAGATGGGTGGATCACCTGAGGTCAGGAGTTGGAGACCAGCCTAGTCAACATGATGAAACCCTGTCTCTACTAAAAATATGACAATTAGCCTGGCGTGATGACATGTGCCTATAATCTCAACTACTTGGGAAGCTGAGGCAGGAGAAACACTTGAACCTGGGAGGCTGAGGTTGCAGTGAGCCAATATCATGCCACTGCACTCTAGCCTGGGCAAAAGAGTGAGACTCTATCTCAATAAATAAATAAATAAATAAATAAGAACAAAGCCAGAAGCATCCACTACCAGACCTCAAAATACACTACATAGTTGTAGTAACCAAAACAGCATTGTACTGGCATAAAAACAGACACATAGAACAATAGAACAGAAAAGAGAACCTAAAATTAATCCACGTATCTACAGCCATCTGATTTTGGACAAAGGTGCCAAGAACACTCATTGAGGAAAAGACAAATCTTCAACAAACGGTGCTTGGAAAACTGGACATCCATATGCAGAAGAATTAAACTAGGGCCCCCCCCCCACCCTGGACAAAAACAAAACTCCAAATGGGCAAAAGACCTAAATGTAAGGCCCGACATGATAAAACTAATAGAAGAAAACACAGGGGAAACACTTCAGGACACTGGTCTAGGAGAAGATTTTATTAAGAAGACCTGGCCGGGCGCGGTGGCTCAAGCCTGTAATCCCAGCACTCTGGGAGGCCGAGACGGGCGGATCATGAGGTCAGGAGATCGAGACCATCCTGGCTAACACGGTGAAACCCCGTCTCTACTAAAAAGTACAAAAAACTAGCCGGGCGAGGTGGCGGGCGCCTGTAGTCCCAGCTACTCGGGAGGCTGAGGCAGGAGAATGGCGTAAACCCAGGAGGCAGAGCTTGCAGTGAGCTGAGATCCGGCCACTGCACTCCAGCCTGGGCGACAGAGCGAGACTCCGTCTCAAAAAAAAAAAAAAGACCTCAAAAGCACAGGCAACAAGAGCAAAAATAAACAAATGGATTATATCAAACAAAAACGCTTCTGCACAGTAAAGGAAACAATCAACAAAGTGAAAATACAACCTACAGGATGGGAGAAAAATACCTGCAAACTATTCATCCAATAAGATTAGTATCCAGAATACAGAAGGAACTCAAACATCTCAACAGCAAAAAATATGCAATTTTTTAAATGGGTAAATGATTTGAACAAATATTTATCAAAAGAAGACATACAAATGGCAAACAAATATATGGAAAAAGGCCCAATATCACTATCAGGGAAATGCAAATCAAAATCACAATGAAGTATCATCTCACTCCAGTTATAACGGCTATTACCAAAACACAAAAAGTAACACATGCTGGCAAGTATGCAGAGAAAAGGGAGCTCTTATACACTGTTGGCGGGAATGTAAACTAGTACAGCCACTATGGCGAAAAGTATGGAGGTTCCTCAAAAAACTACAAATAGAACTACCATATGATCCAGCAATCCCACTACTGGGAATTTATCCAAAGGAAAGGAAATCAGTATATTGAAGAGACATCTGCACCCCCATGTTTATTGCAGCACTATTTGTAATAGCCAAGATATGGAGTCAAACCTAGGTGTCCAACAATGGATGAATGGATAAAGACAATGTGGTATATATATATATACAATGGAATACTATCAGCCATAAAAAAGAACAAAATTCTGTCTTTTGCAGCAACACAGATAGAACAGCAGGACATTATGTTATGTGAAATAAGCCAGGAACAGAAAGTTAAACACTGCATGTTCTTACTCATATGTGAAAGCTAAAAAAAGTTGATCTCAAAGAAGTAAAAATTAGAATAGAGAATACTAGAGGATGGGATGGGTAGGGGGAAGGGAAGGAGATACAGCAATTTGTTAAAGGACACAAAATTACCTTGATCTGGTCACTGCATATTAGATGTATTGAAACATCACTATGTACCCCAATAATATATATAATTATTGTCTGTCAATTTTAAAATTTTAAAATTAGTAACAAAAACAAAAACATCTGACAAAATTAATAAAACCAAAAGTTGGTTCCTTGAACAATCAGGCACAGTATTAAGATGGCAACTCTCCCCAAATGGATCTATACATTATTTGTTTTTATTATTATTGTTATTATTATTTTAGAGAAAGATAGGGTCTCACTATGTTGCTCAGGCTGGTCTCAAATTCCTGGGCTCAAGTGATTCTCCTACTTCTCTCTCCCAAAGTGCTGAGATTACAAGTGTGATCCACTGCACCCAGCCTTTTTAAAATCTATACATGCAAAGCAATGTCTATCAAAGTCACCTTTTTAATATAAACTGATAAGCTAATCCTAAAATTTAATTGAAAATGCAAAGGACATAGACTAGCCCAAAAATACCTTTTAAAAAGAACATAGTTGGATAACTTATATTACTTTATTTCAAAAATATACTCTAAAACTAGAAATCAAGACAATGTGGTATTGACATTAAGAAAATCATACAGATCAGTGGAATCCAGAAATAAACCCTTATATTTTTTGGTCAATTGATTTTCAACAAAAGGACAAATGGGAGAAGGATAGATTTTCCTAGGATAGCAAGATGAAAAAAAATTAACTTAGACCCTTACCTCACACCATATACAAAAATTAGTTCAAAATAGTTCACAGACCTAAGTGCATAAACTAAGAATCTTGAATTAAACATAGGGGAAAATCTTTGTGACCTTGAGTTAACAAGCAAATAGTTGTAAAGACACAACACCAAAAGAATAAACCATTAAAGAAAAAAATTGATATTAGACTTCATTAAAACTAAAAATGCTCATACTTCAAAAGACACACTATTACAAAAATGAAAATATAAGTCACAGAATGGGAGAAAATATTTGTAAATCACATATCTGATAAGGGAATTGTATCCAAACTACATAAAAACTTGCATAAGTTATCAATAATATGACAAATAACCCAATGTAAAAATGAATTCTGATACCTGTTACATTATGGATGGACCTTGAAATCATTATGCTAAGTGAGAAAATTCAGACACAAAAGGATAAATTACTGTCTGATTCCACTTATATGAAGTAGCTAGAATAAGTAAATTCATAAGGACAGAAAATAGAATAGATGTCACCAGGGGCTGAGGGGAAAGTGGAGTGGGGGGTTACTTTTTAATGGGAACAAAGTCTCAGTTTGGGATGATGGAAACCTTTTGGAAATAGACAGTAATAATGATTGCCCAACATTGTGAATGTACTTAATGTCATTAGATTGTACACTTAAAATGGTTAAAATGGTAGCTTTTTTCCCACAATGAAGAAAATCTAATTTTTAAAAAATGGGTAGAAGACTTAGACATTTCACCAACAAAGACATACAAATGATCAATAAGCATACAAAAAGGCGTTCAAGATCATTAGTTACTAGGAAAATACAAATTTAAACCATAATGAGATACCACTACACATCCATTAGAATGACTACAATAAAAAAAGATAATGCCAAGTATTGCTGAGGGCTAGAGAAACTGGAACCTTCATATATTGCTTGTGGGATTGTAAAATGTTATAGCCACTTTGGAAAATTATTTGACTATGTTTTAAAAAGTTAAATATAAGCTCACTATAAGACCCAGAAATTCTACTCCTAGTAATTTACTCAAGAGAAATAAAGACATATTTTTACATCAAAGACCTGTCACAAGTGTTCATAGCAGCTTTACTCATAAAAGCTAAGAACTGGAAACAATCCAAATGTCCATCAGTTCCTGAATAGATAAATACAATGTGGTATATCCAGAAAATAGAATATTACTCAGACATAAAAAGGAATATGATACATGCTAGGATATGTCTGAACCGCAGAAAGATTATGCTAAATGAGAGAGGACAGGCTCACATCTGTACAGTGGCTCATACAGTGGCTGTATGGCTCACATCTGTAATCCCAGCACTTTGGGAGGCTGAGGCAGACAGATCACTTGAGCCCAGGAGTTCAAGCCCTGCCTGGGCAACATAGTGAGACTATGTCTCTAAAAAAAATACTACATTATGGATGGACCTTGTAATATTAAAAATACAAAAATTAGCTGAGCGTGATAGTGCACACCTGTAGTCCCAGCTACTTGGGAGGCCGACCTAGGAGGATTGGTTGAGCCTGGGAGGTCAAGGCTTCAGTGAGCCACTATTGCACAACTGCATTCAAAACAAAAACAAACAAACAAACAAAACAAACAAATAAAAAAAAAGAAAGAAAGAAAAGGAAAGAAAGAAGCCAGAAGCGAAAGACCTCATATTGTAAGGTTTCCATTTATATGAACTGTCTGGAAAAGACCAATTTCTAGAGACAGAAAGTAGATGAGTGGTTGCCTGGGACTGGGGTAGAAGTAGGACTTGACTGCAAACAGGCTTATGCGAATTTTGGGAAGATGATGGTAGTGTCCTAAAATTGAATTGTGTTGAGGTTGCACAATTTTATAAATTTACTAAAAATCATTTAATTTTACACTTTTTGTGACATTTACGTTATATCTCAATAAAGCCATTAAAATAAATAAATACAAATCTGACAATGGAAAAAAAAAGAAATGAGGTTTAATTTTAGGAAGCATAATTCAGATATAATCTCCATCATAGGAAACAAAAGTTTTCCTTAATCTAGCCATATATCTATTATTCATATATTCAATCATTACATGTGAAAGATATGAACATTGAGTAGTGAGGGAAACCCAAGCCCTAAATGATCTGAAGCTTCCTGAACTAAACTGTGTGGTCCCTGTGATTGTTCAATAAATAGCAGTAAATCTACCAATTCTAAAAATAGACAATATTGGCCTTTTATTGGTCTCACTCCAAAGAGAACTACAGCAATAAAAAGGGGAGTCTGAGGAGCAATTCGAATGCCTAAATTGTCTGAGTTATAAACTGTATTACATATAATCATTATGAACTAGAAACATTTAACCTGAAACAACAAAGTCTGACCTTAGTAACTGACTTAATAGCTGTCTTCAAAGATGTGAAAGATTACAGAGAGAAACTATTTGACTAGTTCTTCCCTCTCTTCATTAAGAGTCAAACAAAATAAAGTCATTTAATAATCAGCAAGGTAAATTTAGATTAAACATAACACTGACAGTCACTATTATCAAATACTGGAATAAATTTAATTAGGATATTTCCACAAGCTGTCTCCTTGGCGATCATTAAGAATAGACAAGACAGACAGCTTTGTTCTAAATGCATTACTGCCTGGGAGGTAGGAATTAGACTTGGGTGACCTCCTGACATGGGGCAATTCTGTGGCAAGGGACATAGGCCACCTGACTTTCACAAACCTTACCTCGATATCCCGATTAAGTTGCTTCACTATGGCAGTTATGTTTCTGATATGCTCCTCCAAGAAAAGCCTGGCCAAGCGGTCACCTCCCCCTTTGTTTTGCATTTTCTGCAAACTGTTGACAATGTCATCTTTAATCCGAAAGGCGTGCTCTACAAGGGCGGCGGTGGTTTTCTCGTGGCAGAGGATCCTGTCTTCCAGTTGCTCCACGAGGCTTACAGATGAGTACGGTGCCATGGTCAGGGACTGGCTGTGTCGGGGCATGGTTCTCACTCGCCTGCAGAAGGGAATCATGAGGGCTGTTCATTGGGAAAAGAGAATTTTGAAAGCCAGATTCAAAACTTCCCAGAGAGGTTTGGAAATACAAATTATCTATAACCACATGCTAAATAGGGTTTGAGGCAGGATTTCTGCCTAAAAGAGTTTTCTTCATGAGCCGGGAAAGATCTTTAAATAATCATGCCCACAGATTTAAGTGTGCTAGAAGTGGTCTCCATGGCTTCCAAGAGCAAGAGGCTGGCAGACTTTGGTACACCGAGATGTCTCCCCAATATAATCTATGTTATCAAGATCAAGTTCAAACAAAGTCTCCTAACATGCTCTCCTCCTCCTCCCTTTCTGAAACAGTGGTTACAAACTCAATGCCTACATGGGTCAGGCAGGTGACATCAATGAGTGAAGCATACTACATATGAGGCAATAGGGAGTGTTAGGGACTTTGGAGAACTGGAAAGGGTATTTCCCAGCTAAAGGGAGCCACGGTTCTGCTGCACCCATCAGTAACCATCAGGGACTTCAGGTCCCTTTTTCCAGATCATCAGATATTTCAAGAAGAGCTAGCAAATTCAGATTTGATTGTGAAATCACTTGATTTTAAAATGTTAACGATTCATTTTAAAAGTATTTAAGGCCAGCGCAGTGGCTCACACCTGTAATTGCAACACTTTGGGTGGCTGAGGTGGCAGGATTGCTTGAGCCCAGGAGTTCAAGATCAGCCTGGGCAACACAAGGAGACCCTATCTCTATAAAAAACTATTTAAAAATTAGCTGGGCATGGTGGCACATACCTATAGTCCCAGCTACTCAGAAGGCTATGTGGGAGATCACCTAAGCCCAGGAGGTCCAGGCTGCTGTGAGCTGTGACTGTGCCACTGCACTCTAGCCTGGGCAACAGAGTGAGACCCTGTCTCCAAAAAGCGTATTCAAGAGCATGCAGGCCAAGCAATGTACTTCATGAGCCAATTTTGGCCGATAGGCCCCTAATCTGCAACTTCTGATTTGAAAAGCTTAACAGGGATGTTAGCCTCAAGTCCCCAGAGTTATATTTCACTCTCGACAGGACTACTGTCGAGACAGGACTACCTACTGCAGGACTACTGTGAAATCTCTATTTCTTGGGGTCACTGAGTGGTCCACAGTATCCTATAAATTGAAAGCTAGAGGACACAACAGTGTTTCTCTTGCCCTTGAACAAAACCATTCTTGGATAATGTGACAGCCCAAGCTTTCATTTATAACTATCACACCCACTAGCAGCCCCCATGGGATGAGTGGAAAGGAAAAGTATACCTTAGATGCATATTTTCCATAAATTATACCTTTCCTTGGTGACACGAGAAGGAAGTACAGTGCTCCGTTGGGCCATTTTCTTTTTAATAATTCACATCTGTTGAAAAAATAAGCACTAAATTATTTAACAGTTTATATCTAGAACTTAACCTCAAAAGCTTATTATTAAGCTGCTAAGTGGATCATAAATTATGTTGAAACACTGATCAGTTATATTATTAAATGCCTTGTATCATATACATGAAATAAACAGCATATGTTTCCAAATAAGAAGAAAAGCAATCAAGCAAAATCAAAGCTCTTCTGAAATTAATACAGCTAAGCCTTGCAAGACAGATCAACACGGACTGTGCAATGGAGTTTCCTGAAGCTTCCTCACTTCAAATCTGCATCTCAAGCTTGAGAAACCACTTTAACAGAAACTAGAGTGTCTTTAATAGGCTTATTCAATCTTATACTTCTCTGTAGAAATTTGCAGGAAACTACCTCAGTAAATTTGATCTCAGAAAATTTTTACTACTTGTTCCATCGTAAATGAAGAGTACTTATTTCTAAATTAATCTCAAATAAAATAGCACATGATCAATGTGATCTGATTTGTGGGAAGATATCTATCCACCAAGGGAACGAGAATGATATTCTTCATTAGAACTTGAAAACTTTATAATAAGATACAATCATTCATATTTCATCTTGCATATAAGGAACATTTGGCCATCGCAACTCATTAGAAATATGAAAAACACTAGAGAATGTTTAAAATACTTTTTTAGGTTCCTCAATACTGCCATCAATTGCCTTAAAACAATGAGTGCCTACTAACCATGATCAGATTCCATAATTAATTCTCATTTAGATGCTGGATTCAGAAAGCATTTCTGATTGAAATCACTGTTTTGGCATCATCTCTCTAGTGTTTTATTTTTGGAGTTTCAAAATGTGAACATTTCACTTTCTTAGACAAAGAACTTGAAACAAATTACATTTAAGGAAAAAAAAGTCATTCATGCCAAACAAGCTATGGTGCCCAAAGAGTTCTTCAGTGTCAAAGAGAAGAATTTCTGCCATATAGACCTACAGTAGCCCTCCCTTATCTGCAGGGGATACATTCCAAGACCCCCAGAGGATGCCTGAAACTGAAGCCTATATATACTACTTTTTCCTACACATACATACCCATGATTAAGTTTAATGCATAAATTAGGCACAGTATTCTTGCACTTTGGGGCCATTATGAAGTAAAATAAGGGTTACTTGGTCACAAGCACTGCAATACCCCAACCATCAATCTGATAACAGAGATGGCTATTAAGTGACTCACAGGGCCGGGTATACATGGTGTGGACACGCTGGACAAGAGGATGCTTCCCGTTCTGGGCAGGAGGGAGCAGGATCACACAAGATTTCATCACACTATTCAGAACAGCACACAATTTAAAACTTATGAAATGTTTACTTCTAGAATTTTTTATTTAACATTTTTGACCATGGTTGACCTTGGATAACGTGGAAAGTGAAACCATTGATAAGGGGGGACTACCATAAATAAAATTAGGCCAGTGTGGGAAATGCTGTTATTTCGGATCACAGAATCTTTACAGTTTTAAAGTTGTAAGACATCTCAGTTGAGATATTAATCTACAGAGTAGCCTAACTTAAGAAACATGTATTTGGCATCTATTAGCTAATTAAGTAACCTAACTAGGAAAAACAAAAATCCCTTCTCTCAGGAGAAGTCATCTAAACCAACCAGAAAACAATGGGTCGTGGCTCATGCCTGTAATCCCAGCACTTTGGGAGATCGAAGTGGGAGGATTGCTTGAGCCCAGGAGTTCAAGCCCAGGAGTTCGAGGCCAGCTGGGCAACATGGCGAAACCCCATCTCTACAAAAAATACAAAAATTAGCCAGGCATACTGATGCACACCTGTAGTCCCAGCTACTCTGGAGGCTACTCAGGAGGATCACCTGAGCCCAGGGAGGTTGAGGCTACAGTGAGCCATGATAGCGCCACTGCACTCCAGCCTGGGCAACAGAGGAGACTCTGTCTCAAATACAAACAAACAAAAACAATGGGTTAAGTGGCTAACCCTATGAACAAAAACACATGGGGAGGGAAAACAGGAGAGAGGTCGATTTTTCCTGGGTAGCAGCTAGGTCAGGAAGAACTGATGAGAATGAGTCGGCTTTCCCAAAATAGGGGATGGAGAGATTGTTCCACACTTTCTCTCCAACACTCCAACCTCTACTTCCTTTCTTCTGAACATGCTCTGGCCTGCCTAACCTGTTCTTCCAGCCTCATATTTGGCCACTCCTTACCACAATCACCTGCTCCAGTCACCCGGAACCCTCCCCCTGCCACCCCATCCACCACCGCCCTTGGATATGTCCTGCACTCTCCTGCCATCACGCCTCTGCATGCGCTCTATGGGAAATGCCCTTCCCGCCCCTGCCAGCCTAGAAAACTCATGCACTCTTTAAGGCCTCACCAGCCCCTCCAGTCTATAAAATGGTTCTCTCTTTTGCATTTCTCCAGCTCTTTATCTGTTTATATACTATTTATTATACTCTATTCTTTTTAGTTGTTTAATAGTCAAGCTCCCCTACTAAACAACACGCTCCTTATGGGCATGTTTCAAATCTTAATAGACACAGGGCTGACCTAGAAGTATCCATAAGTGTTTGTTAATGACTGAGTGAATGACCAGCACTTCCAGATCAGAAACTGCAGCAATAAAGATATAAGACAATACAGTTTAGTTAAAAAGTATAATTATTTACCAAGACTGAATCCCAAATATTAGACACTCAATAAGTATCTGAAAGAATGGAGACTTTGGCATCCCCTTCTCTGAAGGTCATTTCATCTACCTGAACAGAGCCACAAAAGTCAAGCCACACCACTGATTATCGGAGATGGCTTTTCAGAAGCAAACCCTCCTAAGTGCTATGCAGCTCTATGACAAGAAATTTCATAAGGTATGAGCTCACAAGACACATTATTCAGAATGGGTGCCCTTTATGAATCTGGTGAGGATCTGCATATCTGGCAGGTCGCTTGGTTTGTTAGCATCACGAATCTTTGCCAGAACGTGGGATCTATATTGCAGATGAATAAAGATTGATAATGAATAAGTCACAGGATTAAATAACCTCCCAAGCATCGTTTGCAGATCTTCCCGTTGTTAATTCTGGCTTACCTGCCTGAGGTTATCATCTCCTGTACGTTTGTAAGTCTGATCACTGATACCACAGGTCTGTCTACAACCTTATCACACGGGTCTGGGTTTCATGCTGTTTTGATTGTGCTGTGATTCCACTATATTAAACAATATATTAAACAATCTCCACTTTACACGGTTTTAAAATTGGGAGAAGTTGGGGGAAGGGACAGGTAGGTAAAGCAAGAAGAAAAGAATGGGAAAAAATAACAAAAAATAAAATCCGGGGCCAGGCACTGTGGCCTGTAATCCCAGCACTTTGGGAGGTTAAGGTGGGTGGATTGCTTGAGCTCAGGAGTTTGAGACCAGCCTGGGCAACATGGTGAAACACCGTCTCTACAAAAAAAAAAAAAAAAAAAAAAGTTAGCCAGGTGTGGTGGCACACACCCGTAGTCCCAGCTACCTGGGAGGCTAGGGTGAGCCCAGGAGTTTGGGACCAGCCTGGGTAACATGGCAAAATCCCATCTCTACAAAAAATCAAAAAAAAAAAAAATTAGCCAGGTATGGTGGCACACACCTGTAGTCCCACCTGGGAGGCTAAGGTTGGAGGATTTCTTGAGCCTAGGAGTTTGAGACCAGCCTGGGCAACATAGCAAAACCCCGTCTCTACAAAAAAAAAAAAAAAAAAAAAAATTAGCTGGGCGTGGTGTTATGCACCTGTAGTCCCAGCTACCTGAGAGGCTAACGTGGGAAAATCACCTGAGCCTGGGAGGTCAAGGCTGCAGTGAGCCACGAATGCACCACTGCACTCTAGCCTGGGTGACACAGTAAGACCTTGTCTCAAAAAAGGAAAAAAGAAAAACAATCCAAATGCCCCAAATATGCAATATATAAATAGAATTCAGGAGTTCACAGAAGACTAAAGTGAACTGCTATTATCTAAATCACTATTTGTGATTATGAGGATTCTATAAAGGGAGAAACAAAAAAGGAAGTAGATATACATAGAGATGAGTATTTTAATATTTTAATGAAAAAGAAGACATTAATGCCAATTATTATGGTTTTATAAGTAACGTGACACTGAGTAGAAAAACCTGCCATATCATTTTAATGTAAAATGGTAAATGAATTTAATAAATTAAAACAACAATTTTTACTAATGAGTTGAATATCAATCATGTAAAAACAGTTAATTTTTCATTTCACTATTAAAATATAGGATTGATACATTATGCCCAACCATCGGAATAGAAAATAGGCAAAGCATTTATGAATAAAGCAGTTGTAATATGATGGTGAAAGAAAACCCTATTTCCTTATAGCTAAAAACAGAGTGAAAGGATAGAGGGCGGGAACAGTGGAAGGTTTGTCTGGAAAGACAGCTGGGAGTTGTTCTCTAACTCACCTCCAACAGCACCCTCAGGCCTTTGGACTTGATCGGCAGGCCCTGAGGAGTGATAGGAAATTGTGGGATGGTGGAAGGCAAGGGCCTCCCAGGCAAGCAGGAGTCGGAGGAGATGGGGAGGCACAGTGGTGCATGCAGGCCCAAGGCCCTGGTGACTAGACTGGGAATTCAGGCAGCCCAGAGATGGGATCTGGCTGGAGTAGCAGGAGAGGCATGCAGATTCACCTAGGGCTTCTCATTCCTCTCTCTCCTCTTGCCTCCCTCCCTACCCTCTTCCAGCTCTTCTCCCTTACCTTCTCCCTGCCTCCTCTCTTACAATTTTTTTTTTTTTTTGCTTTCCCTGCCATTGATTCCTCTTCATTTTCCTTTGCCCTTTCTCTTCACTTCCCATTTTTCCTGCCTGTTTTCCTTCTTCTACTGTCTCTCTCATCCCTCTTTCTCTCACTCTCCCTTTATATAACTACAGTCCAACATAATTTTCTCTCACAGAAAACATGCTGGTAGGATCAGAAAGGCTCTTGCTTGAATCCTGGCTTCCCCACTATCTGTACAATCTCAGTGGGCCCACCTGAGTTGGCTGGGTTGGGGGTCACATAACTAACAGCTGCTCACACATAATGTAAGG
This sequence comes from Macaca nemestrina, assembly GCF_043159975.1. NCBI lineage: Eukaryota > Metazoa > Chordata > Mammalia > Primates > Cercopithecidae > Macaca > Macaca nemestrina. Next base: position 142,679,826 of record NC_092131.1, read on the forward strand.
AGTAACTGCTTACTCGTGAAGGTCAGGTACTCACAAAGCACATTTATGTGCATTAGTTTAATTCATCATCACAATTGTTTGTAAAGGATTACTCTTATTATCAACATTGAACCAGAGGAAACGGAGACTATGAAATGTTCAGCAACTGGCCCAACATCACGTGTCTAAGGAGAAGTAGAGCAGAGATTTGAACCTAGGACCTCAGCCTCTGCATCACCAGGCATTAGCCACAGAAGGCTATGGAGTATCCAAAACAGTGTCTGGCCTTAGGGCACTGGATAAGCTTCCAGTAAGGGTTGGTTCCTTTCCCTTCCCTGGCTAATGTCCCTTTATGCACATCTGATAGAATACCTATATGATTTTTAAAATAAAACTCTCAGCCAGGAGCGGTGGCTCATGCCTATGATCCCAGCACTTTGGGAGGCCAAGGGAAGAGGATCACTTGAGCCCAGGAGTTCAAGACTAGCCTGGGCAACATAGCAAAACCCTATCTCTATAAAAAATGCAAAAATTAGGCAGGCATGTTGGTGTATGCCTGCGGTCCCAGCTACTTAGGAGGCTAAGGTAGGAGGACCACCTGAGCCTGGCAAGTTGGAAGCTGCAGTGACCTGAGACCATGCCACTGCACTCCAGTTCGGGTGCCACAGTGAGACCCGGTTTCAAAATAAATAAATATATAATATAATATAATACTTCATAGACTATGTGTATGCTGCATTTACGAATTGACACTACATCATAAGCATGATTCCATGTCAATATATAAAGATATACATCACCATTAAAATTTTTTTTTGTGAGACAGGGTCTCATTCTGTCACCCAGGCTAGAGTACAGTGGCTTGGTCATAGCTCACTGCAGCCTCCAACTCCTAGGCTCAAGCAATCCTCCTGCCTCAGCCTCCAGGGTAGCTGGGACCACAGGCCCGTAACACCATATCTGGCTAATTTTTCAATTTTTTTACAGAGATGAGGTCTTACTATATTGCCCAGGCTGGCCTCAAACTCCCAGCCTCAAGTAATCCTCCCACCTTGGCCTCCCAAAGTGCTGGAATTACAGATGTGAGCCACTATGCTCAGCCTACATCACCGTCTTTAATGCCTGCATGATAGTCCACTGAATGGATCTACCATAATTGCTAGCTAGTCTCTTAATGATGGACATTTTCACTGAAATAGCATTTATAATCATGGATCAGTTCAGCTTTTTGGTATCTTATTTTCCTTTCCTTTGCTCTACAAAATGATGCAGGTAGTGTAGAAAGTCAATGGGGAAGACTGTAAAATCCAAGTTAAGATGGGACTCTGACAATGAAATCTGAAGAATCAGAAAGAGATGGGAACAGCTGATTTATAAAAACGATCCAAGACACTGCTGACACTCACTGCTGAAATCAGCAAGCACTCATTATACTAGTTCAATATCCATCTTTGGCTTTATGCTGCATGCTCCATGAGGAGCTGTATTGTCCACAGCTATATCCCAAGCACCTGGCACATCAGAGCTGATCAGTAAGTGTTTGCTGGGTGTGTGAATGTCCAGGAGAGATAACTGAATTGAATTAATTTCATGCTGTTGAATATAATCAATTGAATTATATTCTGGCTCAAGAATGAATGTGCAACCAGAAAGGAGGATGGTATACACAGCATGTCTACTAAAAGCAGAGTTTGAAGAGACAAAACATATTGGTGACCAGACGTGGTGGCTCATGCCTGTAATCCCAGCACTTTGGGAGGCCGAGGTGGATGGATCATTTGAGGTCAGGAGTTCAAGACCAGCCTGGCCAACAGGATGAAACCGCATCTCTACTGAAAATACAAAAATTAGCAGAGCATGATGGTCCACACCTGTTATCCCAGCTACTCGGGAGGCTCAGGCAGAAGAATCACTTGAATCCAGGAGACAGAGGTTGCAGTAAGCCCAGATCACACCATTGCCTTCTAGCCTGGTCTGGATAGAGCGAGACTGTATCTCAAAAAAAAAAAAAAAAAAAATTATTGGTGTTTCCAAGGACCTAAGAATCCAGGGCAGCAGGAAAAGTTCTATAATACAGGGGGATGCATTAGGGTCTCATGGTCCAATGATATTAGCGTAAAGATAATCCTATTCACTCCTTGCCCTGAGTCCATACTCACCAACCACATCTTTTAGCTTTCCATATAGCTGTGCATAAAAGAAGAGTACACAGGAATTGGCAAACACAAGCCTAAGTCTATCTGCCAGCTACTTTTCTCGATGTGAATTAATATGTTGGAATTTCACTTCCAGTGGGAACCACGCTGGGTAAGTCAGCCTCCGGATAGTCTCTGATCACCCTAACAATGCTGATCTAAACCCACGACACTGGAACCCATGATGCTGAAACATGATGATCAAAAAGGGTCCCTGCTGTGGTGGACAGACTCATAAGGTGCGCCCCCCACCGACACCATCCTTGTCTCTTGGTGTTCACACCTTGCATGGTCCTCTCCCTTTGAGTGTGGGTGGGACCTGTGACTTGCTTCTAACCAAGAGAATACAGCATCCAGAGACCAGCCAACTGACAGTCACCTGTACTCAGTGGGCAGTTGGAGTCAGCTGAGGTTCTAATACCAAATTACACAGGGTGTAATTCTGTTCACTGGAAATAGAATATTTATTTTATAATCTAAGTTTTAAGTCTAAACAGATTTCCAAATGGCTGTCTTGCTTGGCAAATCTTAAAAGAATATTGAAGGATAAGCACTTGAACAAGTTTTGTTGTTGTTGTTGTTTTTAATATATGTAACTTTGGTTCTGTTCTGGCCAATGGAAGCAAACTATAAAATAAATCTAATTTGCCATAAGAGATAAAATCCCCCAGAGATACCATTACATCACATCAGCCTGCCAAAAAATCAAGTCTGATAAGATCAAGTATTGACAAGAATATATATGGAACAACAGGAACACCAGATGGGAGTGTGAATTGATACTACCACTTTAGAAAGCAGTGTTCAATATCTAGTAAAGCTGAAGATGCACAAACCTAACGACCTAATAATTCTACTACTAACGAATCCTCAAAAAACTTTCCAAATGTGCTCTTAAGGAGACATCTGCAAGAATACTCAAGGTAGCATTGTTTCTAATAGCAAAAAAATGAGGAGGTGGGAATGAACGCCCATCATTAGGCAAATGGAGGAATAAACTGTGACGTACTCATGCAATGAAAGAACAAATAGGATTGAAAATAAATGAATTAGCAGCTAGGTGCAGTGGCTCAGGCCTGTAATCTCAGCCCTCTGGGAGGCCGAGGCAGCAGATGGCTTGAGCCCAGGAGTGGGCGTGGGCAACATGGCAACCCCATCTCCATTAAAAAAAAAAAAATTAGCTGGGTGTGGTGGCACACACCTATTGTCCCAGCTACTCAGGGGCTGAAGTGGAAGGATCACCTGAGCTTGGGGAGGTCAAGGCTGCAGTGAGCAGTGATCTCGCCACTGCATTCCAGCCTGAGCAACAGAGTGAGATTTTGTCTCAAAAAAATAAATAAATAAAAGGAAAGAAAGAGAAAACGATGAATTATAATTACAAGCCCCAATGTGAATGAATCTCACAAATATATTAAGTGAAAAAAGTAAGCTGAAGAAGGATATGAACACTACACAATGTCATTTTATAAAGGTTTAAATTATGCCAAGTAATATGCTAAATCTGTAACATCTAAAGATGAATGTGGAAATGACAAATACCAAGTCAGGGTCATATTTCTCTCTAAGTGAAAAATAGACAGGAACAGATAGAACACTGGGAGCTTTGACTAAATGTATCTTTTACTTCTTAATTTTTCACTGTGTCAATTTAAAAGAAGGAAATTACTTCTTCCTGCCCCCACTTAAAAAAATATGTAAACCAAGAGTTCAAAGGGGAGTTAAATTGTTGGACACTCCAGGGGATGTACAGAACTCACTCTTGCCCTATACATTCTAGGACCATGAAATTGGAATTCCATGGCAAAGTAACTAATCCCCATGAAATCTCTACTCTTAAAGCATTTTAACCATACCTAATACTATGTGATCTTGACTAGATGATAATATTTCTATAAATGGCTATTGGTTAAATGCCCAACAATAGAAGAGCAGTTAGAACACAGCACATCCACTCAAAAGAGTATCAATAGCTGGCCAGGCATGTGGATTACATGCCTGTAATCCCAACATTTTGAGAGGCTGAAGTAGGATGATCGCTTCAGGCCAGGAGTTCAAGACCAGCCTGTGCAACATAGCAATGCCTTGTCTCTACAAGAAAATAACAACAAAAAATAAATTAGCCAGGCATGGTGGTGAGCACCTGTAGTCCAAGATACTCAGGAGCCTAAGGCAAGAGGATTGCTTGAGCCCAGGAGTTCAAGGCTGCGTGACACTGCACTCCAGCTTGGGTAACAGAGCTAGCTAGATATTGTCTCTAAAAAAACTAAAAAATAAAAAAACGCTAAGAATATATTTATGTATTTATGTCCTTGCTATAATGCTAAGGTAAAAAAGAAAAAAAACAAAACCCACCAAGGTGGATTTATAGTACACTCTATCTATCTATCTATCTATCTATCTATCTATCTATCTATCTATCTATCTTACTAAACATCCTACAATGCACAATAGTACACATTATTTAGAACTATAACCAGGGCCTGGGAACCAGAGCTTTGCTCCAAGGCACCACAATTTAGATGGTGCAAACATTTTGACTCATGAGTTTAAAGGACGCTGCAATTTATTTTTTCTTTCAGGCAGAGTCTTGCTCTGTGGCCCACGCTGGAGTGCAGTGGTGCAATCTCCGCCCACTGCAACATCCACCTCCCGGGTTCAAGTGATTCTTGTGCCTCAGCCTCCCGAGTACCTGGGATTACAGGTGCTCACCACTACACCCAGTTAATTTTTGTATTTTTAGTAGAGACGGGATTTCACCATGTAGTCCATGCTGGTCTCAAACGTCTGACCTCACATGATCCACTCATCTAGGACTCCCAAAGTGCTGGGATTACAGGCCTGAGCCACCACACCCAGCCAACCCTGCAAATGTTGAAGTTATCCACCTCCACTACCACTGCCACCACTACCATATCCTGCTCCTCTTGCTCCTCCCCCTTCACTTTCTCCCCACAGTGAGAAGACTGCTTGACCAGGGGCCAGCAAAGATGGATGAGGTAGGAGACTCAAAGTCAAGGACAAGGTAACCACTGCCCTGCTGAGTGCCCAGGCCACCAATTATCTGCCTGCCTTCTCTCCTGTATCTGAGGCCTCCTCCCTCCATGCCTAGATGCCTCCATGGTCTTGAGGCTACGTTTAACACTGTTTCTCCCTCCCCTCCCTTCACTCATCCTCCTACCAACTTTCCCCATGCCAAATTGCTGGAATGATCTCTGTGGTGTGGATAGTTGGTATCTGGCTAAATCACGTGCTTTGGTAAAAGGAGGAAGAGGGCTGTGCAACTGAGGTCAGGATGCCTAATTTCCCAAGCCAATGTATCTAGATTGACAAGGCCAAAGGAAGGACCAATGCTAGTAGCAGGAGCTTTCCACAAATTAACCACACTGTCCCAGTTGGGGAAGTGCCTCCAAATTATGTGCAAAGGAAATGAAAACAGTGCAAATAAGCACACTCTGTCTCCTTCATAGACAGCTCACCTCTCCCCACTCCTGATCAGAATTTTTTAGAATAGCTGAGCCGTCCTTGGGAGAAATATATTGGGCTAGCATATTGAGGAATGCACATGGCATTATGGCTGTGAGGCCGATCTAGGGAAATTTGGGTACGTCATCAAGGACTTACACGGTCTCTAAGACATTGGGCATCCTCACACCAAAACATCTGTCCTTAGGCCAACAGCGCAGATGTAGCTTACCTGACACATCTTGACATTTTTGCAACTGTACATCATCTCAGCAATCCAGAAATCCTACAACCATCTTGGAGAGCGTGAGGCAAGGATTCTAGCACTAGAAGTATTAGTATAGTCATATCTTGTAAAAGAGTGGAAAGAAATAAATCGAAATGTAAATAGTGGCACTGGGTACATTTTTATTCTGCTTTTCCTAATTTTCAAAATACTTCAACAAGTGTGCTATTTTCACAATGACACAAATGTAAATAAAACCTTCTTGAAGAAAAGAATGAACCAGTGAACGACAATAACAATAAAAAGCATAAATCGTTCATTTACAGCAATCAAAACCAAGAAACAAGCCTGATTCTGGGCTGCAAAGACTACGGTTTAGTTAAAGTAAGTTTGCTATCAATTTTTACTTTCGTTTCCTTGTGGGCACAGAACAAGGCTTGAGGCTGGTGCTCTCATCAAAGCTGGGACTGAAGCCTGGATCGCCTGTGCATCAGGGAATCAGCATGTTGTACAGGTCCAGTGGTTCTGGAGTGACGCCAGCACAGTATTCCAAAAACTTGAGGTTCCAGGAAAAGTGCAAGTCCCTTCACGGGGTCCCAGAGCAGATACTTTCAATGCCCTTTGTGAAAATGACCTTCAGTCCACTTAGCAAGACTTGCACTCTTTCCCTTCCATTCTATCACATTCATAAAGGGAATTCTGTTGGAGGTAGAAGGGAGAGGGGTGATGTGTTTCGGACCCACAAAGGTGAACTTTAGAATGCTTAAACCATTGACAGTGCTCTTCCAGCCAGTGCAGAGATTTCTGCATAATTGAAGGGAGGCAGTCAATCTGCAATGCACACACGGCCTGTCAGGTCCAGACAGATTTACAGACAGACCCCTAGAACCCAATGACTGGTCACTGATGTTGCTTCAATCCACTCTCCACAGCTTAGAATGATGTTAACATTTTTAGGAGAACCCTTGCAAAAACAGATTGGTTTTTGTTCTCCTCTATTAATAACAGCTATTTTGAAACGCTATTTAAATCTTCTATTGTTATTTGAATTTTTCACGGATTATGTCTCCCCAGGTGAGCTGCTGTAGGGCAGCGGGAACCACATCCTACAAGAACCCGTAATCTCCACAAAGCCTAGCACAGCGCCTCTTCACGGGACACTCATACATATTCGTTCATTCGCCTTTCTGTTTTTCTAATTTGGGAAGATCCACTGTTTTCATTATTGAGTTGCTCTACCCAAATGACATATCGATTGCTGACTGAAGGTGCCCTTCCAGCTGTGAGCTCAGCGGGAGGCTGGAGGTCACCCCGCAATGTGCCCGGACACTCACGCTGTGAGCTCGGCGGGAGGCTGGAGGTCACCCTGCAGCGTGCCCGGACACTCACACCAAAAAAGAAGTCATTACTTTTAGGTTGTTTTATTATAATCAACAGCAATATTTGGCAACTTTTCTTCTAGCATTAGAAAAGACACATAACCAAATGTTAAAAAAGAAATCTGCCAAGTGCAACAGCTAGAAGAGAAAAAATATTATTAAAAGCCCATGTAAACTCTCTACCTACTAAACTAGGAGGGGAAGGCACGATTCTGTGTACCCTTGTACAGACAGAACGCCGGTGGTGACTTTTGGTTCTACCCTCTATGAATCGCTGGCTGAAAAGCTAAGAATTTAGGCTCAGAAGAAAGATCCAGTCTCCAGTCTATGCCCTTTTTCTCACACTCAGAGAGAAGAGGCTGGGCTTCTCTGCTTAACATGGTAGTCTTCTACTCTTTTATGTGGAGTAACGACCTGAGTACAGCACATTAATTTTATAACTATTTTAGGAGCAGGGGAGGACTCTTGAGTTTTTCCAGAGATAATTAAAAATGGGGGAAAAAAGAAACCTGAAATAAACAAAAAACAAGCTGAAGGCACCAGGGGTTTCTGAATAACATCTTCCCGGTTCAACAATTTTAAGAATTCCATAATGCGAAAGCAACCCCCACACATTCTCTCCCACATAAACATGCTTTTTATTTAAGCCACACTCAGCGACGGCAGCAGAATCTCTTGCCTGCACTTCTGTAGTTGCTTCATCCAGAGAGAATGTCATCTCCACAAACGCGTTCTGAAGTGGGGCAGGGGGTGACCGCCGGTCAGCAAGTGCAGACACCTTCAAGGAGGAAGACTGAAGTTCCCAGTAAGCTCAGCAGCTTGCCACCCGGAAATCTGAGTTTTCACCACACTGAAATCTGATTTTCAACCTCAAGTACCAATGTTCCCTTGGCAGCAACTGAAAATTTTAGGCTTCTTGATATTTATCAACCAGCACATTCCTAGTAATTTTCCTGGTGTACCAGAAAGAGGTAATTATGTTCCTTCCGATAAACCATTTTATTATCACTGATAACTACATTTTTTAAATAACAAGAACCACTGAGCATGGAAGGGAGTCAACAAAAGACCACCAAGGCATAAAAACCAATTGGGTTTTGTCTTTTTGCAAAAATCACCTGCTTTTATATGGAAAAATTCATGGAACATAAAACCACATCCAATAAGTCAAAAAATAAAATAAAACAGTCAATAGGGAGAGGGAGAACAGTAGAAGAATTAAGAGAGAGGAACAGACAGAAAGAGTGAAATATGGGAGGAGAGAAACAGTGAGTAAGGTGGGGAGGCAGTGCTGAAGGACAGCAGAGGAGACACAGGAGGCCAGACAGCCAAAGGAGGCAGGTGGCTCCAGGGCTCCCAGGGAGGAAGGGAGCTGGAGAAACTACTCCTCTCACATTCAGCTGCTCATTTGGCGTGTGAAGAACTAGATGGGCCATTTTTAATATGCTATGTTAGTTTCTCTACTCTTTTTTTAAAAAAAATCAAATATGCTCTTTCTTTGTCTTGACACATACACACGACGTTAAGATGTCATCAGGGAAGAATCATTTTTCCCACTTACAACATGAAAATGCCTTCTCAAATTATCCACCGTTTTACTAAAAAGATCCTATTTTGAGCCAACACCCACCTGACTCTTCGGGTAAGGCATGGGTCTCACATCCACCATCGCATACCACGTGCTAGCAGACAGCTCCATGGTGGTTCTGTGTACTTGCTTAATGATTTCATCAAATAATTTAGTCCAGTCAACAAATATTCATTGAGCCTCTACATTGCTGAACAAGACACAGCCCCCGCACTGCAGGAACTTCCATTCTGCAGGGAAATAACATTAGCAAGCCACTGTGCAAGAACGCAGGGGCTGGCCAGTGCCACTGGGCAGAAGGCAGGATCAGTTTGAACTGGGCCATCAGGAAAAGCATTTGAGGAACAGGCATTTGAGTCTGATATTCAAAGGGGTAAATGATGTGAATTCAGAGCAGCATGAGAAGGGGTGGAGAGGGGGCAAAGCAGAGGAAATACCGATTGCTGAGGACTATGGGACCCTTGGGTTCCTGTTGCTAAGCAGTGGCTGATTAGGCTGGAACAGTCGATTGAGGCCAGTGTGCACAGGCCTTCACTCCACAACTGCCCCAAACAGGAGACAGACAGTAGGAGTAGAAAGGAAGGCACGAATGGAGGGAGACTGTGCAGGGAACACCTCAACTTGACCCAATGACCGGCTGGATGTGGGAGTGTAAGGAACAGAAAGTCAGAATAACCCCAGGTGTTCAAGCTCTGGTTACACAGAAGAGGATGACGGCACTAATGTCATCAAGGAATGCACTGAGAAGGACACACTCCACTACTCATGAGAAACATCAGACAAGGCCAAGCTACAGGGCATTCAACTACGTAACTGGACTGCACACTTCAAACGTGTCAAGGTTCACGAGAGACAGAATCACTGGGAAATTGTCCCAGATTAGAGGAAATGAAAGAGGCATGACAATGAATGTAACACAGATCCTGGATTGGATCCTGGACCAGAAAACATCTTTTTTTTTTTTTAAGCTTTTTTTGGCCAGGTGCGGCGGCTCACGCCCATAATCCCAGCACTTTGGAAGGCCGAGGCGGGTGTATCACCTGAGGTCCGGAGTTCAAGACCAGCCTGGCCAACATGGTGAAACCCTATCTCTACAAAATTACAAAAGTTAGCCAGGCATGATGGCAGGTGCCTGTAATCCCAGCTACTCGGGAGGCTGAGGCAGGAGAATTGCTTGAACCAGGCAGGTGGAGGCTGCAGCGAGCCGAGATCGTGCCATTACGCTCCAGCCTGGGCAACCAAGCAAGACTCTGTCTCAAAAACAAAACAATAAAGATGTTTTTTTTCCTCCTCTTTTGCTATGAAGGACACTATTAGGTCAATAGATGACACATGAATAAGGCCTGTTGATTAGATAATAGCTCTTAATGCTAATTTTCCGATTTTGGCACTTATACAAGAAAATGTCCTTTTTAAAAGGAAATATACACTTGAGTATTTAGGAGGACAAAGGTGTACCATGTCTACAACTTACTCTAAAATGGTTCAGGGAAAATGACAACATATGTATGTGTGTGTGTGTGTGTATACATATGTGTGTGCATAAACACATAGACACACAGACACAGAGACAGAGAATGAGAGAATATGACAGAGTGAGAAAGGTAAAGCAAGCGTGTTAAAAATTAATATTTAGAGAATTTGGTTGAAAGGTATGTTGGGAATTATTTTAATTATTACGACTTTTCTTTCTTTCTTTTTTTTAGAGACGGAGTCTTGCTCTGTCGCCCAGGCTGGAGTGCAGTGGCACGATCTCAGCTCACTGCAACCTCCACCTCCTGGGTTCAAGCAATTCTCCTGCCTCAGCCTCCTGAATAGCTGGGATTACAGGCACTCACTACCATGCCCAACTAATTTTTGTATTTTTTCAGTAGAGACGGGGTTTCACTATATGTTAGCCAGGCTGGTCTGGAACTCCTGACCTCAGGTGATCCACCCACCTTGACCTCCCAAACTGCTGGGATTACAGGCGTGAGCCACTGTACCTGGCCAATGATTGTAACTTTTCTATAAATTTGAATTATTCAAAGTAAAAGGTTTAAAAAGGGAAAAAATTATTACAGAAGCCAGGATGACAAGGTAGAGACAAAGCAGCCAGGCTTCTGAGTATTACATTCTGAGTGAAATGTGGGAGACAGCTCAGGGCCCAAAATATAGATTTGAAGGTACCTGGGGGCCCTGAGTAAACAGGGTTAAAAGTGCGGCTCTAAGGTCAGACTGGTGGAGTCTCTTTCCCAGATCTGCTCCTTGAAAGCAGTGTTTTCTTTAAGTTATTCAAATCTCCCTCGACTTCAATTTCTGCACCTACATAACGGGAGTAATCAGAGTCTCTCCCTCACAGAGTTGGAGTAAGGATTAGAGGAAGTAGTACAAGTGGGCGAGGGCGCCCAGTGAGGCGCGGGGAAAGCGCCCAGTGCTCTTTAAATACTACTGCGGGCTCAGAGGGGAGGCTGGGGCAGGGAGAAGGGAAGAGGAAAAGGAAAAGAAAGACCAAGGACAGGATCTCACAGCATCCCTTTGTCTACAGGCCAGGAAGAAAAAGGAAACAAATGAGGTTCGAGTAGGCCTGGACAACCAGTGTCATGGAGACAGGGAGAGAGAGAGGCACAAAGGGCTGACCGCTGCCAGGAGACGCAGGGCAGGGACCAAGGAGAAGAAGGACAGGGCAAAGGCCTCAGATCTGCAGCCAGGACACCTATGCCAGAGCCCTCCAAAGAAGCAGTTTCAACAGAAAGATGAGGGTGAAACCAGAATAGGTTAGTGGACAAAGAAGACAATCTGAGGACAGTTCAACAGAGTAGCAGGGTCAAGAACAGTGCTGCCCCATACGAGAGCCATTCGCCCTATCTGACTACCTCAATTGGATTTAAATTAGTTTAGAATTTACTAAAGTGGAACACTTGGTTCTCAGTCACACTAGCCACATTTCGTGTGCTGAAGAGTCACATGTGGATAGTGACCACCCTATGAGACAGTGCAGATATAAAATATTTTTCTCACCACAGAAAATTCTACTGGACAGAGCGAGGACCCTACCATAGTTTCTTATGGGGAGGATGACCCGTATAGTGGAGTAAGGGCTGGGGCGGAGTAGGGAAGGACCAAAGACACTGGAGAAGAGGAACAACAAATGCAGCCAGTTCCCAAAAGAGGTGAGAAGGAAGGAGTCAAGACCAGAGAATGAGGAGTGTGGAGTGCATGTGGATTAACCTTGGGGAAGGGACTTGTAGACATTTTCTTCCTTTGACAAAGAGGAAATAAAGAAGGACAAAGAGAGGAAGAGAAAGACACTTGGGGGTCTTGAGGAAGGTAAAGTGGGAATTTATCTGGTGAAATTAGAGCCAGCGTAAATTTTCAATGGAACCTGTCCAAAAGTCTTTGTGACTTCCTCCTGGATAATGTGGCAGGCTGGGAGAAGAATAAGCAAGTAAGGGGGGTGATTTTGGATTGAGGACTGGAATATGAGAAGCCCAACACATTGAAACAAAGGATTCTGGGATCCCAGACAGAACAGAAATGGCTAGCAACCTACATGCCCCAAGTGGAGAAACAGAGTCACAGATGGGCTGAAGGATTGGAACAGCAAGTGCTTAAGGGATCAGGGTCCTCGGCGATGGTTAAAATCCAGAGCAGTATGTGGGTAGTATCAGCTAAATAGGCTGAAGTCCAAGTTCAAGATCTCGAAGGTTCCGTCTTGCTCAAGACTGAACAAGTCCAAGATGTTGGCTGAAGCAAAGTGGACACTGAGGCTCTAGGAATAGATGTTGAGGAACTTCAAGGTCAAAGAATTAAGAGAGCTTCAACACAAACCCCAAAGTCCCTGGCAAAAGACAAAGCAGAGAAGAGAATGAAGCTGGCTGGTCATGTTTTTTGTTTGTTTATCACTTTTTTGTAGCATTAAGTGAAGAGATCCCCACTGTACCTGGGTGTACATCAGAACTGCCCAGAGAGTTCTGCCTTCTCTTCATCCTCTCCTGCTGTTCCTCCTTTTGGGGTTTGTTTTTAAAATAGGGATTTTTAGGTCTTACTCCCCCACCCTACCCCAGCCCCCAATGATTCTAATTTGGTATATCTGAGGGAGTCCAATGACCAAGTTTTTCAAAATGTCCCAGGTGATTCTGAGGAACCCTGAGGTCGGGACCAGAAGATAAGAAGGAGGGGAGGGGCATAAGCAGACAGCACTACCTTCCGAGAGACTTGGTTGGTGATGGTGCATTGGTTTGCAGGCAGCACTAAGGAGCAAGTGGAAGAGCCTCCCTACTCTGGTGAGAGGCAGAGGACACTAGAGAAGGCTCTTCTGCGGGAAGTTGTTCACTCAGGCTCTGGCGCTCAGGAGAGAAGGTGGGCTCAGCTACAGAAAAAATGAAAATGCAAAAGTGTGGCTGCAGGATACAAGAAACCAGACATTGAAAGCCAGGTCGGAGTGACACAGCCCAGTGGCCTGCAGAGAGAGGAGGCTGAATAATGCACTAAGGAGGGTTCCAAGCACCATGGGGTGTGGTTCATTAAAGCGTTGGTAGGGCTCCGTGGCTGAATCCCCGGGCACTCAGGATTGTTCCGTCCATACGCTATCAGATTTCTAACATGTAACACATTAAAGGTTATTAAGCCCTCAGGTAAACAAGCTTGCAGAAGCTTATTCATTAACATTGGAAACTGTGTCTTCCCAACCCACATTCTTATACAAATGAAATCAGATTCGAATGAAAATCAAGGGCAGCCTTTAAGTAGAAAGTCAGAAGGGGCAACCAGGGATACGTGTGAGAGGGTACTTCCTCCCTTCCCCTCCGTGGAAGAGGGAACTTTATAGACAGTGGATATGGAAGTGTCTTTTTTAGTACCAGTCAATGCTAAAAATGGGATAAGTGCCACGGAATCCCCCCCGCCCCCCAACACACACACACACACGTCAGTGACAGGGCACACAAGACAGATACAGTGTGCAAACCTGGGGATGGTTCTCAATATTTATTCTCTACAAACCTAACTTATTTTAAAAGCAAGTTGCAAACGTTTGCCCCTGCTTCTGAGAGAGCTGCACTTTTGTGGATTCGAATCATTCTAGCGTTATTTCTGGTTACTCCTATGAAATAATTTCTAACACTGCCGTACACAGACTTCAAGCTGAGGACGAGAGCGCACGCGCACACACGCACACACACACGCGCGCACACACACACATAAACCTCGTGCACATTGAAGAAATGACTCACTTAATTTGCTGCTGCCTGCCACGATTGGGTTTTGATTTTACCTGTTCAAATACAAAGTTTCCTATTAGATTAACTACAGGAAAGAAGAACTTAGGAGCATTAATCCTGATTTTGTTCATGTCTTTAGGGCACCTAAGAGGTTTTAACCTGTGCATCTTAAGAAGCCGTTCTCCGGACCACCGACTGCTTGCTCCATAATCTTTCAGACAACGATAACATTTCTTGCCACTTTAGGAGCCAATTAATGGAAACCCCTCCTAGAATAAACATGGTCAAGCTTTGCATCTCCGGTACCTGCAGAACCGTACTTTAGGGCTCTTTCTCAGCTCGCAGTAGGATGGCACAACAGCATTCTGGAACTGCAAAGACCCCCTAGCCCCTCCTTTGAAAGATGAGAAAAAGCGAAGAGGCGGAAGAACAGATGGTTAACCTGCCCAAGGTCACTCACTCTGAGTCGTGGCTCGGCTGACTCGCCTTTACCCCTGGTAATCCGTGCACCACCCCAGCTCCCCCAAACAGTCCCTCGGGCGTCGGTTGGTTCGCTAGCATGCAGCCCCCGCGAAAATGCAACGCCAGTTGCGCTCTGTGCCCAACTTCAGCCCTTCGCGTCACATGCAGTTAACCCTCTCGCCCGCAGCATGTCACATGGGCCACGCGCAGCTCTCTCTCCCCTACGCCTATCTCCTGAGCGGCTGCCCCAAGGTCACCGGCCGTCCCAGGGAGCTCCCGCCGCCCAGCCCCGGAGGCCGCCCGGTCGGGGTTCCCGGGGCGCGGCACTCACCGGCGCGCGGGGCGGGCGCGCCACGGCTGCCCATATCCTCACTGGCGCGGTTGGGTGCGGCGGCCGCTGGCGCTGGCTGAGCAGGGCGCCCGGCTGCGGGCCCGCGCCGCGGGGAGCGCCGTCCAATCAGCGCGCGCCTGCCGCCTGGCCCGGCGCGCGGCCCGGCAGGGTTCGCGGCTCCCGGGGGGCGCGAGCCGCCGCGCGCCGCCCGAGCCGCTTCCGGGCGCGTTGCCTGGACGCGGTTGCCGTGGCAGCCCGAGCTGGAGGCTTTCCCCGCGCACCCGCGCCCAGCCTGGCGGCGCCGCCCCTCCTCCCTCCTCGTTCCCACACCCAAAATAGCCTCTGCTCGTCGCTGCTGTTTCCCACAGAGCTCGCATCCAAGAGCCTTGGAGTTGGCGGGCGGGGATTTCGCTCATTGGAAAATAAATCCTGTTGTAGGGATGGTTGATTCGGAGACGTGTTGAAATGGTGCCTGATGGAGATCATAGCCACGGTGGTGGCATTGCAATTCTCTCCAGAGCCCCAGTATACCTTATTTACTAAACCGCTTTCCCACAAAAATAGTTATCTCCCCCGCCTCACCTCAAATTGGGGAGAAGTTATTTGATTAGGCCACGGTGACGCCCCACCTGTGCAGGTGAACGAACCCTCCGGGGCTGCCAAGTGTCATTTACTGAATCTCCTTGACACCTGCAGTTAGGACCCAGGATCGTGTCTCATCGCAGCAGACACGACGCAAGAAAGAACCGCGAACACCCCTCCTCTTCCCAGTCCTTTCTTCTCCTATCAGCTTCATCCCCTCCCAGCGCGTCCTGGCTCTTTCCACCTTCCTCTCGATTTTGGATTCTCATCAGGACGCGCAAACCCATTCACTCATAATTATTCTTCCTCTCGGTGGGCGGGATTTCAGCGGAGTTGAGGGGTACACGACCTTTGCCCGCCTCGCCTCATCTGGTTCGTGCCTCCTCCGCAGACACTGGTGCTTACCCAGCACAGGGGCTCCTGTCTGTCTCCCCCGAGCCTGAGCCCTTCCAACCCAGGGGAAGGAGCCCGACATGGTAGAAGAGCCCGAACTGTGGATTCAACTGAGCGTTTTTGGAATCCTCGCTCCCGCAGGATTATTATTTAGGGGCTGTTAGTATTAAAGACTGTTATTTGTGTGTGATCTCGGGTATTCTGCGACTGTTTCCTCACCAGTAAAACGGGCTAATACCCTTCACAAAGCGCTAATGCATCTGTAACATTCATTCAGACAACAGTATCTATTGGATGCCTGCCAAGTGCTAGAAACTATGCTTAGCCCGGAGACACAATGGTGAAGATGAAAAAAAGAGGCATCACTTTCTGCTCGAACAGAGCTTACAGCCTGACAAGCATTCACCAAATAATCACAGACACATGTAACACTGCCGTTGTGACCAGGAGAGTAATGGCCTTGAGTCTTGTGATGTGTAGATCTGATCTAACGGCATCTCTTTAGTGCTGCAAAAGCTCAATGATTATTCTTTCCTCTCTGGGTTAGATTCTCACTGCCTGGTGCATGGTGCGTACTAGGTAAATACATATTGAATTGGATCCTATGTCGTGGTGATGACACTGTCATTCAGTGTCCCAGTGACTTTCTGGCTGTAACTTGCCACAACATCTGGAAAGGTGTGCATGTGTTAGCAGAAAGTACCCATTCAAACCTAGAGTCCATCACCAAGAGTCTAGAAAAAGGTTCAAAATGTTTCTTGCCTGTCTCCATGGGGGTGCCTGTCAGTGCATATGGAGAGCATCTCAGATGGACACATGACGTCCCCTCTGTCTTGTTTCCTCCTCTTCTTATTATTGTCCCCTTTCCCCGCCCACCCCAATACCGACCCTACCCCCTCTACTACTTGAGGTGCCAGAGCCTCAAGGCACCCATTCCTGGCTTCCTAGGAGAGTGGTAGTAGATCCTAATATTCCTCAGAATGGATTACCTATAAAACAGAGGAAGTGCCTTCTTACTTCTGGCCATCAAAACCGAACTTTGATTTTTCATTTGCTGTAAGACTCCCTCACTCTCAAAGGTAGGGAAGGAGAGGACCTGGAAGGTGAGGGGCTCTTGCCACATGTCGGTACCTTCTATTTAGGCTGACTTTCATTTCCTTTATAAAAATCATACCAATTAGCAAATAAGACAAATAATTGTATTAATAATTATTTCAAAACATGAATTTCTCCTAAGAACACGGCTTTCAATGTGGTCTTGAATCAGGCCCACGACTTCCCACTTCTTATCTATCTTTTTTCTTTCCAAGTGATTTGTTTTGAATCCCAAGGGGACAAACTTTAATGTACAATGATTAAGCCTACACTAGTTTCTTTCTAACTCTTTCCCTATTTCTGTAGGCTAAATTGCAATGAAATATCCATTTCCAGAATCACTTTGATTGTAACTCATTACAGGAGATGGACTTTTTCTTGCATTACTTCATTTAAAAAGCCATGATTTATCACAAATTATTTTATGCTGCAAAGGTTACCAAAAAAATTACCAAAGAGAACAACTCTATAACCTCGATGGTTGTAATACTATTTAGAAAGCAGTCATTTAAATACAAATAATTTGTGCAGTATATTATGCTAGACACAATGGAAATTTTTTTCTTTCTTTCTTTTGAGACAGAGTCTCACTGTCTCACTCTGTCACCCAGGCTGGAGTGCAATGGCTCGATCTCGGCTCACTGCAACCTCTGCCTCCCAGGTTCAGGTGATTCTCCTGTGTCAGCCTCCCGAGTAGCTGGGACTACAGACGTGTACCACCATGCCTGACTAACTTTTTTTATTTTTAGCAGAGAGGGGGTTTGCCATGTTGGCCAGGTTGGTCTTGACCTCCTGACCTCAGGTGATCCGCCCACCTCGTCATCCCCAGGTGCTGGGATTACAGGAGTGAGCCACCACACTCAGCCCAACTGGGTGGGAATTTATTTATTTTTTTGTTGTTGTTGTTGTTTGTTTGTTTGTTTGAGACAAAGTCTTGCTCTGTAGCCAGGCTGGAGTGTAGTGGCGTGATCTCGGCTCACTGCAACCTCCACCTCCCGGGTTCAAGCGATTCTCCCGCCTCAGCCTCCAGAGCAGCTGGGACTATAGGCACGGGCGCCACCACGCCCAGCTAATTTTTGTATTTTTAGTAGAGATGAGGTCTTGTCATGTTGGCCAGGATGGTCTCCATCTCTTAACCTCGTGATCCACCCACCTCAGACGCCCAAAGTGCTGGGATTACAGGCATGAGCCACCGTGCCCGGCTGGAATTGTTTTTAAGTGATTTATTCCACGGTGGGGCTCTGGTTCTACTTGTGTCTCTGCACTGCCATTAGTCATGAACATGAGATACACACGACATCTGTAAGGCTAGTAAGCAGGCTCCTCTAGGTAGGTAGAGGTCAAGGGCTTGTGTAGGTCAACGTGGTGTTTGTAAGAAGGCTAGAAAGCAGTTAGGCCAACGCCGTGGTGAGTTTGGGATAGACAAAGAGTTAACACTTTGTTTAGTCCTCAGCAATTCTCAAGCATGGTTTGTTGAGATCCACTGGGAGGTGTGTTACACATTGTTCATTCTCAATACTAGAATGCTGAAGAATTGGACCACGAGGAATAGTCATATGTAGGGACCAGGAGGAGGAAGAAGGTTCCCACCGGGAGCAATGAGGAAGACCCAGAGATGTAAGGGTGAGGACAATGTCAGAGAAGACACAGGTGAGAGGGCTCAAGGGCAGAAAGTTTCCAGGGGACAAGCCCTGCAGAAAGCCAAGAAAATTTAGTGAATAAAAAGTCATTGGTGACCCTCAGGAGTGTGTTTTAGCTATCAGATTGCTGTGGGTTAAGAAAGGACTGGATGCTCATGAGGTCAGGAGATCGAGACCATCCTGGCTAACACGGTGAAACCACATCTCTACTAAAAATACAAAAACTTAGGCGGGCATGGTGGTGGGCGCCTGTAGTCCCAGCTGCTCTGGAGACTGAGGCAGGAGAATGGCGTGACCCCCGGGAGGCGGAGCTTGCAGCGAGCCAAGATCACGCCACTGCACTCCAGCCTGGGTGACAGTGAGACTCTGTCTCAAAAAAAAAAAAAAAAAAAAGAAAAAGAAAAGAAAAAAGAAAAGACTGGATGCTGTAGAAATGCAAGAAAGGTGTAGGTCACTCTTTAGAGAAGTTCGGCAATGTAAAGAAGGTGGGAAGAGATCTGTAGTGCCTAGTGGACGTTTTTAAGATAAGGGAAAATAGTGTCTGCATATTTACATACAGTTGTAGGTCTGCAGACAAGGAGAGCACAAGGGATTGTTTTGCAATGAGTAACTCAATCTAAATTTTACCATTCCTTTCATTATCACCATATCCATTTTCCTTTTTAAAAATGTTTCATCGGGCCGGTTACGGTGCCTCACATCTGTAATCCCAGCACTTCCGGAGGCCTAGATGGGTGGATAGCTTGAGGATAGGAATTCGAGACCAGCCTGGCCAACATGGCGAAACCTGTCTCTACTAAAAATGCAAAAGCTAGCCGGCCGTGGTGACAGGTACCTGTAATCTCAGCTACTCAGGAGACTGAGACGCGAACATTGCTCAAACCTGGGAGGCAGAGGTTGCAGTGAGCCGAGATCGCGCCACTGCACTCCAGCCTGGGCAACAGAGCAAGACTCTGTCTCAAAAATAAAATAAAATGTTTCATCAAATAAGAGAAATCTTACATTGAACAAAGGTGGGGTGCAGACCTTGGGACACTATTCTGTGAATAACCAACGAAAAACTTGGGTTAATAGCCAATAAACACAATATGTTATTCTTTATGACTGTTTTTTGTTGCCAATAGTAATATAGAATTAAGAAAATTCCTTTTTTTCCACGAGGTCAGGAGATCGAGACCATCCTGGCTAACACGGTGAAACCCCATCTCTACTAAAAAAAAAAATACAAAAACTAGCCGGGCGAGGTGGCGGGCGCCTGTAGCCCCAGCTACTCGGGAGACTGAGGCAGGAGAATGGCGTAAACCCGGGAGGCGGAGCTTGCAGTGAGCTGAGATCCGGCCACTGCACCCCAGCCTCGGCGACAGAGCGAGACTCCGTCTCAAAAAAAAAAAAAAAGAAGAAAATCCCTTTTTCCCTTTTTTATTTATAGAAATTATAGATTTTTCATATGTTTTGAATAAACTACAATTGGCTTTGTTGTTTTTGGTAATACTTTTTTTTCATGTATAGGCTCATTCTCTCAAATATTATGTTTTGCTTATGAATTAATTGGTGGCTAATCCATTTCACAATAATTTTTTTAAAGTAGCTACAACTAAGGTACAAGAAGCAGAGAAAGCACAAAATATTGAGAAGATCCTTTGAATAATGTTTACGTCTTAACTTAGATAACTGCGGTTGTACATAACAGGGCAAGTTCAGCCTCAGTACATTTATATAGCATACAGCTGAGCCCTCAGCGTAACACTTTCAAGAGTGAAGTCTAAAAGAAGTCTCTCTACAAAGAGTTTGTGGCCAGAAATCCTAAAATAGCTTCATAATAAAACTGATTTATCCAAAACCCAATTCAGAGGCAAGAAACACATTATAGAAAATTCTATTGCACATTGATTTTGAAACAATTTTTCTTTCTAACGATTCTCAGGAAATAGGCCAATATATATATACACATACATAGATAGTCTTTACCACTTTGGTTCAGTTCAATCTAGTTCAGCAAACATTCATGTGCTATCTTATATTAGCTAGTCATGACACCACAGTTTAGACAACGAAACTTCACATAAACCGACACTCTTGTTTTGGCTTCTTTGCCAAGTAGTATATTATTGGACAGTTATTCTCATAGGTAGAATTAAAAGACAACTTGGGCCGGGCATGGTGGCTCACGCCTGTAATCCCAGCACTTTGGGAGGCCGAGGTGGGCAGAGCACCTGAGGTCGGGAGTTCAAGACCAGCCTGACCAACGCGGAGAAACCCCATCTCTACCAAAAATGCAAAATTAGCCAGGTGTGGTGGGGGTAGCCTGTAATCCCAGCTATTCGGTAGGCTGAGGCAGGAGAATTGCTTGGGAGGCGGAGGTTGCGGTGAGCTGAGATCGTGCTATTGCACTCCCCCAGCCTAGGCAACAAAAGCAAGACTCCGTCTCAAAAAAAAAAAAAAAAACAAACAAACAAACAAAAAAAAAAACACAACTTGAGCTTCTGTTCAGTAACAAAAAAGAAATGACAATACCCCTCACATAAGGTTGTGGTATACAGTGCCATAGCAAGTCATATTGAAGCCAGGCAAAGAAAAATAGGAATATCGACCCTGTCCTTATTGAAAATTTTCATTTTTTATTAATCATGGATATTTTGCATCAATTTCGATTTTTTTTTTTTTTTTTTTTTTTTTTGAGATGGAGTTTTGCTCTTGTCGCCCAGGCTGGAGTACAATGGTGTGATCTTGGCTCCCTGCAACCACCGCCTCCCGGGTTCAAGAAATTCTCCTGCCTTAGCCTCCCGAGTAGCTGGGATTACAGGTGTGTGCCACCACGCCCGGCTAATTTTTGCATTTTTTAGTAGAGTCAGGGTTTCACCATGTTGATCAGGCTGGTTTTGAACGCCTGACTTCATGATCCACCCACCTTGGCCTCCAAAGTGCTGGGATTACAGGCGTAAGTCACTGCGCCTGGTCCAATTTTGATTTTTTAAATATTGCATTAAAATACTATTTATCTTGATAATTGAGTTTGCTTTAAATGTTGCACCTTAAATTTTGCCTCACTCACCTCCCCTTGGCCCTGGCCCTGGTGCAATCATATAGGCAATGTTTATGTCAGGCCTTGTGCTAAATGCTTACTTATAGTATTTTATTTTTTCCTTGTAACAGCTTATGAATAAACTTAGGCTTAAAGGTATTATGTAACTTGTCAGAGGCCCCAAAGCTATTAAGTTCTAGAGCTAGAATTTGAACTTGGGCCCCTCTGATATCATAGCTGTGCTTTGTAGCAGGTGCAAAATTGCCACATAAAAACCAAATGAGACTGAAGAGGAAAAATGCCTTACAAACTTCAGTAGGTAAAGTGCATGGCACAGTGAAAACTAAATAAATGTTGTTTTCATTCCCCTGTGTTCCCCAAGGCCAGCACATGTCAAAGAATGTGAATAGTAACTTATAAAAATTATTTTGAGGAGCAAATTAATTTTAACATTATGTCTGATTTCTTACACCTTCATCTCAGGTCTGCACTAGCAAAGGAAGTGAAGGTTCGTGTACTTACCCGGATAAATCCAATCAAACAATTGTTAGTTTAAAATATACAGAGCCAAACGTGTTTTGGGATTTGAGCATCTTCTTAATTAATGAAACTGAAGCAAGTGCTTTATGAGTACATGCCTGCTAGGAAAAGGCATACAGAGTGATGCAGTGTTTAAAAATTGTAATTAATAGACAATACACATCTTGTACTTAAAGTAAAATAAAATTAAAGAAAAAAGAAAAATAACAAAGTAAAGCAAACTAATATTATGCCGTTGTTTTTATTTATTTATTTTTTTTTTTTTTTTTTGAGACGGAGTCTCGCTCTGTCGCCCAGGCTGGAGTGCTGTGGCCCGATCTCAGCTCACTGCAAGCTCCGCCTCCCGGGTTCACGCCATTCTCCTGCCTCAGCCTCCGGAGTAGTTGGGACTACAGGCGCCGCCACCGCGCCCGGCTAGTTTTTTGTATTTTTTAGTAGAGACGGGGTTTCACCGTGTTAGCCAGGATGGTCTCGATCTCCTGACCTCGTGATCCGCCCGTCTCAGCCTCCCAAAGTGCTGGGATTACAGGCTTGA
This sequence comes from Macaca nemestrina, assembly GCF_043159975.1. Taxonomy (NCBI): domain Eukaryota; kingdom Metazoa; phylum Chordata; class Mammalia; order Primates; family Cercopithecidae; genus Macaca; species Macaca nemestrina. Next base: position 142,702,456 of record NC_092131.1, read on the forward strand.
GCCACCGCGCCCGGCCTATGCCGTTGCTTTTAAAGAGATAAACAGATATAATTGTCTTTGTTTTCCCTCCCATATTTGAATACACCTAAATCATTTTCACGCACATAAACAGGTTTCCCAAGGCAATGTGAATGGGTTGCAGGATTCTCTACCAGGCACTGGAAACTCACATAGTCATGTAGTAGGTTTTCATCACTGTAGACTCAGGAAATAGCATTTTCTTCCCCTGAAAACACAAATAATAAAATTGACATTTTCTTTCTTCCCTTAAGGGGAATTCATGCTTTAAAGGTGCTGGAAACTATCTGTACGTGCTTGGGCAAGTTATTTAAGCTCTCTTTGAGTTTCCTTGGGGAAGATGCACCCCAAAGTAATATCAAAGGAACCATGGCAGGTGCCTATAATCCCAGCTACTGGGGAGGTTGAAGCCAGAGGATCACTTAAGCCCAGGAATTCGAGACCAGCCTGGGCAACATAGTAAGACTCTGTCTAAAAAAAAAAAAAAAAATACGCCGGTTGCGGTGGCTCAAGCCTGTAATCCCAGCACTTTGGGAGGCTGAGACGGGCGGATCACGAGGTCAGGAGATCGAGACCATCCTGGCTAACACGGTGAAACCCCATCTCTACTAAAAAATACAAAAAACTAGCCGGGCAAGGTGGTGGACACCTGTAGTCCCAGCTACTCGGAAGGCTGAGGCAAGAGAATGTCGTAAACCCGGGAGGTGGAGCTTGCAGTGAGCTGAGATCCAGCCACTGCACTCCAGCCTGGGTGAGAGAACATGACTCCATCTCAAAAAAAAAAAAAAAAAAAAAAGGCTGGGTGCAGTGGCTCATGCCTGTAATCCCAGTACTTTGGGAGGACAAGGTGGGCGGATCATGAGGTCAGGAGTTCGAGACCAGCTTGACCAATACAGTGAAACCCCAACTCTACTAAAAATACAAAAATTAGCCAGGTGTGGTGACACGTGGCTATAATCCCAGCTACTCAGGACCCCAAGGCAGGAAAATTGCTTGAACCCAGGAGGCAGAGGTTGCAGTGAGCTGAGATTGTGCCACTGCACTCCAGCCTGGGTGACAGAGCAAGACTCCATCTCAAAAAAAAAAAAGGAAATAAGTCTATGTATTTGGTGCCACAGGAAGGGTGGAAGTGACATCACTGTCCCATCCTCCCCATCCCCCTGCTGATTGAAATCATTCTTTCTCCCAGTGAAAATCTCTGAGGATAAATGTGGCTGGCAACGGCTGAGGAGTCCATGATCACCACCACCAGACGATTATTTGGCCCTTTCTTTCAGCTGTTGGGTTTATTTTTATTTTTTATTGTTTTAGTTTATTCTCAGTGATAAAGTAAAATTACAAAGCATCCCCAGAACAAAGAAGACTGGTACCTCCCTAATCCTACTACCTGGCCTGGACTCAACCCTCTAAGACTCTTTTCCACCTGCCTGCCCTGTTCTCAGCATCAGGAGAGCACCTATTCCTAACTAGGACTTCTGCCTACATCTCTTACATCAGAAATTAGGGCTTAAATTTCCCTGGCTTATTTTATCCCAAATCCAATGAGAAAAGTGAAAGTTTAATTAATCCTGATTCAACTATTTTATTTTACACATGGAGACAAAAATTTTCTAATTACAGTACTTAGAAGTCAAAACTTTTTAAAATACAATCAGTGATATATGCAAAGTTATTGCTAATTCATTGTAAGTTTAAAGCCCAAATATGCCTAATACCAACTTTAACATAATCAATTTAACTCTTGTTTTTCCAAGCAAGAGTCAACCCTTTTTCTAAGGGGAGATAATAATGGTATATGTAGGAACATTTCCACAGGAGATATCAGCTTTCCTTTTATTAAGTTTAGAGAAGAACAATTCTAAGTAAAGCTTTAAAAAATTATTTAACACAGGTATTTTTTATAGGCAATACTGAAGGACAGGATGACCAGTAAGGGTGCTCAGAGTAAAACCCCTAAAGTTGAAAAAGTTGTAGAAGAAATTTTCTTATAATGGAAGGACATGAGTTTCTAGATTGAACAGAACTACCAGAAACCTGGCAAAGTAAATGAAAAAAAGATTCATACAAAGAAAACTGACTTTGAAATTTCAGAACACAAAGATAAAAACAAAATCCAAAAATTTCCAGACAGTAAACATTACATATAAAGAATTAGGAATCCAAATAGCATCAGTCTTCCCAATATTAGCAGTTGAAGAAAGAAGAGTACCTTTAAAATCCTGAGAGAAACTTATTTCCATTCCAGAATTCTACACCCAGTTAAACCATCCATCAAGACTGAGAGCAGAATAAAATATTTTCATGTACTTCAATTCACAACAATGTACCTCATATGCACCGTTTTCTCAGGAATCCACTGAGAAATATTTTCTAGGTATGAGAAAGTAGATAAAAAAGGAGTAGATGGGAGGGGTGTGGTGGCTCATACCTATAATCCCAGCACTTTGAGAGGCGGAAGCAGGCAGATCACTTAAGGTCAGGAGTTCGAGATCAGCCTGGCTAACATGGCGAAATCCCATCTCTACTAAAAATACAAAATGTAGCTGGGCATGGTGGCCTGCACCTCTAATTCCAGCTACTTGGGAGGTTGAGGCATGAGAATAGCTTGGACTTGGGAGACAGAAGTTGCAGTGAGCCAAGATTGTACCACTACACTCCACCCTGGGTGACAGAGTGAGACTATGTCAAAAAAAAAAAAAAAAAAAAAAAAAAGGAGTAGACATGGCTCTAGGTAGTAGAAGATGCACCCCAAGGTAATATCAAAGGAACCATGGCAGGTGCCTATAATCCCAGCTACTGGGGAGGCTGAGGCCAGAGGATCACTTGAGCCCAGGAATTCGAGACCAGCCTGGGCAACATAGTAAGACTCTGTCTCAATAAGAATAAGAATAAGGGCCGGGTGCGGTGGCTCAAGCCTGTAATTCCAGCACTTTGGGAGGCCGAGACGGGCGGATCACGAGGTCAGGAGATCGAGACCATCCTGGCTAACATGGTGAAACCCCGTCTCTACTAAAAAATACAAAAAACTAGCTGGGCGAGGTGGCGGGCGCCTGTAGTCCCAGCTACTCGGGAGGCTGAGCCAGGAGAATGGAGTGAACCCGGGAGGCGGAGCTTGCAGTGAGCGGAGATCCAGCCACTGCACTCCAGCCTGGGCGACAGAGCAAGACTCCGTCTCAAAAAAAAAAAAAAAAAAAAAGAATAAGAATAAGAATAGCAAAGAGAATTCTCAGGACTATGACAAAAGAAAGCCCCAAGAGTGATGTCCAGCAGGTCTAATGGAGAGCAATCACTGCAGACTGGATTAAGCAGAACACTCATCTGACAAGGAATTAATAATCACAATATATAAGGAATGCAACCAACTCTACAGGAAAAGTATCTAATAATCCGATTTAAAATGGGCAAAAGATCTCAATAGACATTTCTCAAAAGAAGACACGCAAATGGCAAACAGGTGTATGAAAAGGTATTCAACATCATTGATCATCAGAGAAATGCAAATCAAAACTACAGTGAGACATCATCTCACCCCAGTTAAAATGGCTTTTATCCAAAAGATAGGCAGTAACAAACGCTAGCAAAGATGTAGAGAAGAGGGAATCCTTGTACACTGTTGGTGGAAATGTAAATTAGCACAGCCACTATGGAAAACAGTTTGGAAGTTCTTCAAAAAACTAAAAATAGAGCTATTATATGACCCAGCAATTTCACTGCCAGATAGATACCCAAAAGAAAGGAAATGAGTGTATCGAAGAAATATCTGCACTCCTATGTTTATCACAGCACTATTCACAATAACAAAAATTTGGAAGCAACCTAAGTGTATGTCAACAGATGAATGGATAAAGAAAATATGGTATCTATACACAACGGAATACTATTTAGCCATAAAAAAGAAGGAGATCCTGTCATTTACAACAACGTGGATGGAACTACAGGTCATTATGTTAAGTAAAATAAACCAGGCACAGATAGATAAACTTTGCATGTTCTCACTCATGTGTGGGAGCTAAAAATTAAAAAAAAAAAATGGACTCATGGAGATAGAGGGTAGAATGGCAGTTACCAGATGCTGGGAAGGAGACCGGGGGCTGTGGGGGCACAGTGGATGGTTAATGAGTATAAAAAAACAGAAAGAATAAATAAGACCTAGTATTTGATAGCATAACAGGGTAACTTTTGTTATCAACAAGTCAATAATAATTTAATTGCACATTTAAAAATAGCTAAAAGAGGCCAGGCATGATGGCTCATGCCTATAATCCCAGCACTTTGGGAGGCTGAGACAAGCAAATCACTTGAGGTTAGGAGTTTAAGGTCAGCATAGCCAATGTGGAGAAACCCTGTCTCTACTAAAAATACAAAACTTAGCTGGGCTTGATGGCATGCACCTATAATCCCAGCTGCTCAGGAGGCTGAAGTAGGAGAATCACTTGAACCCAGGAGGTGGAGGCTGCAGTGAGCCGAGATCACACCACTGCACTCCAGCCTGGGCGACAGGGTGACTCGGTCCCCCAAAAAATAAAAAATAAAATAAAATAAAACCAAGAAGTAGAGCACTATAGGGAGGTCACTCCCAGGCAAATGGGAGAAAGAAACAGCAACAGATTGTCTGATATGTTTGATTTAGCGAAAGGAATTATAGTTCTGTCAGAAAGTTTATAGATGAACTAGTGGTATGTGCATAAAAAACTAATAGCCCAAAAAAGGCAATGCTTAATGCTAAGAGTTAAAAGAAATGTGTTCAATCATACTTGACTCAGCTGTGAACAACAGTCATAATGTAAATGTATTACTGAGTGTTGGTTTAATCAAATATCGCTAAGTCACTCTATTGAGAAGCTAAGGGGGGAAGTGTATGTGGCAGAGGTATGTTGAGGCGTGTTGGAGAACTAAATCCTCACCTTCTTTAGTAGCAAGTGACTATATAATGTCTAACAGTGAAAGATGAAGAAACATCAGTATAAGCATGTTTGGTTTTATAAACTAAGTACACGTATTTCTTTGCTTGATTTTTTTTTTTTTTTTTTGAGATGGAGTTTTGCTCTTGTTGTCCAGGATGGAGTGCAGTGGCGTGATCTCGGTTCACCACAACCTCTGCCTCCCGGGTTCAAGTGATTCTCCTGCCTCAGCCTCCCAGTAGCTGGGATTACAGGCATGCGCCACCACGCCCGGCTAATTTTGTATTTTTAGTAGAGAAGTAGAGACAGGGTTTCTTCATGTTGGTCAGGCTGGTCTCGAACTCCTAACCTCAAGTGATCTGCCCGCCTCGGTCTCCCAAAGTGCTGGTATTAAGGTGTGAGCCACTATACCCGGCCAGTACGTGTATTTCTTAGAGGCAAAAAAAAAAAAAAAAAAAGAAGTTTTTTCATCCAGAGTTAAGAGAAACAAATTATAGAATATTTTTAAAGTATGCATACCTATTGTTTTGAAATTCCTCTGGTTATTTATTTAAGAGTCTTACTGCCTTTCTTCCCGGGACATAATTTCTGTATTTCTGTTTTGGAGACATTCAAAAAGTGTGGTTAGCAAACCACAATTCTTCCATTTAGAACGGCATTATGAAGCCTTTTTTAGAGGACTTAAGACATTAATTTAAAAACTAATTTTGTTCACAAGAACATAAACTCATTGACTGCATGGCAAATTGTTCCAAATATATTTTAATAACTTTCTGAGCAAACAAAATCAGAAGATGGTTTTTAAGTTCAGTTTGAGTCCATTAAAAATAGAATAGTCAGCTGGGTGCAGTGGCTCATGCCTGTAAACCCAAGAGGAGGCCAAGACAGGAGGATCGCCTGAGGCCAGGAGTTCAAGACCAGCCTGGGCAGCATAGCAAAACCCCATCTCTACAAAATAAAATAATTATCCAGTCATGGTGATGCAGGCCTGTAGTCCCAGCTACTCGGGAGGCTGAGGCAGGAGGCTCACTTAAGCCCGGGAGGTTGAAGCTGCAGTGAGCTATGATCATGCCACTGTACTCCAGTATGAGCAACAGAGTGAGATCCTCTCTCAAAAAACAAACAAACAAAAGAATAGCCAAGGCAAAGCCTATTTTACTAATACAAAAATATTTTCCAGATACAGTATTCATTTAAAGTATGATTTTTCCATGTAACAGTAAGAATACTTCATAAACCAACAAAAAAGAAAAAAAAACTTAGCAATTTTTAAACGAGGCTTATGAATAACAAAAGTCAGGGGCCTTTTTCCATAACTCAAATAATTAAAGTAATTATCTGCTGAACACATATTACATAAATTGTAATGAAAAAGAAGGACTCCAAAACTAGAGTCAAAGACTTGCGTTCAAATTCTGGCTTCATCGCTCACCAACTGGATGATTTGGGGTAAGTCATTTTATTTGTTTCAGCCTCAATTTATTCATCCCTCAAGCACCTAGATGGTATCAGGCACTATTTTAGGCACACGGACACAGTAGTCATTGTGTGGTCCATGCCCTCATGGAGCTTACATTCTAAGGGGAAAAAATATCCCAACATTTTGGGAGGTCGAAGCAGGAGGATCTCTTGAGACCAGGAGTTTGAGACCAGCCTGGTCAACATAGCAAGACCCCATTTCTATACAATAAAATTACTGGATCATATCTGGCCTTTCTTTCTGTAACATAAGCAAATAGGTAAATGATGATGCCATTTATGAAATGGAGAACTCTGTGGGAACAGCAGGTTTCAGTGGTGGATATCGAGAACTTAGTTTTGGACTTGTCAAGTATGTAATGCCTACCAACCTCTAAGAAAAAACATCGAGATGGCAGCTGGAGCTATGAGTCTGAGGTTTTGGGGAGCATTTGAGCAGAAGCTATCCTTTGATTAGCATTAGTATACAGGAGATACATAAAGCCCTGTGACTGGATGGGATTATCTAGGGAAGATGTGCACATGGGGAAATGTATGTGGTTCAGAACGAAGCCCTGGGCCAGAGAAGGAAGAACCAGATGCTAGAAACGAAGAACCAGCCGAGTGCGGTGGCTCACGCCTGTAATTCCAGCACTTTGGGAGGCCAAGGCGGGCAGATCACGAGGTCAGGAGATCGAGACCATCCTGGCTGACACAGTGAAACCCTGTCTCTACTGAAAATACAAAAAATTAGCCCAGCGTGGTGGTGGGCGCCTGTAGTCCCAGCTACTCGGGAGGCTGAGGCAGGAGAATGGCGTGAACCTGGGAGGCGGAGCTTGCAGTGAGCCGAGATCACACCACTGCACTCCAGCCTGGGTGACAGAGCAAGACTCTGCCTCAAAAATAAAAAATAAAAAATAAAAAATAATTAAAAAATTAAAAAAAAAGAAATCAAGAACCAAGAACCAAGGAAGGTCACTGAGAAGAAAGAGCCTTCATAGTTGAAAGAAAACCAGGAGAGTGTGGTAGCACAGAAGCCAAAAGAAGAGTTTCAAGGAGGGTATGAACCCATTGATCAGCTGGGTCAAAGGCTGCTGAGAAGTTCCAGAAGGTATGGCCCAAAAAGTGAGTGACGAATGTGGCAACAAGGAGGTCACTGGTGACCTTAATGAGGGCAGTTTGGGTGCAATGGTGGGGACAGAATCTCTGCTGGAGTGAGCTAAGGAAAAGATGGGAGGTGAGTGAGAATGTAGTGACCATAGGCAATGCTTTCAAGAAGTTCCCCAGTGAAAAGGAGCAGACAAATGGGAAGGTAGCCAGAAAGAAATGATGTGGGATCAAGAAAAGTTGTTTTGGTTTTTTTAAAAAGTGGAAAATGTTAGCGTAGGTTTCCTTTCAGATAGGAATGATCCAGTAAAGGAAGAGAAATCAGTGATGTAAGAGAGAGGCGGTAATAGTTATAAATCATGTTTTAAAAATCCTGACAGGTGAGTAATTAAATATGAATCTCCTACATTAAATGACATTGGTTTTTTGTTTGTTTGTTTGTTTGTTTTTTCTTTTAATGGAAAACATTAGCGTAGGTTTCCTTTCAGATAGGACAAAATTCTTGATTTCTCTTTCCTCTTTTCCTGCATCACAAGTTCACTGAACTCTACCTCTGCATTCTAACCAAAGTCAGTCCACTGGTGTCTATCTCTATTTCCTCTGCAGTCATTGTAATCCAAGCCACCGTCATACCTCACTACTACAATAGCCTTAAAACTGGTTTCTCTACTTTCTCGTTCTTCTTTTATGCCCTCGTAATTCATTCTCAAGACAGCCACCAGAGTAAATCAGATCAGTTACTCCTCTGCTTAAACCATCCCACGGCTTATCTCAAATACAACCAAAACTCTTTACTGCAGCTTTCACACTTCAACACACATTGTCCTCTGGTACTCCTGTCTTTCCCTCCTTTATTTTATTTTATTTTATTTTTATTTTATATGAAAAACTTTCAGCATGAAATCTCCTTGTGAATGGTTCTATGAAAATGTCTGGTATTTTGTTAGCTTCTCATTCCTTATTTCCAAATATTTAACATTGAGTTTATGTGTATCCATTTTATTGGTTCGTAAGAGTTTACATTTCTCCATAATTCCTTTTTGTCACATCTAATAAGTCTGTGTCCACAAGAAACATTATTCTGCTGTGATTTACAGGTCAAGTCTTGGAGTCAGATTGACTTGGATTAAATCTCAGCTCAGCCGAGTGATAACTCTGTGGCCTTGGGAAAAGTTAACTAAAATCTCTGAGCTGCAGTGTCCTTTTCCGTCAAAAGTTAATAATAATACCTATTTCAGGCGAGGCGCGGTGGCTCATGCCTGTAATCCCAGCACTTTGGGAGGCCAAGGTGGGCAGATCACGAGGTTAGGAGGTGGAGACCATCCTGGCTAACCCGGTGAAACCCTGTCTCTACTAAAAATACAAAAAATTCACCGGGCATGGTGGCGGGCGCCTGTAGTCCCAGCTACTCAGGAGGCTGAGGCAGGAGAATGGCCTGAATTCAAGAGGCGGAGCTTGCAGTGAGCCGAGATCACGCCACTGCACTCCAGCCTGGGCAACAGGGCGAGACTCTGTCTTAAAAAACAATAATAAAAAGGCCGGGCGCGGTGGCTCAAGCCTGTAATCCCAGCACTTTGGGAGGCCGAGATGGGCGGATCACGAGGTCAGGAGATCGAGACCATCCTGGCTAACCCGGTGAAACCCCGTCTCTACTAAAAATACAAGAAAATTAGCCGGGTGAGGAGGCGGGCGCCTGTAGTCCCAGCTACTTGGGAGGCTGAGGCAGGAGAATGGCGTGAAACCGGCGGGGTGGAGCTTGCAGTGAGCCGAGATCGCGCCACTGCACTCCAGCCTGGGGCACAGCAAGACTCCGTCTCAAAAAAAAAAAAAATAAATAAAATAATAATAATAATAATAAATAAAAAAGGATAATACCTATTTCATTAGGTTGTTATGAGGATTGGAAAACAAAATATATACAAAGTGTTTCACATGTAGTAAGCATCCCATAAATAACAGCTATTACTATCATTATTATCATTACTCCATAGGCAAATAAAAAAGCAAAGTGAAAAATATTCATATAGTTAAGAAATTTACCATTTAAGAGTTAAATCAACTTGTGAATTCAATAAATGCAGAAATTTCTTATGAACCAACAAAGTAATCTTCAACTTTACTTTCATGCAGATTTCATTTAACTATGCTTTAAATGCTTTGAAACTAGATCGAGGTGGCTGGGCATGGTGGCTCACGCCTGTAACCCCAGCACTTTGGGAGGCCAAGGTGGACAGATCACGAGGTCAGGAGATCGAGACCATCCTGGCTAACACGGTGAAACCCCGTCACTAGTAAAAATACAAAAAAATTAGCTGGGAGTGGTGGCGAGCGCCTGTAGTCCCAGCTACTTGGGAGCCTGAGGCAGGAGAATGTTGTGAACCTGGGAGGCGGAGCTTGCAGTGCAGTGAGCTGAGATCGCACCACTGCACTCCAGCCTGGGCAACAGAACAAGACTGCGTCTCAAAAAAAAAGAAAAGAAAAAATAAAAGAAAGAAACTAGATAGAGGTGTGAACATACAAAACACGATTGAATTGAACACTGTATTTTATCTTTAATTTGTTTTAGAGACAAGGTCTCACTCTGTCACCCAGGCTGGGGTGCAGTTGTCTGATCATAGCTCACTGCAGCCTCGAACTCCTGGGCTCAAGTGATACCCCAATCTCAGGGGTACTACAAGCTGGTACTACAAGCATGTGTCACCATACTTGGCTAATTTTTTTTATTTTGTGTGGAGACAGGGTCTCACTATGTTGACCAGGCTACTCTTGAACTCCTGGACTCAAGCAATCCTCCTGCCTTGGCCTCCCAAAGTGCTGGGATTACAGAAATGACCCACTGTGCCTGGTCCACTTAAAAACACTTTAAAATGGTTAATTTTATGTTATGTGAAATTCCACCTCAATTAAAAAAACACAACGAACACCTGTTATGTGCCTTATTTTGTTTAAAAGATACGGCCTTATGAACTTTCTTTTCCTTTCCTGGTCAAAAATATCAAATTAAAGTGGATATAAATAGGTGAGAGATGATAGATAGATAGATAGATAGATAGATAGATAGATAGATAGATAGATAGATATGTAGATAGATAGATAGATAGATAGATAGATAGAGGTTTGAGGGTTTAATCTGTCCCCAAGGATAAGAGCTTTAAAACCTCAATACTTTTTTGAGAGATAGATAGATAGATAGATAGATAGATAGATAGATAGATAGATAGATAGATGATAGATAGATAGATGATTGATAGATAGATAGATAGATAGATAGATAGATAGATAGATAGATAGACGGATAGGGCCGGGCGCGGTGGCTCAAGCCTGTAATCCCAGCACTTTGGGAGGCCGAGACGGGCGGATCACGAGGTCAGGAGATCGGGACCATCCTGGCTAACACGGTGAAACCCCATCTCTACTAAAAAGTACAAAAAAAACTAGCCGGGCGAGGTGGTGGGCGCCTGTAGTCCCAGCTACTCGGCAAGCTGAGGCAGGGAATGGCGTGAACCTGGGAGGCGGAGCTTGCAGTGAGCTGAGATCCGGCCACTGCACTCCAGCCTGGGCGACAGAGCGAGACTCCGTCTCAAAAAAAAAAAAAAAAAAAAAGAAAAAGATAGATAGACGGGTAGATAAATGTTTAAGGGTTTAATCTGTCCCCAAGGATAAGAGCTTTAAAACCTCAATACTTTTTCCGAAGGACCAAGGACTCCAGGTATAGGCCAGCAATAAATACAAGGTATAGCCAGGCAGCAGTGGCAAAGTAGAGCACAGTTACAAGTAAGGATTTAGACTGACATTATAGACAAAATAACAGAAATTCGGAAGAGGCTCCTGTGAGGAAAGCAGACATGGGGGAAGTCTTAAGCAGCACCAGGGAGAGCTCCCAGCCCGTAGTATATATGCTCCTGCTATACGCTAAGCTGCCCATTTTCCTCCAGAAACTAAGGTCTTCCCCAGATTGTCCTGCGTTTAAAGCAGATCCATCATGGACTTAAGGACCTTTCTGACCTCCAGTGATAGGGTCCACATATACTCCCACACAAGAATTTTTGGTCAAGCTCTCAGGTCAAGCTCCACTGAGCTCCAATTCTACCTAGAACATTGCCCCTGAAAGTGTGATCTGGGCACAAGAACACAAGCCCCTCTACTGTGTTAGGAATGCAGAGTTCAAGGGCCCCAGCCCAGGTCTACAGAATCAGAATCTGCATTTTAACAAGACCTCCTGCTGATTCGTATGCACATTTAAGTCTGACAGGTACTGGCCTAGAGAATGTGGCCCCACCAGAACTCAGCAGAGCACCGTTTTCAAGAGCCTTCCTTGGCTTTGTTACTGGATGAGTGATCCTGGGGGTAGGAACCCTGTCATTAAAATCATTGGGATTATACAATAAGTCGTATGAAGCATTGGGAAGAAATGTGATAAAAATGAAGAAACAAAAGGAAAAATTATCTCTAGGCTGATATTTGGTATGCAACAACATGCAACTGGTATTTGGTTTAAAATGTGTTTGTTTTTCCATTAGATTCAGCTGTCCTAATTTGAAAGAGCCTCCAAAAATATCAGTTGCTATTTAGCTTCCCTTAGTTAAGACTTGTTTAATTTTGTTAGACAATGAAGTTAATTCTCATCACTGCAACAAGAAAAACAATGTCATGAACCCACAAAAGATGTCCCCACCTACCTATGGTCACAGTGGCATAAGCTGGGGACATTGACTAAAGGCATGTCCTAGTCACTTAAACTTACCAGGGTATAATGGGGACTGCCAGAATCAGCGCTAGAAGCTGCATGTAAGAGATGTGATTCCTGCTTGTGTTTGCTTCTTGAATTTCAATTTCCTAGCAGGAACATTTTTGCCCTGCTTCTTAGACGGCAGTCCCTAAAGAGTCATTCTCCATTTTTATCCTGCAATGGATTTTCTAAGCCATCATTTCAGGTAAATTCTCTATGAATCAATCCAGTATGCATGAGGAATTGGCTCTGAGTCCAGCTCTGGGCTAGGGGGTGTGAAGGGGAAAGGGGCTAGGTGGCAAGACCCAAAATACATTCCAGCTGCATGCTCCCTACCCTCCAGAGGGGCAGAGCTGTAGTTGTTTTTTGGTTTCTTTGTTTTTTGTTTTTTAGATGGAGTCTTGCTCTGTCACCCAGGCTTGAGTGCAGTGGCATGATCTCAGCTCACTGCAAGCTCCAGCTCCAGGAGCGATTCTCGAGCGATTCTCCTGCCTCAGTCTCCCAAGTAGCTGGGATTACAGGCATCCGCCACCATGCTCGGATAATTTTTGTATTTTCAGTAGAGACAGGGTTTCACCATGTTGGCCAGGCTGGTCTCAAACTCTTGTCCTCAAGTGATCTGCCTGCCTCGACCTCCCAAAATGCTGGAATTACAAGTGTGAGCCACTGCGCCCAGCCTGTTGTTTTTTTAATAGACTTCAAAAACAGGAAACCATTGGGAAGAAATGAAAGAGAGGGTAATGAAGTACTAGAAAATGTGGTTCGCACTTCAAGTACTATAGAAGGTCAGAAAAGAATGAGTTCTTTCCTATGAAAAGAGGAGAGGAAAATTTAAATGGTCCTTGATGAATGTGTTTCAATTTCATGCATAGAAGAGAGATTAAGGGAAGTTTCTAGGGAGGAAAGAGGGAGTGCAAAGGCACAAAGGTGAGAGTTATTTAATATCTCGTATTTTACCTTCCACTTCCCTAAATGAGAAGAAGAATAACAGGATTTGTTTTAGTTAAATCATAGGTTTTAATGATACGGTTAAATGAGATGGTTTTTGCAATTGCTTTATAGACTAAAGGGTTATTCGAATTATTCCTTACTACTGTTATTATTATCATTGTTATGGGCATGCCTGCTGTGTTTAGGACTTTACCCTAGGCCTATGGATAATCAAACTGATAAAATGATTTCAGTAACCAACTAGCAGTGATTTAAAACCAGAATACCAAGTTCTGATTTCTACAACTTATGATCAAACCAGCCAAGAGATTTGAATCAGTCTTCTACGTAAGACATTTTTTTTCTACAGTCAGTCTGTTCAGAAATCAAACTACAGATCAGAAGGATAATGATGACAATATTAACACTGGTCATCATTAATTGTATATCAGTGGACTGGGCTGTCTGCACACATGCCCTTGCTAATTCCTCACAGCAGAACTATGAGGAGGAGACATCACCCCATTCTGAAGAAAAGGAAACTGGGGCTCAGAGAATTTAAATAACCTATCCATCTTCAGAACTAATAAGTGATGAGCCTGGATTTAAACACATGCTTGTCTGGCTTCAAAGCCTAAGCTCTTCCCCCATGTTACCAGATATGAAAAGGAAATCACGCAAGAAAAGTCACCCTTTAGGGTTTTTCCTACCATGCCTGGGTAACATGAACAACAAATTGGGAGGAAAAAATAGCTGAATACATGAACTAAACTGAACATTGCACCAAGCTTGGAAACACCTTTGTACCCTGGACCAAGCTATTGATTAGACCAGATTCTAACACCCTTTCTAACTTTTCTTACTCTACTCTTGGGGAGAATGGATTCAAGGGAACCAACCAGCTTACCCTTGTAAATTACAGAATGTTGTTTTCTAAACAGAAAAAGGTGGGGTTACAGCTGATGAACTTGATTGGTTGTAAAACTCAGTTAGATAAATTACATCCAAAGCACCTCTTCGCCACATAAGGTAGCTTTTCTGTTGCCACTGTTTGTTGCCTCGGCCCCCATAGCTCATTTCTCATCACAGCCTCACAGCTACCTCACAGCTCACATCATGCCCTCAATGTGCTTGCACTGTGAAGCGAATGCTACTGTATTTGTTCTCGGGAAGAGAAAAAAGTATCAGCTTTGTCTTCCTGATAAAGTCAGACAAAAAACCTTTTTTATTTTTATTTATTTATATATTTATTTTGGAGATGGAGTCTCACTCTGTTGCCCAGACTGGAGTGTAGTGGCACGATCTTGGCTCACTGAAACCTCTGCCTCCCGGGTTCATGTGATTTTCCTGCCTCAGCTTCTTGAGTAGCTGGGATTACAGGCGTGCACCATCAGGCCTGGCTAATTTTTTTTTGTATTTTTAGTAGAGATGGGGTTTTACCATGTTGGCCAGGCTGGTTTTGAACTCCTGGCCTCAAGTGACCTGTCCATTGTGGCCTCCCAAAGTGCTGGGATTACAGGCGTGAGCCACTGCACCCGGCCAGAAAACCTTTCTTTTTTTTTTTTTTTTTCTTTTAATAGCTACATTGATCACAAAGTAAGTTGAACACTTAGAGGTTGAGGAGGCAACATTAAGAAAACCAAGTAAATATAAAAGGGGAGCCGACAGTTTGGTACAGAATGTGACCACTAACTCAGCATCCTCAGGCTCTGAGAGGGACAGAATCAGAATGTGGAGAGCACAGCCTGGGTGTTCAGCACGCATCCATCTGGACCTTCGGCAAGCTGAACTCACTTTCTATCTATAGCATCCTTCATTTTGTTTTTCTTTTAAAAATGTATTTCCCAGGATTCTTTCACGGCAACCACAGAAGTGCCTCAGCTCTTTCCCCATGTCTCCCCCTTCCCCAGCCCCCATCACCCTCTTCAGTGATTCTGGGCATAGCACCAGATGCAGACACGACAGCACAAGTCTAGGATGGGAACTGTTTGGCTGCTTACTCGCAGAAAGAATTTTGAAAAACTATGCACCCCCCTGTCTATTTTTAGGTTGGCATCTAAAATTTGTCACCATAAGTTCAAATAGTTGCACAAAATGTAATTTCTAGCATAATGATATTTGAAAATAGATTGGTTCCAGCACCCTTTGGAATGATTCCAGTGACCGCTAAGCATACAGATATGGGATACCTGCTTCTTGGGTCATTATGCAGACTCAAGGGCTGAATAGAGACACAGTGCCTGGCACATGATAAATACTATGTCTTTGCCGTATGTGTGGGCGTATAGAGAAAGAAAGAGGGAAAGAGAAGGCAAGACGTTAGCAGTAAATCTTAGGAGAGATTGTAGCAGACGATGTTGATGCCCCACCCCACATCCCCTCAGCTCCTGTTTGAGTTCACTCACAGCTGTGGTTCACAGTTTTTGCCATGGGAAGACTTGACACCTCAAATGACGCATCTCACTGCTTCTCTGCCAGAGGGCTTTCTCCAGCACAGGGAAGCGTGCAATACTACTGGTTAGGCACAACCTGGAAACTGAGGCAGCTGACTTTCTCAGGGTTGACTCTTAACCAATGGGAAGAGGAGGCAGTGGATAAAAGCCCCCGTCTCCCCATCCTTTGGTGAGACAACTGGGAAGCTTATCATGCTTGGTTTCCCAGAAGGTCCCCAGGACGGAGCCCCGGTTGCACACAGCGGTGACTGCCGCAGGAATGCACATATTATTACTGTGTTTTCCTTTCCTGTCACACGTCCTGCACCCTTTCACTTGTGCTTTCTGGGATCGCCTCCCGAATAAACGTTCTGTACCCAGGTTCTCTCAGGATCTCCTCTGAGGGAAACCCAACCAAGTCCAGGAGATATGGGGATTCATTACAGTGCCCTTTCCATTTTTCTGTGGTTTGAAACTTTCCAAAGTAAACATATAAACAGATTTGTTTAAATGTTTTAGAAGAGCAGCCCTACGGTATGTTCAGGGATTGTACCTGGCTGTGTGCTCCAGAATCCAGTCTGTGACCCTCCCAGAGATTCTGTAAACTACTGAGTATCCCTTAATCAGCCCATTTCTGCTTAAAAACAAATCATTGATATTGAATCGTTTTAGTAGCAAGAGGTATAGGAGAATGGTTCTGAATGGGGAATCCTTCCATCATTCAAGGGCAGCTAACTCCTCTCAGCCTCTGACTATTCTTTTTGCTGCCATTTAAATATACATTATATATATAATGAACGTGGTGTCTTAAAACAGCACAAACTTATTGTCTTACAGTTCTGCAGGTCAGAGGTCTAGCATGGGCCTCACTGGGCTAAAATCAAAATGTATACAGAGCTGTACTCTTTTTTTTTTTTTTTTTTCTTGAGACGGAGTCTCACTCTTTCATCCAGGCTGGAGGGCAGTGGCACAATCTCGGCTCACTGCAAGCTCCACCTCCCGGGTTCACTCCATTCTCCTGCCTCAGCCTCCTGAGTTGCTGGGACTACAGGCACCCGTCACCACGTCCGGCTAATTTTTTGTATTGTTAGTAGAGACGGGGTTTCACCATGTTAGCCAGGATGGTCTCGATCTCCTGACCTCGTGATCTGCCCATCTTGGCCTCCCAAAGTGCTGGGATTACAGGTGTGAGCCACCGCGCCCGGTCTCAGAGCTGTATTCTTTTTAGAGGCTCTAGAAAAAGCTTCATTTCCTTGACTCTGCCGGTTTCTAGGGGCTGCCTGCATTCTTTGGCACATGGCCCCTTTTGCCGTCTTCAAGCCAGCAATAGCAGATCAAGTCCTTTCAACATAGCATCTCTCCAATCCTCTCTTCTGCCTCTGTGTTCCACTTTTAAGCACTCATTAGATTGGCCCCATCTCAAGATCAACTGACTAGCAATCTTAATTTCCTTTTGCTGGGTGCAGTGGCTCACACCTGTAATCCCAGCACTTTAGGAGGTCAAGGCAAGCGGATCAAGAGGTCAGGAGTTCAAGACCAGCCTGGCCAACATAGTGAAACCCCCATCTCTACTAAAAATACCAAAATTAGCCAGGCGTGGTGTTACATGCCTGTAATCCCAGCTACTCAGGAGGCTGAGGCAGGAGAATTGTTTCAACCCAGGAGGCGGAGGTTGCAGTGAGCCAAGATTGTGCCACTGCACTCCACTGTGGGCGACAGAGCAAGATTTTGTCTCAAAAAAAAACAAAACAAAAAAACACGCTGCACGCGGTGGCTCACACCTGTAATCCCAGAACTTTGGGAGGCCGAGGAGAGCGGATCGTGAGGTCAGGAGATCGAGACCATCCTGGCTAATATGGTGAAACCCCGTCTCTACTAAAAATACAAAAACTTAGCCAGACATTGTGGCGGATGCCTGTAGTCCCAGCTACTCAGGAGGCTGAGGCAGAAGAATGGCGTGAACCTGGGAGGCGGAGCTTGCAGTGAGCCGAGATCCCGCCACTGAACTCCAGCCTGGGTGACAGAGTGAGACTCACTCTCAAAAAAAAAAAAGTTTTTTCCTTTTACCATGTCAAGTAATGAAGGAGTTCAGGAAATGCCATCCCCAAATACACCAATTTGGTATATTGATTACTTAGAGCTGGAGGTATTTGAAAGAGCAAATGCAAGGGGAGGCTTTCTCTTAACTCCCCACCTGCCTAAATACAGATCCTCAATAAAGAACTCAGTTGTCACCAGTCCCCTCCTCAGGAGTTTCATCAGCCAGGGAAGATTAACTCATCACAGGAGAGAAAACAAGAAGCCAACACCACACCCAGAGAAGGGCCCATTAGTTTTTATTCCAAAATCACTTACTCTCTCCTAAATTGCCTGCATACATCCTCCCCTCTCCCCTATGAAGAGGGCATACAAGCTCCTAAATCCCTCTGGTTTGGGGGGATTCCCTTTTCTTTCCTGTGATGCCCCGTGCACATAATACATTTGTATAACTTTTCTCCTGTTAATCTGCCTGTTGTCAGTTCATTTCATGGGCTCAGCTATGAAACCCTCAGAGAGTGGAGGGGAAGTGTTTCCTCTCCTACAGTAGCATATTCACTAGTTTCAAGAATTAGAATGTGGGTCGGGGTGGTGGCTCACACCTATAATCCCAGCACTTTGGGAGGCCAAGGCGGGAAGGCAGGCGGATCACTTGAGGCCAGGAGCTCGAGACAAGCCTGGCCAACATGGTGAAACCCTGTCTTTGCTAAAAATACAAAAATTAACTGGGCATGATGGTAATCCCAGCTACTCAGGAGGCTGGAGGAGAATCCCCTGAACGTGGGAGATGGAGGTTGCAGTGAGCCGAGATCACGCCACTGCACTCCAGCCTGGGTGACAGAGTGAGACTCTGTCTCCAAAAAATGAAAAAGAATTAGAATGTGGACGTCTTTGGGAGAGCCACCATTCTACTTGACAGAGCCTCATAGCAGCCTGACCCTCATCTTTCCCTTCTCAAGGATGATTAAGAACACCTGGGAGGAAGCTGTGGGCTGTGGCTTCCCAAGCAAATAGGTTTGCTGAGGAAATGAAAACAGCCATCTACCAATCGCTTAAACAGGAACTCTTTTTTTTTTTTAGAGACAGGGGTCTCACTATGCTGCCCAGGCTGGTCTCAAACTCTGGCCTCAAGCTATCCTCCCACCACTGCTTTGCAAAGTGCTGGGATTGCATGCATGAGCCACCATGCCTGGCCAAAACAAGAGCTCTTGCATGCTACAATAAGGAATAGCAGATAATGGCTTAGAACTCTGTTTGCAAATTTAGGCTTAAGTACAGAGACTTTTCTATTTTCCCAAGATTATGTCCCCTAAAATAAGAAAATTAGCTATTAATTCCTCAGTTCACAGGGTGTGTGGTTGTGTGTGTGTGTGTGTGTGTGTATTTAATACTGTCCAACCAGTTTTGAGGCCCTGGCTGGAGATGGTCGGTTCCTCTTCTTGGGCGGCCAGTTACGTCCGCACCTCAACCACCTCCCTGACTGGGCCCTCACACTCTGGGACACTACACACCCACCCTAACTGCCCTGGGCCAGGTGCCAGACAACGAGGGACAGCCCCTGTGTCCCAGAGCCCAGTGAAATTATTCAAATTAGCCAGTAGTAAGCCATGTTCCCCCGCCTCCCACAGAGACCACAAGAAAGGTGCATTTCCACAGCCACCCCCTCGCCCCCTTTGCCACGTGACTGACCCGGGGCTTCACCCGAGTGGCCTTGCGTGGAGTGCTGTTGCTCCCAAGGGAGCTGCACATATAACAAAACTGTAAAACTCTGGTTTCTCTCTCTTGATCTGCACTTTCACTTAAGGTAGCATGTTTACAACGCAAGGTACATGTGTTTGGTTTTTCTTACTGTTTATTTTTTGATTGATTTATTTCCCCTTGAAAAGGGGCTCAGGGAGGAACTTTCTCAACCAGTTCAAGGCTCATTTTAATGTCAACAGTGGAAAGTCCAGAAAGGCCTGAGGCAACAGTCTGCCTTCCTACACTGATGCCCAGTTTCCCTCCGGCCACTCCATAGCAGATGGCAGCAGAGACAGTCTAGGCAGGGACCCACTGTAACACCTTTTTAAAAAAATTTTTTTTCCAAGACAGCGTCACCCAGGCTGGAGTGCAATGGTGCAATCACAGTTCACTGCAGCCTCAACCTCCTGGACTCAAGCGATTCTCCCACCTCAACCTCCCAAATAGCTGGGACTATAGACGCATACCACCACGCCCAGCAAATTTTTGTATTTTTGTAGAGAGAGGGTTTTGCCATGTTGTCTAGGCTAGTCTTAAACTCCTGGGCTCAAGAGATCCACGAGCCTCAGTCTCCCAAAGTGTTGGGATTACAGACATGAGCCACCTCACCCGGCTTGTAACACTGTTCTTTGGAACTGTCTTTTGATTAATCCAAAAACCAGCGTGCAGGGTAACAACATAAATTCTGACTGAAGAAATCTTCTCCTTCATGAATAACTGCTTTATAGCAAGTCTTTTCTGTTTCACAAGTCTTCTCTCTCCCCAACAAAACTCCCGGACCTCCTGTGCCATCATAAACGCTAAACTGCCCCAAACTTGCAACCTTACTGCACCATCTTAGGAGTCCCAGCCCCCGGTCCACTATGCTGGACTGTCTCTACAGCACAATCTCCCCACTCAGAGGAACAGAGAAGCTGGACCCACATGCAGATCTGGGCCAACAGCCCCCAAAATCCAAGCCCTCCTTGGGGCCTCTCCCCTCTGCCCCTCCCACCTCACTCTATCCCATTCTCCCCCTTCCTTTTAACTGTAATAGCCTCTCATCCCCCATTTTGTTTTTTTGTTTTGCTTTTTTTTTTGGTTGTTTGTTTTTCTGCCCACTCAAGTAAAGGCTGCAGCAGGTTCCACCCCGGGGCACTCACCTAAGACAAATAAAGATTAAAGTATTTTTGTTGTTGAGACGGATTGCTGTCGTGCATTCTCGGCTCACTGCAGCCTCCATCTCCTGCGTTCAAGGGACTCTCCTGCTTCAGCCCCCAGACTCAGCTGGGGCTACAGGTGCCTGCCATGCCCGGCTAATTTTTGTATTTTTAGTAGAGATGGGGTTTCACCACGTTGGCCAGGCTGGTCTCAAACTCCTGGCCTTAAGCAATCCTTTCGTCTCGGCCTCCCAAAGTGCTGGGATTACAGGCGTGAGCCACTGCACCTGGCCAATTAAATTATTTTCTTCCTCCTAGTGGAGGGAGATGATTTCACACCTATGAGGGTGAGAGGATGGAAAGTTTCTGAAACTTTTGTCTTTTCCCTGCTCTGAAGGAGAAGTGGGTGCAGCTGTG
Source organism: Macaca nemestrina (assembly GCF_043159975.1). Lineage (NCBI taxonomy): Eukaryota > Metazoa > Chordata > Mammalia > Primates > Cercopithecidae > Macaca > Macaca nemestrina. The sequence continues at coordinate 142,723,364 of NC_092131.1, forward strand.
CTTAGTTTGTTGTGTTTGAGGGCTACTATATACACTCTGATCAATACTCTGAGTAATTTCCTTCCCCTCTTCATGTTTCCAGCTGAACTATTTGTCAACTTTTCTTGTGGGAACCTCAGTGGTCTCTATTGGAAGATACATATATACCTCTTTGTTTCTGCTATGGACTGATACTCATCTTGCTTCTCCTCTGAGTCCAGTCCTGGGCTCCCAGCAACCATACGTAAGAGAGAGCCCTTCCCTCTAGCAGGCATCCTCTGCCCCAACGACTGTTCCCAAAGCAAATCCTAGCCTGTGCTCTGTGCGTTGTCCTCACCCTCCCTGATCTGTGGGTTATGATGTTTGGACTCATTCACAGGGCAAGATCTTAGAATAAAGTAATTATAAAATCTAATATACTTCAACATAATGTTCAAAAGCCGAATGAAAAGCCTGGTGTAAAACCTATACTAAAGAAACATCTGGGCCTGGCGTGGTGGCTCACCTCTGTAATCCCAGCACTTTGGGAGGCCGAGGCAAAAGGACCACTTGAGGCCAGGAGTTCGAGACCAGCCTGGCCAACATGGTGAAACCCCGTCTCTACTAAAAATACAAAGATTAACAGGATGTGGTGGCGCATGCCTGTAATCCCAGCTACTCAGGAGGCTAAGGCAGGAGAATCGCTTGAACTCAGGAGGCAGAGTTCAGCCAAGATCGGTAAGCCGAGATCAGCCATTGAGCTACAGCCTGGGCTACAGAGCCAACAAAGCAAGACACTGTATCAAAGAAAGGAAAAGAAACATCTGTTGCTTGAGCTTGGTTTAAATACAACATTGTTCAAACGCATTTTCTAACTTTTAAAATGTTTCTTTCAAACACAGGATGTGGGACTTTTCTCTGGTTAATGAGTAACCCATTTTCCTGTTGGCTCTGGGTCACCAGGAAGGACTAGGAGTTCCTTCTCCTTCAGTCACTGTGGGTTTTTTTCTTGTAGTCCACAGCTCATATACTCCTTCTGGCCTCACTCATTCCTGCCCAGGAAGAAGCCAGGGGTGAGTGTGGGAGGCACAGAGGAGGGTAAGCTTTACTTAAGGTTAAGAGCTAAGTTATTTGTGTGGACTGAATTCAGTTAGCTCTACTCACTAACTCTGTAACCTTCGATAAGTTAGCTTAACCTCTTCAAGCCTCAGTTTTCTGCAAATAGGGGCTAATAGTAGTACTGACACTTTCTTCTGTACTAGTAAGTTCTTCTCTTTTTTTGGATATGGAGTTTTGCTCTTGCTGCCCCGGCTGGAGTGCAATGGTGCAATCTCGATTCACTGCAACCTCCACCTGCCGGGTTCCAGCTATTCTCCTGCCTCAGCCTCTCAGGCAGCTGGGACTACAGGCACGTACCACCATGCGCGACTAATTTCGTATTTTTAGTAGAGACGGGATTTCACCACGTTGGCCAGGTTGGTCTCGTTCTCCTGACCTTGTGATCCGCTGCCTCGGCCTCCCACGGTTACAGGATTACAGCCATGAGCCACCATGCCTACCCTGTACTAGTAATTTCTATATTATAATAATAGTACTGATATCATCTTTGTACTAATAATTTCTGTGCCTTAATACTAATTTCTGTACTAATAATACAGATACAGTAAAATGTCTGTGGCACCAATAATTTAATAATTCTGCATAATTTCCGTTCTATAACAAACTGCTAAATTTTTTTGTAAAGTGAGCCTAATATAGAGTTATTCTGAGTACTGGATGAGACAAAAAGCAGATAAAACATTCAGAGTATAGCATATAGTACAGGTTAATAAATGTCAGCTATTATTATTATTAATGAGGACTTGTCTTCTAGTCATTCTGCCCGAGCCTTTGCACCTACAGAAACTTGTGAAGAAAATCTAAAACTGGCTTGTTTTCAGGTCTGTCTCAGTACAGAAAAGACAGTCCCAGTGAGTGATCTGTGGGGAAAGGAGAGGAGAACATCCCCTTTCCCTGGGACCTCTTCAAGGAGTCTGTGCACTACCTCCCCAGCTTTGAAAAGAATTTCTTCCTGCCAAGGAGAGAAATGGGGATGAAGGGACTGCAGTGAACCACATGGTCATGAAGCATGAAGTAGGGGCTATTGTTTTCTCTCTGGATAGAATAGCGATTTTTCTCAGAGGGACAAGGATGGTGATCAGACAGAGAAGAAAGGGGACTGACTCTGGTTTGGGGCAGTAACTTTTGACTGTCCCAGAGAAAGGCATCTTCAGGCATAATGGAGACTCCAGAGCCAGGAGAGTGAGAGCCCCAGTGTCACTGCACTGGACCCTGGCCTGGAGTAGAAACACATTCCAAACCTCCCATGGCTGTAAGTGGAGTGAGTGGGTGTCTGGAGGAGGGAATAGGAGTATCATCTTCCTCACCTCCCCTTCCAGGGAGGAGCCACCAGGTAGAGATGAGCTGAATCACTTCAGGGCTGCCCTTAAGACGACATTTTAATTTTTAAATTTTTATCAAATTTTATTTTTAAAGATTAGTCAAGTGTAGTAGTAAGAAGGAGGGAAAGAGTAGAATAAGGTGTTTTATCTGTAACTGACTGAACAATCAAAGTGAGAGATGACAATGTGCTAGCAGCCCTCACTCGCTCTCGGCACCTCCTCGGCCTTGGCGTCCACTCTGGCCGCACTTGAGGAGCCCTTCGGCCCGCCGCTGCACTGTGGAAGCCCCTCTCTGGACTGGCCGAGGCCAGAGCCGGCTCCCTCTGCTGGGTGTGGAGGGAGAGGTGCCGGGTTTGCGCCCGGCGCTCACGGGCCAGCACCAGCACTGGGTGGGCCCTGGCTCAGAGGGCCCCCGCACTGGGAGTGGCCGGCCCACTGGCCTGCCAGCACCACCGGCCCCAGAGAGTGAGGGGCTTAGCACCTGGGCCAGCAGCTGCAGAGGGTGGGCCCCATTCCCCAGCACTGCAGGCCCGCATGGGCCACGCTGGAATTCTCGCCAGGCCTCAGCCGCCTCCCCATGGGGCAGGGCTCGGGACCTGCAGCCCGCCATGCTTGAGCCGCCCGCCCTACCCACGGTGGGCTCCTGTGCGGCCCAAGCCCACCCAATGGGCACCACCTCCTGCTCCGCAGCACCCAGTCCCATCTACCGCTCAAGGGCTTAGGAGTGCAGGCATCCGGCACAGGACTGGCAGGCAGCTCCTCCTGTGGCCCCACAGCACGAACCACTAGGCGAAGCCAGCTGGGGTCCTGAGTCTGGTGGGGACTTGGAGAACTTTTATGTCGAGCTAGAGGATTGTAAATGCACCAATCAGCACTCTGTGTCTAGCTCAGGGATTATAATCGCACCAATCAGCACTCTGTCAAAGTGGACCAATCAGCTCTCTGCAAAATGGACCAATCAGCAGGATGTGGGGGGGGCCCAGATAAGGGAATAAAAGCAGGCTGCCCTAGCCAGCAGCGGAAACTGGCTCCAGTTTGTGGTATGGAGTCTTTGTTCTTTTGCTTTTCATGATAAATCTTGCTGCTGCTCACTTTTTTGCGTCTGCACTGCATTTAAGAGGTGTAACACTCACCGCAAACGTCTGCAGCTTCACTGTGAAGCCAGCGAGACCACAAACCCACCAGGAGGGATGAACAACTCCAGACACACCATCTTTAGGAACTAACACTCACTACAAGGGTCTGCGGCTTCATTCTTGAAGTCAGCGAGACCAAGAACCCACCAATTCCAGACACAAAAATGAGATAACTCACTGCCTTCGGACCAGCCAGATTACATTTTAAAATTAGATCTTTAGGGCCTCATTTTGTTATTTGTATTTTATTTATTTTTATTGGTTTTTTTGAGACGGAGTTTTGCTCTTGTTGGCCAGGCTGGAGTGCAATGGTGTAATCTTGGCTCACTGCAACCTCTGCCTCTCAGGTTCAAGAGATTCTCCTGCCTCAGCCTTCTGAGTAGGTGGGATTACAGGTGCACACCACCATGCCCAGCTAATTTTTTGTATTTTTAGTAGAGATGGGGTTTCACTGTGTTAGCCAGGGTGGTCTCGCTGTCCTGACCTTGTAATCCACCCGCCTTGGCCTCCCAAAGTCCTGGGATTACAGATATGAGCCACTGTACCCCGCTAATTTTTGTATTTTTGATAGAGATGGGATTTGTTGGCCAGGCTTGTCTTGAACACTGGACCTCAGGTGATCTGCCTGCCACAGCCTCCCAAAGTGCTGGGATTATAGGCGTGAGCCACTGTGCCCAGCTGTATTTTATTTTAAATGGAGTCATCCTTGAAATGACTTGGAGTTAAGTCCACGAATTAAAATCAACTATTTCAAATATTTTAAGAAGTAAAACAAAAACAACAACAAAAAAAAAACCATGTATGATTCCCCAACCCTACAATCACCTCCACCCTGATTTTCTGCTTTCAGCCAGGTAGTGCTGAGCCCCTGTCCTCAGAAGCCTGGAATATTTATCAAACAAAAACTTTTTTTCTCTTTTCTCCTGCCGCCCAAGATGCCAGAAGGGAAGAAGGACAAGGGGAAGAAGGTGGCTCCAGCCGCTGCTGTTGCAAAGAAGCAGGAGGCCAGGAAAGTGGTGAATCCCGTGTTGGAGAAAAGGCCTAAGAATCTTGGTATTGGACCGCACACCCAACCCAAAAGGGACCTCACTTGCTTTGTCAAATGGCCCCGCTTTATCAGGTTGCAGTGGCAAAGAGCCATCCTCTACACATGGCTGAAGGTGCTTCCTGTGATGAACCAGTTCACCCAGGCCTTGGACCCCCAAACAGCTACTCAATTATGGTACATAAGCTGGTCCACTAGTACAGACCAGAGACAAAGCAAGAGAAGAAGCAGAGGCTGCTGGCTGAGAAGAAAGCTGCCAGCAAAGGGGACGTCCCCACCAAGAGACCACCTGTCCTTCAAGCAGTAATTATCACTGTAGCCACCTTAGTGGAGAACAAGAAGTCTCAGCTGGTGGTGACTGGACGTGATGTGGATCCCATCAAGCTAGTTGTCTTCTGCCTGCTCCCAGCCTCAGCCTCCTCATCTGGAAAGTGGATGATAATAGGCCAGGCGGGGTGACTCACGCCTGTAATCCCAGTACTTTGGGAGGCCGAGGCGGGCGGATCACCAGGTCAGGAGATCGAGACCATCCTGGCTAACATGGTGAAACCCCGTCTCTACTGAAAATACAAAAAAACTAAGCAGTGTGGTGGCGGGTGCCTGTAGTCACAGCTACTCGGGAGGCTGAGACAGGAGAATGGCATGAACCTGGGAGGCAGAGCTTGCAGTGAGCCAAGATCGGGCCACTGCACTCCAGCCTGGGCGACAGAGTGAGACTCCGTCTCAAAATAATTAAATAAATAAATAAATAAAAATAAATGAAAGAAAGTGGGTGATGATAGTGCATTTCTCTGTGTTGTAAAATAAAGGTCCCTGACTGCATTATCAAGGGGAAGGTAAGACTGGGATGTCTAGTCCATGGGAAGACCTGCACCACTGTCACCACACAGGCTAACTTGAAAGACAAAGAAACTTTGGCTTTGCTGGAAGAAGCTATCAGAACCAATTAGAATGGCAGATACGATGAGATCCGTCATCACCGGGGAGTCAGTGTCCTGGCTCCCAAGTGTGTGGCTCTCATTGCCAAGGTGAAACAGCCAAAAGCTAAAGAACTTGCCACCAAATTGGGTTAAATGTATGCTGTTGAGTTTTCTGCACATAAAAATAATTAAAATAATACAAATTCTCCTTAAAAAAAAAGATAAAAACTTTCCCTCTGGACATCTTGCAGAAATGGAGTTACAATACCTTCCTCCTTGTGCTAAGCCAATCCACACCTCTGAACTGAATGTTGAGAACTGAGCTGAGCAGTCTTCACAAAACAAATGCAGCTTGTAGTAAAATATCATGCAGGATGATTTCATTTCTCTATAAACAGCAAATTTATAGAGACAGAAAGTAGATCAGCGGTTGCCTAGAGCTGGGGGTAGGAGTGGGTATGAACCGAAAATGGACATGAGGAAACATTTTGGGGTAGTGGAAATGTTCTAAAACTGGATTGTGGTAATGGTTGCACAACTCTGCAAACTTACTAAAATTATCGAATTGTACACTTAAATGGGTGAATTTTATGATATATAAATTTGCCTTAATAAAGCTCATGTTGTTTTAAAGTTAGTGTAAGTAACTGATTTAAATTGGTATGCCAAATAACACTGGTTAGTATCTACATTAGGATCCTGACTCCACTGCTCGCAAACCACGTGAGTTGAAATAAATGATTTCACATCCCCCAGCCTCAATCTCCTCATCTGTAAGTGGGTGATGATAGTGCATATCTGATAAAGCAGAGTGCCAATTAAATGAGGTAACTTACAGATTCTTAACGCATTATATTTTATCTTAGAAATGAGAATGTAAGAAGGTAAGGAGGTGTGAGTGTTTATCCTTTCTTGGCTTGGGGAGGGAAGGTCATTCTGAATTTTTCAATGAGAATGATCTGGAAGGCGCATTTCAGACTCTCAGACCCACCCATTCCCATGTGCCCAGTGGTTTCACATTTCCCGTCTTCCTTTCCAGGGCCCTTGAACATTGACAGCCACCTCTTTCTGGGTCAAGTTGCAAGGATAAAAGGAATAGTATTTGTTATCAGGCAGAAGGAGCGAGTGGCAGACTGCAGAAGCTCCAGGCCCTTAGGTGACTGTTCTATACTGGCTGCCCTAGGAGACGCTCTAAGGCAGACATAATCAGGGCAACTGAATGTACAACATGGATCCCTGATGCCCAGATAAGCCCAGAAAAGTCAAAGCTGGCTATTGGGAGCAAAATGAGATAACTCAAAAGAGGCAGTGTGGGAGAAAGAGGGATGGGCCCAAGGCCAGTGGGAGGGTTTGTTCTCTCCTCGTGTGTGGAGCGCACTTATGCTGAAGTTTTTAGGGACATGGGATGGACAGGATGAAGTAGTAGCAATTAGTATTATTATTTTTTTTTAGATGAAGTCTCACTCTGTCACCCAGGCTGGAGTGCAGTGGCGTGGTCTCGGCTCACTGCAGCCTCTGCCTCCAGGGTTCAAGCAATCCTTCCACATCAGCCTCGCAAGTAGCTGGGATTACAGGCATGCACCACCATGCTCAGGCAATTTTCATCTTTTTAGTAGAGACGGGGTTTTGCCATATTGTCCAAGCTGGTCTTGAACTCCTGACCTCAAGGGATCCACCCGCCTCAGCCTCCCAAAGTACTGGGATTCCAGGTGTGAGCCATGGAGCCCGGCCTAATTCTTAGCAGAAAGAGGCATACAGTTGCATTCTTCATACCCTCACAAACCCCTCCCACTCTGTTCTTGGCAGGCTGGCCTGTTCATTCATTCATCCCACATACACTACCAAATTCCTGTTCTCACAGACCTTACATTGTAGTGGAAGACAGATCATAAAGAAATAATCAAATGACTCTATAACCTAAATGCTAACAACGAAGGGATGTGTAGGAGGCAAGATGGCTTAGACTGAGGGGTCAGGGAAGACCTCTCTGAGGAAGTAACATGTTAGCAGGGCTTTGAGGGAGCAAAAGAAACAAAGTTTGGAAGAAAGAGCACTCTTGGCGGACAGAAGAGAACATGCAAAGGCCCTGGGCTTGGTGTCAGCTCTGTGTGTTCAAAGAGCACAAAGAAGCCAGTGTAGCTGGGACAGAGTGAGAGGGAAGCAGGGTGGTAGGAGATTATTTCAGGGTGATGCTCAGGGCCCAGACCTATTGGCTTTACTGGCCATTAGAAACTCATGGATTTCATTTCAGATGTGATGAAATGCCATTGGAAGAGTTTTGAACAGGATAGCAAGTGATCTGATCTTGAGGTTATTCCAGCTGTTGCGACAAATATAGGCTGGGCATGGTGGCTAATGCCTGCAATTCCAACACTTTGGGAGGCCAAGGTGGGAGGACCACTTGAGGCCAGGGGTTAGAGGCCAGCCTGGGCAACATAGTGAGACTCCATCTCTACAAAAACTACAAAAATGAGGTGGGTGTAGTGGTGCGTACATGTCGTCTCAGTCAGGAGGCTGAGGCAGGAGGATTGCTTGAGCCCAGGAGTTGGAGTCTACAGTAAGCTATGGTCGCTCCACTGCACTCCAGCCTGGGCAACAGAGCGAGATTGTGTCTCTAAAAAAAAACAAAGAATGTATAGGAACTTTCTCACCAAACTACTACAGGATTCCACACCAAAGTGAACAGCCCCTTCTACCTGAGAAAATCTCATGGTCTTGTCTAAGGTGCCAAGAAATATGGGCTACAGACTCTGAATTGCCAGAATGAGGAGCTGGGTCTTTCCTCCCATTTTCTGTTCCTGATGGATCTTCTCTTTCCCACTTAGGCTTCGTGCATAGATGTGTCTCCCTCTCCTTTTTTGCCCTGAGAATCAATGGGTTTGTTTGTGGAGGTTTACCTTTAGAAACAATTCAGGTCAGGCACGATCGTTCAGGCCTGTAATCCCAGCACTTTTGGGAGGCCGAGGCAGGCGAATGACAAGGTCAACAGATCAAGACCATCCTGGCCAACATGGTGAAAACCCGTCTCTACTGAAAATACAAAAATTAGCCAGGTGTGGTGGCGCCCACCTGTAGTCCCAGCTGCTCAGAGGCTGAGGCAGGAGAATCGCTTGAACCCGGGAGGCGGAGGTTGCAGCAAGCCAAGATCGCTCCACTGCACTCCAGCCTAGGCGACAGAGCAAGACTCTGTTTCAAGAAAAAAAGAAAAGAAAAGAAAAGAAGCAATTCAGTCCCCATTAATTCTCTGATATTGAGTCTTGAAAACACTGGAAAAAATGTTTATTAAGATTTGGAAGAAATTTGCAATTTAAAGTGTTTTAACTGAAAAGAAATCAATTACCTCCCTGAGTGCCATGAATGCTAATTCTCTGTGCTTTTTTTGTTTTTTATTATTATACTTTAAGTTCTAGGGTACGTGTGCACAACGTGCAGGTTTGTTACATATGTATACATGTGCCATGTTGGTGTGCTGCACCCATTAACTCGTCATTTACATTAGGTATATCTCCTAATGCTATCCCTCTCCCCTACCTCCTCCCCACAATAGGACCCGGTGTGTGATGCTCCCCTTCCTGTGTCCAAGTGATCTCTTGTTCAATTCCCACTTATGAGTGAGAACATGTGGTATTTGGTTTTCTGTTCTTGTGATAGTTTGCTGAGAATGATGGTTTCCAGCTGCATCCATGTCCCTACAAAGGACACGAACTCATCCTTTTTTATGGCTGCATAGTATTCCATGGTGTATATGTGCCACATTTTCTTAATCCAGTCTGTCACTGATGGACATTTGAGTTGATTTCAAGTCTTTGCTCTTGTGAATAGTGCCGCAATAAACATACGTGTGCATGTGTCTTTATAGCAGCCTGACTTATAATCCTTGGATATATCCCCAGTAATGGGATGGCTGGGTCAAATGGCATTTCTAGTTCTAGATCCTTGAGGAATCACCACACTGTTTTCCACAATGGTTGAACTAGTTTACAGTCCCACCAACAGTGTAAAAGTGCTCCTATCCAGCACCTGTTGTTTGGACAGCACCACATCCTCTCCAGCACCTGTTGTTTCCTGATTTTTGAATGATTGCCATTCTAACTGGTGTGAGATGGTATCTCATTGTGGTTTTGATTTGCATTTCTCTGATGGTGAGTGATGATGAGAATTTTTTCATGTGTCTGTTGGCTGTATGAATGTTGTCTTTTGAGAAGTGTCTGTTCATATCCTTTGCCCACTTTTTGATGGGGTTGTTTGATTTTTTTTAAAGCTCTCTTCAACTCTAACCAGATCTCCACTGCCTGAATTGAAAGAAGACCTTAGGTAAGACTTTCTAGCCAGAGATAACACTTCCATAAAATAACCAGAAGAACTGGGGCACAAAGAGGCTGTACTCATCTGCTTGGACTGCCATAACAAAGCACAGGGTCAGGGTGTCTTAAACAACACAAATGTATTTTCTCACAGTTCCAGAGGCTGGAAGTCCAACACCAACGTGCCAGCGGGATTGGTTTCTAGTGAGACCCCTTTCCCCTGCTTGCAGACAGCCACCTTCTCACTGTCTCCTTGTGTGGCCTTTTCTCTGTCTATGCTTGGGGGTTGGGAGAGCTCGGATGTCTCTCTTCTTTTAAGAACACTAGTCCTATCTAATTAGGACTACAATCTTATGGCCTCATTTAACCTTAATTTCATCTTTAAATGCCAGATCTCCAAATACAGTCATATTGGGGGTTAGGGCTTCAACATATGAATGTGGGGGTAGGAGGTGGGGGGCGGGTAGCACACTTCATAACTGAAGTTCTCAATAAATGTTCAGTGAAGATCTAGGTAAATGAATGGATTTCCCTGGACACCCTGAAACTATCAGAGACCTCTGATGGAGCATGAGGTAAAGACAGTGGCTCAGGCAGAGAAATTATAGACCCATGAACTAAGTGACCTAGAACCTACATAAATCAGTAGCGTTCCTCTACGTCGGCAATAACCCACTAGAAAATGCAATAACAATTAAGACTCAGTTCACTGTAGTAACAACAATCATAATATCTCAAATTTTACCTAGCAAATAATATATATATAAGACCCCTGTGAAGACAATTTAGAAATGCTATTAAAGCATATTTTAAAAGGAATAGAGGATGGGCATGGTGGCTTACACCTGTAATCCCAGCACTTTCAGATGCCAAGGCAGGCGGATCAGTTGAGGCCAGGAGTTCGAGACCAGCCTGGTTAACATGGTGAAACCCCCATCTCTACTAAAACTCCAAAAAAAAAACAAAAACAAAAACAAAGAAACACCCAAAAAACTAGCCGGGCTTGTTGGCACATGCTTGTAATCCCAGCTACTTGGGAGGCTGAGGCAGGAGAAACGCTTGAACCCGGGAGGCAGAGGTTGCAGTGAGCCAAAATCAAGCCACTGCACTCCAGCCAGGAAGACAGAGTGAGACCCTGTCTCAAAATAAAAATAAAAATAAGTAATAATAATTTTAAATATCCTTCTAGCCAAGCCAAGCACATCGAAGGGACTAAGTAGGCCTGTGAGCCACTAGTTTGTAACTCATGGTGAGTATAATAGGCATGAGGCTTGTTCCTAAACGTAGGGGTGTAGGAGGCAGAAGAATACAAGGAGACCCTCCCCGTCCCACACGCTGTTACCTCTCCACCTCTCTACAGGCAGCTTTCCTAAGGTCCTGGACCTTCAGATCCTTGCTGGAGTTGGAGGCAGAAATGTTCTAGATCTACAAAACAGTTAGGGGATATTAAGGAATATTAAGATAGCCACCTCCCAAACTAGGGCATCCTCCTAACATTATCCACGGCTGATTAGTAACACGTGGGAGAGAAATTTGGGTTTATTACTCTATAGCAGTACATAAAGCAATAGCAAAGTTAATACAAAATCACTTTCCTGTCAGGTCTGCACGGGGTCGGCTCATGGGTTTCTAAGACCTGAAAATTGAGAGCGTTTTCGCACCCCCGCTCCTGGCGGCTCTGCGGTCAACATGCCACGGAACAAATATATTGAATTACGCTGTAAACACTATGGATACTGTTTAGATTACCATGAGGAAAAGAGAAAGAAGGAAAGTCGAGAGGCTCATAAATGTTCAAAGAAGGCAAAGAAAATGATTAGTCTGAAGGCTAAGCTTTACCACAAACAGGGCCATGCTGAGAAAATACAAATGAAAAAGACTATCAAGATGCATGAAAAGAGAAACACCAAAAAAACAAAAACAAAAAAAGAATGCTGAAAAGATTCCACAGGGAGCAGTACCTGCCTATCTGCTGGACAGAGAGGGACAGTCTCAAGCTAAAGTACTTTCCAACATGATCGAACGGAAACGAAAAGAGAAGGCGGGAAAAGGGGAAGTCCCTCTGCCTAAAGTACGTGCCCAGGGAGAAACAGAAGGATTAAAAGTTATTCGAACAGGAAAAAGAAAGAAGGCGGCGTGGAAGAGGCTGGTTACTAACGTCTGCTTTGTTGGAGATGGCTTTACAAGAATACCACCTAAGTATGAAAGATTCATCAGGCCAATGGGCTTGCGTTTCAAGAAAGCCCATGTAACACATTGTGAACTGAAAGCCCACCTTTTGCCTACCAGTGCTTGGTGTAAAGAAGAACTCGTCGTCCCACTGTATACAACTTCAGGTGTTATTACCACAGGTACTGTCATTGAGGTAAATGTGAGCAAATTGGGCCTTGTGACGCAAGGAGGCAAAGTTATTTGCAGAAAATATGCCCAGGTTACCAACAATCCTGAAAATGATAGATGCATAAATGTAGTCTTACTGGTTTGATAGCAATTCCATATATAATTATTGAGGACTACACACCAATTGAAAAAACTGCCATTACTGTGATGTTTTTTTTTTTTTTTTTTTTTTTTTTTGAGACGGAGTCTTGCTCTGTCGCCCAGGCTGGAGTGCAGCGGCGCAATCTCGGCTCACTGCAAGCTCCGCCTCCCGGGTTCACGCCATTCTCCTGCCTCAGCCTCCCGAGTAGCTGGGACTACAGGCGCCCGCCCCTGCGCCCGGCTAATTTTTTCTATTTTTAGTAGAGACGGGGTTTCACCATGGTCTCGATCTCCTGACCTTGTGATCCGCCCACCTCGGCCTCCCAAAGTGCTGGGATTACAGGCGTGAGCCACCACGCCCGGCTACTGTGATGTTTCTGAATAATACCAAACAGCCATACACGTCTGCAGTCATCAAGATATTTATTAAATTGTAAACATTAAAATGGAAAAAAATACAAAATCATTATAAAAATAATAATCCTTTAGGACTCTAACTTCAAACATACCTCTTATCTGCAAATATTAGAAAAGATCACTTTCCCTTTAAATGTGCAAAGAGAAAATGTTTCCAGAATAAATCTGAAACCTTTGTAGTCCTTTGGCTGGAAGGATCACCCTACTAAAAATGCATCAAAGAAACACTAATCAAATAACCAGTGAATGTAAAATTATAAACCAACATGTGTATTAAAGGAAAGAAACGGAGGGAATGTGCAAGGACTTTTAACAGACTGGGAGTTTAGATTTCCCCCCTGAAAGCAACTGGCACTGACAACAGAAAGAGACTGGGATTCACTGGAAGAAGAAAAGAGCATTGCAGCTTGGAACAGACCTGAGGCCAAAAGGAGGGCAGAGCATTGGCAAAAGTCAGCCAAGGAGGCTGGAGTGAAGGGAGCAGGGGAACAATGACGCCTGATGAAGCAGGAGGGGTGTGGACCTGAGTGATTAGAGCTGTGTAGACTGCAGTTAGCCATCCTAGGGTTTTAAGAGGTGGAGAAGGAGGATCATCATCAGCCTTATGTTGAAGATGATAACACTGGCTATAGCGTGATTCATGGGGTAGGGGGTTCTGAGCCGGTGCAGGGCAACCAGACTTGCAACCACTGCTGTGATCGGGAGAGGATGATAATAGCCTGGACTAGCGTGCGAGGTGCAGTGGACGTGGAGAGGAGTACGCAGAAGTGCAAGCTATTGAGGAGGTAAATTTATTAGACGCGTGAGTGGTTGGATGTGGGCAGGGAGGGAGAGTCCATGCTTGGGCTGACTCCTGGCTTTCTGGCTCCGGCATTGGGATGTCTGCAGACACATTCCCCTAGACAGGAACACTGGAAGAGGAATGAATTGGGGGGCAAGAGCAGGAGTCAGTCTTGGACAAGCTAACTTGGAGGTGCCTTTGCAATCTCCGAGTGAACCTCTGGCCTGTTTCCCAGTTCACGAATCCCTCGCCTCCAACAGTTATGATAAAAATGGCAGGAAGTTAGCTTCTAGGTGTGGAGGAGCAGAAGAGAGACTCGGACAGGGGCTTTTCATTTACCCCCCCACCCTCCCTGGAGCCTCTCTGAAAGAAACTCACTGAAGATACTTTGTTTTTTGGTCTAGTTGAAGGAGAAACTCAAATGTGTTCTGAAAAATAAGTATGGGGCCTTCTTAACAAGGCTATGGCATACTATCCACTTCTTTCCCCTCCTGCCCTGGAGGGAGTGGCTGGCCACTCAATGCTAAACTTAGAGAACCAGCTGCAGCAGGAGGAAAGGAGGAGAGCCAGACCTCTGGGAACATTACTGGAGAACGAGGACTGGCCAGAGCCTTGCATGGGGAGTGAATTCTCCTGCCTCCTGTCTTTAATCGGCCAGAGGCGCAACTTTCAGTTCCCCCATCACGGCACACTTCTTCTCTCTTGTGGCCTCACATGTGCTGCCCCCTCACCAGAACCCCCCTGCCCTTCCTCCTCTCCTACATCCCTTTCATCTGCCTGGGTTCTTGAGCATATTTTATTCAGTGCTTAGATACCATATCTTTCTGGAGGCCTTTTCTGATGTCTCATAGCTGGGTTCAGTGTTTGTGGCAGAGACTGCTAATCATCTACCCCACATCCATTTATCTTGTCTTTTTTTCTTGGTACAAGAACCCCTAATATTGGGCTGAGCGTAAAGTGCTTCGTATAAAGTCTACATTTTCCAATATCTTTTGCAGCTGGATGAGACCATTTGGCTAAACTCTGGCTAGTAACATGAAAGTGGAAATGTTTCCACCTTCTGGGATATGATTTTATAAGGAGAAGACATGCCTTTCTTCCCCTTCCTCTATATGAGTATGATGACTGATTCTTTTCGTTCTTCTTTTTTGTTTCTGTTTTGAGACAGAGTATTGCTCTGTCGCCCAACCTGGAGTGCAGTGGTGCGATCTCGGCTTACCATAACCTCCGCCTCCCAGGTTCAAGTGATTCTTCTGCCTCAGCCTCCCGAGTAGCTGGGATTACAGGCACACACCACCACGCCTGGATAACTTTTTGTACTAGTAGAGACGGGGTTTTACCATGTTAGCCAGGAGGGTCTTGATCTCCTGACCTCATGATCCGCCTGTCTTGGCCTCCCAAAGTGCTGGGATTACAGGCGTGAGCCATCATGCCTGTCTGATGGCTGATTTTTTAGTCACCAGCTTGGACTAGGAAGACCTAGACCACACCCTAGAGATGGTGAAGCTCTGCACTAGAAAGAGATTGGATTCATTTCCTTTTTTTTTTTTTTTTTTTTGACAGTCGTGCTCTGTTGCGCAGGCTGTAGTGCAGTGGCATGATCTTGGCTCACTGCAACCTCCGCCTCCCAGGTTCAAGCAATTCTCTTGCCTCAGCCTCCTGAGTAGCTGGGGATACAGACACACGCCACCTCTCCCCGATAATTTTTTTTTTTTGGTAGAGACGGGGTTTCACCATGTTAGCCAGGCTAGTCTCGAACTCCTGACCTCAAGTGGTCCACCTGCCTCAGCCTCCCAAAGTGCTGAGATTACAGGCATGAGCCACCGCGCCTGGCCTGAATTCATGTTCTAATGACTTTATGGAGCTACTCGGTATTTTGCACTGTTTACCTCTTGCCTTCATTGTGTAAAAGGGAAATCAACTCTAATCCTATGTAATGCACTGTTATTTTGGTTACATGCAGAAAAACCTAATCCAAATTTATACAGTGTTCCTCCCATGTGTTTATTCCTATGAAAATGCTTAGACCCTGCATTACCAATTACTTACCTGAGTGAAAAAAAGTCTGTCTTGCCAGAGTTTACACTCTTGTTCTTATGCAGATAGCTTCAAAGATGTCCTCACCTAACATAACTCATATCTGCAAGTGTTCAGTAAGGAACCAGAAAGCCAGTTATCCAAAGGCAATGCTGTCGAACCACTTCAAATGTTGCTTTCTGGTCTCAGGCTTGATAGTAACCAGGTGATGCTATGGTTAGGATTGTGCTCATTTCTCCTCCAGTGCAAGTTCTATCTCTTGGATGGAATAGTCATTTCATACCACCAATAAACCCACAGAAAACAGGAAGGCAAAAAAAAAGCACGTACAACAAATGTCTTAAAAGTGGTGTCTGCTAGTTGACACATCCTGTGTTGTAGGATTTGGAAAACCAAAAGTAATTTTTAAAATTCTGATGGTTTGGCATTTGGAATATTGAAAGCAATCTGGAAAATCCCGATAGTCCATTTGTGTCTCCATCATTAGCTGAAGAAGCAGATGGTCAGGACAAATTTCAGTAGGATCAGAGGAGTGAGTGTATCCGGTGGATTACCTCACTCCTAGCACCATTAGTGAGGTTGGTGATACACCCTTTAACAGACTCTGCCAATGAATCTGTGTTGATTAATTTACTGTTTTTCCCCAGAATCTTTCCGAGGTCAAATACTGTGTATGACAGTGTTTTATACTTTTATACCAAGTGTTTCTGCCTTAATTGACTCATCTGTAATTGATAGTCTTAAGTATGAGCCAAAATAATAATGGCTAAGAGAAGTACATAACCTGGACAATATCCTAAAAGTCAGAATTTTTTTTTTTTTTTTTTTTTTTGAGATGAAGTATCGCTCTGTCGCCCAGGCTGGAGTGCAGTGGTGCGATCTTGGCTCACTGCAAGCTCCACCTCCCGGGTTCACACCATTCTCCTGCCTCAGCCTCCCAAGTAGCTGGGACTATAGGCGCCTGCCACCACGCCCAGCTAATTTTTTGTATTTTTTAGTAGAGACGGGGTTTCACTGTGTTAGCCAGGATGGTCTCAATCTCCTGACCTCGTGATCCGCCCGCCTCGGCCTCCCAAAGTGCTGGGATTACAGGCGTGAGCCACCGTGCCCGGCCAAAAGTCAGAAATTTTAAAAAGTTCAAACATTATCCATAGAATACTGTCCAAATATCTGGACACATCTGATAATCTTATAGGACTGAGGTTCCAATTATGTTGGATTTTTGAAGTGTCACGGCCTGTTGGCCAGGCTGGTTTCAAACTTCTGACCTCAAGCGATCCACCCGCCTCAGCCTCTCAACGTGCTGGGATTACAGGTGTGAGCCACTGGACCCCGCCAGGGCTGAAGATTAAATGAGGTAGTGTATATAAAGCACACAGCTGCTATCAATAGGTTTGAGCTATTAGGCAGTGGACTTGAACTCCCTAAAGAGGGACTCCATTTTTTTAAAACTCACACTGTATTCCTAGTACCTACCATAGTGCCTGGCACGTAATAAGCACCCCTCAAATGTCTGATCGATGCTAACTGAAACTATGAGAAGGACCTTGAATGCAAAGAGTTCTTGCTGGGATCCTCCTTTAAGTACAATGCTCCTCTCCTATAAACATAACCCTTCCCTTAGAAGGCTACACAGAGCTGGCCGGGCGCGGTGGCTCAAGCCTGTAATCCCAGCACTTTGGGAGGCCGAGGCTGGTGGATCACGAGGTCAGGAGATCGAGACTATCCTGGCTAACACGGTGAAACCCCGTCTCTACTAAAAATACAAAAAATTAGCCGGGCGTGGTAGCGGGCGCCTGTAGTCCCAGCTACTTGGGAGGCTGAGTCGGGAGAATGGCGTGAACCCAGGGGGCGGAGCTTGCAGTGAGCCGAGATCGCGCCACTGCACTGCAGCCTGGGAGACACAGCAAGACTCCGTCTCAAAAAAAAAAAAAAAAAAAAAAAAAAAAAAAAAAAAGAAGGCTACACAGAGCTGGGCACCATGACTCATGCCTGTAATCCCAGCACTTTGGGAGGCTGAGGTGGGAGGATCACTTAAGCCCAGGAATTGGAGACCAGCCTGGGAAACATAGGGAAACCCTGTTCCTACAAAAAAATACAAAAATTAGCCTGGCACAGTGGCTTGTAACTATAGTCCCAGCTACTCGAGAGGCTGAGGTGCGAGTATTGCCTACGCCCGGGGAGGTTGAGGCTGCAATGAGCCGTGATTGCACTATTACACTCCAGCCTGGGCAACACAGGGAAAGGAGAAGGAGAAGAAGAAGCCTACACTGGAAAGAATACCAGCCCAGAGTTTATGTGAAAAGGAGATCCCTGACACATTGGTCCTGTGATTCCTGGAGGCTGCTGGGTAGAAGGTTGTTAACCAGAGTAATTTATGCATCATCAGTGACAGGCAAGAAAGAAGGTTTCATACAGCTTGAAGGAGAGAAGTCATTTTATTTGGGCTCCTGCAGTATTATTATTTAGACTCTCATTCATTTTACATCACTTCTCTGATGACTGTAATGAATAAATATTGACAAGTTGAATGATCTGATCCCTGCACTAGAGGGTAAACTTGCATAATCCCTTGTAGACACACTCCGGGGAGTGAGGCTACTTTGTGGAGTTCCTTGCCAGTGTACCTAAGCAAAGGATTCTTTCTTGTTCTAAACTGTGGCATATGATTGTGGTTTTGGAGCTGGAAAAGGAGAATAAGATGGAATATTACGTGGCAAATGAGCTGGTCATTTCGATTGTTGAACATTTTTCTTTTAAGAAGAGTTATTATTACACCCTCTGCTGGCTTAAGGCAGTGAAAGTCCAGGCTGGGCACAGTGGCTCATGCCTGTAACCCCAGCACTTTGGAAGCCTGAGGTGGACAGATTGCTCGGGCTCCTCCCTACTGCCCTCTGATGCGCTCACTCCAGAAGCGGAAGGAGACAGGCCCTGGGTAGTGAGTCCACCAGACACTCCCAGACCAGCAGAATCACCTCTTGAAGACAGAGACAAGAATGAGTGAAAGAAATGTAGCTAGGAAAAGTCAAAAGGAGATGACAGGCTTTTGAGATGTTTGGAGCGAGTTTTTTTTTTTTTTTTTCGGAGACGGAGTCTCGCTCTGTCGCCCAGGCTGGAGTGCAGGGGCGCGATCTCCGCTCACTGCAAGCTCCGCCTCCCGGGTTCACGCCTTTCTCCTGTCTCAGCCTCCCGAGTAGCTGGGACTACAGGCGCCCGCCACCTCGCCCGGCTAATTTTTTTGTATTTTTTAGTAGAGACGCGGTTTCACCATGTTAGCCAGGATGGTCTGGATCTCCTGACCTCGTGATCCGCCCGCCTCGGCCTCCCAAAGTGCTGGGATTACAGGCGTGAGCCACTGCGCCCGGCCGGAGCGAGTTTTATTCCCTTTCTTTGGATTTGGGGGAAATTATATCGCACAGGCTGACAAGGAGAAAGAGGGAGGGTGGAAGTTTTGTCTTTATTCCCCCATTTGTCTCTCCAACCTTGAATTTGCATGGGAGCTATGCGGGGGCAGGTGACAAGGGTGTCAATCAAAAAGGATATGTGCCATCAGCACTATTAGTAATAAACCAGGCTGGGCACAGTGGTTCACACCTGTAATCCTAGAACTTTGGGAGGCTGAAGGGGGATGGATCACTTGAGCCAAGGAGTTCCAGTAGCCTGGGTAACATAGGAAGACCCTGTCTCTAAAAAATATTAAAAATTAGCTAGTCACGATGACGCACAACTGTAGTCCCAGCTACTTGGAAGGCTGACGTGATAGGTTGAGCTAGGAGGCTGCTGTGAACTACTATTGTGCCACTGCCTGGGCAACAGAGTGAGACCTCATCTCTAAAAATAAAAATAAAAAATAAGATAAATAGGCCAGGTGCAGTGGCTCACACCTGTAATCCCAGCACTTTGGGAGGCCGAGGAGAGTAGATCCCCTGAGGTTAGGAGTTCGAGACCAGCCTGGTCAACAAGGTGAAACCCCATCTCTACTAAAAATACAAAAATTATCTGGGCATGGTGGTTCGCGCCTGTAACCCCAGCTACTCTGGAGGCTGAGGCACGAGTATTGCTTGAAATCAGGAGGCAGAGGCTGCAGTGAGTCACGATTGCACCAGTGCACTCCAGTCTGGGCGACAGAATGAGACCTCATTTCTAAAAATAAAAAAACAACCATCCAGCCATTTGTGCATTTTTGGGTGAGTCCACAGAACGAAAGAGAGAGAGAGAGAGAGAAAGAGCAAGGAGAGAGAGAGAGAGAGAGAGAAGGAAGGAAGAAAGAAGAGACAGAGAAAGAAAGAAACCAGATTTGCTGTATTAGTATGAAGCTACACTCACCTTTGACTAGCTGGAAGCTTCTCTAAGATTGTGGTTAGCAAAAGCTAAGAGCTTCCTAGAGGTAAGATTGAGAAGGTTTTTGTTGAGGCTGTTTTATTGGCTATGTGTGAGCTCTTGGGAGTAATTTGCATAAAACTTATCAGAGTGTATTTTCAAGGTGTGAACCACTAAATTTTCAACATTTAAGATAGGAACCTTGGTCAACCTGACATCTGCCTGCCTAGGTTTTACCATGCACTACCTCCCAAAAGCAATCAGCCAGTTGTGAGGTTAAGGTTTTAGGAAGCAGTTGAGTCTACAAACAGCTTCAGCAACCTGCAATAAGAGGGGTGGGAGTGGGATGTCAGGACCCAGTGGGTGGAGAGGTACGATCCAAGGAGTATGGCTAACAGTAGAGTCAGTGGTTTGGAGTAAGCAGGTCAAGATTGAATGTGTTTCCTCAGCTTTAAAATGGAGTTAATGAGAGTACCAGCCCCAAAAGGCAGTTGTGGTAATTGAATTAGTTAAAGCATGTAGCACGCTCAGCACACTGGTTGACTCATAATGTATTCTCAAGCAATGTGAGCTGTGTTCATCATCACCACCATTATTATCACCATCTTCATCACCGTCATCCTGGCTCTTCTATTTACCAGGTCTGTGACCTGGGGCAAGTTGTGTAACATTTCTAAACCTTGGATTCCTCATCCTTACATTAAAGAAAAAAGATTATCTTCAAGAATATAGTGAGGATGAAATGAAATGAGGCACATAAAGCATCTAACATGATGCTTGGCAAATAGTAGGTGCATGTTGAGTGAGTGTTATTTCCTGTTGATTTCAATGGCTTTGCTTTATTGATTGATAGTCAAAACCGGTATTTTGGAAGAAAGAATACCAAAGGAAGGAAGACAACAAAGTCCCTGTGATGGGAAAAGTTTACTCAATGGAAGAAACTCTCATGTTTTCGATGAGAGTTTTTATTTTCATTTTTTTGTGTGGTCCCATCGGACATCCCCCTAAGACCTCAGATGTCCTTCAGTTTACAGTTCCACACATTAAGTAGCTTTCATTACTGAAAAAATCAGAGAGGATTGAAGATTTGGGAACATGAATGCGGGGTTGCCAAACTTAGCAATAAAAATGAAGGTGTGCAATATTTTATCTGGCCATTATACATGGATGCCAATTTATCTTCTTGTAAACTCAAGCTAGGATTGACTCTTGTTTTGTGACTTTGTGTGATTTACGATATCCACATTCAAGGGCTTCTCAGCGAAAGAGAGAGATGCTGTAGAATGTAGACTCGGCCGGGCACGGTGGCTCACGCCTGTAATCCCAGCACTTTGGGAGGCCGAGGTGGGTGGATCATGAGGTCAGGGGTTCGAGATCAGCCTAGCAAAGATGGTGAAACACCATCTCTACTAAAAATACAAAAATCAGGCCAGGCGTGGTGGTTCACGCCTGTAATCCCAGCACTTTGGGAGGCCGAGGCGGGCGGATCGTGAGGTCAGGAGATTGAGACCATCCTGGCTAACAAGGTGAAACCCCATCTCTTCTAAAAATATAAAAATGAGCCACGTGTGGTGGCGGGCGCCTGTAGTCCCAGCTACTCGGGAGGCTGAGGCAGGAGAATGGCGTGAACCCGGGAGGCGGAGCTTGCAGTGAGCCAAGATTGTGCCACTGCACTCCAGCCTGGGCGACAGAGCGAGACTCTGTCTCAAAAAAAAAAAAAAAAAGAAGAACGTAGGCTCAACTTCTCAGGAAGACAGTTATCAAGAGCATCTTCTCTCATGAGTCATGTTGGGCCTAAGTATTATAAAGCAAAATGGATCCTGGAGGTTAGGTTCTAGTAAGAAGGCCCTGGGTTAACTTCCTCAAGGCTTCTCTTCATTATTATTTCCTGTTACTATCAATAGAGCACTGCTCACTGTCCTTCAACCCCTACCGTTCCCTTACACCTTCCTTAGCCCTACAATGCCCCTTCTCTTACTAGTGGGAACACTGCACAGTCTCCACAGCCTAAGGGATAGGGGGAGCTATGGCTTCCTAAGGATGATATTATGAGAACCCAACACAAACCAGGCCTCCTGGGCTCCATTTTGTTCAACTCATAATATTCAGATGTTACATCGTTTCTCTTTCCAAACTCCAATGGCATTTCCTAGTGACTGCTTTTGAAATGAAAATGCAGGTAGCAGAGCAAAGTATCAGATTAATGACCTTTACCTCAAAACCTAGTTTTTTGGTAACAAGAGGAGCAGACTTCAGAGAAAGATCAGGTTATGAACTCTCTGTGACATCTCACTCACTGTCCTTCCCTGAAACCATTTTTTTTTTCCTGCAGAGTAGGTCCTAAGATAAGGTGGGGTGTGTGCATGTGTGTGCGCCCCTCTCTCAAATTTTCATGTACAATCTTCATACCATTACTAGCTGAGATCATATGGAGTCAGCCCTCATTGCAGACTTTTAGATCCTGGTCTCTAAGGTGGGGTAGGTGAGGCTTCATATCTTCCCTGTTTTCAGCGCATACCTGTCTCCCTCCCAGCCTGGGTCAGGGGGTAGAAGAGACTGTGGCAGCACATCTCACCCCAAGACATCATGCCCAGCTCCTAAGCCCCTCCCACATCCCTTCCCACTCTGAACTCATGGCCTGTGGAGCTCCTGGATGGGCCCACACTATCTGAGAGGGGCCAGAAGACTTTGGGGTGACACACTTTGTCTGCCTGCCTCTCAGCATGACTGACAGCACCTGAAACATGAATGCAGAGATAGAATGAATGGTGGCCCTTCTCCAAGCCCTTGGTCCTCCTTTTACTCATGCTCTTTGCCTTCCAGCCTGGGGATCAGGAAAGATTTTTTTTTTTTTTTTTTTTGAGACACAGTCTTGCTGTGTTGCCCAGGCTGAAGTGCAGTGGCATGATCTCGGCTCACTGCAAGCTCCGCCTCCCGGGTTCATGCCATTCTCCTGCCTCAGCCTCCCAAGTAGCTGAGACTACAGGCGCCCGCCACCACGCCTGGCTAATTTTTTGTACTTTTAGTACAGATAGGGTTTCACCATGTTAGCCAGGATGGTCTCGGCCTCCCAAAGTGCTGGGATTACAGGCGTGAGCCACCGCGCCCGGCTGAAAGATTTTTTATTTATTCATTTATTTATATATTTTTTTCCAGACAGAGTCTCACTGTGTCTCCCAGGCTGGAGGGCAGTGGCATGATCTTGGCTCACTGCAAGTTCTGCCTTCCAGGTTCAAGCAATTCTCCCTGCCTCAGCCTCATGAGTAGCTGGGATTATAGGCAACTGCCACCATGCCCAGCTAATTTTTGTATTTTTTAGTAGAGACGGGGTTTTGCCATGTTTGTCAGGCTGGTCTCAAACTCCTGACCTCAGGTGATCTGCCCACCTCAGCCTCCCAAAGTGCTGGGATTGCAGGTGTGAGCCACGGCGCTCGGCCAAAAGGTTATTTTTGACCTAATTAGAGAAACCAAAGATTCGTGTGCACATGCTCTGCCTTTGAAGATCCTCCTGCTTAGTCCTCATCCCTGGGCAGAAATCTTCGAGAAACACAGGGGCCTTTGCTTCATGTCAGGAGCTGGCCAAAGGGCACTAAGAGTGAAGGGACCATGGTCTACTGAGCTTCTCCCAAAAACCCTGTTTAGCAGAGGAGGAAGTGGGACAAGTGACCTCTAGAAGTTATGAAATCCATCCCCCTACCTTCTGGCAGCCCTGACAATCAATAAACAGTTCCCTCTCCAAGATGATTTCCATTGGAATTAGAACCTGGAATTTCCTCAAATTGTAGTAGATAATTTGAATTTCTGAACCTGAATTTCCTCAGATCATCTTGGAGAGGGCCTTTAAAGATTACAAATTAGAAATGAACTGTTTGACGTTCTCCTTACTTTTTTTTTGGATAATGCATGGGACTCCAGAATTCTCTGACCAAGTGTCCCCAAGCTTGTCTCCAGACCCAGTGCTGACCTTTTCAAGGTCAGTTCTTCTAAGGGTGACCCAGATGCTGGTGTGTGCAACCCAAACTTAAGGGATCAACAAAGAGTGAGTGTTATGAGGAAGTTGGATATATGGGCTGAGAAGTCCATATGGGAATGCAAGAGATGTATGCTGATGCAAGAAGGGCTGGAGTCGGTAGTGGGAAGGAAAAAGGATGAAGGATGAGGGCCAAAGCTGGGGGCTGGCTCTTCCCATGCCACCATGTTCCAGCAAGAGATTCTGACATCCAGGAATTTAAAATTCCAACCTGGACTTCCAGGTTGTTCTGAAGGTATTTTTGTCAAGGTAGGAGGACAGAACATATTGTATTGAATGACTTGGGAGCTTTATTTGTAACTTTAAAATATTTAGACATCTGGTTTTTAGGCCTCCATTTGTGCTCTTGTCAAGACCTACAATACCCCATGACCTACTCCGCTACCTTCTGGGAGAGAAACCTTCACAGTCCAAATGGCTCAGAGCACAGTCCAGCTGAAACCACATGCTGTACCACCTCACATCTGTCCCGCTCTGCCCTATTTTGGCCCCTAAGAGTGGTTAGATCTTACAGGGCACATCCTATGGCCATGTGTTTTGCACAAGCCCTATACTAGTTTTCTGGTCTGTACCGAGGGCATTAAATCAAATGTAAGAGTTTTGCCCAGCTTTCAAGGACCACTACACTTAACGCAATTGAATTATGGGCCTTGAAGCCTTGCCTGAAAAAGATGAGGTGGTTGGGCCGGGCGCGGTGGTTCACACCTGCAATCCCAGCACTTTGGGAAGCTGAGGTGGGTGGATCACCTGAGGTCAGGAGTTTGAGACCAGCCTGGCCAACATGGCAAACCCTGTCTCTACTAAAAGTACAAAAAAAATTAGCCAGGCATTGTGGCACATACCTGTAGTCCCAGCTACTTGGGAGGCTGAGGTGGGAGAATCGCTTGAACCCAAGAGGCAGAGGTTGTAGTGAGCCGAGATGGTGCCACTGTAGTGAGCCGAGATGGTGCCACTGCACTCCAGCCTGGGTGACAGAGCGAGACCCCATCTCAAAAAAAAAAAAAAAAAAAAAAGAGGTGGTTGAAATTTGGCTGACAATCCAACTTTCTTTTATTTTTTCCATGTCAGACAGGTAATGGGCCGACATCGTAACAAGGTTTGAGGGAGGCCCACCCATGTCTCACACACAAGCATGAAACCACAGTCATCACACTTAAGAACTACAAAAGGATCGCTGACTCTCTTTTTAAGGAGTGGCACGCGCCAGTGAAGGGAAGAAGGGAGCAATGTCAGGCTCAAGGGGCCACTTGAGGCAGTTTGGGGAAGAAGAAAGGCAGGCAGCAGCTGCTGAGAGGGACTTGGAGGGACAAACAGAAGTGTTTGTAGGTATCCTTAGGGAAATTTTACCATACTTTATGAGAGCTTGCCTCACTTTCCCAAAGAAAAGTCAGTAAATGCTACCTTACTCAAGATGGCTGACAGAGCTGGATTTGTTCATTTGTTTTGGAAGAGGGTGACCAGGGTGTGGAAGCAAGTGCAGAGTCCGGCCCAAAGCTGATCTTGAGGTGACAACAGGAGCTGCGGAAGGGCCCATGTGCATTCAGGCTAACTAATTAAATGGAATGTTGGACACCCATTTCTCTTTCTCCAGAGCTGACCATGTAAAGGCTTCAAAGTAGACGCCAAAGTATCTGAAAATGAAACAGAGGCAGCAGCAGCAGGATCACTCAGGCCTTCCTGGAAGATGAACTAAGAGACAGGTGCGCTGCATGCCTGGCCTTGCTCTACTGAAGCCTGTTTTTAGATATCTGCTTTGGTTGTTTTTGTTCTCTGTTTTTACAATAAAAGGAATTTGTGTTTATTCAACAAAATTTGAAGTGGGCCAGGCAAAGTGGCTTATGCCTGTAATCTCAGCACTTTGGAACACCAAGGTGGGAGAATAACTTGAGCCCAGGAGTTCGGGACCAGCCTGGGCAATATAGCAAGACACTGCTTCAGGACCCTGCTTTTTTTTTTTTTTTTTTTTGGATACAGAGTCTTGCTCTGTCACCCAGGCTGGAGTGCAGTGGTGTGATCTGGGCTCACTGCAACCTCCACCTGCTGGGTTCAAATGATTCTTCTGCCTCAGTCTCCTTAGTAGCTGGGATTATAGATGTGCACCACCATGCCCAGCTGATTTTTTTTGTATTTTAGTAGAGATGAGGTTTCACCATGTTGGCCAGGCTGGTCTCGAACTCCTGACCTCAGGTGATCTGCTCGCCTCGGCCTTCCAAAGTGCTGGGATTACAGAGGTGAGTCAATGTGTCCAGCTTATTATTTTTTAAAAATTGAGAAATATAGAAAAAGTTAAAAGCAAAAATAAAAATCATCTGAAATCTTACCATCCAGTATAACCAGGTAAACATTCGTCATATTTCCTTCAAGGCTTTTCTTCCTCTCTACATAGGGTGTGTGTGTGTGTGTGTGTGTGTGTGTGTGTGTGTGTGTGTGTCAGGGAGCGTAAAAGAGAGGTTTTTAACATAATTGGATCCTCTTCCCTTAAGCAGTGTTTTCAAGGCAGCAGGGTTAATGTGATCTTAAAGTACTAAGATGAGTCATCTCAGAATTATTGAGTAACTTCATGAGATTTGGTAAAAACAAGGTTGACTTTCCTTCATCTTGTCATTAACAATTACCTACTCTAATATCCAGCTGCTTTTCTCATGGTCAATACTCAGCAAGAAGGATGGCAAGATTCAAATCTGAGATGTTAAAGTAAGAAATTTAACTAAGGCACTTGCTATTGACTTGAAGACTTAAACAGATTTTTACACCTGAGTCTTTTAGTCACAATAGTCTCACTTCGCACTAAGGTTAAAGAGATAAAAAATCAAGTTAAAGTTAAAGAGTTCAAGAATCAAGCTGAAAGGCTGGGCATGGTGACTCACGCCTGCAATCCCAGCACTTTGGGAGGCCAAAGCGGGCAGATCGCTTGAGCCCAGGAGTTCAAGACCAGCCTGGGCAATATAGCAAGACCCTGTCTCTACCAAAAAAAAATTAGCAGGGCATGGTGGCACACACCTGCAGTCCCAGCTACTTGGGTGGCTGGGGCAGGAGGATCACTTGAGCCTGGGCGTTTGAGGCTGCAATGAGCTGTGTTCGTGCCACTGCATTCCAGCCTGGGTGACAAAGTGAGACTCTGTCTCAAAAAAAAAAAAAAAAAAGAATCAAGTTGAGGCCAGGCGCAGTGGCACATGCCTGTGGTCCCAGCTACTCAAGAGGCTGAGGTGGCAGGATCACCTGAGCCCAGGGTTCAAGGCCAGCCTGGGAAACATAGCAAGACCCAGTCTCTAATTAAAAAAAAATCAAGTTGAATCATTTGAATCTTCTGGTAAGTCCTGTTCTAAAATATATTAGGACTTGATTTTTGTGGTATAAGTAACTTTGCATTTACTTAGGGATTCTTCTCAAGGATGAATAAGAGATGAGACAGCTCTCCCATATTTGAGGATGGCGTATCAGCAGTATATAAGGAGCAACATAAATTACCTTTTATAATTGAACAGAGACTGGGAAACCAGACTCATTTAGTCACAGTCCCAAAGAGACAAAAGTGAAATCTCAGCTCTTTTTTTCTTAGTGAGTTTGAGAAACTGTCCTGGGAGGAAACATTTCAGTAAATTTAATAATAAGCCTTCATACCCCTGGGTTTTTGCTTATGCTAATCCTTTGTTTTGCTTTGTTCTGTCACCCAGGCTGGAGTGCAGTGGTGTGATCTTGGCTCACTGCAACCTCCGCCTCCCAGGTTCAAGTGATTACAGGCATGCGTCACCACGCCCGGCTAATTTTTTGTATTTTTAGTAGAGATGGAGTTTCTCCATGTTGGCCATGCTGGTCTCCAACTCCTGACCTCAGGTGATCTGCCCGCCTCAGCCTGCCAAAGTGCTGGGATTATAGGTGTGAGCCACCGCGTCCTGCCACTGCTTATGTGAATCGTAAAACCTAGAAAGTCCCTGCCAGAGGCATTTGCACCAGAGTAACTCCATTGTGAGTGAGGGCTAGGAAAATGAGGCTGGGACTTACTGGGCTGCATTCCCATAAAGTTAGGTATTTCTTTTTTTTTTTTTTCTGGGTTTTTTTTTTTTTCTGTTTTTTGAGATGGAGTCTCGCTAAGTTGCCCAGGCTGGAGTGCAGTGGCCGGATCTCAGCTCACTGCAAGCTCCGCCTCCCAGGTTTACGCCATTCTCCTGCCTCAGCCTCCCGAGTAGCTGGGACTACAGGCGCCCGCCACCTCGCCCGGCTAGTTTTTTTGTATTTTTTAGTAGAGACGGGGTTTCACCTGGTTAGCCAGGGTGGTCTCGATCTCCTGACTTCGTGATCTGCCCGTCTCGGCCTCCCAAAGTGCTGGGATTACAGGCTTGAGCCACCGCGCCCGGCCAAAGTTAGGTATTTCTAGCCTCTAGATGTTTACAGTTAAGGGCTCAGGGCCGGGCGCGGTGGCTCAAGCCTGTAATCCCAGCACTTTGGGAGGCCGAGACGGGCGGATCACGAGGTCAGGAGATCGACACCATCCTGGCTAACACCGTGAAACCCCGTCTCTACTAAAAATACAAAAAACTAGCCGGGCGAGGTGGCGGGCGCCTGTAGTCCCAGCTACTCCGGAGGCTGAGGCAGGAGAATGGCGTAAACCCGGGAGGCGGAGCTTGCAGTGAGCTGAGATCCGGCCACTGCACTCCAGCCTGGGCTACAGAGCAAGACTCCGTCTCAAAAAAAAAAAAAAAAAAAAAAAAAAAAAAAAAAAGGGCTCAGGTTGTAAATGTTTACTAAGCAGATCCAGACTTGGGAGTGTCCTCATATCCCAGTATCTTGAGAACAAAAGAATTTCTAATTTTGCTTTAAAGATAATAATATCGATTCTCGCAAAATATAGTAATTAAGAAAATTAATCCTTTATTACAAACCCTTGTAGCAGAGCACATCTCCCCATGATCTTTTCTATCCTGTATATAAACAAGCATTGTACCTAGGGTGGACGTGTTCCTCCTCTTACTTTCAGGAATGCCCTACTGTGTCTATGGAGTAGCTGTTCTTTCACCACTTTACTTTCTTAACAAATTTGCTTTTGCCTTGCACTGTGGATTTGCCCTGAATTCTTCCTTGCACGAGATCCAAGAACCCTCTCTTGGCATCTGGATCGGGACCCCTTTCCTATAGCAATCCTAATCCTCCACCTTTCTATTTTTTGGAGACAGGATGTCACTCTGTCACTCAGGCTTGTGTGCAGTGGCACAATCATGGCTACTGCAGCCTCGACCTCCTAGGTTTAAGAGATCCTCCCACCTCAGCCTTCCAAGTAACTGGGAATATAGGCATGTGCCACTGCACTCTGCCATCCACCTGCTTCGGCCTCTCCAAATGCTGGGATTACAGGTGCGCACCACCACACCTGGCCTTCTCCACCTTTCTAAATCAATCTTTACAGCCAGACAGACCAGAGGCCACCACTCCAAGAAGCCCTCTACAATCTCTGCCAGCATGAATCTTCATTGAGCATTCATATTGTTCTGCCATGTGTAGCAATGTCTTCTGCTTGATAACATGTTTTAAGTGATAAGCAAGATATTTACAAGATATTTACAACCATTACAATGGTTCAAAAATTGAGCAATATAATAAAGCATTTCCACTGTACCATGTTGTTCCTTGCCCCCACATCCCACAAATACTTCTGTCAGCTTCTTGTGTCTTTTCCAAAGTTTCTTCTTGCAAGCATAAATACAAATCTACTATTTCACCATCTCAATTTTCTTACACAGAAGGTAGCCTGATATACATATAATTTTATACCTTGTTCTTTTTTTTTTTTTTTTTTTTGAGATGGAATTTTCTTTTTCTTTGCCCAGGCTAGAGTGCAATGGCACAATCTCAGCTCACTGCAACCTCTGCTTCCCGGGTTCAAGTGATTTTCCTGCCTCAGTCTCCCCAGTAGCTGGGATTACAGGCATGCACCACCACGCCCGGCTAATTTTTGTATTTGTAGTAGAGATGGTGTTTCACCATGTTGGCCAGGCTGATCTCGAACTCTTGACCTCAGGTGATCTACCTGCCTTGGCTTGCCAAAGTGCTGGGATTACAGGTGTGAGCCAGCATGCCCAGCCACCTTGCTCTTTTCATTTTAACTTATGAATACATCTTGGGAATCTTTCCATATAGGTTTAGAAATAAATTCCTTATTCTGTTTATAAAGGGTTTTGTTTGCTTGTTTTTGTTTTTTGAGATGGAGTCTCACTGCGTTGCCCAGGCTGGAGCATAGTGGTATGATCTTGGCTCACTGCAACCTCACCTCTCAGGTCCAAAGGATTCTCCCACCTCAGCTTCCCAAGTAGCTGGGACTACAGGTCCATGCCACTGTGACTGGCTCATTTTTGTACTTTTAGTAGAGACAGTTTCACCATGTTGGCCACGGTGGTCTTCAGCTCCTGACCTCAAGTGATCCACCTGCCTCAGCCTCCCAAAGTGCTGGGATTACAGGCGTGAGCCTCCACACCTGGCCTCTCCAGGCTGGTCTTGAACTCCTTGCTTTAAGCAATTCTCCCACCTCTGCCTCCCCAAATGCTGAGGTTACAGGCTAATTTCGCTTCTTTATAAATTACTTCTAAGCATCACCCCCTGCCACCACTCTCACACCCACTCGCAGTTTTTAAACTGAAAAGAAACTGGAATGTTTACATAATCATTACTGGAGCTGGGACGTTATTTAAAGGGAATTTATATAGCTAGGATTTGTGATGGTTGTGTGATATTTTTATGTGGTGTCATGCACTTTTCAACTCACTGAGGTCTCTTTTGTAATAAAAATGCATATTTATATTTATTTGTACAATTTGGAGCAAAACTGTATTACTCTGTATTACTTTACATTATGGAAGTTTATAATTGTCATAGCTGTTTTTAGAATCACATTCTTGGTCCAACATATAATCCATTTGTTACCAAGTCCTTATTGAAGCAGTCCTCCTATGGGAAACTGTCATCAACTTTATCGTGTTTGGCTCTATTTTGGGATTTCCAGGAATTCAATACAATAAAATAGAGGGGCCATCTCCTTGTGCCCTGGACCTTTGTACATTCACCTTTCCACAGATACAGACATTGTATAGAGATGCACCTGAGCCATCTTTCCTACATGGCATCAGGACAATGGGCTAGGCAACAAAGGAACCTTTTGAGCTATCTCGTGGCGGTGCTGCCAGTCCACAGCTCGTGTCCATCTGTGCCACCAGCTCTGTCAAGCTACAGCATTTATTCAATTACATTCACACTGGTTTCCGCTTAGCCTTGTCGCTTTTTCAAAATTAGTGAAATACGGAGAAAATATAAGTGCAAACACTAGTAAAAAGGAGTGTTGTTCTCCTAAACACAAAACAATTGAGACAAAGAAGGGAATCATTAGGTGTGGAGAAGGTAGTGAATCTTCAGCCTTAATAATGACAACTCATACCGAGACGATGCTATGCATCACTCACCATTGCTATTACTTGATATGATTTAATTCATATTCTTACAACATTAGGCGAGAAATAAATGATGAAGGTACTATTATTATCTCTGTCTTTACAGATTTTAAAAAAAAATTATGATTTACAGAGGTAAAAAGCCTGACCCAAATCTTAAAGCTGCCTATTGGACTTTAGCTGGTCAACTTTGCTTAGCTAGGATGGAGACGCTCAGATTTTAAAAACATCTATGCATTCTGGAATTATAGCTTAAGACTATGTCTAAGGGACAACACACAATCAGGAATTTTATACTACATTTCAGATCTCTGAAAATAGAAATCTGTGCTTAAAGTACGTAGGTTTCTTTTTGAACTTTATATATCTGACATTGGTGTGTGTTTTGGGAACGTGTTCTATGTGAAGGTAGAACTCTCTTGCATTTTTGTATGTTTTGGATGTACATGTAAAGATGTGAATCCTATGAGGACAGGGAGCTTGTCTTCTACTTCTCCAGAAGCTACGACAGTGCTCAATAAAGGTTTATTGTGGTACTGAGTGAAAACAGTAGTCAGCTGGAAACCATGCTGCCATCATGCTGAACACCAAGATCCACTCTATTCAATCTCCCCAAGTGTTTGTAACAATACATTGAAAAACATGTCATCTGGCTGAGCATGGTAGCTCATACCTGTAATTCCAGCTTTGGGAGGCTGAGGAGGGAGGATTGCTTGAGCCCAGGAGTTTGAGACCAGCCTGGGCAATAGAGCAAGGCCCAGTCCTACAAAAAAAGAAAAAAACAATTAGCCAGCCATGTTGGCGCGGCCTATAGTTCTGGCTACTTGGGAGGCAGAGGCAGGAAGATTGCTTGAGGTATGTGTTCACACCATTGGATTCCAGCCTGAGTGACAGAGTGAGACCCTGTGTCAAGAAAAAAAAAGAAAAAGAAAAAAAAGTCATCTTAAATACACACACACAACACACGCATCTAGGTGTTTACACAAATATTTAAAGGCATGTAATCAAAAACACATTTATAAGTACATGATAATAAAGGAAAAGTGATGTCACATCTCCAGTATGTAAACACATTTACAGGTGTAATGACGATAAAGGGGAAATGATGATCGTTACAAAGGCCATACATTTTTTTCTGTTGAAGAGGTGAATGGAATTACCCTCCTGGACTCGTAAGTGTAGAAATCAAGGCAGCAGACAGGCACAGTCAGCAAACTGCTCCATGCCCCAAATTTGGAGTGTCTACCCTGTCTTCCCTCCCCAGAGACTCTGTCCCCATTTGCCATCTCTTCTTAATGGGGCAGTAGGCTTTAGGACACCACTCCTCTCACAGCATTCACTTGGAATGCGACTGGACAGGCACCTGGTCCCAGTAGAGCCTTCCTTGTCAGTGACCTATGACCTGGGTGGAGTGGTTTAAAAGGTTGAGCTGGGTGAGTCAGATTCTCTCTCTGTTTTTCTCTCCCTCCCTTTCTCCCTATGGAACTTGAATCAAAAGGCCTAGAGGGAAGTTTCTAGTGAGCTGTGGGCAACGCTGCAGAAAGGTTGTTCTGGGGCCCACATCAGGATCATGACAGGCTACAGGCACTTTGCAAGCTGAAATTAGGGGAAGAGGAACAACTGTGAGTTAAGCGGGAGAAGCTTCAAGAGACAGAGAAGAAAAGAACATTCAACTATGCAGAGATGCACAGCCCTGCCTTCTTTTGTCTTCTGTTTTTCCTGGGCTGCTGGGCATGTATACCTTAAAAAAATTTCTTTCTGGCCTGGTGAAGTGGTTCATGCTTGTAATCCCAGCACTTTGGGAGGCTGAGGCAGGTGGATCACTTGAGGCCAGGAGTCCGAGACCAGCCTGGCCAACATGGCAAAACCCTGTCTCTACTAAAAATTCCAAAATTAGCCAGGTGTGGTGGTGCACACCTATAGTCCCAGCTACTTGGGAGGCTGAGGCATGAGAATCACTTGGACCTGGGAGGCAGAGGTTGCAATGAGCCAAGGTCGTGCCAGTACACTCCAGTCTGGGTGACAGAGTGAGACTCTGTCTCAAACAAAAACAAAAACAAAAAAATAAAGCAAAGGCCGGGCGTGGTAGCTCATGCCTGTAATCCCAGCACTTTGGGAGGCCACGGCGGCTGGATCACTGGAGGTCAGGAGTTCAAGACCAGCCTGGTCAACATGATGAAACCCTGTCTTTACCAAAAATACAAAAATTAGCCAGGCGTGGCCAGGTGCAGTGGCTCATGCCTGTAATCCCAGCACTTTGGGAGGCCAAGGCGGGCAGATCACAAGGTCAGGATATCGAGACCATCCTGGCTAACATGGTGAAACCCCGTCTCTACTAAAAATACAAAAAATTAGCCAGGCGTGGTGGTGGGCACCTGTAGTCCCAGCTACTTGTGAGGCTGAGGCAGGAGGATGGCATGCAGAGCTTGCGGTGAGCTGAGATCGCGTCACTGCACTCCAGCCTGGGAGACAGAGCAAGACTGTAACTCAAAAAAAAAAAAAAAAGTTAGCCAGGCATGGTGGCTCACACCTGTAATCCCAGGTACTCAGGAGGCTGAGGCAGGAGAATCGCTTGAACCTGGGAGGCAGAGGTTGTAGCGAACTGACATCATGCCACTGCACTCCAGCTTGAGCAACCGAGTGACTCCATCTCAAAAAATATATATACATATATATTTATATAATATATAAATATATAATATAAATATAAATCTATATATAATGTTTATATAACATATAAATCTATATAAAATATATTTATATAATATATAATATATATATAAATTTATATAGAAATATATTTTTTTCCTTAAAGTAACCCATGTGCTCTTCTGATGCTTGTTACTAAAAGAAACTAAATTGGAGCAACAGATAACAAGAGAAAAAAGTCTCTCTTGGCCAGGTGTGGTCACTCACCTGTAATTCCAGCAATTTGGGAGGCTGAGGCAGGAGGACAGCTTGAGGCCGGGAGTTTAAGGCAGCAGTGAGCTGTAATCACGCCATCATACTCCAGCCTGGGCAACAGAGCAAGATGTCATCTCAAAATAAATAAATAAATAAATGAATAAATAAATAAGTCTCTGCCAGTGGAGGATATAAACTTAAAAAAAAAAGAGACAGGAGAACCATATAAGTACAGCAGTCCAAGACCATGACAGTGGCAAACAGTCATTTCATTTGATAGTCCCCAAGGACCTCGGTTCGTGCAATCCTGTGCAATAATCAATATTTATGGTAATAACCTTGAGTCTTAAAGCAAAAGCTGCTTGACATTCAGTGTATTTTCAGAAGTCAATGAAATGTGTGGTTTCATTCAGGAAAAACTTTTCTTAAAGTTAAAAAAAAAGTTTTCGTGTCTAAAAACAACAAGATTTGGCTGGGTGTAGTGGTTTATGCCTGCAATCCCAGCACTTTGGGAGGCCGAGGCTGGAGGACTGCTTTAGCCCAGGAGTTCGAGACCAGCCTGGGTAACACGGTGAGACTCTGTCTCCACAAAAAATAAAAAAATTAGCTGAGCTATAGGTAGTGTGTGCCTATGGTCCCAGCTACTTGGGAGGCTGAGGCGGGAGGATCACTTGAGCCTGGCGCAGTGATCCATGTTTGTGTCACTGCACTCCAGCCTGGGAGACAGAGTGTGATGCTGTCAAAAAAAAAAAAAAAAAAAAGAAAGAAAGAAAGAAAAAAAAGAAAGAAAAAGAAAAAAGGACAAAAGGCAAGGTTCATGCAGCGATTTGTTATTTTTTACTTTTTGAAATGCACATCTTTATTGATCCATGCCTTACCTTGTTGCAGCAAAGAGCTCAGGTGACTTATAAGAATACACAGAATCCAACAGGAAACTAAACATTGACAGTGAATGGGGAAAAGAAAGAACATCAGGGTATGGACAGGAGATTTAGTTATCTGCAAAGCTCATTTCCATGGACTTCCTCATTCCTTGCTAGATCATGGCCCACCATAACTCATTATTTCAACTCCAAATTTTTTAGATTTGGAGGAAGATCAAGGTTTATCTTCTGAATGTAAAAATCAAATTGAAACTGGAAGAAAGAAAATAAAATATTGATTTAAATCAGAGAAAATATAATAATCTACATAAACATGCTTTTAATAAGCTGCTAATTTAAGCATATGTTTAAATAATTTCTATTCCTTTACTTCAGTAAAATAATTGTTATAGCAAAATAATTTTATATTTTTACCTCTGTCATCCAGGCTGGAGTGCAATGGCACTATCTTGGTTCACTGCAACCTCTGCCTCCTGGGTTCAAGTGAGTCTCCTGCCTCAGCCTCCTGAGTAGCTGGGATTTCAGGTGCCTGCCACCATGACCAGTTACGTTTTTGTATTTTTAGTAGAGATGGGGTTTCACCATGCTGGCCAGGTTGGTCTTGAATTCCTGACCTCAGGTGATCCACCTGCCTCGACCTCCCAAAGTGCTGGGATTACAGGTTTGAGCCACCGTGCCCGGCCTTAATTTTATCTTAATCAGAAGTAGCATCATATTACATTATACAACTGGTGAAATTCTCTTCTACATCCTTTTTATAAACCAATACCAACATACTAGAGGGAAAAAGTGTTTAGAGTTAAACTCATTATGCAAATAGAATTTTTATATTCCATTAAAAAGCAACACTTTTTCTGAGAGCTCTGGTTTGGAAAGGCTCACGGGGTTTTAATAAGTGTGCTCCTATTCATTTTGGGCCTGCATTAGGGACAATTTCTTCTGATGGACATTTCTATTACACAATCACTGCTTAAAGGGTAATAGTGTAGGCTTCAGAGCCAGGCAAATGTATGTATTTGATGCAGGATAGCAGAGTAATAGCTTGGGCAAATTACTTTAAGTCTTCCCAACTTAGTTTCTTTTTCTTTCTTTCTTTTTTTTTTTTTTTTTTTTGAGACGGAGTCTCGCTCTGTCGCCCGGGCTGGAGTGCAGTGGCCGGATCTCAGCTCACTGCAAGCTCCGCCTCCCGGGTTCACGCCATTCTCCTGCCTCAGCCTCCCCGGGTAGCTGGGACTACAGGCTCCCGCCACCTCGCCCGGCTAGCTTTTTGTATTTTTTAGTAGAGACGGGGTTTCACCGTGTTAGCCAGGATGGCCTCGATTCAACTTAGTTTCTTAACTGCAAATGGAGCTAACAAGGTCGTATGGAAGATTAAATAAGATATTGTACATTAAGCACTTAGTAGCTAATATCTAGTGAACCTAATACATGATATGTGTTATGATAAAAACAGTGATTGTAGAGGACATTTCACACTGATAATGATACAAGTCTCTCTTTCATTAGTGTCTTGTTAAAGGTTCCTAATTTTCCCATTAACAAATTTTCTTTTTTTTTTTTTTTGGAGACGGAGTCTTGCTCTGCCACACAGGCTGGAGTGAAGTGGCAGGATCTCGGTTCACTGCAACCTCCGCCTCCCAGGTTCATTTCTCCTGTCTTAGCCTCCCCAGTAGCTGGGACTACAGGCGCAGGCCACCACACCCGGCTAACTTTTGTATTTTTAGTAGACACAAGGTTTCACCATATTGGTCAGGTTGGTCTTGAATTCCTGACCTTGGGTGATCCACCTGCCTTCCAAAGTGCTGGGATTACAGGCGTGAGTCACCACACCCAGCCAAATTAATTAACTTTAGTGTTGTGAGTGCATTCTGAATGATTTTTTTATGGTATTGACAGAGAAACTAGTTTTATTGCTCGATATTATTTTCTTGCTGCTTTCCAAGAAGCATAAACAATGATTTATTTCACTGATAGATTTATACAGAAAATTTTACTTTGTATTCGTTTTGTTTTTTTATTGGTTCCTTTTCATTCAGCCCCAGAAAAATGCAATTAATCATGCCAAGGGATGTACCAAGTCTCATCTGACTAGCTCCATCATGTGTCTAGAATGAGTTTTACAGTTTTAAAACTTGCTTCCACTTCACTGCTACTATGGTCTTGAATAAAAATAAATATCTAGCCGGGCTCAAGTCTATAATCCCAGCACTTTGGGGGACTGAGGCAGGCAGAACATTTGAGGTCAGGACTTTGAGACCAGCTTGGCCAACATGGTGAAACCCCGTCTCTACTAAAAATACAAAAATTAGCCAGGCATGGTGGTGGGCGCCTGTATTCCCAGCTACTCTGGAGGCTGAGGCAGGAGAATCACTTGAACCTGGGAGGCAGAGGTTGCAGTGAGCTGAGATCTCACCACTGCACTCCAATCTAGGTGACAGAGCAAGATTCCGTCTCAACAAACAAATCAAGGCCAGGCGCAGTGGCTAACACCTGTAATCCCAGCACTTTGGGAGGCTGAGTCAGGTAGATCATGAGGTCAGGAGTTCAAGACCAGCCTGGCCAAGATGGTGACACCCCAGCTCTACTAAAAATACAAAAATTAGCCGGCGTGGTGGCAGGTGCCTGTGATTCCAGCTACTTGGGAGGCTGAGGCAGAGAATTGCTTGAACCTGGCAGGCAGAGGTTGCAGTGAGCCAAGATCGCGCCACTGCACTCCAGTCTGGATGACAGAGCAAGACTCCATCTCAAAAAAAAAAAAAAAAAAAAAAGAAAAGAAAAGAAAGAAAGAATAAATATCTGGCAATATACTACTGAATCCTCTGAAAAACAGATGGAAATCAGAATTGGGAAAATGTTCATTTTAAAAGGTGAGGATTTTTAAAAATGTAATTTGGCCAGAAATCTAGGGTGACCATATAAGTTATTATTCAAATTAGGCCTTTTTGGGAATGAAAGACGGGTACAATTAATACATTCATTAGACTAAAGGCATAAACCA
Organism: Macaca nemestrina; assembly: GCF_043159975.1. Classification (NCBI taxonomy): domain Eukaryota; kingdom Metazoa; phylum Chordata; class Mammalia; order Primates; family Cercopithecidae; genus Macaca; species Macaca nemestrina. The sequence goes on from NC_092131.1 coordinate 142,761,453, forward strand.
AGACTCTCCCAGGGATATCACGCTGTAAGTATGTAAGAGGCCGTTCTAGCCCAAACTGACAATGTACCACCTTCCCTAAATTGAGGATGGAGCGAGAACAGGTTTGAAGTGATTCTTCATGAAATCATAGGCTGTATCACATGACCACACACGATATTCTACACTCAAACTGGGAATTAGTGGGTTCTGTTTTGAGAATCCAAGCTGAGCCTCTGGCCTTAAGGCATCACGCTTAGTTCTAATCTATATGCCTCAAGAAAAACACAACAACAGAAACAAAAGCCAAGAGAAGCATAACTAATATGATCAAGAGCTGTGGCTTCTAATATTTTGTCTGTTAAGGCATCTTTGAGAATCTGATGAAAGCTCTTAACACTCTACTTAAAGAAAAGAGCACACACAAACAGTCCCTACCCTTGGCATGCAATTCAGGGGCCATGGTCTATCCATTCTCATCTAGGTTTCCAGCTCTGAATCTCTGACCTAGAACACCTGAGATGGATGAAGGGAAAAAGGAATCCACATTTACTGACCATCTTTACACACATTTCCTTTTATGCTCACATCAATCTGTTTTATCAATAAGAGAACTGAAGTTCAGAGAAACTAAGATCTCACAGCTAAGTAGAAACACCAGACTTCAAGTCTATGCGTCACCAAATCTCATAATACATAAAGCACTACTTTTATATATATATATGACTTTATAACAGTCTCATTCTCATATATATTATAAAATATATAATCATATCTATAAATCATATATGCATATAAAATCTCATATATATTATAAAAAATAAACACAAGCATACATCTTCATCAAAGTCCTGCCTACTACAGTTAGGTGTGCCTCTCGAAACTTGAAAGAGATTACAGATTATTAGGGCAATAAAAGTAAACACTAAAACATTTTTTAAAAAATAATCAGAAATGATGATATAATGGACGAATAGTCTCAAGGTAGTTTTTGATAAATCCAAGACTGTTCAATTGTCAGTTGACTGTCAGTGGATTATTAAGAGTTTTTCAGTGTTTCATTGTATTCCTGGGCTATATTTGGGAAAGAAACTACGCCTTTGTATATCTCAAAGCCTATGTCAATCTGACTACTAATCAGGGTTGACCATGGATGGGATGGTGGTTTAGGTAGTGTTTCTTGTGTTACTGGTAAGCTGACATTTCCATTTTGATAACCTCTGTTCATACATTCCTAAAATTCATGATAGGTTTTGTTGTTTTGAGACAGGGCTTCACTCTGTTGCCCAGGCTGGAGCACAGTGGCATGATCATAGCTCACTACAGCCTCGAATTCCTGGCCTCACACGATCTTCCCACCTCAGCCTCCCAAGTAGCTGGGACTACAGGCATGCACTATAATGCCCAGCTAAATTTTATTATTATAATTTTTTAATAGAGTCTTGCTCTGATGCCCAGGTTGGTCTTGAATGCCTGGTTTCAAGCGATCCTACCATCTTGGCTTCCTAAAGCACTAGCACTGTAGGCATGAGCCACTGAGCTTGGCTGGCCCAATAATATTTTGAAGGTGATATTCCCCTATGAGATATGGAGTCAGACTTATCTGAGAATTTATCATGTCTGTGTGTACCTAGGCAATGCCTAGTACAGATGCCATGCGTTTTCTTTCCAATTCATACTATATAACCATACCAGATGAATTTCCTACCCTAAACTACAGCTCCAAATATGGCAGTTCCTTGCACAAAACTACTGTTGTGTTTCATTATGCTTGCTTATTTCCTGTAGTTATTTATTCTTTTAAAAAATTCATCATTTGTTTTCCCCATTCTAAAATTGTAAGCTCAGTAAGGGCAGGGACCAGTTGTAACTCCAGTGTTTAGCCGTGCTGTCTTATAATACACATTCGATTATATTGTTGCCAAACTATGTGAATGATTACTACAAGAATTTGGACAATATGATTTTTTTTCAACTTTTAAAAGAGATATAATGAACACACCATGAGATTCACCCATTTAAAAAGCACAACACAGTAGTTTTTAGTATATTTACAAACTTGTACAATCATCACCACTATCTAATTCCAGAATATTTTCATCACTTCGATAGGAAAATGCATACCTATTAGCAAGTACTTCCATTTCCCCTCTCCCACAGCCCCTAGCAAACAACTAATATACTTTTTATCTCTATAGATTTCCCTATCCTGAACTTTCATATAAATGGAATTATATAATATGTGGTCTTTTGCTCCTGGCTTCTTTCACTTAACACGGTATTTTCGAGATTTGTCCATGTTGTAACATTTTGTTTACCCTTTTAGACAAGATAATGTTTAACACCCTTTCTAACTCTATGCTCAGATAGTCAAGTGAAGAGCTACAACCAAATTTTTTTCTTTTTTTTTTTTTTTTTTTTTTGAGACAGAGTCTTGCTCTGTCGCCCAGGCTGGAGTGGAGTGGTACGATTTCCGCTCACTGCGACCTCCGCCTCCCCTGTTCAAGTAATTCTCGTGTCTCAGCCTCCCGAGTAGCTGAGATTACAGGCATGCACAACCATGCCAGGCTATTTTTTGTATTTTTAGTAGAGAAGGGGTTTCACCATGTTGGCCAGGCTGGTCTCAAACTCCTGACCTCAGGTGATCCACCAACCTCAGCCTCCCAAAGTGCTGGGATTAGCCTCAACCGAATTTCAGAAAGTATCATAATATCATTATGCTTCATAGTTTTTTCTCTATGCCCTCAAGTTTATCAGTTTTATCTTCTACAGATCCCAGGAAGGGAGCCTGTTAAGACCCACCAAATTTACTTCCTCAGCCTCCAGAACAATGAAATCAAACTCCCTACCCTGATTTTGAGATTCTGCTTCCCCCCCCACCAACCCCCCCGCCAATCTTCTGGGAAATTCAACGCTCTGTAATAATGCATTTTTACAGTTCTGATTGTTTTCAGCAGATGTGTTGGCTGAGGTTGGATGGGTTTCTTCCCACCTATCTCTCCTCTCTCCTTCCCTCTGCCCACTGCACGTGCAACAACTTTTCTGTCATCAAAATGTGCAAAAAAAAAAAAAAAAAAAAAAAAAAGAAAAGAAAAGAAAAAAAGAAGAAAGGAAAGAGAAAGAAAAACAGAAAAAAGAAAAGAAAGAAAAAGCAGCCGGAAGGCTTCGTTTTCCAAGGAAATTCAGGTAAAAGGAGGGGTGGGGAAATGATATTTTTGACTTTGCTCACAATCTAGACGCAGGAAAGAAAAAGGATTTCCTTTGGGCTGCTGCCACGACTCTGATGTTTTATGCTGATAAAATATTTCCTTCTTAAAAAAAAGTTCTGGGAAAATCATGCATGCCACTTCAACTTGGAAGCGAAACCCACCCTAACTTTCGTCTTAAAACGCAGCGAAGTGAAAGGTCTGCTCCTCTTTCACGAGGGTTTTCTTCCTTACAGTTCGGGTCCTTGCTACCAGGAGCGAGCTGGGTCCGCAGATTTCTTCGGAGGCTGGCGCGGGAGGAGGACTACAGGATCCAGAGGTCTTTGGAAACTCCAGCAGCTCCAAGCTTGTTGGCTACTACGGTTTCCCTGAGGAGTGACGCTGAGAAAACAAACCCTGATTGGTCAGGCCTGAGCTGAGTTCTCCATTTATGGACAGATTGCCCGGCCCGAGCCGAGACTCAGCCAGAGGAGTACGGATTAAGTGGCCGAAGAAAGAGGAACGAGGCAGGCTAGCGAGGCGGACGCTCCGAGTGCATCGGACTCACCTGGGCCGGCGGCAAGCGGCGGCTCCGAGTGGGCTCCTGCCCTCCGCAGTATGCGCCGCGCCTGCTAAGTCGCAGCCGTCTCGCCCTCACCTAGCGCCGCCGATCCCGCCTGGATGGAGTCCCCCCTGGGTTCCCATTGGCTCCTGTGAGTGCTTGGGTGTCGGGAGCCTGTTTTTGGCGAGGGGAACCAACTTTTGAAGTTCGCCCAGGAGACTGCGTTCCAGCCCCAGCTCCCCGGCAGCGGGACTCGGCGGAGGCGCGACCGCGGCGCGAGTCACCATGGTGAGTTGGCCGCGCCGCGTCCCAGGACGCCGGGCCGGGGGACTGGGCAGGAAACCCCGGCGCGGTGCACCCACCTTGGGCGCGCTGCCCGGGCCAGGAGTGGAGAAGGTGGACGCGGGAGCCGGCACGTCGCGAGCTCTGATTTCCTGCCGCTTTCTGTAAACCCGGGCCGGGGGAGAGTGAGCGAGGGGCCAAGGAAAACTTTATTCCAAGTCGCCTTCTGCGTCGCGAAACTTTCTGTGGCCGGGTTGCTATGGCTGCCAGCTGTCGGAAGCCAGGGTGTGGGCGCATCGGCGGCGAGGGGCACGGCGCGCTAGGGGGTCCCCTCCTCCTGCTGGGACGTGGGGGATGCAGCCGGCAGGGGAGGTGCTCGCAGACTCGCGCCGCAGCCTCTGGCGGCGCCCCCTGCCCTCCCCGCGGCCGTGCCCGCCCCGCCCCGGGCACCCTCTCGCCGACTCCCTCTCCTCCCCGCCGCCGCTTCGCCGCCCGGCAGCGCCCGCAGCTGTCCCGCCTGGCAGCGGCACGCGGGCGGGGGCGGTCTCCGGCCTGCCCTGGCGAGTGGCGGCGCGGGCCGCACAAAGGCAGGCGGGGGCGCCAGGTAGGGCGAGCACCTGGCGGCCAGCGGGCTGGCTGTGGAGAGCCGGGGCGATCCGGGCGCTGACGGCAGCTACGCCGTCCCGGACCTGTGCCGGGCGCCGACCCCGGAGGTCTGGGCGCCCGGGACGCCGAGTAAACACCTCCCGAAGAGGACCCCACCCCTTCCCAAGCGCGAGGGGACCGGGGCTTTTCGGGGATCCAGGGGACGTTTCGCACGGAATGACGCTCTCGCGAGTTTCAAGTTTGTTGCTCTTTTCCCTTTGGCACTTTGGGAATGTATGGAAGGGGTCACCTCTTTGACTTGTGACTTTTCTGCTATTCCACCTCCCCAGTCCAGCTGCACTCCCCTCCCTCCCTGTATAACCTTAGCCACCTCCCTTGGGCTTTGGCGTGGTGTACTTTTCTTTCCGGGGCAGAAAAGCAAGGACTCTATTTTGAAGAGATAGGCAGTTCATCAGAGAGAGAGAGAGAGAAAAAAAAAAAAACAACTATTACAAGTCTTCATAGTTTTCACACTTGCTTCTTTTCAAGTAGTCCTGCTTAGGTGGATGATGTCGTCCTCTTCTGGTTTGCTGCTGTTTTCTAATGGCTGTGGAAGAGAACCAAGTCAAAATGATAACCAGCACAACACTAATTAAACAATCGATAATCCGATGAGCAGCCTGAGGAAGGAGCAGCCGAGGCCCATCGAAACCTGCACTCAAAGCTCAGATGCCCCCTTGCCCCGTGCTGTTTATTCAAAAGAATGATTACAAACAAACATCAATGAGAAACCTTTCAAGGCGTCCTCGACCAAAGCCTTTTCTTTTTACATAGTCCAAAATTAAGTCACTTTTGCCCCATCTAAGAGAACACTTTATCTCTAAATTTCCTCTTCCGGTTTTAAGGTTTAAGAAGTCAGTCTACTCCACGTTACTTTGGACCCCTCCCCTCACCCCAGCAGAGAACCATTCCCATTGGGCCTGTGTTTGGGTGAAGCTACCTCACTGGGCACCTGGTCCCTTGAATTGAAGCAATGTAATAGTCCTGGTACTTGAGAATTGCTGTAATCATTTTCCGTGGGTCAATATTTCTTAAAAAAATCAATGTGTTTATGTCAAGAACTTAAAGAATCTTACTGAATTTAAGTACTTGAGTGGTACCTTGAGGAAATTAACTTCCCCTCGGTTAAACTCATTTTTCATGCTGAACGGACTGAAATATAGTTTCGGTTGCCTTTTCCGAAACCTGGGACACCATGCTTAATTCAGCCCCCTTGCAGATGAAGTGGAGGTTTGGTTAAATGCATGCGAAGAAGGCATGCTCTAGGAAGGAGATGGTTCTATCCGGGGACAAGGTGTGACTTACCGATTGATGGGCTCCCTGCCATCAGCACAGATGGGCATGTTGTGCGCCGCCAGGCGACTATCTGTGCATCAGATACGATTGCTGAGGTCACAGTTCGCTGAGGGAAAAGTTGAAACAGCTGGCTGTCCTGAAACAGGAGATGTGCCATTGGTAGATCTACTGGATCCAGAGTGATGTGGCTGAAGTTAATCATTTCTTTCCTGACTTGAAAAATTGTTCATTATGTATGTGAAGTTGCCTTAGAATAGAGCATCATCTTAAATATTATCAGAAACCCAAGTTACAATATTTAATGTTTATGTAAGATTCTGGCAAGCCAAATGATACTTCATTTTGTGTTCTACATGTGCCCAGGCCTGGCCAAGTTGTATCCCTTCAGCTGCTTAGAACAGGAAGGGAAAGGACATTACCTTCTTTGGGTGTGGCTGAAGATTAGCGTGGAGGCTAACAGTCATCAGAAGGCCCTTGGCAGCCAGGCACAGTGGCTCACGCCTGTAATCCCAGCACTTTGGGAGGGGCTGAGGCGGGAGGATCACTTGAGCCCAGGAGTTCAAGACCATCCTGGGGTAACATAGTGAGAACCTGTTTCAGTTAAAAATTATTAGGAAGAAGAAGAAAAAGAAGGCCCTTGGCTGGGCTGTAGGGAGAGCACCTGTACTGTGGACTTCTTCGGTGTAAGTGTGTGTGTGTTTGTGTGTATGTGTCTTTTAGGAAGTCTGGTAGCATAGTAGGAGGGCTCTCCATCTGTACCCGAGGCCCTACTAAGACTCATTCAGTTGTGACTCATAAGGAAAATAGCCATTTTCATTTTCTGACTCATGAAAACAGTGTACAGCTTGTAGTTCACCTTCTATCTTCCTCCTGAAAACTCACTTTGGGACACTTTTCTATCTTGAGAAAACTAAGAACACTACCAGGCAATAGTTATTTGTGTCTTTTTCCTTAGGAGACTTGAAGAAGTTAAAAAAACCCCTGCACATCTTTATAATTTAGTGTAGGTTGTTTAGCAGAGTACAAAAAAATCTCTGTTGACTTTAATCGTAATACACATCTAAGGCTTCCTTTGGAGAATCTGGGTTTATCATCATCCGCAAAGGAAATTCAGCTTTTGTGCCCATGACCAGTTTGAACTCTCTGATAGACTCAAACCCATGGCTCTAGATCTGCTGTGTACTTTGGATCCAGAAATTGTGATTCATTTTAATGCAAGGTTTCTGTGCATTAAATATACAGAAATATTTGAGCAAATCTGAATTGACCATCACCTCAGAACATGTTCAAGATCTGTTCCCTTTTCCTTACTTGCATATACTTGTGAGTAAATTATAGATATGACACACAAGAATACCCAGGAATAGATTTACAACCTAGAAATCTAATGGATAACTGATGATAAGGTAGGTAAGTTCCTTTAGGTGACGGCATGGCATGTATTTAGAAAGTTTGGAATACATTTCAAATGTTTCCTGGGAAGGTAACCTACTTGATTTCCACTGATTAGTTTATCAGATAGCTAGCAGTCTCCTAGTCAAAACAACACAATACAACAAAACAAAACCAGAAAGGAATGGGATCAAGCACAAAAAAAGTTCTGATGGAGGCAAAGGGTTAGGGAAATACCTAGAGTCCGGGACATTATCTAGGGACAAGTGTGAGTGGGCTGTCCTAGTTGGGAAATATTTGAGAGGCCAGGCATCTCCTTGGAGAGAAAACGAGTGGAGCAGTGGATGGAGAGGGATGGAGAAGTATAAGAAGCAGACGTTCACTGAAGTTGAAAGTCACCTCACACCACACTTTTGCTGAGGACTACAGCCTTGTCAGTGGTTGCAAACTTTTTTTTTTTTTTTTTTTTTTTTTTTTTTTTTTTTGAGAGGGTTCCACTATGTTGGCCAGGCTGGTCTCAAACTCCTGACCTCAGGTGATCTGCCCGCCTCAGCCTCCCAAAGTGCTAGGATTATAGACGTGAGCCACCACACCCGGCCTCTGCCAATTTTCATATGTGACTTGATCATCTCAGAGGGGCCAAACACACCTGCAGTTTAGCTGTTTGCAGCCACTTTAGTGTAAGTCTTAACATGGTGTCCTTCTGTGAACCACAGTGCTGCTTCTCATTCACTCACCAGGAAGAATGACTAAACGTTCACCACATACCCAGTAGTGGCGTTCAATATTTATTGATACATCCGCACCTTCCTACTGGGTCTCCCTAAAGAGAGGGAGCTGCCTGGTATTTTCAGCCCATACAATCTCTAAGCTATTATAACAGGGAAAGTCTGCATCCAGCTGCTACTATTTGGAGCTATTTCAGCACCTGTGTAGGATGGTTCCACGAGTGGTGAGGCTGCAAATTGAACTTTTCTCTTCAACCCTTCAACTCCTTCCTCCACTGAAAATGCCATGGCCTCCAATGTCACATGATGGACTTCTTGTTTGTCACTCCTTTCTCAGTTGAATCGCATGAATTGGAGGTCTGTCTCAGGAGTTATCCTGAGGGTTAGATAATGAGCAGTGGTGAGCATTCTGATAACTTGGAATACAACATTTTGCTTCTGTGCCTACTGTGGGCATGTGAAGAGCTCCGGTGAGACTCAGTGAAAGACAACATATAGTGCCTTGTGTTTCCTCATGAGACAAGTATGGGGCCTTATTATTTGTTAGGAATTTGAGAAAGCTCTTTATCTGCTTCAAAAAGCAGAAATATTTTAAATCTGTGTAAGTGCAAGGTATTATAAACTTCATGGTAGGATATATAGGAATTATGTACAGTCATGATTTTCCACGTTTGAGTCTTTTTTTTTTTTTTTTTTGCAAAAATGCAGCAACTTGTGTTTTTACCAATCTGTGATTAAAATGTTTCTTAATGGTGAGTTAAAAAATTTTTTTTCTTTTTCTCAGCATGCTGAGATGATATTTACAGAGTAAATAAGAGGTTAAAGGTTAAATGCCGAAGATATTAAAATAAACATCTCAGCCTTATAATCACATTCTGTGATAGTGCTAAACAAATTGTGTTTTGAATTTCAATTTCAGAATTTATGTTGGCAGAGACAAAAGGATTTGGGAGCATCCTAGCAAAGTATTGTTTTCATATATCTTTGGGACAGCCACACTTGAGAGAAGTACAACTATAAAAGCCAGCCCTAACATAATGACATGGACTTTGACAACCCATAGAACTTAAACCGTACATGTGAATGAAGTTGGCCCTCCCTTCTGAGTTACCACCATGAGAATGACGTCATTGTCGTTGTTCAAAGCACTTTTGAATGGTCATTTGTGAGCTATGTAATAAAACCTATTTTTTGCCGGGTGTGGTGGTTCAGGCATTTACCAAAAAAAATTTTAAAAATTAGCCAGGCGTGGTGGCATGCACTGTAGTCCCAGCTGCTTGGGAGGCTGAGGTGGGAGGATTCCTTGAGCTCCGGAGTTCAAGTATGCAGTGAGCTGTGACTGCGGCACTGCAGCCTGGGTGAGAGTGAGAGGGAAAAAGAGAGAGGAAAAAAAAGAGACAGGGCTGGGCCCTGTGGTTCACGCCTATAATCCTAGCACTTTGGGAGGCCGAGGTGGGCAGATCACCTGAGGTCAGGAGTTTGAGACCAGCCTGGCCAACCTGGTGAAACCCTGTCTCTACTAAAAATACAAAAATAGCCAGGTGTGGTGGCTGACACCTGTAATCCCAGCTACTTGGGAGGCGGAGGCAGGAGAATCACTTGAACCTGGGAGGCGGAGGTTGCAGTGAGCCTAGATCATGCTATTGCACTCCAGCTTGGGCAACAAGAGTGAAACTCTGTCTCAAAAAAGAAAAAGAGGCCGGGTGCGGTGGCTCAAGCCTGTAATCCCAGCACTTTGGGAGGCCGAGACGGGTGGATCACGAGGTCAGGAGATCGAGACCATCCTGGTGAACATGGTGAAACCCCGTCTCTACTAAAAAATACAAAAAACTAGCCGGGCGAGGTGGCGGCGCCTGTAGTCCCAGCTACTCGGGAGGCTGAGGCAGGAGAATGGCGTGAACCCGGGAGGCGGAGCTTGCAGTGAGCTGAGATCCGGCCACTGCAACTCCAGCCCGGGAGACAGAGCGAGACTCCGTCTCAAAAAAAAAAAAAAAAAAAAAAAAGAAAAAGAAAAAGAGAGAGAAAGAAGAGAAGAAGAGGGAAGGAGGGAAGGCCTTATTTTTTATTTTTTAACTCCTTAGTGCCCAGTGCGATCATTCCTATTACTCACCAGACTTTACACCATATACCTCTCAGCTGTTTCCAGAAGTTACATTGTGCCTCAAAGGCAGAACAATTAGCCCCACTAAAGAGATGCAGTATCCAGCAGGTCCCTCTTTCCTGGAATAAGTATAATAACTGCTCTGAAGGGGGCACACTCTCTTGGGTCTTTTTAGCTCTGATAATGTTTGTTACAAAGTCATTTATAGCACTTTAAGGTCATAGGCTACATTACAGAAAGTAAAACATAGGCTACCTTGTAGAAAGCCCAGAAGAGAGCTTAAGAATTCTATCCTAAGTCCGTTCGTTAACTTCACAGAGAGATCTAGAGAGGTTAAATGACTTCCAAAGTCTCGTAGCTATGTTTTAGCTGAGCTGGTGCCAGAATCCAAGGTAGATCTGATCCAGTGCAGATCTAACCTTATTAGATCCCAGTCGAACAAAGTTTTTCTTACCAAACAGTGGTGGAAATCATTCTTTAAGGGTCTGGACGTGACCAGGTAGTTTTCTTTCTCAGACTTTTCAAGAAAGTCTGCTTGTAGGTGGAAGGTTACTGTACTAACTTCATTATAAGAAATTTAGAAGAATTCAGCCGGTCGCCGTGGCTAACGCCTGTAATCCCAACACTTTCGGAGGCCGAGGTGGGGGGGATCACCTGAGGTCAGGAGTCCGAGACCAGCCTGGCCAACATGGTGAAACCCCGTCTCTGCTAAAAATACAACAATTAGCCGGGTGTGGTGGCAGGCTCCTGTAATCCCAGCTACTTGGGAGGCTGAGGCAGGAGAATCGCTTGAACCTGGGAGGCGGAGGTTGCAGTGAGCTGAATCACGCCATTGCACTCCAGCCTGGGCAACAAGAATGAGACTTTGTCTCAAAAAAAAAAAAAAAAAAAAGAGATTTAGAAGAATCCACCCATAGTACTACCACACTCTAACACAGTAATTATTTTTGTCTTTGGGTTTCCTTCCAGTCTATTCAAATGCACTGCATTTTTGTTTGTTTGTTTGTTTTTCTGGAGATGGAGTCTCACTCTGTTGCCCAGGCTGGAGTGCAGTGGCACAATCTCGGCTCACTGCAACCTCCCTCTGCCTCCCAGGTTCAAGCAATTCTCCTGCCTCAACTTTCTGAGTAGCTGGGATTACAGGTGCGCGCCACCACACCCGGCCAACTTTTTTATTTTTAGTACAGACAGGGTTTCACCGTGTTGGCCAGGCTGGTCTTGAACTCCTGGCCTCAAGTGATCCACCCACTTCAGCCTCCCAAGGTGCTGGGATGACAGGTGTGAGCCACCACATCGGGCCTCAAACACATTGCTTTTATGTGGTTGTAATTATGGGGCAAATATACAATTTGTGCTCTGTATTTTTCTACTTGTTTTAGAAATCCTTTTTCTTGATAAGTGTATTATATTTTGGTGGCAGTATTATAATCCCATGTAGCCTGATCACCTACTGTGTGTCATAACTGCATGGAGACTTCCTCCAGAAGTGTGCACGGGGAGAGTTCCTCCTTCCACCCACTAGAACTGCTGTGGTCAGTAATGGGCTGCTTAATCTTCTTTGGCTCCTGAGATATGAAGCCCCCTCTTTGGGTGAGTTTGGGATGCATACTCCACATTCCCAGGTTCTAGCCCAAATGTGCCTACCATTGGTGCTCCCCCTGGATTCTGGCATTGACACTCAAATGTGTGATACCAGTGGGTACTCAGATGTCTGGGTCTTCCTTGGCAAATATGGCTGGTCCTACCAGAGAACGGGAGTGGTTGGAGATGGAGAGCTTTGAATCCCAAAGTAGAGAGAAGACATTGCCATGGCAAAGGAGGTTAGCAAACAGGCTTGGTGAATTAGGCCTGGGCACAGTGGCTCAGGCCTGTTATCCCAGCACTTTGCGAGGCCGAGGAGGGCAGATCACTTGAGGTCAGGAGTTCGAGGCCAGCCTGGCCAACGTGTTGAAACCCCTGTCTCTACTAAAAATACAAAAAAATTAGCCGGGCGGGGTGGTGGGCACCTGTAATCCCAGCTACTCAGGAGACTGAGGCAGGAGAATCACTTGAAATGGGAGGTGGAGGTTGCAGTGAACCAAGATCATGCCACTGCACTCCAGTCTGGGTGACAGAGCAAGATTCTGTCTCCAAAAAGATTAATTAGGCTCTGCCTCTGCTTATGAGAAGCTCCCCGTATAGTGGAGAAATAACAAAAGGCTTCCATATACATGATTTCATTTCATTCTAGCACCAGTGTTGGTTTTCATTGCCATTTTGCAGGTAAGAAAATCAAAGTCTAGTGATGGGAGGGGAATTATTCAGGGCCACACAATTTGTATGTAACCAACCAGATCTGCTAAGTCCATGCTCTTTCAAAAGCAATTCAATAAATTATTTATAAATTTGACAATACCAAGTCCAAGTATTTGTATAATTTTTCATTATTTCACATACTCCTGAAGGAAGGTAAGGCTGATAGAAAATCATCAATTTTGGTTGATTTTATTCAGTAATACCAGGGTGGGATAATTTAGACTTAAAAACATTGTCTGTTATGAGTAGTAGTGTTCTGCGTTTTAATTTCCTTGCTTTGGGACTTTGCCGTAGAGACTAGAAGATGTCATAGCGAGAACAAGCATAAAAGTAAGAGAAAGTCGGCCGGGCGTGGTGGCTCACGCCTGTAATCTCAGCACTTTGGCAGGCTGAGGCAGGTGGATCGTGAGGTCAGGAGATCGAGACCATCCTGGCTAACATGGTGAAACCCCGTCTGTACTAAAAATACAAAAAATTAGCTGGGCATGGTGGCGGGCACCTGTAGTCCCAGCTACTCAGGAGGCTAAGGCAGGAGAATGGCGTGAACCCGGGAGGCTGAGTTTGCAGTGAGCTGAGATCGTGCCACTGCACTCCAGCCTGGGCGATAGAGCGAGACTCTGTCTCAAAAAAAAAAAAAAAAAAAAAAGTAAAAGAAAGTCGTACTAGAAGGCTCTCTAATCGTAACTAGGAATAAAAATAACAAAATAGGAAAATGAGATAACAGAGATTTAGCTGTTTAATTCTTATATACGCAACAACAACAAAATTAGAATATCACATTGTTAGTGTCTTAGGAATTTATTTGGTGTGACCACCATTTGATGTTGACAGCAATTTAGGATAATATTACATGGTAACAGATTGTTTTGGACAGTATTATCTGATTCTAAGAGATTTTCAATGAAAAAAAAATAGGGCCGTTTTTAGTGTCTTAGGAAGATGCAGACCTTATAGAAAATTTTAGATTTAAATTCAAAAGCATCTAATAAGCTATTATAAGAATGTAAGTAAAGATCGCTTCCTTTAAGACTTGGGAATGCTGTAATGCAGAAATATGCATCAATGCAAAATGATGACATTGCCCTTTCCCCCCATCATATTATCAGAGATTCCTAACATTTGGATGGGAGAATGTCCTGAAGTCCTCTGAAAATATGTTGGAAGCTACTGACCTGTTCCCTGACAGTGTTCATAATAACAAATAAACATTCCACAGATCACGAGAACAAACAAAACAGGAACAATCTAAATGTTCATTAGAAGAGAAATTCATGTGGCTTATTTGATAATATAGTATCAATATGGATAGGTGTCACAAGGGTAGTGTTTGGTAAAGAAGCAAGTTGTAGAAAGATGCATATCTGAAACCATTTAAGAAAAATGTCAAAAACACAAAATAAGACTATATATGTTATTTGGGGGTCTATACATTTATTTGTGTGTGTGTATATATATGTATTTGTGCGTATATTATTAAAAAATATAGGCCAGGCATGGTGGCTCATGCTTGCAATCCTAGCACTTTCAGAGGCCGAGGTGGGTGGATCACCTGAGGTCAGGAGTTCTAGACCAGCCTGGCCAACATAGCGAAACCCCTTTTCTACTAAAAATACAAAAATTAGCCTGGCGTGGTGGTGGATGCCTGTAATCCCAGCTACTCGGGAGGCTGAGTCAGGAGAATCGCTTGAACCAGGGAGAAGGAGGTTGCAGTAAGCTGAGATCATCCCACTGTACTCCAGTGTGGGCGACCCAGCAAGACTCTATCTCAAAAAAAGAAAAAAAATCCACAGACTAGAAAGATCCCTACCAAGTTCAAAATACTGAAGGGAGAAAGAGGAAAGGGAGACGACCGAGTCAGTAATGTTTTATTTGCTTTATATATGGAAAAATCCAAAGAAAATATGAGATATTATTAATTCTAGGCAGTTGTACATATATATTGCTTTGTTATTCTCTGTAGTTTTAACATCTTTTCTCAGTTCAGCTGAGACCAAAAAATGCATATAAATATAATTCTTCATTTAACTTCAGGAGGTTTATAAACCCCTGAAGCCCATACAGCGGCATTCCAAGAATTACAACAAACATTGTCTTGAAATGAGTATTAGGGAGTGTGGTAAATTTTGGATCTATATCAGGTTATTTCAGTGACAGTTGACATACAATCACATCAATAGTGAGTCCCACTGACTATTGTATAAAGAGTCATTAGGGGATATGTCTCCCAATGTTCAATACATCTTAGCTCTGCTTAGTCACCTTTCCTTGTGTTGGCTTTCGGTGTGACAGATCACCCAAACTCAGTAACTTAAATAATAAACATTTATTCTTTCTCATGATTTTGTGCACTGGCATGGCAGTTCTGGTCTCAGCTGGTTCCTTCAGTCACTGTGGTCAGCTAGTGGCTTGGCTGGGAATGGATGATCTAGGGTGGCCTCACTCACATGTCTGGTAGTTGGTCCAATCTCAGCTGGAACCATTGGATGGCTTGGCCACGTATCTCTTGTCACAACAGGCTAGCTCTGGCTTGTTTACATAGTAGTGGTCACACCACAGGGTTCCCAAGAAAAGCAAGGGTACAAGCTCCAGGGCACACGCATTTTCCAACCTTGGCTTGCATCATGCTTGCTATTTTCCCCACTGGCCGAAGCAAGTCACACTGTCAAGCCCAGAGTCCTTGTGGAAGAGGACTGCCCAGGGGCTCAGATTCAGTTCCCCACCCTCAACCTTTTCTGTCACCTTTCCTACATTGCCTGAATATATGGAAGCAGGAATAGATTCAGTGGTAGCTCCAGTTTTCCCTGGCTGATCCCCCAAACCCTTGTGTTTGACAGAAGCCAGCATGGCTCCTGCTCTGTCTGCTGCTGTTTTCCCAAGGCATGAGGAATTGGAGCTGAAGTCCATTTTGTGTTGATGGAGACTCAGTCTGATTCTAAAACTGCTATCTTTTGTTGGGGAAAAAAGGGCAAAAGCAGAAGCTAACAATTTTTCTATCTGCTAAAGAGTGCTTTACAAAATAAGAGTGCTTACAAAATAAGAAACATTTTACATTAAGCCCAAAGTTAGAGGGCAGTCCATCATGCCAAACCATGCTGGGCTCAATGGCCTGCTGGACAGAAAGGGGAACGCAAGCCTTCTAAGGTGGGGACAGTACTTCTTGCTGCCCAGTTCTGCGTTTTCACCCACCTCTGAGCTGTCCATGTGGAGAAAGGCTTTCCTCACACAGACAAAAATTCTTTTTTTTCCCCTTGGTTGAAAGTCATGTCTTTTGGATGGTAAGATGGTTCTCAAAATAACCCTGTGTCGATTCCATATTCTGTGAGCCACAGATCGTGCTATCTGTGGGCTCCTCAAGATGTGAATCGAGTAGGATTAGTTTAGCTTCATGCCTAGGACTTGCACAGGACATAAAAAATGCCTTAACCTACTGATTTTTCACTTTGACTACTTTCTGTCTCTGTCTCTCAATCAAAAATTTGAAAAAACGTAAGTAGAGAGAAAACAAATTCCTCAACTTCAACAATTGACAACTCATGACCAATCTTGTTTTCACTGTTCTTATCTTCCCCCGGTTTCTTTTGAAGCAAATGCTAGATAGCATAACATTTCATCCATAAATATCTCCACATTATATTGGCTTTCACATAGAGCAAAGCTGGACACTAACTGCTCATTGGACTGAAAGAAGAGCTATGCTCAGAGAACCAAAGCAAATAGCTTCCCTTTAACTTTTAATACGAGTGGCTTTGTTTTATAGAATGATGTAGGCATCTCCAGCCACTGAGGGGACTTCTTCGAGCTTGGCCCAGCGTCATCCACAGAAGGATCTGGCAGTGATATCTTGGCATTCACATCTTAGCGTGCAGGATAGCATTGTTTCCCCATCCTACAGTCCCAGCTCTACCTAGGCACTACTCATATGTATCATGGTAATAGCTGTAGAAAATAATATCCCTCGCTCCCTCACTGCCTTCCTCTCTTCCTCTTTTTAGAGATGGGGTCTTGCTGTGTTGCCCAGGCTGGTCTCAAACTCCTGTGATCCTCCCATCTCAGCCTCCCAAAGTGCTGGGATTACAGGTGTGAGCTCTGTCACCCAGGCTGAAGTGCAGTATGTGATCTTGTCTCACTGTAGCCTCAACCTCCTGGGCTCAAGAGAGCCTCTATCTCAGCCTCTTAAGTATCTGGGACTACAGTTATGAACTGCCACACCTAGCTAATTAAAATATATGTATATATTTTGTAGAGACAGGGTCTCACTGTGTTGCTCAGGCTGGTCCAGAACTCCTGGTCTCCAGCGATCCTCCTGCCTTGGTGGCCCAAAGTGCTGGGATTATAGGTGAGAGCTACTGTGCCCAGCCTTGTTTCTTTCAGTGACCAACTACCTTTAAATATGGAATGTCAAGATGAGAAGTATCCTGGAGACCACTTCCAGGGTAGTCTATGAAATTGTTTGTGTCCACATTCATTCTTATGTGAATTTTTTCCTGGGAAAAAGATTCATAAATCCCCAATGTGGTTCATAGTCTCCCGAAGTGACCCTATAAGTTCCAGAGAATTGTAGTGGCCTGACCTCAGTCTCTCAGTTACTTGGCAAGTTAATAGCAGAGTTGTCCCTAGAAGACAAGTCTCTTGACCCACAGTTCAGGAATTATGGTCGTAAACCTCCTTTTACTGGAAATGTTTGAAAGTCAAACATAAAAGAGTATTAGAAGAAAGGTTCAAAGTGGTAAATACTTCTGTGATCACAAAGAAAAATGCATTCAATACAGACTCTAAATAAATATAAGTCAGGTACATAAAGTTTTTACTTTATATAATTAATTGAAAACCCATTATTGACCGGGCACGGTGGCTCACTCCTATAATCCCAGCACTTTGGGAGGCTGAGGTGGGCGAATCACCTGAGGTTGGGAGTTTGAGACCAGCCTGACCAACATGAAGAAACCCTGTCTCTACTAAAAATAAAAAATTAGCCGGATGTGGTGGCGCATGCCTGTAATCGCAGCTGCTCAGGAGGCTGAGGCAGGAGAATCGCTTGAACCTGGGATGCAGAGGTTGCGGTGAGCCCAGATCGTGCCATTGCACTCCAGCCTGGGCAACAAGAGTAAAACTCTGTCTCAAAAAAAAAAAAAAAAGGAAAACCCATTATTTTCCTGGTGAGGATACATTGATAATAATTATAAAATCAGTACTTAATAGTTGAGGGCACATAAGATATTGCTGGGCTTTAATATCTGGACTCTGGGGCAGATTTCTGTGCTTTGTTTCTATGATCTAGAGCTAGGGCTTGGGGTGTAGAAAAACTGGGATGGCCTTTTCCTTCTAGCTCTTTCTCTCACACACCCCCACACCCCAAACACATGCTCCAACTAGTGTCCTTTTATTTCCCCACAAGGCCTCTTGCCCATCCTCTCCTTGAAGCATTCATCTGGACTTGGAAAGGATGAGGAGAGCTGGAGAAGGCAGGAGACATAGTCTGCACCTGCTGAGAAGTGAGGAAACATAACTAAGGCCACCAAACGAAAAGGAGCTCTCTCCTCCTCCTCATCCTCCTCTTCCTCTTTCTCCTTTTCCTCCTCCTCCCTAAGGCTCTCTTGATCCTCCTTGGTCCAGCCCTGCTTAGCAACTCTGCAAGCAAACATGGAGGCCAATGTGGCAAGCAATGTCTGCTCTACAGAGCCAAGGAGACACTGTCCTCTTTGTTTGGGGCTGTGAGTCAAGAGTCTTTAGTTTTTTGCAGCAGTTGTATTTAAGTGTCAGTTGACAAAAGTGAATTTTATATGCTGTAGTTAAGATGTAGTGAATTGTGACATTCCACCACTTGCCAAGTCCTACGATTCCACCTCTGCAGTGTGGCTGCATTCACCTATATCAGCTGACCAAATTCATCCACTTGGTGTTTCCCTTTCAGGCTTAGATGTTCTCCATCTTAGCTTGTGTCTGGCTGGAATCAGTTCCCTCCCGTCTCCATCCCATCAGTCTAATTCTTCTTTTAGACCAGGCTTAACTTTGCCTTCTTGAGCCTTAACATTGAAAATTACCTCCTTGGCCAGGTATGGTGGCTCACGCCTGTAATCCCAGCACTTTGGGAGGCCAAGGTAGGCGGATCACCTGAGGTCAGGAGTTTGAGACCAGCCTGGCCAACATGGTGAAACCCTGTCTCTGCTAAAAATACAAAAAAACCCAACCAAACAAACAAACAAAAAAAAACAGCCGTGCGTGGTGGTAGGTGTCTGTAATCCCAGCTACTCGGGAGGCTGAGACAAGAGAATTGTTTGAACCCAGGACACGGAGGTTGCAGTGAGCCAAGATTGCACCACTGCTCTCCAGCCTGGGCGACAGAGTGAGACTCTTCTCCAAAAAAAAAAAAAAAAAAAAAAAAAGTTATCTCCTTCTTCAAAAACTCGTATGAGCACTTTATCTATAAAGATCTTATGATTGTTCATGTGCATTTTATCTTTCCTTCTGATCAGTTACTTTTCAGGTAGAATCCTTTCTTGTTCAGCTTGGTATCCCAGCCTCTCCTCTCCCTATTCCTGCTTCCCCTCATTGTTTCTTGACTTCCAATACTGAGTATACGATACTATTTTAAAACTTAATGGGAGGACCAGGCACAGTGGCCCACACCTGTAATCCCAGCACTTTGGTAGACCAAGGTAGGTGGATCACCTGAAGTCAGGAGTTCAAGACCAGCCTGGTCAACATAGCGAAACCCCATCTTTACTAAAAATACAAAAATTAGCTGGGTGTGGTGGCGGGCGCCTGTAATCCCAGCTACTCGAGAGGCTGAGGCAGGAGAATTGCTTGAATTCGGGAGGTGTAGGTTGTAGTGAGCTGAGATTGTGCCCTTGCACTGCAGCCTGGGCAACAAGAGTGAAACTCTATCTCAAAAAAAATGAAACAAAACAACAACAACAACAACAAAAAACAATACTTAATGGGAGGCAGGGCACAGTGGTACAATGCCTGTAATCCCAGCACTTTGAGAGGCCAAGGGAAGCAGATCCCTTGAGCTTAGGAATTCAAGACCAGCCTGGGCAACATGGCAAAGATCTGTCAGTACAGAAAATAGCTGGGTATGGTGTTGCACACCTGTAGTCCCAGCTACTTGGGAGGCTTATGTGGGAGGATTGCTGGAGCCCCGGAGGCAGAGGGTGCAGTGAGCTAAGATTGCAGAGAGAGACCCTGTTTCAGAAAAAACAACACCAAAAAACCCCAAAAAACTTAATGGGATAAATGCTTGTATCTATTTGTGTTACGCTGAGTATACAATCTTTAAAACTACCCCCAGGTCTTTTCTTTGAGGGACAAAAGTAGGGTGCAGAACTGCCTACAAGGTGGAGCATCCTTAAAATCTCCAAAAAACTGCTGCCCTTGGGTACTCAGCTGATAGAGTGAACAGGAGGAGTGAATGAATCGGTGAAAGCACCCTGTGATTTAAATGTCACAAGCCTTTGATTTTCATTGGGAACCTTGTCTGATGTGTGTCACTCCTCGCTCCGTTGTGCTTGCCCTTTGGAAAGATGGAATGGTGAGGACAGAGAGGAGACAGCTGATAAAAAGACACTTAAGAGGGCACCGGAGAGCCACGTGGCTTGTCCCTGGAAGGCGGTAGAAAGCAATCTGCAGTCATGATGCCTTTCTTCACTCATCAGTAGCTATAATGCTGAAAATGGGGCAAACGCCTTCCCCCTACAACTGCTTAACAAAAGGTAGTTCTCCTAGAAAACAGAATCTGTTGTATATGTTGCCAGTGATTTTCACAAGTGTAGATGCCTAAGAAATAGGCAAATATGCTGAGTGCGGTGGCTCACACAATCCCAGCACTTTGGAAAGCCTAGGCAGGTGGATTGCTTGAGCCCAGGCATTCGAAACCAGCCTGGGCAACATTGTGAAACCCCATCTCTACAAAAAATAAACAAAAATTAGCGAGGCGTTGTGGTGTGTGCCTGTAGCTCCAGCTACTTGGGAGGCTGAGGTGGGAAGATTGCGTGATCCTGGCATGAGTCTGCTGTGAGCCCTGATCATGCCACTGTACTCCAGCCTGGGTGACAGAGTGAGAGCCTGTCTCAAAAAAAAGGAAGAAAGAAATAGGCAAATACAAGAGATGGAAAAAGGAATTGAAAGAATTGCCATGGGATTGTGCATTAGTTAGACAATTTGCTTTTTAAAATTGCATGTGGTTTTGAAGGACAGGTTGAATTTGGATATTTAAAATGCTTAGGTAAAGCTAAGACTGGCAGGGTCAAACTGTGCCCATGAAATCTTTGTTCTGGAACTCAAGTGAAAAATTGGCAGATTTGCACTTTTTGAGCTTTTTAGAGTACATTTTCCATGTAGCTCCAGGTGGCTGGGTGAAATATGCTAAGCTCTACAGAAGGGTAAAAGAAAAAGCCTCCCACATGAGTGGCAGGAGTAGGTTAACCTGTAGTATCTGGAAAGATATGTAGATCACCAGTTAGAACATTTGGAAGGAGGAATTGCCAGTGGCTTTTAGACAAGGAATGGAGGAGTCGAGACAGACAAGGTAAATTGGGGCCCTCCTGCCAATCGGAAGTTTTTGAGTGATATTTTTAATATTTATTATTCCATTCTCCTTGGTTGGAAAGTCATGAAGGAGAGGGAC
The DNA here is from genome assembly GCF_043159975.1 of Macaca nemestrina. NCBI lineage: Eukaryota > Metazoa > Chordata > Mammalia > Primates > Cercopithecidae > Macaca > Macaca nemestrina. The sequence goes on from NC_092131.1 coordinate 142,782,541, forward strand.
ACTGTCATGCTCATGGTTCGGGTTGGTATTTCTGGCATGGGGTAGAACTGGCAACTTTGCTGAATTGAACAACTGTTCCCCACTAGACCAAAAGTGCCCAGAGGACTGAAAACCTTCCAATTCAACTTGGTGGCAGCAAGGCAGCCGCCAGTGAATGAGTGATTGATGAGAGCCAGCGGATTAAAGGAGACAACTAATTGTAAACTGGAAATATTTTTCAAAGATAAAAGTAGCCTCCTCAGATAAAACCACTAGGGCTTCCTTTTGAGTTTTCTTTTCACAGAACAGGATATTAGTGGTTTGGTGGGTCTCCTGCAGGAGGGAGTAGCTGTGGACGGAAGCTGGTAGGCTGGGAAGGTTTCTACCTGTTTCTCACTCCTTTCCTACTAAGGCCCCTTCAAGTGAGAGGCTGGGTAATTAATTACCTGAGATCACACAGCCAGTCCTGACCTGTCCCCACAAGGGGTGGAGCTATTCTTTACGGGTCAAAATGGAAACAAAATTCACCAGAGTGCTATCCGTTCAAAAGCTCCCAACTCCGAACAGAGAGCCATTGCAATGGTGTCCACCTGGGCACCATTTTGGAAACTGATATTTATGATCACGTTTAGGTTCATATGCCAGGTGCCCGCCTGGCATGGAGGCAGCAGCCTGTTCGAGTTCTGCCACCTGAGGACACCCAGACCTGTGACCCCAAGTGAGGGCTTTTCTGACCTTTGGGGAGGAGTTAGGCTGCTTTTGCTGATATAAAAGATCACTGCCAGATTCATGTCCAGGATAAGGTTTTCCTTGTTAGGTGATACGGACTTTCAGAATGTAGAATTTCCTGACCAAGGTTGTGTCTGTTCTGGTTTAAAGAGGAAAATTTGCTGCCTGTGTTTTTCCTTAAGCCAACGCACCACCCACCTGCGCTAGAGGAATCTGGTATTGCCCTCCTCCAAAGGCCAGGACAGTCTCAAAGGAGACATGCTAATAGCTTAATTGTTTTGTTTATTCTGCTCCTCACAAATTCCAGTAGCTACATTTACATTGAGATAACTTTTTTCTAATGTCTTGTCATTTCCCTTGGTTTTGAATGGCTCTTAATGTTTGCCCTTAGTGTTGTTTTGAAAGGCTGATGGAGCCCGTTAGTGATGGGTGTGGCTTTCTCCAAATGGGGGTTTTTCTTAGTGTGTGGTAGAGAAAGTGAGAGTAATTTTAAAAATAAAATATGCACACTTTTTGTCTGTACACACAAACTGTAGATTATTTTGGAGACTGATATTTATGATTACATTTATGTTCACATGCTTTAGGTTTTGGGGGTTAAAAGATAAATGTGTGCAAGGGAATGGTGATATTTAACAGGACAAAAATTTCACGTTTACAGAGCTGTGGTTTGCTTTTCAAAATGTAGAGGTTTGTTTCTTCACCTTTGCTTTTTTTTTCTTTTTTTTTTTGAGACAGAGTTTCGCTCTTGTTGCTCAGGCTGGGGTGCAATGGCGTGATCTCAGCTTACTGCAGCCTCCACCTCCTGGGTTCAAGTGATTCTCCTGCCTCAACCTCCCAAGTAGCTGGGATTACAGGCACGCGCCACCACACCCGCCTATTTTTTTTTGTATTTTTAGTAGAGGCGGGTTTTCTCCATCTTAGCCAGCTGGTCTTGAACTCCTGATCTCAGGTAATCTGCCCACCTTGGCCTCCCAAAGTGCTGGGATTACTGGTGTGAGCCACCGCACCTGGCCTGTTTCTTCACCTTTGACCAAGAATCAAGTATAAGACTATTCTGGTTCATGTTGTAAATGCTTTTTTTTTTAGACAAGGTCTCTATCTGTCACCCAGGCTGGAGTACAGTGGTGCCATCACAGCTCACTGCAGCCTTAATTAAACTCCTGGGGTCAAGCGATCCTCTTACCTCAGCCTCCCAAGTAGCTGGGACTACAGACGTGCATCACTGCACCTGGCTTAAATGCATTTTTATAAATTTAGTATAAACAAGACATTTTAGATTGAATAACTTTGTAATGTACTAGGACAGTAATTTTTAATGCAGGTGGGATCCAACTTTTGAGAAAGGGAAATGTGAAGGTTGAAGAAAGTGAAATCAACTGCTGTTGGCTAAATCTAGGTGTGCTGACCTCCTTAGAAAAGAAATGCTTCCTTTGCCTGCAAACCGGAGTTTGGGAAACTTAGAGCTAGGAAATCATGTGGTTGATCTTAACGTTATAAATCACTCAGACAAATACAGGATAATGCTGTTTTCGGAAGTGCTTGTGATTGTACAGGATTACATGTTGATAAAGAGTTTTCAATGGCTCCTCCAGTTTCTGAGGGAGTTCTGTGCTTTGCTTTCTTGGTAATTCCTTCTGCAGACTTTAGAGCCTTTGAGTGGGGCTGGGTATGCTTCCGTGAATTTAACAGTTTAACATGCTGTTGAATAGAAGAGAATCTGCTATTGGATCTAGCAATTACTAAGAAACCACTTCTGTATCATCCAGCATTTGTACTTACTTTGAAGTACGTATTAGTATTTTCCTTGGTTTACAGACAGGAAAATGAGTTAGGTACCCTGTTCAAGGTCACCCGTCTGAAAAGTGGCAGAGAGGGGATTTAAACTCCTGGTCATCTGAATCTAAGGTCTGCTTAGAAGAGGCGCTGTTTGCTTCTAGACACATGCATATTTAAGTTGTGGGTCCATGGACTAACGGCATGGGCATCCCTGGGATATTATTAGAAATACAGAACTTCAGGCCTCACCCACACCTGATTCCAGATCTGTGTTTTAACAAGGTCTCTAGGTGATCACAAAGCACTACTGCACAGGAACACTTCCCCAGAGGAAGTGTGATGGCCGCCCTCCAGGATATCATCTTCCAAGTTTAGGGACGTGCCAGATATCCCAAGCCTTCAGATATGCGACTCAGTCATCTCTAATTATCCTGCTCAACCAAAAATTAAAGAGCGATTCCTCCAAGTGGAATCAAGGGAAACTTTTCTCCTAGACAATTCTGGGGGGAGTCCAGCTGTCTTTAAGGAGATGCACAGAATAGGTTGTTGCCTACAGCACGCTTGGAAAACCTATCAACCCCGGGGTGCCTTTTCCACGGCTGCTGTCCATGCCATACTTTCTCTCATTACTGATCCCTCTGAACTAGTCTATCAAACCTTCTCCTAAAGAGGCTGAGAACAGATTTTGTCAGGCCAGAGAAGAAGAAAGAGATCCAGAATGGGGACTATCAATAGCATGAAAGTAGAGAAGGGCATGAAAAAGAGCCCAGCCTTCAGAACACTCCAGTCCTGGTGCTTTAGAACTGCACTTTACCTTTTCCTCCTACCTGGTTTTCCTTTTAGAATTCCCCCAGGCATCTATGCTGGAGACAGTAGTGTCTTTGTCTGTTGTTCCCCTCCCTGCCTTGCTCCTGCCAGTTCCACCGCCCTGTGAGTATATCTTCACAGGGCCCCCCCTTCCTTTTCACAGTGGCCACCCCAGTTTGGATGTGCATTGTCTTACACTGGGAACATTACAAGAGTTTCTTAAGTGGTCTTCACTCTTATCCCCCTGTAATTCACAGAAATAGCATCAGCACATCATCTTCTAGTAACACAGCTTTGCACCTGTCACTCTTCCTCAAAAACTCTCAGTTCCTACTGCGAACAGTCTAAAGACCAAAATGCATTACGGTCTAAATTACACCAATTACTGGTTGCGTTTATCCAACTTGATTTTCCAGTAGTTCTTCTGAAATAAACTCCGTGAGGGCAGCCTACATGCCTTGTTCCTACTATTAGCTCCTAGCACAGTGCTTGTACACAGTAGATTCTCACTAAATATTGATTGAATGAACGAATGAACTTATTCTCAGGTTTATGTTTTATAGTCTGCCTAGAATACACTCCTTGGTCAGACCATTTCCTGTGACTAGATTCCCTTCCCTTTTTTGCTGTTTATCTGAATCCTTAAAAAACCAAGTAAGGCCAGGCGCGGTGGCTCACGCCTGTAATCCCAGCACTTTGGGAGGCTGAGATGGGCAGATCACGAGGTCAGGAGATCGAGACCATCCTGGCTAACATGGTGAAACCCCGTGTCTACTAAAAATACACAAAAAAATTAGCTGGGTGGGTGGTGGACGCCTGTAGTCCCACCTACTCAGGAGGCTGAGGCAGGAGAATGGCATGAACCCGGGAGGCGGAGCTTGCAGTGAGCCCAGATCACGCCACTGCACTCCAGCCTGGGCGACAGAGCGAGGCTCCGTCTCAAAAAAGACAAAAAACAAAAAACCAACCAAACAAAACAACAACAACAACAACAAATAAAGACTCGTTTCCTGGAAGCCTTTGATTTAACTCATAGAGATCATTCCCTTCTCCAAATTGTAGCCCTTGTCATGGAGTTATTTATTTGGGACTAAACTATGTCATCTTGCATTGTTATCCATTTTCATACAGTCTCTTACAGCCCAAGTAGACTGTAAGCCTCTTGAGATCAGAGGTAATTTACATTTCTTTGTATTTTTCAGAATTCACCATCTTTCCTTTTGGCCTTCCCACATTCCTGTACACCCTCGACATTCCCTGGTTATCTGACAGTTCATATTGGGGAATTATGGTTAGTTGTGGATCTGGCCTCCTCTCCCCACTTTCCTCTCAGTAATGCGTGTAGTCTCTGAGGGCAGACACTACATTCTTCTGTGTCTTTTCTGGTTTATTGAATGATAGAGGCTGTACTTTGTCCTTTTCAATTTTATCTACATTCTTTTCCTTCTGCTCAATTCTTGGAACTCCCGTTTCTGAATGTCTACGAGTACAATGATGGTGAATAGAAAGTAATGAAACTGAGTCAATGTATCCTGTAGCTGGAGTGTGAAGGTGAGTCAGCAGACAGCAGCAGTGGATCTCTTCCACCCTGAGGAAAGGCTGGCCTGGTGATCAGGGAAGGAGGTCCTCCTCCCTACATTGTTTCCTGGAACTGAGTAGAACAAATTACTTAACTGTACTTCAGTTTCATTTGTTAAAAAATGAAGTAAGAATAGCTTCCATTCTCTTTTCATTCAAGTGGTGATGCATTGACAATTAATAAGAAAATTATAAAATGCCTTAGATACCACCTTTGGGACTATGTAATGCACCACAACCTGGTCGCGACTGAGGCTGTGTTCTAGCCACCCCTCTTTTCTGACTCTACCACATTGCCCTAAAGTTAGAGGCAACAATAGAATTACCGCATTAGTGTTTTTCTAACAAACCTGTTCAAGTCGTGGCTCACTGAATTTTAGGGAAATGATATCATTTCTCTCCAGTCTTTTAATAGATTGTCTTTGAAAGAGTTGCATGTTGCCCGTTAAGGAAATGCTTCAGTTGAACATAATTAAGGTTAGAAATGGTTTAAGAAAACAGACACATCTCTGCTTGACCTGCCCAGCCTCAAACTTTCGTATCTCTTAGTTTGGGGAGGGATGGATGGCAGATGTAGAGTGCTTCAATTTTTGTTTTGCAGAAAGTTATATCATCATCATATAGAACAGACATCAGAGAACGAAATTAATTAGTAATGCATTCACCGAATTTGGGCAGGATAGTTTGCTTATTTGAAAAAATTCTTGGCAAGGATGAGGATGATTTCTCATCATCCTCCTCCCTAACTGGCTGGGTAATTTAAAGGTTTTTGAGTAGAAATTTTCTGAATAGAGTCGGTTCAGTTTACCCTTTTTTATATGGTAGATTTGGTAGATTGGTAATAGTGCATTACTGGGAGTGAAGGAAAGACACCTTTTTCTGCCTTAATCCTGAGCTGGAGGAAGCACAGCCTTGTCTAGAAGCGAAAGATATAATTATATCCATTTCATATGCAGTATGACAAAATCATTAGAAAATTATAATTGCAAGTAGAAAAATATAGGAGGCATACGCATATATGTCTAAGATGTTCATATGAGAAGTTATGGGAGGAAAATGAAATAATTACTAATTAATAATTACTGTTAATAAGGTTTCAAGTGATCCCCTTTTTTCCCCTTGCCTGGGTGTGCTTCCATCTTATCCAAGTCTTAGATCGGTTTCTAGATCTAGGCTCAACAAAATTCCCTCCCCTGGACCCCCAAGCCTTCCCAGATAGACACCTTCCTCTTCCATATGTCCATGACACCTAGTTTGAAATGTTCTTACCTCATGCATCATGGTCTGCCTTGTGTAGACCCTTTAAGCTTTTGTGTCTCATTAAGATACTGAACTCGGTGGCACGGTGGCTCATGCCTGTAATCCCAGCACTTTGGGAGGCCTAGGCGGGCGGATCACCTGAGGTCAGGAGTTTGAAACCAGCCTGACCAACTTGGTGAAACCCCATCTCTACTAAAAGTACAAGATTAGCCGGGCGTGGTGGCGCATGCCTATAATCCCAGCTACTGGAGAGGTTGAGGCAGGAGAACCACTTGAACCTGGGAGCCTAAGGTTGCAGTGAGCCGTCATCGTGCCATTGCATTCCAGCTTGGGCAACAGAGTGAGACTCCATCTCAAAAAAAAAAAAAAAAAAAAAAGATATTGAACTCCAGGGAACAGAAGTTGTTTCTGACATATAGCCAATGGTCTTAATCCAGATAAAATTCACCTGTAGTACTTTTTAAAAATGACAGCTCTTGGGCACCATCCTAGACCAAAAGGATTCAGACACAACTGTATTACTTTTCAGAGCTTCCTGGGTGGTTCCAAAAAGCAGCCTAGGTTGAGAGCCACTGTTGGTGGATGTTTAAGCATTGTTGGCTCTGCCATAATTGGAGGCAACACCAAATGCAAACTGATCGGGATGTATTTTTGCCATGCTGTAACACACCATGTAACATAGGAAGTTTTGTGGTTTTGGCTTTTTTGGTTAGGGAGGGTATTATTTAATACAGCTGACTTGAATAAATAGGAAACTAGTTCCCAGGGGACTTTACAAAAGGTAAGCCTTTGTGTGACTAGCGCCTGAGGGGTTTCGTCGATGGCAAGGCTATGGTAGTTTTACCACCTGAATTCTCTTACCTCATCCCCACTTTGGCGTTGACCCTAGACCAGAGGCCTCCAAAACATGGCGAGGCATCAAAACCACCTGAGGAGGTGATTCAGCTGGTTTGGGATGAGGCTTCAAAATCTGTTTTTCACCAGGGTTCCAGGTGATTCCAGTGGAAAAACTGATAGTAAGGGGACCCGCTGCTTTACAGCTGTGTGGAATTGAAAATGACGTGGGTCTTGGATCATAAGCAACAGGGTGTTTTTCTTGCTTTTCCTAGATTATCTTCCTTAACCCCAAATTATGTAATTACATACATATTTTCTCTATGTAAAAATTACAAAACTTTTTTGTATTTTTAAATTTTAGCTCCTTATGTCACCCAAAATTTACTTCTCTGGTGTGAAGGAGGGGTATAATTTTTTCCAAATGGTTAATGGTCTTAAAAATAATTTATTCCGTGGTGCATTCTTTGTCTTATGTTGTGAAGTGCCACCTTTATCTTATGTTAAATTCATATCTATCATTTGGTTCTAGCCTCTTCTGTTTCCTTGATCCTTTTCTTTATTCCCAAACCAGTTGCTAGTACCACATTTTATAATTACTCTAGTTTTAGAATATGTTTATATATATATATATATTTTTTTGGCAAGACTTTACTAATTAAATTCCTTTTTAAATGAGTTCTTGGCAATTTATACTCATTTACTCTTCCAGATAAAATTTGGGATCAATGTGTCAAAGTTCCAAAACAAAATCTCTTTGGAACTTTGGTTGGAGTAGCATGAACCCTCTAGAGCATCAATCCCCAACCTTTTTGGCACCAGGGACCGGTTTCGTGGAAGACAGTTTTTCTGCAGCCTGGGGTGTGGAGTGGGGTTGGTTTTGGGAGAAAACTGTTCCACCTCGGATAATCTGCATCAGATTCTCATAAGGAGCACGCGGCCTAGATCCTGCGCATGCTCAGTTCACAATGGACTTTGCGCTTCGATGGGAATCTAGTGCTGCTTTGATCTGACAGGAGGCGGAGCTCGGGCGGAAATGCTTGCTTACCGGCCGCTCACCTGCTGCTGTGCAGCCCGGTTCCTGACAGGCCACAGCCGGCACAGGTCCATGGCCCCGGGGTTGGGAACCGCTGCTCTAGAGCACTTTGAGAAGGTGAACGTCTTTGTAACTGATGCCTTACATCCACAGACAACGGTGTCCATCCCCATCAGCCCTTCTTTCAGGGGCCTCCATTCATCTTTATGCTTTTCTTTATACAATTATTTCCCTTTTTTTTTTTTTTTTTTTTGGAGACAAGGTTTCGCTCTGTCACCCAGGCTGGAATGCAGTGGCATGATCAGGGCTCACTGCAACCTCCACCTCCTGGGATCAAACGATCCTCCCATCTCAGCCTCCTGAGTAGCTGGAACTACAGCTGTGTGCCTTCATGCCCAGCTAATTTTATTTATTTATTTTGTAGAGATAAGGTTTTGCCGTGTTGCCCAGGCTGGTCTTGAACTCCTGGGCTCTAGTGATCCTCCAAAAGCGCTGGGATTACAGGCGTGAGACACCATGCCCAGCCGTCTTCCCCATTTCTTAAGTTTATTATGGGCATTTTATAACCCTTGTTCCTGATTTGAATGGGATATTTCCTATAACATTGTCTTTTGAAAATATTAATAATTTTATCCGTAGTTCTTATAATTTAATGGATATCACGTCATAACCCATGGAATTACAAGAATATCACTCACCTGAATATGGAGGGATTGTAGCATTCTGAGGCATTCCATTTTTTACTCTTGCTTCAAAAACAGACAAAACAGGTTCTCCTCAAGTGTCCCAGTGCACTCTTCTTCATGAACAGAGTGGCCTGGGCTGTGGGGTCGTCATTCGGAGGCTCTTTGGCAGAGTTGCAGAAGGAGCTGAGTGTGGGCTGAATGTGGTCCATGGTGGGACACAGCCTGCAGTTTGTGCTTCTGAATAGCTCCCTGGTCGGGAGCTGGATGTTCAGTGATGCACCTCGTTATCCTAAGGTCAAGAAAGCACAAGTGGAAGAAGGGGAAAGACGTCTTAATTCTGCCTAGCTGAATGAGGGATTCAGAAGTGGGAACCAGGCCTTTGCTTATAATCTCAGAAGGAAAAAAGGATGATTCCAGGAATCAAATAATTCTAAGAACCAGTTATATAAAAAGCATTTTGCAAACTACAAAGTGATATTCACATGCATTCGGAAGTACTACCTCCATGTGTGTTAGCTGCATTTGAAAGTCTTTTAGAAAGAAAGCAATGCAATTGCTGGATAAAACCTCATCCCTCTACCCCAGAATTGTTGTCACAGCCTTAAGGAAGTTTTATGTGAAAGCAGAGGAAAGTAACAGTAACTCTTTAATCCAGACATGTGTCTAAACCGTGGATAACTCACAGAAGGCCTTAGAGACTCTGAGAATTGGTGAATATCCTATATATCCTTAGCATCTACAGGCTAAATACCCCTCCATTCCCTGAGTGAGGGCATGCGAGCTGTTAACAATGTCCCATCCCTGGTACCTCACTCTTTGCATTTCCCTGTCTTTCCTCAATCATCTTGTATCACAGGAGGTATAAAAGTAGTTAGGCAGTTCTATTTTTTGACAGCAGATTAAAAACCAAAGTTAAAGGTAAATGCTTAACCCATTGGGTTCTAATAAGCTAGTAAAGCCTGGGCAATATAGTAAGACCCCTATTTCTAAAAAAATTTTTTTTAATTAGCTGAGTGTGGTGGCACATGTGCCTGTAGTCCCAGGAGGCAGAGGCAGGAGAATCCCTTGAGCACAGGATTTTGAGGCTCCCCAAGAGAAAGCTGAGGCTCCAAGAGGGTAATCTGTGGTAAGAGTTAAACCTCAGTCCTGGTACCTTTGCGTTTTTGTGCTATATTTCTTGTGCAATATTCTGCACTTTGCTTAGGTTTTTTTTTTTTCCTAATTTAAATACTTCAACTGGTTTTCTGATCTGTTAGCCTTTCTGTGTACTGTTACCTGATTGCTTTTGGAAAAGAGCTTCCAGTGGGCTAAATATGTTTAATCTGCTGTGGCTTCTGAAGTCCCTCATCTTTAGGGAGAAGTGGCTCCTCTGTCTACCCAATTGGTCAAGCCTCTTTCTTTTCTTAATGTTTTTTTTTTTCTTCATAAAAAGCTAGGCATTTAAAATTTTTTCTGTTCGTCTTTCTAAATAAAGTACTTCAAGTTATTTTGAAAGCTATGGTCATATCCTATCAATATGCAAACAGATGAGTTGATGTTTTAAAAATGACATGCTAGTTTGAGATCTTGGTCTTCTAGTACCTATTGATTCTAGTGCCTATTAACTGGCTAATGACTGCTTGTATTTGTTGAATCTAAATATTATGTTCATTGATTGGTGGTTCCCTGGCAGCACTCCCCGTGGGCCTGTGGGTTGGAGAACATGGGAAGAGATACCTGCTTGGGGAAAGGTGGGAGGTAAGAGTGGGAAGGACTTTGGTGGTTTTGGTGCCAGCTTAGCCACAGCAGAATAAAGTACTCAGTAGATTTCTAAGGTTTCTGACTCCACACCCTGGTTTCCTGATAGCATCTATGGACTCACCTGGGCCCAAGGCTGTCCTGAAGGAAAGGACACAAGCCTAGCTGGCCTCACCACTTGATGATTGTAGAGCCCTAGGGTCTTGAGGGAGCATAGGGCAGATAGTTACCCAGGCCTTGGGCAAGACCCAGTGTTGTGCTGGCTTCAGGTCAGACCTGCAGTCCCAGTGGTGGTGGCCATAGGGGTGCTTGTGTCACCCTTCCCCTAGCTCCACACATCTCAGCACAGAGAGGAGGACTGTTTGGGAAAAAGTAAGGGAAAAGAACAAGAGTCTCTGCCTGGTAATCCAGAGAGTTCTTTTGGATCTTACACAAGACCACCAAGTCTTGTCCGCAAGAACTACAGTGTTACTGGGCTTGGGATACCCCATAATGCAGATATGGCTGTGGTGTCCAAAACTTAGATCATAACAACCAATTCCCTTTGGATACCTGGAAAACCTTCCAAAGAAGGGATGGGTACAAACAACTCCAGATTGTGAAGCCTACAATAAATTCTTAACTCTTCAATGTCTAGATACCCGTGAATATCCACAAGCATCAAAACCATCTGGGAAAACATGGCCTTACCAAATGAAATAAATTGACCAGGGGTCAGTCCCAGAGAGACAGAGATATGGGACCTTTCAGAAAGAGAGCTCAAAATAGCTGTTTTGAGGAAACTCAAATTCAAGGTAACACAGAGGAGGAACTCAGAATCTTATCAGATAAATTTAACAAAGAAATTGAAATAAGTTAAGAGTATCAGGCAGAAATTCTCGAGCTGCTGAATGCAATTGACATACTGAAGAATGCGTCAGAGTCTCTTAGTAGCAGAACTGATCAAGCAGAAGAAAGCATTAGTGAGCTTGAAAGACAGGCTATTTGAAAATACACAGTCAGAGGAGACAAAAGAAAAAAGAATTAAAAAGTATGAAGCCCACCTACAAGATCTAGAAAATAGCTTCAGAAGGGCAAATCCAAGAGTTATTGGCCTTAAAGGAGGTACAGAGAGAGAGAGAGAGAGAGAGAGAGAGAGAGAGAGAGATAGTGATAGTAGTGGAAAGTTTATTCAAAGGGATAATAAGAGAACTTCCCAAACAAAAGATATCAAAATTGAAGTATGAGAAGGTTATAGAACACCAACCAGATTTAACTAAAAGGAAATTACCTCAAGGTGTGTAATAACAAAACTCCCCAAAGGTCAAGGATAAAGAAAGGATCCTAAAAGCAGCAACAGAAAATAAATAACACATGATGGAGCTCCAACATGTCTGGCAGCAGACTTTTCAGTGGAAACCTTACAGGCCAAGAGAGAATGGCATAAGGTGCTGAAGGATTAAAACAACAACAACAACAACAACAACAACAACGCTTACTCTAGAATGGTATGTCTGGCAAAAATATCCTTCAAACATGAAGGAAAAATAAAGACCTTCCCAGACAAACAAAAGCTGAGGGATTTATCAACCCCAGGCCTGTCCTACCAGAATTGCTAAAGGGAGTTATTCAATCTGAGAGAAAAGGATGTTAACAAGCAATGAGAAATCATCTGAAGGTACAAAACTCACTGGTAATAGTACACAGGAAAACACAGAATATTATAACAGTATAATTTTAGTGTGTAAACTATTCATATCTTAAATAGAAAGATGAAAGGATGAATCCATCAAAAATAATAAGTTTTCACAGCATAGAGAGTACAATAAGACAAATAGAAACAACAAAAAGTTAAAAAGTGGGGAGACAAAATTATAGAGTTTTTTTTAGTTTTCTTTTTGCTTTTTATGCAGTCAATGTTAAGTTGTGATCAGTTTAAAATAATGGGTTATAAGATGTTATTTGCAAGCCTCATGGTAACCTCAAATCTAAAAACATACAGCAGGTACACAGAAATTAAAAGGAAGAAATTAAAATGTGCCACCTGAGAAAATCACCTTAAAGGAAGATAGGAAAGAAGGACAGAAGGAAAAGAAGACCCCAAAACAACCAGAAAACAAATAACAAAATGGCAGGAGTAAGGCCTCACTTATCAGTAATAACATTGAATGTAAATAGACTAAACTCTCCAATCAGAAAACATAGAATAGCTGAATGGATAAGAAGCAAGACTGAAGGATGTATTGCCTACAAGCAACACACTTCACCAAATCAAATCAAAATGGCTTAATGCCTTAAATCTAAGACTTCAAACTATGAAACTACTAAAAAAAAACATTGGGAAGACTCCAGGACATTGGTCTAGGCAAAGATTTTTTGGACAAATGGGATCACATCAAGTTAAAAAGTTTCCACACAGCAAAAGAAAAAATCAACAAAATGAAGAGACAGCCCACAAAATGGGAGAAAATATTTGCAAATTTTCCAGCTCACAGGGGTTTAATAACCAGAATATAGTAAGAGCTCAAATAACTCTATAGGAAAAAAATCTAATGATCTGATTTTAAAATGGGCAAAAAATCTCAATAGACATTTCTCAAAAGAAGACATACAAATGGCAAACAGGTGTATGAAAAGGTGCTCAACACCACTGACAATCGGAGACATGCCAATAAAAACTACAATGAGGTATCATCTCACCCAAGTAAAAATGGCTTTTATCCAAAAGACAGGCAATAATGAATGCCGGCAAGGATGTGAAGAAAAGGGGAAAAGGGAACTCTCATACACTGTTGGTGGAAATATAAATCAGTACAGCCATTGTGAAGAACAGAAGGGAGGTTCCTCAAAAAACTAAAAATAGAGCTAGCTACCTTATGATCCAGCAATTCCATTAGTAGGTGTAAACCTAAAAGAAAGGAAATAAGCATATGGAAGAGATATCTGTATTCCCATGTTTATACTAGCACTTTTCACAATAGCAAATATTTGGAATCAACCTAAGTGTCCATCAACTGATGACTGAAATCATCTGTTGATACACAACAGAGTACTAATCAACCATAAAAAGGAATGAAACCCTGTCATTTCTCATCTGCAAGAACATGAATGGAACTGGAGGTCATTATGTTAAGTGAAATACGCCAGGCACAGAAAGATAAATTTCATATTTTCTTATTTGTGGGAGCTAAAAATTAAAACAATTGAACTCATGGAGATAGGGAATAGAATGATGGTTACCAGAGGCTGGAAGGGGGATTGAGAAGACAGGGGTTATGGTTAATGGGCACAAAGAAATAGTTAGAAATAATAGTTAGGAAGAATGAATAAGACCTAGCATTTGCATGCTCATGGCAGCACATGTACTAAAATTGGAACGACACAGAGGAAGATTAGCATGGCTCCTGCACAAGGATGGCATGCAAATTCATGAAGTGTATTTTAAATTTTATTGAAAAAAATATCTCGTATTTCTTAGCATCACAGAGTGACTATAATCAATAATAATTCGTGCATTTAAAAATAACTAAAAGAGTATTATTGGATTGTTTGAAACACAAAGGATAAATCCTTGAGGGTGTGGATACCCCATTTTTGATCATGTGATTATTACACATTGCATGCCTGTATCAGAATATCCATATACACCTAGTTATATACACACCAAAATTAAAAATTAAAATGAATTTTATATTATTTGAAGATTTTTCTTAAATCCTTCCTGATTTTTTCCAGAATAAAAACCAAATATTATAAAGTTAGTTTTAATTTTGACATTAAATGTCCAAGCAAATTAGAAATAAAAAATAGTGAGGAGGAATTAGAAACGGCAGTTATTTGCAAAGGCAATTGTAAACATGTCATTTGATGCTACTGTTATTCGACACTACACATGGTAAAAACACAGTGAGTGACATCATAGAAAACCAACTCAAGCATTACTTTTTCCTGACAATTTTCCTCCTCCTTCCAATATTCCATAGAAATTAGACTGTCTAGAGAAAGTAAAACAAGAACACAGCACATCACGGAAATAGAACATCAAGAAAAACAAGTTTTATGTGAAAAGTTTGCCTTATTTAATTTAAATATCAGGCTGGGTTTAAAAAATTACTATTTTTTTGAGACAAGGTGTTGCTTGTCATCCTGGCTGGAGTTCAGTGGCATGATCATGGCTCACTGCAGCCTCAATCTCTTGGGTTCAAGCAATCCTCATGCTTCTCGAGTAGTTAGGATTACAGGTTGCACACCACCATGCCCAGCCAGTTTTAAAAATATTTTGTAGAGGTCAGGTGCAGTGGCTCATGCCTGTAATCCCAGCACTTTGGGAGGCTGAGACAGGCAGATCACCTGAGGTCAGGAGTTCGAGACCAGCCTGGCCAACATGGCAAAACTCTGTCTCTACTAAAAATACAACAACAAAAAAATTAGCTGGGTGTGGTAGTGGACACCTGTAATCCCAGCTACTAGGGAGGCTGAGACAGGAGAATCGCTTGAACCTGGAAGGCAGAAGTTGCAGTAAGCTGGGATTGTGCCATTGCACTCCAACCTGGGTGACATAGCAAGACTCTGTCATTATATATATTTCATAGAGAAGGTATCTTGCTATATTTCCTAGGCTGGTCTTCAACTCCTGGGCTCATAGCAGTCCTCAGGCCTTGGCCGCCAAAATCCTGGGATTACAGGCTGGAGCCACCATACACGGACTGAATTTTTAAAATTCTTAGTAGGGAGACCTTTTAATTGGAAGTTGACTATAGGAACGAAAAGGAAAGTGGGTGACTGAACAACCCTATTAGGAGAGAAAAATAGATGAATCAACGTGAAGAATGTCTGGGATGGGAGCCTCACATGCCCAGAGCTGCCCTTTTGTGTCTCTTGGGAGGGGCAGTGTTCTGGATGAAGGCTGTCAACAGGAGGCTGGACTACTCTGAATATCGAGGGAGTGACCTTGAGAAATACCAATTCTACAGTATGGAGTCAGTTAGGTCAAAGGTTTTGTACCTCCAATAACCAAGTTATCTTACGTTTCTGTCTGCCTTTGGAAACCAGAAGGTCAGTCAAATATTTGGTTAGAAAACCAGAAACAGGAAAACATCTTATTACGCATAAAATCTGTATCCAAGCACTATGTATCATTCCACACCATCCATTAGAACCAGCGGAGAGGAAGGCCCTGAAAGGTTTCTGTCTATTGAGGGTTGATAAAATGGAAGAGTTTAGTACCCATTCTTGCCACTTCAAAATGAATAAAATGTGTCATCGACATTTTCTTTCTTTTTTTTTAATCTTTTTTTTTAATCTTTTTTTTTTTTCTTCTTTTTTTTTTTGAGACAGAGTCTTGCTCTGTCACCCAGGCTGGAATGCAGTGGCATGATCTCGACTCACTGCAACCTCTGTCTCTCAGGTTCAAACGATTCTTCTGGCTCAGCCTCCCAAGTAGCAGGGATTATAGGCATGTGCCACCACGCCCGGCTAATTTTTGTATTTTTAATAGAGACGGGGTCTTGCCATGTTGGCCAGGCTGGTCTTGAACTCCTGGCCTCAGGTGATCCACCTGCATCGGCCTCCAAAAATGCTGGGATTATAGGCACAAGCCACAGCGCCCAGCCTGATATTTTATTTATAGGGTGCACTCTTTATTGTTTAAATGTCTATTTTTAGATGTTGATAGACCTTTGTAGGTAGTTTCACCCCTGTCTTTGGTTCTCTTGCACTGTTTGCCGCATAGCATTCTAAATTTTGACGCAAATGGGTTTTCAAGGACCTTGCTCCTCCTGCCTGTGGGAAGTGGTTACAGGTTAGCAGGGGTTGAAACTCCCCTACTGTTTTTCCCAGCTTAGCAGGCTGGGTGGTCACCAGCCCCAACACTCGTGAGAGCCCATAGAGACAGTCCTGGCTCAGCACTGAGGACATCTAGCAGGCAGGGCTGGCTGAGTGTTGTGTGGAGCAAGCTTAAGAGGGGATGTTCTAAAACCAGAGAAGAAACATTTTTCTCTGACAGTTCAGCAGATAATATCCCTTCATGGATTTATGATAAACACAGTCCTCTCATTGACCAAGGTTGAAAAACTCAGAAAGTTTGCTCGGCAGGGATCTGGGAGTCAGGAACGTACTATGTGCTGAGGAAGCCATTTCAGCTCCTCTTTCAAGCAAAAAAATAAAAATAAATTTAAAAAAGAAGAAAGAAGTCAATACTGATCTAGTTTATATAGCTATTATAAAAAATTATATTAATGAAAATAGAAATCCAGTTGTAAGTAAAGACAGCTACCAAATTCCTAAGCAATCTATTCATTTTTGGTTTTTTTTTTTTTTTAGACTTGAACACTTCTACTTGCTTTGCCTCACAATGCAATTGTCAATATAGGGCCACTTTAGTTATACTTAGTACCTGACTCTGCAAAGACCACAGAGCTTACTTCCTTTAGAACGATTTTGTTTGATTAGTTTACACTCTTAACTGACATTTCTCAGCTGAGTAGGAGGAAAAAAAGGAGCTTCATTTAACCATATTAGCCACATCATGGACGGGGAAATGTATGGAGTATGTTTAAGTGATTTGCCTTGTTGAGTAAAGATATATCTAAGCTTTGATTTTACTTTGTCCTGTAAGAACTCTGTGAGCAAGATTTTTTTTCTTTTTTGAGATGGAGTCTCACTGTGTTGCCCAGGCTGGAGTGCAGTGGCGTGATCTCAGCTCACTGCAACCTCCACCTCCCGGGTTCAAGCGATTCTCCTGCCTCAGCCTCCCGAGTAGCTGAGATTACAGCCGCAAACTGCCATGCCTGGCTAATTTTTTGTACTTTTAGTAGAGCCGGGATTTCTCCATGTTGGCCAGGCTGGTCTCAAACTCTTGAGCTCAAGTGATTTGCCCGCCTTGGTCTCCCAAAGTGTTGGGATTACAGGCGTGAGCCACTGTGCCCAGCCGAGCAAAATATTTTTGACTATAGTAGTTTGAATGTTCTTTTACGTTTCATAATGTAGGCTAAAGCTCTATTTTCTGCCAAATGCGAAATTGTAGAACAGAATAAACCCATGTGCTTTATATTATACGAATTATATGTGATGAATGTTCATGTTTAGAAAAATGACAATCAAGCTCAGCAGTTATAGATATGGATAACACAGCTCCTTTCCTGAGCAGAGCAGGTTTCATCATAATTGCCTTTATATGTTTTGTTTTCATACCTGTAGTAAACTTAGGAAACTTAAAAATTATTCAGTAGAAATTTAGAGTGTGGAGCCCTGGTTTGAGTCCTGGCTCTTGTCATCTTAGATCAGTTCCCTCCATTTTTACATCTGTAAAATGGAAATATTCATAATAATGAAACACCTCAATAAGAATTAAATGAAATAAATGGAAGTGCTTTATAAAAGATAAACAGTTCAATAACTGTACAATTCAATAACTGCAAGGAGGTATTTTATAAGCATAGATTTGTTTTAAAACTAGGTGTTCTCAACCCAAATGCCCATCAGTGATAGACTGGATAAAGAAAATGTGGTACATATACACCATGGAATACTATGCAGCTATAAAAAAGGATGAGTTCATGTCCTTTGCAGGGACATGGATGAAGCTGGAAACCATCATTCTCAGCAAACTAACATAGGAACAGAAAACCAAACACCACATGTTCTCACTCATAAGTGGGAGCTGAACAATGAGAACACATGGACACAGGGAGGGGAACATCACACACCAGGGCCTGTTGGGAGGTTGGGGGGCTAGGGGAGGGGTAGCGTTAGGAGAGATACCTAAGGTAGATGACAGGTTAATGGGTGCAGCAAACCACCATAGCACGTGTATACCTATGTAACAAACCTGCACGTTCTGCAGATGTATCCCAGAACTTAGAAGTATAGTTAAAACAAACAAAAAAAACTGGGGGTATACCGTGTGAATCACTGGAGGTATCAGAGAATTCTCAGATGGTCCGACACATGTCCAAAATTCAAGTACTATTAAAAACACATAATTTTAAAAATAAAAGATACTTATGAAAGTCTGACTGCTAGATTCAAAGGGACATAAATAAACCTTATTTACCTTATGTATTTATGTCCCTTTGAATCTTGAGACAGGGTTTCACTCTCATCACCCAGGCTGGAGTGCAGTAGCATGATCTCGGCTCACTGCAACCTCCATCTCCTGGGCTCAAGCAATTCTCCTGCCTCAGTCTCTGAGTAGCTAGGACTACAGGAGCACGCCATCGCACCCAGCTAATTTTTGTATTTTTTTTAGACATGGCGTTTTGTCATGTTGTCCAGGCTGGTCTCAAACTCCTAGCCTCGAGTGATCTGCCCGCCTCAGCCTCCCAAAATGCTGGGATTACAGGCCTGAGCTACTGCACCCAGCCTAGTTTTTTTAAATCCCAGAAAAATTTTCAAGATTTTTTTTTTTTTTTTGCTTTTGTGTTAATATTTTGGGAATAGTGGGAGAGTGGGTAGCACACTTTAGTTACTGCAGGACTTGTTTTTTTGTGTGACCAGAGAGAGCCCACGGCACACAGCCGGGTTCTCATTGGAAAGCCATCAAAACAAGTGCAGACAGCACTGCTTACGGCCCGTGACACTCCTTCCTCTGCTTGAATCAGGACCACACATGGCTTCAGATGATACAGGTTCTTTCCTGACATCTCAAGGGTAGTCATTTGAATGCATCCGTGTCTCTCCCACCACCTCCCAAAATGCCGGCCTAAGTTAATTGGTAAATAAATGCTCAGGCTGCTTAGCAGAGGCCTGTCTCTGGGGCATGAGGTCTAATATAGTTTAAATGTAAGTCCATCGTGGCCTCCAAGTAGCTAGGAAAACAGGTGGGGGACTTCAAAGAGATCTGAGAGCAAGCCTGGCCAGGTCTCTTCTACTTTTCCAGCCCTGGCTTATGTGTGGGACAGTGGTGAAAAGCAGCCCTTGAGGTAGAACCAAGTGGGTTTTTTATTATTATTCATATTCGGCACAGTTTTACTGATGCAAAAAACACGCTCTCCTGATGTGGCCACTGAATCATCTCTTGCTTCTTTCAAAATCCCTAAAATCTTGCATTCTGTGGTATTTGGCAGATTACATCTCTTACTGTAGCAGCCTGTGCTTGCCAGCTGAAGTGTCTGAGAGTAGTCTGGAGTCATTTTCACACTCTTTGATGCTGGTCCACCTTTTACTACATACCAAGGATAGTACATATATCCACCAAGTGGTGCCAAATCTTGTTCTTTATTCTTCTTAAATTTTACCATCAAAATTGCACTTTAATAATAAAAACATAAAGCCATGAGCTATGCAAGTAATGAATAAAGATTATTCTGAGTAGGCTTAGGTGCCGCAAGAATGCCCTTGTTTTTCTCTTTCATGGCTTGACCCGTTGTGATGTGAATGTTCTCTTTGAGACAATCTTTGTGTTAAATCTTTACACTAATAAATGTGTTAGAACTTCCTCAGGGATATTCTTAGCAAGGCGGAGTTGGTGGATGTGTTTTTTTTTTGCAAAGAAGCTTCCTTTGTCTGCTTGGCAGTTCCCTGTGAGGTTTCTGACCTGTACATGAGACATACAAGTGGACAGAGCAGAATGAGGGAGACATGTATGCCAGTCTCATAAGTAAATCATTCTTGTAGTCAATGTGGAAGAGTTGGTAAATTTCTGTCAGATTTCCTTCTGTTTTTGACTCTGCCAGGCTGAACCCAAAGACCCGACATTGTGACTGGAAAGGGCTACAAAAGAAAGCCCTTGCTGAGTGATCTCTGTATAATTGTCTTTCAGAGACTTCATAAGCTGTGGAGAATATTTGGATGAAGTTGGCAGTTTTATTGATACCATCTGATTCTACTTTGGTCCTATAGCAGTTTCTGCCACTTTGTCCCCAGTGGGGGAAATATGCTGTTACCATAATGGAAAAGGTGGACATTTGGTAGCATTTTTCTGTGTTTATGTCAGGAGTCGTCTAAAATGGTCATATTTTTGTTTTTTTAAGAAAAAAAACTTACAGGTACAAAGTAGGTGTATGTATTTATGGGGTACATGCAATATTTTGATACAGTCCTACAATGCGTAATAATGACATCAGGATAAATGGGGTATCCATCACTTTAAGCCTTTATCATTTCTTTGTGTTATAAACATTCCAATTATACTTTTAGTTATTTTTACTTATTTATTTATTTTGAGACAGGGTCTCATTTGGTTGCCCAGGCTGGAGTGCAGTGATGCAATCATGGTTCACTGCGGCCGCAACCTCCTGGGCTCAGGTGACCCTCCTACTTCAGCTTCCTGAGTAGCTGGAACTACAGGCATGTGCCACCATGCCAGGCTAATTTTTAAATTTTTTGTACAGATGGAGTGTCACTGTGTTGCCTAGGCTAATGTCAAGCGATCCTTCCACTTTGGTATCCCAAAGCATTTACGGGTGTGAGTCATTGTGCCCCACTGATAAGAGGTTTTTCATATTTCTTTTATATCCACTGCCACAAAACTGAGTGCAGTTGGTCTTTTCAGTCAGGAAGTCACTTACCTTTCATGTGCTTCCCTATTACCTGGGCATATTTCCAGGGGGTTTCAGAGGAAGAAGTAGCTCTTTCCTATGAGAATATATGCTGGTTCTGAAATGTTTACTTAGATGCATAGTGGAAGCTCAAAAAGTATTTACTGAACTCACTCTTGTGGTTTAGCTTTCAATTATAAGCTTAGGAATAAAGAGAGAAAAAAGCAAGAAAAACTAGAGGCTGCACACAAGGCAGGAAGAGCATGGATCTAGAAAGAAGTGGGAAGTCCGTTTGCTCAGAGGAAGGATACCCACTCACCAATGGGAAATAGGTCCAGTGTTGTGTGGTAGGGTTGTGGGTGGTAGTAGAAATTTCACAGTGGGTGTGGAAGGTTGGTGAGTAGATGGACTATATTCAAAAGTAGATACCTTGCTCTCACCTATAATCCCAGCACTTTGGGAGGTCGAGATGGGAGGATCGCTTGAGCCCAGAAGTTTGAGATTAGCCTGGCCAACATGGCAAAACCCCATCTCTACAAAAAATACAAAAATTACCCAGGTGCGGTGGTGTACCTGTAATCCCAGCTACTCCAGAGGGGGCTGTGGCGGAGGATACTTGAGCCTGGGAGTTCAAGGCTGCAGCAAGCCAAGATTGCACCACTGCGCTCCAGCCTGGGTAACAGAGCAAGGCCCTGTCTCCAAAAAAGAAAGAAAGTAGATAGTGATGAAGCTGGGTAGTTAAAACAGAAATTTGAAAAGCAAGATGTGGAATTGCGATATAGGATTTCAGAGTTTAAAAGAAATGTGACATTTCTTAGTGGATTGTCCTTCGGTTGTGTTTGCTAAGCAGCTGTCAGCTAGTGAGATGACTGTGTATGGCCAATCCAGATAAATAAGATGATGAAGTCTTTATGAAAAGGAAAGAAAAATTTGGAATGCATACCTCTGTCCAGCTCAATTCCTCACTCCTTTTTAAGATGGAGAGCTATTAGGTTTGTCTACACAATAGGAAACACCTGATTGAATAACAGCATGGAGTCAATCTTGACAGTGAAATTGGCTGCATCCAGTAGAATCCCAGGGCCGGTCGTGGTGGCTCGTGCCTGTAATCCCAACACTTTGAGAGACCGAGGTGGGAGGATCACTTGAGCTTTGGTCTCAGGACTTTGAGACCAGCCTGGGCAGCATAGTGAGACCTCGTCTCTAAAAAATTAAAAAAAAAAAAAAAAGAACACCAGCAAAATCAATTCCTGGACTCTCTTGTGTTCAGTAGTAGCATAAAGGCCTGACCTAAGTGATGGGGAAAGTTGATTTATGTGGCTGTAGCATCAGACGGATCAATGACAATCCTGCTTGTGGATTTATAGCACAGGGGACACTACGTCTAGAAACACCTGTCTGTGGACTGCTGCTGCTGTCAGGTTAGTAATCTGTGTATTTTAATGTGAATGGACGTGACCTCCCTAGTGTCGGCCACATAATGGAAATCCTGGATCAGTATGCTTACTTCTTCCCATCTAATTGCAAGTTGTAATTTGTAAATAATGGGTTTACTTTTTAATTTTGAGAAGGTAAATGTGTTGCTGTACAAAAGTCCAGGATTCCTTCCCATTAAATCGGCAGCATTCTTGGACATGGTAAATCGTATCACACACTTGTCTCACAAAAGAAGTAGCAGCAGTTAGAAGACTTTGAATTCTCCCTCACCCGTGACTTTGAGCAACCTCTCAGACAACACAGTTCCTCTTCTGCAAAATGGAAATAATGTCTACAGTATATATTTCTACACACAGAGCTGTTTTAGGACACAAAATGGCAAAGGAAGGAAAGGCTAAGTTACTGCAAAATCGTAGGATACTTTTGCTTTTTAATTTAATTTATACGCATGCCAATTTTTATCTAGAACCTAGATTTCAGGCTAAAGGAGCGAGCCCTTGGGCTTCATTCCACTTGAATTAGTTTCACTTTATCCTTGCTTTAAAATTAGTCTTTATTTCCTTTCATCTCTTTTGAATATCCCCCTTGCCCTGCAATAATAAAAGAGAGCTGCATGCAGTGAAATCAAACCGTGAAATTACAGAATTGTAGAGCCAGAACTAGCTACATATAAACAGAAAAGAAAATCTGATTGAAATATTAATAATTTTCATCAAGGTGAAAATGACTGGCAGGTGTTACTTTAACAGAGTTATTTATCCTTTTTAAAGGTGTGCTACTGAGCTGTTAACCTAATGAAATTTAGATAGTGGAAGGAATATAAGTTGCTGAATATTTGGGATTCATTTCTTTCCATCTCAGTATTTTCGGAGTGGTAGAGCGATGTGTCTGCATACTTTTGTAATAAGAAACAATTTGGGGCTGGTGTTGATAATCAAGTTGATTGCAATCTCTGGGAGGGGAGAGTGTATCTCTTCTTTTTCTTGCCATTTGCATATATTGTTCCACCTCTCCCATCTCATCTGAAATATGGGGCAGTTTCTTGGTTCTTAGTTGTTTCTTTTCTGACATGTTGCCGACCTCTGATTTCTCGTATCAGTGCTCTTCCCTTAGTTCAAAGATACGTCTCCCCAGTTGTAGATGGGGGTTTGAAAAGGAAGGTGCTTGTGATTTAAAAGGCCTGCCACGTACTGCTTCCATAATACAGTGAGTACACCTGTGGACTGAGCAAGGCCGCTGTCACATCTTTCAAGGTTTGCCTCATCGGTCCTACATCAGGTCAGCAAACTTCTGTAAAAGGCCAGATAGTAAATATTTTAGGCTTTGTGGACCATACAGTCTCTGTCAACAGCTACTCACCTCTGCCATTGTAGCATGAAATCACGTGGCTGTCTTCTAATGAAACTTGATTTACAGAAACAATCAGGCGGGCGTGGTGGCTCACGCCTGTGATCTCAGCACTGTGGGAGGATGACACAGGAGGATTGCTTGAGCCCAGGAGTTCGAGACTAGCGTGGGCAACATAGGGAGACTCCATTTCCACAGATTTTTAAAAAGTTAGCTGGGCATGATGGTGCATGCCTGGGGTCCCAGCTACCTGTGGGGACTGAGGCAGGAGGATCGTCTGAGGTTAGGAGGTCAAGGCTGCAGTGAGCCACGATTGTATGTCACCTAGGCTCCAGCCTAGGTGACGGAGCAAGAGTCGGTCTCAAAAAACCAGCACAAATCAATAAAAATAAAAAATAATCATTGAGCCAGATTTGGCTTACAGGCTGTAGTTTGCTGACTCCTGTTCTACATGATTTTCATAAAGATGGGACAGGTGCACTTACAATATTAAATGGAATGGAGGGTGCTATTGCAAATACCCTCAAGTTGAATCAAGGATAGGTTTTTAAAGCAGTTTGCTTAGGAATTTGCCTACGAAAGACTATTATTATAATTTTCAGTACCTCCCTGTACTGTGTACCTATAGATTGAATTAGGCAAAAACCTGACAATAGACCTTGGGGATATTTGGGGATATTTACTTTTTTCAAGTAATTGAGTTCTACCTACTTCATCTGCTACTTTTTACCTTGCATTGCCAATTTAAGTTAACATTACTGACCTAATGTCAACTGTGTTCCACTCTTAAGGCCGGAAACTGGATTAGAGGTGAGCAAGGAAGGATGAGGAGAGGGAAGTTTACCTTAAATGATCCTTGTAGTCAACATTAGGTACCTTGAGAATCCCTTGCTGCTTGATTTTAAGATCTTCAATTACAGCACTTTGATTCTTAACCTTAAAAAAAATTCTCCTTCAGCCATTTCAAGCCATGTGGAATATCTATTACTGCTTAGGAATTTGCTGTGGTTTTTCATTGACCGTGGCCCCAGACTCTGGAATATGTATTAATTTATCTGGGCAGAGAATACAGAAATCCACATGCAGAATAAAGTGAACTTTATGCTGAAGCAGAATATTGAAGCTGGGAATGATTAATTCTTAAAAAACAAACCACCAGCCTTAATAAATATTGAATTCTAAGAAGGTATTTTGCAGTTTGCTTCTTAAAGTACTGAGATAATCTGACTGAGTTCCCATTTAAAAGTGAGAAGTTTTTTCCCTCCATGAACAATATTTGTTTACAGTCATTGGTAAATTATTAATCTGCATTCCAGTGTTTCATGTTTGAAATACCAGTCCGCCCTGTCCATGGGGATTTGATCTCACGCTGTAATCAGCAAAGGGTTCTGGGAAGTGAGAATGGCTGTGGTTTGCTCTTTTAAAGACCTTAAGAGAGAATCAAAAAGTGGTGGTTATGCAGGAAGTTGGCCTGTCCAGTGTTTGACGGCTGGCAGTTTTCCTATGGAGTCATATGAGACCATGAACTTGGAAGGCACACTAGATTGTGGGAACGTTTGGGTGGGCTTCCCACCGCCCTGTGATTTTCAGAGGTCCTAGAATGTTCTTGAAAGTATTCCTGCAGCTCTTTTGAGTGGATGTCAAATTTCGTTTGGTTTAGGGCTACCCCAAATGTTTACATTCTGAGTCTTTGGTCCATTTTCCTCCCAACAATGCACATTTAGGATTGCTATTGGGTATCTAATGAACTGGATTGATCATAAGATTCTCAGGACCTCTGGTCCCAGCTCGACACCACTTTCTAGCTATGGCACGTTAGGTAAGTCCTTTAACCTCTCTGATTCTCACACTGAATGTAGGTTAGAACAGTATCTACGTCAAATTGTTGCTTGAGGATTAAGAGGAATAATTCATGGGACTTGGCATGAGTCTCTCCACTAGATTGTAAGTTCTATGGAGGAGCTGTCTTCCCAGTGCCTCCAGCAGTGTCTGGCATATAGTGAGGAGCTCAACACATATTTGTTAAATTAACAGTAAGTACTCAGTCAATGTTAATTATTACTGTTGTCATGATTAATATTTTCATACTTATTATTACTTACACTACCCATTTTGAGTCCTTCTCCTTACCTTCTGTTGACAACAGTCATCTTTGTGAAGCAGCTCTGATGGTGTCATTGATAGGATGCTGGGTTCAAATTCTAACCCTGTCCTGATTACCTATGGGCAAAGTTACTTAACCTCTCTGAACTAGTTTCCTCATCTGTAAATTGCGATGATAATACCCTCCCACAGAGTCTAAGAGGGTAACACACCCCTGCCCTTAGTTTTCTCAAACGTATGGATAGAAATAGCCCTGGGACCTACTCCCTTATCAATGTCTTAGATTTTTCACATGCCCTAAGTGCTTAACTCTACAGACCTTGCATGCTCCACACCAGAGTCTTCTGCAGATTGCCCAATATGTGGAGGCTGGTGAGGTCCCCTCCCCACAGAACAGCCATGTGTAGCAGGTTGAACAAAACATCTGTATTCTGATGAGGGTCATCTCTGCACAGCTAGAGTTGTGTATGTCCTTAAAGTTTCCATAACTTGTCATCATAAAATACTAAGTATAGTCATACTCATTTATGTCTCATGAAATGAAAAGATACCAACGACACAACTGGGGTTTCATAGAGGTTGTAAAAATGAACTTTCTGGCCCCTCTCATGCTTGGTATTGGGAGAGGGGCCACAAAATTCATTATCTGGTCAATTTTCCACCCCAACGAAGGTGTGTTCCTTTTCAGAGCTTTCAGTAGTCTTGACGGTTTGAGCCTGACAATGGATCAAGTTCTCTTTCCTCCTACAGAATCTCTCTTCCAGTCTACACTCTGGGAGGTAGATGGGACTAAGCAGGCCACTTCCCCAGTGCGAGAAAATGCACTGCTCCACTCCCACATTCTACCTTTGGTTTGAGCAAAGACCACATTTTGCAAGCCCTTTTGCTGCCCAGTTAATCTTCCAGGGTGAACTTTCTCTCACCCTCTGCTGACACCTCTGCCACCCAGCCCCATCGCCTTTGAGAGGGGGAACCCCCCATGGAGCTTTGTGTTTTCCTCCGCGTTCTCCTTTCAGCAGGGTAAGCCCCCATACTCCTGCCCAGGCTGCTGGGCCCACCATCTCCTCTTCTAACACAGCTTCCGAAGTGCTGGGGATGGAGAGGGTGTCAATGTGGCAAACATTCCTTTGCCCACTGATGAGAAGTCTCAGCCTTGCCCAAGACATGTCTGGAAATGTTAGTCCACCCTGGCCTTTCCTTAACTTCACTCCTTCTCTCAGCCTCTGCACATAAAAGTTGTCAGTACATCTTGTTATTTCTGCTTATAAGAATACATAGAATCTTACAGCTTTACCCCACTGTATAGCTGCCCTCCTAATTCAGTGAGCTGGAGAGGTGATTCTCGCTCAGGATGCTGTAGGATATTCCTAACTGGTCTCTCTGCCATCACACTAGACCCTCCTGCACTGTCCACTTAACAATGACGTTTAAAAAGTAAATAAATGGCTGAGCATGGTGACTCATACCTGCAATCCTAATACTTTGAAGGCAGAGGAAGGAGAATTGCTTAAGGCCAGGAGTTTGAGACAAGCCTGGGAAACATAGGGAGACCTCATGTCTATAAAATAAATAAATAAATAAAAATAGCCAGATGTGGTGGTGCGCGCTTGTGGTCCCAGCTACTCAGGAGGCTGAAGTGAGAGGATTGCTTGAGCCTGGGAGGTCGAGGCTGGCACTGCACTCCAGCCTGAGCAATAGAATGAGACCCCATCTCGAAAAATGAAAAATGTTACAAAGTGGCTGTTAAAAAGCAGGTATATGGAGATCTAAGCAGGCATCAAAGCTAGCAGTGCCCAGCGGTGGACCACGGCTGCACTGGTGGGCCCATGGGAATAGACACAAAGTCTTGGGTCCACACAAGGCGGAGGATTACACGGGACACTCCTGCATGGAGGTGTGCCCTCGGTGGAAGAGTCAAGTGGGAGAATGCCTTCCCCATAAAGGGAGATGGTATCATTACCTCTTCAGTTCTTTTTCCCTACTGCGACCCCACCCGAAAAGCCCCACCTAGGTTCCAGTTCCTAGGGTGCAGGTGCCTGATTGCCTGAAGCCTGGTGCTCAGGATTGTCCTACATTCTCCCCGCTGTTCCCTGAGTGGTTCCCTGACTTGCTGTTTTATAAAACCTTTTTACATACAGTAGAGTGGGGGGCAGGTTTTGGCCACTCAGCCCATAAGAGGTAGACTCTGAACAGGTTGCTTTCGAGTTTTTTTTCCAGTGTCCTTTTTACCCTATTGACAAAGGGAAGAATTTATGTAGGAATACATCATCTTTAATTAAAGCATAGCTATAAGTTATACAAGTAGCAATACATATTTTAACACAAAAGCAAGGTTCATAGACAAAAACGGAATGGTAAAATCATGAAAATGTAAATCTGTTGGTTAGGAGACATTTAGGCTCAAAATAATAATTTATGATATGACATTGAAAAACATCTTGTGATTTTAAATTGAAAATGGGTTCAGGCTGACCACCCAAATAATTCCTTTTTTTTTTTTTTGAGAGGGAGTCTTGCTCCAGGCTGGAGTTCAGTGGTGCAGTCTCGGCTCACTGCAGCCTCCCCGTCTCGGGTTCAAGCGATTCTCCTGCCTCAGCCTCCTGAGTAGCTGGGATTACAGGCATGCGCCACCATGCCTGGCTAAGTTTTTTGTATTTTAGTACAGATGGGGTTTCACCATGTTGGCCAGGATGGTCTCGATCTCCTGAGGTCATCATCTGCCTGCCTCAGCCTCCCAAAGTGCTGGGATTACGGGCGTGAGCCACCGCACGTGTCCCACCCAATTCTATGCACTTTTCCAGAGAAGGGTGAACTATTTGTGTCTTCAGGGAAATACGTAACTGTTTTGGTTTTTTTTTTTTTCTATTTTCTTTTTCCTTTAAGCATCTGATAATACAAATGTACTCAAATAGAAGAGGAACCGAACCTTTGAGTTTGATGAGAGTTTTGGTGTTTAAAGAATTCAGGATCATGAAGAATATGGGGTGACTTCCCTCTTCCTATTCCCATTACTTTAAATGTTGTAGTTGTTGCTTTTTGTGCTTTGGGAAGATTCTTGATGCCTCCATATGCTGATTCAATGGACAGCCCTGGTTATAGGCCATGGGGGTCAGAGCTGGAAGGGGCTATGGGAGTCAATCCATGTCCCGCATTTGACAGGTCAGACACTGGAGAACAGATATTTAGAGTTCAAGGACTTGCGTGGGCTGACACCGGGCACTACAGATGCCGTGGAAATAGATACCTGCTCCTATACTCACCAAGCCCAGCCTGGGCCAGTGGATGGAGGAAATAATGGTTTAATCTTAACTAATTTAATTTTTAAAAGTTGAAATGCTAAATTAATTTTTTAAAATAATGTTATTCCTTTATGGAAAAAAGCTAACAAAATGATTGGATATGTATACATTTTAGTGTTTGTTTAAAAGATGTGTTATTGGATTGCACTATCAAACTTCATAAAACCTGCAGTTGAAATATATAAATAATCTCAACCTGTGGTGCAGATAGGTGCTAGTCAGCTGATGTCACAGCCTACTGACTGGGACTCACTGTGCAGGAATTTAAGGCCTTCAGGCAAGCTGTGATCACTTCCACAAAATCCCTGGTTATGTCATTTGGAGATCTTTTATCCCCTAACTAAAAAGGAAAATTGGCCAGTCACGGTGGCTCACACCTGTAATCCCAGCACTTTGGGAGGCCGAGGTGGTGGATCACAAGTTCAAGAGATCGAGACCATCCTGGCCAACATGGTGAAACCCTGTCTCTACTAAAAATACAATTAGCTGGGTGTGGTGACGGGTGCCGGTAGTCCCAGCTACTCAGAAGGGCTGAGGCAAGAGAATCACTTGAACCCAGGAGGTGGAGGTTGCAGTGAGCCAAGATCGTGCCACTGCACTCCAGCCTGGCGATAGAACGAGATTCTGTCTCGAAATAAAAAAAAAAGGAAAATAGAATTTATTTAAATCGTTAAACCCTACTGAAGGGAAGATAGTTCTTCAGTCAAAAGGGTTTTTTTGTTTTGTTTTGTTTTGTTTTGTTTTCTAAAAAGCCTTAGAATGCTAAAAGTAAAAACAAATCCAACTATTACTTGAAGTTTTGTAAATGGGAAATGTACTTGTAGTTGAGACTATCTGTATTTTTCTTTATGTCTTAATTACTCCCTGATAGAAGCAAGGCCTTTAGGAGTCTTTTAATGTCTGTAGGACGTAAGGCTCAATTTTACTCAAGTCCCCTTCAGTCTGAAGGAAGCAGGTGCAGCACTTGAGCATTCATCCAACCAATTCTTCTCAGGCCCTGCTGTATGCTGCCCTCTGTGTGAGGGGCTTGGGATGGGAATAGATGGAGCGAGACACAGCTCTTTCTCCTACTTGGGCTTCGGGGAGAAGAATGTCACCTTGAACTTAAAGAGCTGTATCTGGCAGTATCTCTGAGGTGTGCTTCTTCTCTACCTTTTCCTCCCCTGGAACCAACCCACATACTCTGGCATCCCCAGTTGCTCCCCAGAACCTGCCCAACTCCAAAGACAGCCTGATTTTTTTTTTCTTTTAAAACCCAGACCCAGAAGCAGGTCATTTATGGATGGTTTAGCACAAGGCTCTCCACAGTCATGTGTTGCTCATAGGCCTGGGGGTGGCCCCCTTTCCTATACTGTCACTGATTTTCTTTTGAATATTCTCTTTTTCTTTTTAATTTAAAAACATATTCTGTCAGCCCGGCGTGGTAGCTCACGCCTGTAACCCCAGCACTTTGGGACCCCTCTCTGGCTGTACTCTTTGTTCCAAGCCTGCTGTTTTCCCTTAACTTCCAGGTCCCCCTCCCCTCCAGTGTGCTGGGGCCCTGCAGCACACAGCAACATCAGTACAGTCATCAGACAAATGCACACAGCGTTTCTCCGTATCACCCGTAATTTTTTTTTTTTGACACGGAGTCTCACTCTGTCACCCAGGCTGGAGTGCAGTGGCGTGATCTCGGCTCACTGAAAGCTCCACCTCCAGGTTCGCGCCATTCTCCTGCCTCAGCCTCCCAAGTAGCTGGGACTAAAGGTGCCCGCCACCTCGCCTGGCTTTTTTTTTTTTTTTTTTTTTTTTTGTATTTTTAGTGGAGACAGATTTCACCATATTAACCAGGATGGTCTCAATCTCCTGACCTCATGATCCACCCGCTTTGGCCTCCCAGAGTGCTAGGATTACAGGCATGAGCCACCGCGCTCGGCCCATATCACCCTTAATTTTAATTCTGAATGTTAATTCCCTTCTTGAAATTGTTTATGTTTCATGTTCAGAAATTACCATATTTCATCAAAACCTTTGGTTTGGTTTGGTTTGGTTTTAGAAACATGTTTCTTTTCTGTCAATCTTATTTCCATTTTTGGTTGCCATTGATTTTTCAAAAAGCATCTTTTTTTTTTTTTTGAGAGGGAGTCTTGCTCTGTTACCCAGCCAGGCTGGAGTGCAGTGGCGATCTCGGCGCACTGCAAGCTCTGCCTCCTGGGTTCACACCATTCTCCTACCTCAGCCTCCTGAGTAGCTGGGACTATAGGTGCCCGCCACCACGCCAGGCTAATTTTTTTTTTTGTATTTTTAGTAGAGACGGAGTTTCACCTTGTTAGCCAGGATGGTCTCGATCTCCTGACCTCGTGATCTGCCTGCCTCAGCCTCTCAAAGTGCTGGGATTATAGGCATGAGCCACCGCACCCGGCCAGAAAGCACCATTTTTATATACCTTTAAAAAAGAAAAATATTGCTAACTAAATTAAGACATGTCTTCTATTGTAAGACATATTCTGGTTTAAGATATGTTAAATGGAAGACAAACAAACTCAAAACCCATGTACCTTTTTCTTTTTCCCAATGTGCTTTTTAGAATCAATACAGTCTGGGTCAGGACTCTATTAGATTTCACTTTCCCTCTGACAGAGCCACTTATGCTTTTAAAATAGCCAGGTAAGCAGGACAGTTTCCTTTCAGCCCATCGCTGGCTCTCGTGGCTTCCTTCTTACACATGCTAGGTAAGCACTTTGAACTTGAAAAACACTTGACTAAACACTCGTATGATCTGGATTGTTTAACCACAAAAAGTTTGGTCTTTTATAGTGAAAAATGCTGTGGGTTTCTTTTTTACCTTTAATTTCACTTTTCAAAATTAAAATATAGCTTTTAAGGTCAAAATTTTCAGAGCAATTTGTAAGTATAGATACAGTTTCATGGTGACAGTTTCTTATGTTGTAAAGGTGACACAAAACACATCATCTTTTATTTTAGATTCAAGGGGTGCATGTGAGGATTTGTTACTTGGGTATATTGCGTGATGCTAAGGTTTGGGGTATGATTGATCGTGTCATCCAGGTACTGAGCGTAATACCCAATAGTTAGTTTTTCTTTTTTTTCTTTTTTTCTTTTTTTAATTTTTGAGACAGTCTCACTCTGTTGCCCAGGCTGGAGTGCAGTGCTGTGAACTTGGCTCACTGCAACCTCCACCTCCTAGGTCCAAACGATTATCCTGCCTCAGCCTCCTAAGTAGCTGGGATTACAGGTGCCCGCCACCACACCCAGCTAATTTTTTTGTATTTTTGTAAAGACAGGGTTTTGCCATGTTGGCCAGGCTGGTCTGCAATTCCTGACCTCAGGTGATCCACCTGCCTAGGCCTCCCCAAAGTGCTGGGATTATAGGCACCTGCCACCGCACCCTGCCAGTTTTGCTTTTCTTTTTTTGAGCCATGGTCTCACTCTGTCACCCAGGCTGGAGTGTGGTGGTGTGATCTCAGCTCACCATAACCTCAACCTCCGGGGTTCAAGTGATTCTCCCAGCTCAGGCTCCCACATAGCCTCCTGGCAAATTTTTGTATTTTTTGTAGAGATGGGGTATAATTAGTTTTTCAATTCTTACCTACCCCACTCCCTCCTGCCTCTAGTAGTCCCCATGTTTATTGGTACCATCTTTATGTCCATGAGTACCCAGTGTTTAGCTCCCACTTATAAGTGAGAATATAGGGTATTTGAATTTTTGTTCATACATTACTTTGCTTATGATAAAGGCCCCCAGTTTCATCCATGTTGCTTCAAAGGACATGATTTTGCTCTTCTTTATGGCTGCATAGTACTCCATGGTGTATATGTACCACATTTCCTTTATCCGGTTCACTGTTGATGGGCATCTAGGCTGATTCCATGTCTTTGCTATTGTGGATAGTGCTGTGGTAAACATTGCAAGTACATGTGTTGTTTTGGTAGAACAATTTACTTTCTTTTGGATATATACCCAGTAATGGGATTGCTGAGTTGAATGGTAGTTCTAGTTTAGGTTCTTTGAGAAATCTCCCAGCTGCTTTCCACAGTGGCTGAACTAACTTACATTCCCACTTAAAGTGTGTAATTGTTCTCTTTTCTCCTCTGCCTTACCACCATCTGTTGTTTTTTGACTTTCTAATAACCATTCTGACTGGTGTGAGATTGTATCTCATTGTGGTTTTTATTTGCATTTCTGTCATAATTAGTGATGTTGAGCATTTTTTCATTTTTTTTTTAACAATTTGCATGTCTTAGTTTGAGAAGTATCTGTTCATGATTTTGCCCACTTTTTAATGGGATTATTTGTGTTTTGTTTGTTCAGTTATTAAAGTTCCTTAAAGATTCTGGATATTAGACTTCTGTCAGATGCATAGTTTGTGAATATTTTCTCCTATTCTGTAGGGTGTCTTTTTACTCTGTTAATAGTTTCTTTTGCTGTACAGAAGCTTTTTAGTTTAATCAGGTTCCACTTGTCAATTTTTGTTTTTGTTGCAATTGCTTTTGAGGACTTAATCATAGATTCTTTTCCAAGATTGATATCCAGAGTGGTGTTTCCGAGGTTGTCTTCTATTATTATTATAGTTTGAGGTCTTACATTTAAATCTTTAATCCATCTTGAGTTAATTTTTGTATATGGTGAAAGGTAGGGTCGAGTTTTATTTTTCTGCATATGGCTAGCCAGGTGCCCTAGCACCATTTATTGAATAGCAAGTTCTTTCCACATTGCTTATTTTTGTCGACTTTGTCAAAGATCAGATGGTTATAGATGTGCAGCTTTATTTCTGGGTTCTCTATTGAACAGAACAGAGAACAAAATATTGATCGATGTGTCTATTTTTGTACTAGTACCATGCTGTTTTGGTTATTGTACCCTTATACTATAGTTTAAAGTCAGCTAATGTGATGTCTCTAGGTTTATTCCTTTTTGCTTAGGATTGCTTTTGTATTCGGGCCCTTTTTTGGTTTCATAGGAATTTTGGAATAGCTTTTTTTTAGTTATGTGAAAAATGGCGTTGATTGTTTGATAGAAATAGCATAGAATCTGTGGATTGCTTTGGGCAGCATGGCCATTTTAATGATGTCGATTTTTCCAATGGATGAGCATGGAATGTTTTTTCCATTTGTTTGTGTCATCTATGATTTCTTTCAACAGTGTTTTGTAGTTCTTGTAGTTATCTTTCACCTCCTTGGTTAGATGTATTGCTAGGTATTTTAGTTTTTTTGCTGTTGTAAATGGGATTGCATTCTTGATTTGACTCACAACTTGAATGTCATTGGTGTATAGAAATGTTACTGATTTTTTTATGCTGATACTGTATCCTGAACTTTACTGAAGTCACTTTTCAGTTTGAGGTGGAGGAGTGTCTTGGGTGTTTGTTCGTTTGTTTATTTTAGACAGAGTTTCACTCTTGTTGCCCAGGCTGAAGTGCAATGGCGCGATCTCGGCTCACGCATCCTCTGCCTCCGTGTTCAAGTGATTCTCCTGCCTCAACTTCCCGAGTAGCTGGGATTACAGGCATACGCCACCATGCCCAGCTAATTTTGTATTTTTAGTAGAGATGGGGTTTATCCATGTTGGTCAGGCTGGTCTTGAACTCCCAACCTCAGGTGATCCACCTGCCTCGGCCTCCCAAAGTGCTGGGATCACAGGCATGAGCCACCGTGCCTGGCCGTATCTAGGGTTTTCTAGGTATAGAATTATGTCATCAGCAAACAAAAAAAAGGTAGTTTAACTTCTTTTTCTATCTTGGTGCCTTTTCTTTCTTTCTCTTGCCCGATAGCTCTGGCTAAAACTTCCAAGCCTGCTTATTTTTGAGCAGTTAAACTTACTAGAAATGTCAGGGCGATTGCATTATTTTATTTTATTTTTAAAAAATAATTTCATATCATGCATTTATTTTCTTTTAAAGGTAGAATACAGAAAGGTTATCACAGAAACTTTGTTTGAGCTAAATTTTCTTTTTCTCTTTTTTTGAGATGGAGACTCGCCCTGTCACCCAGGCTAGAGTGCAGTGGTGTGATCTTGGCTCACTGCAACCTCTGGCTTCTGGGTTCAAGCAGTTCTCCTGCCTTAGCCTCCCAAGTAGCTGGGATTACAGGCACCCGTCACTGCACCGGGCTAATTTTTTTGTATTTTTAGTAAAGACAGGGTTTCACCATGTTGGCCAGGCTGGTTTCAAACTCCTGACCTCAAGTGATCCACCTGCCTCGGCCTCTCGAAGTGCTAGGATTACAGGCGTGAGCCACCTGACCCAGCCACTAAAATGTGTTTTTAAATAACACTTACCCATTCATATGGGTTCTGCTTCTCTAGCATGACCCAGTCATTAAGTCTTCTTAACCCACTATCATGTCTTCTCTGAGGCTTAAAATGCCCAGTTTCTATAAGACAGGAAGTCAGATAGACCTGGGTTCAAGTCCAGCTTTGCAGTTTACTCTTCGTGTAATCTTGAGTGACTTTCTCATTTTCCTCATCTTTAGAATGGGGATAATGATAACATCTGTCTCAAAGAGTTTTGTGAGGATTAAATTAATTGGTGCACATAAAGTCTTTAGTACAATGCCTGGCAAACAGTAAGTACTCAATAAATGTTAGTATTTTTAGTCAACATTCTGGTAGGCTTCTACTACTCCCTACCCCCAAACTCCAGTAAAACAAAAACATCTTCCTCTTTTGTAACTTCCAAATATCTATGACTGGCAATGCAAATCTTCTAGACTCATAATTTTGAAATCTTTTTTTGTTTTTTGGTTTTAATCTGTTGTATGATTTTCGTGTCCGATCAGTTATCAAATCTACCATCCTTTAGTCCTCTAGTTCTCATGACCACTCACTTTGACCATTATAAAAACCATTACCTAGTTTGTTGCATCTAGCATGTCCAGGACAGTGTGGTGGGAAAAGCAGGGGCTCTCATGGTAGTCTCTGTTGGGCTCAATTCTGTTGCATACAGGAGTGTATGGTCAAGATATTGAAACATTTTGAGACTTAGTTCCAGCACTAGGAAGATGGGACCTTCATGTCTGCCTCTTCTAGAGCGATTGTTGGAGAATGAGGTAGGATTATAAGATAATGGCTGGAGAGGCCTGTGTACACCAGAGGCTTTCATTAAATGCCATTTATCTTCCATTTCCCCGCTGGTTCATCCTACATGTGGTGACTACATGTGCTCATGAAATCGCAATTGTAATTACACAGTGTCTTTCTTCAGTGACTCCCAGTTTCCTCCTTAGTCAGATCTAAACTCTTCTGCCCTACTTAACTGGAGAACCAGGCTGAATGCATTTGAATTCTGGCTCTATGACTTACTAGCTACCTTGAAACAAATTTCATAACCTGCTACCTCAGTTTCCACATCTGAAGAATGGGCGTGACAATAATCGTGCCTGCCTTATGAGGTTATGTGGCTCAATTGTAAATATTGAATTAGCCCACATGAAGGACTTAGAAAAGTTCCTGTTTCATGCCCTTGCTCTGTCACACCAGCATTCTCTCCATCTCTTCTTCCATCGCTCATCTTTAGCACCCCTAGGCCCTGACAAACCAGATAATTTGTTCTCCTAAATCTGTCCCCCAATTCTGCCCCCCCTTCTTACACAGGGTTTACTGCTCCAAAGAACAGAAATTCGACTTGTACCCAGAGTTCCAAATTAATATGGGGCAGTCCTGAAACTGAAACTATCAGCACTGCTGCTCTGATAACAGTTTGTATAGTTGTCCTAGGTTTGGCATGCTGTCTTCCGGGGCTGGGAGCTGCTCCGAGTGGTCATCTTGCATATGCTGCCACAAGAGCCTTCTTTATGGAGGTCTCTTGTTGCTGCTCTCTTCCCTTTCTCTGTTGCGTTGCCCTTAGTGATTGTGAGTTTAGAGTTTACCCTAAGCATCCTGCATGTTATCATGACTCATGCCAGATTAAATTCTACTTAGTTACCAGCCTTCAGCACCTTTTTCCAGGTGTCTTTAGGGAGGAGGGAGAAAAGGGTATGTCTTACCATGCACAGCTCTTATCAGACTGTTAGCATTGCTTGTTTACTTCTCCGTTTACCTTATTGGACTGTAAGGTCTGTGAGGGCAGGTAATGTGTGTGCCTTGTTCATCTCTATCTGCCAACTCATAGCAAAGTATTTGGACCATTAATCAGCACTCAATATTTATCGAATAGATGGATGGATGATAGACAGATGGAAAAAGATTGGAATGTACATGCCCCTTTTGGCATATACAAACATCCGATGCACTTTTTTCTCTGCCTAGGGAGGAAGCTATTCCTGGCAAGAAGACAGCTTAATACTCTAGAATATTCCTGGGCTACTGAGGTTACTTATTTAGCTCTGCTGCTAAGGCCATGGGAAGTTAGTTATTTGCATTTAGGAGTGGTATCTTACTAATGCCAGCTTTCACAGGTACTTGGATGGATTCCAGATTTATTTCCCTACTCTAGTTGCATTATTTGCTTTGTATGATATCTTCCTTAGAAAGCACAGTGCTTTCATATAAATAATTTGAAAGACTTGCTAACAGATCCCGTAGACCTCACGTAAATCCTCTGTGAAGTTCGCTATGGAAAGCAAGAGGATTGATGTCTAATCCTTACATGACAAGATAAATTTTATAATTGAAAGACCAGTTTATATGGGCAAGAAGTGATCAGACTTCCAAAAAATAAAAAAGAAATAAAGAAATAAAGTCGGAAAGACAAATGTAAAAAAGCGTATGCAGTCATTTGGTCTTAATATCAGAATTCTTTCTGGCTTTTATTCATTTCCCTTCGTTTTCTTTTTCTTCTCTCTCTAATACTGCTATAATAGTGACTGCTGGGAAGAAAGAGTGCTGCCCACAAATTTTTTTGGCAGAGTTGGGTATGAGTTAATTAGCATTTTGGCCTCCAGTCTGGAGTGCAGACCCTATTCTCTTTGTAATGGGTGCCGGCAAGGAAGCTTTTCAAAGCAGAGGGAAAAACGGCATCCACTCTGCTGTCAAGGACTTTTATGAGGGTCAAGTGGTGTTGGCAAGAATTCAGGCCAGAATGATTTGGCTTCAGCAAAGAAAGCCACAGCCCTTGTGACAGGTTAGGTTAGCCATAAACCTGGATACACTAAATTCTTAAGATGGTGAGAGATTGTTGCACTCTGGCCCAAGAATTTCTTGTATGCCTTTTTTGGTTTTCGCAAGTGGAGGTTTGATGGTTTGACAGCTGCCCTTCCCTTACTTGCTCTGTCTCCTGCTGCTCAGGCTTCTCAGAATCACCATGAGCCAAACCACTCTGGTACTTGTTGGCCCACGGATGCCTTAATGCGAAAGTATTTCTCAGTGTCTACAAAATGTTACAAAAACGTGTCTGAGTAAGCTGATGGGTCACAGCTTATTTGTCACTGAGAAAGTCTGAGTTAGTGCCCAGATTCCACCTTTGCAAGTTTTTTTGCTAAGCCTCAGAGAAATATAAACACGAATCTTAATCTAAGTGTGCTTATTTTAATATTTTTATTAGCAGCAACAGCAGCAGCATTGGGGCATTATTTCCAAAGGCAAATAATTCAAGGAAGAGGTTAATGTGATCATTTTAACTAATCATTGCACATATAAGAGCTCATTCAATCTTCCTCACTGTCTGATGAAGTGGTGTATCATGTCTGTTTTACAAATGAGGAAACTGAGGCACAGAGAGGTTAAGTAACTTACCCAGTGTTTTTTCTTGGCAGATCAGAACTAGACCTTTTTAATTTTTAGTTCTAGGATACATGTGCAAGATGTACAGGTTTGTTACATAGGTAAATGTGTGCCATAGTGGTTTGCCTCACCTATTAACCCATCACCTAGGTATTAAGCCCAGCCTGCGTTACCTATTTTTCCTAATACTCTCCCCCGCCCACCCTAAGAACTAGACCTTTCCTAAGACCCCTTCCAATTCTGAGATTAAAATGTTTTATGTGGATGGGGATGGCAATCAGGTCAAAAGATGTAGCTGAAGAAGTGAGTGGGAGAGAAAGAGGTAGGAGTTGTGTACTAGTTAAGTCTTTTGGGGGCACATGTTATGGAAGCCATTGCTTAGGCAACACAGAGAACTTATTTTAAAACATCATGGTCTGTTGCCTCACAACATCCAAGGAAGGGGAGAAGCCAGATAGCCTCAAGGAGCTCAAGTAAAGGAGACTTTGGGTCTCCTCTCCCCATTGGAAGCTGTAAGCTGGTGGCCCCCAGGCTCCATGAGGCCTAGAGATGTGTTTATTTGGCCCATATATTTATTAAAAATGGAGCTGGTGCTTAAAAATCAAAAGATTACTCATGGAAATCCAGATTTCCAGCTTCTCTAGAAAAATCAGACCCGGCAACCTTGAGGCCTCATTTCCGCTGCCACCCTGCCTGTGGTAATGCTTGACTGGAGCTGTATGGAAGCCGCCTCCTCCTCAGCCCCTCCACCTCCAGCAGTCAGCTAAGCCAGGGTTTTTCAACAGTGACACTACTGACATTTTAGGCCAGAGAGTTCGTTGTTGTGGGGGTTTGTCCTGTGCATAGGAGGATGTTTAGCAACATCGCTGGTATCCACCCACTAGATGCCAGTAGTACCCCCTCCTCAGTCTGACAACCAAGAATGAATCTATAGTCTGCCAAATGTCCCCCGGGGAGCAAAGCTGCCCCGGAGTTCAAATCACTGGGTAGTGTAATGAGCCTAAACCACTGACCACTCATTCCCTAAATCTTTCCATTATACCATTGCTGGGAGTGAGATCACTTGGTCTGGCTTGGGTCAGAGGCCTTCTCCTGTGACCAGGTGGCAGGGTGGCATTAACCATCATGACTGCAGAGAGGGTCAAGGCAGGCAACCCAATAGGTATCCATCACAGGGTGTGGGAAGGAGGGATGCAGAAGATACTGTGTGAAAACAAGAGAGTCCAGGAATAACTCTTAATAGTATAACAATCTTCACTTCCCAGAAGTTCTTTGAATCTGTCTTCTCAGTGTATTCTCTCCAGCATTGTGTGAAATAGTTAAGGCACATAGTTGCCATTCTTATTCAGGGGATGAGGAAACTAGGGTGCAGAGAATGGTTTCAAATGGCTGCCTAAGTGCACATAGTGAGGTAGAGAAGGGACTAGAACCCAGGCTTCCTGGAGCCCACCTCTGCCCCTCTGGCTACCCCTAAAACGGCAGTCCTCTGAAACATACTCTGCTCTGTCTAGTCCAGGGAGATTGAGGAAGAAAGGCAACACTGGCCATCATCAGACTCAGCCCAGGCCTGAAAACATGAATGATGCAGTCACTTGTGTTTGCAGAGCAGGTTTAGCTGGCAGGAGGCCACCCTGTCTAACTCCTGTTCCAGTCAGTCTGGGCGTAACCCAGCCATTATGGTCCCACTCAGGTTTCGAATGCACAGGAGCAATTAAGTCATTCTCATAATTTCATGTGGTACAGAAAGTCCCAAGCCAAAAATACCATCCTTGGTTCCTACTTTTAGACTCCCAGGGAACTTCCCCCTCCCTCTCTCCCTATAATTCACTTTGATTCCTTCTATTTTTCTCTTCGTGAATGCATTGGCCAGACACAAAGTCCTAGTTTACTTAACAAGGGGCTACAGAGCCAACACAAATCAAAATAAATCCAGGCTTCATTTGGCAGGAGTGGTGGAAGTTGGGAATTGCTGGAGGTTCTCAGATACAAGAGCTTGAAATACAAGAGCATATGCCTCTCATCTCCAGGTTGTGAGATAGGAGATAGGAGATAGGAGAACACACCACAAAATGATCACTGAAAGATGATGGAGTGCTGGGGGCGGGGCGGGAGGAGTAGGTACATCTGTACTCTCGTTATTATTTCAGGGTCCTAGATAACCACAATTAAGTCACTTTCTTTATCATTAGTACAGAAGATTTCTTGTCCTATAGAACCATGACATCAGACCTGTGTTGCTTCCTTAAATGATGAGTTTTTCAAAATATCCTTCCGATGCATATTAACAGTTGCTTCCTGGCAGTCAGGTGGCGGATTTGGTCTGTGTGTGTGTTGAGGGGTACATATGTCTACACACTGACTCTGCCTTCATGTGGACCCCCATTTGGGTTATATCAAGAGCTAAATGAAATCTAGTTGGAGATGATTTCAATGTATCCTCTGTAGGAATAGATAATTAAAACTTATTTCTAAGTCTTCTCACTAAAGCAGTGGTTCTCAAAAGCCTTAACCAGCACCAGAATCTACCAGAGGACTTGTTAAAGTGCAGATTGCTGGCCCCACCCCCATGCCCAGAGCATCTCATTCAGCAGGTGGGGGGTGGGGCCCAAGACTTTGCATTTCTTTTTTTTTTTTTTTTTTTTGAGATGGAGTCTTGCTCTGTCACCAGGCTGGAATGCAGTGGCCTGATCTCCGCCTCCCGGGTTCAAGCGACTCTCCTGCCTCAGCCTCCCGATTAGCTGGGACTACAGGTGCGTGCCACCACGCCCTGCTAATTATTTATTTATTTATTTTTATTTTTTATTTTTTAATTTTTTTAGTAGAGATGGGGTTTCACTGTGTTAGCCAGATGGTCTCGATCTCCTGACCTCATGATCTGCCCACCTCGGCCTCCCAAAGTGTTGGGATTACAGGCGTGAGCCACCGTGCCCAGCCAAGACTTTGCATTTCTAACAAGTTTCCTGGTGTTGCTGATGCTGCTGGTTTGGGGGCCCCGTTTGGTGAACTAGCATAATCAAGGATGGTGTTCTCGCCTAATCCCAACACTCTGGGAGGCTGAGGCAGGAGGATCGCTTGAGCCCAGGAGTTTGAAGCTGCAGTGAGCTATGATCATGCCATTGTAACAGCCACAGCGACAGAGCAAGATTCTGTCTCTTAAAAAACAAAGAGTGGTGCTCTAAACACAAGGTTTTCACAGCAGTAGTGACAGCTGCTCCTTTATGCTTCTGTTTCTTCATGTGTGTTGTCTCTGGGAAGTCCCCCTCCTCCCAGTGGCTGAGTCCTCTGCTTCCTCCAGGCTCGGCCCGAGTTCCTGTTCCTCCATGGAACCTTTCCTGACCAGTGCACACTGATCTTTCCTCTTCTCTGAACTCTTTCAGTTGTAAAAGTGAAACCCTAAAATTTCTTCTGTTGCCTTGTATTATGCTCAGATTGATGCATGGGAGTTCTTTTCCCAACTAGACTGAACCGATTTGATTCATGAACGTGACCATCCCTTAGATGCTCTTCTGTGCGTTCTTGAACTTAGCACAGAGCCAAGCACAGGACTCAATTATTTATTTTGTGATGAAAGTTAAAAATGAATTAAGAGAGAAAATACATTGCTGAGTGTCGTAGTCCATTTGGTTTGCTATAGTTGAATACCACAGACTGGGTAATTTATAATGAAAAGGAATTTTATTTCTCCTGGTCCTGGAGGCTGGGAAGTTCATGGTCGAGAGACTACATCTAGTGAGGGCATTCTTGCTGCTTCAACACAGCAGAAGGCATTACATGGCAAGAGAGTGCACGAAAGTGTGTGAGAGATAGCAAGAGAGGGCCATACTCACTTTTAAAACAAACCACTCCCATGATAACAGCTTCCTTTTATTCATGAGGGCAGAGTCCTCATGACCTAGTCACCTCGTAAAAGCTCCTCCTTTTTCTACCTTTCATCACTGTTGCATTGGGGATTGAGTTTTCAGCACACGAACTTTGGAAGACACGTTTAAACCATAACATTGCCTGGAACACCAACTGAGATTGCCTGATATATATACAGTGCTGGAGATACCCACCAAATTATGATTTATGCTTCTTATATGGTAAAGTCCCGTGATTTCTGTGCCCAAAGCTGCAGGTCCTTCTGCCTGCTTCAGAATTGCCCAAACTTTTGGTCTTCTTAAGCAGGGGTCCCCAACCCCTGGGCAATACGGTCCTGTTAGGAACTGGGATGCACAGCAGGAAGTAAGCATGGATGAGTGAGTGTTACTGCCTGAGCTTTGCCTCCTGTCAGATCAGATTCTCGTAGGAGCACGAACCTGTTATGAACTGCACATGTGAGGGACCTAGGTGACGTGCTCCTTATTATAATCTATTGCCTGATGTGAGATGGAACAGTTTCAACCTGAAACCATCCCACTCCTATGACCGTCATGGAAAAACTGTCTTCCACAAAACC
This sequence comes from Macaca nemestrina, assembly GCF_043159975.1. Classification (NCBI taxonomy): domain Eukaryota; kingdom Metazoa; phylum Chordata; class Mammalia; order Primates; family Cercopithecidae; genus Macaca; species Macaca nemestrina. The sequence goes on from NC_092131.1 coordinate 142,825,705, forward strand.
TGTCCCTGGTGCCAAAAAGGTTGGGGACTGCTGTTCTAGAGTAAGGACCTTGTGGTTTTGCTTATTATGATGGACACTCAGGGCCACTCTGGATGGTTGCCATGACCATGCCTGTTGTCTACTGTGCGTGAGAATCAGTCGCTGGACTCCAGGGCAGAGTGATGGCTGGAGGTCAGCATGCAGGCAGGGAGATGGAGGGGGAAGATGAGCGTGAGTACATGAGTACATGGGACAGGTAGGTTGGGGCCAGACTTGAGAGGGCTTACATGGCACACTGAGGGCTTGCTTGGAATTTGTCCTACAGAAAGTGGAGGTTTTTAACAAAATCACATTTGTTCTTTAGAACCATAATTCGGAGACCACTAGCTTCTTACAGAGGATATATATGAAACTACCAAAGGCAACTTTGTGAAGTAGAAGAATTTGGGCATGAAGGCTTCTTTCATCTGGATGGTCAGCCCTTCCCACCTTTCTTTAGATACTGTAATTCATTTCCTAGGGCTGCCTTAACAAATAGCTATGAAACGGTGGCTTAAAACAACAGAAATGTGTTCTGTCACAATTCCGAACGCTAGGATTCAAAATCAGCGTGGGCATCAGGACCACGCTCCTTCCGAAGGTTGGGGAGATTCTCTTCCATGCTTTTGCTCAGCTTCTAGTGTTGCTGGCCAGCCTTGGCATTCCTTGGCTTGTGGCTGTGTCACCCCAATCTCTGCCTCCATCATCACATGACCTTCTCCCTGTGTCTGTTTCCGTGTCTCTTCTCTTCTTTAAGGACATGAGTTATCTCGGATTAAGGCCCACCTTGCTGACTTCATCTTAACTTGATTCTCTCTGCAAAGACCATTTCCAAATAAGGTCACATTCACAGATACTGTGGCCTAGGACTTCAGCATATCTTTTTTGGAGGGAACACGGTGCCACCCACAACAGACACACACTTCGCTGCACCTTATTTTAGGACTCAGTGGGGGCAGTGGACTTGCTGCCACACTCAACCTGGTCAACTTGGCGGTGTCATGTGTTCTTGGTGAGGGCCAGGAAGCTGCCTGCACCTTGAGTAAGTAATACTAGCAGCTCACTTAAGTAATTGTGAAGGGAATTATGCACAGGACCAAAGCAGCAGGCTGTGAGGAACTGACCAAAAAGATGAGTTAGGGCGCTATTGCAGGTGAGAAATAAGGATACCTTAAGTAAGGCAGTGGCCGTGAGAACAGAGAGGAGGGGGAGTAGTTGAGGGGCGGGTCTGAAGTAGAACCACTAAGATCTGATGTAGTGGGAGGAAGGATCAAGGGTGATACTTAGTCTATTTACAAATGTGATGGTGGGGTGTATAATCCCTATCAGTATATACGAAGGCCTTCCAGACAAGCTTCTCTTTGTCTCTATCTACTTAAGTTATGCTGTCTGTGCTGCCAAGAAGCGTAAAACGGTGAAAATGATATGGAAGAAACTGACGGGCAACCTTAGAAATGCATGTGAATAAATATATTTTAAAGGGAGAAAGGCTGTTCTGGGAAGATTTCTCTAAATGGAGTGTGGATGTCTCAGGGAATGGCAGCTACTGACCTGCTGAGTGGACATCTCACAAGGCAATTCTAGGGCCGTCGTCCAGCCTGAGAATACACAGCTGGCTGACCTCCAGGGAGACTCAAACATTCTTCCTGAACCTGTGTTGCAGGTCCTGGCATCACCGTCATGATGTTCTGTCACTCTTCAGTAGCATTTAGTAAACAGTTTTGCATCTGTTTAGTTTACACAAGAATCTTGGAACAATGGAAAATCCTTTGACAAGTCAGAAAATTCAAGTCCTGTTTTTTTCGGTTGTTTTTGTTTTAGTTGCTTTTTGGGGGGTTGTAGTATTGTGAGGAGACACTTAACTTATGGAAGCCTCATTTTCTCTTCAGTAAATGGAGAACCAACATCATTCTTACAGTATCGCTGTGAGGATGGACATCAGTGAATACATGTAAGGTGCCGGGCTCAGAGCTAGTGCATAATACGCAGTCATCCCTTTTCCCCCTTCCCATCAATCTTCCTTCTCTTCTGTCTTTCAGGTTTTTTTCTTTTAATTTATTTTTAGAGACAAGGTCTCACTCTGTCACCCAGGCTGGAGTGCAATGGTGTGATCATGGCTCTCTGCAGCTTCCCAACTCCCAGGCTCAAGCGATCTTCCCACCTCAGCCTCTCGAGTAGCTGATACCACAGGCATGTGTCACCACGCCCAGTTAATCGAACAGGTTTTCTGACTCTCTGAGGCCCAGAGCTCCTTCTGCCATTGTCCCTCTCTGGGGATAAAATATAAATAATAAATAAATAAATAATAAATCCCTCTAGAGGATTTTTTTTTTTCTGAGATGGAGTTTTGCTCGTGTCACCCAAGTTGGAGTGCAATGGCACAATTTCCACTCACTGTGACCTCCGCTTTCCTGGGTTCAAGCAATTCTCCTGCCTCAGCCTCCTGAGTAGCTGGGATTATGGGCACCTGCCACCATGCCCAGGTAATTTTTTTTTTTTTTTTTTTTTTTTTTGAGACAGTGTCTTGCTCTGTCACCTGGGCTGGAGTGCAGTGGTGTGATCTTGACTCACTGCAACCTCCACCTCCCGGGTTCAAGTGTTTCTCCTGCCTCAGCCTCATGTGTAGCTGGGATTACAGGCATGAGCCACCATACCCGGCTAATTTTTGTATTTTTTGTAGAGATGGAGTTTTGCTATGTTGGCCAGGCTGGTCTCGAACTCCTGACCTCAGGTGATCCACCTGCCTTGGCCTCCCAAAGTGCTGGGATTACAGGCGTGAGCCACTGTGCCCGGCCTTTTTTTTTTTTTTTTTTTTTTTGAGACAGAGTCTCACTCTGTCACCCAGGCTGGAGTGCAGTGGCATGATCTTGGCTTACTGCGACCTCCGCCTCCTGGGTTCAAGTGATTCTCATGCCTCAGCCTCCGAGTAGCTGGAACTACGGATGCACGTCACCACATCTGGCTAATTTTTGTATTTTTTTTTTTTTTTTTTTTTTGGGTAGAGACAGGGTTTCACCATGTTGGCAGGCCGGCCTTGAACTCATGACCTCAAGTGATCCGCTCACCTTGGCCTCCCCAAGTGCTGGGATTACAGGTGTGAGCCACCGCACCAGGCCCAAGGATTTGTTTTAAACTAATTGGAGCCAGGCGCGGTGGCTCATGCCTGTAATCCCAACACTTTGGGAGGCTGAGGCAGGTGGATCTCCTGAGGTCAGGAGTTCGAGACCAGCCTGACCAACATGGAGAAACCCCATCTCTACTAAAAATACAAAATTAGCTGGGCGTGGTGATGCATGCCTGTAATCCCAGCTACTCAGGAGCCTGAGGCAGGAGAATCGCTTGAACCCAGGAAGCGGAGGTTGCAGTGAGCCAAGATTGCGCCATTACACTCCAACCTGGGCAACAAGAGTGAAACTCTGTCTCAAAAAACAAACAAACAAACAACAAACTAAACTCATTGGAATCAATTACAAATAATATACTCACCCAAATAGTTAGGTTAGGGGTCTTAGGGTCTATGAAGCAAACCCTGAGAGTGAAGGTGGGAAGGAAATGTCAGCATTATAAGCAGGATTAACGTAGATTAAATTTGACAGAATCTGGTTCTTGCTCTGTCCCTTTCCCATGGTGGCCAGCCCTAGCCGCCCAGCTGCTGTTGTCTATAAGCCAAAGCTCCTGCGTGTTCTCCTTCCAATAGAAAACGACTATGCGGAACCTCATCCTCCCTGGGCCCGAGGTGTTGGTGCAGCTGCTGAGGGATCTGGTGTGCTAGCCTATGTTCATGTGCCACTGCAGATGCCAGGAGAGTTCCAATGCCCAGGCCATACCAGCAGCTCCCTGGGTGATGTCCGCTTGGACTTAGTTTCACTCTGAAGCTGGGAAGCAATAGCCTACATTTTCAGCTAAATAAAAGCTGGAAATGGTGATCTCGTGAGGCCTGCCTCCTGTACTTCGTGCTTTGGTGCTCTGCTTCATTTTCCTGCCAGGAAGACTTTCCTAGTGCCCCTTTCCATCTGCTTGCATCCCATTCTCACGTCTCTGACCAGCGGTTCCCCTCTGAAGTCCATTCCACAGACGTGTTTGTTCAAGGCTGCCAAGATACAGGAATGAGAACGCTTGCTGCAATGCTGCTCATAATAGGGAGACCAGGAAAATAACCCCAAGGGTCATTCACACACCAGGTTTTTGAGATGAATGACATCATGAGCAACTCATGAGCATGAACACCAAGAGTGCCTCACCATCTCGGCTCCTTGTTGATGACATGTCAATCCCTAACATCCAGCCTGACTCCAAGGACTGAGATGATGAGCGTGAAAGTACTTTGTAAATTGCAAATGGTTTTGCAAACCTAAGGGATATGATGAATCAACAGTGAACAAAGTCCTTTGAGAGCTTTCACAAATAAAGGCGTTTTATATATCTAAACCCTTGGCACTCACAAATTTAGCATTTGAGGTTTTGCCAACCTGTGGAGCAACCATATGGCAATTTGCCATTTAGCGGAGGCATGTATTTTCCTCCATCTGCAACCTGAGTATCTCACACGAGGATAAGGAGTGAATGAATGAAGGAGAAAGGTTAAAATATGATTACATTGTAGAGTCTTTAAATACTCATTAAAAACAGGTATTTGTTCAGTATCTTTTGTGCTCTCATCAGTGTGCCCTAGGCTATTGAGAAAGAAAGAGTAAGACGAAAAGGTGAAAACTAGAAATATACTATGTAATGGAAAAGACCATTAATATACTCGTGAAACAATTAGTGAGCACAGCAATATACAATAAGGTAATCTTTAATAATATAAACTACAACAGAATTTTCCCTTATTTTGGATTCTAAGAAGTGAGTACTAACACAATGCAAAGGGATTTAATTACAAATGATTTGTGTAAGCCTGGTGCCATAGAAAAACTTCTGGGGTTGAATTTAATTTTATCACATTTAAATAGAAAAATGCCCACCTGAGAATGTGCAGCTGTGATTACGAGGGAGTTTTATTGGTTGTTACTGTGGCGTGTGTTTATTTCTCTCCCATTTAACATTCTGGATGGAGGGAGTTCAACGCTGCTGTGTAGCTCTGCAGTTGTCTGGTTTTCCTGCTCTGCCATCCTTAGGGTATGCCCTTGGTCTGTGCTCGTCGTTATGGGCCCCCGATGAAGCTCTGATTAAGACCTCCTAATTTTGAGTGTCCCAGAACTTGAATATACCCCTTCCACTTATGTCACCCAGCCACATCTAAACTGCATGGTAGGCTGGGAATGAATTCTTTATTCTAGGTGACTGTGTGCCCAATAAAAAGCCAGAGATTTTATAATTCAAGGAAAGGAAGCACAGCTCACAATTGCTGCCACAGGTCAACCTCTGTCTGTCCATGAGCCAATTGTTGAGATGGGAGGAAATCTGAATAGAGAAAGAGACAAGTCAGGCAAGAAAGTTGTGACTCAGGGTTTATCTCATCTACTGGGGGAGTTCAAGGGACAGTTTAATACTGGCTGTATTTTTGGTTTCTCTAAGTAGAAGTTTCATTTAAGTTATTGTGGAATAGGCTGGGTGTGGTGGCTCATGGCTGTAATCCCAGCACTTTGGGAGGCCGAGGTGGGTGTCCGATCACTTGAGCTCAGGAGTTCGAGACCAGCCAGGGCAACATGGCAAAACTCCATCTCTAGTAAAAATACAAAAAATTAGCCAGGCATGGTGACACGTGCTTGTATTCTCAACTACTTAGGAGGCTGGGGTGGGAGGATTGCTTGATCCTGGGAGGCAGAAGTTGCAGTGAGCCGAGATCACGCCACCGCACTCCAACCTGGGCGACGGAGTGAAACCCATCTCAATAAATGAATAAATAAATAAATAAATAGTGGAATGATCTTCTTTGACATTCTGCTAGATATGACGGCTGCTTAGAGACAGTTGTTTGAGAAAGAATAAAGCAAGCCCTGACCTCCAGGAACTGGTGACTGGACACTGGACGCCACTCGTTCACAGTGTTGCTCGACGCTGGTCAGGTGCTCACAGCTCGACCATGTTGTCCTCCTGTTGGCCATAAGCCGTCTCACAGAGCACCAACCTTGGACAAGGTCCTGGTGAAACCATGGTAAATAGAGACAAAGCAAAGCCACTTGATATTTTTTTCTGAGCACAGACAAAAAAGTTTCCTGTAGAACCCATAATTTTGATCATGACAGGATAAAGACAAATTCCATTTCCTAGGATTTGATTTGAGCCAAGGTCAATGAATAGCTTATTTTATAGCTTAATTGACGACAGTAAATAGTTTTGCAGTTTTAGGTCCTGCTTATCTGTCCTAGGGAGGATAATTTGAACCAGGAGCCTGATCCCCAGGCATTTCTGCCCTAACTAGATCACAGGCTAAGGATGCAACAGAGAATAGTTTCAGCAGAGCCCCCTTGAAAAAAAAGTTATGCTGAATCCGTGACGCAACATCCATTTGAAAGGAGCAAAGAGAAGGCAAAGACGCCATGATTTATTTTGTGTCATACCTAAATAATTAGAATAAATCCCCTTTTTCTAGCAGCACCTATAAAAATTTCATTGGGCTTTGGAGGTCTAAAGGGAAATTCTAGCATCAAGACATATTTCAGTTCCTGTTAATCCAGGGTTACCATCTCAGTTTTGTGAAAAGATGGAAAGAGACCAACTGAAACAGTAGCGTAGGAACCCAGCTCTGCGTTTTGCTTTCATATGTGACCTTGGCCACGTACCTGACCTTCACCTTTCTCGAAAAGAAAACAAAAATAGGCCGGGCATAGTGGCTCACGCCTGTAATCGCAGCACTTTGGGAGGCCAAGGCAGATGACTCACCTGAGGTCAAGAGTTTGAGACCAACTTGACCAACATGGTGAAACATGTAGCTAGGCATGGTGGTGTGTGCCTAGAATCCCAGCTACTAGGGAGCCTGAGGCAGGAGAATCGCTTGAACCCAGGAGGCAGAGGTTGCAGTGAGTCGAGATCGCGCCATTGCACTCCAGCCTGGGTGACAAGAGCGAAACTCCATCTCAAAAAAAAAAGAAAAGAAAAGAAAAGAAAATGAAAATAGAGTCGCCTGCCTTTTACTCCTCCAGGCATCACTTTAATGTGTATGGAAACTCTTAACTGTGAAAGGCTGTATATCCAGGAAAGGGGCCATTATATTCCTGGTGCTGTTGTTAATTTTATCAGGAGAGAGTCCTACACTGCCGACTCAGTCGAACAAGTAGCTTTTGAGCAATGGTTTTGTGTCCAGTCACTGTGCCTGGTATTTTGTGCCGCTGCCTTTCCCTGCCACATTTGTGAGCTAGGTAGAGGGGCACATTCAAGGTGATCACACTGCAGTGCCACTACTCGCAGATACCATCTCACTGTGGGATTATACTGCTTACTCCGAGGAGAGATCTGGGCGGCATCGTTGCCTCTTGCTTTTGCATTTTATGTATCTATTTATTTATCTTTTTTTCTTTCTTCCTTTTTATTATTTATTTATTTATGTATTTATTTTTAGATAGAGTCTCACTGTATTGCCCAGGCTGGAGTGCAGTGGTGTGGTCTCAGCTCACTGAAACTTCTGCCTCCTGGGTTCAAGCAATTCTCCTGCCTCAGCCTCCCAAGTAGCTAGGAAAGGGTCTCACTGTGTTGCCCAGGCTGAAGGACTGTGGCACGATCCCATCTCACTGCAGCCTCGACCTCCTGGCTCAAGTGATTCTCCCACCTCAGCCTCACAAGTAGCTAGAACTACAGGCACATGCCGCCACCACACCTGGCCAATTTTTGTATTTTTGGTAGAGATGGGATTTTGCCACGTTGCCCAGGCTGGCTTTTGCATTTTAGGTGATGGATTTTATCAAGCTGACATCTGATTCTACCAATCAAATTTGCACTTGATGAAGATCTCAAGTTGAAGACTTTATTTGTAGCATGGAACTCACCTGCCAAGCTGGCATCTCAAAATACCAGCCAGGCATTACATTTTCTTATATGTGGGAACCAGCTAATACGTAGGTGGCTTGGAGTGATTCTGAGGGTTATTCTCACCAGACAACAACTGAAAGTTTCCTTTCTCCACTCTAGAGATGCCTTGGCCTAAGACATTGATTCATAGGTGCCCTGGTCAAAATGTCCTTCTCCCCTGGGCAGAACTGGAGACAGCTTTACCAGTCCTTACCTTCCAATGCCATTTTTAGTTTCTAAAGTGGCAAGTATCTTTTATTTATTTTCAATACTTTTTACATATTTATATAATTTCGACAGTGTTTCAGAGTTTATAATGTATTACTTTACACCTCATTTTTCAGTTGTAAATGGAATAAAATTGATCAAGCCCCAAGGAGTGTCAGGCACTGTGTTAGATGGACTCTGGAGATTCAGAGAAAAAGAGACAGATTTCTTTGCTCAGGTGGCATGCAGCGCCTAGTCAAAAAATCAGTTGTGTTATGTCTAATTAAAGTCAAGATGGCATGTGAAATCCAGTAATACAGATGAGTCCTAGGCACAGCATGTTTCTTCCTGGCCTCATGAGTTAGGTTGTGGCACCCTTGTCATGAATGAGGAAAGTGAGACTAAGCGGCCTTAAATGACTGCAGTGGTCACCCAGCTAAAGTGGTCTGACTTCTAAATACTGGCCTTGTCTACCCAGCACACTGCCCCACCTCTCACCTTGCGAGCATTCTTTTGCAGTGGGTTGCCATTTCAAGATGGCATGTTAATGTCTGTGATCATATAGAAGTTCTATTTTGGGGTGCCTTTTTTCTCAAGACATTTAGGACAGTGTCTTCGTTATTTGGACATGACCCTAAATCTTACTTGAGTCACAAACTGATCCCTTCATTGGCACGCTGGTTTCTGTTAGCCTCAAGGTGTACTCTTTCTAACTTTTCCTGCCCCCCGCCTCCACATCTGATGCTCATCGTACCTGTGACTTTCCTGAGAATTGGCCAGACCCCATGTTCTTATTACCTCCAACAGAGGCTTTACTTCTGCCAGGCAGGGGACAAGCCTACCTTTATTTAGGTGTTCTGTTTGCATGCATTTGAAACTAGGTTTGAGGGCAGGGGAAGGTAAGTTATTTGAAGTGTGTAGCAATTAGGATGAGGGTATATATTAGGAAAAATGAATCAGTAGTATCGCAGATGGTCACTTGATGTTATCAAAATAACTCATTGATATGACATCTTCAGGTTAGCTTTCCCGTTCTCTCTCTTGGAAGTCAACCCTGTGAGGTTGGAAACAAGAGTTTAAGAGAATCCCCTGGGCCACCCAGCTGGTAGTAAGTCACAGAAGAGGAATTTGGAGTCCGCTCTTCAGGCTCCAGCGCTAAGCCTCTTCTCTCTGCCAGGTCATGGCAGAATATGGACTTGGCCACGATAAAGCTGCCTCAAGGACCTAGGAGAGTGATTGTTACTGACGGACATGATTCCTCCCAGCATCCAAGAAGATCTCTTCAATTAAACATTATAGCCTTCGGGTATTAGCCCAGGAGACACAGCTGAGGGTCCTAGGTGCTTTCACCTAAGGCAGGGCTGTTGAGTCTGTGAGAGGATGAGGGCATCGCAAAAGAAGGCTAGCTTTCAGGATTGCACAGCGATGTACCTGCTCCCAGCAGACTGGGGTTAAATTTCCTGGGAATGAGGACATTTCTGAGGAAAAGAGAAGGGAAATTTTGGTGACTACAAGTTGCTATAGTTTAAATGGGGGAATTAATCTATTTTTAAATGCTCAGATGTAAAGATACATTCTTATTGTTGAATCCACATTTTCCTCAGAAGACGGTGGATACATTAATTAAGGAGATGTTTTTATTACATCTTGAGGATTCGGAGGCTGCCACTGATAAAATGTAAAAAGGAAAGCAAATGGGCCAGGTGCGGTGGCTCACACCTAGCACTTTAGGAGGTCGAGGCAGGCATATCACCTGAGGTCAGGATTTCAAGACCAGCCTGGCCAACATGGTGAAACACCATCTCTACTAAAAATACAAAAATTAGCTGGGTATGGTGGTGGACACCTGTAATCCCAGCTACTCCAGAGGCTGAGACAGGAGAATCTCTTGAACATGGGAGGCAGAGATCACAATGAGCTGAGATGGTGCCACTGCACTCCAGCCTGGGCAACAGAGCAAGAGTCTGTTTCAAAAAAAAAAAAAAGAAAACAAATGATATACAATAAGCTCCCTCCTCCAAGAGTTTGTTATGATTGTGATTTTATCGTTTGGCTGTCTTCTTAGAGCTAGCCTGTGATCCCTTCAAAAAAGCCTGTCAGGATGTTTCATAATCATACCTCCAACCAAAGAGGGGCAGTTTGGGAATTTCTTTTTTAATGGGAACCCTGGAAGATTTATAGCTAGAAGGCAATCACAGGTTTCTAGATCAGTGTACCAGCGTTCAGCTTCCTTTTACATCATGTGGCCCACTTCCAGGTTTCAAAAAGTGTGACCACATCATGGGTAGACTCACTTCCTCTTGTGCTTAGGTCTGAGAATGAGCCGGCAGAGTGGGGAAGTAGCAGTGGGTGGGGAAGTAGCAGTGGGTGGGGAGGGTGGGTGTCTGAGGATGTTTGTGGGAGTGTCCAGTGATTCTAAGCCTTGGAAAGTATCTTTGCCAGTAAAGACTCAGAAAAGGGAATGGCTGTGTTTGCATGTGTGTGTGCGCCTGTGTGCACCAGAAATGGCTCTGTGTGTGTGTGTGTGTGTGTGTGTGTGTGTGTGTGTGCGCGCCCGCGCTGGGCAGGCAGAGCCATGGGAACAGGAAAACCCAGCACCCCCTTCAGCCTTTTCCCAGGGACTGGCATTCATTGCCAGGCATGCTGGTTGGGAAGAACTGCCCTAGATTTTCATCTAGAAGAGATTCAAGAGGACCCAAAGCCCAGGCACTTGGGACTTCACCAGATGATAAATTATAAAGTAGCTGACTGGTTTGTGGTAAACAGTTGCTCAAATGCCCTTTTAGTTTCTCAGTGGTGACAAAGTATATCTCCTGGAGATCTTACATTACATTAAAGATGTAGGGATTCCCGTTAGGATATTTAAAACCTTTGCCAGACAGGAGATGGTATCACCTACCTCACACCAAATTTGTGCGTCTCACAGCTGGGTATTGAGATTTTTAAAAGAGCAACTTCTGAGTGGAAAATTGTTAGGGAAAATCTAATCAACTTAATTTAAATGGCACAAATGATGATTAGAGCTAATTATTGTCAGAACTTGGGCTGGTGTTTCTAAAATGAAACTACAGAGTTTCTTTAAATGGGGTCATCAGGTTAGGATTCCGTTTTCAAGAAAGATCAATGATTTGTGTGAACTCACAGTCTTCTCAGCTTACCTGGTAGCCAGGGGTAATATTTCACAATTAGGAGTGAATTGCATTTACGTTCTTTTTTCTTCATAGCACACTGGGGATTTTTAAAGGATGAAAGAATCAAATCTTATGGCAACAAACCCCATTTCTTCACAATGGAACTATAAATGCAGACTTAAGTAATTAATTTGTAAACCTTTGTATCTTTTTGAAACCTCGTCCTATCCCCAAGGCCTAGCATAAGTTTTATTGACCAGGTTAAATGACTGAATCAGTGAATGATTGAATAAATGAAAAATACAGGATGCAGTTCAGGAAAAAAAAAAGACCACAAGAGTGCGGCGGCTCTTTAAAAAATGCCATCCCAGAAATTACTGTTATTGTCAATTCCTGTTTGTGTTTAGGAATCCTGAGGAATTTTGGAGTGTGCTACCAATAATTTGTATCTCATTACTCAAGTCAAGGGAGAAATAAATGAGTCCTAAATGTAAACCTTTTACCGTAAAAATGGAAAAACCTGTGTTTTTCCAGTGATGTGTCAGCAGTAGTTATTAATATTAAAATCACGAGCATTTTAATATTAATAACTACGTGCATACCTTTCAGAAATGGGCTCCAGGCTTGTAAAACATGTGGCCGTAGTACTGACAGAACAAGAATCTGTGGCCTCTGAATCAGCTCACTGGCCTTCATGTCTGTGCTGACTTGCTATAGAGACCAGGCTTTTTTTCTGAGGGTCTATCCCAGTCGCCGTAGTTGTGGAAGTGGTGGTTCTTGTATAACAAAGTGCCTGAGGTAATATTTCCACACAAGAATTTTTAGCAAAAAGAAAATACTTAATGGCTATCCCAGGTGGCAGCAGATTCCCTTGTGGAAACAAGAATGGCTGAAATCAAAGGTTGGGCACAGAGAAGAACTTTCCTCTTTGTGGTTCGAGGACAGATGTTGGCAACCTCTTTGAACTGAATGGTTGGACTCCATCCTTTTCACTCATGTTGTCCTTTACCCCCAGTCCTCACCTGGCTTTTAACAGTCTGGTCTAAAAGAACTTCCATTTCTACCCTTTAAATAGGTTCTTATTTAATGCCACTGTAGCCAAAGAAGGGAGGGGGAACAGGATTGGAGTAGGGGTGAGGCTCACAGGTACCCTGAGAGAGGAAACCAGACGTGAACATCCCACACATAGCAGCTTTGCATATGGACAGACCTGATTTCCTTGTCTGCCTCTTCCCACAGTGCTGTCTGGGCCATTAAGAATCACCTTGACTCATAGTTCCGGTTTTCAGTTCAGCTTCTAGGAATGCATGATTTCACACCTTGTAGAGGTAGAATGCAGCATCACTGATCAGGGCGCAGCTATCTGGCAACCTCAGCCTCTCTGGAACTCAGTGGGCTGTGAGGAAGTCATGTATCTAAGAAGCCCAGACGCATACTCCATAGCCCTTCTCTGTCTGAAAAACTCGGTTTCGGAGTTTAATACATTCACCCAGGGTACCAAATAACTAGATTTCTAAATGTAAATTTTTTCAGTCAGTTCTTAAGGTTTGATGAGGAACAGGGTATTTACATAGTCTCAAAGTATCTCACCACAAATAACTTTGCATTTATAATAGGAAAAATTACGCAGTGGGGAAATTGGACAAAACCAAATGATACAAATGAATATCACCTACAAATATCATGTCCCTCTGGACATCATACCCTGAGAAGGACACAAAATTATTTGCCTAGAATTCTAGCCAAAAATGTAAAAGATGAATCTAATTATGACAAATATCAGACAAACTCAGACAGAGGAAAATTCTATAAAATAACTTGCCTGAACTGTTTAAAATGTTGCCACCATAAAAGACAAAGGAAAACTCATGCCTATAATTCCAGCACTTTCAAAGGCCATGGCAGGAGGATCACCTGAGCTTACGAGTTCAAGACCTGGGCGGCAACATAGTGAGACCTCATCTCTACCAAAATTCAGAAAAATTAGCCAGGCATGGTAGTGCACCCCTGTAGTCCCAGCTACTCCAGGGCTGAGGTGGGAGGATCACTTGAGCCCAGGAAGTCAAGGCAGCAGTGAGCCCTAATTGCACCACTGTATTCCAGCCCGGGCCACAAGAGCCAGACCGTGTCTCAAACAAATAATAAAAAATTTAAAAGCCAGACACGGTGGCTTACACCTGTAATCCCAGCACTTTGGGAGGCTGAGGCAGGTGGATCACTTGAGGTCAGGAGTTTGAGACTGGCCTGGCCACCAATGTAAAACCCCATCTCTACTTAAAAAAAAAGAATAATAATACAAAAATTAGCTGGGCTTGGTGGTGTGCACCTGTAATCCCAGCTACTCAGGAGGCTGAGGCAGGAAAATCACTTGAGTCAGGAGGCGGAGGTTGCAGTGTGCTGAAATTGTGCCACTGCATTCCAGCCTGGGTGACAGAGTGAGACCCTGTCTTAAAAAAAAAAATCTGACAAATGTGGTACATGATCCTGCACCAGGGGAAAAAATAAGTCATAAAGGACATTATTGGGATAATAAAATTAGAATATTGACTTGTATAAAAAGTGTTCTATCAATGTTAAGTTTCCTGGCCAGGTGCAGTGGCTCACGCCAGTAATCCCAACACTTTGGGAGGCTGAGGTGGGTGGATCACGAGGTCAGGAGATCGAGACCATCCTGGCTAATACAGTGAAACCCCGTCTCTACTAAAAAATACAAAAAATTAGCTGGGCGTGGTGGCAGATGCCTGTAGTGCCAGCTACTTGGGAGGCTGAGGCAGGAAATAGCGTGAACCCGGGAGGCGGAGCTTGTAGTGAGCCGAGATTGCACCACTGCACTTCAGCCCGGGCAACAGACTGAGACTCCATCTCAAAAATAAATAAATAAATAAATTCCTAAAGTTGTTATTTATGCTGTAGTTAATAAGAGAAAATGTCCTCACTGAAATATTCAGGAGTAAAAGGGCATAATGTATACAACTTATTTTCAAATGTTTAGGGAAAAAAACCATATACATATGTGCGTGTATGTGTGAGTGTGTGTGTGGGTGTATATATATATATGAAAGAGGAAGCAAGCATGGCAAAATGTTACAAACTGGTAAAGTTACTGAGAAACTAAACTTTGGGTAAAGAGTATGTGAATTCTTTGTTTATTTTTGTAACTGTTATGTTGAAATTATTTAAAAATAGATGGTTTAAACAGCCCTACCTTCATTATCCTGCACTCAAACACAAAACAAATAAAAAACCCAGTTGTCTCCTACTCTGGGATGGATCAGCAATCACTAAAAGGACTAGGAAGAGGCCTCCATACCCTCTGCCCCTCACCCTTGCTCCAAAATCAAGTCCCTCCAGTTGATGTGGACGGTACCTGCAGACAGACACCTACCAGCATATCCCGACTGTGTTTTAAGGGCAATTAGGCCCAGGGAACTGCTGGGCAAATGAGCTGTTCTCCCTAGGCCTTCATGCTGGCCTGTGTTTGTAAGAGCCCCAGCTCTGCCCTGCAGAGCCAAGAATTTTCTCAGCAACAGTAATGGTGGCCGCAAATTGAGGTCAGTAGGAAAACAGATCTGTTTTGGTTTGTAATGTTGCACACAATTTGATGAGTGAACCGAAAAGAATGTACCCCGGTGAAGGGGACAGCCTGTGAACCCTGTGTTTGGTTCTGAATATCCTTGTGATGCCCAGCATAGGAAACAGGAAACATCAGTTAAAATGGGAAATTGCTGTGGGCTGGATTACTGTAATTCCTTGTCTTACTTAGAAGTTGGCATGGAGCAGTGTCCTTCATCCACAGCGTGATGTTGCTTGCTTTTCTATGCCTTGATAATTTTGCCCTTTCTTTAGGGTGGTGCATTACTAAGCTGAGAGGCTTTTAGGCTGGAATTGCTACCTTTTAGTATGCTTAGAAATTGTGTTTTTAAAGAGCTGTTTGTTTTTTCCCTGTCTCTAGGTTAAAAGCAGTCTAGCTCCACTGCTGGTTCTGGTTCCCTCCTCCTGCCCCCTCTTTAGGTCTAAGTAGGCGAGATTGAGCACACAGACGGACTCACAGCTCAGCTTAATAATAACCCTGCAGTAAGTGACATAGCCATTGTTACGCTAGACAGATACACAGAGGTAAGTTCTCCAAAGCAGATGAGCCCGACCGGAAATCTGCGCGTCAGTCCTTCCCCATCTCTACCACTCCTTTGGGGTCCTCTAAAACAGAAAGGGAATTTTGCCAGCCTTTCCACACTGTAACATGGAGATAATTATACCTGCTCTCCGCCCTCCTCGCAAAGTTGTCTTAGGACTCGCCTGGGATGATTAACGGCTAAGTCGTGAAACACTGGAAGCAAATGTGAGGTGGCGTTATTTTCTCTCACTGCATGGGGATCTGACTACAGTAGTTGGGTCCTTTCCCTCTGGAAAGAAGACAATTTTTCTGCATGACCTGGGCTGCACCCTCTGATGGAGATTCCATCTTGGCTGCCTGTTTCCTGTCTCTAGTGCCAAGTACTCAGCCTTGCCTTCCTGGCCCTCCTTCGGTCGGCTCTATTTTCCTACTTAACCGAGGCTACCATTCCCTCAACACAAATCCCCCTTTCTAGTCCAGTTGGTCTTTTTAGGGGGTTCTCACGTGGTGAAAAGCTCAGTGCAAACACAAGCGATGTTGTTGTCCTCATCCATGCCTTTGCTCTCCTTGTTTCCCTCTCAGGATTGCCTTTTTATTCCCTCCTTTCTCCCAATTCAATGCTTAAACTTTTTTCAGTCCTAACTCAAATCTGGTCTCCCTGAAGCCTCCTAGGATGACTCAACTTTTAGTGATTTTGTCTCATTCATTACTTCATTGAACAGGCATTTACAAAGCCATTTATGTGCATGGCTCTTTATTAGGACAAGGAGAGTTCAGAGATGAGGCATGCCCCATCCTCAAGTCACTTACAGTTGAGAAACGGAGGGAGAGGAGATATAAATAAGCCATCAGTGGGGATCAGAGGACAGACAAGATTACCGATAATCTGGGAACTTGCAGGCTTTAAAGAGATAGCATTTGCATTGGGTCTTCAAGGATGGTCTATAGACTGAACATGCAGGATATTTGGTCAAGGTGGTGAGAACCTCATGGGCCAAGATGCAGAGGTCAGATGTTCTATGCAAAGAGCCCCAGGTAGACTGGTGGCAGGAGCATGGGGCATTGAGGGGAATAACACTGGCAAGGAGAGTGGGCTATGAGCTCGGCTAAGGAATTTGAACCTCAATGACTGGCAGGGAGGAGCTCCCCTGAGGGCAAGAGAAAGACCCTGTCTGTTAGGCCGAGTCAAACCCCAGTCCTGAGTGGGCTGAGAACAACAGAGGCAAGGGAACCAAGAAGGCCTGTGTTCTCCCCCTGAGTTGCTGTGGCTGCCATTGCAAATTGGGAGTGAGAAGGCAAAGATACTGGCATTTCCAGGACATTTTGTGGTATGTGGCATGACGTGACCAAGCACAGCTATCCCTCACTATCCAAAGCTGTTTATTTCCAAATTCAATGGTGTTTGGGTAGGACATTTGGAAATAAGGAATGCTCCTTTGTCCAAATCTATTCGGGATAGGACGTAGTGAGATTCCAGATAAGAGGTGATTTATCAAAAATTTTATACAGATCTATTTAGTTACTGATTTTGGAGCTCAGAGAATGAGGGATATCTGCCTTCGAAGGAGCTGGCCCAGGAAAATCTCAGAGACCTCTAAGGGGCATGATCATGACATAGAACTCACACCAAACCATCTCAGAGTGTTACGGTTTGTCTAGTTGTTTAACGTAAGCGGGAGTAGTATAAAATGTTTCTATAGTTAGCAACATGCACACCAACCAATCAGGGTGGACGCCAGCCAGACGCTCTTTCCAGTGGGAACTGAGTATCAGTTCTGTATATATGTCAGGATTTCTGTTGTTATTTTGTTTTGTTTGAGACAGGGTCTTGCTCTTTCACCCAGGCTGCAATGCAGTGGTGCAATCACGTCTCACTGCAGCTTTGACTTCTTAGTCTCAAGCAGCTTTGACTTCTTTGTCTCAAGCAGTTCTCCACCTCAGCCTCCCAAGTAGCAGGGACCACAGGCATGCACCCCCATGCCGGGCTAACTTTGGTATTTTTAGTAGAGACAGGGTTTCACCATGTTTCCCAGGCTGGTCTCAAACTCCTAGGCTCAAGTGATCTGCCCACTTCAACCTCCCAAAGTGCTGGAATTACAGGTGTGAGCCACCACACCTGGCCATATATCTGGGTTTTTTGTTTTGTTTTGTTTTTGCTAAATCAGATGAAAAAACTTTTGAAGGCTTCATTTACCTTTTCTGAATTCACTGTGATGCCTAAAACAACACTGTGCATATGTTAGGGGCTTAATATTTTAGATTTAGCTGAATTTCATTAGCTTTATACATATTTTTTCATTTTACAAAAAATATTTATTTTATTTTGAGAGGGAGTCCTACTCTGTCGCCCAGGCTGGAGTGCAGTGGTGTGATCTCGGCTCACTGCCACCTCCGCTTCCAGGTTCAAGTGATTCTCCTGCCTTGGTCTCCCACATAGCTGGGATTACAGGTGCCCACCACCATGCCTGGCTAATTTTTGTATTTTTAGTAGTGATGGGGTTTCACCATGTTGGCCAGGCTGGTCTCAAAATCCAGACCTCAAGTTAATAATAATGCCAATGTTATGGATTGTTGGGACAATTAAATGAGTTAGGATATGTAAAGCGCTTAGAATGTTGCTTGGCAGATAGTGAACCCTCAATTAACTGGGAGGGGGTTTCATTCTAAGCCAGTGTGCCTTCCATCTGGTCGATTGGGGTGATTGTCCACTGCCCTTCTTTTCCTAGCAGAATAAAAAGGGTGCTTTGCTGAGTTCTGAACTGTTTTCTCCCACCACAGTTGAGACTTACTCCTTACCTGTGGTGTTCGGACCATTGGTACCCCGTGCCTCCCTGCTCAACTCCAGAAAAGTGCCTTTCTCAGCCCAGCAAACAGGACAGTTTAAACAGTTTATGAGCCGAGGCCTCCCCTTTGTCTACAAACTCCCATTTGCCTGCCACCTCCAATCCTATGGGATATATCCCCCTGACACTTTATACAGCAAGTTCACCTCTCAAGCTCTGGCTTGTAGAAATTCAGTCCCTTCTTTGGTGATGTGGATGCCTGAAGTGGTAGATAGTGGGCTCTGTTCAGATAAGAAAAGACCCCCTAAATGGGTGGACCCGTGCTCATTTCACGGTCTTGTTTGTAGCTATAGTACTGTCGCAATTCAGTTGAGATTTTCATCACACTGGTCAGGAAATTCATAGTGAAGGTTACTACAGCAACCTTAACTCTGCTCTGGAAAGCATAGCCCTTACAATGGGGCCTTTCAGAGGCTGGCCCTGGAGCCGGGCAGTGATTCAGTCTATTCAAAACACAATGGAGCAAACCAGAATAGAAAGGAACTGCACATTGTTTTAGACCTCCCATTGCCACCTGTAGCATTTCGCATTGTTGTCCATCCTTGCGGACAACGTGAGTTTTAGTTTCTCTAGTAACGCACTTCAAATTTCAGAACTCATATACCTATCAGTCGTAATACATTTCATGGGAGTTTAAATACTAATAATAATTCTGTAGTGGTGTACAAACTCACAGCCAGAACATGCTGCAGAAACACATGTAAGAAAAGGTGGATTAAGACTTTTCGTTTGGAGACAAGGGAATCACCCATTGGATATGTTTGAAAATATTCAAACCACTCTTCAAAACTGATGAATTTGCCTTGAAATCCTGTAAAACGATCATGGATTTTTTTCTTTAAAAAGAATGAAATCTTTAAATGACCAATAGAATAAAATCACCCCTTGCCTTTATCCACAGCCACTCAAAACAAATCCACTCACCAAGCAAAAATTACTTAACAATAGGAGCTGAATGGTTTACTTACATTTTTAAATCTAGAGAGTGTTGGGCAGATTTTTAAAAGCTGAATTTAGCAATTTCGCAAGTGAACTATAGTTATACCAAGCTGTGGTTTCCTTAGAATGGAAGTTTGAAGGAAACTTTTTCTTATTTTTTTTTCCTTTAGAGCATTTATGGTATTTGATTTATTCTTACTGCTTGCCCTGTGATCAAACAACTTTTCTTTGTTGTATATTTAGATCTCTAGGGTTGTTTTATTTCCTTCCCTTCCTTAATGTATCCCTCATGTTTAATTTAAATCATTTGCTTTTTATCTTCCTCGGCATCTCAAGCTATTTCTCTTTTTGTTAATCTTTGTTCTCTCTCTCTCTTTTTTTTTTTTTTTTTTTTTTAGTGTTTTTAGTAGAGATGGGATTTCACCATGTTGGCCAGGCTAGTCTCTCAGGTGATCCACATGCTTTGACCTCCCAAAGTGTTGGGATTACAGGTGTGAGCCACCGCGCCCAGCCACCTTTGTTCTCTTTTTGCTGCACTGAATTAAGAAAAAAAATAAATAGATAATTGAAAGATTTTTTGTTTTGTTTTGTTTCTTGTTTTGCGCAAAACTAGCAACTACTTCTGTATCTTAAACACAGCAACCTCCAACAAACACCAACAAACAATCGGTGAAACCTTTCCCTTTTAACCCCAGTGAACTCGAATTGACAGGTAGTCACACCCAGGTATCTTTGGGTGTTGGTTATTTGATTAGGAGGTAATACTGTGTTTTTGGCCCAACTCCAAGGAAAGGAAGGGGTCACAGACCAGCAAAGACTATCAGGAGTGCTGGTGCTGCTTTTCTTCATATTTTGGGTCTCTGGGCTCAGGTAGGAGACTTTTGTGTACTTGGGAGCAGAGTATCATACAAATCCTTTCAGCATTTTTGCAACCAGAAACCATGCAAATGTTTTTGCAAATATGCTTGTGGTCTTGCTGGCAGTTTGTGAGCACGGCGCTCTGTTTGAGGTGGTGATGTTGACTTCTATTTTCTATTCATTGTCCTGACCCAAATCGAGCATACTGTTTTGTACATAACTGTGTGAGCACACTCTTTTGTATGTAATGCGTATCAGTTGGTCTCCATTCCTTGCATAAAATGATTTTTACTATTACTGCTTTGAGATAATTTGTGTGTTTATCCCAGAGCCTTTGACTCTCATTCCTGTCAGTACAGCAAAGGAATCCGGCATTTACTACCAGCTCTGACTTTGCAGGGTTGAGAGTGGCATGCTGTTTGACTTTGGAAAGCATGTTAAAAATTCCTCCAGTGGATCCCTAGCTGGGACTGTTTTGGCAATTGATGTCTATCTTGCCTGCTTTTTCTGAGGATGTCTGTGAGGTTATTTTTAACATATTCAAGTTGTCTGATTGTGCTGAGGCACCTTTGTCACAAAAGAAAGTCACAGTCTATTTCCCCTGCGAAATTTTTGAATGAGAAGCCCTCTCTTACTGAACACCAGGCATGGGGAGTCTCACTTTGAAGCTAGCTGCGAGGCATGCTTTCAAGGAGGCAAGACAGAGGCCCAAAGATGTCGCAGGGTGGCTCCAAAGCTCTGATCTCAGCTTTGCTGAGGCATCTCCTTTGCCCATGATCTTTCTAAGAGTCCATCATTCAAGGTACCCAAAATGTCCCTCTGTTTAGAAAGGGTAGCTCTGTTCCGTAGCCAAAGCAACACTTCATCCAGTTTACCACTGTGGGACCTAAAGGCAGCTTCAAGGGTTGCATATGAATCCTGGCTCTCAGAGGACATCTCCGGTGAGATATTTTCACCGAGCGGGGAATCCATTTCTTCTGTCTTCTACCGTAGCCTTAATAGAAGCTCTCAGGTTTCTAAAGCCACCAAATCAGTACAGATCTGGATTCCAGGACACCACACACTCTGTCACCAATTTTTTTATCTGTTAAATGGGGATCACAGTACCTCCCTGTTTCTAGAATTCTTTTGAAACCAAATGAAACAACGTGTGCAAAACACCTAACATAGCATTGGGCACATAGTTGGTGCTCAAGAAAAGCAATGCCCAGTCCCTGTTCCACAAACTTTGTGGGGCACACTTCTTGATGTGAGTTGCCCTTTGGATGCCATATTATATTTCACAGATACAATGAGAAGTAAGTATTCTTGGAGAAGGAAATCCAAAAATTTCCTTGGATTTTCTAGGGAGTTGTGAGTTTTAAACTGGTGTGACCCAGCCATGTCCATAATCACATCAGACATGGTCAGCTTGTGTTTTGCTTTCAATTTTAGTGATTCTGGCAGGAGAGAGTTACTACTGGAAGGAACACCTTGAAATGCTACAGCCAGAGATCTCTAACTAGATGACAGCTTTCTAATTTCTGCTTGTATTGCCCCTCATCTTCTGGGGATTGCCTTTCTCCTCTCTGTCTGTCTTGTTTCTAGATCTTAAGCCAATGCCTTAACTCTCGCTTTCTGCCCATAAACAGAGGCCTGTGTCTTGGGTGGATGACAAGGGGTTCTGGGAAAGAGATCTCCAAAGTGGGGTCTATGCACTTCTGTGTGCAAGGTAACTCACTGGAAAGAACATACTAAAACCTAATTTGTGTTTATCTTTATATTGAAAACTAAGATGAAATGAAGCTGCTCCCATATTTAATATTTGGATGAACCCCAGTCTCCTCATGCAGTTTGTTTGCCAGAGGGTCAAGGCTCACAAATGGTATTACTTATTATTTGAGAAATTCAAATTATGTAAATGCCTGGACTCAGCTGATTATTTTATGGTAAGCATCCAAAATAGTACCTTATTTTTCTTCCCAGAAACAAAAAACTTTTGGTACAGGTTTGCCCGGAGGGACTGGAAGCAGAGAGCTGCACAGTGCTGGACTGGGAGTCAGAAGCCCCAAGTTCTAGTCCTGGTTCCAGTCTAGGACGGCCCCGTGGACACATGCTTTCACCTCTCTGGCGCTCAGGTCCCTCATCTCTAAAGTAAGCGTCTTGGACTGCTTAATCGATAGGCCAGGCCCCTTCCAGCTACAATATTTTAGGGTTCTGAATGTAAATATAGAAGTATTCTACCCCTTCCTTATCCCTCCCCCTTTGTTGTTTGTTTAAACACCTTACTTTTTTGCCTACAAGGCATCAGTCTGTTGCTTACATGGTCTTTGTCACTGGCTTCCGTTTTGGTTAGCCTGCTGAACTCCCTGTGTGTCTTCTTCACAGCTCCCATCTGTCTTCCACTTTTCTGTGGCAGATCCCTGTACTCAGAGAATCCCGTATTCAAATGACTCACATTTATAGGGTCCAATTATACATCACTTGAGCATCATGAAACTTTACAAGTTCTGTATTTTTTAGTTGAATCCTGTCTCTCCTGTTATCTTCTTCTTAGCCAGATGAGATGACAGTACCCAATCTCTTTCTTGAAATATCATACATCCAATCAGAGCTATATTAGTGGCTAGCAGTATCCCAGTGCACTTATTAATAACTAATGCAAAACTTTACTTAGCTGCTACTGTGAGCTAGAGTAATATGAAATCTCTGTGCATTATCTCATTTAATGCCCTCAAAAGCACTGATGGGGCTGGGTATGGCAGCTCACACCTGTAATCCCAACACTTTGGGAGGCCAAGACAGGAAGATCACTTGAACCCAGGAGTTGGAGACCATCCTGGGCATCATAGTGAGACCCCCATCCCTACAAAAAATAAAGAAATTAGCCAGACGTGGTAGCACACACCTGTAGTCCCAGCGACGCAGTAGGCCAAGGCAAAAGGATCACTTGAGCCCAGGATGTCCAGGCTGCGGTGAGCTGTGATTGTACCACTGCACTCCAGCCTGGGTGACAGAGTGAGACCCTGCCTCAAAAAAGAAAAGAAAGATTAACAACAAAAAAAGTGATACAATTATTTGCCTAATGTTTGGTGAGTTGGTGAGTGACAGTGGTAGTACTACTTGGGTTTAAGTCAAGGAATAACTGTTTGCAAACTGAGAACTGTAAGGAGTGCCTCCGCCCACCATGCAGTCCAAAACCCATCAGGAACATGGCAGGCTCGCTGAGTGCCTTCACTCCGCACCATCGATTGCCATGTATTTGTATAACTATCATCTACTTTACAGGTTTTTATTTGACAATAATTGATAATCAAACATTCATTCGTTTTCTGATCCACTCCTTCTAGTTGAGGGTTGCAGGTGGCCACAGTCTATCCCGGCAGTTCAGGGAGCATGGCAAGAACTGGGCCTGGACAGGGTGCCATCCTGTCTTAGGGTGCTCACACAATCCCCCACACTCACTCAGACTGAGACCGTGTCAACACCCCAATGTACTCAACGTGCATGTCTTTGGGATGTGGGAGGAAACCCTCACAGACATGGGGAAAACATGCAGACTCCTCACTGACTGGACCAGGAATCCGTTTTTCTTCCTCATTCTCATTATCACAAAATGGCATCATTCGAGGACCTGCTGTATTGGCTTGCTGTCGGACTTTTAATAAAGATCTAAGCGGATCAAAGGAAGGCAGAGTCTACCTGTTTGTGGCCACCCTAGAAGCATACAACAGTGAGGGTCCTGGTAAGATCAGTGAAGCCGTGCTGATCTTCCAAGTTAGTTTTTATTGCAAATTAATTCCAGAGCTTGCTGATTGAACTTGGGGCTGGGGAGATGACAGCAACGGCAGGTAGCCCTCAGAAAGTCCGTAGGGAAGGACACATCCACGGAAGATAAGGCTCCCGTCTCTGCCTGCTGCAGTGCTTGCCTTCTGCACACTGGGCTTGCGGTTTGGGTGTGGGTTCTGAGAGACAAGCCCGTAGTAGACCCATTAGAAGACAGTGCCTCCCTTCGTGTCTGTTCTAGGGCTTTTAGTTGAATTATCAAGCTTGTTCTTGATTTTCCCCACCCCTTCTAAATTGTTCAAGCCCAATCCTGTTTTTATCCCACTCCTAAAGTTCAAGGTATGGGCAAGATAGCCCTGCATCCTCTGTCAGGTGATGGAAGGGAGTGAGAGGATGAACTTGTTTATGATCACACACTGAGCTGCCCTGAGCCTGCAGGACCCTTGGTGACACTGATCTGCCATGTAGATTAGTGGCTGCTCTTGTGGCTTCTTCCTGAGATGTGCCCACAGGACTCTGATCTCTGCCACCCATGAGCCAGCTGTGGTCTGAGATCTCTGTTTGTAAACATGTCTCATTGATACTAAAGGCCCCTAGACCAATGCCCTGTGGCTACATTTTGCCCCAAGAGGGACATGGTGCCAGTGTGCCATAGATCAGAGCAGATCAGGCAAGCCAAGGGTCCAGAAGTGTCCATGCCAGAAACAGGCATATTGCTCACTTCAGTCTTTGGTTCAGCGTTGGCTAGTGGTTGTTGCGTTCAGGGAATGCTCCTTGCCCCTGAGCTTGACTTTTTTTCCTGGACTCAGTATCCCTATAGCACACCCACAACAGAGACTGTGCCCACATCAAGACACCCCTGATCGTATCCAGACCCTTCCCCACTTAGCACATCCAGACACAGTACCCCTAAGTGAGAGATGATACACCAACACCTTACCTGTGTCACCGCTACTTAAAATCCAACTCTTTCTACTCTCGTGGAGTTTCCACGTTGGCTTTTGAAAGACAGAGATAAGAAAATAATTTCGTCAACCTTATAAAACTTTAAAAAATTGAGTTCTTATTCAGATATGCCCCAAACATTTTTCAGAAAAATAAGGCAATCTGAGAAAACGGTAACATGTGAGTAGTTGGTTAACTATGTCAGCATACCTCCAGCATTTTGCATGACTTATAAATAATGCATATTTTGTAAGCAGTATAGGAGAGATTCTTCCAAGGATAGGATAGTCCTGACTTTTTGTCAGGTTGATATCAACTCTGCCACAGCCTGCTGATAACTCTTTGCATATTTTTCTTTTTCTCAGAATAGCAGTTAATTTAGGGTTTCTTTCTTCCATGGTACAGAGTGATAGTTCATATTATGTCACAAGAAATTGTTCAGTTACCTCCCTGTCTTTATTTATATGCACAGCTGCTGGTATTTCTATCTAGTCTCCCTGCCTCATTACCTTGGCTTCCTAATTCAATTAGAGAAATGTATTGAGAAGCTACTACTTCAGAGACTATCATTTTCAAACCACAAATTAGGACACAGAGTCTGGTAGGATTTTTGACTTACAAATCTGTTAGGCTGGTGCCACTAATAGCAAAAACCGCAATTACTTTTGCACCGATCTGTATGATTAATAAAAATCTTATCAATGGACATGCAAGCACTAATTTGGTATGCATTTAATAGGCTGACTTAATTTTTTCTTTTATTTTCTTTTTCTTAAAGAAGTTTTTTTCACTTTTATTTTTAAAATTGATTTCAACTAATTAATTTATTTTTATTTTTATTTTTATTTATTTATTTATTTATTTATTTTTTAAAAGACAGTGTCTGGTCAGGCGCGGTGGCTCATGCCTGTAATCCCAGCACTTGGGGAGGCCAAGGTGGGTGGATCACTTGAGGTCAGGAGTTCTCTATTGAAAATACAAAAAAAAAAAAAATTAGCTGGGCGTGGCGGTGGGTGCCTTCTGTAAGCCCAGCTGCTACTTGGGAGGCTGAGGCAGGAGAATTGCTTGAACCCGGGGGGCGGAGGTTGCAGTGAGCCAAGATTGCACCACTGCACTCCAACCTGGGCGACAGAGTGAGACTCTGTCTCAAAAAAAAAAAAAAAAAAGACAGTGTCTTGCTATGTTGCCCAGGCTGGTCTCAAACTCCTGGCTTTAAGTGATCTTTCTGTCTCAACGTCCACTGGGATTAAGGACATGAACCCCCATACCTTGCAAGATTGCTTTAACTGTAAATAATAAAATTCTGTGAAACTGGCCTTGCCCAAGGCACAGAGGCATGTGAGAGGTAGAGCTTGTACCCAAGTCTGTTGATTTTAATCAATTGCTAGATTAGGAAGAAAAGTTACAATACTGAATCGTATTACTGAATGTCTAAGAGCTTTGCACTTAAAAACAAGAGTGATGACGGGGGAGCTATCTTAAGGGACTGTTAAATGCTTGATGCATATGGCATGCTAGCAGAACCACAGCTGAAAAGACAAACATCAGTGTGACTCTTTTGTCATTTGTTTGATTAAAATATAAGCAGAGTAGAAGCGAAATGAGCATTTGTCATATTAAGGAATCTCAACCATTTGATTCATATTATTCTGTAGCTTGAAATGTCCTTACCTCACTAATGATGTGGTGAAGATTAGCCTGTTACTCTGTTTAAAAAGTTAATTATCCAGGTTGGGCATGGTGGCTCACACCTATAATCCTAGCACTTTGGGAGGCTGAGGCAGGAGGATTGCTCAAGCCCAAGAGTTTGAGACCAGCCTGGGCAGCATAGTGGGACCCTGTCTCTAAAAAAAAAAAAAAAAAAAAAAAGTAATCATCCAGCCTCAAATGTCTGTTACTCTTAACTGGACTACTTACAAGTTTAAGAGAGGGAGAATTGTTTTTAGGGGCAATATCTCTTCCCTTCGACCTCCTGAGTTGGGGGCAAATAGAAACGCTTTGGAAACTTATTTCTTCCTTGGAGCAGACTCTGGGCCCAGGACTCCCATTTACCCCACGATAGCTGCTGCCACAGTGCCGCCGTGTACCTGCAGCAAACATGTTCTGAGGTGAACCAATGTAGCCTGGCATTTATTCACCCAGCTAGTACAGATTGGACACTCCCATGCTCCAGGCACCACCCTGCTGGGGGGACATGGCAGGGGGCAGAGGTCATCCCAAGGCTGACCCCAGGGCGTGGAACTTTCTCTGTCTTGTGCGAGGATGTGCAGAGCCAGGCTGCTCTGTGGGCTTCTAGCTGCAGGGCTTTGTACCAGGTATTCTGTTTACCACATGGTACTTCTTTTTCTTCTGTTAAAAAAAAGAGGATAATACAAGTACTTGGTGGTGTCATTGGGCAGAAGAAAGAAGTTGATACATGACACATAGTAAACATGCAATAAAGCCG
Source organism: Macaca nemestrina (assembly GCF_043159975.1). Taxonomy (NCBI): domain Eukaryota; kingdom Metazoa; phylum Chordata; class Mammalia; order Primates; family Cercopithecidae; genus Macaca; species Macaca nemestrina. The sequence goes on from NC_092131.1 coordinate 142,852,918, forward strand.
TTACTATGAACTTTAGAATTATTGCTGTTTCCAGCTGCTGTTACTTTATTATGAGAGGCAGTAGGTACAGTGTTTGAGGGCTGAGATTTGGAGCAGACCACCTGGGTTTGAAGCCCAGCTGTGGGAGCTGAGCAAGTTACTCAACCTCCCTGTGCTTCATTCAGTTTCCTGCCTTGTGAAGTTGTACGGATTAGATAAGTGATATGTAAAATGTTTACAGCAGTGCTTGATATGTAATAAGAATTAGCTGTTATGTGAGAATAATAATAATGTATTTCATTCATTCAACGAATACTTGGGGGTTGCCCATGCCATGCATCGTGGCACTCTACTAGGTCTTGGAGCAGAATAGTGAATAAGACTTGGTCCAGGGGTCAGTTTAATCAGGGAGTCAGGCACTCAGGTAATGATGTTAGAGGAGACTTCTAAACAAGATGATGCCTGACCTGTGCGGGGTGAGTTTAGTAGGCATAGAGTTGGGGGTGAGGTAGGGAGGAGTTCGTAGAAGAATACCCTAAGCTGGGGGACAATGGGAATGTAGGTACTAAAGATCCCACCTCACACACACACTCTGGAAACACAGAAACAAAGCCCAGTATGATATGCACAGAAAATGGTGTGTTGGGAACCTCAAAGCTGGGAGAAAGCAGGGGTTAGAGATGGACAAGGACAGGCCAGAGAAGCCTCACTAAGATTTGCACTTCAAATGCATGCGCAGTTACCTTGAGGGGGTTCCAGACCAGGCTTGTGAAGGCAGCCACTGTCCTCTGACTGCCCGTCTCCCTGGGATGAGGACAACCAGAGCCCTTTTCGTGCCCTGTAGGATGGATGCCCTGAGCATCTCAGAGAGCCTGGGCTGCCTCCCTCCACCTCCCCCTCCCTCTCCCTCTCCTTTCCCCCTCCCTTTCCCCTCCCTTTCCCCCCTCCTCCCCTTTCCCCCTTCCCTCCCTTCCCCTCCCCTCCCCTCCCCTCCCCTCCCCTCCCCTCCCCTCCCCTCCCCTCCCCTCCCCTTCTATCTTCTCTCTTCTCTCCTCTTCTCTTCTCTTTTCTTCTCTTCTCTTGTTTTCTTTTCTTTTCTTTCTTGATGTAGTCACGGTGTGTCACCCAGGCAATAGTGCAGTGACACAATCACGGCTCACTGCAGCCTTGACCTCGTGGGCTTAAGTGATCCTCCCGCCTCCAGCTCTCGCGAGTAGCCTGGACCACAGGCATGTGCCACCACGCCCAGCTAATGTTTTAATTTTGTGTAGAGATGGGGTCTCGCTATGTTGGCCAGGCTGAGCCACCACACCCAGTCTTCAAAGGGGCTTTTGGTGAGGATCAGAGATAGGAGTCACCATTCTAGGGTTCCTGGAGTTTGTGAGGGAAAGAGGACAGAACCATTCTGGTAGTGCTTGCAGGAAGCACTTCCTGAGACAGAAAGAATACAAAGCAGGTGCCCAAGAGAATTTCCTGCTCAGCCTGAGGACAAGCCCAGACCCTGGGGACTACTGACATGTCCCACCTGTGGTTAGAAGGGTTTTCTGAGGTGGGAGGTGTAGATAGAGCAGGGGCCTTGGGAGCCCTGATGGAAAGTGTGGGGAATTTAGAACACGAACACAGGCCGGGTGTGGTGGCTCAGCCTGTAATCCCAGCACTTTGGGAGGCCGAGGCGGGTGGATTATGAGGTCAGGAGTTCGAGACCAGTCTGGCCAACATAGTGAAATCCCATCTTTACTAAAAGTACACAAAAAATTAGTTGAGCGTGGTGGTTTGTGCCTGTAATCCCAGCTACTCGGGAGGCTGAGGCAGGAGAATGGTGTGAACCCAGGAGGTGGAGGTTGCAGTGAGCTGAGATTGCGCTACCGCACTCCAGCCTGGGTAACAGAATGAGACTCCGTCTCAAAAACAAAAAAAACCAAAAAAACAAAACAAAAGAAAAAAAAAGAACACAAACACAGGGTAGGTTGTACTTGTGAGAACAAAACCTAGGCTCTCAATTTTCCACAGCAGAGTAAAATACGTTTGGGAAATAGAACAGAAGTTATTTAAACTCCCTATGGCTAGACTTGAAATTGACAAGAAAAGGCCCAATAGGGAATGCCAGTGTGTCCCCAGGTGTGGAACATAGCACCAAGATAGACCTTAACATCGGTATTACAACCCCACATTGGTATATTTTACAATATTTGTCTTTTCCTTTCCTTTTTTAAACAGGGTCTTGCTTCGTCGCCAGGCTGGAGTGCAGTGGTGCAATCACAGCTTACTGCAGCCTTGAACTCCAAGGCTCAAGCAATCCTCCCACCTTTGCTTCCCAAAGCCTGGGGATTACAGGCATGAGCCACTGCGCCTGGCTTACAACATTTGTCTTCGTAGCTATTTTTACACATTGAAGAAACAAAACTAGCACACCAAACTAGCACCAGGTTTAATCAAAATTATTAAGGACAGTTTACAGAAAAATTTGAAGCATAGTACTGGTGGAACGTGGATATAGGAAACTTGCTAAAATAGTTGAAAATGACTGAGGTTTGGGAAAGATTGCAATATGGTATGGTGTATGTCAGAAAAGTCATGGGGGCCGGGCGCAGTGGCTCACACCTGTAATCCTAACCCTCTGGGAGGCCGAGGCAGGCAGATCGCCTGAGGTCAGGAGTTTGAGACCAGCCTGGCCAACATACTGAAACTCCGTCTCTACTAAAAATACAAAAATAAACTGGGCGTGGTAGCGCATGCCTGTAGTCCCAGCTATTTGGGAGACTGAGGCAGGAGAATCACTTGAACCAGGGAGGTGGAGGTTGCAGTGAGCCAAGATCACGCCATTGCACTCCAGCCTGGGTGACAGAGCAAGACTCTTTCTCAAAAAAAAAAAAAAAAGAAAGAAAAGTCATGGGGAAAGTCAGACATGGTAATCCTAGGGCAGACATATCGCATGGAGGGTGGGATACCTTCCTGCTTCAAATGGTGTTAATATTGAAAGAACCCGTAGGTTGAAAGAGGTACAAACTTGAACACGTCTTTACAAAGCGAAGAGGAAGTTACATAAAGACCTTGCTTTGCGACCTGTGGTCTGGCGATGGGTGGCTTCTCTTGGGCAGCGTGTCATCCAGGACACCCTTGTCCTCATCCTGTAGTGGGTTAGAGGTGGGGATGGGGGTGGCCTGGCAGCTACAAAAGTTTCCACAACAAAGCCTCTAAAACTGGGTAATCATCAACCTCACCAGTAAAGCCACTACACAGTTCCTGACATGAGATTAGTATTTGGTACAATGCTTCCAGAATAATCAAAATTTTTATAATATTTTTTCATCTGTGATGATATTAAACAGTGGCATTTGAAGAGTAGCTGGCCCTTAGTAAATGTCATGCACCGTAATTCATCACACCTAACATGCTACTGGTTATAAAAGGAGCATCATCATTTTATTTACTGCATTGAAAAATTAAAAAAACACTGCCAGTTAAGCTATGACACATCATTGATTATAAGACATCCTTTTTTTTTTTTTTTTTGAGATGGAGTTTCACTCTTGTTGCCCAGGCTGAAGTGCAATGGCGTGATCTCAGCTCACTGCAACCCGTGCCTCCCAGGGTCAAGCAATTCTCCTGATTCAGCCTCCAGAGTAGCTGGGATTACAGGCATGTACCACCGTGCCTGGCTAATTTTGTATTTTTAGCGGGAACGGGGTTTCACCATGTTGGCCAGGCTGGTCTTGAACTCCTGACCTCAAGTGATCTGCCCTCCTTGTCCTCCCAAAGTGCTGGGATTACAGGCACAAGCTGCTGCGCCCAGCTGATTATAAGACATCCTAATTTCAGAATGTGAAAATGTGAAAAAAAATACATCTTAGAGTTGACGGAACACATTAACTCTTCATTTACAACATCTTATCTTTGAACTGTTCATTGATATAGAAAAATGATCTTTTTGAGATTAACATTTCAGGCAGAGAAAGTAAAAGAAAGCCGTTGTGTCTCTTCCTTCTGGGGACCTATTGTTAAAAAAAGAGTTTGCTATATCTGCGAGCTGGAATAAACAAAAAGAATTGGAGACTGAGTTGACATGAAATAAAAAATATGGAAAACAGTGTCAGACATTTATATATTTCATTCTGCTTAGCGACATTCCTTCACATCCATTATCTTATTTGATCTAATTTTTTTTTCACAATGAAAACAGCTCTATGTGTGTATATTTTATAGATACACACTCAGTAGAAAAATAAAACCATACAGAAATTACACTTAGAGACAAACAACCACAACATTTTAACAACTGTATTTTTGTACAGATATAGTGCATATAAATACTATCATATGTTCAATCAAAACAAACTTGGGGCTCGTTACCATCCCTTGTTATTTTTAACAAACTTTTTTTTCCTCCTCCTTCTAACCCACTCAACCAATGTTGCTAGCTTGGTGTTCACCTTCCATGCATTGGATCATGTCATCATGTAAAACCAACTCTACCCCTAAAAGGATTGGGGGTGGTTTGATGGTTCGTCTTATTTGATCTTTCCAGTGGCCCGGGGGCAGTGTAGTGTTATGAACCCCTTTTTGCTGGGGAGGGGACAGGCTCTGAGAGGTGGAGTGATTTGTGTGACACTCTATGGCTAAGTGGCACAGGGTCTTGGCTGGGAGGGCTAGTCTTTGAGAGTTGTCCTTGGTTTTTTTGAGATCAAGTTGGTCACAAATACAACCTTGCAGCCTGAGACAGTCCCAGTTGATGCCTCTTCCTCCAGCTTTATTATTAACAACTGTCTCTTCTGCATCCAAAGTGTCCCAGGTTGAATGGTGCGTTATATGTTTGCTCTAGTGGTGGAACACTTCTCCAGTGGGGGCCAACTCTTCTGGGAAAGTTGATTCCAGACACCACCAAGAGATCACCGGACCCACGGTAAATCTGGAGCCAGTGTCTACCCTTGGACTTAACGATGATATTGGAAGTGAGCTGTGGTATAGCAGAAAGAGCAGAGAAAAGGAAGTCAGAAATCCCTGTGTCAAATCTCAGGGATTAAAGGAGACCACGTATGTGTAAATGCTACACAAATAATGAATTTGTGGTATGGTCACATGTATTTAAGTGGATGAAACTTTATGAATAAGCACATACTTCATATTCATTGAGTATTCCCTGCCCCAAGCCTCACATGCCAACCCCCCAGTGCACTTTTCCACCCACTCCAAGCAAAGGCAACATGGTGCATTATGACCCCAGGTTTCAGTTTCTCCATTTGTGAAATAGTGCAGAAATTATAATACTTGTGTCTTGCAAGTGTTGTGAGAATTAAATGAGATAATTATGTAAAAAGCATTGGCACATATTTCTGGTTTCAGTAAATGTTAGTTCCAATTACCTAGGGGTGTAAGGGAATGAGAGTGGTTTGTTGGCTACTGACTACGCTGTCCCCTGTGCACTGTTCCAGAAACACTTTTTCTTTGTATTGTACTCTGTGCACTGAAGTCCAGCACACACATACGTGCTTCAGAGATACATCTTCCCATCACCAAAATATTAGGAGGTTTAAATTTCATAAAGTTGAAATAAAGTGCAAGCCCACTGCTGGTTTGCAGACCAGTTTGCAAGCCCACTGCTTTGTATGTAGCAGACAAATATTTTTGGCTGAGTTTTCATAATTTGCAATGGAAATAAATGTTTTTGTCCAGTAAAATGGCAGAAATGTAAAAGGTGGAATTCCAGAATGTCTTAAAATTAAAAGATCAAAGTGTTAGCAGGTAGTTCCTTTCCTGTTATTACTCACGGAGACAGAAAAATCTCATTAAAAAAACAAGCTCAGTTCGACTGCAGGCCAGAGTGTTACCCATTGTCCATTGTTCACCATAAGAATATGGTTTATCTGCTTCTCAGGGTGATCCACTTATAACACTGGGGGCATTCTAGTCCCAGGTTTTCTGAAGTCAGGTCTGCTGTCCTATTGTGCTCATGGGCCACCTAAATGGCCCAGACATGATACTATCTTATTGTCCGGACAGCATCTTCCAATCACCTTTCCAACCTGGACTTAGCACAGAATCCAGTCTTAGGACAGTCCTAGCTTTTGACTTTGAGAGTTTGGTCAGTGTCCAACAGCACCCCAGAAAATGCTCAATTATATTGATGTTTCTATTTCTTTTAAGATTTTACTGACACATGCATATGGTTAAAAATTGTGAACTGTACAGAAAGGTCTAAAATGGAAAATAAAAGTTACGCTTCTCTTAGAACTCCAGGTTTTCTCCCCAAAAGTACCAACAAAACAATTATAGCACACATGCCTTTTTAAAAAAAATTACACAAATTCAATAATTCCATTTCTGTTCCACATATTGACTACTCTTTCAATGAAACAGTGTCTTGAAGCTCTTTCCATATCAGTACATGCAAGTTCCTTTAATGACTGCAAAGTACTCCTTTGCAGAGTGTGCTGTATTCTGATCAGTCCCTTAATGATGCTTCTGTTTCCCTATTACAAACTTTGCTACAGTGAACAACCTTGCCTATGTATCTTTTGCAGGTATATCTTGAGGTAATTCCTAAAATATACAGTTGCCAGCTCAAAAAGGATGAGGCTTTGATTTTTTTGTTTGTTTTGTTTTGTTTTTTTGTTTTTGAGACGGAATCTCGCTCTTTTGCCAGGCTGGAGTGCAGTGGCACGATCTCAGCTCACTGCAACCTCCGCCTCCTGGGTTCAGGCGATTCTCCTGCCTCAGCCTCCTGAGTAGCCAGGACTACAGGCACATGCCACCATGCCCAGCTAAATTTTGTGTTTTTAGTAGAAACGGGGTTTCACTATGTTGGCCAGGATGGTCTCGATCTCTTGAGCTTGTGATCTGCCCACCTCGGCCTCCCAAAGTGCTGGGATTACAGGCATGTGCCACAGCACCTGGCCGAGACTTTGATTTGTATTTAGTCAATTATGTTTATATATTGGTCTGTGTCTCTAAAATTTCAATACTGATTTCCAAATTGCTACCTAAAAATACTGTGCGGTATACTCTTTGTAGAAGTTTGGGAGAGTACTGATGGTCACCTCCTCCCCCGTGCCCTGTACGGGGGCCTTGTTGTACTTACACAACACACTTAATTGTCTCTCTTTTCTGGGCATTTGAAGGCATTTGAAGATGGTGGTTACCCAGTATATGGGTAACTCCTCCTTTCTCCCAGATGAATCAAAGAACAGTGCTCCCTGGGACACTAGTAAAGTGTTTGCAAAACCGCTGCTCTGTCGGCCGGGCCTACCCTGGGGCTGTCTCCTGGGCAATGAAGGTGGACTTTCAGGAGAGAATAATCCTCCCTGTGTATGCTGACTCACCTTTGCTCTTCCTGGTCCCCACCCTGGTAAACACACCCCAGTTAGTGAGGTTCCACCTTTAAAAAAATCAGTCAGGGAATCACGCAGCTGAGGTTCCCAGCCTCAAGGCTGAGTTCTTCCTCTGTGTGAGGGACTCTGGTGTTTGGGTGCCACCTCTTAAATGTTAGCAACAAACCAGGCTATTATGTGGATAGGGGCGTACCCTACTTTCCAGAACTTGCACATGAATCAACTGCTTTTTAATAAACTACATCATCCTTAGAAACTGAATGTGGATCTAAGAGTGTCTGTTCTCAATCTCTATCTAATGGAAATTTCTCCCTCATCATTTGTAGGAAGTCTCAGGGGTAAGAGTAACTTTTCATTCTTGTGACTACATTCATGTTGTAGCTGCATGCCCGCCACTGCCCTCCTCGCTTTGCACAGTGTGCCGCGCTCACCAGGGGCTGCTGGAAAATGCAATACCTTGTTGAGTGTCCACCTGTTTAAAATGGTACCATTTTTAGTGTGGGAGGCAAAAGAGAATTCGTCAAAAATGAAGCTCGCCTGAGAGTCGTGAGGTGGTAGCCTTTGCCCTCTGAAGAGAATGGCTGTCCTCACACCGATGAGGAACCATCTCTGCTGCCCCCTCCCAGCACACATGGCAGCCAAACCTGCCCCTGCCTGTCAGCAGGGGTAGAGGAAGAAATGAGGGGCAAAACAGGTGTGAAGGGTTAGTTGCTCCAGAGCCCTAATGCATATTCTCACAATTCCAGGGTAGTAGTTTGTGTCTTAGAACAACTTTCAGCCTCTGCTCCCTAGATCGCAGGATTGTGTATGGTAACGGTGCCCCACCACCCTGCCCACTTACTCCCAGGATTCAGCGGCTGTGTGCAGAGGCCGTGTGCCTCTGGACAAGTCACACTAGTACTAAACTCTGTTGTCCCCAACCCAGTAACAGAAAAGGGTTTTTGTTTCACTGTGGGGAACTTTTCAGCTCCCCAGGCTGTGCTGAGAGCCTGCACATCCATGTTTGGTTTCCAGCTTTCCTGACAACCTTACCACCCTCTGTTAGAGCTTCCCAGCTCAGCCCTAGCCCAGCTTTCGTTGATCCACCTTGTCCTTGACGCTCTGGGCAGGTCAGGTTCTCCCAAAGGCTCTGAGTTGCTCCCACCTCCAGGTTCTTTCCTCCCTCCCTTTGCCTTATCTGGGTGGGTTTTTGGGGGAGTGGGGAGAAGAAACACATAGTGAGGAGTGGTCACTAAAGACAGAAGTTATCATTAGAAAACCTTGGGCAGTTTACAGTTTTTTCAGCAGTAAAATAGAGATAGTAATACATAGTATGGGGGGAGGATTGTGAAGGTTGAATGAGTTCACATATGTGACTATAATTGCCTGGCAGAGGGAGGGAGAGACAGGGAAGGGAGACAGTAGTTAGGGAGGGAGGGCAGAAGAGAGACAGAGAGAGAGAGAGAGAGAGACTGATATGTGACCTACTGGGTATAAAAAAAGTATCAAATCAAAAATAGCTTTGGTGTTTAGTCTTTAATGCTAAGAAGAGATGGTCATGAATAAAAATTATATGTTATTTTTTGGTTTGTTTGTTTGTTTTTTGAGACAGAGTCTCACTGTATCGCCCAGGCTGGAGTGCAGTGGCGTGATCTCAGACCACTGTAAGCTCTGTCTGCTGGGGTCACACCATTCTCCTGGCTCAGCCTCCTGAGTAGCTGGGATTACAGGCACACACCACCATGCCCGGCTAATTTTTCTTTTTTTTTTTTTTTAGTAGAGACGGGTTTTCACTATGTTGGTCAGGCTGGTCTCGAACTCCTGACCTCGTGATCTGCCTATCTCGGCCTCCCAAAGTGCTGGGATTACAGGCGTGAGCCATCATGCCCAGCCTAAAAATTGTGTGTCTTTTTAATGATACATTTTGTTTTGGAGACAGTCTGTCATTCTGTTGACATGTTAAACTTAATGGCTAGAAATATCCAGTAAGTCATTCATTTGGGAGACTGAACAAACCACGTTTGGATGCATCCATAGTCATTGAATCTTCGGTTCACATCTTGCCTTTGTTACTTATTAGTTGGGAGATCTCAGTTTCCTCCTATGTGGCATGGGAATATTAACCCCTCTCTCCTAGGATTGCTTGCAGTAGTAAGTAGATCACCCTCCACAAATCAAATAACTCATTGCTTTGCATATTGTAACCACTGTCGCCTCGTTGGAGATCGCAGACTGGAAAATTAGTCCTCTTCGAGCACTAGAGACTGGGGTTAGGAATCTTCAGTGTCGAGTGATATTTGGAACTATAAGACTCAATGAACTCCACTGTGAGTGCTGTTCTACTAGGAAATAACTACCGTGAGAAAGAGGAGGAAACAGCCTCTGAGTGGGGGCAGTCAGGAATGTGTGTCTGTGCAGTGAGACACAGAAAGACTGATGGCTTTGATGGGTTATGCTAGGAAGGCAGTTTCTTTGGATCAGCACAAACATATACACCATGACACAGAGCTTCTCTGTTTCTTGTCCTTTATAGAAGTCTAATAACCACTTATTAACAGCCCTTGTGTTTTGTTCAACGGTGCTTACATTTTTAGACGTCTATGAGGGCTAAAAACCAACCAACCAACCTCCGGGTTGGTTACTCTGGGACCTTAGTTTTCTGTACAGAGTTACCGTGGGTGCCCAGAAACCTGGAAAAGGTGGGGAGGTGAGGAGAGGAGGAATCACTGGGAATTATCTGGCTGGACAGAGACCATGGGCATTGAGTGGAAATCTAGTGAGTCACGCTGTGGCCAGTGCTTTTTTCTCTTTCTGCTTTGCCACAAGAGGAAGAAGGAGTGGTGAGGTCTGAGGTAATTTTGTAGAATTGATGCTGCATGTAGTTCTGAGAATGCCAGATATAGAGAGTTTCCCTCTGCAAGACAGCATGGGTGGCAAGCCTTCCAGAATCCCTTCCCATGTATCCTTTTCCGGTGGTAGCCCCTTCTTGGCTGATTTTAGAAGATGACTTTTCCTAGAGCCTCTTAGAACTTGCTGTTAGCAAAGGATCTATGTTTCCCATAGAAAAGAAAGTAAACCATTTAATGAATTTTTAAAATAAAATTTGAAATGGCTTCTATCTTGTGTCTTTTCATCTTCTCCTCTCAAAAAGCCTCCTTTTCCCTTTTTTCATCCTAGTTTTGATGTCTGAGCAGTTGGCCCGTCTAGATACCCTTATTCAGAATTTTTCTCTCCTTCATTCAAAGTCCCCCAAGTAGTGAGCAGGGAGGGAGCAGGGGTGAGTCTCACCCAGTTCAGTGCCCACTGCACTTACCCATTGGCGACACTCCCAGTAGAATGCAAGCATTTGAAGGTAAGGGAGGATCTTCCAATATTGTCATGTAATATTTGCCATTACCTCATATTTATTAACTTTTTTGCTGATAAGTGTAGATTATAATGAATGTCCTTCCTCCTCTGGTCTCCTCCGGCAAATTCTAAATATCTTAGACCTACTTCAAATGGCTCCTTTTCCGGGAAGTCATTTCTTCTGCCTCTCCCAGGACGAAGTGGCCTACCCTCCACTCCTGGAACACCCATTTTGTGTGTGTATGTGTTGACTGTTATTGATGTGTGAATCACTTTGTTCCATCATTATCTAGGTGTCCTTCAAGGAACTTTGAACTGCCCAAGTGCTCAGCTCCCCAAGTGCTCATGAATCAACTTTGTTCCATCATTATCTAGGTGTCTTCATGGGACTTTAAGCTACCCAAGTGTGCCATAAGAACTTGGCATATAGCTGAACACATGGGGAACCCCACTACAGAAATGTCAAATGAAAGGAAGCCCTGCAGTCCACAGAGTGTTCAGAGGCCGCCCCTGGTGTGAAGCTGAAAAATGCTAGACGTAGATGAGGGCCCCAGCTTCGTCTACCCAAGGGGGCCACGCAGGGATGCGGTCTTCCTCTCCTGGGCGTGTTCCGTGATCTCATTTCGTCTGTCCTGTCCACATCCTTGTTGTTAGAGCAGTCATCAGTCATAAAAATGTAGCCATCTTTTGAATATGGAAAGACAGTATTACATGTATGACAGTGATAGGTTTATGAAGGGAAAGTAATTTAGATGACTTGAGAAATTATGACTGTGTGACACAGCCTTTGTGCGATACACATTCTGTCCAGTTCTGGGTTCTATCATATAATGTGCAAAACGAGACTAGAAAGTTTCTGTGTCGTTGCTTATTTTCACTGACAAATTCAACACAACAGTATGGTTGAAGGAGTCATCAGAGACTATCGATCATGCGTTATGCTGTATTCCTGACACTGTTTAGCACTTCATGCGTGTTATTTTGTTTGATCCTTACAGCAACGTTGTGAAGTGGGTCTGTCTCCCATTTTACAAATGAGAAAAGAAGTCACTTTGTGTCACTTCAGGGACACAGTGAGGAGCTTTTCCCCACTTAGTCTGTAGATAGCAAAGCTGGAACTCGAATCCTCATCTTATTGATTGCAGAATCTTTCTCTGCACTGCTCATTCTGCTACATTTTATTTGAAGAATATTTGGGACACAGTGAGCGCTTAGGGAGCTTTTCCCCACTTTACTTAGTCTGTAGGTAGCAAAGCTGGAACTTGAATCCTCATTGATTGCAGGATCTTTCTCTGCACTACTCATTCTGCTACATTTTATTTGAAAAAATATTTGGGAAATTAACAGCATTTTCTCTTTGTTACTACAGGGGAAAACAAACTATCCTAGTAATTGTGTGTTTTACGTTCCCAGGGAAGCAAAGGTGCCTACCGATACCATTGGCAAAGCCACAATGTCAAGCACAGTGGTGTGGACGACATGGTGCTACTCTCCAAGATCACAGAGAATTCCATCGTGGAGAATCTGAAGAAGAGATACATGGACGACTACATTTTTGTATCCTTTATTGGCTGCTTTGGACATTTCTAAGTGATATTACCATGTCCACAGTTAAATTGTGGCTTTATGCTAGGTGCAGCAGCTCACGTGGGTAATCCCAGCAATTTGGGAGGCTGAGGCAGGAGGATTGCTTGAGCCCAGGAGTTCCAGACCATCCTGGGCAACACAGGGAGACCCCTTCTCTATTATAAAAAACAAACAAACAAACAAACAAAAAACTGAACTTGTGGCTTTATTCCTGCTTGAGAAGAGGTGTCTGAAAGTCTGAATGGATGCTGTGTGCTCACATTGTTTTCACAGTTTCAGAATGAGGTTTTGTATGTTTATATCACTTGGTTCAGGCTGTGCAAAGGGCAGAGACGATGTCCAATTATTCTCCTGGCATTTCACAAAGTGAAGACGTAGCCAGTATTTACCTATTTTCATCTATAATATTGTCCCTTTGACATGCTGTAGTCATGCACGTGGTGTCTGAAACCTCTGCTCTTCCTAGAGGAAGTCCTGGTTTGCAAAGAGTTCTGTCAATAAAACATCCTGATTGCAAAGCAGAGACATTAAAGTCTGGACCTAAAAGGCTTAAAAATTTTGCCAGTTTTTCTGCATTTTAATGTTTACTAAAGGAAATGTGAGAAGTGAAGATTGACTATTGAAAATATCTGACGTTCTGGAGTTGTTCTTTATGTTTCAATTTTAGCGTGCCAGTTGCCAGTTTTTACAGGGCTTTAAAAAATGCAGAATGGAAATTTGATTCAAATATGGGTTGACTTCATTATCAACAGGGAACTGTGATATTTGCTTAAGTTCCTATAGGATTCAGTAGTTTCGTCTGATGCAACTATGTAAAGATATAGTGGTAGAACTATTGTGAAAGTTAGTCATGGACATGCAAAACTCTGTGTGAAATCTACATAATCGTACCAAAAAGTTTAACTTTGATGCCAGTAGTACCTTCTGAAAGTATGGTGTCATGGATGACCTATTAAAAAGTGGAGTCTTTGCTACTGATGTAATACACATCTTAGATTTTTACCCAAAAAGCTTGGGGAAGAATAGTTTTCACATCAGTGGCTTATTATGATTACTTAAACTGCTTGTTTGACTATTAGCTAAAAGCACTGGAACGTATGCAGTAATAACTTTTGCAGGGGCTGCCTATCCCATCACTGGTAAGTTGGGGGTGAGGTGGGGGTTCAAATTATCAGGTATTCAGTAAACAATACTATTAAATAATTAACAGCATTATTCCAAGGCATTGGGACCATTCTGACCAGTACTCTGCTGTTTCTTATTTACTATAAGGGAATTTTACCAATATCTATGTAGTTAAACCTCTGAACCTCTGTTTTCAAGGATTAACACATACAGTTGGATTTATTGGCTGCATTATAATTGCATCATTTAAAAAATTTATTTTATCTTTATAGCACTTTGGGAGGCCGAGGCGGGTGGATCACTTGAGATCAGGAGTTTGAGACTAGGCTGGCCAACATGGGGAAACCCTGTCTCTACTAAAAACTCAAAATTAGCGGGCTAGGGTGGCATATGCCTGTAATCCCAGTTACTTGGGAGGCTGAGGCAGGAGAATTGCTTAAGTCTGGGAGGCAGAGATTGCAGCGAGCCAAAATCGCACCACTGTACTCCAGCCTGGGTGACAGAGCAAGACTCTTGTCTCCAAAAAAATAAATAAATAAATAAATTTTATTTTTAAGTGACAAATACTAATTGCATATAGTTGTGGGATATAATGTGATTTTTTTTTTTTTTTTTTGAGACAGGGTCTCTCTCTGTCACCAGGCTGGAGTGCAGTGGCATGATCCTGGCTCTCTGCAGCCTCTGCCTCCGGGGCTCAGGTGATCTTCCCACCTCAGCCTCCCAAGTAGCTGGACTACAGGCACACACCACAATGCCTGGCTAATTTTTTGTAGAGATAGGGTTTCACTATGTTGCCCAGGCTGGTCTCAAACTTTTGAACTCAAGCAACCCACCTGCCTCGGCCTTCTAAAGTGCTAGGACTACAGGTATGAGCCACCGCGCCTGGCAATGTGATGTTTTAATATGTGTATACATTTTGAAATAATAAAATCAAGCTAATTAACATATCCGTCACTTCACATACTTATTGTGTGTGGTGTAAACATTTAAAATCTACACTCAGCAATTTTGAAATGTACATTATTACTTATATAACTTCTGTATCAGGGTGGCGACCTATGGCTGACAGACAAAATCTTACTCACCACCATTTTTTGGACAGCAGTTTTGTTGGAACACAGCCGTGGTCATTCGTTTAGTTGTTGTCTAGGGTTGTTTTCACACTACAGTGGCAGAGCTAAGTAGTTGTAACAGACTGTCTGCAAAGTCTCAAATATTTACTTTCTGGCCCTTTGCAGAAAAAAAAATTGCTGACTTCTGCTCCAGATACCTGTGCAGGGCTTCCTTTTTTTGTTTTGTTTTGTTTTGTTTTGTTTTGTTTTGTTTTGTTTTGAGATGGAGTCTTGCTCTGTCACCCGGGCTGAAGTGCAGTTGGCGTAATCTCGGCTCACTGCAACCTTCACCTCCCAAGTTCAAGCGATTCTCCTGCCTCAGCCTCCCAAGTAGCTGGGACTACAGGCATGCGCCACCATGCCCAGCTAATTTTTGTATTTTTAGTAGAGACAGGGTTTCACCTTGTTGGCCAAGATGGTCTCGATCTCTTGACCTCATCATCCGTCCGCCTCGGCCTCCCAAGGTGCTGGGATTACAGGCATGAGCCACCGCACCTGGCAGCTTCATTTAATTTAATTGCACAAAAGCAGTTATGTTCAGTTGCAAGTTTTTATTTTATTTGGTCAAAATACTGAAATATACTTTATCTGGACTTATCACCATCAAAAAAATGTCAATCACTTTTACGTGCGGCACCCACAGCACTTGAAAACTGGCAGATAATTGATTAGAAGGAGCTGGGTGGCAGGATGTGGATCTGGACTGTCTGGCTTGGTCTGCATAGATCTGGTGACCGTAATGTTTTGTGACCTCTGTGCCTTGGTTTCCGTACCTGTAAAATGGGAGTAATAATAAAATCTCCCACATGAGGCTGTTGTAGGGTGAAACGAAATGAAGAATGCAGCAAGTAAACAGTAAGTATGAGTCATTATTACCACGCACTGGGGCAGGTGTGTAAGTGCTTCCCATATTTCCGAGTTATTTTCCAAAAATTCAACTGTAAAGTTGTTTATTGGAAATTAAAATTATTTTGCCACAGAAACCTAAGTTATAAATGGAGGATTGACAAGCCCATAGAAATCTTCATTTCCACTGACTGTAGTAGTTGAACAAATTGTATTTTGAAATGTTCTTGGAACGTGGGCTGAACTTACTGCGTTGTAAATATGGAAATACGATTTTTTGATAAGCTGGGTATAAAAAGAAACAAATGATGTCTGTAGTCAGTCCCTCCTAACTGCAGACAGCCTCACTCCTCCCCATCACTATTGTTTCTCCCAAAACACCAGAAGCAGGGACTATGTCTTGTATATCTTCTTCAAAAAGCAACATATAAAAACCCCTTAAAGCAATACATGTTCATTTAACATGGTTCATACCATGCAGTCAAGCAAAAAGGAAAATACCAAAGTCACCCAGAACCCATCACCAAAAGTTAGTTCTTATTAATCTCTTGGTGTAGAGCTTTCAGTTTAACCACATATGGTCATGCATATAGGTGTGCTTTCTTGTTAATTTTAACAAAAATGGCATCATCCTGCCTCATGTATTTCTTGGTTTCCTGCCTAATTTTTGGCATGGTGCATTGTATTAAGTATTCATTGACAATTTGTTGACTGTTAAGACTTGCTTTTTAAATTCAGACAACAGAGTTTTTAAATGACTCACACAGAGAGGGCTGTTTATGCGCCTTTGAATTAATGCTTTTGAATCGATGACTGATGAATCGTGTGCTCTACCAAGGAAATGAGTTACTAGACCACTAATGACTTTATGTTTTAGAAATCTCTACCCACTCAATACATGGGAAGCCCAGCATAAATGTGCTTTCTGTCATTAGCACAGAGTAGCTTTCAGCTTTGAGGAAGCTTGATGGATGTTTATGAAATAACACGGATGGTCTGCTGCAAATCTTCCTCTGCTAAGTGATAAAAGCGTCCTTTAACACTTCAATGTTAAGGGAATATTATAATAGAATGGCATTACTGTAAGTAAGAGTTGGGTTTTTTTCCTCTCCTATGTTTAATTGTTAAGACAAGAAGAGACTTGATTTCACATTAAGTTATAAAATCGCTCACTTGATCCCTTCTATATCTAATTCCTGCACATTGTCTTGTACTGAAAGACAGCATTTGGGGCAGTCGATTGTTAATGCATTCAGGCTGAATGCACATTTCTTCTACATTAGGAAAAAAAAAAATCCACTTTGAAAATGCTGACATTGTTTACCAATAAAACTCCATATTTTTGAGTTTTTTGTCCTATGACAAGGTTTAATTTGCCATCTGTTTGTCATCAACGTTGCCACACTTTTTACAGTTACATTGTAAGATCTATGAGGAAAACATTAGTGTTCTCTGTTGTGCGTGGGGAGAGAGCACTTCTGACCACTTGGCTGACGAAAAGAGTTCCTGTGCAAAGCACTCCGTGCTCATTCGGTCCAACTTTCCAAACTTGTTTTTACTCAAAGACCACACATTTTTAATCCTTGAATTAGGAGTCCAGACTTTTGTGCTAGCCCCACTGGATTTCAAAGCAGCGTAGTTGTTTTCGAGCGAGGCGTGGCCCTTGGCATCCAGTTCACTTGGAGGGGCAGCGTGCTACATAGCAAGATAGATGCCCGGCTGAAGCCAGAGCCTCGAGTTCCAGCCCACCCATTCTCCACGTGACTCTGGGAAAGTCACCTCACCTCCCTGTGCCACCTCAGGGATGAACCCAGGGAAGTCCACTTAACCAGCATAGGTGGTTTGGGGAAATTCACTGACTATTAAAACAGATTTTAACTGGCAGGGTGTAGTGGCTCATGCTTGTAATCCCAGCACTTTGGGAGGCCGAGGTGGGCGGATCATGAGGTCAAGAGATCGAGACCACCTTGGCCAACGTAATAAAACCCCGTCTCTACTAAAAATACAAAAATTAGCTGGGTGTGGTGGCACACGCCTGTAATCCCAGCTACTTGGGAGGCTGAGGCAGGTGAATTGCTTGAACCCGGGAGGCAGAGGTTGCAGTGAGCCAGGATTGAGCCACTGCACTCCAGCCTGGTAACAGAGCAAGACTCCGTCTCAAAAAAAAAAAAAAGAAAAGTTCAACTCTTGGCACTGCCTAATAAGACT
This sequence comes from Macaca nemestrina, assembly GCF_043159975.1. Taxonomy (NCBI): domain Eukaryota; kingdom Metazoa; phylum Chordata; class Mammalia; order Primates; family Cercopithecidae; genus Macaca; species Macaca nemestrina. The sequence goes on from NC_092131.1 coordinate 142,870,427, forward strand.
ATTGAAAACAAATATTTGAGGCTGAGCATGGTGGCTCATGCCTGTAATCCCAGCACTTTGGGAGGCCGAGGCGGGCAGATCACAAGGTCAGGAGATCGATATCATCCTTGCTAACAAGGTGAAACCCGTCTCTACTAAAAATACAAAAAATTAGCCGGGCATGGTAGCGGGTCCTTGTAGTCCCAGCTACTCTGGAGGCTGAGGCAGGAGAATGGCGTGAACCTGGGAGGCGGAGCTTGCAGTGAGCCGAGATCACACCACTGCACTCCAGCCTGGGCAACAGAGTAAGACTCTGTCTCAAAAAAAAAAACCGAAAAACAAAACAAAAAACAAACAGAAAACATTTTAAAGTTGTGCTACCATCACATTTCATAAAAGAAAGAATATTTTTACACCAAAAATGTAGGAAGGAAATAATCTAAGAATAAAGGACAGTTTCTTTATATTGAATAAATTAAACTTTATGAAAAATTCAGTGCATTTTTTCTTTTTTTGTCATTCTTGCTGCAGGTTAGTGGAAACGCATAGATCCATGGACAGGCATTTGGGAACCCATCAATTAAAGATATCTTGGGTCGGGTCTCTTTGGTCTCCCAGAGTCTTTTAAATAATTGACATTTTTTTTACTCCTGTTTTTTGGTATCATAGCTTCATATCTTCCTGCAGTTTGAAAATTAACCTTAGGCCACACCTTCACCACCAAGGATTATGTGGGTAGGGACAATGATTGGAACGGCTTTTCCCAGAGGCACACCTGAATTATGTAATAGGAGTGGGAGTGAGCATTGTTGGAATTACCTGGAGTTCCCAAACCAGCAGGAGAGCACAGGTCTCCGGAAAACAGCTAAGGCCTCTGCACACATAGCAAGGTGGAAAAGGTGAAAATTGTTTAGATAAACAATTATTCCAAACTCTCACCGGAAATAACTACGATATGTTTATTTTCTTGAAGTCTAAATTAAAGTCTCCTTAGTTTTTCTGTAGAAACAGCCATTTTATTTTTTGAGACTTTATTTTTTATTTTATTTTATTTCATTTTATTTGCTCTTGTCACCTAGGGTGGAGAGCAATGGCATGATCACAGCTCACTGCGTCCTTGCCCTCCCAGGCCTAAGTGATCCTCCCACCTCAGCCTCCCAAGTAGCTGGGACTGCATGTGAAGACCACCATACTTGGCAGGTTTTTTGTTTTGTTTTGTTTTGTTTTTAAGAGATGAGGTCTCAGCATATTGCCCAGGCTAGTCTCGAACTCCTGGAATCAAGCAGTCATCCCACATGTCTTCCCACAGTGTTGTGATTATAGCACCCAACCAGAAACAGCCATTTTAAACCAAACTTTATTTTTTAGGTGTCTTCCCAAATAATATTATCCTCAAGAACCCTACTGATAAATTTAGGGAGCAGTTACAAATTTCCCTCTTCATTTCATTCTGAGCTGAGTCATTGATTCAGGATTGGCTTAGAGTAGTCCAAAAGAAATTTTTTTTTTTCTGAATATCTCCTTAACCAGGCCCTAATCAGAATTTATGTAATGTACTTGGTGAAAAATCAAGACTTAATGAGGTATCTCTTTATATAGCAGATTAACAGTGTTTAAAATGTTGGTTACTTTAGGAGCTCATAGGCAACTGAATTCATATTTACTAAGTAACCAAGGGACTGGTGGGGAGGTGGTACCTTTGGCTGATGGCCTGAGGGCAGCCCTTTATTCTTTGTGTGCGGTGATCAATTTGTCTAGGACAAGGTGGCAGTAACCACATTCCCTTTACAGCTAAGGGAAGAAGTACCCTCCTCCACAGAAGGAGCTTATTTGCCTGTTTGTTTTTCCCTGGGGATGGATATAGACATGAAATAAACATCTTCCTCTTCTGAAGTGAAGACGGTTCTAGCAGTGCTGTATTTCTTTAAAATTGGGTTTGCCATAAGAATCATTATTACTTCATTCATTAATTGTTTGTTTGTTTTCTTTTTTTGGAGCCAGGGTCTGGCCTCTGTTGCCCAGGCTGGAGTGCAGTGGCATGATCATGGCCCACTGTAACCTCGACCGGCTTGGCTTAAGGAATCCTCCCATCTCAGCAGGAACTACAGGCACGTACCAACATGCCTGGCTAATTAAAAAAATTTTTTTTGTAGAGATGAGGTCTCACTAGATTGCCCAGGCTGGTTTCAAACTCCTGAGCTCAAGGGATCCACCCGCCTTATCCTCCCAAAGTGCTAGAACTACAGGCTCCAGCCACCACACCCAGCTTGTTCAATTTTGATTAGGTCCTTACCATTTAGAAAAGATACTTTAAAAAGCCACCTAAGGGAAGTGGGTTTTCGAGTATGCAAAGCATCACAGAATCTAAGTCAGAAGAGGCTGCCAATTTAGGGTTGCCAGATAAAATTCAGGACTGCTGGTTAAGTTTGAATTTCAGATAAATAACAAGTTACTTTTTACTATTTGTACCAAATATTACTGGGGAACATACTTATTTGGGACATAGTTTAAAAAAAATTCTTGTTTGAATGACTTTCCAATTTAACTAGTTTTCTGTGTTTTTATTTGCTAAATCTGGCTACCAATAATAATGTTAACACAGTACTTGCTTATCTTAGACATTCTAGCTTGTTGATCAGGAGTACGGGCTTGGGATCCAGACTGCCTGCGTTAGAATCATAGCTCTGCCACTTATAGTTTGTGACCTTAAGCAACTTTTAAAATTTCTCCATGCCTCAGTTTCCCTGTACAGGTTGAGTATCCTTAATCTGAAAATTCCAAATTTGAAATGCTGCAGAGTTTGAAATGTTTTGATAATCGACACGATGCTCATCAGAGCATTTCGATTTTGGGTTTTTGGGTTAGGGATGCTGAACTGATGGTGAGTGTAATGCAAACGTTCCAAAATATGAAAAAATGCAAAATCTGCAAAAAGCATTTTGGATAAGGGATAGTCAACCTGAAGTAAAATAGGGCTGTTAGTTGGTGCTAAGATGTAAATGTATATGTGTTTAATTAATTTTATCACCCTTTATTGAGTCTTGGCTACAGCATCATGGACGTCTTATCTGCTTGATAATTTTAAACAGTACATGTAAGTGTCCTAAATTTTACCTCAAAGAAAGCGGGCTACTAATCTGTCACTGGCCTCATTCTGACTGTGGCAATTGGGAATACATTTTCCATGGCCCTGCTTCCATTAACTCTTCAGTAATTTTCAGTGATGGCTCACTGTATCATTAGCATTTTCTCTTAGCACTATGGCCTGCCCTTAGACCAGAACTGGGCGCCACTGGAGTGGTCTTAAAACCACCTCATCTTCCCTAATAGCAATTCATGTTCAGCCTCTTCAAATCTGAAGATCTTTCTGGCCACTGACAAAGAGAAGTAAAATCACAATCATGTCATCCTGCATGCTCACCTTGGTATATGCACAATAATTTAAAATCTTATCTTTAAAAAAATTACATGATTATATGATCCATCTCACATTGATTTGTATTCAATAATAATAACCCTGTGTCTAATAGAAACTAACAAACCATTGCTTCTAAAACAGCGCCTGGCATGTTAAACCACACTTGATATATGCGTCATGATTTCAGATATTAACAGGATAAAACATGTGCCTTAGGCGATGTTAATTAAGGAAAAGCCACTACTACGTGCTATGTTCAGACACAGTGCTGAGCATTTTATAATTATTTAAGTATAGTGAGAGTATCAAGTAGGTCCTATTTTATCTCCATCAGCACCAGCCAATCTGACTGAACACCTGGGCTGGTTTTCATGGTACACAGGTCTTAATATGTAAATAGAAAAATGTCCCCCTGTGGGAGGAAATCTCATCGTTTTAAGTCTTTATCTAAAACTATATATTTGTAAATAACTTTCTGTTTAACAATTTATTTGTAAAACTTCTAAACACCTTGAAATCGATCATTGAAAGAAACAGTTTTGAATGTCTATGTGTGTGTTTGTTGTTGTGATTTTTCCATGAAGTCAAGAAGTTATATCTGTTCTGTTTATTTTGTTCACTGTCATATCCCGAGCATCTAAAACAGTGCCTGGCATGTTAAGTAAGCACCCAATTCAAATTAGTTGATTGTTGAATGAATAAATGGAAATTTTTTTTCATGTGATCATAAGACTTCATTTATTTTGGCATATTAAAATGTGTTGTGTAAAATTTTTAAGGCCCAGCATAAACATAGCCTCTCTGAGAAGCCTTCTTGGATTCTCCAAGCAGAAATAATACCTTCTTTCCCTAAACCTGATGTAAGTGGGGTTTATAATTTTCTTCTCTGAAAACTACCTTATTGATGATTATTACTATTATTTTGAGACGTCTCTCTGTCACCCAGGCTGGAAGGCAGTGATGTGATCTTGGCTTGCTGTAACCTCTGATCTGGGCTCACTGCAACTTCTGCCTCCTGGCCTCAAGCAATCCTCCCGCCTCAGCCTCCCAAGTAGCTGGGGCTATAGGCACACACCCCCATGCCCGGCTAATTTTTTTGATTTTTTTTTTTTTTTTTTAAGAGATAGAGTTTCGCTATGTTGCCCAGGCTGGCCTCAAACTCCTGGCCTAAAGCAGTCCACCCCTTTGACCTTCTAATATGCTGGGAGTACAGGCATGAGCCGCTGCACCTGGCCAGAAAATTACCTTGTTGACGCCTTTTAATTCCTCTAAGCTTGTGGAGAACAGAGCTGTTAGTTCATCTTGTATTCCTGTATTTGTTAAATAAGTAGATGATTTTTTTGGGTGGGGGGACAGAGTCTCCCTGTGTCGCCCAGGCTGGAGTGCAATGACACGATCTTGGCTCACTGTAACCTCCGCCTCCTGGGTTCATGCAATTCTCCTGCCTCAGCCTCCTGAGTAGAGCAGCAGGGACTACAGGCTTGTGCCACCACACTCGGCTAATTTTTGTATTTTTAGTAGAGATGGGGTTTCACCATGTTGGCCAGGCTAGTATCCAGCTCCTGAGCTCAAATGATCTGCCCACCTCGGCCTCCCAAAGTGCTGGGATTACAGGCATGAGCCACCATGCCCGGCCGATGAATGTGTTTTTAGTGTACCTAACAGATATGAAAGTTCAAAGGAAAAAATGCATATAATTTCAGGGGAGGACTGGTAACTGGTTTTTTCACTCCTTGGCCATTTTTGCTTTGTTTTCTTTTCTCCTTGCTGCACATGTCGCCGATCTTGAAAGAATGTGCTTTAATTTATTTAACATAATGATTTCATTTTGTAGCACCTTGGTAATTAAATTTATTACTCTTCCTTAGGAGGAACAAAGCCTGTGCTAGTTGCATGATTGCTTTTGTCTTTATTTGTAATCTTTTAGAAAGCAAGCATACAACCTTTCCACTTGGACAGTCATTACCAATTCTTGGTAACATCTGGTTACTTAATTTGAAAAATGTGTAGCTATGAAGATTAATGATGGACCTTAACTGAGTTTAAATTCAGACATACATAGGATCTGTATTAATCTCAGTCAACCCTTTCAAGCAGATGCCATATTTTGGGGAAAAGGAAATTGAAATGTACCAAGGAGCGGTAAGTTACACGTCACATAAATTGCTGCCTTATTTTGGGCTTTTATGATGCACACATGGTTTTTCTTGAAGTTAGCAGTACTTTGCACTTTTCTGTTATGAACTTTTTATTGGAGAAACTTGTGCCTTTTTTATTTTTAATGATCTTTTTATTTTTTAATTTTTATTATTTTATTTTTATTTTATTTATTTATTTATTTTGAGACAGCATTTTGCTCTTGTTGCCCAGGCTGGACTGCAATGGCATGATCTTGGCTCACTGCAACCTCCACCTTCTGGGTTCAAACAACTCTCCTGCCTCAGCCTCCCAAGTAGCTGAGATTATAGGCACGTGCCACCACACCCGGCTAATTTTGTATTTTTAGTAGAGATGGGGTTTCACCATGTTGGTCAAGCTAGTCTTGAACTCCTGACCTCAGGTGATCTACCTGCCTCAGGCTCCCAAAGTGCTGGGATTACAGGCGTGAGGCACCGCGTCCGGCCAATGATCTGCTTTTTAGAGCACAGCTCAAAAAACCTTAGGACTATCATTATTTGAGCCTTATTTACGTAGAAAATTAATTAAATGGGATGTAAGACTTACAGCTCAGGGATCTTCCTGCTTCCACATATGCCACAAAAATCTAAGGAATAAAAATTAGTTATGGGTAAAAAATAGAGCAATGGGTACTGATTTGCAGAATCAGAACCATTGTTAAACTATGACTATGACTTGAACATGAAAAATGAATCTTGTATTCGTTTTTGTCTTCAATCTTGTATTACTTCATTTATTAATTTGACCCTGGTTCCTATTCATAATCAGCTCCCTAGCCTTTCAGTTGTATAGTAAAACTGGAAGCTGTAATTCTCCTTAATATATTTTATTCTGTGATTCATCACTTCCCGAGGCCTCCCCATCTCTGCATCTTTTTCCTTTCCTTTTCCTTCCCTCTTTGCAGCAGAAGCACAAGAGCATTCATTAATCCTGACCCCTAAAAAGCAAACAAAAGAGAGCCCACACAAATTCATCAGTTGAAGTGGAAGGCAATTTACCCAGAGCAAGAGCCCACCCCATTGTTGCCAGATGAATGGTGCCGGTAGCTGGAGCCGAAGGAGGCTGCCACGCGAAAGACCTTTGATAATGCTGCCTTTATGGGAGCCCAGCACAAGGGAAACACTGTCAGCAGAGGCTGGCCCTGCCCTAGTGCCCCGATCAGCAGGCACACAGAGCTGGCTTGGCATCCTCGATGACAGCCAAGGCACTGTAGATGGAAGTGCCGTGCATGTGTGTTTCTCTAGTTTTCTGAAAAGGGTTGCTGTATGCACGTCCCTTTTAGACCATTTATCTTTTGAAGTGTTCTCTTTTAAGGAAATGTAGAATTTCTTAAAAATATGCTTAATTTTACTGCTAATGGTAACAGATGATTGTAAAACTGGTATTTACTGAGTGCCGTGTACTATGTTATACTTGCAGCAATAATAAAACAGCCCTGGTTGCTGGCTGTGTCATACCATCTATCTCCATTTCATAGATGAGGAAACTGAAGGTTAGAGAGGTGAAGTACTAAAATATACTGAGTGGTGGAGCTAGGAGTTGAAGTCAGGTCCCAATGACTTTGAGAGTCTCAGGGGAGGGAAGAATCAGGTAAAGGAAATGCCCACTGTATAGTTTTCTCACAGATAGCTGAGAGGTTCAATAAGACCACAGATAGGAAACCAGTTTGGAAAATACAGGGTGACATGCAAAGGTCAAGTATGACAGTTCTGCAGCATTGAAACCTTACTGGGCAGTGACTTTCCCCCGTTGCCCATGGCTTTCTTTCCACTTTATTTCCTTCCATTTTCCATCTTCTTGTCTTTCTTACAGTCCTCTACTTTCTCATTTCAAAGAGTCATTAAAGATTGTGCACTTGAGACCAGAAACCCAAAATGATGGTAACTGAGAGGGGTACTAAGGCCTAAGTTTTGGTGACACTCTCACCTCAGTGAGAACCTGACCTAAAGAGGGGAATTTTTTTTTTTTTTTTTTTTTTTTTTTTTGGAGACGGAGTCTCGCTCTGTAGCCCAGGCTGGAGTGCAGTGGCCGGATCTCAGCTCACTGCAAGCTCCGCCTCCCGGGTTCACGCCATTCTCCGGCCTCAGCCTCCCGAGTAGCTGGGACTACAGGCGCTGCCACCTCGCCCGGCTATTTTTTGTATTTCTTAGTAGAGACGGGGTTTCACCGTGTTAGCCAGGATGGTCTCGATCTCCTGACCTCGTGATCCGCCCATCTCGGCCTCCCAAATGAGATCCCATTGTTTTGGACTGATCTCATGCACTAGCATTTGGTCTGGTCTGACAGACCAGACCAAACGAACATGGAGTCACTCATGTTACATGTGATGTAATCGAAACTTTAAAGAAACAGACCAGGAGATGCCAGCAGGGAGGAGGTCCCCTCTACTCTAACCCTTACAGAAAGTAACCTAAAATCTTTGTTCCCATCTTACAAACCCCACTGTTCTGCTATTTCTCAATGATATTTGAGAGCAAGTAAGTACATTTTTACAGTGGTGACAGAGTGACATCAGTGCCTAAAGTTTTGGTATTTCAAAATTGAGAGGATGACCAAAAGAGGAAAATTGGACTGGGCGTGGTGGCTCACGCCTATAATCCCAGCAAATCGAGAGGCCAAGATGGGAGGCTTGCTTGAGTCCAGGAGTTCAAGACCAGCCTGGGCAACATCGTGAGACCCCGCCTCTATTTAAAAACAAAAACAAAAAAACCAAGAGAGGGGAATTGTTAAATTAAGTTTAGCCTAAAGCTGCTTCCTTGCATATTTTAAGTTCGGGCTAAATGTTTTTTTTTTTTTTTCTTTTTTCTTTTGAAACAAGGTCTCACTCTGTCACCCATGCTGAAGTGCAGTGCTGTGATCTTGGCTCACAGCAACCTCCACCTCCAGGACTCAAGCGATCCCCCCACCTCAGCTTCCCAAGCGAATAGCTGGGACTACAGGTGCACACCACCATGTCCAGCTACTTTTGTTTCTTTTTTGTAGAGAGGAGGTCTCACTATGTTCCCAGGTTGATCTGGAACTGCTGGATTCAAGTGATCCTCTGGTCTTGCCCCAGAAGTGCTAGGATTACAGACATGAGCCATCACACCCAGCCCTAAATGTTTCTCTGTACACAGTAAACTGTAGCCTAACCAGATGTGTAAACAAACTGTAACCTACTCTTCTGCCAGTCACTGAGTTTTGGCCAATCAAAGGTGGCCAACAATTCAAACTGTGTTCAAATAAGGCAAACTCCAAACTAATCTGTAACTAATCTGGCTCTTTCTGTACCTCACTTCCATTTTCTATATATATATATTTATTTTTATTTTTTTTTTATTTTGTTTTGTTTTGTTTTGTGATGGAGTCTCACTCTGTCACCAGGCTGGAGTGCAGTGGTGCAATCTCAGCTCACTGTAACCTCCACCTCCTGGATTCAAGCAATTCTCCTGCCTCAGCCTCTTGAGTAGCTGGGATTACAGGCATGTGCCAGTACGCCTGGCTAATTTTTGTGTTTTTAGTAGATACGGGGTTTTGCCACATTGGCCAGACTGTTCTCGGACTCCTGACCTCAAGTGATCATCCCACCTCAGCATCCCAAAGAGATTACAGGCCTGAGCAAGGGCTGGCCCTCACTTCCATTTTCTGTATATCACTTTCCTTTTTCTGCCCAAAAATCTTACAGCATATGGCAGCGCTGGAGGCTCTCTGAACCTATTCTTGTTCCAGGGTGGCCTTGTTCACGAATCATTCTTTTCTCAATTAAACTCTGTTAAAGTAAAATAATAACTATAATAATCCTGTAGAATCCTAGTGTATACTAGAAGTCCATTTAAAACCATATCCAGATATCTGCTCCTGACCATAAGGTTAAGGCAGAGATCACATATTCTGGCTCCTGCATAGGGTTCTTTAGGTGATCAGTCCTAGGCATAGCTTGCAGCCCTCCCTGGGTAGTTCCCCTTATGAGCGCCCTGCCTACAACATGGGAAGAACACTGGGTATTGGATACAAAGCCCCCTCATCCTAACCCCTCCCCACCAAACTCTCATCTTCCAGAGCATGGCAGTGAGCAACAACTTCTCAGCCAGGCCCCCTTTTCTATAGTAAGTCACTGCACAATAAAATGGATTGAGTAAATTAATCCAAAGATGGATTAAGTAAATTAAGCTTCACCTTTGTATATCACTCTACCTTTCCAAATTGCTTTCCCATCCATCATTTATACTGTGAGACTTGCAGCTTGGATGCTATTATTCCCATAATTATAGCTCACTGCATCCTCCAGCTCCTGGACTCAAGCTATCCTCCCACCTCAGCCTCCCAAGTAGCTAGGACCGCAGGCATGTGCTCCCACACCCAGGTAATTAAAAATTTTTGTGTGTGTGGAGACTAGACTCCAAGTCCTGGTGTTAAATGACTCTTCTGCCTCAGCCTGCCAAGTAGCTCGGAGTGATCACAGGCTAGGAGTGTTCTTTCTCCATATATACCCAACAAAGTATTTCTCTTTTTAGTAATTTTTGAGGTTGTGGTGAAGGTGCATGTCAAGAAATTGAATAAAGCAGGGCTGAAGTCAGCCTGAGAATTTATTAAGCATGGAAAATGTATTTAGTTTGATATTTGTGCATAGCTAAGATATCCCATAAGATGAAATCACAAACCCAGGAGAATATCTTAATGTGGTAGGATTTTTTTTCCAATAGAGATGAAGCAAACTGGCTAAACTAGCTTATCCCTTTAAAGAACACACCTTCTTGCCCTCTTCTTATGGAAAGATTTAAGTATTTTTTTCTGATCCATAGATAATCTCACCTAATTCCCTCTGAGGCCCCAGAATCTACAACGTGGCCTCTTCGAAAAAATTACATAGGAATTTAGAATTCTGGTAGAAGTCAGAGCTAAGTGTTGGGCAGGCCTCTCCTAAGACCTGTTGCCCGAGTGTCTATAGAAACATTTAGAAATGGACTGTCACCTGCAGAGGCATGTATGGGTGGAAGGGTGGGGTGTGTTGGAGTGTCTGAAGACACTCCACATCCGGAAGGCTGAGTCATGGATATGCCTACGGAAGGCTCCTTCCAAATTCCGTCTTAATTTTGCGAGGGTGTAACCTTGATGACCTAGGAAATTTTATGAATTCTTGTATCATGCAACCTTTAAGATGTAATTATAGGCGTTGGAACTATGGTGCACGATTCATTTCCAAATTCAGAAAAAGAAATTTAATGTGTTGCCTATCTGACCATGATTTTGTTTTTCTTGTTTAATTTTTATTATTTATGTATTATAATTTTTTGCTTTTCTAGGCACAGTATGAAAACCCACCACATATCTATGCCCTTGCGGATAGTATGTACAGAAACATGATCATTGACAGAGAGAACCAGTGCGTCATCATCAGGTATGAAAAGTATCCTTATCTGTGGCCATGGAAGATATGAGACTATGCTGTGGTTATGTATTTCGGTCGATAAGCAGTGGTTTTGCAACAGCTACTGATGTCACGGCCTGGTTAATGTGTCTGAGTAACAAGCAGGTGAGCTGCTTTATCTTGGTTTATTTATAACTCTATGTAATAGAGCTCCATACCATAAAACTTTTGAGCTCCCCTGGGTTTGCAGTAAGTATAATAAACATGTTTTCACTGTTTAGTCAGATGGAATCCTTTTCTCTAGGTCCCTATTTTTTCTTTGCCTTCATAATTTAGTAGTTCATGTTTGAACATTTTTGGTGAACTTTGTCATTTGCATTGAATTTGGGGGGAGATTACTGGTAATGGCCGGCATTAGGTGTCTGTAACCACGTTTCATAATCCCTCTAGCTTGACACAGGGCTCCGAGTCCTGCCTGGTTTTAAGTCAAGTTTGTTCAACCTGCGGGCTGCAGGCCATGGGCCACATGCAGCCTAGGGCAGCTTTCAGTGTGGACCAAAGCAAATTCGTAAACTTTCTTAAAACATTATGAGATTTTTTGCAAATTTTTTTTAAGCTCTTCAGCTATCATTTGTCATAGTGTGTTTTATGTGTGGCCCAAGACAATTCTTCTTCTTCCAGGGTGGCCCAGGGAAGCCAAAAGATTGGATACCCCTGGCTTAAGTGCTTTTAAAATTCTGCTTACTTATAAAAATTAGCTGGGCATGATGGTTCACGCCTCTAATCCCAGATACTAGGGAGGCTGAGGCGGGAGAATTGCTTGAGCCTGGGATGAGGAAGTTGTAGTGAGCTGAGATCGTGCCACTGCACTCCAGCCTGGATGACAGAGCAAGACTCCATCTCAAAAAATAATAATAATAAAATAAATTCTGTTTACCAACTCCAAGTGGGGTGACTCACACCTGTAAGCCCCAGAGTTTGAGACCAGCCTGGGCAACATGGCAAAACCCCATCTCTACAAAAAAATACAAAAATTAGCCAGGCATCTGGTGTCATTTGTCTGTAGTCCCAGCTACTGGGGAAGCTGAGGGGAGAGGATCACTTGAGCCAGGGAAGTCAAGGCTGCAGTGAGCTGAGATTGTGCCATTACATTCCAACCTGGGTAACAGAGCAAGACCCTATCTCCAAAAAAAAAGGGGCGGGCTCATACCTGAGTGGAGGCTGAGACAGGCAGATCACTTGAAGTCAGGAGTTCAAGACCAGCCTGGGCAACATGGGGAAACCCTGTCTCTACTAAAAATACAAAAATGAGCCAGGCATGGTGGTATATACCTGTAGTCCCAGATACTCAGGAGGCTGAGGCAGGAGAATCACTTGAACCAGGAGGTGGAAGCTGCAGTGAGCCAAGCTCATGCCACTGTAATCCAGCCTGGGCAACAGAGTGAGACTCCATCTGAAGAAAAAAAAAAAGCTCTGCTTACTATTGTGAATATTTTCAAACACTGGAAAGTATAAGCATCCATATTCGCATCACCTAGAATTTGACAGTTCCCAATTTTATCATACATATTTGTGTTCATCTCTTTTAGTTAATTTTTCTGAGATGTTTTTGAAAAAAAAATCTTTTATTATGGATAATTACAAATATACACAAAATGAGAAAGAATAGTAGAATGTGTCCCTGTATATCTGTTATCTGTTTTACACTGTTATCAGTATATGGCCAATTCTGTTTTATTTGGTCCTCCCATTCTGTCCTACTTGATTACTTAAAGCAAATCTGGTAGGGCATGGCAGTGGATTCATTTCCAAGGTCCAGAAAAGATTACATGTAATACTAGCACTATGGGAAGCCAGGAGGCAGGAGGATCACTTGAGGCCAGGAATTGGAGACCAGCCTGGACAACACAGCAAAGCCTGTCTCCATAAAAAAAATTTTTTTGCCGGGCGCGGTGGCTCACGCCTGTAATCCCAGCACTTTGGGAGGCCGAGGCGGGCGGATCACAAGGTCAGGAGATCGAGACCACGGTGAAACCTCGTCTCTACTAAAAATACAAAAAAAAAAAAATTAGCCGGGCGCGGTTGTGGGCGCCTGTAGTCCCAGCTACTCGGAGGCTGAGGTGGGAGAATGGCGTGAACCCGGGAGGTGGAGCTTGCAGTGAGCCGAGATCGCGCCATTGCACTCCAGCCTGGGCGACAGAGCGAGACTCCGTCTCAAAAAAAAAAAAAAAAAAAAAAAAAAAAAAAAATTTTTTAATTAGCTGGGTGTGGTGGTGCGCACCTGTAGTCCTAGCTACTAGGGAGGCTGAGGCAGGAAGATCACTTGAGCCCAGGAGTTTGAGGTTACAGTGAGCTATGCTTGAACCACTGCACTCCAGCCAGGCGACAGAGACCCTATCTTTAAAAAAAAAAAAAAAAGCAAACCCAAAGATCCTCTTTATTTGTCAATAATTAGTATGTGCCTCTAAGAAATCATTCTTATCACACCTTAAACATGAAGAATTCTTTTATAGTATGTAATATTATCAGTATTCCAATTCCGTTGTTTTCCTATAATTTCTTTTTTATAGTTAGTGTGTTTTTATTTAGGATCCAAACAAGGCCCATACACTGCACCTGATTGCTATGTCTCTTACGTCTCTCGGCTTTTAACAATTTTCCTTTCCCCTTTTTGTTTTCTTGGGTTTGTTAAAAAAAAAAAAAAAAAAAGTTGTTTGTCCTGTAGATTTTGCTATACAGTCTGGTATTGCCTAATTGTATCCTATGATGTTGCTTAAGTATTCCACTGTCCCCTATATTTTCTGTAAATTAATAGTTAGATATAAAAACTTCATCAGAGGCCGGGTGCAGTGGCTCACAGCTGTAATCCCAGCGCTTTGGGAGGCTGAGGCGGGCAGATCACAAGGTCAGGAGATTGAGACCATCCTGGCCAACATGGTGAAACCCCATCTCTACTAAAATACAGAAAATTAGCTGAGCCTGGCAGCATGTGCCTGTAGTCTCAGCTACTTGGGAGGCTGAGGCAGGGGAATCGCTTGAACCCAGGAGGCAGAGGTTTCAGTGAGCTGAGATTGCGCCACTGCACTCAAGCCTGGCGGCAGAGTGAGACTCTGTCTCAAAAACAAAACAAAACAAAAAAAACTTGATCAGACTCAGATTCCTTTTTTGGCAAAAGAGACTTCATCAGTGATGCTGTGCACTTCGTGCCTGTTGCTCTCACTTCGTGTGTCCAGATTGTCATTGAACCCATCTGTCATAAATCATTGTTTAATTAGTGGTTGAAAAATCGTTGTTTTCTAATTCTGTTATTTTTCTGCATTTATTAGTTCTTTTGCTTGGTCACCTTCAAATAAAAACTATGTGGGGCATTTAGACAAAACCCTGGATTCATTGCCATTACTCACCTGTTTTCAAAACAATGAATTGTTGCCCTAGCAGTCTCCCAAGGTAATGTGTTTTATTTTCTGTATTATTCCAAACTAGTGGACTTTTAATATTGTACCTGTTTAACTACATTGCAGCTGTACTTTTCAAGGCTGGAATGATCCTATTGTTGAGTTGTGACAGTCTTTTATCTTAACTCTTATGTCCTTTGGACATGACCCCAGTAGGCTCTGTTAGTTTCCTTCTTTAAGACCTTCTAGCTCATCTTGTATATTTCCTATGTAGAATCCACTGTCTCTCTGGGGGCCTTGGTTCCTTTCTTTTCCTTTTCTTTTTGAGACCAAGTCTCATTCTGTCACCCAGGCTGGAGTGCAGTGGTGTGATCTCAGCTCACCACAACCTCCGCCTCCTGGGTTCAAGCAATTCTTCTGCCTCGGCCTCCTGAATGGCTGGGATTATAGGCATGCACCACCATGCCTGGCTAATTCTTTTGCTTTCTTTTTTTTTTTTTTTTTTTCTGAGACAGAGTCTTGCTCTGTCACGCAGGCTGGAGCACAGTGGCGTGATCTTTCTTCATTGTAACCTCTGCCTCCCAGGTTCAAGCAATTCTCCTGCTTCAGCCTCCTTAGTAGCTGGGATTATAGGTGTATGCCACCATACCCAGGTAATTTTTGTATTTTTTGTAGAGATGGGGTTTCCCCATGTTGGCCAGGCTGGTCTCAAACTCCTGACCTCAGGTAATCCACCTGCCTTAGCCTCCCATATTGCTGGGATTATAGGCGTGAGCCACTGCGCCCAGCCTCTTTTGCATTTTTAGTAGAGACAGGGTTTTACCATGCTGGCCAGGCTGGTCTTGAACTGCTAACCTCAAGTGATCTGCACACCTCAGTTTCCCAAAGTGCTGGGATTACAGGCACGAGCCACTGCACCCCGCTGGGCCTTGTTCATTTTAATGGGAAATGGCGTTAAGAGACCACTAAACTGGGCACCAAGAGTGCTCGCTGCCCTGTGTTGTCAGTGCCTGTAGTTCTTTGAAAGGAAAAATCTAGGGAATATGAGCTTTTTAAGAGAAAAATGAAATTGGAAAATTGTTTTCAATTAATTTTTAAGATTTCAGAGTTTTTATCTCTTTGATTTTAATTTTTGTATCCCATTTCTCTTATGCTGAAAAATCTTAGTTCCTGATTACGTTAGCAATTATTTGCATTGCATTGTATTTTAGACAGAATAAGTTTGTTAATGCTTTTAAAGTAACAATACCAATATTAGTAGCAATACTGAATTGATTTTAAAATTTCATTGTTATTTTTTGTCCAAATACCCAATATTTACAGTCAAAATACTGGGTTTCATAAAAGTCACTTTAAATAATCCTTTTCTATGTCAACCTGACCTATAGTTGGGTTCATTTATTTCATTTTCAATTTTAGTTGTTTAGCATTTTTAAATGTAATTTTGTTTTTATAATTATGCAAAACATTTACATGGTTCCAAAGTCAATACTGTAAAACATGAGCACTGAAGCATTTCAAGGTAAATATATATCTGAAGTATTTGGAGGCAAATATAGACTTCATGACATTTTACCCCTAAATATTTCCACAAGCGTATTTGAAAAATTGAAACATTTTCTTACTAATCCCAAGACCATTATCATAACTCAATAATTAGTAGTACATTTTCAACATCATCTAAAAACTACAAACTTCTCTGATAGTCGCAAATGTCCTTTTCTGCTGGTTTATGCAAATCAAGTAATGATGAATGCATTTGGTTATGAATCATAAATGTATTTTTATCCTACCACAGTTGCCCTATTACTACTATTTTTTTCATGACACTGACTTTTTGAAGAAACCAAAACTAGTTTTCCTACAGACATCATTTACATGTGTCTAATTGCTTCTTCCTGGTCTCACTATACTTATTCCTTCGATTGGATTGTCCACAAATTTAAGGTTATATCCAATGACTTGATTAGATGCAGATGCCAGTTAAATTGTGTGAGGAGGAGCACCTGGGTCATGTTGAATTCGGTTGCTTAGTAGGCAGTGCTTCTGTTTGACACTAAGCGGAGGTCACCGGCTACTAGAGAGGCAGGAGTTTTCCTAACTGGAATTTAATGAGGGTCCAGGATGAGTTTTCTGATGGAGTCCTCTGCCATTTCTCCTTCCTCCCATTTTCCCTCTTTTGGGTGTGTGCCGAAACAAGCGGGATGGGAAGGGTCTTGTTACGTGAGCTTGCCAGTCTGGAGGTCCCCTCAGTCTTCTGCAGCCCACGTGTCTCCCTCCACCTGCCACTGCAAGGTCCACTGGCACTGAAGCGGGATGATGCCCACTTCCAGATCCTTGTTTCCAGTTGTTCAAGTGGCAGAGATTTCAAGGAACCTGCTCCCAAGGATTTCTGTTGCAGTGGCTGTGCTTTCATTTAGGAGATTTGCTTTCATTTAGGAGCTACCTGGAGTTGGACCAAACTTCACGTTAAGGGCACAGGCCTCCTGTAGACTGGCCTCCCTGCAGACATCAGCTACATGGTCAGGGCTCCCCAGGCCACCCTTATCAATTCATGGGTTCCCACTGCCCTCCCCTGCCTCCCCGCAGGTTCAATAATTCACTAGAAAAACTCACAAAACTCAGAAAAGCCCTACACTTAGGATTACAGTTTTTTTTCTGGCAAAAGGATACAAATTAGAGCCAGACAAAAGAAGAGAGGCTGAGGGTGAGGTCTGGAAGGGTCCAGAGGTGGATCTTCTGGTTTTCCTCTCCCTTTGGAGTCATGGACGGCGCTACCTCCTACTGGTGTGAGGTGTGACAATACTCACAGTATTGCCAACCAGAGAACATCACCTGAGCCTCTGGTGTTTGGGCTCAATAACGCACTGCCTGCCTGGCCCGCCTTCAGTTTCCAGCTGCTCTCGAAGGCTTGTGCAAACGCCTTTAGTTTCCAGTTGGAGGTGAGAATTGTGATGGTATGTCCCAAAGCACCCAACATAAATCACATCATCAGACTGTCCTATGGTCAAAGCCTCCGAGCAAGCAAAAGCACTCCTCTTAGGTAGGACGCTCCAGGGGCATAGACATCACCGCCCAGTCACCGAGGGCAAAGGCCTGAGCCCTTGAGTTCATTCTCTTCTGCACCAGGGCTGTGGTTTGTCTGCTTTGAGAAAGCAAATTGGAAACCTCTGGCATGCCGTCGTTCATGCTCACCTGACCCTGGGCAGCACATCTCACACCTGTCTGGACCTTGACTTTTTCACGTGTGAAGGAACTGAATGACTAGATGACCTTTGAGGTTGTTCTGGTTTTGGAACTCTTCCTTCCAAATAATTTTGGAGAGGAAGAAAGGCAGGGAAATCCTGTTCTGGGTAGAAAGGCCAGGTTTGTAGCCCCTGACACTGGATGGGGCAGGTGCTCCATCTGTTAGGGGCTGAGTTGAATGGTGACTTTTTTTTTTTTTTTTTGAGACGGATTCTCGCTCTGTCGCCCAGGCTGGAGTGCAGTGGCGCAATCTCCGCTCACTGCAAGCTCCGCCTGCTGGGTTCACGCCATTCTCCTGCCTCAGCCTCCCTAGTAGCTGGGACTATAGGCACCTGCCACCAAGCCCGGCTAATTTTTTTGTATTTTTGTAGAGACGGGGTTTTACCGTGTTAGCCAGGATGGTCTGGATCTCCTGACCTCGTGATCCACCAGCCTCGGCCTCCCAAAGTGCTGGGATTATAGGCGTGAGCCACCGCACCCGGCAAATGGTGCCTTTTAAAATGCATTTGTGAGCAGAAAACAAACAAACAAAACCATTTTCCTGGAGGCTGGAAGAGAAGCCTGGTCCTCGTGCTGAGGGATTCTGGCATGGCTGGAAAGACTAGGAATCTCTGGTGTCATTTAATTAGGAAATAAAAAATGAAAGATGACCTAATTTCTATGGTGTTGTTTTAGACTTCCACCTCCCAATTTCCCTGGTGTGACTGTCTAAATGACACTTTAGATGGTATAATGCAGCCCATAAAGGCGGTGTTTTTAGTTTCCTCTCAGTCTTACTCATGTTTTCTAATGCAGTGGATACGGTGACAGGATGGACTGGCACCTGACCATTTTGAGACTAGAAATGAGTGTAACAAATTGGATTTTTTTTTTTTGAGACGAAGTCTTGCTCTCTTGCCGGGCTGGAGTGCAATGATGTGATCTCGGCTCACTGTAACCTCTGCCTCCCGAGTTCAAGCGATTTTCCTGCCTCAGCCTCCTGAGTTGCTGGGACTACAGGTGCCCGCCACCACACCCAGCTAATTTTTCTTTTTTTTTGTATTTTTAGTAGAGATGGGGTTTCACCATGTTGGCCAGGATGGTCTCAATCTCTTGATCTTGTGATCCGCTCGCCTCAGCCTCCCAAAGTGCTGGGATTACAGGTGTGAGCCACTGCCCCTGGCCACAAACTGGATTTTAAGAGAAATAAATCAAGGAAGGAGACACCCTGCTTTCTCAAGCACAGGGCTCCATGGAAGCCTAGGTCCATCTACCAGCTTGATTTATCAAAACAGCTGGAGTGGAGTAGCCTTGGGTAGACTGAGCCGCCAAGCAAACTCACAAGGAAGTGTGAATCAGACCCCAATTCATTGTTTCATAGGGAGAATTCTGCCTGTGGACAGCTGATTATGTGCCTTGGTATACAGTCCATGAAGGGAGCTAGATTACCACAAGAAGGCTGGATAGAGGGGTGAATTCTGAGTGAACAGATGATCATATTCACTAATATTGGCTCACAGCACTCGCCTCTATCTGGAGATGTGAACACATGAACTAAGGGTGTTGCTCTAGCCTGCAGAACAGTCCTTTTACTTGGAGAAAACATCTTATCTCTGCTGTTTACTTTCCTGTCCTGACTCTGCTGTAAGTCAACCCCGTTTTGTTAACCTACAATCTCTCCTGCCAAGCCCTGACATCTATTAGGCTAACTTCTAGTCAGGAATAAACACCTGGGGTTGACCTTGGATATTTCTTATGCCTTCCTCCTTAGCCCACTGGCAGACAAATCAGGGAGAGTGGCTTCTATAGATGAGGATTTTTTTTTGAGATGGAGCCCCAGGCTGGAGTGCAATAGTGTGATCTTGGCTCACTGCAACCTCCATCCCCTGGGTTCAAGAGATTCTCCTGCCTCAGCCTCCCGAATAGCTGGTACTACAGGTGCCCACCACCACACCAGGCTAATTTTTTTTGTATTTTTAGTAGAGACAGGGTTTCACCATGTTGGCCAGGCTGGTTTTGAGCTCTAGACCTCAAGTGATCTGCCTGCCTTGGCTGCCCAAAATGCTAGGATTACAGACCTGAGCCACTGCATCTGGCCTATAGATGCTAATTTTATCTACCATGCCTTGTGTTCACTAAATTTTTTTTTTTTTTTTTCTTTGAGATGGAATCTCACTCTATCACCCAGGCTGGAGTGCAGTGGCACACTCTTGGCTCACCACAACCTCTGCTTCCTGGGTTCAAGCGATTCTCCTGCCTCAGCCTTCTGAGTAGCTGGGATTACAGGGGTGTGCCATGACACCTGGCTAATTTTTTTTTTTTTTTTAATTTTTAGTATAGACGGGGTTTCACTCTGTTGGCCAGGCTGGTCTTGAACCCCTGACCTCAAGTGATCTGCCTACCTCAGCCTTGCAAAGTGCTCTGATTACAGGCGTGAGCCGCCATGCCTGGCCTAGGTTCACCAATTTAACTTTCTAGGGGTAAGTATTTCTGTTTCCTGAATTGCCTTACTGGTTCAGTGGCTGTACAGATATGTAGGCTCCACCTCTGGAGATTCTGTTTCAACTGATCTGTGGTGGCCTTGGAGCATTAATATCTTTTTTCAAGCTCCCCCAGCTCACTGTGCTTAAAAGCCAGGGCTAAGGCTCTTGAAATCCTGATTTCGGTCACCTCTTGCTGTTAGCACCATCAGGCCTCGCAAGATAGACTTCCTGACTGCCTGCCCTCTGCTGGTTGCTTTCATATAGGTTGTCTCTTTTCATCCTTACCGCTGTGTTGGCATTGTTTTTTGAAACTTCATCTAGAAAATGAGGCTTAGGAGAATTCCAAGATCCAAAACTAGTAGATGGCAGAGCCTCTATTTGAATTTAGCCCTGTCTGACTTCAAACCTTCCGCACTTTCTTTATACCTGTTAGCAGTGTTGTCTCTCTAGGTCTCAAGTTTCCCGTATTTTAATGGAGATGTAATAGCTACCGTACACCATGGGACAGAGGTCAGGACAGGTTAGTTACCACTGGACTTGAGCTCCTAGGATTAAAGTCTCCCACTCTGTCTCCCGCATATACAGGTGCCTTTTTATTTTTGTTTTTGCAACAGAATCTTGCTCTGTCACCTAGGCTGGACTGCAGTAGCACAATTTCAACACACTGCAACCTCCGCCTCTCAGGCTCAAGCGATCCTCCCACTTCAGCCTCCCGAGCAGCTGGGACCGCAGATGCACACCATAATGCCTGGCTAATTTTTAAATTTTTTGTAGAGATGGGGTGTCCTTATGTTGCCCAGGCTGGACCCAGGTGCTTTTTAAAACTAACCCTTTGTACATTGTTGGCCGTGATGCTCTCTGCGTACCCAGGAGGATGATGATTGGGCTTGTCATCAACTGGAGGATAAATGACCACACAGACTGAGTTAATGGAAGAACATGACCTTATTGACACATTAGCTTTGATTTCTTACCAAGAGGTAAAGATGCATTTATATACCAAATGGCCATACCTGGGCAATTTCTGTATTTTACCTGACTTGTTATCCAGTGGATGTGTTTGGGGGCCAGAGCTCAGTCTTCCCCTTCTTTTCATGGTTCTCTATGGCCTATTTCTATATTATAGCAGGTCTCTGAGCAGAGAAATTATAGC
Source organism: Macaca nemestrina (assembly GCF_043159975.1). Classification (NCBI taxonomy): domain Eukaryota; kingdom Metazoa; phylum Chordata; class Mammalia; order Primates; family Cercopithecidae; genus Macaca; species Macaca nemestrina. The sequence continues at coordinate 142,891,605 of NC_092131.1, forward strand.
ATTGATGGCTGGTTCAAGAAGATAAGGCTATTGGTAGAAAAGAGATGGGATGTTGAGGGAATATGGAAATCTAGTGCAGCAGTGAGGGCCTGACCTGAATTAGAAAGGCAAAGAGGAAGCCAACGTATGACTTTCAATAAACCTGTAAAGAAACAAAAGAATGGGCAAGTAGAGGTAGACTCTGGGCAGTGCCAACAGAAAAATGCAGCAGCAATAGCTACATTAGCATCATTAAGAATGATAGTGAGGCTGGGCGCAGTGGCTCACTCCTGTAATCCCAGCAGGTGGGCAGATCACCTGAGGTCAGGAGTTCGAGACCAGCCTGGCCAACATGGTGAAAGCCCATCTCTACTAAAAATACAAAGATTATCTGGGCGTGGTGGCAGGCGCCTGTAATCCCAGCTACTCGGAAAGCTGAGGCAGGAGAATCAGTTGAACCCAGAAGGTGGAGGTTGCAGTGAGCCAAGATGGCACCACTGCACTCCAGCCTGGACAACAGAGCAAGACTCTTATCTCAAAAAAAAAAAAATTAAAAATTAAAAAAAGGAATGATAGTGAGCCCCTGAAGGCTTGGTGGGTACCTGTGAGCCCAATAAATGAGCCACCCATATCGGCTTAGCTCATTAATCTGTTCTCCAAAATCCAGAATTTGGATTTGTGCATTAGAACCACATATGTGATACCTTTGGATGTCAGGGACATCTCTGCAAATCTGTTCAACAAAATGGTCATGATGTGGTAAAGGAAGAACTGGCAAGCTTGTCCATGATCTCCACCATCTCTACATCACCAGACAAGATCTTGGCAGTGTGGCCCTCTGGCCACACACTTCACATTTGTGAAGCCCTTGCCAACTGACCCATGGAGAATCACGGGGCCTCGGAGAACATGTATGTGGCACTTTTATGGCTGCCATCAAAAGTGAATTCTTATCACTTTTGGCCTAAATCGGCTGTTGCGCCTTAGGCTGTTTAAAAAATATGATGTCAATTGGAAAGCATCCCATTTGGTGCTGTTTCTACTTTTTTTATTTGAAATATCCTGACGCAGTTATTTTCTGGTGAGTAGACCATCTGTCCTAAATATATCCAGCACCAGTTTGCAAAGTCTTTGTCGGGTGCATCCTGCCTAGGAGCTAAATAAATACTTTTTTAAAGAATAAATAAAGACATGAGAGATATTTTGAAGGTACATCAGTGGGATTTGCTGACTGATTGAGTAAGAGAATTTTCATACAGGAAAAGGAGATAGTAGTCATCACGAGCTGAGATTTCTGACTCGTGTGCTTCAATATATATTTTAGATTTGAAATATGGCATTTTTGCAGTAGTAAAGATAAAAGGGAAAAATTCCCAGTGCCTTCAATATTTGGCTCTTGGGTATCCTGTACTCTTTGCCGTGGCACCATCAGGTGTCTCCGGATTCTCAAGCTATCTTCCTGCCTTTGATGTATTTCAGGAATCTTTTATTATTAGCATAGGGACTCTTTTCAGGGCTCTCCTGAGTTGCTGTGGGTCCACCCAATTTCTTGTTTATCCCAGCAGCACCGGCCTTTGAGCTCGCCATCCCCCTGGCCTGGCTTTGGGAGGCCCTGTCAGCCCATACCTCTAACCATGGTAGGGTTGCCTGGGGCTGCCGCTGGCTGTAAATTTGAAGAGCAAGGGCCCAGACTGACCCTCTTCCCCAAGCCTTCTGCAAATCTTACATTCTAGTCTGGTAGCTAAAACTCCTTTATCATCAGCTAAGGAGTGCTATTCAGGAGGGCTGCCTAATTAATATATTACCCATAATCGTAACAGCAACTCTTTTTGAGTACTTTCTTTGCATCCATTTAATTATATCATTTTTCATCTTTACATCAGCGTGGCAAACTAGGTGTTGCTATCCCCCACTTTTGCAGATCAAGAAACTGAGTCTCAAGAGGTAATGAAACTGTTCAAATCTTGCATTTGAAATGTGACAAAGTTGTGCTCCCAGCCAGGGCTGTCCGCCTCCGGTACAGCGGTCTTTATACTTTTGTCTGCTGCTTTTAGCCAGCAGGTGTTAGGTTAACTGGTTAATAATGCATTACCACTTTCAGTCATGAGGTGCAGTGGAAAGATCTCTGGGGGGAGTCATAGGGTAGATTCTATTCTTTCTGTCTAAGGCATGTGACCCATGCAAGCCTCAGTTACTTCATCTATAAAATGGGAATTCATACCTTAAAGGAATGTAAAGAAAGTGTAATGAGGAAATATACATGGAAAAAATTTTTTAACTCTTAAAGAGTGATGTAAAAGATCCGCTAGTAACATTAAAAGGAATTTTAGAGCTGGGAAATAGCTGAGCTGGGACTCAAACTTGGTCTTTATACTCAGCATTGGGTTCTTCTGACTGCATCAGGCTGGGCCAAGATGAGCATTGCCATGGGGCCATCCATGTTCTTGGCAGACTAGGCGAAAATTTTGTTTGCTTGACAACACCAGTTAACTAGATATTTGTCTGGGGTTGGGAAGAAATAACAGCTGTTGGTCTTATTCACACTTTCCTCAATCTGTTAAAGAATAAATTTGTCTTATTTACCCAGTGGTTTCAGCATGGCTGTTTGTTTTTGTCTCTTATACCATTAGCCATGGCATGTATTTGAGAATTAGTTTTTTAGTGAAATTCTAAAGTTGGACAGAGGACCCCTCTCTCCATAGCCCTGGAACCTCCCAGATGTGCTTCACCTCCGACTTGTTTCTGTTCCAGATCTAGTAGCGCTGCCAGGAAGGGGAGTCTGTGAATTGAGTCATTGGAGAAGGTTGTCCAGGACCTTCTTTGATGTGGTTTCTCATTCTCGCAGAATTATTTTGTCTTGTGATCACAGTGATGTAGGCTATTTATTATTTGTTAGTTACAACTCTGTGTGAAATAAATGTTGTTGGCAGAAGGCTTGCTTAAATGGGTGTGTATCAGTAAAGACTCAGGAGTAGCTAAAAGTTTGCTAATACTATAAACTATGCTATTCATGGGGTTACTTTGGGAAATCTTGTGGATTTTGATTAACTAGTCAACCCATATGAGAATCTTCAAGGTTTACCTTGCTCTGGGCAGTAGAGCTCTGGCCCCCGATACAGCCTCTCTCACCTCCTTTTCTAGCTCTGCCACTCACTAGCTGAGCGTCCTTTAGCAAGTTGCCTACCTTTTCTCACTTCAAATAATGGAGATAATAAAAGCACCTACCTCACAGGGCTCTTATGCAGACCAAGTGATTGATACATGTGAAGCACATATAACAAGTCTCTGACATGCATGATACACACAATGAACATATCCTACCTACAATTATCATAGCCACAATATTTCAGTGTGTTCCTTTCGAGCCTCCTTTGGAATTGATGTTATTTCTCATCGTCTGGACTATATTTAAATAGATGAACAACTGTGTTCATCTTTTATAACTCTAGAATTACAAAAATTGGTTTTTAAAAAAACTATCCCTTTATTTTTTGTCCTTGGGTTATACCTTTTGAAATAAGAGTTGTGTTCAATACTATATATCTCTATATTTGAAAAAATAAAAAATAAAGCAGGGTCTAATTAAATAAGCCCAGTGGGAATTTCCATTGTCTTGTTTATCTCCCCAACACATTGACACAGTTGATCCTGACTCTGTTGGCCCCCATGAAGCCACATGCATCTTCTTGCTTCTCTGTGGGCCTCTCTGACTTTTCTATCTTGTTCTCTGTGTTTGCCATGTTTTTTGCCCTTTACAGCTCTAAAGAGTTCAGGCATTAAATTTTGTAGGATGACCTCAGGCTGAGTCTGCCCATTTCCTCGTGACCAGGCTGAGGTCATGCGTTCTAGGCTGGACTACCATAGAAACAATGCAGTGCTCTTGACCAGGCTCAGGTCATGCGTTCCAGGTTGGACTACTATAGAAACAATGCAGTGCTCTTGATCACCTGGTTCCATAGGCATCTGATAGGTTTCTTCACATTAAATTCACTGTATTTTCTTTTAGGATGTGTGTTTTGTGGGGATATATTCTGAGATTATGACAACATCCTGCTCCACATCAAACCTCCACCTACCAGCCTTAACATCCATTAATGACTCCTGGTCACCTGTATGATGGCTGCCAAATGGTGACGATCTATTTCCATCATTCCTTCTACATTTATTAGTTGGTATTCCACTATGAGGAAGATCTTTCCCTTCTCTCCTATTTATTGATTGACTCATTTACTTTCTTATGGCAGTATGGATTTATGGCTTCCAATTTTATTCAAAGGATCATAATCCATTATTATCATTACTTATTTTGATTTGGTCAGTGGGAACCCCTTCCAGCTGGCTCTTCTATGCTTGACATGTCGACACCAGTCACTATACATTTCCTTACCTTTTGGCACAGTTATATGTTTCACGCCCAGCTTGAATTTTCCCTTTTATTGAAGAATGGTATTCAGAGACCAGTATCTGGTGCTTTGTGTGTTTAGTGACACCGGTGTGCCATTGCTTTAAGGCCCTCTTAGTGAACAATGCTAAGAGATATGTTTACTTATCGATTCTACGTTGATGGGTATTTGCATTATTTTCACTATAGCGATTTTATTTTCATTGTATTTATTTTTAAGGTTTTAATTTTGGGCAAGTGATTCTGGTTTTGTATTTACAGAAGTCAGATAGTGGTTCACTTTTACATTAATAGATTGTGTCAATTTTGAAAAACTAAATAATGTATCAGTTGTTCTATATAGGTAAAGGCAAATTCATCAGTATGCTGCCTTGAGAAAATGGAAGTCTAGAGTCTGTATAAAATGTAGCACGAAATGGCACAGGCCAGAACCCTTGGTGCATCCCCAAACCTGAACCCAAGGTCACTGTCTTGGATCTCTGCACTGCCTTCCAGCTCCACTCCCAGCTTCCCACCTCACAGTCAAGCCCTATCATTTATTTATTTGTTTAAATTTTTTTTCTTTCTTTTTTTTTTTTTTTTTTTTTTGAGACGGAGTCTCACTGTGTCTCCCAGGCTGGAGTGCAGTGGCGTGATCTCGGCTCACTGCAAGCTCCGCCTCCCGGGTTCACGCCATTCTCCCGCCTCAGCCTCCCAAGTAGCTGAGACTACAGGCGCCCGCCACCACGCCCGGCTAGTTTTTTGTATTTTTAGTAGAGACGGGGTTTCACCATGTTAGCCAGGATAGTCTCGATCTCCTGACCTCGTGATCCACCCGCCTCGGCCTCCCATAGTGCTGGGATTACAGGCTTGAGCCACCGCGTCCGGCCTCTTTTTTTTTTTTTTTTAAGAGACAGAATCTCACTCTGTTACCCAGACTGGAGTGCAGTAGCTCAACAATAGCTCACTGCAGTCTCAACCTCCCAGACTCAAATGATCCTCCCACCTCAGCCTCCCAAGTAACTAAAAACAGAGGAGCACACTACCACACCCACCTAATTATTTTTAATTGTTTTTATTTAAACATTTTTATTTTTATTTATTTTATTTATTTTTGAGATGGAGTCTTATTCTGTCACCCAGGCTGGAGTGCAGTGGTGCAGTCTCAGCTCACTGCAACCTCTGCCCCCCAGGTTCAAGTGATTCTTCTGCCTCAGACCTCTTGAGCAGCTGGGGCTATAGGCGCGTGCCACCACGCCTGGCCAATTTTTTTGTATTTTTAGTAGAGACAGGGTTTCACCATGTCGGCCAGGCTGCTCTTGAACTCCTGACCTCAGGTGATCCACTCGCCTTGGCTTCCCAAAGTCCTGGGCGTGAGCCACTGCACTCAACCAATTGTTTTTATTTTTATTTGTTTTATTATTATTATTGTTTCTTTTGTGTTTTTTGGTTTTGTTTTTGTTCTTTTTAAGAAACAAGATCTTGCTGTTTGCTAAGGCTGGTTCTCCAACTCTCTTGGCCCCCCAGATTATTGAGATTACAGGTGTGAGCCACTGTCTCCTCAAGTCCTGTTTACCCATGATTCCCTTCACATGTACCCCACAGAATTTTTGCCTCTTATGTATGGCTCAGGCTTCATCCCAGCCCCTAATATGTGTACACACAAGTACACATACACACACAACCCACCTGGCTAATTTGATTGTCCTTGTTGAGATATAACTAGTTGTGACTTTGTTTAGGAATCTTCTCATCAAGGATAGTTGCCACCCACAAATCCCTAAAACCATACCCCCATCGCCACTGTGTTATTAATAGCCTTTGTATACTTGACTGCCCTGTGGGACAGTGAGTGACTTCTTCTCTGACAGGAGCCACATCTCATTCTAGCCTTCGGCTTAACACACTGGGGCAGGGGGGTGTTAGACAATGCTTGTTGGGTGAACAAAAGTAGGCATCATTTTTGTTTTAAGTGTCTGTCCTTTTTAAACCACAAACAAAAAGTTGGAAAAGTGACATTTCAATTACATTGATTCAGCCAGTTACAAGGGAACACCAGTTCCTGTGGTACAGAAACAACCAGGAGAGAGATTTTGAGATCAGAAATGGGTGATGGGAGTGCATTGGTGAGTCTTCCAACAGTGATAACAGCTGATCCTACTTATTTTATGGACTATCTCAAAAAATAAAAATAAAAAAGAACAACCGGGTGTGGTGGCTCACGCCTGTAATCCCAGCGCTTTGGGAGGCTGAGGCGGGCTGATCACGAAGTCAGGAGATCGAGACCATCCTGGCTAAGAAGGTTACACCCCGTCTCTACTAAAAATACAAAAAGTTAGCCGGGCATGGTAGTGGGTGCCTGTAGTCCCAGCTACTTGGGAGGCTGAGGCAGGAGAATGGCGTGAACCTGGGAGGTGGAGCTTGCAATGAGCTGAGATTGTGCCACTGCACTCCAGCCTGGGCGACAGAGCAAGACTCCGTCTCAAAAATAAATAAATAAATAAAAAGAAAAAAAGAAAAAGGAACTGAAATATTTTTACATTTGCTGAATAAGTTGAAGTGAATAGAAAATATTATTGACTTTTAAGTGAGGAATAACGTTTCTCAGAAAAATAATTATGGTCCTCGGATTATACCATTGTAAATGGCTTTTTTTCCGCAGAACATTCTTTCCATTTCATTGATATTTTACCGTATGTTTCCATTTCTATAGTTAGTACACAGACCCACAGACACACACAGACACACACTCTACAATACTTCCTATTTGAATTAATATTTCCTATAAAGTCTGTTATGATTTTGATTTAAAATTGCTTGGCTTATTCCCAGCTGGCTATACAAGAACTAGGGAGTTTGTTAGAAATTCCTATTCCTAGACCCTGTCCCTGGAGACTGGGATCCAGCAGGTCAGAAGACGGGCCCAGACATGGGCAATTAAAAAGTACTCTGACGATTCTGATAGACTGCCAGATGTGGGAACTACTGGCATATTTTCCTAATTTCTAGAGTATTTGTGTGTGTGTGCATGTCCATTTTAAAAGTCAATTAAATTAGGAAGAGCTGCCTGGAAGCATAAACAAAGCAAGTTGCCCTACAACAACTGCTATGAGATATAAAGTAAATAATTTGGGATATATTATTTTGTCTGATATCTTCACTTTCTTTTAACTTGGGTTTTAGTCCCCAAGAAGAAGCAGTATTTTCTCATCCCAAATAGGCCAGTATAATTATGGTTGTATATACTGTAAGTTTCAAGTCATTCTGTAACATTCCATTATTGTACCATATTTTGACCAAATCAGCAGCTTCTGATCAATAAAAATTCTTCTTAAGTGTCTGTAAATTGAAACCAAGTAACGAAAATTCCGATCAATGTTTAGTGAGAACTAATTATTTTAAGTCTTCTGGAAAATATCACAGTTACTGAGAATGCAGATACCCTATTTTTGGAAATGGTATACTTATTTTAATGTATGAAAAGAGCTACTTTCCATTATTATTACTTTCTTTTGTTTCCAACAAAAGAGACAAAATATTTCATGTCTGAATACAGTATTAACCAAAGACACAGTGGGGGGATTATTAGGATTACTTTACTTTTATTTTATAATTCTTTTTTAAATTTAATAAATTCTACTTTATATATATTATTTTATATTCTGATTCTAATAGGGTTTGCTCGTGCTCACCCTCTCTCTCTTTTCCAGCTTGTTCTAACGAAGCTTAAATGTGACAGTGTAAACTTAAGGAAAATACACATACTCATGGTGATATATAGGAAGTTGTATAATAATATAATGAAATTGGTCAGTGGTGATTATCATTGTGAGGTGTGATCCCCCCCTTATTCTCTGGAAAAGCTGTTTTAAAAACTCTGAAAGACACAAATCTCAAAAAATCTTTGAAAACAATTTTTTTTTTTTTTTTTTTGGTGAGACAGAGTTTCACTCTTGTTGCCCAGGATGGAGTGCAATGGCGCAATCTTGGCTCACTGCAACCTCTGCCTCCCGGGTTCAAGAAATTCTCCTGCCTTAGCCTCCTGAGTAGCTGGGCTTACAGGCACCTGCCACCACGCCCAGCTAATTTTTGTATTTTTAGTAGAGACGGGGATTCACCATGTTGGCCAGGCTGGTCTTGAACTCCTGACCTCAAGTGATCTGTCCACCTTGGCCTCCCAAAGTGCTGGGATTACAGGCATGAGACACTGCACCCGGCCTAAAAATCTAAAAAAAAAAATTAAGTATTATGAGAAAGCACATCAAAAGAAAAAAGAGCCAGGCGCTGCGGCTCACGCCTGTAATCCCAGCACTTTGGGAGGCCAAGGCAGGTGGATCACCTGGGGTCAGGAGTTTGGGACCAGCCTGGCTAACATGGTGAAACCCTGTGTCTACTAAAAATTAAAAAATTAGCTAGGTGTGGGGTGCACACCCATAATCACAGATACTTGGGAGGCCGGGGCAAGAGAATCATTTGAACCTGGGAGGTGGAGGTGTCAGTGAGCCGAGATTGTGCACTGCACTCCAGCCTGGGCGACAAAGTGAGACTCCATTTCAAAAAAAACACAAAAAACCATTCCTATACCAGCCTCCTAACAAGTCAGGAATATTTCTTTTTCCTTTTGGATTTGTTTTTGTCCATACGTTATTTTCACATAGTTGTAAACTTGTTATAAATATAGTTTATAGGTATTTCACATTACCACTTAACTTTAGCTGCATTATCTTTATGTTGCTACATAGTCTTCCTAAGTATTTCAAATGACTGCAATATTATATTGGGTGGTTGTACCATTGTAATCTTGAACTTTCCAATATTCTTGAATGTTTACGTTGTTTCCAACTTATAAAATGGAGTTTCATTGTTGCCAAAACGTGTAATTCAAATGAGAGAGTGCATGTATTGACCCTGGATCTAGTAAATACATCATCTGAGTATGTCAACCATTTGAAATATAATTTCCCCATGGAGTTGAATTTGCCAGACCTACTTACTGACTGTGAGTAAGCATGTCCTCTGGAAGCAGTGTGACAGCTTGTCCCAGGCTTGCTGGTTTTCTACTTGCTACTGTAGCTTATGAAATTTCAGTTTGGTTTTCTTACTCATGTGACCATGAAGCCGGGAGCATAGCACTAGGATAGTGAGTGAATTGCATAGATGGGTTCAGACTTTTGAAGGTCATGAGCTCTGAACAGAGGATGGTTCCCACCTCCCCATAATTTCTTTAAAACCATATTATTAGTTCAAGGAAATTCAGCGAAGTTCTGAGTTTTGCTATATGGCCAGCTCAATTCTTTGTTCGTTTGTTTTGGTTTGTTTTGAAATGTAAAATTATTTCAAATTTCAGTTTCCTTTTGGGAATGGGAGGGTCGCCTTGCTTGGTTTTTCCCTAAGCAAATGTTTTCTCTTTTATTGGGTAAGTCAGCAATTGATAACAATCGATTTGGGCTGGATATTCACAGAACATTTGCCCTGCACCCTAAAATTTTTTATTGCAAAGAGCAAACAAAAATATTGTCCTATGAACTTGTAACAGCCTGAATTTTTCATACTAACTCCCGTCATCATTTTATATGACATGGGGTGCTTTAACTCTATCCTGGTAACACAAAGGGTACCAACAGAAAGATGAAAAATCTGACTGACTTAAGCATGTTTTGAATTGAGGTCATTATCAATTCAGGGGGATTTTGAAGGAAGAATGGGAATTTTGAAGAGCAGACTATATATTATTAACAAAGGCTCTCCCCGTGCAGGAAGGCTACCCAGCGGAAGGTGGCCTTTGTTACTCAGGATGTGTAATATTGCTTCAAGGTTTAATTTTAGAACTTCTAAAATAAGGAAGCTTGCATCAGTTCAAGGCACATGGTTTGAAACCTCAGAGTGCCCACTTTTTCTTTTCTTTTTTTAAATTACAAAAATAGCATATGCATTACAAAATGTTTGAAAACTAATGAATTAAAACAAGTTTCTCATAGTCTCTGCCTTGACCAAAGCCTTTGTTAACATTTTATGGTAGTTCCAGTCTTTTTTTCTTAGGTACTTTTAAAAAAAAAATTGTAATCATGTTTTATATATAACTTGAATGACTTATTTCACTTACCGTGATTTCATATGCTTGTTTCCTGTGTTTACAGTCTTCATGTCAGTTGTAATTTATGCAGAATTCCACCCTTGTGATACTCCATAATTTTCCTAATCATATCCCCCATTATTGGGCATGTAAAATGCTTAATGGTCAGTGGTGTGCACAGTGGTAATTATCCACACCATGTTAATCCGACTCACATGGGCGTCTTAATCCTGCTGTAACTTGCCTTTCTCTACTGGTGTTGCACTTAAAAAAAAAAAAAAAAAAAAAAAAGGATTCTTTTCTGCCTGTTTTGTCTTTGTCTGTTTTGTGTGATGGAGGGGGACAAGGAAGGGAGCTGGTTGTAATCCACTTCTCAGGTGGGCACTTTGTCTGTTTTTCTTTAGTGGTGAAAGTGGTGCCGGAAAAACAGTGGCTGCCAAATATATCATGAGCTACATCTCCAGAGTGTCTGGAGGAGGCCCCAAAGTCCAGGTGAGTGGGCAGTGGCCCATTATGATACCTTATGCTGTGGGAAATGTAAGAGGCTCCATTTGCTGTTAGAAAAGAATTTTTCTTCCACAGAAAAGACACTGGTTCTTCTATAACTGTGAAACTTGAAATCTGGAATGGAAAGGAATAGCGTGCGCACGTGTGTGTGTGTGTATGTGTGTGTGTGTATGTATATATTTTTTTGAGACAAGAGTCTCGCTCTGTTGCCCAGGCTGGAGTGGTGCAGTGGCGCGATCTCACCTCACCACAACCTCTGCCTCCCGGGTTCAAGCGATTCTCCTGCCTCAGCCTCCTGAGTAGCTGAAATTACAGGCGTGCCCCACCATGCCTAGCTAATTTTTGTATTTTTAGTAGAGATGGGGTTTCACTATGTTGGCCAGTCTGGTTTCGAACTCCTGACCTCATGATCTGCCCGCCTCAGACTCCCAAAGTGCTGGGATTAAGGAATAGCATATTTTAAGGTAGAAGTGCCTAATATATAATGAACTCCTACAAATCAATAAAAAGTTCAGCAACCCAAAAGGAAAATAAACAAAGGACATGAAAGACAACTCATAGAAAAAGAAAGATAAATTACTCACAAAACATGAAAGTATGTTCACCATCATGATAACAAGAAAAATACAAATTAAAACTACATTAGAAAACTATTTTTTGCCTATCAGATTGGCCAAAATCTTACCATGTTTTAAACACTTGATTGATAGGAAGTAGGGACGCAGTTGTTTTCATACATTGCTGGTAGGAGATGAACTAGTACATTTTAATGAAGGACATTTCAGCAAAATCTATTAAACTTATACATATTTGCCATTCAATGCAGCAGTTCTGAAAAGAATTTATTCTTTAGAGATGCTGAAATGTATACACAATAATACATGTATAAAGTTATTTCTGGCGATTTTGGTAACGCAAAAGACTGGAAATAACTTAAGTGTTCATCACTAGGCAACTGGGGAAATAATTTGTGGTTCATTATATAATAGAATATTATACACCAATAAAAATGAGGCTTCATGTACTGATAGACAATGGTCTCTAACATATATGATTAATTACAAAAGGCAAGGTTCAGAACATTGTGTGTAATATATGCTGCCATTTGAGGGATCAAAAGAGAGTGTATATTTCTATATGTTTGTATATGTGTCACATATCCCTCGAAGTATACACAAAAAACTGTCCACAACAGTTGTCTTGAGGGAGGGGAGCTGGGGGATTGGGAGAAGGGCCTACCCTTCCTGTATACCCTTTAGAAACTTGCATGGTTTGAACTATGTGAACCACTTACCAATTCAAGAAACTTATAAAAATTTTAAAGGACATAGACAGAGAAAGGGGAAAAAGAGAAGGAAAAAAGAGAGATTAAAGAGTGTAAAGGAAATGTTAGGAAAGAGAAAAGATCCAGAGAATGAGGACACTCAAGAGGTGAAAATTAAAATCAGCATTGGCAGGAATGAGTAGAGCCTGCTCCCCAGAGCCATGGATGATGGTGATGGAGAGCTGAGGTCCGTAAGGGGCAGCCCAAGCTTGGCACTCATCACCACTGTGCACCACTGGTGACAGAATTCATTCCAAAGATTAGTTTTTAAAATCAGAACTATTTAATGTTATTGCCATGGTCGGCTGTAGACTTTTAAAAGACACACAAAATTCCCTTTATTGTGATTCTTTTTTTTTTTTCTTTTTTGGGACGGGGTCTCACTCTGTCACTCAGGCTGAAGTGCAGTGGCGTGATCTTGGCTCACTGCAGCCTCCTGCTCCTGGGCTTATGCAATCCTTCCACCTCAACCTCCCAAGTAGCTGGGACCACAGGTGTGTACCACCATGCCTGGCTAATTTTTTTTATTTTTGGTAGGGACAGGGTTTCACCACGTTGCCCAGGCTGGTCTCAAACCCCTAAGCTCAAGCGATCCACCCACCTGGGCCTCCCAAAGTGCTGGGATTACAGGCGTAAGCCACCATGTCTGGCTCCTATATATTAATTAAATAGTGTTCTATCATGTACTGGTAGATCAGAAAGCTTAAGGTAGAGCCAAATAGTCCTCCTTTGAGTTTGTGGATCGACTCTTTCTATCTTTTGTTTGCTGGCCAGACGTGCCTATACCATTTAACAATAGCTTCTCTCAGGGAGAGAACCAAAGACTGAATCTTCTCTATCTCTTCCCTTCTTTACTTACAGACTTTAAAACTGAGAATATTTATGTATCCATCCATCCATCCATCCATCCATCCATCCATCCATCCATCCATCCCATCCATCCATATCTGTTCATCAGTGATCAGTGATGTCCAACAGAATTTTGTGGCGTGTAGAGAGCATATCAGGGAAAAGGGAAAGAGCAAACTAAGGCTGCAGAGTGAAGGGTTCTTAAAGTGGCCTCCTTCTCTGAATGAAAGGAAGATGGAGAGCAGCTCTGTCCAGTGGAAAGATGAAGCAAGCCATATGTGTAATTCTAAATTTTCTAGTAGCCATATTAAAAGAAGTAGAAAGAGAAAAAGGAAATTACTTTTAAAAATAGTATTATTTAACCCAATATGTAAAAAAAAGATTCTATTATATAATCAATATAACAAAATTAATGAGATATTTTATTTTTTTGGTACTAAGTCTTTGAAATACAGTGTGTATTCTATAGTTACATCTCAGTTGGGGTAGTTTATGGCTTCCATATTGGACAGTAAGGGCAGCTCTAGAACCTGGGTTCATGTGGTCCAGTCCACTTGCCTTTCTCTATTCCTGTGATTGTACTTGCTTTTCTCTATTCCTGTGATTGCACTTGCCTTTCTCTATTCCTGTGGTTGTACTTGCTTTTCTCTATTCCTGTGATTGCACTTGTTTTTCTCTATTCCTGTGATTGTACTTGCTTTTCTCTATTCCTGTGATTGTACTTGCTTTTCTCTATTCCTGTGATTGTACTTGCTTTTCTCTATTCCTGTGATTGCACTTGCTTTTTCTCTATTCCTGTGGTTGTACTGGATCCTGAGAGGGTTGACATGGAGACAAGAATCCAGGATGCTGTTTTACAGATGGTCTGCTCTTTTTTTTTTTTTTTTTTTTTTTAGACAAAGTCTTGCTCTGTCGCCAGGCTGGAGTGTAGTGGTGCAATCTCAGCTCACTGCAACCTCTGTCTCCTGGGTTCAAGCGATTCTCCTGCCTCAGCCTCCTGAGTAGCTGGGACTACAGGCATGTGCCACTATGCCCAGCTAATTTTTGTATTTTTAGTAGAGATGGGGTTTCACTATGTTGGCCAGGATGGTCTTGATCTCTTGACCTCATGATTTGCCCGCCTTGGCTTCCCAAAGTGCTGGGATTACAGGCGTGAGCCACCGTGCCCGGCCGATGAGCTGCTCTTTTACCTTGGTTTGCTCTTTCTCTTTTCCCTAATATGCCTGCCGCATGCCACAGAATTCTGTTGGACATCCCTGATTGTTGATGAATACATATAGATGGATGGATGGATGGATGGATATATAAAGATTCTCATTTTTAAAGTCTGTAATTTAAAAAGGGAAAAGATAGAAGAAGATTCTGTCTTTTGTTCTCTTCCTGAGAGAAGCTGAGTGTTGTTAAATGGTATAGGCATGTGTGGCCAGCGAAAAAAAAAGATAGAGTTAATGAAGATCCACAAACTCAAAATTGATTGTACAAAGAAAAGCAGAGTTTTATAAATCCACGAGTTTTTAAAAGAGAGTTGAAAGTGTGTTTCTAGGCTTTGAAACTGACCCATGAAAGGACCACCCCCAGAATTGCCGTTAGTGCCATTGCTAAGGATGATTCCCCAGTCACAGTGAAAGCCCAGTTCTCATTTCTCATGGCAGTTTCTCTCCTGAAGGTTCAGGAGGGTGCCAGAAGAACACTTTGGCTGTTACATAGTCAGTCAGTAGTTAGTGCATTAATTTACTCCTCTTTGCTACACCCCTGCGACCTGGTAGCCAGACTGCAGGCAGTTAATGTTGATTTTCCTCTTCCTGTTTTCCTATGAGGACAATGATACAGAGCCCTTGGCTTGGAATTAGTCAGTAGCTAAAGAGCACAAGCCAGAAGACTTGTTATTTCTGGAACATGTTTAACCATAGCATGTGAATAATTAGAAGTACAAGGAATGACTCACTTGTTGAAAGACTTCTCCAACATCAAATTCTATCTCTTGAGCTGTCTCGTGTCTATGGTGTGTTTTGCACACTTTTGCACAGAACTGGGATGTTTGAAAAACAAATCCTTCCCCCCTAGTAGGCCAGGACTTGTTCCACACAATCCACTGTTGACCCTTGCTGCCCAAAGTGTGTATCAATGCTGGCAAAACCAGCAACACCAGGGAGCTGGCTACAAATGCAGATTCTTGGGCCCTACCCCAACCTTACTAAGTCCACATCTGCAGTTTGACAAGATCCCCAGGTGATTCATGAATATTAAAGTTTGAGAAACACCAGGCTGTATTTCCATGACCTTGTTTGCGGGGGGGAAGTGGGTTAATTTTCCTTAAGATGACTTGCAGTGAAGCAGGTGGAGGTGGGATGAGATGGGTGGGTAGACTAGTTGGGAAGGGGTAGTGAGAAGAAAGACCCTGGCCAGAACAGCAAGGAGGCACCCCTTCATGTACCACTTCACTTTTTTTCCTGCTGTGATACCTGGCACTCCCACAAGTGCAAGGTGAAGCTGCAGCAATCAATTTGGAAACCCAAGCTGAGAACGTTTGTGTGAATAGTTCCTGATTCACAGTGGCACCCTGGCTCCTGGGGATCCTGTATCAAGCCATGAGAACTGGAAGACCCAAATACACAAACAGGTTGAGGTCTGTCATGGTGAAAGAATAAATCCTTCAGAAACCCCGCCAGTGACACATGGATGTGGGGCCCCTCGCCTTAATGCATTCAGAAACCAGCTCCTTAGAGAAAGTTTGGCATACTGTGCGGTAGGTGTTCACACCTTCCTAATCTCCAGTCTGTTTGCTGGGACAGCACGTGAAGGACATTATCCTACAGTCCAACCCACTGCTGGAGGCCTTCGGGAACGCCAAGACCGTCCGGAACAACAACTCCAGCCGATTTGTAAGTCTCTTCCCTGTTTCAGACAGTGTCACTTGATTGATAATGCTGATGTTTCTGACTGAAATCCAGTATCCCACGGGAAATGGGAGCTTTTCACATGCCATCAGGAGGCCACCTCTTCAATCTTTCCTTCATTTTCTATAGCAGCATGCCACCAAGCTGCAGTTTATCCTTTTTTGTGCCCCGGGGATACAAACAAGATAATTTTGAAAATCATTTTCCACATCAGTTGCCTTACTAAGGAAAATAAATGATGAAAGTGGCAGCTTTGGCCTTGGAGGAGTTGTCTTTATGCCCTGGAGGAAAGACTTGCTTTCCTAGACCAAGAAATAACTAGAGTAGATGGGTATCCCAGGTATCAACCACTGGCAGTGGTTTTGCTTCTTAGAACTTGGTCCATAGACTGTGAAGGGTGCAGAGAGTTGGACTGATCTGGCACCTTGGAGACAAACTTCCTCCTCTCCGTCCCTCAGAGCGAGCTGCCTGCCCACCCCAGCCCTCTGGCTTTGTGCATCTGTCTTATGCCCTACTCATATAACCTAACGACATCCCAAAGTGACTGGACCTGGCCTCACAGGTTGCCTCTTAACTGGTTTACCTAACTGGTAATGAAAATATCAACCAAATGCATTGTTGTGAAGGCTTCTTTAGTCATGTTTCTGTCTGAGTGTCTCCCGAGGAGGTAAATAGGAAAGCTGGCAAGGCTGAATATGAGTATGTTCCCCTTAACAAAAGCCACATTTACAGAGAAACAAATGTTTACCCAGTAACCTTGATTTATATAGATTTTGCATCTTATTTCAACCATAGATCATGTCTGGCACTAAAGCATTCACGGAGCCATCTGTGAGGCTGATTCTGGAACATTTTAAAATAAATAAGTGGGAATTTTGGAGAAAAACAATTTTCTTTTCCACTGTCTATTTTGGAAAGAAGCTTCTATTTCCAAGAGAGTTTTTACTATGTGCTCATATAATAATTGTCAAGTTCCCTGGTGGGTTCTCTCTGTTAGACTTGCCCTTACTTTCTTTGCTTTCCAATATTATTCAAACTACTCATTTGTTTGTCTGTCATATTTGGGCCCAATGCCTGAGTTGTGTTATCTTGAAGTTTTCCGGATAATAAAAGAGGAAAGAAGAATTAAACAAATTTTCCACTTGAACTTTTTTCTTAATTTTCAATCTAAATCTTGTAAAAATGGACTTGACCAAATTTAACTCTTTATTTGCCTTTTCCCCTGTCTTGGATTCCTTGGAGACCAGAAAAAAATAATTAAATTGATATCTTCATTGATTTTTGCAATATAAATTGTTCATTATATTTGGAGGATACATCAATTTCTGTAAATAACAAAAACACTCAACATTTATTATTTTCCTAATTGCAAATTTTTATACAATCCTGATGGAAAGGTGGGGAGAGACAATTCAGACACACACTGACACACTCACCTACACACACACACACTCTCTCTGTCTCTTTCTCTCTGTCTCCCACTATTCACCATCATGGATGAGAGAAATGTAAATGAAAACCACATATCATTTTCTGTCTCTCACATGGGCAAACATTAAGTTGATTGATAATAATCAAGAAAACATGCTATTGGTTGAGAACTGATACATTCTTCCAGGAGAGTGATGGGGCAGTTGTTATTAAAATTTTAGTCGTTCATTATCTTTGCCCAACAATACTTCTAGAATAAATTAGATAAGTTTCCTGCTTAAATAACTACTTATTTTAAAAGATATTCAGAATATGTTGTTAAATTAAAAAAACAGATTACAGAACAATATTTACAATATGTTCCTTTGTTTTTTAAATGTGCACATGATATGAAATGTAGCTAAGAGATATATAAATCCAAGTTTGACATCTGACAGTGATTATTTAGCAAGAGAATGAAGAAGTGGCATCAGGGTAGAATTATGAGTAATTTCACTTTTAAAAGTGCACAGGTATTATGAAGCATAAGAATGTATATATTTAACACTTATAAATCTTTTCAAGTTACAGAATGTATTATGAAATATTTCAAACACGATTTAAAAATAATACAATGAACATCTATGTATCCGGCACCCAACATAGGAAATAAATCATTACCAAGGGTTGAGTTGAAACTTCTTTTCGTTTCATTATCAAAATGCAAATGCAACATTCTATTCCCTTTATACAATTTCCTGCCTTCCCCCCAAGGCTGCTATACAGCAGTCCTATAAATATGTTAACCTTTTGTTAGAAAGGTTAACTTTTATGTGATAATTATGAGCCATGCATATGCATTTTATTTTATTACAGCAGTGGTTCTCAACCTTGACCACACATAAAAATCAGCTGGGGACTTTTTGAAAACCACACAGCTCTGGGCCCTCGTCCTAGAGAGTCTGATGTGCGTGGCCAGGGCTGACAGCATGTTGGAAAGGCTCCCCAGGTGTTTCTAAGGGGCAGCCAAGGTTGAGCTCCGCTGCTAGGAGGACTTGGGAGCTTGCCTGTCCAACACCTGCCTTTCCTGGGTCAGATGTTCTGTTTGGTTTCATTTTCCCTCAACTGATGAGGAATGGGGGACAGGCACTGAATTATTCCCTCTATCACATGCCAAAAGGAAAGCGTGGTGAAGGCGGCCACCAAAGGAAGCACGGGAGCTCCTGTTCAGCAAGCTTTGCTCAGGTGCCACTGACGTTCCGCAGAGCCATGGCTGCTGGTTCTCTGCCTGGTGCTGCTGGGTGTTTTTGTTTTTTGCCGCGAGGAAGAAGGTCATCAGATTAAGACACATAGACAGTTAGAAGCTGGCCTTCTTTGGTGGTGTCTCTTGACACCTAGAATAATTAAGAACAGGAACACAGCATGTACTCACACATTTGCAGTGTGCACAGTACTTTTCTTGCCCTTAATGAGTTTACAGCTCCAGTCACAGACATAAAATCCAGCTGAATTCATCCCTGAAATGGGTGGATTTAGTGAGCATACACATTTTTATGTTACATGTGAATGTGGTGAGGCTGGGCATCTTCTCTAGTCTGGCCATAGACCACATGGCTCCCTCTTTTCCTTTATTTGTATTTACTCTTCTGGCCTCTGAGGGTGCTTAAGTTTCTGAGGACAGGAGAGAAATTAAGTTCTAGTGAGAAAAAAAGAACAATTTAAATATATATATTATATATAATAATTATTATAACAATTATATATGATATATAATTGTTATAATAATTATATAATTTTTATTCATTTTATTTTGTTTTTTTGTACAGAGTCTTGCTTTGTGGCTCAGGCTGGAGTTCAGTGGCATAATCTCGGCTCACTGCATCCTCCACCTCCCGGGTTCAAGCGATTCTCCTGCCTCACTGGTACTGCAGGCACCTGCCACCATGCCCAGCTAATTTTTTGTATTTTTAGCAGAGATGGGGTTTCACCATGTTGGCCAGGTGGGTTTCGAACTCCTGACCTCCAGTGATCCACCTGCCTCGGCCTCCCAAAGTGCTGGGATTACAGGCGTGAACCACCACGCCTGGCTATATATAATTAAAATAACAACCCAGATACCTTTTCAACTGCAGTCTAGGCTTTTATTCTCCTTTGTTCCCTATTAGCAGTCATAAAGTGTTTTCATTTCGGATAAACATTTTAGATGTTCCATAGGTAAGAGGGATTGAGTGTTTTTGCTCAAAGCCATGAGGTGAAGTCTGACAGCAAGAGTGCTCTTCCTCTGAAAGGGTGCCGTGCCATTTTTCTGCCTCATTTTTTACACCTTCCGGTTGAGCAGGCGGGCACCTACGGGGGGGAAAGGAGCAAGGAATAGAGCATATCCTTATTTAGTCATGCTGGAATGATAGGTGCTCGCTCATAACACAATCCTGTGGCTGGACAAAAGCACGGGTTATTGTCTGATTGAAAACTGTAAGGAAGTCTAGACTCAAATTAGGTGTAATTCAGAATGTGTCTTTTATTAATGAATTTCCTTGAAATCTATACTGTATTCAAAGCCTGTTTGGGACATCATGTTTTGTTCACCAACCACTGAAGGAAATCCCTAACTTTCTTGCAGGGAAAATACTTTGAAATCCAGTTCAGTCCAGGTGGGGAACCAGATGGTGGAAAGATCTCCAACTTCCTTCTGGAAAAATCTAGGGTGGTGATGAGGAACCCAGGAGAGCGGAGTTTTCACATATTTTACCAGGTTTTCCTTTCTACTTTTTTCCTGCCCACTTCCTGTCCCTTCTCTACATTAAAATATTTCTCAGACTTCAGGCATAGAGTGTAGTCTGGCAAGCCAGGGAGGACTGATTATGGTACCATGTGCAAGTCAATGTGCAGAATTGTGAGAATGCCCCTGCCCTCAAGGAGAATGAGTTCTAATTGGAGTGATAAGACAACAATTCCCCCAAAGCTAAATCATCAAGGAAGTATTGACGTAACTTCAAAACAAAATGAGGAGTGTTGGAGTCTTTGCCAAAGGAATTCATGTGGGCAGGTTTGGCCGGATAGTAGGAGAGGTATGAAGGAGGTAGAACCCGGATGGAGAGTGGAGGGGATTGATCAGGAAAGACAGGTGTCCTGCGCTAAAGCAGTGGAGGTGGGAGAGGGAAAGTCAGTCAGGGAGCCCGGCCTCAGCCTGTGTGCAGGGCAGGCATCTCCAGCACGTGAGCTGTGGGAGGGAAGATTTGAGATAGGTTTGGGATCTTCAATGCCAAGTTGAAAAGTTTCCACCTAGACCCTCAGAAGTCGTGGAGAGTTTGGGGCCAGAGCAGTGTGCAGGGTGCTTTTCGGTTATGTTACAGGCCTCAGCAGTCATCTGAGTCGGCTACTTTTATTTTATTTATTTTTTTATTCGTGACAGGGTCTTGCTCTGTCGCCCAGGCTAGAGTGCAGTGGCACAATCTTGGCTCACTGCAACCTCTGCATCCTGGGCTCAAATGATCTTCCTGCCTCAGCCTCCCAAGTAGCTGGGCCTGTAGGCACATGGCACCATACCTGGCTGATTTTTGCATTTTTCGTAGAGGTGGGGTTTCACCACATTACGCAGGCTGGCCTCTACCTCTCGGACTCAAGTGACCCACCCACCTCAACCTCCCAAACTGCTGGGATTACAGGCATGAGCCACTGTGCCTGGCCCTGATTCAGCTACTTTTGTAAAAGTTTTTAAGTACTTAAAAAATACAATGATGTTAATAACCAAATTTTTTATGTTCTATTTAGTTATTAGTATTTTATATTGAAGATCCACATTGGACTTTCTTCGAAGAAAGGCCTGGTCACTGTTTTTTGTTTTGTTTTGTTTCATGTTTAGTTTGCGGATCCCTGTATTAGAAGGACATTAAACTGTGTAATAGCTCACATTCAGTCTTTTCAGTTACATACATATCTTAGGTGATGCCAAATAATTCTTTTAGTTGATATCTGTTGATTGAAGAAGTATAATAAATGTCTAAAACGTCTGTGAATTCAGTCATTTTTAAAATCGTATTAAAGCAACATGTATAGATAAGTGAAAAAATATACATATTTCACAGAAATAATACTGAGTGCTAGATGGAAGTGTATAATGGATGCCAGGACTTCTTTAAATAAATGCAAACCCTAACCCTTCCCCAGGAGTCCTCTGCCCTTAGGTCAGAAACCACCGGAATAGAGGCTGGGATCTGGTGGGCTCAGGGCTTCAAGATTCTGACATGAAAGTAATTCTTGGCGGGGCATGGTGGCTCACGCCTGTAATCCCAGCACTTTGGGAGGCCGAGGCGGGTGGATCACAAGGTCAGGAGATCGAGACCATCCTGGCTAACACGGTGAAAACCCGTCTCTACTAAAAATACAAAAATTTAGCTGGGCATGGTGGCAGGCGCCTGTAGTCCCAGCTACTCAGGAGGCTGAGGCAGGAGAATGGCGTGAACCCGGGAGGAGGAGCTTGCAGTGAGCCAAGATGGCGCCCCTGCACTCCAGCCTGGGCGACTGAGCGAGACTCCGTCTCAAAAAAAAAAAAAAGAGTAGCGTGTTTGTAGCTAGAAGAGAGTTAGAGAAGATTTGAAGATGCAAGTTAGAGGGAATCTACAGTATATGGGTGGGGAGAGGACTGAAAATAGAGGAAAAAAAGGAAGGGGTGGGACCAAAAGATGAACATTCAGGAGACAGGGCAGGAAATGAAGGAAGCCTGATGTCATGGGGTGACCTAGAGCTTCTCAGTAATGGAGATGAGGCCCCCTATGCGGGGAGGGGAGCCAGGACGGCGTTGTGCAACTTGACGAAGGTGGGAAGCATGGATGGGAGCTGTCACTATTTTCCTAAATATTATTAGGTTAGAGCCAGGGTGTGCTGGAGCTGGTTCGCATGGGCGATGCACATCTCTTCCCTCTTCCTTCTGTGACATTTCTTTGGTAGTTGAAATCAGTCAGAGTGGGAATATTTATACCATGAATATTGGCAAACACTACAAATCAATTTTTTTCCTCAACGGTTAAACATTTTCCAGCACACCACTGGTTAAAGCCCAGTAAGAGGGTCTTGCCCAGGCCCAAGGCGGACATCAGAGTTTGAACAAAAAGCCAAGGAGTTGAGCGTGGTGACTCACATCTATAATCCCAGCGCTTTGGGAGGCTGAGGTGGGAGAATTGCTTGAGCCCAGGAATTTGAAACCAACCTGGGCAACAGAGTGAGACTGTCTCTGCAAAAAGTTAAAAAATTAACTGGACATGGTGGTACATGCCTTTAGTCCCAGCTACTTAGGAGGCTAAAGGGGGAGAATTGCTTGAGCCTGGGAGATCAAGGCTGTCATGAGCCAAGATTGTGCCACTACACTCCACCTTGGGTGACAGAGCAAGACCCTGTCTATAAAAAACAAGCCAAGGGACAGTCATTGGTCAGGAGGTTTCAGAATACCAGAGAGCAAGAAGCTGCATGGCAGTTTTTTAACATGCACCCTGCAGTGAGAAGCATGGAAAAGCCAGCTCCACTTGAAAAAGCTGTAGCAAGTTGTGCAGGAGCTAAGTAATGAAAATCTGTTTTGCTTTCCACTCTGCCAAGGGTGGCAGTCGAGTTCCTTTCAGTGGACCAGGGAAAATCCTCAGCTCTTGCAGGTCTTTCCGGAGTTAGGAATCAAAATTTGCAGAGATGACATGGGGCTACTACAGGTACATATTTGGGAGCCAGGACTGCCTATAATTTTAGAAAGCAGAGATAGAAAGTCCTCATCACTGGGTTTGGGAATGGTGGCTGCAGGATGCATGAGGCGACTTCGGGTGCCTTGTGGTCCACATCATGGCTCAACCTGTGTTCTCGTGCTCCAGCTCATCGAGGGCGCCTCTGCAGAGCAGAAGCACGGCCTTGGCATCACCAGCATGGACTATTATTACTACCTGAGCCTCTCGGGCTCATACAAGGTTGATGACATTGACGACAGGCGGGAGTTTCAGGAAACTCTGGTAAGTGCCGGCGCAGGGCCAGGCGGGTTCTGCTCTCCCAGCTGGCCATTTCCTGTGGCCGAAAGGGCAGTGAAGCTTGATAAAGCGAAGAGCTGCATCAAATGTCTGCCTGGTTCTGTGTGAGCACTCTGTGTGCTCATTCATGTTCCAGTGCCCTTTCATACCCATGCGCCAGTTGCCTGAGGACCACTTAATGATTTGAGATGGATGAAAAGACATGAATTCATCATTATCCCCCTGCAGGAGCTCTGGTAAATAGGCAAAAATGATGCGTACATTGAGCACACCTGTTTGCTGATGGCCTACTCTGTTCGTGAGCTGTTATCTTAGAAGGGCTAAGCAAACAGCACGTCTGTGGACTGCATAGGTTTAGAAATTTTGGAACATCTTTAGTCTTTTCTCTTATTTCTTTTCTGGTTTTGAAGACTCTGTTCCCGTCTGTACTGCGCAGGGCAGAGGACCCTTTTTCTGTGCCACGCCCTTCACATTGCATGTATGTTATGGGCCAAGTTGTAAAACTTGGTAGATTATGGAGGGGTTCCATCCTGTGAGCAGCAACTAAAATGAGCCAATCTAGAACTTTCTAGAGGTAAGCTGACCACCCACTTAGCCTCAAAGGCCTTCATGACCACTGCCCTTTGAGTCTGTTTCAAGCTGGTGACTATTCCTCAACTCAGATCCCGAACTGAGCAGTAGAGTCTGAATGAGTAGTGTGGATTCAGTACATTTGTGGTTGAAAGGGACAGAAAGTTCAGACAGACTGTGTCCTGGGTGCCAGGAAACAAAATGGTGTCAACAGGTCACATGGCCTCAGAGCAGATGGGAGAAAAAGTGCCAGTAAGGAGTCTGCACACTGGTCCTAGAGTATAGTTTTCTTAGGAGATGGCTCTCTAAGATTTAGACATTTTAGCGGTATTTATTGCATTTAAGGGACCTCAGAAACTGTACTTTTAAATGATGCTTTTATTGGATTTCCTGGAGATTTTTCATTAGATCCTTTTGCAAGTACAACATATTCTTATCCCTCCTGATGAAGGGAAAGATCTCTTGAGTCCACTTGGAGTAGGTGGAAAGGTCAGCAGTGACCTTCGAGGGGAAGCTGGCAATAAGAACACATCAAAGGATGAAGATAGGACTTGGAGGCTTTGTGTACAACTACCACTCCTCCGAGTCTCATTCCTCCTGGAGTATTCCCTTATTCCTGGAGGACGGCATGCTCTGCTTAGAGACAGAACTGCCCTTCCAGCATGACTTTGAGACATGAGAAGAATGTGTACACTGGGCAGTGATCATGTTGTACAAGAATGTCCGGCTGTCATCACAAGGTCAGCCACATGTGACTGACTGCACAACCCAATCTATGTTTTTTTTTTTTCTTTTTGACTCGTCTGTACTTGTCACACCCTTATTTAGAGCAACTGCTCTGCCTTGGCTGCTTTTAAAGCTAACGACCAGTTTCTCTGGATAGTTTCTCTTTTCTCTTCCAGCATGCCATGAATGTGATTGGGATCTTTGCAGAAGAGCAAACGCTGGTGTTGCAGATCGTGGCGGGTATTCTCCACCTGGGAAACATCAGCTTCAAAGAAGTTGGCAACTACGCAGCTGTGGAGAGTGAAGAGTGTGCGTAGCCCTGGCACGTGGTCATTGATTGAATGAGGGGTGGCTAGCTCTGATTAGAAGTAACCCAGCACTTTCCTTTGCTTAGATCTTAAATGGGAATATTGGGAAGAAGTGAGAAATCTACGTGTCCTCTGTGGCAGAACAGAATGGCTTCACGAGAGGTCAGACCTCTTGTATGCACCTGCCCCTCTCCTTATCCCCAGCCTTTCCAAGTCCCACATCATCGATGATAAATGGAATCGTTTCAATTTATCATTAACCTGGGGAAAGCTGGGAGGATTTCACATCTCGGTTTAAAGATAAAGTGATCTTTAAGAGTAATGGCTTAAGAAGAGTAATGATCTTAAGAAGAGTAATGGCTTCATGCAAAAGATTTAGTCTCTTTATGAAAACCTTTAAGTAACTGGTCTTTAGGATCTAAATTCACTTAAAGATTTTAAAGAGCAAGCAATATAATATATGTAAATAGGGGAAGTTCACAGCTTCACAGTTTGTTCCACGGATTGGATTAGATTGGATTTCTGAGCACAGGAAAAGATGGACGTTGACTGTTGTGTTGACATTTCTGATGATCACCTTTAATGATCACATCTGCATAGCTGGAGCCTCCACACCTAAATGGTCGTTTTTACTCTTTGAGAAAAAAAATCAGGGTTCTTCCTGCAGAGAGATGTTGTTGGTTATATGTGCCCAAAATCTACCATAAATACAGCGGCACATGACTTTAGCCTCTTAGGCATCAACAGCTTGCAGGCTGCTCTCAGAACCCACACATCCTTTAACCACCCAGGAAGACATTCTTCCTTTCTCAGCATTCTTTAAGGATGATAAATTTAGATGCTTAGTAATAAATAGTATCCCACTCATTGCTGACAATGCAGTAGGGATATTTCCATTCCAAATAAGGTTCTTTTTTTATATTTTTATTTTCTTTTCTGATAAAAGAGGGAAGTTCTGCTAACTTCTGATGTCTATCTGATAAAGAAAAAGATGAATTATGTTTACCAGGGAAGGGAGTAGAAAACCTTAAATATACAGGGTGTCCATAAAGTCTGAAAACATGACCTAATAATCATAATAATGATAACTGTGTTTCTAAACTTTGTGTACATTATCCTTGACATTTAACAAATGCACATATGTTTCCAGTAGGATCATTAACACTTGGCCTTTTAATGGTAACAGTGTTGGTTTGGTGGTAGTTTCTGTTGAAGTAGACTGGATTTCTTTTGCCTTCTTGGATAGTAAAATAATTTACTGCCTCTTTATGCTTGACAACAAAATCATGACACTGAGACAGCAAACAGTTCCCTAGATGTCTGAAGCAAGAAGTGTTTTATTGCACATTGATGTCCAGAGTTAGTAGTCTTCTCAGCCAGATGGGTAAGGCTCAGCACTGGCAACTGCCCATGAAATTCCCTGACCAGAGGCGATGGAGGCATAGAGATCGGAAAAGGCTGAGATGGAAGCCAGAGAGGTCTAGGAAATGGGCCTCCCCCCCCAATAATTTCCCTTGATTTGGGGTTTTGTTCATTTGGTAATACATTAACGTGGCTCGAGGGGATATGCAGTGTATGTTCTCCCTTCTGTACCTTTTCTAGTCCACTTGTTCCCCTCGTCAGAGGTAACCAAGGTTCCCAGTCTCTTGTGTTCCCTTTAAAGGATGTGTGTTTCGGAACAACTACACACAACCACTCTTTTTTCCCCACTTTTGTGCAATAATGGGGGCTTATACCACAATGTTCTACAGTTGCTTTTTCACTTAACATGTGTCTTAGTCTAGGCATGGAGGCTCATGCCTGTAATACCAGCACTTTAGGAGGCCGAGGCAGTGGATCTCCTGAGGTCAGGAGTTTGAAACCAGCCTGGCCAACATGGTAAAATCCTGTCTCTACCAAAAATGCAAAAATTAGCCAGGTTTCCTGATGACGTACATCTGTACTTCCAGCTACTCCGGAGGCTGAGGCGGGAGAATCGCTTGAACCCTGGGCAACAGAGCGAGTCTCCATCTCAAAAAGGGAAACAAAAAATTATATATATAAAAAATATATAAATATATATATAATTATATTATCTTCCAGTGATTCCTGGGAAAAAATTTTATATGTATATATATGTATATATAAAATCATATGTATATGTAAAATCTCATATATATATATGAGATTATTCTATACCAATTCATAAGGAGCTTTATTTTTTATTTTTTATTTTTTTAAGAGAGATGGGGTCTTGCTTAGTTGCCGGGGCTGGTCTCAAATTCCTGACCTTAAGTCATCCTCCCACCTTGGCCTCCCAAAGTGCTGGGAGTCCAGGCTTGAGCCACCGCACCTGGCCATCATTTTTATAGCTGCATAGCATTCCATTCATTGGCTACACTTTTATTTCTTTATTGAACCAATTATCTGTTGTTGGACATTAATATGGTTTCTGATCTGCTGTTACAAGACTGAATGAACACTACTGAAATGAGTAGCCTTGGTTTCTGTCTTTCTCATATTTTAGTATATCTATGAAGTAGAGGGAAATGGTAGTCCATGCCTTTAAAATAGAAAAAAGCAGACTTTCTCTAGCTATTGCAGTGTGGAAAAAAAAAGGTAAGATTTTCATCAGAACTGGCCTACTAAAGCAAAATAGCCATATTAATAACAACAAGCTTTTTTTGTTATTGTTTTTTATTTTTGTTTTGAGAGAGAGTCTTTCTCTGTCACCCAGGCTGGAGTGCAGTGGCGCTATCTCGGCTCACTGCAATCTCCACCTCTTGGGTTCAAGCAGTTCACCTGTCTCAGCCTCCCAAGTAGCTGGGATTACAGGTGCGCACCACCACGCCTGGCTAACTTTTGTATTTTTAGTAGAGATGGGGTTTCACCTTGTTGACCAGGCTGGTCTCAAACTCCTGACCTCAGATGATCTGCCTGCCTCGGCCTCCCAAAGTGTGGTGATTAGAGGCGTGAGCCACCACGCCTGGCCAAACAAGCTTTGTTTTTACCTGTCCTTAGACTAATGGAAGTGTAGCATTTCCTTGGTGAAATCTTTATGTTGCTGTGAAGCCAAACAAACCTCACCTTAGGCACATGTGTACCTGTCCAACAGCAATGCAGTGAGGTGGCAGGTATTACATACCAAATTAACCTAAGAATTTTAACGAAAGAACAAGTCACTATTTTGATAACAGTGGGGAGGAAAAGTAGAGTTGATAGCGCCCCTCCTTTACCCCATTATTATTCACGGATTACAAAGCACAGAAACTCAACACCAAGGACAGACAAACCTTTTTTTACTATGCTGAGTCTTTTAAATTTGTAAAAATTGAATTTTATTTTTGCTACATCTTTTTGGTGTTTCTCTATTCCCTATATTTCAAATTTAGGTGGAAAAATTAAACCTAACTTTGCTTTACACTTTAATGCAGTAATAGTAATCTATCTTCATTATTTAAATGTGTGGAAATACTTCTTTTTAGCAGGTTCTTCTATGTTTTCCATGACTCTGATTAACTATATCAGAGTTACACACCCACATTTTAAAATTAATCATTGCTTTCTCCCTCCCTCTCCCTCTCCAGTTCTCCAAGCTTCCATACTGACACTCCTGTCCAGACACACTCACAACTGCCTCATGGAAACTCACAGCCTGAAGAAAGCCAATATTAGCAGCCCTGTAATTTCAGCATTAGGGCAGGCACTGAAGAAAATATGAGGCCATAAAAGTTTGAAAAACATGGCATGGATTCTTTTTCAAGCCAAGCGCTGTATTTCCGCTCTAGTGTCCTTCGCTATTTCCCTAAGCTTGTGACTGTGATTCTTGGCCCAGTTCCATTCCTTGTGTTGTGAGTGCTTGCGGCTCTCCATGCCCTCTTCTGCAGAAAAGGACCACAAGATGGAAGTAGAGCGTGTGTCTTTGTCGTCCCTTCTCGCTCTTTTGTCTCCGGGACTCTCATCTTAGCCCTTATTGTTGTATCTCTTTAGCAAAGGTCATAAAGATAATGGCATAAACATCTTAGTCAAATATTTTAACCATGTGGGAACGTGGTTAGGGCTTAGGAGAAAGCCATATTTACAAAACAGAGAGATTGAGGCTAATTATTCATTTTATGAACCTATTCACTGTATAGTTCCTATAAACAATGAGAGGAGCTCTTGTGACTGTCCTGTAAACTGCTGAGGATGATGTCCACTGCATCAAGTGAGATATCACTCTGATAATAAAACCAACAGGATACTCTTCCCTTAGTGAGGGCTTCTTATATGTTGGATATGTTGGTAAACGTCTGTTGATTCTCACAACAACCCGACATGGGTGCAATCTGATTTATGAATGTCATCTGTCCTTACTCTGTGCACAGGAAGTTTTAGTTCACTGGAAGACACACCCAGATTCCTAGACATGTGTTTAACACTAAAACTAAGTACAATGGCCATTTTCAGATCAGTGCATTTGATTTTGTTTACATGTCTTTTCTAAAAGGAAGCCCTTCTATTGCTCAAAGCATTTTTATGAAACACTCATATAGAGGATAAATGTCTTGTTCTGGCATTATACGTTTTCAAAATGTATTCACTGACTTATTCTCATTGGAAGGTGTACACTGAGAAATGTCAGCTCGTTATATTCTAACACCATCTGTGAAATTCAAACAGATTATCTTTTATTGGGAGGCTTGTGATTTTTTAGCATTATCATAAGGCCTTTAACAAAATTCTTTTATCAGATAATTTTGGTGAAGCATTATGCAAAAAAAGAAAACTCATAGCCAAGTTCAAAATTTCCATTGCATCTATAAAAATCTTTCATTCATATTGGAAAAATCTGAGCATTCTTTCATGTCGAAGAATGGTGTCATTTATTTATATGAGAACGTTCTGCCCAGAAATCAGGAAAACCCCATTTATATCACTAGCCCTCCTTAGTTAAGTTTCATGGTCTGAAACAAGATGTTGAGCTATGGAATTCTCTGTTTTTCTATGCAAAGACCACAAACTACCATACTATGTGACATTAGGGCAGGATATGAACATCCCCTTCATTTCACTCTATATGCTACCCTCAGAGGAATCTTCTTATAATGCCCCTCTTTATTAGCCATCAGGCCCCCTTTTGCCTCCAGCCCAAATATATCATACCATGCAAGGACCGCCAGCATTGGAATCTGTCCTAACCTTTTTAATCTGACCTGAACTTTCAGCGGCAGCCAGTGCTAGTCCACACACCGTAGCCCGCGTCTCGTCTCTATCATGTCTCCCACACTTCTGCTTCCTCCCCTTGGTACACTCCCTTCTCCTCTCTGCATCTGTACAAATCCTATTTATCCTTTACACCCAGCTCAAATCTCTTGACTACCCCAGCAAGTAGTAATATCTTCCTGTTCTAATTTCTCCACATCTTGTCTGTCTGTGTTACATATTCAGCTTTTCCAAGGGTTCTTTATTTGGCAAACTATTTTTTGCCTCGTCTAGATTGCTTTCAAGATTTCTTACATATTTTCTATTCTTTCCTCCCTCTTTAGTAACCCTACACGTGCTAAATACTCAATAAACATGGGATTAGTAAACATGGTAATTATTAGTTCAGTAATATCAGGTGCTTCAAAAATGATGCTATGAAAACATTGTACTAAAAAGGAAGAAAACAATATTTGAAGCCAAAGAAATGTTTCTTGATTGAGTTCCTTCCGGGCTGTCTTGCTGGAAGCTTGGAGAGATGTCCATGTTAGGCATTTAACTGTGATCTCGGTAGGAGGGATAGGTTTGCCATCCTTCTTGGATCCCTGATTTGTATTATTGGAAGTCTCAGTCATCGTAGGAATTGACTCATGTAATAAAACAATTGGGAAGAACAAAGGAGATGGATGTGTGTGGGGTTACTGATAAGCAGCCTTCACTAGAACATAAGCTCTTGGGGCCTGTGACTGTGCCTTCTATGTATACACATGTGCATGTGCACATAAGTGCCTCCATATGTTTGTGAGATGAATTGGAAGTGTCCCAATTCTGAAAGATTGTCATGTTTTGTTTTATGTTCTACAGTTTTAGCTTTTCCTGCATATCTGCTAGGGATAAACCAGGACCGGTTGAAAGAAAAGCTAACAAGCCGGCAGATGGATAGCAAGTGGGGAGGCAAATCCGAATCCATCCACGTGACCCTCAATGTGGAGCAGGCCTGTTACACCCGGGATGCGCTCGCCAAGGCCCTGCACTCCCGGGTTTTTGATTTCTTGGTAGATGTAAGTAACACAAGTTGATGTTGGTGATGCTTCATATCTTAGCTATAAAGAGTCAAACTAGTAGGCTGGGCGCGGTGGCTCACACCTGTAATCCCAGAACTCTGAGAGGCCAAGCTGGGAGGATCGCTGCAGCCCAGGAGTTTGAGACCAGCCTCTGCAACGTGGTGAGACCCCGTCTCTACAAAAAACACAAAAATTAACCAGGTGTGGTGGCAGGTGCCTGTGGTCCCAGCTACTCAGGAGGCTGAGGTGGGAAGATCACTTGAGCCTGGGAGGTCAAGGCTGCAGTGAGCCGAAATTGTGCCACTGTACTGCAGCCTGGGGGGCAGAGTGAGATCCTATCTCCAAAAAAAAAAAAAAAAAAAAAAAAAAGTAAAATGACTAATGGTTTTGTGTTCCTGTTCTGGCTCCTTCCTTTCACCCATTACTTTACTTCGCTTTCTGTCCTCTCACTCTGCAATCACTGAATCCTGCATTTCCTTCTAGAACTGCCCAACAAGATACCTTAGCTAAATCTAATATGGTAACAAGTTTCTTCTGGACAAAATATTCAGTAAAGCTAGGAGTAGAGACCAGAAAAAGAGGAGACCCACGTTCATGGGCCTTTCTTGATTTGTGGGCCTAAAGATTTAGGAATATGTTTTCCACATACTTCTGTGTTACAAATTAACCCAAAACCTAGCGACTTGAAACCATAAGTGCTTGTTTTCTCAGTTTCTGAGGGTCAGATATTTGGGATCGGCTGAGCTTGGTGGTTCATGCTGATTGGAACTGTGGTTGTCTGAAGGCTTGACTAGGGTTGGAAGATATGGCTGAAAGATGGATTGCCCGTGTGGCTGTTGGCAGGAGGTCTCAGTCCCTTGCTTCGTGGACCTCTCCTTGAATATCCTCATAACATGATGGTTGGTTTTCCCCAGAGTGAGTGATCTGAAAGACAGCGTGAGCAAGAAGCCAGTCTT
This sequence comes from Macaca nemestrina, assembly GCF_043159975.1. Taxonomy (NCBI): domain Eukaryota; kingdom Metazoa; phylum Chordata; class Mammalia; order Primates; family Cercopithecidae; genus Macaca; species Macaca nemestrina. The sequence continues at coordinate 142,923,814 of NC_092131.1, forward strand.
TTATGTCCTGATCTTGGACTCAAGTATTGTCACTCTGCCACGTTCTGTTTATTAGAAGCAAGTCACTAAGGAACGTCCACACTTAAGGGGAGGGGAATGAGGCTTCACCTTTGGGAGGGAGGAATATCAAAAACTTTCTGCATGTATTTTGAAACTATTAGATATTTTTGGTTATGGTATAATTATATGTGTGTGTGTATGTATATATACACACTCTTACATATGAATATATATTTATGTATGTATATCACATATATATTCTGACAATTAGTCTTTCAGCAGTGTAGCGCTGCCAGTAACAATCTTGTGTTAATCACTGTAGCCTCTAAATGGTAAAATAATAATACCAGGCAGTTATATAGCACTAACTATATAAGCGCCCAGATACTAAGTATTTTAAAGAGAAAAAACCCTCACTTAATTGTCACAACAACCCTGTGACTTAGGTATTATGATCTCTGCTTTACAGATAAACTAAGGGAGGCATAGATTGATTAAGGAATTTGCCCAAGGTCACTCCATTATTATGTGATCGATCTAGGAGGCCCTAGATTCCTAGCTAGTTTGCTCCTTTGATGTTTATATATTCAAACTAGAAGGACCCTAGTCAAGGGACAACAGGGGGCCATTCGATCCAAAAGATCTGTATTTGATTCCAGGCACTAACATCTATGTGGCTTAAAGTACGGTTAATGTGGTTAGAGTAGGGTCAGGCAGGACAGGGTAGGAGAAGTATTCTAGGTAGTTCTAGTGGCTATTTAAAGTATAAAATTGCTTGGGAAGGTCAGGGTCATACCAAACAGAAGTCATGCAGTTAGCTTGTTCAGATCCCTGGTTTTACTGAGAAGGGAATGTAGGGCCTGAGCCATGGTGGTTTTACCCAAGGCCAGTCGGCAAGAGGGCAGTGCAGCCTGGGACTAGAATCCACGTATCTTGTCTGTTTGTTCAGAGCACCTTCCAGCACTGGGCTTCCTACCTACCTTCCTTCCTGTCATCTGTCAGTTTTTTTGTAAGTAGTAAAAGTACATGAATACTCATACAAGTGATCCTAATTTGTGGTGAGATTTACTGGGCACTGACTATGTGTTGTGTATAATTACTCATTTGCTCACAAAAGATGATATATCATTTTGTTTACCTGGAAAACACCTCTGGTACTTCAGAATTCGTCCAGGTATTCAGCACCTCAAAGAATTCTTTGCTTCACTCCTCCCGCACTGCATCCCCCACCAACCCCTCTATCCAAACCTTCCCTGCTATCATTAAGTCTCTTCCCATGAATTGCTTGGCCTCTTCTCACAGTGATTAAGAACACAGATTTAGGCATCATACTGCTTAAATTTAGTCCCAGACCCTGCTTTTTACATAGAACAACCTTAAGCAAGCCTTGGTGTGTGGAAAATTGGGAAAATAATGGTATCACTGCCATTTTGAGAATTGAAATGGGAATTAAGTGAAACAACACATTAAGAGCACTTAACAAACCCTGGCAGAGGTGAATCTTCAATAGATGTAAGCAGGTTCTATTATCAATTCAGAGATAATGACTATTGTTACTATCTGCAGATAGCTCACGCTCTCTATAAGCTCCTGGGAACAAGGATTGTCTTGTCCTTAGCATCCCTGGCATATTGTGTTGGGTCATCATTAAATGACTGGTGAATGGAAGACAATGGAAATGACAATTACGGATCCTTTAGTGTGGGTTCTTTGTGTGAACTAGGTTTTACTTCGATCATCCAAGATGACATATTCTTCTAATTGTTAAGACCTCCTGAAAAAGCTGACTCAGCCAGAAATTAATGGTTATCATCATTAAGCAAACATTTTTTGTTTCTACTGTACTCACTTTTCTGAATCCTGGTGGTTTTCCAAAGCGCTTGCCTTTGCACTGAGAGTTTGTTAATGCAGCAGGTCTCCTGCCTTCACGTTATCCTCTGTTTCCTCCAAGCAGTAGTGTTTGCTATGTAGAGTCCAGCTTCCCTTTCCCCAACGCATGCCCGTTTTTAGTATAAATGGAAAGGAGTTCACTGCCATGCTGTTTACTTTCTCTAGTCGATCAATAAAGCCATGCAGAAAGACCATGAAGAATACAACATTGGCGTCCTAGACATCTATGGCTTTGAAATATTCCAGGTAAGGCCAGTTTGAATAAGTAGGGGTTGAGGAGGGTGGCATATTTCATCTGGCCTGCAAGAAAGAATTCTAGGCAATGCAAACACAAAAAAACAGAAAATATACCACCACCACAACAAAAATACCACTCAGGCTCATTTTGGCCTTTGTGAGTTCTTCACGTACCTTTACCAAATTAGTTTCTCCTAAATATAAACTTCTTTCTATTGATGCATCCAACATTTCTATGAAAGCTTTTCACATGAAGACATTTCAATAAATCACTCAAGAAATGACTTTTAAATGATTTTGTGAAACAATTACATGTGAATAACTTTTTTTTTTTCCAGAAAAATGGGTTTGAACAGTTTTGTATCAATTTTGTTAATGAAAAACTGCAGCAGATTTTTATTGAACTGACATTAAAGGCGGAACAGGTAAGTAGTCCCTCGTCCTTCATCCTATTCTATTTATAACTTATTTTGTTTACAAGGGTATCGATTTCTGTCTTTTGATAATAGATTTGGGTTCCACTCTTATATTAGGAAACGCACCTAATAAAGTCAGGCAGAAAAACCATACGCCATTGTGGTATTTTAATCCATGAAATATAAATACCATCTGCAGCATTTGCCTTCTTCTTTAAGCAAATGATGCTGTGACGTTGGACATAAGACTGGCTGCTTTTACTATACTGACTCACTGAGCACGTGGGAAATGGGAGCCTAGTTCCAGCCCCAACTGTCTGAGGCATATATTGTGTTCCAAATAAAAGACTTGGTTTTCTCAGATTTACTCCATTCTCAATCTTCCCTAACAATACATGCATTTTTAACAAAGCTGGTATTTCAATACTTACCTGAGGTAACATGCCTTGCTGTAGTTTCTTCTAAAGTTCGGTGCAGGTCGGGTGCTGTGGCTCATGCCTGTAATCCCTAGCACTCTGGGAGGCCAAGTCGGGAGAATTGCTTGAGTCCAGGAGTTCAAGACCAGCCTGCCGGACAAAATGAGACCCCATCCATACAAAAAATAAAACAATTAGCTGGACGTGGTGGCATAAGCCTATCGTCCCAGCTGTTCTGGAGGCTGAAGTGAAAGGATTGCTTGAGCCCAGGAGGTCGAGACTTACATCATCACACCACTGCACTCCATCCTAGGCAACAGAGCAAGACTCTGTTTCAAAAATAAATAGTAGCCAGGTGCAGTGGCTCACGCCTGTAATCCCAGCACTTTGGGAGGCCGAGACCTGCAGACTATTCGAGGTCAGGAATTCGAGACGAGCCTGGCCAACATGATGAAACCCCATCTCTACTAAAAATACAAAAATTAGCTAGGCATGGTGGTGCGTGCCTGTAGACCCAGCTACTCCGGAGGCTGAGGCAGGAGAATCGCTTGAACCCGGGAGGCGGAGCTTGCAGTGAGCTGAGATCGCGCCACTGCACTCCAGCCTGGGCAACAGAGCGAGACTTCGTCTCAAAATAATAATAATAAAAATAAATAAATAAATAGTTCGGTGCAGTTTCCATCGTTTCCTGATAGCATATTGTTTAGGATTCCTGGGGCCACCATAACAAAGCAGCACAAATTGAGTGACTTGAAACAGTAGCAGTTTCTTCCCTCCCAGTTCTGGAGCCCAGAATCTGAAATCAGGAAGTCCTCAGGGCCATACTCCTTCTCAGGATAGAGGGGAGAATCCTTCCTCTTCTAGTTTCTGGTAGCTCCTGACATTTCTTGGCTTCTGGCAGTTTGACTCCAATCTCTGCCTGTGTCTTCACGTAGCCTTTTCCATGTCCCCCTGTGTCTCTATCCAAATCTCCGTCTCTTTTCTTTTATGAAGATACCATTTTAGCTTTGTGCAATGGCAATATTTTAGCCAGTGAGGTTTATCTGAGGCATGATTATTGCTAATTGAAAACTTTTCACAATACCCTGCCATGACGACTTGAAATATAGTCGGCATTGACGATTTTTGACAGTCTCTATGGAGAGTGAACTGTTTAAAAAAAAAGAAAAAGAAAAGAAAGACACCATTTTTTTTGGATTTCGAGTTCACGCTAAACCCAGGATGACTTACTGTGGGGTCCTTAGTGAATTACATTTACAAAGACCTTACTTCCAAACCTCACATTCTAAGGTTCCAGGTGGATGTGAAATTTGGGGGGATACTATTCAAGCCACTGTATACATCAAAGGCTGTTTTGGGGTCATTTAGTTATGGAAGTGTTTATGCCTGTGCTTAGGAAACACCATACCAGTGGGTTTCACGTGACCTTCTGCCCTGGAACCCACCCTTGGTTGTTTTACTGTAGCTACTCTAAGGGGTGGGGAAGGCTAGAGGTTCACATGAAACCCATTGCTAATGTTGCCATCTAAGTCCCTACCACGTCTAGCCCAGTCTCCTGCAGTAGTCTCCAAACTGGTTTGGTCGTCTCCATATGGGTTTCCCGTGAACCTCTAGCCTTCCCCAACCCTTAGAGTAGCCAGAGTAAAACCACCAAGAAAGAGCGCAATAGCCAATGAGATGGGAGCGGGGAGGCAGGGGCTAGATCATATGGGAAATTGTAGGGCATGGCTGAGACTTTGGGTGTTATAGTAAGTGGAATGAGGACCCATTGAAGAATTTTGAGGGAGGAGTGACATGATCTGATTTGTTGTTTGTGTTTTTGAAAGGGTCACTCTGGCTCTGTAGGCTTATAGAGTGGGGTGAGGCAGGGGAAAGCAAACTAGAATGGAAGTTAAAAAACCAGTGATGGGGATACTGCAGGAGACTACGTTAGATGTGGCAGAGACTCAGACGGCGATGGTAGCAGTCCAGGTGGTGAGAGGGAGTATCTGGAGAGTGAGAGAATGGGACTTGCTCAAAATAATTAACAATAGCCAAGAAAGAAGGAGCAATCATGGGTGATTCTTAGCTTTATACCCTGGATAACAGGGCTGATGGTGACACTATTTACTGGAGGGTGAGATGAGAAGAGGGGTTGTTTGGAGGTCATGGGAAATATGGAATCAGAATTCCTCTAAACAGGTTAAGTTGGAGAGGCCTATTTATTATACATCCAAGCGAAGATTCCAGTCTGTAGAATGGATTTGAGTCTGGAACCCCGTGGCGAGATATAGATGAGAAATCAATTCAGGGGTCATTAGCCTGTAGGTGATGTATTTAAAGCCATGGGATTGATAGAAATCACCTAGAGAAGAAGGGCTGAGAAAACAAGAAGGCTGAAAGATTGACCCCTGAGACTCCACCACATATAAAGTTCTGGAAATAAGAAAGAGCTAGCAAAGGAAGCCGGCAAAGTGAAACCAGTGAGGAAAGAAGAAAAAACCAGGATAGTGTCATGGTTTTCAAGTTAAATGAGCCTCTGATAGACTGAAGAACCTTCCCATTAAGTACCTGGATGCTAATCTACTCCTGTCCTATATTTAATTTTAATTTTTATTTATTTATTTTTGAGATGGAGTTTCACTTTGTCGCCCAGGCTGGAGTGCCGTGGTGCGATCTCGGCTCACTTCAACCTCCACCTCCTGGGTTCAAGCAGTTCTCCTGCCTCAGCCTCCCAAGTAGCTGGGATTATAGGCGCACCCCACCACACCCAGCTACTTTTTGTAATTTTAGTAGAGACGGTTTCACCATGTTGGTCAGGATGGTCTCGAACTCCTGACCTTGTGATCCGCCCACCTCGGCCTTCCAAAGTGCTGGGATTACAGATGTGAGCCACTGCGCCCAGCCCTATGTTAAATTTTAAGTTTTGTGATTTTTTTTTGTAACTGGATTTATGAGTTCGGTGCTACTAAATTGCAGTTTTCGTTGGCCAGAAACAATTGTGTGGCAACAATTTCATAGGGTTCAAACTAAACATAAAAATCACCAAGTCATAAAGTGTTCCTTTCCTGTTACCTCTTAGAAAATAAGAAATTAAAGTTCCTGGTATTTGTTGAAGGACATTTAGGCTTTTCTCTTTCATGGGAATTTTTGTCCATTCAGGGTCTGTCCGTGCAGAGCTCTTGCTATTTGGGAAATAATGTGAGTTCCTGGTTTCTGTCTTACAGGAAGAATATGTTCAAGAGGGAATAAGATGGACACCCATTGAGTACTTTAATAATAAAATTGTATGTGACCTCATAGAGAACAAAGTGGTAAGTGTTGGTTTAGTATGTCTTCACTGCTCACAGGTTTACATTAAGTGAGTTTTTGTTCTGTGTCGTTGTTTTAGAACAGGCAAAGTGACAACTCTGATTTGCAGAGAATTTGAGCAATTGTATTAGTTTTCTGTATGTGTGAAAAGAAAACAGTAGGGCTTTATTCTGGCAGTAAATATGAACATGTGGATATGAGTAAAATGTCAATTTACAAATGGAAGTTGTTACTGATTCTAAGAGAAGACAGCTGTCACACGATGACTTAGCATGTGAAGAGCCATAAAGCTGGCCCTGTGTTCTAGTCCAACTTCTAGGACTTTAGCCTTAATGACTGATTCAGGCTGGGCATGGTGGCTCATGCCTGTAATCCCAGTACTTTGGGAGGCCGAGGCAAGTGGATCGCTTGAGCACAGGGGTTCAAGACCAGCCCCAGCAACATGGTGAAACCCTGTTTCCAAACACAAAATTTAGCTAATACAAAAATTGTATTAGCTAAATACAAAAATTAGCCAGGCATGGTGGCACGCACCTGTGGTCCTAGCTACTCTGGAGGCTGAGGTGGGAGGATCGCTTGAGCCTGGGAGGTTGAGGCTGTGGTGAGCTGAGATTGTGCCACTGCACTCCAGCCTGGGTGACAGAGCAAGACAAGACCCTGTCTCAAAAGAAAAAAAGATGATTCAAAATAAAAGAAAAGTGATACAGAACAAATATCTCTATAGGAATATATATATATATATATATGCCAAACACTGGAAACAGTGAAAACATCCGTAGACAACTTATTTATTTATTTATTTATTTATTTTGAGAGGCATCTCGCTCTGTTGCCCAGGGGTTTTACCATGTTGGCCAGTTGGCCAGGCTGGTCTCGAACTCCAGACCTCATGATCCACCCACCTCGGCCTCCCAAAGTGCTGGGATTACATGCATGAGCCACCATGCCCAGCCAGACAACTTAGTTATTAAACAAATGAGAAATATAGCCATTAAAATAGGAAGTATGAAGAATATGTAAAACATGAGGAATGCTTATAAAATAGTGCTGTGTGAAAAAGGAAATGCATTATAGAGTGTGTACACTAAATAACTATATAAATGATGCCTATATGGGTAACATGCTGAAAGAGAACATTAAGAAATAGATTAGGTCAAAGGAAAATGTTTTTATTTTACTTTTGGATTCTTAAGTCAATTTGGCATGAATATGAGTGAGCAGATAATGATCTGTGCATGACTGTTGGATAAAACTTCAGGGAGTTAAACAGCTTTTTGGAAAATGGAGTTTCCTCCCTCTTTAGATCTAAGTGGTGACTTCCCATTTGGGACTATTAATTGCATTCTTGCCTGAAGGGGAAGACTGACTTTCAAGATGGTATCTTAAGTCTGGGGAGCTGTTTCCTTCCCTAAGAAAGGACCTGATAAGCATTGTCTGTTTTGGAGAGGTCAGTGACTAGGGCCTTGCCTTCTTGCTCCTATCAGAACCCTCCTGGTATCATGAGCATCCTGGATGATGTGTGCGCCACGATGCATGCGGTGGGTGAGGGGGCAGATCAGACACTGCTCCAGAAACTTCAGATGCAGATTGGGAGTCATGAGCACTTCAACAGTTGGAACCAAGGCTTCATCATTCATCATTATGCTGGGAAGGTATGGCCAATATTCATTTTAATGGATATTGTTTTAAGCTTTTGGGTCTGTGATCCGGTTTCTCATGAAGCAAATCATATGCCTCGCCGTATTTTATTCATTCAACAAATAGAACTTATTGACTATCAAAAGAAGCAAAACAAAAGATTGTATATACTACTGCATATTTTTTTTGTATGTACATACTTTTATTTTTATACTGTAGAAGAAGCTACTACTTTACAGCGTATTAATGAACATAGGTGTAAGACAGCAAGAATGAAAGAAATAGCATATATCTAATGAAAAGACTCAGAATTTCTAGAACACAATAAATACCTACATCCTACTTTTTGGGAACCAAATGCTAACAACATGTATATAACAAGGCAAGTGCTGTTACATCAGAGGTACCAAAAACACTTAGGAATTGTAAATAAGTATCATCCAGCACATGGATGCTAAATAAAAGAACTGGAGGACTAAATAAATAGGAAAGTCACTCTACCTACTTTCCTGTTTCCGTCTTTTAGGAATTCAAGTTTATTCAAAATTTCATTATATAATCCTGTATCTGTGATCTCTTCAATAATTTCGGAATGGTAGTTTTAGACAACTTTAAATCTTGAGCTCCTTCTGAATTTCCCAAAGTGTTTTTGCACTTTTTTTCAGACGGTCCTCTTCTTCAGGGGTCAGCTTTATCTTTATAAGATGGGTAATACCATTCTCTCCCAGGATACAAGGAATACTGAGGAATACTTCTTCATCTATTCCATAGAGGCCCTTAATTATGGTGGAAACTGGATGTGTTCTCCTAAGATTCTTCAAAATACTTTCTGTTAAATCAGCCACAGATAGGCCAATGGCCCAAGAAGTATAACCTTTCATTTTAATAATCTCATAGGCAGTAGCAATCACTTCTTCGTGGACATTTTTCCATTGCTCAGGATCTTTATCAGTTCCTATATCAGAGTTCAGGTCCTTCAAAGGGACACCAGCTATGTTCACTCCACTCCACACAGGAACACTCGAGTCTCCGTGCTCTCCGAGGATCCATCCATGGCAGCTTTCAGAATGGATACCAAGCTTTTGTCCAATCAAGAAACGAAAACGAGCAGTATCCAGGTTACAGCCGCTTCCAATAACACGGTTTTTGGGAAATGCACTCAGCTTCCAAGCTACATAACTTAAGATATCCACTGGATTGGAAACAATAATCAGTTTGCAGTGGGGACTATGCTGGACAATATTGGAAATCATTAACTTGAAGAGGGCCACATTTCGCTGCACTAAATTAAGGCGCGTTTCTCCCTTTTCTTGGCGTGCACCTGCTGTGATAATCACTAGGTTGGAGTTTGCGGTGACAAAGTAATCTTTGCTACAAACAATATTTGGCATTTTCGTGAAAGAGCTGCCATGTTGAAGATCCATCGTCTCACCCTTCAGTTTGCCTTCATCAAGATCCACAAGGGCAAGTTCATCGATCAAGCCTTTTAATAAGATGCTGATAGCGCAGGCCATGCCCACCGATCCAGTTCCTATGATGGAGACCTTACTGTGATGAACGGGCTCCTCAGAAGTGAAGCGCTCAATAAGCTCACTCTTCACAGTCGCCATCTTGCTCACGGAGGTGAAGCGCCAGGCGCCCTTGAGTGGGATGCGCGCTGCCTGACGGGGACACAGGGCCATCTTCAGGCACAGGAAATTCGCTCCCACCGAGCTCACTCTCTGGCTGGCCCGCACAAGAGGCACAGTCCAACTCATGGCTGCTCGCTCAAGAAGTGGAGAGAGAGAAACGGCAAAAAGCTGCTGACCAGAACGTTGAGACACCAAGAGAGCCGTTGGCAGGACCTTCAGCCCTCTACTGCGGGTGCGCATGACCCGCCTCCTGGCCCTCTACTGCGGCTGCGCGGGCCTTTCCAGCGTCTCCGACACGTGCTTTCCGTGGGTGCTCAGACTAAGGCAGTGAAGGGCTGCTTCTCTAGCAAGTGATTTCTGGAGTTCGTTTTACAAAGAGTGTTCTCATCAATAGTTGACATGCTGAAGAAGCTAACCCAGATCCCTGGGATTACTAGTTTTTTATTTTTAGTATGAGTGCCAAGGAAAAATGCTTCTATTATCTACAGATGAAAATAAGGTTACGTTTTCTGAACCATGACCCTGCCGGGAAGGATAGGGCGCTGTGCGTTGCGTACCGGTGGCTGCCTGCACCATCTCCCAGTGTCCGAGAAGTGGGCTCCTGCTTTCTGGTCTATGGCGCTGGAGGCCTATTTTGAAAGGATCCCGCTGCCTTGGTGCCAGTCCTGGCCAGGACCCGCACTGGGACAGTCAACTGAAGCTTGAGCAGGGTAGGGGCCAGCTGGGAGTCACTCCAGCACTAAATCTCACCATACTACTGCATATTTTTGGAACATGAATCACCCTGCTACATATATTAGCTGCTGAAGAAATAGATTTTCGTCTTGCCTCTTGCTGGAATCACAGACTGGCATTCCTTGTCTCCTCATGCCGACTGGGAGTATAAATCAAGGCCCAGAGTTCACTTTTGGTGTTTGTTCTCATACAACTCATGAGTATTGGGTGCCTAGTGGGTGCCAGGCTGTGTGGGGCTGCAGATGATAAAAAAGTAATTTGAGGTCATGGTCTTGGGGACTTCCTGGTCCTATGGAAATCCCCTGGTCTCATCCATCATCCCAGCTGACCTCTTGTTAAACAGAGTATCTGAGCATGAGTTTCTGGCCAGATTGGTGCAAATTTGATACTGCTTCTGGGGGAAATTGCAAAGCCTCAGATGACATGGCTCATTGCAATGAATTACTGAGCATGAGGGGCTTCACTTTTGCTCTGTCTTAGCTAAAATTTAGGAAAGAATTGAGTTTGTCATTTAGACACCCCTATGAATCCACTGAAAAAGGGGTATGGGGCCTTGAGAGCTGGAGTTCTGATTATGGATCACCTGGGCCATCCAGGCAGGCAGATACTCATCAGCATCTGCAGGTCATCCCCGCTAAGTCAGCTAACAAGTAAGACATGCACAACCTTCCTGTGACAGTGCACAATGAAATCCCAAATGCAACATCTGGAAATCCACACGTTGTGGTGAGGATAGCCATGGCAACTTGGGTTTTTTGTTTGGTGAAATTAGATTTTTTGTTAAATAAACGATTTTGTTCAATGAATCACATTTTGTTCGATGAAATTACATTTTGTTCAATGAAATTAGATTTCTTTCCGTTCTTGGCCAGGTATCCTATGACATGGATGGCTTTTGTGAAAGGAACCGGGATGTGCTTTTTATGGATCTCATCGAGCTTATGCAGAGCAGTGAGCTGTAAGTATGTTTTGCCATAGCTGACAGGGGATATAGGTTTGATGAAATTTTCAATATGAAAACAAACTTATGAGCTGGGTGTGGTAGTGTGCTCCTATAGTCCCAGCAACTCGGGAGGCTGAGGCAGGAGGATCACTTGATCCTAGGAGTTTGAGGCTGCAGTGAGCTATGATCACTCCTATGAATAGCCACTGCCCTCCAGCCAGGCAACATAGGAACACCGTGTCTCTAATAAAGAAAAAACAAAAACAAAACAAAACACCTGTGATGTTTAGTGGTTAGGATTTTGTTCCTTCGTGCTATTGGGTCTGGATTATTATTGATCTATTTGGTGTCTCAAAATAGCTTTCTTTTCTCTATATCAGTCTGTCCCTTTTATGTCCCTAACACTTCATGCACCCAAATTCCAAGTGCCATCTACAGGTCCTTGAGGGCATCAGACTTTCTACCTTTCAATACTATTATCAGGGAGAAGTGAGTCCACTGGCTTTGGATTGGGATGGCCATTTCTGACCATTTAAGAGTGGAACAGTCTGGTTCTATGACATTTTGCCCTTCAACTCTTCTTCATGGTCTTTGAATTTTTAAAGATGCTTAATGGCTTAGCAAGACCCACATTAACCAGAGTCCCTGAAGTACTTAAGAAATGGCTTGAGAAGTCTGGGAGGGACAACTAAAGAAGGGGTGACTCAGAGATCCATTTTAACTCCCAAGACCCTGTTTCAGCTATAGGGGTAGAACAGTGGGGGTATCCCCCTTGCACACTGCTAGAACTGTCAGGACCACCTCTGCCTTCCTCCCCTCTTCCCTGAAAAGGTTCTCAAGATCCTGGATAACACATAAGAAGATGTAATTTACATGAGCAGGTCCATGCTTGCAAGGCAAGGCCCATGCATGCCAGATCTAACAATTTCTAGAGCTTATTTCAAGTAAGAGCTGCCCTTCTGGTCTCTATTACTTAAGCTGTCACAACAGCAAGGCCAGTTCCTCTAATCAACAGCAGCGAGCCTGATAATTTCCTAATAAAGGACTGACTGCAATGAAAGCAAAGCAAGAGTTTCCTTTTCAGGCCCTGGACAGCTGTTCTGCTCCATTTAATTCTCTCTCTGTCGCTCCCTGCCCCTCCTCACCCTCTGCTCTCCATCTCTGCCCTTCTTTGCAGTCACACCACCATTTTTGAGATTTTGCATTTCTTTTTATTCACAACATACAAAATCGATCGGTTCTTCTCTGAGATGGTTAGGTAAGCCACAACTCCTGGCTTGTGGGTTTTATGGCAGTCAGGTGCAGACTTGCTTCCAGAGATTGTTTTTAAAAACTTATTAAAATTCCTGCCAAGTTTAAGAGCTATTATTGCTTCCATATAAACTGCTGTCATATAGACATGGCCTATTATTTTATAAACACATTTGATGTCAAAATCTGTAGTCGTGTCTGGTCAAGTTAAAAGTAGATTGCTGGGGAGACTTCCTGGAACATTCAAGATGCCCAAAAAGTCATTGAGGAGGAAGTGAGTTTGAATTTGAATGTCAGATTGCTAATTTACGTGGATCCCGTCATTCACCTAGTCAGCAAATATATATTATGGACCAACTGTGTACCATGCTATGCTTCAGACACACCAGGGACACTAAGATGAGGAAGGCATTGTCCCTGTCCTATTGCTAGTGAGGCAGACGTGAAAACACATGCAGCTCAAATAACACCACTAATGAAAGTATATACAGGCCGGGCACGGTGGCTCACACCTGTAATCACAGCACTTTGGGAGGCCAGGGCAGGTGGATCACGAGGTCAAGAAATCGAGACCATCCTGGCCAACATGGTGAAACCCTGTCTCTACTAATAATACAAAAATTAGCTGTGTGTGATGGTGTGCGCTTGTAGTCCCAGCTACTCAGGAGGTTGAGGCAGGAGAATCTCTTGCACCCGGGAGGCAGAGGTTGCAGTGAGCCAAGATCACGCCACTGCACTCCAGCCTGGCGATAGAGTGAGACTTTGTCTCAAAAAAAAAAAAAAAAAAAAAAAAGAAAGTATATTCAGGAGGCAGAGTGCTTGTGATTTGTTACTGCTCCACTTAAAATTGCTCATACTCAAAAGCAGTTTGTCAGGGTTTTCTGTGTAGAGCTGGGAGGAGTGTGCTACTGGCATCTGGTGAACAGAGACCATGGATGCTGCTAAATATCCCACAATATGTAGAAGAGGCCCCCTCCTTAGCCCCCAACAAAGAATTATTCAGCCGCAGATACCAGTGGTGCCCAGGCTCAGAAACTGCTCTAGAGCAAAGCAGCATCTGCACTGAATCCAGATATTTCATATAATTCCCTGAGTTCTGGTCTAGCTTGCTTGTGTTAACAAACACATGCTGGCCAGGCGCAGTGCCTCACGCCTGTAGTCCCAACACTTCCAGAGGCTGAGGCAGTAACACCTCTTGAGCCCAGTTGTTTGAGACCAGCCTGGGAAACATGGCAAAACCCATCTCTATAGAAAATACAAGAATTAGCTGGATGTGGTGGCACCTGCCTATAGTCCCAGTCACTCAGGAGGCTGAGGTGGGAAGATGGCTTGAGCCTGGGAGGTCGAGGCTGCAGTGAGCCATGATTGAACCCCTGCAGTCCGGCCTGGGCAACAGAGCGAGACCTTGTCTCAAAAACAAAAGAAAACGAAAACCTGAAATCCCCTGCTGACCTCCCTCCGTTATGTTCTACTGTCAAGATATACCTCAATTCCTGTGACTAGGGACGTTGGAAAGCAACGTTTTAAAATTTATTTTGCAGTCTTTGATTCCAAGTTGTTTATATCTTAGAATTCTTTCCTTTCATGTCTTTCGTCCATCGTTCATTTCCCCAAGTCACATCTTGATGGCCTGCGCTGTGAGTCAGATGGCTTTTCTGTAGCCAAGGTTATGTGCCTGGGGACGGCCCTCCACCCCATCCTCTAAAAAGGCAGGCTTTCAGACCCCAAGGTACTTACAGATTGCTAATTCATTCTCTTTCTCCTTTTCCAGGCCTTTCATAAAGTCTTTATTTCCGGAAAATCTGCAAGCTGACAAGAAAGGGCGCCCAACTACTGCCGGAAGCAAAATAAAGGTTAGTTCTATTTTAGGAAATTTATAGATTCTTAAAAGGGCTAGGGCTTCCTAGGAGTCAGGAACTGCACCCCTGGGCCAGGATACGAGGTCAGCGAGATGTGAGGAGATGGTTACAGAAGATGCTCAGAAGTAATGTCGCTGCTTGTTAAAAGGTTCCAGGACGCAAGCTGAATTTGACTTGGCTGTACCAAAATCTTAAATGGTTTAAGTACCTCATAGCTTAATAGTCAGCAGCTGATAATCAGCAACTTTCTAAGAGAAAATGGCTTTATACAGAATCTGGAAGAATTTATGTTAAACTATCAGGGAAATGTTGTGGTTCGGAGCCATGTTTTGGATATTGATAACAGTTTTCCAGGCCAAGCCCAAAAACCTGCCAGTTATGGAACGTTACTTGCCAGAAATTCTACTTGGTCTTTTAGGGGCAATTTATGCGTCCCTCCTCACTGGGCCCTGCAGGCCTTTCCTTGCTGGGAATTGAAGACACATCTGGCCACATGGTGTCTCAAAGTCTGAAGGAAATCTTACAGTGTTTCTCAGGAAGTAGGCAGGGTTCTGTGGTACCTGAGCCATTGTGTGGCAAAATTCGTTGTCCCTAATTACACTCTGAATTAAGAGTTTGTGGGCTGGGCGCAGTGGCTCATGCCTGTAATCCCAGCACTTTGGGAGGCCGAGGCAGGCGGATCACCTGAGGTCGGGAATTCAAGACCAGCCTGACCAACATGGAGAGGAGAAACCCTGTCTCTACTAAAAATACAAAATTAGCCAAGCGTGGTGGTGGGCGCCTGTAATCCCAGCTACTCAGGAGGCTGAGGCAGGAGAATCACTTGAGCCCGGGAGGCAGAGGTTGCAGTGAGCCAAGATAGCGCCATTGCACTCCAGCTTGGGCAAGAAGAGTGAAACTCTGTCTCAAAAAAAAAAAAGGTCTGTGTCAGCCACATGTAGTGGTTCAGGCCTGTAATCCCAACACTTTTGGAGGCCAAGGAGGGAGGATTCCTTGATCCCAGGAGTTTGAGACCAACCTGTGCGACATAATGAGAACCCCATCTCTACTAAAAATAAAAATTAGGTGTGGTGGCTCACATCTATGCTCTTAGCTACTTGGGAGGCTGAGGCAGGAGAATCACTTTAGTCAAGGAAGTCAAAGCTACAGTGAGCTGTGATTGCCCCAGTCTGGGGGACAGAACGAGACCCTATCTCAAAAAAAAAAAAAAAAAAAAATTTGTTTTTGTCATTGTGTCACACACACTTAATCTTGTAACTCTAAGAAATATTCACTAAGCTATTTTTAAAAATCATGCTGGTTAAGAAGAATTTTTTAAAAAAATTATACCAGCTAAATACTTCCTCAGTTTTTCAATCAAAGGAATGGTTGAGTGACAGCAGGGCTTTGAGTTTGCTTGCCTGTGTTTGAATCTCAGCTCTGGCTTTTCCTCGCTGTGTGCTTGCCAAGGTGTTACTTATGCTCTCAGTGCCCTCACCGCTTCCCTGTAAAATGGAGATATTGGTGTCTATCTTAAGAGATTACTGTGATGCTTCAGCTTCGTAATTCATTGGAAGCATGTAACGCAGTGCCTAAGGCATACTGAACACAAGATGTATATATGTGCTCTGACTACATTCTTCCCCTTTAGCCCCATTCCTATATCACCGTTGTTGGTCTCTGCTTAATTGTTGCTTTTTCCTTTTTTGTAAAGTTGGGTTCTCACAATGTCACCCAGGCTGGTCTTGAACTCCTGGGCTCAAGCAATCCTCCCGCCTCAGCCTCCCAAAGTGCTGGGATTACAGGTGCTGCAAGCAACTGAGTCCAACCTGGGCTTTCAGCTGTAGGGTAGAGCCCTCTGAGTGTCAAGAACATCATATTGAAAGAACTAGAGAAATTTAGTAGCCCCAGGACAGCCACTGGGTTAGGCTCACTGGAGCAGAAAGCTGAAGGCAGAAAACAGATGAAATTCTCATGAGGCCCATATATTACTGTCTGTGTGAAGTTTCTGACTCATGCCTTTACTGCAAAGTGCTGGATAAGGATTAACTCTGGGCTGGAAAATCGAGTCATAAGACTGTCACATTCAGATCCAAGGGGCCCGGATCATCCAGGTTATGATGACTCATTTTCAAGTGATCTGGATTATTCTCTATAAAAAGGAGAGCAAGGGTAGGGACACTTTTTTCCTCCTTGAAGATTTGTCCCCTTTCTTTTCCTTCATATGCTTGTCTGGTTGAAGGTTCAAAGTGCCATCATTGTGTGGGGTGTTTCCAAAATGTTTAGGTTTACAAGTCTCAGGCCCTTTTCTAGGGAGGTCAAGCTGAAGTCAGCCAGTTTACCTAAAGAGAGTACAGCATGTTTTCCCACCTCCAGGCACACTCTCCTCGGTGGATGTTGTGACCTCTGTCTGCCTGGCTGTCTGCCTCCACATAGGAATAAAAGTTTCTCCCAGTACCTCTTACAGCTACAAAGCCATGGCCCAATCTCCGATACATTCCATATCCACAGTATTTTGCAGACATCACTGTCGTCTTAACAATATCCCTGAGGCATAAGCATTTAAAAGGGTTCTGAGTTCCTTGAAAAAAAAATTAAACTGGTGTTCAAGGTCATCGTAGTGTTATATATTTCATTATCTTGTAATTATTTAAAGATGTAAACTGATTTGCAGGATTTAACTAATATTCATTTGATGGGAACTCTTATTATCTTGATTATAAATAAAAGTATAAATATAGTAATATTTAATAGCACTTGATTTTGAGGTTTTACTTAATTCGATATTGTTGTGTCTGGAAGGGACCAGTACAGGTTGAGCATCCCAAATCCTGAAATGCTCCAACGAGCATTTCCTTTGAGCATCATGTTGGTGCTCAAAAAGTTTCAAATTTTGGAGCATTTTGGATTTCAGCTTTTCAGATTCGGGATACTCTACTATAAAGTATAATGCAGGCCGGGCACGGTGGCTCATGGCCACCTAGCACTTTGGGAGGCCAATGTGGGTGGATCATTTCAGGCCAGTCTGGCCAACATGGTGAAACCCCATCTCTACTAAAAATACAAAAATTAGGCCGGGCGCAGTGGCTCACGCCTGTAATCCCAGCACTTTGGGAGGCCGAGGCAGGCGGATCACGAGGTCAGGTGATCAAGACCATCCTGGCTAATATGGTGAAACCCCGTCTCTACTAAAAATACAAAAAACTTAGCCGGGTGTGGTCGCGGGCACCTGTAGTCCCAGCTACTCGGGAGGCTGAGGCAGGAGAATGGCGTGAACCTGGGAGGCAGAGCTTGCAGTGAGCCAAGATTGCGCCACTGCACTCCAGCCTGGGCGACAGAGCGAGACTCCGTCTCAAAAAAAAAAAAAAAAAAAAATTAGCTGGGCATGGTGGAGGGCGCCTATAATCCCAGCTACTCAGGAGGCTGAGGCAGGAGAATCACTTGAGCCCAGGAGATGGAGGTTGCCGTGAGCCGAGATTGTGCCATTGATGTGTCAGCCTGGGCGACAGAGCGAGACTCCGTCTCAAAAAATGAAAGAAAGTATAATGCCAATATTCCAAAATCTGAAAAAATCCAAAATCCGAAACACTTCTGGTCCCAAGCATTTCGGATAAGGAATACTCGTCCCATATTTAAATTAGAGTGAAAGATTGATGGTACAGAGAAACAGAATCAAGCCCAGAGGTGGCAAAGACGGACTGGTTACAGCTTTACCTGAGTGCAGCTGGAGCTGTAAGGGACATGACAGAGGAGGTGTAGGCATCATGTAGGTGATTGGATTGGTTGGGGATTTTTTTGGTTTGTTTTTTGTTTTTGTTTTTTATGTGTGTGTGTGAAATGGAGGCTTGCTCTGTCACCCAGGCTGAAGTACAGCGATGTGATCTTGGCTCACTGCAACCTCCGCCTCCCAGATTCAAGCGATCCTCCTGCCTCAGCCTCCAAAGTGGCTGGACTACAGGCGGCACCACCATACCTGGCTAATTTTTGGGTTTTTTTTTTTTTAGTAGAGATGAGTTTTCACCATGTTGGCCAGGCTGGTCTCAAACTCCTGACTTCAATTGATCCGCCTGTCTCAGCCCCACAAAGTGCTGAGATTACAGGAGTGAGCCATTGCACCTGGCCTGATTGTTTGTTTTTTAATGTCTATTTCAATCTCTAGATTAAATTAGAGGTCTTCTAGTTCAACCTACTTAGTTTACAGATAGAGAACTGAGGGCCAGAGAAATCTAGTGATTAGTCATGTAGCTTGCAAATAAAGGTGCCAGGACCCACAGTCAGGCCTGCTGTCATCTCTGAAGGTAGAAGAGGAGCTTTCACCCTAAGCCCTTTCTCACTGTGCTGTCTGTATATTTTAACACCTGCTTCTGTTGAGCAAGTGCTATTGGTGCCTTTCTGTCCTAACTCAGAGACCCTTCTTGGCTGGAATCAGAATTAAATTGAGTTACTGCTTCACAACCACCTCAGCAGACATCTTAAGTTGACCCAAGGCTGGGCACAGTGGTTCATACCTGTAATCTCAGCACTCTGGGAGGCCAAGGGGGGAAGATTGCTTGAGGCCAGGATTGGAGACCAGCCTGGGAAATATAGTGAGACCCCATCTCTACAAAAACATTTTTTAAAAAATTAGCTGGGTGTGGTGGCATGTGCTTCCAGTCCCAGGTTACACAGAGGGCTTAAGTAGAAGGATCATTTGAGCTTGGGTGGCCTAGGCTGCAGTGATCTGTGATCATGCCACTCTACTCCATCCTGGACAACAGAGCAAGATCGTGTTTCAAAAATTAAAAATAAATAAATAAGTAAAGTTGACCCATGGCTATTGAAATGCAGGATAATTTTGATGGTTAAGATGTATTTCTATTTGTTGAAATTATTCACAGCCTGGTGGCTTCTGTCTAACCCTACCTCACCCAGTTAATTCCTTTTATATCACACTAAAAGATCCCATCTCTTTGTCAGCAAGGCAGGATAGCATTGTTCCCAAAGAACAGGCTTGGTAGCCTGTGGATGCCGGTTCAAGCTTTGCTTCTCTTGCATGCAGATTGTGTCATCTTGAGCAATACTTTGTTTCTTTAAGGCCCAGCTTTCTCATCTAAAAACAGGAATAATATTAAATAGTAGCTACCTCTTCAGGTTGTTGTGGGGCATAAATGAGATAATCCATGTATCTAATCCATGCTGCAAACTCAGTAAATGTTATCTGTCACTATTTTAGCTGGAGAGGAATATGGCAAGTGACTTATAAACTTAAGTCACACTTGCCTCTGTATGTTTTCTTATGCTGAGGTGAGAAAGAAGGAATGCTGTTAAATACTTAGGACAAAAGAGTTTGCCAAGTTATTCTTGGAAATTATAAGTTGTAGGCCAGGCGCAGTGACTCACGCCTGTAATCCCAGCACTTTGGGAGGCCGAGGCAGGTGGATCACCTGAGGTCAGGAGTTCAAGACCAGCCTGACCAACATGGTGAAACCCCGTCTCTACTAAAATTACAAAAATTAGCTGGGCCTGGTGGCATGTGCCTGTAGTCCCAGCTACTCAGGAGGCTGAGGCAGGATAATCGCTTGAACCTGGGAGGCGGAGGTTGCAATAAGCTAAGACCACGCCACTGCACTCCACCCTGGGCCACAGAGTAAGACTCTGTCTCAAAAAAAAAAAAAAAAAAAAAAAAAAAAAAAAAAGTTGTAATTAAATACAAAACTAAAATCTAAAATAAAGTTTAAAAAATTAAGGATTTGGGGACTTTAAGAAAAAAAAGCTGTGTTATATTCAACTCTGCAGTCCCTCTCTGCCTCTACCTGATGTGTTGGAAAAATCATCAAATTTGTTGTCAATTGCAGTCTACATCATCAAAGAACATAAGAGACAATTTACTTTTTCATTATAGGACTTTGCTTTGATCATGCAACCTCTGCAGCCCTGTCTGTCCTCAATTTCAAGCATTGCAAAGAAAGCTATTTCCTGCACATCTAAACAGAGAATTTCATTCACCAATGAATATCTTGCTTTGAATATACTCAATAGTTTTTCTCAAGGGTTTCAGATTTCCGAAACCCATGAAAACAGAAAAGTCCTAATTGAGAGAGGGTTGTCTCTTGCAAGCAAATCCCTTCTGCTGACTTTGTAATGGTTTTCTGGCTTTGGAGGTCCCTTTTGGCTTTTTTCTTTTAGAGGTTTTCTCTCTTCATGCTGCTTTGCTTGGAAGTGGAGTTCGCATGTGTACCACATCCTTGGACCCACAGGGCGTGCTCAGCTGTGGGGTGGGAATGCTGATGTGAGCTCTACTCCCGTTTCTTCAAAGGTTGAGA
The DNA here is from genome assembly GCF_043159975.1 of Macaca nemestrina. Taxonomy (NCBI): domain Eukaryota; kingdom Metazoa; phylum Chordata; class Mammalia; order Primates; family Cercopithecidae; genus Macaca; species Macaca nemestrina. The sequence goes on from NC_092131.1 coordinate 142,944,402, forward strand.
TTCTCAGGGTTCAAAATACTTCGTAAGCAATTTCTGCTTTATGTGGCTTTTTCTGCTTGAATCCATTTATACTTTGGGTACCCAGCGCACAGGCATTAATAGATGGTTTTATATGGAATATTCTAGATTTGCGAAGAAGTGAGATATCAGCCACAGATAAAGTGTTCAGACTCCGCAGGTTTTTAAATGGACATATTGAGGAAGAAACTGAATGAAATGGCATATCAAAAGTTTATAAATTCTCAAATTTTTATGAATCTCCAATTCTTTAACTATGAATTTTAATCACTTTAGCAAAGTGATTCTTCATTAGTTGGATTGCCAGAAAAGAGAATGTAGGGGATTTGATGATTTATCCTTACAAATAATTTTGGGGGCAAAAAGTTAATGAGAACAATATATCTTCAAAGGCCCTCTATCAGTCTAAAATGAACTTAGTTTGTTAACTGACATGCTTCACTGTACCACTTGAAAATCATGTTGTATGTGAAGATTTATTGGGATTTTTGCTTTTTGTTGTTGTTCTGTTTTCTTAACTGTATTAAAAATGCCTAGTTGTTTTTGAAGATTGAATTTCAAACCCATTTAGGAGTGATAAAGTCATCATAAAAGTTGGCAAAGCTTTCGGAAAGTTTAGTAGACCTGACTTAAGCTTAATGAGCAGATTGTCATGAAGATTAATTCCTAGCTATATATTTCTACAATAGAGTTTTACAAGCCTCCTTTGAAATTTGGTCTTCTGTAGAGAAAGTTCCGTGATGCTGATACTGCTCTTCCTTTCTAGAAACAAGCCAATGACCTCGTGAGCACCCTGATGAAATGTACGCCTCACTACATTCGCTGCATCAAGCCAAATGAAACCAAGAAGCCCAGAGACTGGGAGGAAAGCAGGTATAGGGGGAAACCAGCTTAGGTGGGGCCGGGACCTTTTTCCCTCTGCTCCAGGTGAGCTGTCCTCCGTCACAGGCAGGAGCAGTGTCAGTTGCCCGCACATGTCTTTGTCGTGCTCTTGCGTCTTAACTTTTTCAGGACAAAGGCTATATACTGTTTCTCCTCTGTGTCATTTCCTAAAATGTTAGCAGTGCCATTCATTTCAGAATTAGCAGTTTGTGGTGTTGATCTTGGCTAGTCTGGGGGCAGATGGAAAAAAAACAAAACATAACCTCATACCGCAGAGTCACAATGGTTTTAAAATGAGTTTGAGCTTCTGTGTAGACATTCTTAGTACACCCAGCCCCTGATCGGACCCACAGGATGTGGCCTAGAATGCTTAGCTTGGGGTGGAAAGTGAAGGGCGGAAGACCTGGTAGAAATACGGTCCGGCATTTGCCATGCCTCATGAAGACACCGGGACACGCTGGAGGCTCTGGCATTCCCCCTAAGTACCGTGCTGATGAGCAGAACGACTCTGGGAGGAAAGATGTCAAAGGGAAGATGTCAAAGGGAAATGTGGAGCACAAGAATTCAGCGAGCCCTTTCTGCCCTGACTTCCAAGGAAGCCCACGTCACTGTTCTCCCACAACTAGCATTTAGGGAAGTGGCCTGGGCAGGAGGAAATGGCGGCATTGAGTAGGAGGCTAGAGGGTGTGAATTTTGTGGCCCACTGGGGGACCCAGACACACATTGTTCAGAGGCCTGATCCCACTGTCCATAGAAGCATGGGAAGGAGGGCTGGAGAGACGCTTAAACTACAGAGAGGACCCCAGCCATCGTCACCTAATATCAGTCCCAGGATGGGAGTCTACTGGAATTGCTACCTCTTGTCTTCTCTCTTGGAGAAAAGAAGATAGGCTCTTTTAGGTGTCAAGTGAAGATCTCCAGGTTTAGGTTCCACGGGAAGACCAGGACTAAAATTCCTAGCTGCCAATTACCTCCTGCAAGGGATAGGTATGGCCATTTTCCATCCTGCCCGCAAGATCCTAAACCATGGCAGACAGATGATACCTGATCCTTTAGAGGAAGAAACAGATCCATAGTAAGAAAAACACATAGGTCAAACGTTTACTGTCTGAAAGTTCATTTTATTTAATACTGAATACTTCAGGGTGCAGTCTAAGTCTTTTCTCTCCTCTGAAGAAGCCAGGCTGCGTGGATGTAGGAGCTGCCATGTTTTCAATCCACAACGTTTCTGAATAATCTCATCCATAGATGCATATTCTTAAGGATTTTTTTTTTTTTTTTGAGTCAGAGTCTTGTTGTGTCGCCCAGACTGGAGTGCAGTGTCATGATCTTGGCTCACTGCAACCTCTGCCTCCCGGGTTCAAGCGATTCTCCCGCCTCAGCCTCTTGAGTAGCTGGGATTACAGGTGCCACCACTACGCCCCGCTACTTTTTGTATTTTTAGTAGAGATGGGTTTCACCATCTTGACCAGGCTGGTCTTGAACTCCTGACCTCATGAGCCACCCTCCTCAGCCTCCCAAAGTACTGGGATTTTACAGGCGTGAGCTCCCACCCCTGGCCCCTTAAGGCATCTTTTCCATTCAATCTCTGAAATTTTTCAATTTAATGTAGTCAGATTCCTTCTATAATATTGTCCATTAATGATATTCAGGCCCTGATGAGGAGCTCATACTTTCTAAAGTGACCAACTCTTCTTTGGTCAATTCTTACTTTAGGAGGCTGTACAGTCCTTCTCTAGTTCACTTTGAAAACATGCCATAAGAATCATTCTCGGCCGGGCGCAGTGGTTCATACCCGTAATCCCAGCACTTTGGGAGGCCGAGGCAGGCGGATCGCAAGGTCAGGAGATTGAGACCATCCTGGGTAACATGGTGAAACCTGTCTCTGATAAAAATACAAAAAGAAATTAGCTGGGCTTGGTGGCGGGCGCCTGTAGTCCCAGCTACTCGGGAGGCTGAGGCAGGAGAATGGCGTGAACCCGGGAGGTGGAGCTTGCAGTGAGCCAAGATTGCACCACTGCACTCCAGCCTGGGTGACAGAGCGAGACTCCATCTGAAAAAAAAAAAAAAAAAAAAAAATCATTCTCGTCACTTTGCCACTGGACAGCTTTTCTGTTAGTTCGAGGTGACCATCGTGTTTCCTTTGAATCTTCTCTTCTACAGGTTAATCCCTCTCAGTTCCCTCAACAGTTTCTCTGGGACATGAAATGTAAGCATTCCCCATCTGATCCCTTCTCTTGGATGTACTTAGTTTGGCCTCTGCTTTTGTGAAATGTGTAGTTCAGTTTCTCCTTTCAGACTAAGAGGGTAGCAGCATTGTCATCTCTTCCCGTCTAAAAATGTATTATGCTTACACCCAGGAGTTTTAGGCTGCAGTGAGCCATGATTGAGCCACTACACTCCAGCCCAGGTGATAGAGACCCCAAGTCAATCAATCAATCAGTCAATCAATCAAATAGAAAACATCTTGTTTTGCCCTCTTACGTTGGTTCCCAAACTTGAGCCTGCCTCAGAATCCCCAGGAGGCCTTGTTAAAGCTGAGATTTCTGGGCTCCATCCCGAGTTTCTGATGCAGTGAGTCTGAAGTGGGGCCCGTGCGTGTACATCTTAAAAATCTTGCAGGTGGTGCTGGTGATGATGGCCCAGGCATTGCACTTGGAGAATCACTGATCTAGAGCAAAGAACTAGACTGGGATTTGCAAGACCTGTGTCCTGGTACTGACATATCACTAAGTTGTTAGAGTGAGACTCTTCATCTCCTTAGCCCTCAGTTCCTTCCTTCTAAGAGGGTCCATCTAGAATAGGATCTCCTTCCGTCTGACAGAATGAAGGCTTCCAGACAGTGGCTGTCAGTCTGCCTCTGTCTCTGTCACTTTTACACTCACCTCTCACACATACCCACACGTGCACATCCCACCCACGCATACATCCACATGTACACACACACACACACAATAGAACAGTGATATTAAATCAATACTCCAATATGATTACTCCAATCGAATCTTTAGTCAACCTTAGAAATACATTATGAGAGTCTTGGAAGCAGAGGTATTGCCAAAGGGGGTCTTAGCCCACCTTCCCCCATTTCAACCTCTATCCACCTGTCCTTCCCAGCAAATACTCTTAAATGAAAACATCTCACTTGCCCTACAAATGCAGTACCTCCCCTAGCACACCATCCTGTACCCCACGTAGATAGATCTGCTGAAAGCACCTCTAAAATAGAAATTTTGCAATAGCTGCTTGGAAGTTCACCAACGCTGATGCTGCCTTCTTGTAAAAATCCACCTTGATTCATTGGAATATCAGAAAATGGAGAAATTAAATGAGTGGTACATTTTATTCAGTAAATCCTCATAGGATGAGGATGGTATTTTCTCTTTTCTTTTTTTTTTTTTTTTTTAATGATTCCCCTTCTTTGAATTGCAGCAAAAAATTTTATGACATGCATTCAGATAAACTGGTTTTAAGAAGTTCAAGGTACTAGTCGGTCGAGCATTGATTTATAATTCCAGTAAGATCGCTTTCTGGGATTCCACCCTTAATCCCGGTTTGGGTTTATTGTGTAACAGATGGTTTCACTCCATCAGTGAGTCAGGAGTGTTGGGGTCCGTGAAAGGGCAGTGTGCTTCACTGGCCAGGATTACACACCCAGTTGAAGCTCCTGGTGAAGAGGGTTACTCATCCCACAAGTTTATGGGGTATGGGGTTTTTCTTTTCCTGTTGCAAATGTGTTTTTGTTTGGGTTCTGGCAAGGTTGCTTGCCCTGGATTCTGAATTGCTGCCTTGCAGAGTTCTCTAGCCCTGATCAATTTGAGTAAACGGCCAGGGACAGTCTTGGAAAAAGACTCTCTCTGCAAGACGGAGTTGGCATAGCCTAGGGAACAACCGGGCACTGTCTGGCCGGTGACTGCTGAGGAGGTGACAGTGCTCCAGGAATATGCAAAAATCAACTTGTGTCCCTTTGGTGACCCCAAATTTTAAACATTACAGAACTTGCTAGACTGATTTCTACAAGAAAATTTCTTGATGGTGGAAGCTGTAATGAATGAAACAATGTTTTAACATGAGGAATACTCCTTCCTATGTGATTCATGGGAAAGGAACGTTTCTGCTTGAATTAATGGGTGATGCATTCCTGCCTCGAAAGCCTGGCGTGAAGCCAGTATTTATGAAAAGTACTTTGAAATGAGCAGAACCTTTAAATGAACAGCTCCATGCATTTTTCTCACTAGAGAAAAGGCCAGTGGCGAGTTTTAGATTTGGAGGATGAGAGAAAGGAAAATTAATTATTTTTAATTTAATTACCTTTTTAATTGACGTATTTCTTTCTCTCTCTCTCTCTCTGTCTCTCTCTGTCTCTGTCTGACTTATATGGGCAAAGGTGGATATTTAGTACAGACGGGGTTTCACTGTGTTGGCCAGGCTGGTCTCGAACTTCTGACCTCATGATCCACCATCTCGGCCTCCCAAAGTGCTGGGATTACAAGCGTGAGCCACTGCGCCCGGCTTAACTCTTTGCGCATAGAGGCTTTTTAAAAGTTAATAATCTTAGAGGAATCAGCATTTCTGGCTCTTGGCTCTGTAAGACCCATCAAACTGGAGACTCTTAAACACCGCTCCCATTGTGACCCCATCCTTCCAATCAGCCAAGGTTGCACCCCCAGTGTGAGCTTCATCTGTACCCCTCCTCCTGTCCCACAGCACCCCACCACTGGCCTTTCCTATCCTTGTGCCTTTGCTTTCACAGCCCTCTGCCTTGTCCTCTGCACCTCGTGGATTCAACTGACCCCTCCAGGCCCAGGCACATCACAGTGCTCCTGAGAACCCCCATACTGTGAAAAATCCATTTCCTTCTCTATTCTCCTTTCCTGGTTTACATATTGTAGCTGGGAATGGATGAGAATAATAACAGCTTTACTTCGCTCATGCTACGAACTAAGTGCTTTCCATAGAAAGTACTCATCTAGAAAAAAAGAATTTATGCCACCATTCCCGTTTTTACAGAAGAGGAAACTGAGAGACACAGAGAAGTTGCATCATGGCAGGGCCAGTGGCACAGCAGGAATGCGGCGCCAGAGGCTCCTAACCACTGTGCTGCCTGTGTGGGCTCCAGCAGGAATCACAGCATTGTCCTTTTTTGGTGACCCTACCATAGGCAATAGGGACTGTGTGTGACTGGCCCACCGCAGACATCTGCAAGTATGAGGCTTACTTGGAAGTGGTGGTTTCTGTAAGAGCCTTACTGGGGAGACGGCTGTCGGGAACCGGCGTGACATCGGAATGAGGATGCTTCTGATGGCCTTTTCAGCTCCGCAGCTCCTGAAGGCCCATTTTGCTGAGTGCGTTAGCCCCACTGTCAGCACAGATAACCCCAGATGTACCAAACAGGGAGCGCGAGGAGTTACCTCCCTACTGCAGCACAATCCTGACATTCCGTCTTCAAAAGAGAGAGACTTTACTTTTTATGTCTAATTTGCCTCAATATACCATGTTTTCAAGTGTCTGTGTTCAGCCAGCTTGCATAGCACGCAGCCCAGGCCCAATTTAACTTCCCAGAGTGGATGATCTGAAGCAAGTGTTCAGGATCTGTCGGCATCCAGAACACCGTGTTTCCCAGCCAGTGGTGGGTTTTCATAAGGCACAGGTCCGTGCTCCACCCTAGACCCAGCAGGCCTACTAAAACAGCAACCCCAAGGTGTGGGGCATGGGCCATCTTCTGGTATGAAAATCCTCATGTGTGAGAATATTAACCTAATAGTTCTTTATGTCTATTTTTTCAAAAGAGATTGCTAGATTTTTACTAATAAGAAACCAGGATGGGCCAGGTGTGGTGGATCACCTGAGGCCAAGAGTTCAAGACCAGTCTGGCCAACATAGCGAAACTCCATCTCTACTAAAAAATACAAAAAATGAGCCAGGCATGATGGCACACACCTGTAATCCCAGCTACTCGAGAGACTGAGGCAGGAGAATCTCTTGAACCCATGAGGCAGAGGTTGCAGTGAGCCGAGATTGTGCCACTGCACTCCAGCCCAGATGACAAAGCGAGACTCTGTCTCAAAAGAAAGAGAGAGAGAGAGAAAGATAGAGAAAGAAAAGAAGGAAGCTCTAGCATCATTTAATTCAAAAGTTAAAAGTTCTTTCCTTTAGCCTTCTGATAAACCAATATTTTTGTTCATACTCTAGATGATAGTTAGATGGGTCTTTGTGTTACTGTTATTCTTTGAAACAGATATGTAATACCCTGTTGTTTAATGACTATATTTTATTTATTTATTTATTTTTTGAGATGGAGTCTCACTCTGTCATACAGGCTGGAGTGCAGTGGTGTGATCTCCGCTCACTGCAGCCTCTGCCTCCCAGGTTCAAGTGATTTTCCTGCCTCAGCCTCCCGAGTAGCTGAGACTACAGGTGCACACCACCACGCCCGGCTAATTTTTGTATTTTCAGTAGAGATAACGTTTCACCATGTTGGCCAGGCTGGTCTTGAACTCCTGACCTCAGGTGATACACCTTCCTCAGCCTCCCAAAGTGCTGGGATTACAGGTGTGAGCCACCGTGCCTGGCCTAATTGCTGTATTTCAATATTTTAAAATTAGCATTATGTCATCTGAGAGGTCAGCTCAGTGTTTGAATGCTATAAATTGTAGTCTTTTGAATATGTTTCCCTACAGCTTGGAACTGGGGGTTTGGCTGGTGAGAACACGGGTGAAAGGATTATCCAGTAACGTCCAGGCCCCATTTTCTCCTTTGCACAGGGTAAAGCATCAAGTCGAATATCTGGGTCTGAAAGAGAACATTCGAGTGAGAAGAGCTGGCTATGCCTATCGGCGCATTTTCCAAAAATTCCTACAGAGGTAATGAACTAGTGACTCTGGCCTTTTTTAAAACAGGTTTATTGAGCTATAATTCAAATCTATACAATTCACCCCCTTCAAGTGTATGAGTCAGTGGCTTTTAACATATTCACAGAGTTGTGCAACTATCACCACAGTTAACTTTAGGACATTTTCTTACCCTGAAAAGAAGTCATGCTTCCCTTTGTTGTCAACCCCCAATTTTCCCCTTGCCACGGGCCCAGCCAGTCACTTATCTACCTTCTGTCTACAGATTTGCTTATGCTGGGCTTTTCATAGCAATGGAATCATGTATGTGTCCTCTGTGACTGGCTTCTCTCGCTGAACATAAGATTCATCCATGATGTTGCACTTAAACACCTCCTTCCTGTTAATTGCAGAATAGTAATCCATTGTATGGATATAGCGCAGTTTACTTATTCATTCATCAGTTGATAAACGTCAATTGTTTCCACTTCTTGGCCATTATGAATAATGCTGCTATGAAAATCTGTGTACAAGTTTCTATGCAGTCATATTTCATTTATTTTGGGTGTATGCTTAAAAGTGCAGTTGCGGCCGGGCAAGGTGGCTCACACCTGTAATCCCAGCACTTTGGGAGGCCCAGGCGGACGGACCACGAGGTCAGGAGATCGAGATCATCCTGGCTAACATGGTGAAATCCCGTCCCTAGGCCGCATGCGGTGGCTCAAGCCTGTAATCCCAGCACTTTGGGAGGCCGAGACGGGCAGATCACGAGGTCAGGAGATTGAGACCATCCTGGCTAACACAGTGAAACCCCGTCTCTACTAAAAAAACACAAAAAACTAGCCGGGCGAGGTGGCGGGCGCCTGTAGTCCCAGCTACTCAGGAGGCTGAGACAGGAGAAGGGCGTAAACCCGGGAGGCGGAGCTTGCAGTGAGCTGAGATCCAGCCACTGCACTCCAGCCTGGGTGACAGAGCGAGACTCCGTCTCAAAAACAAAACAAAACAAAAAAAGTGCAATTGCTTGGTCATATGGTAATTCTGCATTTAACCTTTGAGAGGAACTGCCTGATTGTTTTCTGAAGTGACTGCACCATTTTACATTTTATACCACTAGCAGTATTTGAGGCTTCCAATTTATCTAAATCCTTGCCAACATAAGTTATTTTCTAACCATCCTAGTGAGTGTGGAGTGGTATTTCATGGTGGTTTTGATTTGCATTTCCCAGATTGCAAATTATATTGAGGATTTTTTCCTGTGCCTATTAGCTATTTGTATTTCCTCTTTGGAGAAATGTCTGTTAGGCCCTTTGCAATTTTTTAATTGGGTGTTTTGTCTTTTTATTATTGCATTGTAGTAACAATTCTTTTACTGTTATTTCTTGTAGAATAAATCAATAGCCATAACTATTCATTAGGCTGTCTGTTTAGTGTAACACATAAGTTCAGGAATTCTTGATAATTATGCTACAGGAAGGGTGGAGGTTTAACTTGACTGAACAAATTAACAGTATGAAGACAATTTCAGGAAAATATTTAACCCACTTAAGACAATAAGCTTAAAATATTTAACCTCAAAAATCTTGTACAATCCATGTATAAATTTAAACTTGTTTTTATATATCCCTTAACATGTATTTGGCAGGACCCGTACTTAAATTGTTCTTATTTTGTGTTGTTTGTAAAAGGATAAAATGTAGTACCCCTAAAATGTGACATCACTCTAACTTCTCTAATGATTCTGTGGCGTTCCACCATATTTCAACATCTATTTAATTTCCTTTAAGGAATAGGGAAACAAAAAAGAAGCAAGCCAGATTTAGTGTTTTATTTATTTATTTAGAGAAAAGGTCTTGCTCCATTACTCAGGAGTGCAGTGGTGCAACCATAACTCACTGCATCCTTGAACTCCTGGACTCAAGCCATTTTCTACCACCTCAGTCTCCATGTAGTTAGTACTGCAGGCATGCGTCACTACGCCCAGATGACTTTTTACTTTTCATAAAGACAGGGTCTCACTATGTTGTCCCGGCTGCACTCAAGTGATCCTCCCACCTCAACCTCCCAAAGTGTACGGATCATCATCATGAGTGACCACACCGGGCCAAATTGAGCATTCGAGTCAGAAACAGTTACATCTTCCTGATATATTATGCAGGAGCTGGATATAATGGGGTTTTTTTGTTTGTCTGTTTTAATTCAGATTGTATATAACAAAGAACTAGTAGACTGAAGAAGAGGTTAATTACTGTCTTTGGAATCTAGTATTTCTCATAAGACAGTTCTTATTTAGGACTGTTGTTTCTTGTGCTATGAGATTAGGACAGTTGACTCACCATATAGAGGTTATAAAAAAGGGCTAATCATTTCGTATAATAAAGCCTCAGAAACTCAGTCCCCCACATTTGAGTTTCCTAATAATTTTGGAGGTGAGTTAGACTAGGAACAAGGTTCATCCTCTTTGTTCTCTGAATTGAAGACGGCAGTACACCTATAGTGTAAGCAGGACTACGTGAAAGAAATATTTAGGAAGTTGAGAAAATATATTTGTAAGCTTTTGCATCACCATAGCACCATCCATTTGCTGACAAACAACTGAGATGTTAGTTATGAGACTTCCTTAAACAGATCGGTAACACTAGCTTAGAAGAGAGTTTCTCAGCCTGAGACACTGACATTTTAGGCTGGAAGATTCTTTGCTGCCGAGTCTTTCCTGTCTGTCGTGGGATGTTTAGCAGCCTTCTTGGCCTCCACCCACTAGATGCCAGTAGTGTACTTTCCTCTGAGTTGTGGCATCCAATAGTGTATCCAGACATTGACTGATGTTCCCCCTACAGGGCGCAGTCAGTTGAGGAAGTTTGGCTTAGATCATCATTTTTTTTAATTTTTTTTTTTTTTTTTTTTTAGAGATAAAGTCTCCCTTGGTTGCCCAGGCTGATCTTGAACTCTTGGGCTCAAGCAGTCCTCCTGCCTCAGCCTCCCAAAGTGCTGGGATTACAGGCATGAGCTACCATGCCCAGCCCCAAAATACCCTTTTATAATTAAGAGGGACCGGGCTCAGTGGCTCACGCCTATAATCCCAGCACTTTGGGAGGCTAAGGTGGGCATATCACCTGAGGTCAGGAGTTTGAGACCAGCCTGGCCAACTGGTGAAACTTGTCTCTACTAAAAATACAAAAATTAGCCAGGTGCAATGGCACGCATCTGTAATCCCAGCTACTTGGGAGGCTGAGGCATGAGAATCACTCGAACCGGGGGGCGGAGGTTGCAGCGAGCTGGGATGGCGCTGTTGCACTCCAGCCTGGGCGACAGAGCAAGACTCCATCTCAAAAAAAAATTCCACACAGCAAAGGAAACAATCAACAAAATGAAGAGACAACCCACGAAATGGGAGAAAATATTTGCAAACCATCCATCTGACAAGGGATTAATAACCAGAATATAGAAGGAGCTCAAACAACTTTGTGGGAAAAAAAATCTAATAATCCAATCCAAAAAATGAGCAAACGATCTCAATAGATATTTCTCAAAAAAAGACATGCTGATGGCAAACAGACATATGAAACAGTGTTCAATATCACTGGTCATCAGAGAAATGGCAAAGTAAAACTACAATGAGATGTCTCACCCCAATTAAAGTGGCTTTTACCCAAAAGACAGGCAATAACAAATGCTGGCGAGAATGTGGAGAAAGGGAACCATCCTACGCTGTTGGTGGGAATGTAAATTAGTATAACTACTATGGGGAACAGTTTAGAAGTTCCTCCAAAAACTAAAAATAGAGCTACCATATGATCCAGCAATCCCACTCCTAGGTACAGAGCCAAAAGAAAGGAAATCAGGATGTGAAAGAGGTACCTTCACTCCTATGTTTATGGCAGCACTATTCAGGATTTGGAAGCAATCTGCATCCATCAACAGACAAAAGGATAAAGAAAATGTGATACAAGCTGGATGCGGTGGCTCACGCCTGTGATCTCAGCACTTTGGGAGGTCATGGTGGGCAGACCACTTGAGATCAGGAGTTTGAGATCAGCCTGGCCAACATGGTGAAACCCTGTCTCTACTAAAAATACAAAAATTAGCCTAGTGTGGTGGCCCATGCATGTAATGCCAGCTACCCGGGAGGCTGAGGTGGGAAAATTTCCTGAACCCGGGAAGCAAAGGCTGCAATGAGCCAAGATTGTGCCACTGTACTACATACAGCCTGGGTGATGGAGCAAGACCCGGTCTCAAAAAAAAAAAAAAGAAGAAGAAGAAAAGAAAATGTGATACACATAGACAGTGGAGTACTATTCAGGAATAAAAAATAATGAGATCCAGGCCAGGTGTGGTGGCTCCCGCCTGTAATCCCAGCACTTTGGGAGGCCAAGGTGTGTGGATCACTTGAGGTTGGGAGTTTGAGACCAGCCTGGCCAACATGGTGAAACCTCCTCTACTAAAAATACAAAAATTAGCCAGGTGTGGTGGTGCACACCTGTAATTCCAGCTACTCAAGAGGCTGAGGTGGAAGGATTGCTGGAACCCAAGGCGGAGTTTGCAGTGAGCTGAGATTACGCCACTGCCCTCAAACCTGGGTGACAGAGCGAGATTCCATCTCAAAAAAAAATGAGATCCTGCCATTTGCAACAACACGATGGAACTGGAGATCATTATGTTAAGTGAAACAAGCCAGGCACAGAAAGACACACATGACATGTTCTCACTTATTTGTGGGAGCTAAAAATTAAAGTAATTGAGCTCATCAAGATAAAGAATAAAATGATGGTTACCAGAGGCTGGGAAGGGTAGTGGGGGGAGGGGAAGGGAAGTGGAGATGGTTAATGCATACAAAAAAAATAGAAAGAATGAATAAGACCTAGTGTTTGCTAGCACAAGTGGGTGACTATAGTCAAAAATAATTTAATTGTACATTTTAAAACAACTGAAAGAGTACAACTGAATTTCATGTAATACAAAGAAGAAATGTTTGAGGAGATGGGCACGCCATTTTCCATGATGTGATTATTACACATTGCATACCTGTATCAAAATATCTCATGCAATAAGTAAAAAAGAAAAAAAAAAAACTCATGCAACCCATAAATATATATACCCACTGTGTATCCACAAAAATAAAACAACTCATCAGTCCAGGTGCAGTGACTCATGCCTGTAACTCCAGAACATTGGGAGGCTAAGGCAGGAGGATTACTTGAGCCCAGGAGGTCAAGGCTACAGTGAGTTAGCCTGGGTGACAGAGCAAAACCGTGTCTCAAGAAAACAAGAAAAGAGAAACCTGATCAGACCTTTTTTAATCTATTCTTTTTTTTTTTTTTGAGAAACCAGTTCTGAAAGACCTCCTTCCTTCTACCTTGTTTTAAAAACCAACCAACCAACCAACCAAACTGACTTCTATAAGTAATGCTGGGAGTGCTGCCATCTCAGGAGACCAGGAAGTCTGTGCACACTTTTTACCATCTAAGGCCGGACACCCCAACTCCCGGCCGGGAGGTCTGTGGCCACTGGTCTGTGGCCTGTTAGGAACTGGCCCATACAGCAGGAGGTGAGCAGCAGGCCAGCGAGCATTACCGCCTGAGCCCCACCTCCTGTCAGATCAGTGGCGGCATTAGATTCTCACAGGAGCACAAACCCTATTGTAAACTGCACATGCGAGGGATCTGGGTTGTGCGCTCCTTTTGAGAATCTTAATGCCTGATGACCTGAGGTGGAACAGTGTCATCCCAAAACCACCCCCATAACCCCGTCCATAGAAAAATTATCTTCCATGAATCCTGGTGCCACAAAAGGTTGGCTGGTCTAAGGGATCCTGTGCTACGTGCATGAGCTGTGAACTGACTCTGTTGATTTTCCGGATCTGTCCCGAGTGCCATGCTAGCTTCATGGTTCCATGCATGGTACTTTACGCTGTGCCTCATTCTGAGTAGGCATTTTGTGAAATTTCTTACGCATTTTATGTTGAGGAACTTTCACTGAAATGCTTGTATCCTTGGATGTCTCCCTTCTTAGCTCCCCTGCTGTAAGCTTTTCCTTTCAGAAGAGACACATAGCCTTGTGTCTATTGTCAAAAAGTAGCCTCTTTTATTGTTGTCATACTTTTCTTGGTTTGAGAATACTGGGGCCGGGCAAGGTGCCTCACGCCTGTAATCCCAGTCCTTTGGGAGGCCGCAGTGCGCAGATCACCTCAGGTCAGGAGTTCAAGACCAGCCTGACCAACATGGTGAAACCCCGCCACTACTAAAAATACAAAAATTAGCCCGGCACGGTGCCGGGTGCCTGTAGTCCCAGCTACTCAGAAGGCTGAGGCAGCAGAATCTCTTGGATCCAGGAGGCGCAGTGAACTGAGGCTACACCATTGCACTCCAGCCTGGGTGACAAGAGTGAAACTCCGTCTCAAAAAAAAATTACTGGGAGGATAAAGTTTGGAAGGAAATAATTTTTTCATATAAAGGACATTTTCAGTCCCCCACACTATATTTCAAAACTGTTATTGAAGCAGTCCACTCAAAAGTGGCTTGAAGTCCTAATATATGAATGGGCAGGGGTATTTCTCTGGAAAGAACACCATTTTCCATAAGACTCTTGAGTCTGGGATCTTGGTCATGCAGAATTCATCCAGAGTCCACCGCCGACTCTCTCATCCTGTGATGGTCTACAGGTAGTTGAACCATCTCATATAACTTTATTTTTTCCAAAGGTGAGAGGAAAGGCTTTGTTCATAAAATTGCTTTCTAGGTGTCCACAGAAAGGCTGCCAAATGGGAAACAGAAAGTAAAAGCCTGAAGAGAAAGGATATGTTAATACCCAGCACAACTATCCACATATGCATGTATTATACACCCTCCCTAGAAAGGAAGTTCACAGGCCTAAACAGAGCCATGGCTCAGAGACTACCCAGAGTGTAGTGTTGGCTTAGGAAATACTCTATGTGTTTAGTGTGTGTTATTTTCCTCTCTGGAAAATCCTTTATATTTATCAAAACCATCCCTCTTGACTGAATATTGGAGAGCAAAAATCAAAAGATGCCTTAATTCCCCCATGGGTGGGCCCCATGCTCTTAGAGTAAGTTCTGTGCTACTTGAAACAGTAGCAGGAGGCACCCGTTTACACCGTCTCCCCACTATAACTTTTATGCCTTTATAAAGTGTTAAAAAAAAAAAAAAAAACTGTTAGAAATAGCAGCCATGTTGCGTCTTAGAAAATGAGTTTTCCAGAAAACACCTGTCTGAGCTAGGCAATGTGTGTTTCTTTCTGTGGTTGGCAGCAATAAGCCCAAATATGGATTCTGATGCGTAGGAGGAAGAATGTGGTAGAAACATAACAGATTTGCAAAGTTTATCTTGTAGCATGATTTACGCTTCCTCACAAGCATGCTTCCTCTGACCTTGACCTAGCCTCTCAGAATGTGGGGATGATAAAGGCATGCCTCGTCAGCAAAGGCATTCCACGTCATGGGCAAGAGAGGAGAAAGAATAGGAAGCCCAGGAAAGCACAGAGTGGTAGAGAGTGTCCTTGGAGGTCAGAAACAGCCTTAATCTCAAGTGCCAGCAGCTGGGAGTCCCTGGGGTCCGAGCTGCATTTCCTCTGAGAAGGAAACCTGGGATCAGTGATCCAAGAGATAACAAGAGCCGGGAAGAGATTCCAGGCAGAAAGAGGAGCCGGCACAAAGGCCTTGAGAAGAAATATTAGCATATTTGAGTCTTAAACTGAAAATGTGTGATGAAAGGAATGTAAGCTATTATTGCCATCTGTCCAAAATTATCACAGGTACCAATTAGGCAGGGGCACCATTGCCCTGTGCAACCTGCTCCCACGAGTATTATCCTAGAGAAAGACAGTGGCATGTGGCCTTGGTAGGACGACATGTATAGTTGGTTCATGCCCTGGTCTCCAGTGCGATACCAAAGGATGGGGTCAGGATGTATCAGGCTTCATGGAAGCAAAGGAAGCCCCAGGCAATTCCCATGTATTGCCAAGACCCTCACCAGTGGAGGCCTTGTCAGGGTAAGGGAGAGAAAGTCTCTGCAAGGTTCATTACGGTAAAAACAAAACAAAACAAAAAACGCAGCATTAATTTTGTAGGAAAAAATGTGAATTGCCATAAAGATCCATTTCCAGTTGCACAATAAATATACTTCAGTTTATAATTTTAGGTTAGATCAAGCCAAGCAAAACTGTACTCTTAGAAACTTGTCACCTTGAAAGTCTGTAGTCTTTTCCTTCTCACTTCTATCCTCCTTGAACTTTCTGCCTCACCCAATTAGATTCCCAGCACCTACTCATTTTCACTAACTCCCCCAATCACATCTAGAAAGGTTCTGCTATTAGTCATTTATGTGTAGCTTAATTTGTTTTGATTAATGTCATTATACCATATATGAAAGTTATTCATGCTAATGTGTGACTTCCACTCGGCATTTTCATTTTTAAGCTTTTTATCTCTAATTAGGGAATAGGAGGATTTACCTCTCCAGAAAGTTTATGATATTATCAGGCAAGATGCAGACATTTGAGAGGAGCAGAGAAGGCTCCTAAAATCACCTTAGTCCCAACCAGCTGGCCCTGTGGGAGCCCTGGATCCTAAAGGCAGGGCCACTCAAGGTTCCCTTCTCCCTTGGCTGTCATTAATCAGTCTAATCCTGATAGTAGTTTCTGGGAATAAAGGAGGGCCCTGGCTTCGCTCAAGGCCTGGGGACCTAGTGCCTGGGCCCTGGATGTGCTCGCACGTGGGCCACGCCCTCCAACTTCACACCCACGCATGCCCATGATGATTCTGTCCATGTTTGACAAACTGTAATGTGCTTGTCTCTCCTTGATTATATCAGCCTCTGACAAAATAGGCATGTATAGTAGACTGGATAATCTTAAAAAAAAAAAAAAATTTAAATGTGAACCAGTCCATGGCTTTTTTGCAGTGTCATAATGAAAGAGACAGACAGGGATTCAAATCCCATCTCTGACACTTAGCTAAGTAGCCTTGGGCAAGTCATAATTTGCCTCTGTCTCTTACTCTGCAAAATGGAAAACCAACCTGATCAGGTTGCTGTAGGAATGAGGAGATCGTACATCAAAAGCTTCGGTCACAGCACCTCATGCAGAGAGAGCACCCATCTGCATTAGCCAGGAGTGTTCATTATGACTGCTGTGTGCCAGGCATGGTTTAAGGCTCTGGATGTACAGGAGGAGCCACACAGATGTGGCATCCAGTCTCCTGGAGCGCTCACCTTCATGCGGGAGGCATAAATTAACCAAATAAACCCCAACATGAATATAACTACAAATCAGAGTACATGCTCTGAAGGAAAAATATTACTTGCTATGAGAGAAACTAACAAGGGAGCAGTTTTTGATTTTTTGTCCAAGAAGGCCTATCTGGGAGTATCACTGAAGGTGAGACACCCAAGGGGGAGCCAGCCGAGTGATGAGTTTGGGGAGCAGCACACCAGTAGAGGGAAGAGCAAGGGCAGAGGCTCTGAGGAAGGAAAGGGCATGGTGGGCATGAAGAAGAGGCCATTCTTGAAGAAATGCAGCAAGCCAAAGTGAGAGTGAAGAGGCAAGGTTGAAGAACAGCCAAGGACCAGCTCCCAAGGGCCTCATGACCCAGATGCATAGAATTTCAAAGGTGAAAGTTGATATACCATTGTTATAATAGCTGCTTAGCAGGAGCTTTGTAAAACTCTTTGCGTCGTTAAATGCCCTGAAGAAATAGGGAGATTATTATTGAGACAAGACCATTTGATTTTGCCTAGAGAGCACCCCTGGTGACCTTCCACAATGCTATTTTTTAGACAGTGGTAGAAAGAGTCCGCAGGTTTTCACCAGGGTGTTGACAAGGGAATGCTGGGAAAGGGAAGCAGCGGGAGGCAGCTCTGGAACAGGCATCCCAGACTGGGGATTTTTGCAGTCATGGCGGTCCATGCCTGAGCCTTCGAACAGCTGGTAAATAGATGATCAGTAACTTTGCAGCACTGGGCACCTTCAGAGCGGAGCTCTTGCCGCCTTGCTCAGGTAGAAAGCCAGTGTGGTCCCACCCAAGTCTGATTCTCTTCTCCCCAATGTCCCCACAGGTATGCCATTCTGACCAAAGCCACCTGGCCCTCTTGGCAGGGAGATGAGAAGCAAGGCGTCCTGCACCTGCTGCAGTCGGTCAACATGGACAGCGACCAGTTCCAGCTGGGGAGGAGTAAAGTGTTCATCAAAGCCCCCGAGTCTGTGAGTGCTTGGCTGGCTCTCCACTCTCTTCCCTCTTGCAGGGCCCCCGCCAGCCCTGCTCCACCCCTTGCCTGGCTTCTTTTTCTCATTCTTCACTTCACGCCATCAATGCTGTCTCCTCAAAGAAGCCTTCCCTCCCTTCCCGGTCTAAGTGGGTCCTTCCCTAAACACGTGCTCTCCGTAGCCCATCACCGCCCCGTTCATTTCCTGCAGAGCACTGAGCAGGTAGAAAAAGGGGCGTCAGAGAGTGGCTCCTTCCTCACTGACTGTCTCGCTGCTCCCTAGCTGCTACACTCCTTGAGGGCAGGGACTCTTTGTTCCATATGTCTCTATATACCCAAAGTCTCACACAGAAAATGCTCAATAGTTACTTAGTCTCTAAGAGTATCTAAGCTAAAGAGGGACTCCACTGTCCCACCCATGATTAGTTGACACCAAGTCAGTTACACATAGGCTCAGGATTCCTCCTGGAAGGTGCCGCAGAGTGCCGGGTGGGAATTCCCAGGATTGTACCTAGAAGGCCTTGTGGGAGCCTAGAAAGGACTGTGAGGGGGAAAATAGGTGGGAGGAGAAATTTCTGGTTTAGAGAACACAGTACTTACCAGTAAGGCATTCATAATACACATTCACAGTTCACAGACAGACTGCTACAGCTGCGTTTACAGACACTTCTTGCTTTCCTGATGAGAATGTGCTCAGTGAGCCCCATGCATGCCCACAGGAAGTTCTGTTCAGTTCTTCTGCCCAGTTTGCTCCAGGGCTGTAGAATAAAGACATTCATTCCTTTTGAAGCTAGAGAAACTGCTGGAACCAAGGTTCAGCATCATCGTTTCTCGAGGCTCCCTTAACCATCACAAGACCCTGTTTCGAGAGTCAGTGATGAACTTGGCAGAAATCAGTCATGAGACCAAGGGGAAATCGTATGGGGACTCACAGTAAAAGGGAAGCATTTGATGTCAGGCACATCCCAGTCTTGCCGTTAGTTTTCTTCTCCTCTAGGGTGAGCCCATAGCCACTGTTATGCCTGCCTCGTAGGATCAGCCCGAGACGCAGGAATGATAATGGCTATAACTGAATGGCTTTGTGAGACATCGAGATTATTAAATAAATAAGTGGCACACAGAGATGGAAGCCATTTATGAAACGTTTGTGGTAGCATTTTTCTACTTTGAGTTATTTGTAGCTTCACAAGAATTTTCATTTCCAAATATAAAGTGAAAATGTTGTGTCATTCGCCATTAAGCAACCCACAGAACAGTTCCTGTTCTTTCTAAAATGGGATGGAGTGATTTATCGGTACAATTGAGAACTCCTTGTTTCATACCCGCTTTTACTTTTCAACTTGTGAGATTTTCATATATAATTAAAACAGCCTCAATATTTGTAATACTATTTTTTCTGATTCAGTTGCGTTGGAGGGGGTTATATTCAAAATCAAGATTTATTTTTGGCTGTCCTTTTCCTTGCCTTACACTCAATTGTGTTATTACCATTACTTGACTCTCCTTTCCCCCATCTTTGACATGTGCACTCACACACGCACACCATCACCTCTGCTCTCTCCCCTGCCCCAAACGCATACATCCCCATCTAGCCCTGACATGCAAATACTTTCACAAAAGTTGGTTTTTAAAATCTGGCTGGGCACAGTGGCTCATGCCTGTAATCTCAACACGTTGGGAGGCTGAGTTGGGAAGATGACTTGAGGCCAGGAGTTCAAGACTGGGCAAGTCAGTTAGACCTCATCTCTACAAAAAAATTTAAAATTAGCTGGGTGTGGTGGTACGCGCCTGTTGTCCTAGCTACTCAGGAGGCTGAGGTCAGAGGATCACTTGAGCCCAGGAGTTCAAGGTTACAGTGTGCTATGATTGTACCACTGCAGTCCAGCCTGGGCAACAGATCAAGAAAGACCTTTTCTCTTAAAAAAAAAAAAAAAAAAAAAAAAGGAAAAGGAAAAAGAAAAAAAGAAAAACTACCATGTGGTTTTACCTTAATAGTAAATGTGCTGAATATACAAAATTACCTATTTGCTTTAACAACCCCTGTCATGGCTGGGCGCGGTGGCTCACGCCTGTAATCCCAGCACTTTGGGAGGCTGAGGCGGGCGAATCAAGAGGTCAGGAGATCAAGACCATCCTGGCTAACACGGTGAAACCCTGTCTCTACTGAAAATACAAAAAAAATTAGCCGGGTGTGGTGGCGGGTGCCTGTAGCCCCAGCTACTCGGGAGGCTGAGGCAGGAGAATGGGGCTTGAACCCGGGAGGCGGAGCTTGCAGTGAGCCGAGATTGCGCCACTGGACTCCAGCCTGGGCAACAGAGCGAGACTCTGTCTCAAAAAAAAAAAAAAAAACCAAACCCACATCAGACACCATGGGGTTTGTTTTTGTTTTGTGTTACATGTATCCATGTCTTTTGGCTTTTCTCATTCAGGGTTGTTTTGTGTGTTTTTCTGTTGTTGTTATTGTTTGGTTTGGTTTGGTTTTTATTCTCTCCTCATCTATGTTATCAAGGTTTTTTTTCTTGAACCTCCCTAATTTCTAACCCCCTGGACTTTTAAAAAGAAATCTAAAATCCAGCGAATCTTTGAGATAGTCTCTAGGAAGTTGGGAATCGTTTGCCTCTTCATCCTTTCTGAGTCACAAGTGTATTTTCTGTGATACGCCCAAAATAGTTCTGGGAAAGAAGAAGGAAAAGAGACTTACTCAGAAACCCAATACACAAGATAAGAAATATCAATGGATATTCTTACAACAGGCAACTAACTGCAGGGCTCAGATTTTAAACTTTCTGTCCAGTTGCTAATCTGTGCATTCCACTTGGGGTTTAGAAATCTGTCCTTATGTCCATTGTATACGGCACTGAAGCCGGGGGAATTACGTGGCCCCTCCCCTGGTGTCTGGAGTTTGGGTTGTTGTTTCTGCACAGATGGAGCTATGAGAAGGAGAGAAGTTGAGTGACAGGAGAGGATAGGTCTGGCTCCCAAGCATATACCCGGCTAAACAGAGACAACAAATCAAGCCCAGCTGCCTTCAAACCACATTGGCTTGTTTACTTCTGGAACATTTTTGCAATGACTATTCATCATCTTTACTTTGGATTCTTATTGGTTGATTTTCTTTTTTTCCTAGAGAGTCATGGAAGCCACTCTCAAGGTAGATGAAAAGGTTTCCTACCATTTTACAAGTGGATCAAATGCAGGTTTACAGAGAAAGCTTTGCATGTCTAAATGAGGAGCCTGGCAGAGCCTGAAAGACCTAGGTTCACTTTCTAGCCCCACCCAGTCTTAGTTCCAGTTTTCTCATCTGTAAAACGGAGATGACAGAGTATGTGGCTCATGTAGCTGTGATGTTGAATGAAACTGCGTGGAAATCATCTGGGTAACTTCTGCCCCACAGTGGGCACTTGGCTCACTACAGCTGTTTGTTGTCGCCTTTATTATTCCAAAGCCTGGTTGAGGTGCAGCCTCAGCATTCATTGGTAAAATGGCCCGACTCTCAAGACCTGGCAGAGGCTGATGTGGCCCCTAAACAGCTCCAGCCCTCCTGGGCAAATCCAAGTCCTAACTAGCACACCTCAAGTCCAGCTCCAATCACTGTGGTTATTATCCTCGCTCGGCTGCTCCGTGGTGAATCCTGAGACAGGAAGTCTGTATTTTCTTGGAACTGAAAGTAGAGCAGCCCTCCTTCCACAGCAGCACAAGCCCTGCTCCTGCAGAAACTGGAAAATTCTGTTTAGAGGCTGCATGCCGAAATGCTGCACCAAACAACAGCAACAGCTCCACCTACTCACTTGATCTGGCTTCCTAATAATATCTTTGGATGAAGGTGGGGGATAAGTGGAGAAGCGCTGAATCGCTCGTTTGATTCTCACAGAGACTGTAGCAAGGCAGGGCAAGGTCCAACTGAATACACTCAAATTCTCCTATTTCCCATTGTTTTCCATTAAAAGAAAAAAGGTATAGGTCATTTTATAGTGGGAGATAAAAAACATGCCACAGTAAGCATTTCACGTATTTGTTCATGAATCAGAGAAGTTGCTTCCTGTGCATGTCATTGTCTAAACTGAGTGTCCCTGAAATGACAAGAAAAGTAGTGTTCAGGGATTGGGGCTTGGGGCTTGGCTCACATTTGTCTTCTCTCCATTCACAGCTATTTCTTTTAGAAGAGATGAGAGAGAGAAAGTATGATGGATATGCTCGAGTGATACAGAAATCATGGAGGAAATTTGTGGCCCGGAAGAAATATGTTCAAATGAGAGAAGAAGGTATTTTAGCAATTTTGTTTCATTCATTTTAACAAATCTGAAGAGTAAATTTGAGCTTAAGTGAAGTTCTAAGTTCCATTTTATTTTGCATATAATGTCATGCTACAAATATTGCATCATTTAGAGTTTATTTGTATATTTTCACAGTATTTTCCTCCTTTTTCTGACTGACTTATCCTTCTTCCATCTTAACCCTCTTGGGAATTGTAGCCTCAGACATCTTACTGAACAAGAAGGAGAGAAGGAGAAACAGTATTAACAGGAACTTTATAGGGGATTACATTGGGATGGAAGAGCACCCAGAACTCCAGCAGTTCGTGGGCAAGAGGGAGAAGATTGATTTTGCAGACACAGTCACCAAGTACGACAGGAGGTTCAAGGTACGTGCTGACTGTCCGCCTCTGAGATCACCAGATTCCTTACTTTTTTAAAAAAATAACTTGTTATTTTGCTTTTGTTGTTACCAAAGCAGAACATGGTCATTGTAGAAAAATTTAGAAAAAATATAAACCGAAAGAAAAATCAGTACCTATGCCCAGAAACAATCACTGTTAACATTCTGTGTATATCTATATCTTTCAGAATGTTTTTATGAAAACATACATTTGTGTGTTTAGTTTTACAAAACTGAGATACATATTGCATGCTGTTTTATGTCCTGAGGTAGTTTTTTATTTGTTTGTTTGTTTAAATAATGCCAGGGAGAATTTTCAATAGTAATACAGGGAACAATATAAGTTATTTTACATGGCTGCATAGTATTCCATTTTACAGATGCCTTATTATTTTTAACCAATTTCTCATGAATCTATTTTTAGTGAGTTTTTCTTTTTTACTATCATAACTTCAATGAGCATCTTTTCACACATCTTTGTGTATCTATCTCTCCCCAAATATTTTTAGAAGAAACTGATAGGAGTGAAATCGTTGAATCAAAGGATTGAGAATATCAAGTAATATTGCAGAGTATCCTCACCCATTTTCCCAAAGTGGCTGATAAGTAAGGCTTCTCTAGCCACAGGAGGAACAGCTGATTTTTCACCTCCTCCCTTAGATACCTTTTGATAAAGTCTTGGTCCTAATAGACAAATTTGAAGTTTCAGAAGCTCATGGACCCATTAAGAGCTTTTGGTTTTTTGGCAGGGATGGGGAGGTCAAAAAAAAAAAAATGTAATGAAGTAAACAACAGAAGCACGATGTTATTTTCCTAAAACCAAACCATTTCTTGCAACCTGTGCATGGCCCCAGCTGCTGTGACGGCAGCTCTGGGTTCACACGGGTCCTTAGCTCTTGCAGCGGTACTCGTTATAAAGTGGTTACCCACAAATTCCCGAGTAGATTTATATTAGATTATTGAGAATTATCATTCAAATGACAATATATCAGTATTTAAAAAAAAAATTTTATGAACTCCCAAGAAAACACATGCAGACACCGCCGCCTGTTTAGAAACACGCTGTAGTGCATCCTTGGTAAGCTCGCCACAGCTATTGGTGACTTCCCCTTTACACCTGCTGTCCTGATGCATCAGGTGACTCCATGTGAGTTTGCCAGTTTTTAAGTCAAAAAGGGTGAAGTCATTTTTTACATGTCATCTTAATAATCACAAATAATGCCATCTTTTCCCGTCATGGGCCCGGTCATGTGATGAAAGGAACAGCCGTCCCAACAGTAGTGAAGATTGACTGTCCAAGGCCGCTTCCCACTGTCCTGGTAACAGCGGTCCACCGTGTGAATGGTTGTCATCACATTGACCGTGTCTGTCCACCTTTTTTTGAGACGGAGTCTTGCTCCGTCACCCAGGCTGGAGTGCAATGGCGCAACCTCGGCTCACTGCAACCTCCACCTCCCAGGTTAAAATGATTCTCCTGCCTCAGCCTCCCAAGTAGCTGGGATTATAGGCACCCACCCCCACACCCAGCTAATTTTTGTATTTTCAGTAGAGACGGGGTTTCACCATGTTGGTCAGGCTAGTCTCAAACTCCTGATCTCAGGTGATCCACCCGCCTCGGCCTCCCAAAGTGCTGGGATTACAGGTGTGAGCCACCGTGCCTGGCCTGTCCAGCTTCTTAAAGCTCCTCTCCTTACAGGGTGTAAAGCGAGACCTGCTTCTTACCCCAAAGTGCTTGTACTTAATCGGACGAGAAAAGGTCAAACAGGGCCCAGACAAGGGCCTGGTGAAAGAAGTCCTGAAGCGGAAAATCGAGATAGAACGGATCTTGTCTGTGTCCCTCAGGTGAGTGACTGGAGGCGCAGAGGCAGGACTGCCCCATCTCGCCTCAGCATCACTGTCCGCTGTTCCAGACAGCCAGGAGGAAGGCCGGGCGGGGCTCCCCTGCGGTCAGAATCATGATCAAGAGAATGGAATTTTCCTTGGTCCCAAAGGGAAGACTCCCTAGTCTCAGCGAGTCTTGATATGTCAGGAAGAAGGTACCAAGAACAGGTTGCCTCCGGACAGCTCCCCTAATCAAGGGGACCCAGATCTATTGTAACCATAACATGTTAGAAATGAACCCAGTATATGGAGCACCTCAGAGAAGAATTTCTCTTGTTGCAATGGAGCCAAGGGTTCAGAGCTCTGTCCCCCAACCCACCTCACCCAGGTTGGAAGCCTCACCCATTTCCCTGAGCAGAGGGTCCTGGAAGGGAAGTTTCTTTGGGACTTCCTTAGGGAGTGCAAGTTGGTCTCCATTCTCTGTAGTCCTGGAGTCATCGCGAGATGCTCTCTTTGCTCCAGTTCTCAGGCAGTGGGGAGTGGTGTTTGCTTCCGCAAGGCCTCAGGCAGGGCCCTTGCTCTTCTCGGCAGCACCTTGGCTTCCTTTTGGCAGAAGGGCTCCTCTGTCAGCTGTCGGAGCATCTCCTCCGTCACTGGGACCTAGGCTAGGAGTTGTTAGCATGGGAGGTTTTCCCATGCTAAGAAGTCCTCCCATGCTAAGAACTCCTAGACTAGGAGTCATCCCATGCTAAGTCCTTCCGAAGTCCTCCCATGGTAAGAACTCCTAGACCAAGTTCCGCTGACAGAGGAAATCCTCGCAATCCATGAAAGCTAAGAATGGAAGAAAGGCCTCCTCGAGCCCCATAGCTTCCTCCAAGAATCATGTCCCTGGGCCTCTGAGGCTAACACTACTTTAGTCAGGAAAAGCTTTGGGTCTTTGCATTAGAGACGTTCTGCTCTCACATGAACATGGAATTGGGACGCCTCTCAAACTCTTACTCCACACAGAAGACAAAACTGCTGCGCTCAGGAAAAAGCAGGGGTTTGATGTGCTCAGGCGTCTGACCTACCGAGCTGGAAATCCTAGCTCCAGTCTGATAATCCAAAGCAGATTTCTTGTTCCGTCTATTCTTGCCTGTGTCTCTGTGGTTTCTGATTCTATCTGTTCCTAATTTCCCTGGATAAAGGGCCAGGCGGTGGAGGGCAGTTAAGTATGTCAAACATGCCAACTCAGGATGTGGTAAAGTTGCTAAGCAGATGAGTCCACAGTGTCCATTTTGCAGCCCCTCCTCAGGTAGGTTTCAAGGCCATTGGTTTTTTTTTTTAAAAAAAGCTCTAGGCGCTGACTGGTTTTCAGAAGGTCTTCCTGAACATTCAGCTCACTGGCTGGGTCCCAACCTGAGCGGGGCAGTGGCTGCTGGCCACACTCTTCCTAGCTAGCTGGGCCCTGAGGTTGCCCTGGGAACCCAACAGGAAGCTCCTTGCTTGTCATCGCATGGGGACCTGCCACGCCTGGACTAAGCCAGGTTGGCCACAACGTGCTTGGCAGGCACCCTAGGTGAAGGTCAGGGAACCACAGCTCTAGGGCACGTGTAGTCACTGTGCTGAGAGTGACTTACTGTGTTATTGCCCGGGTCTGTCTTCAGTCCCTCAGACCCCTGGTGGAGAGCTCATGACTGGGACCATAAATTATCCTCATTGAGCTACATTTGTGTGGTTCTTTTGTTTTGTTTTGTTTTGTTTAGACAGAGTCTCGCTCTGTCACCCAGGCTGGAGTGCAGTGGCGCGATCTCAGCTCACTGCAACTTCTGCCTCCTGGGTCCAAGTGATTCTCCTGCCTCAGGCTCCAGAGTATCTGGGATTACAGGCGTTGGCCACCACCCCTGGCTAATGTTTGTATTTTTAGTAGAGACAAGGTTTCACCACGTTGGCCAGGCTAGTCTCGAACTCCTGACTTCAAGCGATCCACCCACCTTGGCCTCCCCAAGTGCTGGGATTAGAGGTGTGAGCCACCGTGCCTGGCCTTGAGCTACACTTGTATCAAGCACTTTGACACTTACTATCTTATCGGTAAGTCCTTGAGAGGGTCATGAAGCAGGGACTGTAGGGACTGTTCACACTCAAATTTCTTCCTTTTATTTCGTTTTTTGTTTGTTGTCTTCTTTTACAGCCTCTGGGGATATAATCTCTTATGGTAACACCAGCTGCTTTTTCTTCTTCCTCCTCAGTATTCATCGTCTGGAAGGTTCCTTTCTTGTGGTCTTTCCTTTTTAGAGGCTGTAGTAAAATGAGGTACTTAGCCTAAAAGTTTTTCTGATTCTAAGGAAAATAAAAGAAAGTGTGAGTCATTTGAACTTGTGATGTCTGCGTATTGCAGTCACTGAACCTCACACTTGCCAAGATGAGTAACAGTGTGTTCCCTCATTTCTTTATACTTGAGTTAGGCCAGTAATCAGAACCAAGTTAGGAAAGCAACCAGAGGGTGATGTGTGTGCAGAATCGAACCCAGAGTGGAAATTAATTCTGGTACCAGACTACTGAACGTGCGTGTGTGTTCTCAAAATACTTCAGTACTGGCATAGAGAAGGATTTTAACAGTTGTCTTGTACTTCAGGAAAAAAGCCGCAACATCTGTATGTGTTTTTCAGTATTTCTGAGATTTGACTAGTTGACTATTGGCTGGAATGATATCAACATATGGCCTCCTAGTTACGATTTATCCAAGTATCCTATAAGCTTGATCTTAGCCCATCTCTAACTCTTATAACTAATGTCAGTGCACAGTGGGCCTACATCTCCCTATTCAAACCAACCAACCATTTAGTGGAAGTTATGATACAAGGGAAATGTGAGCATGACTAAATATTTGGTCTGAAGAATTTATTGTTTATTTCTGTAGGTGTGATAATGGTTTTGTGGTTAATTTTATATAAAGAGACGTTATCTTTTAATGA
This sequence comes from Macaca nemestrina, assembly GCF_043159975.1. NCBI lineage: Eukaryota > Metazoa > Chordata > Mammalia > Primates > Cercopithecidae > Macaca > Macaca nemestrina. Next base: position 142,971,774 of record NC_092131.1, read on the forward strand.
TATATACTGAAACATTTGAGGATAAAATGAAGGCTGAGCGCAGCGACCCATGCCTGTAATCCCAGCACTTTGGGAGACCAAGGCAGGAGGATCACTTGACCTCAGGAGGTTTGGGACCCACCTGGGCAACATAGTAAGACCCCATCTCTACAAAAAATGTAAAAATTAGCCAGGAGTGGCGGTACATGCCTGTGGTCCCAGCTACTCGGGAAGCTGAGGTGGGAGGATTGCTTGAGCCCAGTGGGTCAAGACTGCAATGAGTCATGATCACACCACTGCACTCCAGCCTGGGCAACAGAGTGAGACCCTGTCTCAAGTAAAAATAATATCATAGTCTTTACTTTGGTTTAAAATAACCTGGAAGTTATTTTAAAGTGGAAGCGGAGAGAGTGACGTTGTAGATAATTGTGATTATCCATGGATTGGTGCTTGAAATCTGACATGTGGTTCATTCTACTATACTACTTTTTATTTTTTCAAGACAGGGTCTCACTTTGCCACCCAGGCTGGAGTGCAGTGGCACAATCTCGGCTCACTGCAGCCTTGACCTCCAGGTTCAAGCGACCCTCCCACCTCAGTCTTCTAAGTAGCTGAAACTTCAGGCAGGTACCACCACTCCCGGCTAATTTTTGTATTTTTTGTAGAGACAGGGTTTCCCCATGTTACCCAGGCTGGTCTCCAACTCCTGGGCTCACGGGATCTACCCACCTCAGCCTCCCAAAGTGCTGGGATTACAGGCATGAGCCACTGTGCCCGGCCCTACTATCCTGCTTGTTTACAATTTAGAATTTTCTATAATAAAATGTTTTTCTAATCCTCCAGTAGACATTAAATTTTTAGAAGTCTTTATCTTTTCTAAACATACTGATATATGTCTAGTTGAATTACGGTTAACATTTTTTTTGAAGCTTTCATTTACAAGAAAGAATAGGATCACAACAGGTAGAAATAGGGCCAATAGCTCAGAGAGAGATTAAGACTGTAGTTTGTCAAAGGGACTCCAGGATAATTTGATCAGGAAAAATCCTTACTTAAATAAATTTAGGCTGGGTGCGGTGGCTCATACCTGTAATCCCAGCACTTTGGGAGGCCGAGGCGGGCCGATCGCTTGAGGTCAGGAGTTCAAGATCAGCCTGGCCAACATGGCAAAACCCCCTCTCTACTAAAAATACAAAAAAATTAGTTGGGCATGGTGGTGGGCGCCTGTAATCCCAGCTACTTAGGAGGCTGAGGCAGGAGAATCGCTTGAGCCTGGGGGCAGAGGGTGCAGTGAGCTGAGATCACACCACTGCAGTCCAGCCTAGGCAACAGAGCGAGACTCTGTCTCAAAAAAAATAAATAAAAATTAAAGTGAAACACTGATGCTTGCATTTCTGGCTTCATTGGAGACTTGGGAAGAGTGTCAGGAGGTCACATACCAACACAGAGTTGAGACACAGGATTTCTGAGGCTTGTGGTGGCTGCTGACAGAAAGCCATGCCTGGGTTTTTGAAGGATCCTCCCAGAGCTGCTGCTTGTTCAACTACTGACCTGGCCCCAGTCTTATTTGAAAAACAAGGAAACTTATTTGAAAAACTCAATTCCACTCATTACCACAGGTGTAATGACCCATGTTCTTGGCTTTGCTATTGTAGGTGTTGAGTTTGGGGCCATGGAAGCTCTTATTTGGGGCTCTCTGATGAGGCTTCTCGTTTTTCTTCTCATTCTGGTAGCTGACCACAAGAAGGATGAGACCAAAAGTTGTGTGGCTGGCTGTCTGGATTAACAGATTTTCCAGTACTTGTCTCCAATGGGAAAAACAACCCGTAAGACGGTGCTTTTTAGACAGAGGCTCTAGCTCCCTGGTCACAACATTCTTGCCCAGAATGTTTCCTTGCCTGAATCCCCTAAAGTTTCTGGCAGTAAAAACAGCCCACTTCACTGCCTGTCCTGCTGACCTGAAGCATTACTGGCATCGTGGCTTGCTGGGGCCTGTAAGCACTGGGAACCTGGAAGTTGTCAGCATCATGGGATTGAACACCTACCTGGTGCTGAGCCCTGGTTTTCGAAGGTGGATGAGGCACAGTCACTGCCTCGGGAAGCTCCTCTCATTCTGGAAGGGGGAACAGACAGCTGAGTAAACATGTGCCTTACTACAAGTGTTCCCAGCGTGATTTAAAGGATACTCCTGGGACTCAAAAGAGGAGAGTGGGTCTTTGCACCTGCGGCTCAGGTGAAGCTTCTTTGAGCCGGACACATCACTGCTGAGGCCTGCACCTGCGTCCAGGCTTTCTCAGAGAAATGAAGAAGGTTCTGAAACTGGTGCCCCTGGTTTCTCTGAGTGGTAGAATTCTGGGCAAGTTTTATTTTCTTCTTGATTCGCCTCCATATCTTCCAGTTTACTAAAAGCAGCATATTTCATAAGCAGGAAAGACTTTTGTAAAAGCTTAAATAAAGGCAGGGCTATCCTTGGAAATTGCCTTTTCAGCTTAAAAAAAAAAAAAAAAACAAACTCCTTCAGGACTTTCCTTGGTGTTTTGTAACTACATTTCTGTGAAAAGATATATTGGTTAAGAGAGTAAAACAAGATTTTCTAGTGTTGTCAGCAATACAACAGTAAGCCACAAAGACGGAGGAAAAAAAAAAACAAGGGCAGATCCAAACCAGAGACTAGGAAGAGGTCTTCCAACACAGGGTACGGCGTCAAACATCTGTAAGGAATTGCAGTATAGGAATAAGTCAGGGGTGAAGTCCAAAGATAAGTCTGACTTTTTAGAATAAATAAACACAAAAGCTTTGTTTTCAGGTCCAGGAGCATGGGCTGAGGAGAGCAGAATGAGCTGAGACCCTGGCCTGGGTGAAGGTGGTCTGCCTGGCTCCAATGCCTGGATCACTGAAGGGAGGGGACTTTGGATTTGATGGTTAAAGTCAAAGTGTCCAAACACATCTCTTCTCATTTCTAGATTCATGCTGATAATTGACCTGGAAGTTTTGGCCCGCTTGCTTTTTTCGTTATGATAATAATGAAACTCCTAATAAATCTAAGCACATTAAACCAGTCAAGGTGACTTGTGCTGGGCTCATTTAGCCCTGTTGAATAATCACCATCCTGCCACAGTTCAGTCAGGCAAGCAGGCATGATCAGACATGCCAGAGAGAGCTTTGAGCAAACCACCAAAACAGGGAGGAGTTTCATTCCCCACCCCAGAGGCCAAAAAGTGGAGCTTCTTGTTTCACTCTGGTCTATTGCATGCGCTCTACCTATTGCAGCCGTGTTCTTTCACCTGGGCTAGGGTGCTAGGAGGCTTAGACTTTATTAATTCAAAATGACTTGGAAGAGCTCTTTTGAGCAGCTTTTCATAAGTGCTTTTTGGAGTTTTGGATTGCTGGCTGTCCCTTTAAAGGGAGGGAGGAGGTGCTTGTTCCCAGGCACTGTAGAACTGGCATGTTGGCCCTGAATTGCCTTTGCATGCACTGTTGACTGATGGAGATGAAAACTGTCTGTTATTTAAACCACTGGTTGTCAAGGTTTATCCTTGATCCCAGCTATCACAGGAGGGGGCAAGAAGCATGGCTGTGATATGGGGATGTCTGAAAACAAACATCTGGGGTAATGATAATGACCAAGTGCTCCTCCCAAATGGCCATTATTTGGTAAACCAAATAAACTACGGTAAAGTGTTCTGACTTCACATCCAAGGGAAAGTTTGGCTGCTCTTCAGGAAGCTGGCCATGAAAGGGCCAAGCTCCTTTCCCCTGACGCTGGCCTCTTGCTTCCAGTGAACTCCATGCACCGCCCCACCCCACCCCCATGGTTTGTGCATGCTGCCATTCTATGCCTTCCTATTCAATTGTGCTGCAGTTCCTTCAACCTCTTTTTCTCCTGTGGATTACCAAGCTCCTTTCCTGTAGGAGGACTGAAAGTGCATAATTTGGAAAAAAAAAAAAAAAAGAGAATTTAGTTTTTACAGTTCTAGAGACCAGGACGTCCGAGGTCAAGGTGCAGACAGATCTGGTGTCTGCTGAAGGCCACTGTCTTCTTTATAGATGGCACCTCTTGTTGTGTCCTCACATGTGAGAAGGATAGAAAGGGCAAACCACTCCTGTAAGGTCACTAATCCAATTCGTGAGGACCCCTTCCTTGTAACTTAATCACCTCCTTAAGGCCACACTTCTTAATACTACCACATTGGTGAATAAGCTTCAACATCAGACCAAGGTAGAGGCTGTGGCTACAGCTACTGGTTCCATCAGCTCCGGGTCACTAGCTCCCTGTCTCAGCCTGGAGAGAAGGTTCCTGACAAGCCTGGGAGAGTCCACCAAGATTCTCTGTCCAAGGGAGCCCTGTGATCCCAACAAGGGCCCAGCCCCTACCTTGACCTGTGAATGGGGCTGAACAGGGATAGCACAGGAGTTTCCTTTTAAATGGGTCAGATTTTACATGGAAGAAGGATCCTGGGTCTCAAAGATTCTCTACAGCTCAGTCCTCTGTGTGGTCCCCTTGCCTCATCATCTGGCTTTGTCACAGCCTGGTAATCCCACTGGTGCAGTGACACCAGGAGCTCCGAGAGCAGAGCAGAGCTCCTGAGCCATGCTGCAGGGCTCTGGGTGTTCAAAGAACCGTGTCTGTGGCGCTTAGAGAGACTAAAATGTGACCATGGTCAATTCACTGAAGCAGGTTTGCCTAATTTGTTTCTAATGCCTGGGAAAATGCTTACAATCCCTGATGAAATCTCATTCTTCAAAGGGTTGTTTTCGGTATTTGGCAGTGGTACTTGGAGATACTCATAAACTTATATATTACAGCCTTTAGGGTGGTGGCCCCATTCACCTGAGTGATAAATCTAACAGAGAATGCAAATTCTCAATTACACACGTTGTCGCTTTCTACCAAGCCTAGCCAGGCCTGAAGATGGAACTTCGTCTCACCCACCTCCCCTGACCACCAGGCATTTCCTCAGCGCTGGGTCTGCCTCAGCGTCTCTCTGCCATCACCCTTTAGCTCCTAACACCTGCTCCCCTCCAGGCATAAATTTCTCCACAATCCCACCCTGTCCAAACATGTGGTTCCTACAAAGGTGTGTTCTCTCCTTGTCTGACAAAATTCATTAGCTTGAAGGTGATGATTTTTGCTTGTTTGCTGTTTGTCCATCTGACCTTTGCATCTCTGAACTTGGACGTGTCTGTACATTCTAGTAGCTCCTGGTTTGCAGTGTCCGCAGAGCACTGTTTGCCAGAAGGTTCTTAATAAGTACCTTGAAGTCCAGGACATTGGCTTCCCTCTTGATAACCGAGCTTATAATTCTTCAAGTTCAAATTTACTACAATAGCTACAACCATATCATAAATTATACTAATACTAACTTGGAACTTAAATGTAGAGTTATCCCTTTTCAGCTGCATTCTATTCATAACGTTCTGGATTTTTATGGTCTTAAAAACACAAGTTGGATTTGAAAATGGATTTTTTAAAAATATGGGCTAAATTGTCCTTAAGTTCCTCATTTTAAAAATCATGTGGAAAAAGTACTTTGATTATCCTTTTGTTGGGCTATAAACTTTCTTTGAAAGCAGATTTCAGCAATCTCATTATGTAATTCCATTGTAGTTGGTTTTTGTTTGAAAGATTATTACTATAGAAAGACTAAAATCTTAGCACTATCTTGCAGGATTTTTAAAATGGAAGAAAAAAAATAGAGTAAACAGAAGCACAGCTTTCACCAAGTGTGTTTGTCCAATCTCTTTACAGTACTATGCAGGATGACATTTTTATTCTCCATGAGCAAGAGTATGACAGTTTGCTTGAATCTGTCTTCAAAACTGAATTCCTAAGCCTCTTAGCAAAGCGTTATGAGGAGAAAACCCAGAAGCAACTACCTCTGAAATTCAGCAATACGTAAGTCCGGATCTGGGACCCAAACTTCTGCGTGTAGCTAAAAAGGGGCCTTGATCGCACCCCTGGGATTCAGGATGGGGCTGGGGGAGGCTCGCGAGGAGGAGAGTGGGGTCTGGCTGGCCCCAGTGGAACCTTAGAGCCTGCAGAAGACAGTCTGGATAGCAGTCACAGACTTGGAAAAGGTTATTTTTGCATTTCTGTGAAATAATGACTTCGTAGACTAGTGTATTTTATCATTTAGACAAAAACCTCCTAAATGAGGCAGACAAAGGCAGATTTTTATGTCTCACCCAAAAATAGGGTTTTTAATTTAGCAGAGCAGACAGGAGTAGAATCAGGCTGGAAGCAGATGAAAGTGACAAAGGTGGGGGCATAAATTCCCCAAACTAATGCATAATAAAACCTATTTATTGGTAGGGCCTCTGGGGGCTTGAGGACTATAGGTGGCCAATGTGTTGTGTAGGTGGCTCACCTTCCCTTCTTTTTTTTTTTGAGATGGAGTCTCGTTCTGTTGCCCAGGCTGGACCTCTGCCTCCCATGTTCAAGCAATTCTCCTGCCTCAGCCTCCTGAGTAGCTAGGATTACAGGTGCTCACCACCACATCTGGCTAATTTTTTGTATTTTTAGTAGATATAGGGTTTTACCATGTTGGCCAGGCTGATCTTGAACTCCCAACCTCAAGTCATCCGCCCACGTTGGCCTCCCAAAGTGCTGGTATCACAGGCTTGAGCCACCATGCCCGGCCTCACTTTCATTTCTTTTGGCAACATGACCTAATGGACCAGGTACTGGCATACTGTTGACCCTCTAATCTCAGATTTGCTGAGTAAGAGTTATTTAGCTAGTCTGGACAATATAGTAAGCCCACATCTCTACAAAAAGTAAAAAATAAAAAATAAAAAATTAGCCGGGTATGGTGGTGCATGCCTGTAGTCCCAGCTACACGGGAGGCTGAGGTGGGAGGATACTTGAGCCCAGGAGGCAGAGATTGCAGTGAGCTGAGACTGCGCCACTACACGCCAGCCTGGGCAACAGAGCAAGACCCTGTCTAAAACACAGAAAGAAAGTTATTTAACTTTTCTTTTTAAATGTCCCCGTCTATAAAATGGGAATATCCTCCATCTTTTCCCAGCTACAAGAATGAGGCCAAGACAAAGCCTTAATATCATGATGAGGGAAACTTATAATAGGCAGCTACTTAAAATTATGATTTTTCCTTCCTATGATATGAGAAAATATAAGTTAAAAGCAGAATAAGGATTGCATAATGCAGGCATATGGGCAATACAGAAGCATTAAAACTGGCTGGGGAGTTTGGGAATTGCAGGTAAATCCTGTCTTCTATTTGGATCTTGGTTGCTAGTGTGTCTTTTTCCATCCCCGGGTGGGATGTCATGGTGCAAGAACAGTACGGGACTAAACAAAGCCAGGTTCTGTGCTAAAGAGTCTTCAAGCTGGCCTGGGTCTGGCATCTGGCAGTCCTCCACAAGCACAGGAGCAGGGACAACAGCTGGAAGCACAATGACAGCACAGTGGTGTGACCTGGAAATTGTCTCTTTCCTCTGTCCCCTCAGCAGGTGCCCCTGAGGCCACCTGACAGAGTGGCACTGGCACATTAGCGAGGTGTACCTCCCTCACCACCTGGTGTCTCATGGTACCGGGCCCCAGATGCTCCTGCTTCTGGCTCATTGTCATGCAGCGACAGTGCCACCCCATGGATGCGGTGCACATCCTCAGGGCCCTGCCCCGGTGTGGATTGTCCGGTCTTGCCTCATGTTTATGCTTTTCCAGCAGCAGAACTCCATGGCAGGATCTCTGAGCACCGTTTTCTCACTGCTTCCTTCGACCTGTTAACCCCAGTGTGCTTTTTGCAGGCTTGAACTGAAGTTGAAAAAGGAGAACTGGGGTCCCTGGAGTGCGGGGGGCTCCCGGCAAGTGCAGTTCCACCAAGGCTTTGGGGACCTGGCTGTCCTCAAGCCCAGTAACAAAGTGCTGCAGGTCAGCATTGGACCTGGACTGCCCAAGAACTCCCGTAAGTGCTCCACGGGCCCTGCAGGCAGAACTGCCACCGCTCACCCGAGTCTCCTGAGCGAATGCTAAAAACGTGTGCACAGATGTGGGGGCTGAGAATCAGTACACCTGCTGCTTCCTGGGGCTCAGGCTTTCTTCAGAATGGAACATTTCAAACTAAAGCAACAGCAAGGAAAATGAGCAGGTTAAAAGTTTCTGAGGGACTTAGTACTTATGTATCAGTATACCTGGCATTACAATATTGTGATTAAAACAAATCAGAGTTCGTTAGCTTCAAATTTCCCCTCCCTTTCCAGTCAGATCTTGTCCACAATACCAACATCATCCTCTATGCCACCTTTAAAGAAATTGACTGGGCCAGGCGCAGTGGCTCACACCTATAATCCTGGCACTTTGGGAGGCCAAGGCCGGACGATCACTTGAATCCGAGAGTTCTAGACCAGCGTGAGTAACATGGTAAAATCCTGTCTCCACACACAAAAATAAAAATACAACAATTAGCCAGGCATGGTGGTGCACGCCTGTAGTCCCAGCCACTTGAGAGGCTGAGGTGGGACGATGGCTTACGCCTGGGAGGTCAGGGCTGCAATAGCCTGGGTGACAGAGCAAGACCTTGTCTCATTAAGAAAAAGAAGACACTTTGGGAGGCCGAGACGGGCGGATCACGAGGTCAGGAGATCGAGACCATCCTGGCTAACACGGTGAAACCCCATCTCTACTGAAAAATACAAAAAAACTAGCCAGGCGAGGTGGCGGGCGCCTGTAGTCTCAGCTACTCGGGAGGCTGAGGCAGGAGAATGGTGTAAACCCGGGGGGCGGAGCTTGCAGCCAGCAGAGATCACGCCACTAAGAAATAAAACACCACACACATACACACACACACACACATATACACACACAGACACATGCACTACCTCAAACCCCAGTCTAACTCCTTCCCTGGCCTTTGATTCTTTTTCTATTTATAATTGGTATTTATAACTTATATCTATAGTACACAGCATAGAATAATATATGCTATGTATACTGTGATATTGTTCTAAAATTTGGCCTGTGTGTGTGATCACACACATGAAGATGCCATATGTAAAATAACTGTGTCTAGGCCAGGCACAGTGGCTCATGCCTGTAATCCCAGCACTTTGGGAGGCCGAGGCAGGTGGATCAGCTGAGGTCAGGAGTTCGAGACCAGCCTGACCAACACCCCGTCTCTATGAAATGCAAAAAACTAACAGGGTGTGGTGGCGTATGCCTGTAGTCCCAGCTCCTTGGGAGGCTGAGGCAGGAGAATTGCTTGAACCCAGGTGGCGGAGGTTGCAGTGAGCCAAGGTCACGCCACTACACTCCAGCCTGGGCAATAAGAGCAAAACTCTACCTCAAAAATTGATTAATTAATTAGCAATTTCTCAAATCCATCTGCAAAGGTACACTTTAACATGTTCTCTAACATATTAATACAATACCAGTAATACAATACCAATAAATGCCATCTTTTTTTTTTTTTTTTTGAGACGGAGTCTCGCTCTGTCACCCAGGCTGGAGTGCAGTGGCCGGATCTCAGCTCGCTGCAAGCTCCGCCTCCCATTCTCCCGCCTCAGCCTCCCGAGTAGCTGGGACTACAGGCGCCCGCCACCACGCCCGGCTAGTTTTTTGTATTTTTTTACTAGAGACAGGGTTTCACCATGTTAGCCAGGATGGTCTTGATCTCCTGACCTCGTGATCCGCCTGTCTCGGCCTCCCAAAGTGCTGGGATTACAGGCGTGAGCCACCGCGCCCGGCCCATCATATTTTTATATGTGTAGAGCCACCACTCAGGAAATGTTGGTGTATGTCTGTGTATCCATTAGTACTTGCAGAAAACAGCAACTTTTGGGGGGATTTCTGAAGAGACTTTTCAAGAAGAAGATGTGGACAGGGTTTAGGGAACAAAGTAGGGACCCAGGGAAAAGGAACAGCGGGAGATCATTGTTATCTGCAAACCTGAAGCAGCAGAGGGAGGAACGAGGTGAACTGAAGGCTGTATAGGCAGGAAGGAGGCACATGAAGTCCCCCTGCCTCCCTCCTGACATTCTAGTCTCCTGCCAGTGCCTCCTGTTGGCCTGGCCTATAGGCCTCACCCCACTGGAAGGCAGAGGCCTGGCTGTCCACAGGACTCAGACCCCAGGGCACGGAGCCGGGCAAAGAAAGGCTGCAAATAACCAGCAGGCGGTGTGTGTGCAGCGGGCCCCAGAGTGGAAACTGCCCAATAGGTGTTGGATCCTACCTTATTTGGGGTGGGGAGAGCGGCCTAGGTACTGGGAGGGAAGCGCCCAACAGGCCACATCCGTTTGCCCCTGGTCCCACGTGGTTGGTTCTCCCAGGCCCCAGAGCTACAGCTCCTCTGCTGTGTCTGCAGTGTGCACCTTGTCACCTCCCACCCTTCTCTATTCTTCAGCTCTTCTCTTTATAAGAAATTCCCTCTGCACCCCTCTTCCAGCTGGTTTAATCCTACCTTCCTTCCTGTTCCACTCGAGACCCTATTTATTGATTTTCTCCCCCACAGAGATGTCTCTGCAGAGATCTCCTCTGGCTCCTCTTGCCCTGCTGTGCAGCCCTGACTGGGACCCACAGTGTGTTCCTTTGGCCCCCGCTTGTTGCTAATTCCTTCATGTCTGTGTCAAGGGTACAAGTCTGCTTCTACTCCTTGTGGTCTCTGTGTTTAGTTCAAGGACCGTAGAACACACACTCTTGCGTGAAAGGCCCTTGACATAGGCAGGCGTGCAGTCAGCGCCGGAACGGGCTTCCTGCCAACCCCGGTGACCCACAGCGTTAGTGAACCTGCTCAGCCACTTAGCGTGTAGAACATGAATGCAAATGTTAAAATGTTCCGTCTGTCTCAAAAAGTCTGCAGAAATAGAAACACCTTTGTAAGATGATCAGCCCTTCTTTAAAAGCCACGGTCTAACATTTCAAAACTGTACCTCTATAAACCTATCCTCCAGCCCCTCCCACCCAGTAGCTACCATTACATACTTCCCTCAACTGCCCCTTCTCCGCTGCAACTGTTCTCCTGCAGATCCACCTGAGAACTGGAATCCAAGCTTCTCAAAAATTTTCCATATGCAAAGAACCATGAGGATCCATAAAACCAACCAGTAGCGCTGATTTTAACTTTGTCTTGCTTGTTTATTTCAGGTCCTACCAGAAGGAACACTACCCAAAATAGAGGTTATTCCGGTGGGACTCAAAATGCCAACTACCCAATGAGAGCGGCCCCTCCTCCCCCAGGTAAGCCAGCCATGTACCATAGTCTGGGACCACTAAATCTGGACCCATAACATAAAATATGTTTGGGAAGAAACCCATTAGCAGATCAATGCACACATATTAACCAGGCATGGACCATTTCATTGCCAGATGTACAACGCAGCAGCTCTGCTGGAGACCTCACAATTCAGAAAAGTAGGAGTCAGTGAGGCTGAGCTGCGGCTGAGTTTGCAATCTGGATTTCGTTACTTCGAAATATTACTCCCTTAGGAAAGGCTTCTGACAGAGAGAAAGGAGTCCTTGTCCGTGACAACTAGACTGTTGTCAGCTTTTAAGACACAGGATGCTGCTTTATGGAAATAGGCGTTTGTCAGGTCTAACCACACCACCACTACCCAGCTCTGGCCAAATACCACTACAGTAGCCCCGGCTTATCCTCGGAGGATGCATTCCGAGACCCCCACTGGGAGCTTGAAAATGCAGATATTACCAAAACCTATCTATACTTTTCCAGTTTGAGTTTTCCACAAAACCAGCAGAAATTTTTTTCCTTCTTCACAATGTTACAGATAGAAGATTCGTTGTTACTGTAGATCTTAGCAACTTCTGCATAATTTTTTATCCTCAGTAAGTTGAGAACTTTCACCCTTTCACTTAAAGGAAGCGCTTAATGGCTTCTCGTTGGCATATCCAAATTGCCGGCTTCCTGGGGCCGTTATGAATAACAAGACGGCTGCTTAGTGACTGATGACGGGGTAGGGGACACAGCATGGATAGGCTGGGCAAAGGGATGATTCGCATCCTGGCGGGACAGAGCGAGATGGCACATAACCTAAACCTTAGGAATTGTTCATTTCTGGAACTTTCATTTAATATTTCCAGGCCACAGTTGACCATGGGTAACTGAAACAGTGGAAAGCACAGTCATGGATAGGAGGGGAGGGGGCCACTGCACAGTATTTTGTAAGTTACAGCAGCTTAATGACTGAATAGAAGAAATTTGTTTTCTATTTGTTTTCTGAGATGAGGATTCAGGAGGCCTGTTCGAAAAAACAAAGTAATATCTGAGAGCATTACAAAATTGTTATAAAGTTTATGCTTATATTTCATGTTTATCTCTTCTTTTTTGGGGATGGGGTCTCAGTTGCCCAACTGGAGTGCAGTGGCATGATCATAGCTCACTGTAGCCTCAACCTCCCTGGATCAAGCGATCCTCCCACCTCAGCCCATTGAGTAACTGGGACTACAGGCACGTACCACCATACCTGGCTCATTTTTTTACTCTTTGTAGACATGGAGTCTCACTGTGTTGCCCAGGCTGGTCTTGAACTCCTAGGTTCAAACAGTCCTCCCACCTTGGCCTCCCAAAGTGTTGGGATTAAAAGTGTGAGCCACTGCACCTGGCCTCTCATTTTGAATAATAAAAATAAAACTGACAGATCCATACACTCTAAACCTGAATCTTAGACTTTCTGCCTCTAAAAATCTGTGTAGTGTTTGCAAAACACTTGCAAAAATACATAACATCTTTTAATGTTTTTCCATCACTCACAAAATTCAGTTCATAAAAAACTGCTCCCAGAGTGTTTGGTATTAAGCAGTTTAGGATTCTAAGTCTGATAGGGTCATTTTGAGACTGTATTTGATTCCAGTCTTTCCAGCCAAGAGAATTCTATTTGTACCAATGTCTTAGATAAGGAGTAAAAAGCATTTCTTGAGGCTGGTTGCGGTGGCTCACGCCTGTAATCCCAACACTTTGGGAGACCAAGGCAGGAGACTTGCTTGAGACCAGAAGTTTGAGCCCCGCCTGGGCAACATAGCAAAACCCCATCTCTATAAAAATGTTCTGAAAAATTAGCTGCAGCTGGGCGCAGTGGTTCAAACCTATAATCCCAGCACTTTGAGAGACCGAGGCGAGCAGATCATTTGAGGCCAGGAGATTGAGACCAGCCCGGCCAACATGACAAAACCCTGTCTCTACTAAAAATACAAAAATTAGCCAGGCATGGTGGCGCACACCTGTAATCCCAGCTACTGGGAGGCTGAGGCACAAGAATTGCTTGAACCCAGGAGGTGGAGATTGCAGTGAACTGAGATCACCCCACTGCACTCTAGCCTGGGTGACAGAGCAACACTCTGTCTCAAAAATAAATAAACATAAAAAATAAAAATTAGCTGGACCTAGTGGCACATGCCTGGAATCCCAGCTACTCAGGAGGCTGAAGTGGCGGGCTGAAGTGGCTATGATTATGCCACTGCATTCCAGCCTGAGTAACAGAGTGAGACCCTGTCTCAAGATTTAGCTGGGCATGGTGGCGTGCACCAGTAATTCCAGTTACTCTCAAAGCTGAGGCATGAACATCATTTGAGCCTGGGAGGCAGAGGTTGCTGTGATCTGAGATCGCACTACTGTACTCCAGCCTGGGTGACTGAGTGAGACTCTGTCTCCCCTCCCCATCCAGCACCCCCGCCCCCCCACCCCCGGCCAAAAAAAAAGACATTTCTTTAGTCTCTGGAATCTCACTGTTGCATGCTAAAGTATGGACACTGGGGCCCAGCAGTGAGAAACTAATCCTCGTCTCTTTTGGAGTCCCCGTCCTGCCTTGACCCAGCTCTGTCTCCTCCTTTCTTCTTTGAAGAAAATCCAAGCACAGAGGAACTTAAGAGAAGCCCTGTAGTACCATATGACTGCGTGTGCACTGGTTCCAGTGGAGAATTCTGGCCAAGTCCACCTGGAACGCTCACTGGCCTCAGCTAGGTTGGCCAAAGCAGCCTCAGATCCAATCAGGCCACAGAGTTTCCGACCTTGAGCAGCGCTCCCCAACTAAGTGCCAGTTCTTTCATCAATCAAATGAGACAATGGGACCTGGATCCATTCAACCAGTGCTTCTCAAACTGTCTCTGGTGGAAGACCAGGGGTTTTCGAGGGGTTTAAAAAAATGTCCAGTCCCTCACAAACCATACATTTGTATGATATAATAAAAATGAATTAGTAGAAGAAGAATTTTCAAAGCATATAAAATATAAGCCAAAATTTCTTATTATAAGATGCAACTGGCATGAAATAGATCTGTCAAACTGCCATGAACGTTTCTAAATGCTTACTCTTAACTTCTGATCTTATCGTGGACAAGGGGATCTCGAGCAGCATGTGGGGCGGCCCCTGTGGGGACCCCACTTTTATCATGGGCCATGTGACATCCCAAGGGCATGTCACACTTAAGATGCCCCTCTCCTTTCATCGGGACCCTAAGCAGCAAGTGGGGTCCTTCTACCTTCCTCCATCCCAGACCCTGTGGGAGCCCATTCAGCTCTCACTTACTGAGGGAATGGGGCAAGGTGAAGGGCAGCTGTTTGCTCCAAATGTCTAGTTCTGATCTGGTCTGGTGGCCTGTGGGAGGAAATTGCTAGAGACGTGGCTGGATGAGGAGCCACCCTCTTGAAAGCTCCACCCTGAGAAAACCGGGGTTCAAAGTAAGAATTCCAGCTATTATTACTGGGCAGGAAGAACCCTATTTCTGCAATAATAAGGATATAGAGAAAATGCATGTCGGAGCTGGAAGCCACCAAGCAAATTCTGGACCTATCTCGTGGTTCTTTCGTGAAGAACTGAGACTATGAAACATCAGCTCTCTTGCTCATGATCAGTGTAGCTATCAGAGGCAGAGCCGGAACTGAACCCCTGGTCCTTCTCTAAGGGTCATCCCACTGCTACCAAAGAGTTCTCTTCATTTGGTTGGAAGAGGTTTTTGGGTGGGGTTCACCACAGTGGGCCTTGAAGAGTCTTGTTCTCTTTCTCCACTCAGCCCAGATCTGTCAGTGGGAGAATGAATAAGGGCCTCTTCATACGTAGCATGGAATGCTAATGCCCGAGTCAGCCAAGATGCATGGTTTGGAGCCTGTCACTCTAACCCATTACTTATTGGCTAATGTGATTTTAACTAGACATCGCTGTTTGGCTGAGAGAGCTTGCTGCATCCGGACTGAGCCAACTGGGTGGCCACTTTTCCCTTGCCTGTGTAGCGCACGCTGTCTGCCTCACACAGCAGGCTCCTGCAGTGGATGCCCAAGACTGACCCCTTGAAAATGGATGTCCAGCTGTTTAAACAGCTGCCTGCCAACCCTCTTGAGTCATAACCTCATAATTTTTCTGAGGCCCAAGAAGGTGTCTCCCAGCCAGCTGTAAGCTTACCTTTCCTTACTATGGGCTTTGAATCCCAGGAAATCTGGGGATTCTGTTGTCACCAAGCATGTGCTGAGTGTCCGCTGTGTTCCGGGCACATCCTGGGAAGTTGACCATGCATTGTTGGACGCATTAAATACATAAAATTTTATTTGTCAGTTATACCTCAGTAAAGCCTGGGAATGGGGAGAACAGAGAATCCGCTCTAATTCTCACAATGTGTTAGCAGTGATGCCTTCCATTTTTTTCACATGGGGAAATTGAGACTCAGAAGTTAAGTAAGCTGCCCTTGTAGTACGTGGAAGAAATGTGGAGAGACTTTTGGCAAAGGATGCAAAAATGTAAGCCTTATGTCCTCCTCTCTTTCTCTCTCTAGGATACCATCAGAACGGAGTCATCAGAAACCAGTTCGTGCCACATCCCGATGCTCCTGGAAGCCAGAGGACCAGTCAGAAAAGCCTGTACACCTCCATGGCCCGCCCGCCCTTGCCACAGCAGCAGTCTACTGCTTCAGACCGAGTGTCACAGACGCCAGAGAGCCTGGATTTCCTCAAGGTCCCGGACCAGGGAGCTGCAGGGTAAGATTCTCACATCCCGTGGATGAAGCTGGCAAGCTCCACTCCATCATTCAGAACAAGGGTTCAGAGGTTCCTGGGGGCTGTCAGTGCAGGATTCTAAAGTTCAGTTTTCCACCTCAGTGCTGTATTCCTGGAGCCAAGGCTGTGGGGCTGTGGGGCTGTGGCTGGTATTTCTAAAGGTACAGCCACATTAATAGCAGACAGCTCATTTCATTCTCCAGAGAAGGCTTAGCTTGGAAACATCAGAAAATGGGTGCCCTTTGGCCCCAGATACAGTTACTCTGCGACCTCTTTGTTTTTTCTTGCATGGTTGAGGAATAAGGGAGCTTTTGATTTGTGTCTGTGCCTGCAGTTGCATAAATACAACAGCTTTAAGAGTCTTCAGCAACATTAAGAATAACATCCCAGTGTTCTATATGATGTTTGTTGAAGAATAAGAGTTTTTGTGGCTTTACAGTGACAGCCTATCTGCCTTTCTAGAATATAAATAAAGAGTGGTGAAGAGAACCCAGGCTTTTAGCTGGAGGAAGTGAAGATGCCTGAAGTTCTGTGTAGATATTAGAAGAGCTCTCAGTTTTAAAAGGGGGTTAAGACATGTCCTGTGGAGTCACAGGGATGGAACTAGCGCCAGCTGAAAACCAGTTAGTGAACTCAGCCAGGAGGTAGATTTTGGCTCCAGTAAAGGGAGAACGTTGTAGCAACCCAAATATGAGTTGCCCTCGCATGTAAAGAGCATTTTGTCCCTGGGAGCATCCAGGCACCGGCTGGATGGCGATCACCAGGCAGGAGTGTTCAGAGTAGTGTTGTCAAATGTCAGATCAGGTCTCTCTAACACTGGACCTGCTGCTTACCCTCTAGTTTCCTTGTCTAAGCACTAATGTAATGCCATCAAGCTTGCAGGGTTGTCGGGAGGACTAGAAATAATATCCATAAAATCTCTAGCATGGTACTTGGCTGGCAGGAGTCTACTCACATAACGCTAGCTTGAGGGTGGTGATGATGGTGACAGAGTGATGATGATGAGGACCCCCGTCACTTCATGGAGGATGAACTAGAGACTTGTAAGGAATCTTCCAGCTCTGCACGACTCTCCGGAGTGGCTCTGTCTGCTAAAGCCAGTAACGGCCTGCTCCCGCCCACTCTCTCTTCTCTTCCCCTCTCTCAGGCCCACTTCCATTTTCCACTCTCTCCTGTCTCTAGCACCATGGAGAAGTTTCAAATGAGGATCAGGAGGTATGAATGCAAAACAGACCCGTGCAGGAAGAGAAGCAGCATCTCCTTCTCTGAGGGGGGCAGCCATCCATCCACCTTTTTGTTTGTGGTTGGTTGCTTTGTTTTTTGAGACAGGGTCTCGCTCTGTTGCCCAGGCTGCAGTGCAGTGGCACAATCTTGGCTCACTGCAGCCTCCTCCTCGCAGGTTCAAGTGATTCTCCTGCCTCAGCCTCCTGAGTAGCTGGGATTATAGGTACCCAGCACCACGCCCAACTAATTTTTTTTTTCTTTTTTTGATACGGAGTCTCGCTCTGTTGCCAGGCTGGAGTGCAGTGGCATGATCTCGGCTCACTGCAATCTCCGCCTCCCGGGTTCATGCGATTCCCCTGCCTCAGCTTCCCAAGTAGCCAGGACTACCGGCACGTGCCACCACACCTGCCTAATTATTTTATTTTATTTTTTGTATTTTAGTAGAGACAGGGTTTCACTGTGTTGGCCAGGCTAGTCTCGAACTCCTGACCTCAAGTAATCCACCCACCTCGGCCTTCTAAAGTGCTGGGATTACAGGCATGAGCCACCGTGCCTGGCCCCATTAACCTTTATGCCCTATTTGCCCTATTATTCGATGTTTTTCCTGCCTTAGCAGCTTCCTTCTAAAGACCACAGAGCTTTTAGGAACTTTACCATGTTCTCTCCTAGCGTTCCTTTTCCCCTGGCAAGTCTTACCTCACTTCATTTGGGCTACAAATAGGAAAGCACCTTAGCTGTTTTTTTTTGTTTGTTTTGTTTTGTTTTGTTTTTGAGACAGTGTCTTATTCTGTTGCCAGGCTGCAGTGCAGTGGTGCGATCTCGGCTCACTGAAACCTCCATGTCCTGAATTCAAGTGACTGTCCTACCTTAGCCTCCTGAGTAGCTGGGACTACAGGCACCCGCTACCACACCCAGCTAATTTTTTTGTATTTTTTGTTGAGACAGGGTTTCACCATGTTGGCCAGGATGGTCTCGATCTCTTGACCTCATGATCTGCCTGCCTTGTCCTCCCAAAGTAGCTGGGATTACAGGCGTGAGCCACAGCACCCAGCTTAAAGCACCTTAGTTTTATCACACAGATGGCCATCAGTAGAGTGGATGCCACCCTTATATAGACCTCTCCCTGCGCGCGCGCGTGCATGTGTGTGTGTGTGTGTGTGTGTGTGTGTGTGTTTCCCTCTCCTCTTCCCTTCCACTACCCCCCCCTCTTGGGTAAGTAGCTATATCCTAGCAGTTGTCATGACCATGGTTTACCTAATTGGCTTGGTCTAAACCAGTAGTTCTCAAACTCTAGTGTGCACTAGAATCACCTGGAAAGCTTGCTGACCCACTTCCCGAATTTCTGATTCTGTAGGTCTGGGGTAGGGCCTACGAATTTGCATTTCTACCATGTTCCCAGGTGATACTCTGATCCAGGGACCACATTTTGAAAATCATTAGTCTGAAGGCACCTGTGGTCTGATTGATAAAGCCAGGGAAGCTTCCATGTGAAGGTGAATTGCAAGGGTGCTGTTAGGCTCACAGGATTTTCGATCTCTAACCCAGACCTACACCTTTCAGGTGGGTGAGCATCACTAAGTCACCCCCCTAGGCCCAGTTTGATCCCTCAAAGTAGGCAGGGTATTAAAAGCAGTCAACAGAATGTACCAAATCTCTTAGCTCTGTCTGCTAGCTGCCTACTTACTTTGGTTTTGGCAAGCAAAACCATCTTTCCAGCCTACTTTGCAAGTTGCAGACTTGCACATCAGCCAGCTGGGAGCATCTGTCAGCCAAAAGTAGGCAATTTAGGAACACTGTGTCTTAACCAAGGCTGCTCCCTTCCAGCCCTCTGCCATGTGGTTCCCTATTTAAGTCTTATCGCACCCTTTGCCGCCTTCAGGCCTAAAGACTGGGTACTCGTGGTGCTGTCTTGGAGGATGGCCATGAGGCCGGAAGGAGAGGACACCTTCACACCTGTCTACTAGGCAGTAAGATTTCCTTGTATGTAAAACACGATTAGTAGGCACACTGTGTCTTAGTCAGCCTCCTCTTTGTAACCTTAAATCTGCTGTGCAAACATTCCTTACAAAATAGTACCTTGGGCAAAGGGCTGAACCTTTTCTTAGTATTTATTTTCTAAAACACATAAAGGTGAAAATTAAAAGTGTCTAATGTGGCCAGAGACTTTGGATGTGGCATTTTATGGATCCCCATGGTTACCTAAATTTAACAGCTTCTTCGTGTTTGCCATAAAAACCTGAATTGCATTTATCCCACAGGAGGCTGTTGAAGCATGCAGGGAATTTTAGGATCCCAAGTTTGTACTTTTTCCATAAATATGAAAATTCTTATATACATCAAAGTTCTAAACAGTAACCTTGACTTTAACCAGTCTATAAAAGGAGGATTACTATGGTCTTTCTTTCCCGGCTCTCACATTCTGGGTTTCTCTTTCCTTCCTCTCTCATCCCTCAGTGCACTTTTTCTGTAATTTATTTTGGATCATGTAATATGGATAAAATCAAATGATGTAATTAGCACCTCAAGTTAATTCAGGCAAGTCTTTATCAGTTTATTTTAGGTTCAATCAGTTGTTTTGAAGACAGCATGAAGATTTCACTAAATTAATTACCATCCCAACTGGATTCTTCACCCTTGCGTTGCAGTATTTGTGCACATGGTAGCTATCATTATCATTCTCCTGGAAACACTGAGAGATCTGCAGTGGGAATCAGGATCTTGCCATCGATTAGTATAGCTTTTGAAAAGTCTAACTCAGGTCAAAGATCTTTCCTGATTCTCAAGGAAAGAGAAGAGGTTAGGCAAGAATCTTATCAACAGTTCATCCAGGCCGGGCATGGTGGCTCACGCCTGTAATCCAGCACTTTGGAAGGCCGAGGTGGACGGAACACGAGGTCAGGAGATTGAGACCATCCTGGTTAACACGGTGAAACCCCATCTCTACTAAAAATACAAAAAATTAGCCGGGCATGGTGGCGGGCGCCTGTAGTCCCAGCTACTCGGGAGGCTGAGGCAGGAGAATGGCATGAAACTGGGAAGCGGAGCTTGCAGTGAGCCGAGATTGCGCCACTGCACTCCAGCCTGGGCCACAGAGCGAGACTCCATCTCAAAAAAATACACAAAACAGTTCATCCATCCACCTTTGCTCTGATCCCACTATCCAGTGTGTGTCGTAATTTTCCCTCCTATAACTGAAATGTACATAATCTATCTGCAGTTCATTCTTGGAAGCATTAAAACCCAGACTGGAAATGTCTGTTAACCTTTTTAATCCTGTGGTCCATTTTGTGGGAGGACAACTTCAGGAAATTTCAAGATACTCCAGAGATTAATCCAACTAGAAGTTGGAAAAACAGAAAAATCTTGCAGGTGCCCAGTGGTGGGGCTTCTGGGCATGCCACAAAGGAGGGGCCAACAGAAATAGTTAAATGCTGCCTCTGTGTCTCTTGTCAAGATCCTCCCAATGGAGTCATATTTTCAAGGGGCTTAAAATTTCCATCAAGTGTCCAACAGCAATATTTCTCAACCCATAATCTATGGGAGCAGCAGCCATATCCTGGCCCAGGCAGACATGGTGCTGAGGAATTCCTGGCATCCATTTCCACATTTCCAGTAATGTTTATAGATTCAACCTTTTGGAACACAGCATATTTTTAAGAGCCAGTGGAATAAAATGCCATTATTTTCCTTCTTGGAATTTCAAGACATACATTTCACATCTGCAGAACAAAGAGGTAATATTCGAAAGCTTAATCCCAGCTCCCCTTGATAGACTAGGCACACACCCACCCAGGAGGTATGGGAGCTACACAGAAATTCACAAAAGGTGGCATTTAGAGTGCAGAGAGCACAAGATTTGCAGCTATAAGAGCAGGATGTGAGTCCTGGTTTGTCCATTCATTCCTTTTTCTTTTATTCATAAATATTTACTGAGCCATGTGCCTTCTATGTGCTACCCCAGGCTTGTCACTTAATCTTTCTACTCCTTGGTGTCTTAACCTGTACAATAGGGATGCTAATAATATAATAATTTTGAAAACCCACTCGTCAGAGTTTTCTTGAAGGTTAAGTAAGGGCTTTGTGTGCTATAAAGCACAGTGCTATTTGAAAGTTATTTTGTATTTGTCTCATTACTGTTATTCATTGGTTGGTCTCACACGGAAATTTTAATGCTCTACCAGGGTTGAAAGGTGACATTCCCTGGCCCAGTGGCTTTATTCTCAAGAACTCAAATCGCCTGTAGT
The DNA here is from genome assembly GCF_043159975.1 of Macaca nemestrina. Lineage (NCBI taxonomy): Eukaryota > Metazoa > Chordata > Mammalia > Primates > Cercopithecidae > Macaca > Macaca nemestrina. The sequence goes on from NC_092131.1 coordinate 142,993,173, forward strand.
CCCAGCTACACAGGAGGCTGAGGCAGGAGAATGGCGTAAACCCGGGAGGCGGAGCTTGCAGTGAGCTGAGATCCGGCCACTGCGCTCCATCCTGGGCGACAGAGCGAGACTCCGTCTCAAAAAAAAAAAAAAAAAAAAAAAAGAACTCAAATCTCTGGCCTGCCTAGAGCCATGGATTCCATGAAGCTCTACACTTCAGGCATTGCTGGCTTTAATGCGGGGAATGGACAGCCTAGGGAAGCCAAAACAAGGAGACTAGACAGGGAGATGCCCGCCCCCAACACACACACACCCTTGGCAGCTGTGCCTGTTCTCCATGGGCACAGAGCATCAGTGGCACACAGTTCTGCAGTAACGGTAACAGACACTAGACATTAGAGCCTCATTTGGACGATTTGAAGAAGGAAAGTCACAAACTCCTTCCGGCTCTGCACTATTCCACAGTCTCTCTCTTCTCTCTCTCTTTTTTTTTTTTTGACAAGTCTCACTCTGTCACTGAGGCTGGAGTGCAATGGTGCGATCCTGGCTCACTGCAGCTCAACATCTGCCTCCCACGTTCAAGTGATTCACATGCCTCAACCTCCCAAGTAGCTGGGATTACAGGCATGAGCCACCACGCCTGGCTAATTTTTAGTAGGGACAGGGTTTTGCCATGTTGGCCAGGCTGGTCTCGAACTCCTGGCCTCTACAGTCTCTTTCTAACTAAACATCTATCTCAGCTGCAGTCATCATAACAATGAACATCCCATGGAAAGAATGGACATTGCCAGGACAGAGGGAATTAACTAGCCCTCAGTTGAGTTTTGATGTCATTTGGGGTTTTGTTTCCTTGTGGACTTTTGGCACCTTGTGAGATTCGGCAGCCATCTGTGAGGACTCAAATGTCAGCTGACATCCTAATGTCTTGGGGCAAATAGATCAGTTGTTTCTTCTCTGGTCAGTAATACAGGACTCTTGCAGTGCCAGTTTTCACAAAGCAAACTGGATGTAGTGTGCTTAATTCATCAGGAAATGTTATTTGCTTCTGGGTTATAATGTGATTGCCCTACTCAGAAGAAAGAACCTGGTGCAAAAAGAAGTTGCTGTAGGTCAGCTTTTTCATGTAGTTATGTTAATTGGTAATAGACACATAAAGTGATGTGTACAGATTACCCTAAAATAAGAAAACTAAATTGCATTGTACAAAATTACATATAATGAAACACTGGATTTGCTCAGTAATATATAATTTTTTAACCATATACTAACATGTATATTATATATATAAACAATATATATTAGATATAATGAGCCTTTATTATTGAAATGTCAAAAAGAAAAATAACTTATTGTTGAGTCTGAAATCTTGCTGCAACTCCCCGTTATCTAGCTGGGCACAGTGGCGCATGCCATTAATCCCAGCACTTCGAGAGGCCAAGGCAGGAGGATCACTTGAGGTCAGGAGTTCGAGACCAGGCTGACCAACATGTGAAACCCTGTCTCTACTAAAAATACAAAAATTAGCCGGGCATGGTGGCAGGTGCCTGTAATCCCAGCTACTTGGGAGACTGAGGCATGATAATCACTTGAACCCGGGAGGCAGAGGCTGCAGCGAGCTGAGATCATTCCACTGCACTCCAGCCAGGTGACAGAGTGAGGCTCTGTCTCAAAAAAAAAAAAAAAAAAAAAAAAAAAAAAAAAATTATCTCAATGAAATAATTATTTTTATAACACAATTTTCAATTCTGTGATGTTTATTAGAAATACAAATACTGTATCACAAAGTACCAGAACTACCAAAATTATCTAAATTCTACATAGCCATTATAAAACAAATGGGGGTAAATGGCTGTAGTCCCAGCACTCAGATGGTTAAAGCAGGAGGATGGCCCAAGTCCAGGGGTTCAAGACTGCAGTGAGGTATGATCATGTAACTGTACCCCAGCCTGGGCATCATTGCAAGACCTTGTCTCTAAAAATACTAACAATAAGGAAATAATGAAACAAAAGTTGGCAAGGCATTTTTAGACATGAGTGAGCCTGTTTTGTTGTGAGGGCAGCATGAGGATGGTAGGATGGTAGTGTTCTGGTAAACAGTGGGCACTCCAGCGAGGAAAAGGCCTGAACTGTAACATTTACCAGTTTCTCGGGTAAAATTCTCTCCCCATGGCCAATTTCAAGCTGCCAGTGTGACTACTACTGAGTACGGAGTTGGGAAAAGATGGGCAGTCTCACACCATTGTATAGTATTTCTACCACATCAGCAATAGACTTTAATAACTTCAAATGCGTAGATAGAAGGAAAATAAGTAGACCAGGAGTGGTGGCTCACGCCTGTAATCCCAGCACTTTGGGAGGCCAAGGTGGGTGGATCACTTGAGGCCAGGAGTTTGAGACCAGCCTGGTCAACATGGTGAAACCCTATCTCTACTAAAAATACAAAAAAAAAAAAAAAAAAAAAAAATTAGCCGGGCTTCTTGGCACATGCTCGTAATCCCAGCTACTCGGGAGGCTGAGGCAGGAGAAACGCTTGAACCCAGGACACAGAGGGTGCAGTGAGAAGTAGGAAGGGATAACTGATTAGCATTTATTGCCTTTGCTTTAATACAATTTCTTTGTTGTCAATGATTTGATTTTTAATAATGGCCGTGTTTGACAACTGGCTCATAAAATGCCTGAAAGTTCTCTCAGCTCTTGCAAGCTGGACTGAGGCTGTTCTGGCACGGTGGGCATGGGGTCTCATGTGCCCTGTAAGGGGGTTTGTAATCCCTTCCTCCTGGATTAACCAACTGCCTTGGCTGGGAGTTGGGGGGCTCCAGCCACCTAGAAGACCTCATTAATCAAATTTCTGGCAGTTTCTTTGAAAGTCATTCCCGGCCGGGCGTAGTGGCTCATGCCTGTAATCCCAGCACTTTGGGAGGCCAAAGCAGGTGGATCACTTGAGGTCAGGAGTTCAAGACCAGCCTGACCAACATGGAGAAACCCCATCTCTACTAAAAATACAAGATTAGACGGGCATGGTGGCACATGCCTGTAATCCCAACTACTCGGGAGGCTGAGGCAGGAGAATTGCTTGAACCCAGGAGGCACAGGTTGCGGTGAGCTGAGATCGTACCACTACACTCCAGCCTGGGCAACAAGAAACTCCGTCTCAAAACAAAATAAAAAAGGAAGTCATTCTTCTCATTAATGACGCAGGATTGCCACCTAGTGACACAGAGGAGATTGCCTGGGTTTTCCAGGCTGTTGGAGTCTGGGAAAATGGCTGTTTCCACTGACTGTGTTCCACGACAGCTTCATGGCACAGATTTCCTGTGTTCCTCCGTGCTGTTCCGAGCTCTCTGTAAAACTTTCCTAGAATTAGAAAAAAGACCTAGAACCGGGTGCAGTGGCTTACGCCTGTAATCCCAGCACTTCGGGAGGCCAAGGTGGGAGGATCACTTAAGGGCAGGAGTTCAAGACGAGCCTGGGCAACGTGGCAAAACTTCATGGCTAAAAATAAAGAGGCCGGGCGCAGTGGCTTACACCTGTAATCACAGCACGTTGGGAGGCTGAGGCAGGCGGATCACTTGAGGTCAGGAGTTCGACACCAGTCTGGTCAACATGCCGAAACCCCATCTCTACTAAAAATACAAAAATTAGATGGGCATGGTGGTGGGCGCCTGTAATCCCAGCTAATTGGGAGGCTGAGGCACGAGAATCACTTGAACCTGGGAGGCGGAGGTTGCAGTGAGCCGAGATCATGCCACTGCACTCCAGCCTGCGTCACAGAGCGAGACTCGGTCTCAAAAAAAATAAAAATAAGTTAATGAATGGAAAAGAAAAAGGACCTAGGCCATTGCCTGAATCTGCTTAGGTGTTACAGATGCAGAGCTTGGCCTCAAACCCAGCACACAGACTCAAGCCCACGTCCCCCTCCTGCTACACACTGTCAGCATAGAGCTTGAGGCCCCATCTCAGGGGGAGTCAGCCAGATAGCCACACAGGTCACCGTCATGCTACAATTCACCCTGCTCTGGAGGAGCCGTGGGGTAGGGGAGGGTGTGGCGGGGGGTTCACCAGAGTCTGGGGACGGAGTGATGGAAATGAGATCCAAGGCTGAGCAGGAGTTAGCAGTCCTGCCTGGGAAGTGGGGAGAGGCCAGGGGAGCGTAGCCAGACCAAGGAGGCAGAAAGGTTCCGTGTGGCTGCAGTGCCAGGAACCTTAGGCATGGGCCACCATGGTGGCCAGTGGTGAAACCAGCAGGAAATTCCAGGAGCCTGCATCAGTCATCTCACAGGAGCGTCATGAGGGTGAAATGAAGCAGCATCTGTGAAAATGCCTAGCACAAGGCCTGGTCCAGTTGAGGGGAGTTTATCCAGACTTCACTCAGCTACTGGCAGTTTCCCAGAAGACATCCTGTCTGCTCGCCCTCACAAGGGTGTAGCCATGTGCAGGCTGGCCAGGGAGAATGGCTCTCACTGTGGCTCGCTTTGGGAATATGCTGCCCCAGCAGAACAGTTGTGCCCCTTTGTGATCACAAGAAAGAGCCAATGGTGGCAGCATCAGTGTTGCCCTTCCTAATGCAAAGTGCAGAGGTCCTCCCTCCTCCACCCACCTGCCCGCTCCTCCCGGCTGCCATCAAACAGTCCCCACTGTCCACACCCTGCTCCCCAGCAAATGTCCCATCTAAAGCTGCCCTGGCCTCCCCCACCTCTCACTTGTGGAGTACTAGGAACCCCATTCAGCCTGTGATAAAGGGCCAGATGGCTTACGTTGCCAGCACAGTAGCAGTTGCCCATAACCTGGACAATTAGGCCAGCTGTTGTCATGGGTCTACAGAGGACCCCAGATTCCCCGGGTAATTCCTGAGGTTTTACTTTGGCCAGTAGTCACGTATCCTGAGGAAGCAGCCTCTGATGCCTTGAGATCAAAGACCATGCAGTGGCCACACACACAGCTATTTGCGTGGTCCACCTGCATCCCCTTAGGTCTTGTTTATAATTTGGTATCTTATCACCAGAAAGAATCCGTTCAATCAGACTTATGATCTCTAGTTTAAAACAATCTAGATGCCTTTTTTTTTTCCCCCTAATTACCCTGGCTAGAGTTTCCAGGATAATATTGGACAGAAGTGGTGAGTGCTGTTTTTATTCCTGATCTTATGGGGAAATTGTTGTAAGTTTCACCAGTAAATATGATGTAAACTTGAAGTATGTGGACAAGGGTCCTCTCCCCAACCAGGGCTCATGAAGAAAGGTAAGAAGGCACCAATGTGGCCTGAAGCAGGGAGTAAGGCTGGGGTGTGAGCAGGGGCCGCACCTGGCAGAGTCTGTAGGCGCCATGAAGGGTTTTGGTCCTTTTTCCAAGAGCAGAGAAAAGCTGTTAGAAAGATTTTCAGGTTGAGGTTGGGGCGAACTAATAACAGCTGAGCTAGCATGAGGGTCAAGTGTCCTAGAAAGGAAACAACTGGCAAGGAAGACATGAAGGACAGAAACAAGTCTTAGTCAAAGCTGGAAGCAGGTGGGGCAGAACAAGTGAGTGATGCCCAGGGCAGGGAGGGTCTTACCTCTCAGGAGCCATCCGTCTTGTCTTACCCCAACTCCAGTGGGGGGAATCCTTCAGCAGGAGGACCCTGTACCTAAGCCCCCGTACTTGGGCTCTAGAGACCTTGTCAGTCTGCATTAAGGACAGCAGGATTTTTCCCCTGCACAAGACAGGACAAATTTCCATCTGTGGGTTCAATTGGCCCGCTGTGCCCATGGGTTCCACATCTGTGGATTCAACCAAACTTGGAATGAAAATATTTAGAAAAAGTACAGATAGCTGCCTCTGTAGTGAACATGTACAGACTTAAAAAAAAAAATTTTTTTTTTTTTTTTTTTTGAGACAGAGTCTTACTCTGTGGCCCAGGCTGGAGTGCAGTGGCGCAATCTCGGCTCACTGCAACCTCCGCCTCCTGGGTTCAAGTGATTCTCCTGCCTCAGCCTCCCAAGTAGCTGGGACTATAGGCGTGCACCACCACGCCTGGCTAACTTCTGTACTTTTTGTAGAGACAGGGTTTTGCCATGTTGGCCAGGCTGGTCTCGAATTCCTGACTTCAGGTGATCCACGTGCCTTGGTCTCCCAAGGTGCTGGGATTATAGGCGTGAGCCACCATGCCTACTCAGTCCTATATTTTTAAAAAAGCCTTTTTCTTGTCATTATTCCCTAAACAACATAGTATAACAACTATTTACATAGCAATTATATTAAGTATTGTAAGTTAAATAGAGGTGATTTGACGCATACAGGAGGATGTGCATATGCACCTTGTTTATATGCAGTTGTTACACTCTTTCATATGAGGGACGTGTCTGTGGAGTTTAGTATCTGTGAGGAGTCCTGGAACCAGTCCCCCAGGGAGACAGGGACGACGGTTTTGGGTGTGTGTGCGTGCACATGTGTGCATCTGTGTCCTTCCACGTGCACTTCTAGCCCAGTTCTGTGGCCTGCCAGGCTGGAGGCTTCCTCCCTCCCAGGGTGTTGTAATGCCCGCCCCCACCCCCTTTCATTCCTTGTTGCTGAGAAGTCACATGACATCTGGTATCCAGGCTAATGGCTCTTATTAACCAAATGCTGACACATCCCCAATATATAGGGTGCTTAATTTAAAACCTGCTTGCCTGGCCAACGTTCAGAGAAGCACGCACTTCTTGAACAGGGAATGGGGATTTCCAATAGGCACTAGGTAGAAAATGACTGATGTCACACTAAGAACCTACAAAATGCCTTTCCTCTGCACTAAGAGAGAAGGGCAGGGGGGTGGTGGTAAGAGGAGTGGAGCCTGAATAGCCTTGGGGATTGCTCCCTCCCATGTGGGGTGGTGGAAAAGCCCAGTCTCAGGGGAGCCCAGCCCCTCCTAGGGACAGTCCACCACCCTGCTGGCAGTCCGTGTCCCCCCCAGCCACCCCTTTGTGATCCACGTTGTTCATCAGCACCCCATGAGCATCTGTCATCACAGGACCTGGGCAAGGCCAGCAGGCTGTGGCTCCTGAGAGCACAGCTCAAAACTGGGTGTGGTGGTTCTTTCCAGAACTCAGGCCCCAGAAAGCCCCTCCCTTTTCCTCTTTGCTCCTGTAGGTGTGAGTGATGTGCAGACCTAACAGCCAGTCCCACCATGTTGAGGTCCAGCCCAACTTCTTCAGGGAGAAATCTTAAGTTTCTTTTGTAGGGAAATGAATATAGCCTTTACTTTGGTTTGTCCTTAAGCAAAGTGGAAAAAAAAGAAATGTTCTCCATGTTTCCATTTTCCTTTTTGTTTTTGCTAAATGCTTTTTATGAACATATTTAATAAATAAATGTTTCAGGTGTAGGTGTAAAGATCTCACTAAATAGGAACAAGTTGAACTTACATACCTTTGAAACGGTATATGAATGGTGACTGAAGGCAGCATAGTATATAGAAAGAATAACTTTAAAGCTAGAAGATCTGGATTAGGGTGAGAGCACTGGAGATATTTTTAATAATTATGACAGTGGGGTGGAGGGAGTGTCACTGGTATCCAGTGGGTAGAGGCCAGGGATTCTACAGGGCATAGGACAGCCTCCCTCACCCACCCCCATACACACACACACACACACACACACACACACAACAGAGAATTCCCAGGCGCAAATGTCAGTTGTGCAGATGTTGAGAAAGTGCTCTGGATAAACTCTTGTATAAGAATATTCACAGCAACATTTTTGGAGGGGCAAAGGGGAGCTCTGAGGGGTAATAATGAAAGAATGGGAAGGAGATCTGAGGAGTAATACTGAGTGACAAAATGAGAGGGAAGTCTGTGGAGTAATAATGAGGGGGTGGGAGGAAAGATTGTGGAGTAATGAGAAGGGTGTGAGGGAAGTCTGCAGAGTAATGAGAGGGTCGAAGTGTGAGGAGGAATGAGGAATGGGAGGGAAGTCTGAGGAGTAATAATGAGAGGGTAGGAGGGACGTCTGTGGAGTAATAATGAGGGTTAGGAGGGATGTCTGTGGAGTAATAATAAGGGGGTAGGAAGGACGTCTGCAGAGTAATAATGAGGGCTGGGAGGGAAGTCTGACAAATAATGAGAGGGTGAGACGGAAGTCTGAGAAGCAATAATGAAGGGGTAGGAGGGATGTCTGCAGAGTAATGAGGGGGTAGGAGGGAAGTCTGAGGAGTAATAATCGGGGGTAGGATGGAAGTCTGAGGAGTAATAGGGGTTGGAGGGAAGTCTGAGGAGTAATAATGAGGGGTGGGAGGTAAGTGTGAGGAGTAGTAATGAGGGGTTGAGAGGGAAGTCTTAGGAGGATGAGGGGGGTGGGAGGGAAGCCTGAGGAGTAATAATGAGGGGTGGGAGGTAAGTGTGAGGAGTAATAATGAGGGGTGGGAGGTAAGTGTGAGGAGTAATAATGAGGGGTGGGAGGTAAGTGTGAGGAGTAATAATGAGAGGTGGGAGGTAAGTATGACGAGTAATAATGCGGGGTGGGAGGTAAGTGTGAGGAGTAATGAGGGGTGGGAGGTAAGTATGAGGAGTAATAATGAGGGGTGGGAGGTAAGTGTGAGGAGTAATAATGAGGGGTGAGAGGTAAGTGTGAGGAGTAATGAGGGGTGGGAGGTAAGTGTGAGGAGTAATGAGGGGTGGGAGGTAAGTATGAGGAGTAATAATGAGGGGTGGGAGGTAAGTGTGAGGAGTAATGAGGGGTGGGAGGTAAGTGTGAGGAGTAATAATGAGGGGTGGGAGGTAAGTGTGAGGAGTAATAATGAGGGGTGGGAGGTAAGTGTGAGGAGTAATGAGGGGTGGGAGGTAAGTGTGAGGAGTAATAATGAGGGGTGGGAGGTAAGTGTGAGGAGTAATAATGCGGAATGGGAGGTAAGTGTGAGGAGTAATGAGGGGTGGAAGGTAAGTATGAGGAGTAATAATGAGGGGTGGGAGGTAAGTGTGAGGAGTAATAATGAGGGGTGGGAGGTAAGTGTGAGGAGTAATAATGAGGGGTGGGAGGTAAGTGTGAGGAGTAATAATGAGAGGTTGGGAGGGAAGTCTGAGGAGGAATGAGGGGGGTGGGAAGGAAGCCTGAGTAATAATGAGGGATGGGAGGGGAAGTCTGAGGAGTAATAATGAGGGATGGGAGTGAAGTCGAAGGAGTAATAATGAGCTCGTGGGAGGGAAGTCTCCGGAGTAATGAGGGTGGGTGGACAGATGGGATGGGAGTAGACAGGAGTGAGGTCTGAGGCATAATAAGGATATGAATGGGGAGCAAAGTCTCACGGCAGCATTTTTTACAATAGTGAAAACTGGAACCATCCCAAGTGACCATTCACACTGCCCTGGAGAAGTAAACTGTGACACAGTCACTCGTGCAGTGGTGTAGTATCAGGCAGCGAGGATGAAGGAACTACAGCTGCAGGCATCAGCAGGGCACATGGTCCAGTTGTTGAGTGTGTGACCGTGGAATATGATGCCTTTCATACAGCTGATACAGTCGGACCACAGATATTGGTTAGGGGTATTTACATGTGTGGCGAACTGTAGAGATGAGCCAGAGAATCATGAATACAAACTGTAAGGTGGTGGTAATCTGGGGGGAATGCAGTGAAGCCTACAGGCTTCTGTGGCACCTGCAAAAGTTCCATTTCCCAACTTGAGGAAGGAGGGACAGATACCTGAATGTTCCTGATTTAAATGTATGGGTATACTTTTGATACTTTTATATGGATATGTGTCTCCCACATTGCCTTCTATGCTGGGGACACAGTAACAGCAGCAGCTAAGGTTTTTAAGAGCTATGTGTGTTTGCAACAACCTTGTCAGAAAAATTACTTTTATTCCTCAAGTTTAAAGACTACGCCCTGGGCCATATGTCTTCTAAGGATGAATTTGAACTTGAACAGGCCAGTGCCGGCCACCATGCTCCAAACCACCGCTCGGTGCTGCTGCCTCCTGTTGGGGCCCAGTCTCACCTGCTCCTCTCTCCCCACAGGGTCAGGAGACAAACGACCAGTAGGCCTCCCCCAGCAGGGGGCAGACCCAAGCCCCAGCCCAAGCCCAAGCCTCAGGTGCCACAGTGCAAGGCTTTGTATGCCTATGACGCTCAGGACACAGACGAACTCAGCTTTAATGCCAATGACATTATTGATATTATCAAAGAAGGTAAGTGTGTGGCGGGTTGGCTGGGACAGCCTCCCAAAGAGCACATGGTCACATTGCTGTAAGATCTAGTGTGAAGATGAAGAGAATTTATGAGCTCCTCAAACTGCAATTTGTAGAGGCAGATCCAGGCCTCAGGCTCAGTCTGATCAAGACACCAGCTGCTCCTTCAATGCTTCTTTCAGCTCTGCCCCCTTCTTTATATCCCCTCCCTTCTCAAGCTGTTTTTCTTCATGGTAGCAAAATGGCAGCAGCAATTCCAGGCCAACATACCAAACCATGTCTGAAATCTGCATCATCTCTGCAACTTCTTTTCTTAGCCATTGGACGAAAGTCCTGAGTTTTATTCTGATCAGACCAAATTAGTCATGTGTCCATCCCTGAACCAACTTCAGTAGCAAGACAAAGGCTGTACCCTGAGTGGATTAGAACTGGTAGGGGCTGTCCCCAGAAACCGGGGGGGGGGGGGGGGGGGGGGGCTATCCCACCCACACTTCCTGGCTTCCTCATAATGAAAGTAGATGGTGTGGAAGCCAGGGAGACAACCTTCAATATCCATTAGTAAAGCAGTCCATGGGCTTGGCTGAGTGCTTTATTAATTTGGTAGATATCTTTTTACAACAAATTTCTTGATTTAAAGAACAAAGGGAAAACAATATGGATGGAGCCACATCACTGGAGCCCGTATAGGAGCAGTGTGTGTTTGGCTGGGGCAGAACAGACTTACTCATCTTCACTTTCACCACCTCTCTCCCCCTGCAGATCCTTCTGGCTGGTGGACGGGTCGACTACGAGGCAAGCAGGGCCTGTTCCCCAACAACTATGTGACCAAGATCTGAGGCGCCCATGACTCTGACGCATGGGGCAGAGGAGCTCCAGGCACTGACCAGGGGAGGGGATATTTAGGGGCTCCCCTTACAATCCACAATGAGCAACTGCTTCTCCAAGGCCTGGAGCTATTCTGGTACCTTCCCCATGGAGGACACTGAAAAGACTGGGTTGGGGACAGGGAGTGTCACTCCGTAAGTGATCCTAAAAGGTAGCCTCTTCATAGGAACCCAGGAGGGCAAAACCACCATGCATTAAGATTTATTTATTGTATTTAAACCTGGTGAGAGGACAAGTGAGGTCTGCTCAGACCTTATAGGCTTCTATCAAAACAGCACCCGGCTTGCTCACCAGGCCTAGGGAATAGCTGTAGGCGGCCGCTGACAAGTGCCTTTAGTTGAAGAGCACATTTCTTTCATCTCTTTTGTCCGTACCTGATATACACATTCCTCTCTGCCACCTTCCCTCAGGGAGGACCCGCCCTCTGCAGACTGGGCTCAGCGTGAGCAGGCACTTCCCACGCACATGCCAAGGGCAAGCTGGCCTGCTGAGCCCAGGGGGACAGCGGGGCACTGGTTTACACTTTGCCGCGACCATCAGGGCCGCCAAGCAGGTCAGGGGCTGGGGGCTGGGGGCTGGGCTGCCGGCTTTGCTTTCTCTGGGTCTTCAGTTGGAATGTGGCTGGCCCATGTTGGTTTGTGTTTAAATGCTGTACTTATTACAAGAAGGATCTTTTTTCAAGCTGTACATTTATAAAAACAGATCATATACTGTATATATAAAAATCTTGAGATGGTAGAAACATGTATGAATGTACTAAGTAGTAGTCCACTGTACTCATTCATAAGGTAGGTTTTCTTACAAAACTCACACCAGGTACTTACAGATGTGCCCTGCTCTTTTCCAATTACGGAATGTCATTGCTTTCTAGCTCAGTCCCTGCAGACTCTTCTCAACTCTTTCCCTATAGGAAACTTCCTCCGCATCCCGCCCCCACCTCCTAAATAAATAAAGGAATCCGCGAACACCTTCTTCTTTCATGACATTTGTTATGGGTTGAATTGTGCGCCTCCAAAGAAGATGTTAAAGTCCCAGCCACCAGTACCTCAGAATATGACCTTATTTGGAAATGGAGCCTTTACGGAGCAAACAAAATTAAAGTGAAGTCATTAGAGTGGGTCTTAATCCAATATAATGGTGTCCTGATGAAAAGGGGAAATTTGGACACAGAGACCAACATGCAGAGGAAAGACCATGTGAACAGGCAGGGAGAAGACAGCCATTCACAAGCCCAGGAGAGAGGCCTGGAACAGATTCTCCCTCACAGCACTCACAAGGAACCAACCCTGCCCACCTTGGTCTTGGACTTCCAGCCTCCAGAACTGAGGCAATACATGTCACTGTTTAAGCCACTCAGTTTGGGGTACTTTGTTACAGCAGCCCTAACCAACTAAAACAGTGTTTTCTTGCCATAATAGTGAAAAGTCGGAAACTGTAATGCCCATCAATAATGGAATGGTTGTAAGTAGAGACTGCCATTTCTCTACCTCTCCTCCTCTGGTTGCCATGGCCATTCTTAAGCTACTGGGAACTTAAGAGTTTGAGCAGCATACACCTTTGAGTCATTTCAGGATCCTCAAGTCCATGGGAAAAAATTATCAGGGCTTACATATAAGGAAAAAAAAAATGGATCTAGATTTGAAATGAAGATACGGCATTTAATTCTCCTTTTACTTCAAGAACAGGGAGCAAACTCCATTCTGTAACAGTAACAAATAACATTAAAAGGCTACTTCAGTTCCATGTTGTGACCAGAGAGGAAAGTAAAGCCATGATGTGGTGAAATGAGGAAAGGTAATCCTATTGACACTAATGACCTCTATATATTTTACAAAGTACTTTCACATTCATGGACTCCCCACAGTGGGACGAAGATACCATAAGAGCTAGGACCGAGGAGCATGCTGGGGTCCCCACAGCCACCAGCACTCAGGCTACTTTCTCAGGGCAGGAACACCAGGACCATCTTCCCTTGTTACAAGCCCCTGGCTGGCTGGGACAAGCCTTTGTTTTTCCTCCTGATTGGCATTTTACACTTGTGTATAACTGGGAACCGTCAGGCTCTAGGTGACAAAACTGGGACTGAGTGAAATCTCCCACGAGTAGCACGAACACCCTCATCCATGGAAATCACAGACCAAGCCCTTAGCACCTGCATCGTGTGCCCAGCCAGTGCCAGGCTCACGGAGATGCCCAACAAATGGTGCTGAAATAGGTGAGTGACCCATAGGGGAAGGAGACTTAGATCTGTGTAGAGATGCTGAAATGCTGACACTATTAAGAAAAGTTTGGAGAAATAGTGGTTTATCTTAAACTTATTTGTATATATGTAGAAATTCAACATGGGGACTACCAGAAAAATGCCTTTTTTCCCCTTTAGGGTCTTTAAGACACTAACCTGGGTTTCCTCTAGTCTCTGGATCTAGCCTGGCCTGCCATTTTGTTCACTGTGCAGTTAAGTAAATATGACCACTTCAGGAGTCACTTACCAGGAAAGAACATACAGAACGGGGCCACCCCCACTTTCTGGAACTTGCCATCCTGTTTGAAATAAGGGGTGTTGATGTGCACACACAGCAACATGGAGAGCAGTATCAAACACAATGTAAAAATGTGATACCCCTTCAACCAAAGGTTTCAGGTAACCATGAACTAAATGAGAAGGCCTGACTGTGTACCCTAGGGCAGAGGTGTTCGAGCTTTAGTGGTAGATGAGAGAGAGACAGAGGTGTATATAAGGGTGGCATCTACTCTATTGATGGCCATCTGTGAGACAGAGGCTGATCTCAAATTCCTGGGCTTAAACAATCCTGCCTCAGCCTCCCAAAGTGCTGGCATTATGGGCATGAGCCACCGCACCTGGCCAACTGGCTTCTTAAAGACATGCAAAAGGGCCATCTCTTCCACAGTGGTTTTTTTAGCAATACACAGACATGTGGAGAGGGCAAAGGGTGAAGCCTTCTTGAATAAGCTTGCTCCCCAACCAGGAAGGGTGCCAACCCACTGACCTCCCAACATGGGGTCCCAGCCCACTGTAATCAAACCTGACTCACCACTATTACCAAGTCCAGCCCAATGGAGGTGGAAAAGCATCGTGCAGTTTCCTTCTTAAAGGACCTGCCCTGTGTGCACACCATGTCCACCAGTATTCTACCGGCCAGAGCTTAGTCATGTGGCCTCAACTCAAGGGGGCTGGTCTTTCCACAGAGCTGTGTCAGCAGCTTATCCAGAGCACCAGAATGAGAGCGGCCTCCTGCCAGGTGGAGCTGTTCACAAAAATGAGTGAGAGAAAATATGGATGTGCATCTATGAATTACAAACTCCATGGGCTTCCACAGAGCATGGCTTTTACATATCTAAATTCCCTCTCTTTGCGACTCCCTCCTGAACTCATCCCCAGACCCTCCCTGAGTGGAGCTGGTCACACTAAGTCTGCCTGTGCCTCTAATTGCTACCATTTCTTTTATAGGTGGTGTCCCAGTTAAGATTTCCCTGGCAGTAGAGCTGGATTCTGGTTTCCAGGGCAATCAACAGCAGAGCATGAATGGTGCTTCTCTGGTGGACGATTTAACTCTGTGTTTCTGGCATCCCTCACTTTTGTGATCAAAAGACCAGAGGAGCCATTCGGCAATTCTGCCCTCTTTCACTGTTTTGCTTTTCTCCCAGGGCCTGATTACAGTTCTTTCTGGATTTAGTAACGTGGTTTTATTCCTACCCACTAATCTTGATGCCTTTTTCCCTACTAGGCCATACCTCTCCACTCTGAGCACCCTTTCCAACCAGAAGCCTGGCTCAGTATGGTTCACTAGGTCGCCCAAGGTCACACAGTTCTTCCCTGGGGGAGCCACCATTGGAACTCTGAGTCAAAGGCCTGTGCTTTTTTATTTTGAGACAGCGCCTCACTCTGTCACCTAGACTGGAGAAAAGTAGAACAATCACACCTTACTGCAGTCTCAAACTCCAGGGCTCAAGCATTCCTCCCACCTCAGCCTCCCAAGTAGCTGGGACCACAGGTATGTGCCACCACACTCAGCTAATTTGTAGAGATGAGGTCTCCCTATGTTGCCCAGCTGGTCTTAAACCTCTGGGCTCAAGCAGTCTTCCCGCCTTGGCCTCCCAAAATTCTGGGATTACAAGCATGAGCCACTGTGCCCGAAAGGCCTGGGCTTTTAATCATTTTCTCCAATTCAACAAATACTTAGTAATGTGATGGTCTACTGTGTTAGCCTTTCAACTGCCAATATCTCTCTCAAAAACAAAAAAATATATTTTTTAAAAAGAAAAAAACTCATGCATAGAACTCAACAGCTAGAAACTTGTAAACTCCTTTAATGGGCAAGAGCTCCATCTAACAAATCTGAATCCTCTGATCCATCTCTTTCCAAGACCATTAACCTTCTCCTTAAAATAATAACATCTATGTTCAAGTATCTTCTTCGTACTGGAAACTATACTAAGTGCTTGGCATACTTTATTTAGCACAACCCTATGAGGTAGACACTCTTATCCCCACTTCACAGGTACAGAAACTAAAGTATAGAGGTCACAACTACTTAGAATCAAACTCAAAGCACCCACGTTCAGAGTTAGTGCTCTTCTATACTATGAATCCATATCCCATTTTTAATTTCCATGTTTTTATGATACGGTTTCTACTTCTGCCGCTCATTTCACATTTATGACATTTTAGTTTGGGGTGCCTGCTGTGCCATCTAAAAAAGTATCTTAAAGGTCTTTATGACATCCTGGAAGAATTTCCTGAGTCAGAACATGCAATATTTAACTAAGTAAAATATGTAATAAGGAAGCTATAACATGTCTTTGGATATGCTTACAAAACTCAGGCGTTCTTGGAGAGAAGTTGAACTCAAGCATCTCTGGGAAATAATTGCTTGTCAGAGCCAGGAAAGCTGCCTTTCATGGTCTCACTTCGTTACCCTTCACACTTGTGATCAGAGTTGTCTAAGGCTGCCATGGGAACAAGCTTCACGAACCCAATAACGGATATTCATCAACTCTACACTAGGATTTCAACATATAAAGATATCCAAAACTTACAGTTAAAGACACACTAGTCAGGCAGTCCTGCCTGCCCAGGAAGAGAGTAAAAAGCCAGCCCTGACTGGAGCCACTTTCTCCTCCCCAGGGGCAGTTGTCCTCAACCACACCTGAATCACAGGAGCAGACACTGAATTTCTGTCAGCAGGAGGCAGCTCTTACCACACTCTAGGTTGGGGAAAATAACTGAGATAAATGAGTTTACTGCAAAGCACAGAGCCTTTATGAATCTTCCAATCATTTGCAAGGTTTCACAAGTGTATTTGACTAACTCCTTTCTCTTACAACACCAATTAACATCTTGTTGAACCAGCGTCTTGGGAAGTTGTTTTTATACGAGACTATGTTTACGGTTTTTAAGTCAGTGGTTGGAGGTGAGGATGCACTCCCCCCACAGAAAACAATGTTTGAGCATCCCAGATTGACCTCAGACTGCTGAGCTACCAGCAAGAATTCCAAGCCAATGAGTGTTAGCTTGCTGGGCTCCGTGGGGGTGGAACCCAACGAGCCAGGCATCGGAGGGAATCTCCTGGTCTGTGGTTGTGAAGACTGTGGGAAAAGTGCAGTATCTGGGTCGGAGTGTACCTTTCCTCCTGGTAGTCTCTCACGGCTTCCCTTGGCTAGGAAAGGGAAATCCCCCGACCCCTTGTGCTTCCCAGGTAAGGTGACGACCCACCCTGCTTCTGCTCACCCTCTGTGGGCTGCACGCACCTACTGTCCAACCAGTCCCAATGAGATGAACCAGGTACCTCAGCTGGAAATGCAGAAATCACCTGCTTGGTTGGGGGAGGGGTGCCTGCCATTGCTGAGGCTTGAGTAGGCGGTTTTACACTCATAGTGTAAACAAAGCTGCCAAGAAGTTCAAACTGGGCGGAATCCACTGCAGCTCAAGGCTGCTGCAGCCATACTGCCTCTGTAGATTTCCTCCTCCCTGGGCAGGGCATCTTTGAAGATAAGGCAGCAGCCCCAGTCAGGGACTTATACATAAAACCCCCATCTCCCTGGGACAGAGCACCTGGGGGAAGGGGAGGCTGTGGGCATAGCTTCAGCAGACTTAAACGTCCCTGCCTGACAGCTCTGAAGAGAGCAGCAGATCTCCCAGCACAGTGTTCAAGCTCTGCTACGGAACAGGCTGCCTCAAGTGGGTCCCTGACCCCCGTGTATTCTGACTGGGAGACACCTCCCAGTAGGGGCCAACAGACACCTTATACAGGAGAGCTCTGGCTGGCATCTGATGGGTACCCCTCTGGGAGGAAGCTTCCAGAGGAACAGGCAGCAATCTTTGCTGTTCTGCAGCCTCTGCTGGTGATACCCAGGCAAACAGGGTCTGGAGTGGACCTCCAGCAGACTCCAGCACACCTGCAGAAAAGAGGCCTGTTACAAGGAAAACTAACTAATAGAAAGGAATAGTAGCAACATCAACAAAAAGGAAGTCTACTCAGAAACCCCATCCAAAGGTCACCAGCATCAAAGACCAAAGGTAGATAAATCCACAAAGATGGGGAGAAACCAGCACAAAAAGGCTGAAAACTCCAAAAAACAGAATGCCTCTTCTCCTCCAAAGGATCACAACTCCTCACCAGTAAGGGAACAAAACTGGATGGAGAATGAGTTTGACAACTGACAAAAGCAGGCTTAAGAAGATGGGTAATAACAAACTCCTCCGAGCTGAAGGAGCATGTGCTAACCCAGTGCAAGGAAGCTAAGAGCCTTGAAAAAAGGTTAGACAAATCGCTAACCAGAATAACCAGTTTAGAGAAGAACATAAATGATCTGATGGAGCTGAAAAACACAGCATGAGAACTTTGTGAGGCATACAAAAATATCAGTAGCTGAATCGATCAAGCGGAATAAAGGATAGCAGAGATTGAAGATCAACTCAATGAAATAAAGCAAGAAGACAAGATTAGAGGAAAAAAGAGTAAAAAGAAACCAACAAAGCCTCCAAGAAATATGGGACTATGTGAAAAGACCAAATATATATTTGATTGGTGTAACTGAAAGTGACAAGGAGAATGGAACCAAGCTGGAAAACACTCTTCAGGATATTATCCAGAAGAACTTCCCAACCTAGCAAGGCAGGACAACATTCAAATTCAGGAAATATAGAGAACATCACAAAGATATTCCTCAAGAAGAGCAACCCCAAGACACATAATTGTCAGATTCACCAAGGTTGAAATGAAGGAAAAAATGTTAAGGGCAGCCAGACAGAAAGGTTGCGTTACCCACAAAGGGAAGCCCACCAGACTAACAGCGGATCTCTTGGCAGAAACCCTACAAGCCAGAAGAGAGTGGGGGCCAATATTCAACATTCTTAAGAAAAGAATTTTCAACCCAGAATTTCATGTCCAGCCAAACTAAGCTTCATAAGCAAAGGAGAAATAAAATCCTTTACAGACAAGCAAATACTGAGAGATTGTGTCACCACCAGGCCTGCCTTACAGGAGCTACTGAAGGAAGCACTAAACATGAAAAGGAACAACTGGTACCAGTCACTGCAAAAACATATCAAATTGTAAAGACCATCAATGCTATGAAGAAACTGCATCAACTAATGGACAAAATAGCATCATAATGAAAGAATCAAGTTCACACTTAACAATATTAATCTTAAATGTAAACGGGCTAAATGCCCCAATTAAAAGACACAGACTGGCAAAGTGGATAAAGAGTTAAGACCCATGAGTATGCTGTAATCAAGAGACCCATCTCACATGCAGAGACACACATAGGCTCAAAATAAAGGGATGGAGAAATACTTACGAAGCAAATGGAAAGCAAAAAAAAAAGCAGGGGTTGCAATCCTAGTCTCTGATAAAACAGACTTCAAACCAACAAAGATCAAAAGAGACAAAGATGGGCATTACATAATGGTAAGGGGATCAATTCAACAGAAGAGCTAACCATCCTAAATATATATGCACCCAATACAGGAGCACCCAGATTCATAAAGCAAGTTCTCAGAGACCTACAAAGAGACTTAGACTCCCACACAATAATAGTGGGAGACTTCAGCACCCCACTGTCAACACTGGACAGATCAATGAGACAGAAAATTAACAAGGACATCCAGGACCTGAACTCGGCTCTGGACCAAGCAGACCTAACAGTCATCTACAGAACTCTCCACCCCAAATCAACAGAATATACATTCTTCTCAGCACCACATCACACTTATTCTAAAATTCACCACATAATTCGAAGTAAAACACTCCTCAGCAAATGCAAAAGAACGGAGGTCATTAACAGTCTCTCAGACTACAGTGCAATCAGATTAGGACTCAGGATTAAGAACTCACTCAAAACTGCTCAACTATATGGAAACTGAACAACCTGCTCCTGAATAACTACTGGGTAACTAACAAAATGAAGGCAGAAATAAAGATGTTCTTTGAAACCAATGTGAACAAAGACACAAAGCACCCAAATCTCTGGGACATATTTAAAGCAGTGTGTAGATGGAAATTTATAGCACTAAATGCCCACAAGTGAAAGCAGGAATGATCCAAAATTGACACTATAACATCACAATTAAAAGAACTAGAGAAGCAACAGCAAATATATTCAAAAGCTAGCAGAAGACAAGAAATAACTAAGATCAGAGCAAAACAGAAGGAGACAGAGACACAAAAAACCCTTCAAAAAAATCAGTGAATCCAGGATCCGGTTTTTTGAAAAGATCAACCATACTGATAGACCACTAGCCAGACTAATGAGAAAGAAAAGAGAGAAGGATCAAATAGACACAATAAAAAATGATATAGGGGATATCACCACCGATCCCACAGAAATACAAACTACTGTCAGAGAATACTATAAACACCTCTACACAAATAAACTAGAAAATCTAGAAGAAATGGATAAATTCCTGGACACATACTAAACCTCCTGAGACTAAACCAGGAAGAAGTCAAATCCCTGAATAGACCAATAAAAAGTTCTGAAATTGAGGGAGTAATAGCCTACCAAACAAAAAATTCCAGGACCAGACGTATTCACAGCCAAATTCTACCAGAGGTACAAAGAGCAGCTGGTACCATTCCTTCTGAAACTATTCCAAACAACAGAAAAAGGGAATCCTCCCTAACTCATTTTATGAGGCCATTATCATCCTGATGCCAAAACCTGACAGAGACACAACAGAAAAAGAACATTTCAGGCCAGTATCCCTGATGAACATCGATACAAAAATCCTCAATAAAATACTGGCAAACTGAATCCAGCAGCACATCAAAAAGCGTATCCACCATGATCAAGTCAGCTTCATCCCTGGGATACAGAGCTGGTTCAATATATGCAAATCAATAAACATAATCCATCACATAAACAGAACCAATGACAAAAACCACGACTGTCTTAATTGATGCAGAAAAGGCATACGACAAAATTCAACACCCCACGCCTTCATGCTAAAAACTCTGAATAAACTAGGTATTGATGGAATGCATCTCAAAATAACAAGAGCTATTTATGACAAACCCACAGCCAATAGCATACTGAATAGGCAAAAACTGGAAATATTCCCTTTGAAAACTGGCACAAGACAAGGATGCCTTCTCTCACCACTCTTATTCAACACAGTATTGGAAGTTCTGGCCAGGCCAATCAGACAAGAGAAAGAAATAAAGGGTATTCAATTAGGAAAAGAGGAAGTCACATTGTCTGTTTGCAGATGACATGATTGTATATTTAGAAAACCCCATCGTCTCAGCCCAGAATCTCCCTAAGCTGATAAGCAACTTCAGCAAAGTCTCAGGATACAAAATCAATGTGCAAAAATCACTAGCACTCCTATATACCAATAACACACAGAGAGCCAAATCACGAGTGAACTCACATTCACAATTCCTGCAAAGAGAATAAAATACCTACGAATACAATTTACAAGAAATGTGAAGGACCTCTTCAAGGAGAACTATAAACCACTGCTCAAGGAAATAAGAGAGGATAGAAACAAATGGAAAAACATTCCATGCTCATGGACGGGAAGAATCGATAGCATGAAAATGGCCATACTACTCAAAGTAATTTATAGATTCAATGCTATCCCCATCAAGCTACCATTGACTTTCTTCACAGAATTGGAAAAAACTACTTTAAGTTTCTATACGGAACCAAAAAAGAGCCCGCATTGCCAAGACAATCCTAAGCAAACAGAACAAAGCTGGAGGCAACATGCTACCTGACTTCAAACTCTACTACAAGGCTGCAGTAAACCAAAACAGCATGGTACTGGTACCAAAACAGACATATAGACCAATGGAACAGAACAGAAGCCTCAGAAATAACAGCAAACATCTACAACCATCTGATCTTTAACAAACCTGACAACAACAAGAAATGGGGAAAGGATTCCCTATTTAATAAATGGTGTTGGGAAAACTGGCTAGCCATATGCAGAAAGCTGAAACTGGATCCCTTCCTTACACCTTATACAAAAATTAACTCAAGATAGATTAAAGATTTAAATGTAAGACCTAACCATAAAAACCCTAGAAGAAAACCTAGGCAATACCATTCAGGACATAGGCATGGGCAAAGACTTCATGACTAAATCACCAAAAGCAATGGAAACAAAGCCAAAATAGACAAATGGGATCTAATTAAAATAAAGAGCTTCTACACAGCAAAAGCTCCATCTGACACAGGGCTAATATCCAGAGTCTACAAAGAACTTAAACAAATTTACAAGAAAAAAACACCACCATCAAAAAGTGGGTGAAGGATATGAACAGACACTTCTCAAAAGAAGACATTTTTGCAGTCAACAAACATGAAAAAATGCTCATCATCACTGGTCATTAGAGAAATGCAAATCAAAACCACAATGAGATACCATCTCATGCCAGTTAGAATGGCGATCATTAAAAAGTCAGGGAACAACAGATGCTGGAGAGGATGTGGAGAAATAGGAATGCTTTTACACTGTTGGTAGGACTGTAAATTAGTTCAACCATTGTGGAAGACAGTGTGGCGATTCCTCAAGGATCTAGAACTAGAAATACCATTTGACCCAGCCATCCCATTACTGGGTGTATACCCAAAGAATTATAAATCATTCTACTATAAAGACACACGCGCACATATATTTATTGTGGTACTGTTCACAATAACATGGACTTGGAACCAACCCAAATGCCCATCAATGATAGACTGGATAAAGAAAATGTGGTACATATACATGGAATACTATGCAGCCATAAAGAAGGATGAGTTCATGTCCTTTGCAGGGACATGGATGAAGCTGGAAACCATCATCCTCAGCAAACTAACATAGGAACAGAAAACCAAACACTGCATGTTCTCACTCGTAAGTGGGAGTTGAACAATGAGAACACATGGACACACAGAGGGGAAAACCCCTGCTGGGGGCCTATCGGGGTGGGGGACTAGGGGAGAGATAGCATTAGGAGAAATACCTAATGTAGATGACGGGTTGATGGGTGCAGCAAACCACCATGGCACATGTATACTTATGTAACAAACCTGCATGTTCTGCACATGTATCCCAGAACTTTAAAAAAAAAAAAAAAGTTCAATGCCCATTAAAAACCAACCAAACAAAAAAATACAAAGCCATTTAGCCCATAATGTACCTGAAGCTGCACAACGAGAAAATGCATCCCAAGCTTCAACTTGAAGAGGATGCCACAGGCCCATTTTCTCCAGCTGTGACCCATGGGATGCCTCTCTCTGGTCTCAACCATGCCTTTGAGAGAGGGACCCATTACAAGGGTTGCTCTGGGCCAGACGTTCCAATGCAGGAATGAGAGAGCAGCTGACTAGCTTCTAGAAAGGAAAGTGTCATGGTTATCTTTCCATTTTAAATTTTCATAATAGACTTATTTGTATTCAAGAAGCTTAGGAATAGGTTTACTGTTCACTGAGGCCAAGTTCTAGTTTTTCCGTTTGAGAAAATGGTAGAAAGGTCTTGCCCAAGCCATAATGGCAATAATTTACATGCTATTCATAATAGCTCAAAAAGAAATTAGTCAAAGCAAGCTTTCACTGATTTCTTCAGTACAGAATACACAAATAAATACACATGGGATACCTTAAGAAAAACCAATCACTTTATTTTTCCTCAATATATATTTAGAAAATTGGTCTGAGAAGAGGTTTCATGAGATAGACCAGAGGACTATGTACAAAATCAAGAGTTCTAAACCAGTAAGAAAAAGGGTACAATGAAGCACACATCCCCAGGGGCGATGGCAGCCTAGGACCTTCCCATCAGTGGGGAGGCAAGATCTTTGACGGCTTTTGAGTTCAGCTGAGGGATCGTGCTGATCTTCAGGAGTTTGCTGCTTGCATACTTATTCTTGATGGCCTGCAGAATTTGTGATTAAGCACATGTCAGGAACCCCCACTGGTACCTTATTCCTAGTCTAATTCACAACTGTCAAAGGTCCAGGCCACAATCACCATCACAATGACAATGCCCAATTGCTGAAGCCAGTGAAAGCTCTGGGCTCATCACATGTGCCTGACCATTTCCTTCCATCCCCATTAATGAATAAAACCCAGCTGGTAGGGCCGGGCGCGGTGGCTCAAGCCTGTAATCCCAGCACTTTGGGAGGCCGAGACGGGTGGATCACGAGGTCAAGAGATCGAGACCATCCTGACTAACATGGTGAAACCCCGTCTCTACTAAGAAATACAAACAACTAGCCGGGCGAGGTGACAGGCGCCTGTAGTCCCAACTACTCGGGAGGCTGAGGCAGGAGAATGGCGTGAACCCGGGAGGCGGAGCTTGCAGTGAGCTGAGATCTGGCCACTGCACTCCAGCCTGGGTGACAGAGCGAGACTCTGTCTCAAAAAAAAAAAAAAAAACAAAAAAAAAAAGAAAAAAAAAAAAACCCAGCTGGTAGCACAGGTGATCAGAACAAATGATTTCAAGGTCCGAGTAGCAGGCTTCCTCTCATAGCCTACCAGAGGGATGGGAGGGGGAGCTGTGTTTATGACACCTAAGTGCCATCAGACATAACAGGTTCACCAGACCTGGCAGCAATAGCCGACAATCAAAGAGGGTGGCAACTAGCACTTAACAAATCCCAGACAGTCCTCTCAGGACTGAACACACAGTACGCTACCATGAAGCAAATCATGTTGTGAGGACACTTTAGACTCTTCTGAGGTTCAAATGCCTTGCTCTTTGCCACAACACACTTGGTGAGCTCTGATGTTTGGTGTCACACAAGGACAGCACTAAGTCTCCTCTGGTTCCTCCTCATAGGTGGGCCATACAGAGATAGACACCACGCCCTCAGGATGCCCCCTGAATGGGCGTCTTCTCTCTTAACCATGCTTGCTAATTAGGTGTTTTTCCATCATTGCCTCAAAAGATCCTGGACAAAGGCTCTGAGTAACATCACCTGAATCCTGCTTCCACACTGCCATTTGAAGTGGGCCCTCTCTCTTCCCAATCCCATGCAGAGCAGCCTTCTCTGCTTGCAAAGTGCCCTCCCCAGGACACTGGTATGAGCACAGAGTAATTCAACACATTGAGTAACTGGCTGGCTGACTAGGAACTGGGCCTAGACATGGCTAGCCTATCGACTTTGTTTCAAAGAAAGTTTGCTCCCAGAGTTTATCCGTATGCTGCACACCATACTATATCAGAAAAATATAAAGGATAAAGGATTTGTGCTAAAACTCTCACGTTATTAATATATTTACATGACAGCACACACACACACCCCACATATACACAAAACCCAGAACCTAAAGCATTCCACAGCTTAAGAAACAATAGTACTTACGATGAATTTAGTTAAGTTTTCGTTTACTTTCACCACATTCTTGGCCATGTGCTGCATGACTTCCAATACTTCGTTCTCTGTGTATCCTGTGTAATACTGCTGCTTTAAGTTCTGAAACACAAGAAGCAGACACCATTGACTGAGGGGAAAGAGAAAACCTCTGCTTCTTTAGAAGAACACATCTCATACATGATGACATTACTTATGTAAAAGCTGTACAAAAATATTCTTACCTTCTGGAAATTCAATCAAAGTCCTAAGCACTCCCACAGTACCAGCAACACTAAAGCAGCTGGTAAATGCAAGATGATTCTGGCCCTGAGACCAGACTAAATGAAGACATTGTGAAGCTCTCAGCTAAATCAAGTGCCAAAGGTCCCATAGGATCTTTTAAAGAGGTTGCACCGGTAGGAGTCCTTCAAGTGACAACACTGAAAGGGGATGAAAAAGGAGACACTTAAAACAAAGTGTCCCTTTACAGTGCTGGCCACATCTCACACAACCCTGCGTCAAAGCCCTCCCCAGCTGTCTCTGTTATGAGCTCAAGAACCCAAACAGACATACTGTCGGTCAGGGAAAGATATTCAGAAATAAGAAATAAACTGTGCTAAAAAAGCAACAATCTATCAAATCCAGAAGAACTAGGTAGGACTACCAACAATTCTCTTGTTGAACCCTGTGTAATTAAGCACCAGAGAACAGAGAGAACTCAGACAATACCACAACAAGCCTTGTGACCTAGCCTCCCAAAGAGTAAAATACAAGCAAAAGAACAGCTGTCCATTGATAGTAGGATTTATCATGTAAGAAGATACATAAATTGGCGGGGCCCAGTGGCTCATGTCTACAATTCCAGCAGTTTCGGAGGCCAAGGCAAGAAGATTGCTTGAGTTTAAGAATTTCAGACCAGTTTGTGTAACATTGGGTGACCCTATATCTATGAAAAATGAAAAATCAGCCAAGGATGGTGGTGTCCACCTATAGTCCCAGTTACTTGAGGAGCTGAGAAGGAAGGATTGCTTGAGCCCAGAAGTTTGAGGTGTAATGAGCTATTAAGGCCATTGCACTCCAGCCTGGGCAACAGAGTGAGACCGTGTCTTTAAAAAAAAAAAAAAGGAAAAAGGAAAAAAAGATCAGGCACAGTGGCTCACGCCTGTAATCCCAACACTTTGGGAGGCCGAGGTGGGCGGATCACCTGAGGTCAGGAGTTCGAGGCCAGCCTGACCAACATGGTGAAACCCTGTCTCTACTAAAAATACAAAAATTAGCCAGGCGTGGTGGCACATGCCTGTAATCCCAGCTACCCAGGAGGCTGAGGCAGGAGAGTTGCTAGAACCCAGGAGGCAGAGGCTGCAGTGAACCAAGATCGTACCACTGCACTCCAGCCTGGGGAACAGAGAAAGACTCCCTCTCAAAAAAAAAAAAAAAAAGAGGTATGTCAACTGACTTTAAGAATTCTGTGACAAAAATTCTAAAAGCGAAAGTACATTTTTTTCATATGCATGGTATAATTGGCAAATTAAACCACAATTTAATCTTTTTCTTTGAAGACCGGGTCTTAACTCTGTTGCCCAGGCTGGAGTGCAGTGGCACTATCAGAACTCACTGCAGCCTTGATATCCTGGGCTTAAGTGATCCTCCCACCTCAATCTTCCTAGTAGCTGAAACTATAGGTGTGCGCCACGATGCCTGGGTTCTGTCGCCCAGGCTGGAGTGCAGTGGCGCAATCTCGGCTCACTGCAACCTCTACCTTCCGGGTTTAGACAATTCTTGTGTCTCAGCCTTCCAAGTAGCTGAGACTACAGGCATGTGCCACCACACCCAGCTAATTTTTGTATTTTTAGTTTAGTTTGTATTTTTAGTAGAGACAGAGTTTCACCATGTTGGCTAGGCTGGTCTCAAAGTCCTGGCCTTAAGTCATCCACCTGCCTCAGCCTCCCAAAGTGCTGGGATTACAGGCATGAGCCACTGCCCAGTCTACACAATTTAATCTTAATCCTAAAATACTTTGAAGGGAAAAAAGAGGAAGCAAGAGTAAAAACTGAAATAATGCACAATTTCTAGAATTTTGAAATCAATTCTCAGAAAACTGGGACAGCAAAGCACATTTAAGAGTAAGGTGACTAAAAATGAGCCATTGGTACCATATATCAGTGGCATTTTTGCCTCAAATGTTTTATTTTAAAAAAATTCCAAATCTACAGAAAAACTGAAAGAATGACCCTGTAGATATCCTTCACGTAGATTGATCAATCATGAACATGCACCACGTTTTCCTCCTCTCCCTCTCTCTATATATGTATACTCACACACAATTTTTGCTATGCCATTTGAAAGCAATTTGCAGATATCACAGCACATCCCTGCTAAACATTTCAGAAGCATATTCTAAAAAGTACATTTTTGTACCTATCCATAACACCATTCTCACATAAGAAACACTGTCACCAGTGACTATTTTTTTAAGCATCCAGGCAGTTCCTTTTAAAATGTCTCACATTCTGGATTTGCACATTTCCTCATGATTTAATTCATGTCAAACGTTTTGGGCATGAATAGGTGATAATGTATACATCTTACTGCACAACATGGCACAGCAACTCAGGTTGTCTGCCAATGGCAATGCTGAGCTTAATCACTAGGTGAAGGTGGAAACCACCAGACCACTTCATCATAGATGTGCAGTTTTGCTACAGAATTAACAAGTATTTATGGGATGATAATTTGAGACCATGTGAATCTTGTTTCCCAAAATTATTCCATCTAGTGATTTTTGCATTCATTGATGCACCTTGCTTGAATAAATTATTACATTACAGGTTGAAAATTAGTGGTTTCTAACTCTACCATTCTACTTTAATTATTCTGATTTTTAAAAATGAACCCCTGTTTTATTTTTTGTATCATTATGGACCCATGAATCCTTTTTTTTATACACTACAATCTATTACTGTCATTTTTCTTTTTAATGCTCTAATTCAGTCAGCCAGAGCCCTTTCAAGCCCATTCCTATGTCCCTCCTTCCCTTCCTATTTTATTGTGGTGCAATCATAGGTCACTGCAGCCTCAGACTCCTGGACTAAAGGGATGCTCCTGCCTCAGCCTCCTGAGTAGCTGGGACTATAGGCACATGCTGCCATGACCAGCTCTCCTATGTCCTTTGGTGTGACCTCATTGATCTTTGAAAATCTGTGTGCTATCTGGCACAAATTTTTCTAGGCTTACCTTGTACTTCCCCTGCCATAGCCCTTAAATCAGCAATTTCACTAATGAACCCTAGTTGACAGTAGATGATGGTATTTAGTATCCAAGATGTGCGCACTAAATATGCTCACTACTACTGAGTTGTCACTGTTTCTGAGACCCTTTATTCTGAATTTGCCGTTATTTTCAAAACATAATAGGGGTTTTCCTTTGTTTTTGTTTTGCTATTTCTTACGTGAGGACTAACCTTTAGTTTTTAATTGTTAATATTTTCTCTCTTAGGCCAGGCACAGTGGCTCACGTCTGTAATCCCAGCACTTTGGGAGGCCAAGGTGAGAAGATCACTTGAGCCCAGGAGTTCGAGACCAGCCTGGGCAACATAGGGAGAGCCAATCTCTAGAAAAAACTTTAAAATTAGCCAGGCATGATGGCGTGTGGCTGGGTCCCAGCTACTCAGGAGGCTGAAGTGGGAGGATCACTTGAGCCCAGGCAATTGAGGCTGCAGTGAGCTTTAGTAGCGGCACCACACTCCAGCCTGGATGACAAAGCAAGACCCTGTATAAAAAATTAACTAATTAATAATTAAAAAAAACTCTTCCTATAGTGAAAATTTTAGTCCTTAATAACATGAATAAATTTGTTTTATCCTACAATACACATAAAATAGTTCCAGAATTATAACAACAGATTAACAACAAACCTACTAAGTAAACTTGATGTTACCACTTTAGTCCTTTGTTTTGTCATACTTTAAATCCCACTAAGGATGCTCAGTCAGAATGCTGTGTTCAGGTTACAGACTTATTTTTTTTTTTCTTTTTTTGAGACAGGGTTTTGCTCTGTTGCCCTGGTTGGAGTGCAGTGGCATGATCATAGCTACTTCAGCGTTGAACTCCCAGGCTCAAGCAATCCTCCTGCCTCAGCCTCCTGAGTAACTAGGACTACAGGTGTGCACCACCATAATCAGCTAATTTTTAAATTTTTTGTAGAGATGGGGGTCTTGCTATGCTACCCAGGTTGGGCTCGAACTCCTGGGCTCAAGCAACAAGTACTTAAATTAATTCTTTCCTCTGTGTTCTGTTACCAATTTCACATGTGGTTACATTGTTTATTTCCACTTAATTACAATTTAAAGTTTGCATAAAATATTTACATTGTTCAAAAATCAAAAAAGTTACACTGTATTATAAAGTCAATAAAAGGTTACAATCAGAAGCCCTCTCATCCTCAACCTCCGCCCTGTTCCACAGAACCCCATAGTATCCACTTTCATTCTTTCTGGTTTATTCCTCCTGTACCAAAAAATTAAACAAATATATAAATATATATACATACAGACACACACACTTTCTTGCATAAAATGTAAACTACAATATACATTGTTTAGGTGAACAGCTCCACCATGTTGCCCTGGTGACCTTGCCTATATCCATATAGGACAGGCCAAGGCCTGAACCACAGCTGATTGGTCCTGGCAAAATGCTTTGTGATCCTCCTGGAAAAGGAGGGGATGGCAGGTGTGGGCAGAGCTGCAGCCCAGCCATCTCCCATTCACCTCCCTATCTCCTCTGGGAGGCTGTCACCAGACAGCTTCTTCTATTTTTTTTTTTTTTTTTTGGAGACAGAGTCTCGCCCTATCCCCCAGGCTAGAGTGCACTGGCACGATCTCAGCTGAATGCAACTTTTGTCTCCCGGGTTCAAGTGATTCTTATGCCTAGGCCTCCCGAGTAGCTTGGATTACAGGCACCTACCAACATGCCTGGCTAATTTTTGTATTTTTAGTAGAGACGGGGGTTTTGCCATGTTGGCCAGGCTGGTCTCAAACTCCTGACCTCAGATGATCTGCCCACCTTGGCCTCCCAAAGTGCTGGGATTACAGGCATGACACCTGGCCAAGACAGCTTCTTATCCCCTAGGTTCTGATGAAGTTTTCTGCTGTGCTGCTTTCAGGGTATACCTGCAGACTAGAAGACTGCTTAGCAGTGATCTACAACTGGCTTCTCCACAGCAGTGTACCTGTGGCTTGCACTGCAGCCATCCAGCTCCATTTGTTTCCACATTATCCTTTTTGCCATGTGAAACAAAGACCCAGGGAGCTGCCAACCTTGGCTACTCTTCTGAATCTACAAGTGGCTCATTCTATTCTTACTGGCTAAATCAGTCAGGCCTTGGCCTTCCTTTGTCTCGTGTGCTTGACAACTTTTTGACTTAACATAATATCTAAGAAATTGTCAGTTCTTAGTGGCCTTCCTCATTCTGTACTACTCTATAATGCATACATGCACCCTGGTATATATAGTCAACTCACTTCTATTTGAACTGTTCCAAGTAGCTTGCTTGCTTTCTTTCCCAAGAGACAGGGGTCTCTCTATGTTCCCCAGGCTAGACTTGAACTGAGCCTGAGCTCAAATGATCCTCCTCCTTCAGCCTCCCAAGTAGCTAGAACTATAAGCACAAGCCCCCACGCCCCTCTGCAAGCAGCTTTCCTTTAGGCCTTTGAACTTTAAACAGTTGCTTCAGGCTAGGCATAGTGGCTCATACCTGAAATCCTAGCACTTTGGGAGGCTAAGGTGGGTAGACTGTTTGAGCTGAGTTCAAGGCTACCCTAGGCAACATGACAAAACCCTGTCTCTACAAAAAAATTACAAAAATTAACGAGGCATGGTCATGCATGCCTGTAGTCCCTGTTACTCGGGAGGCTGTGGTAGGAGGATCACTTGAGCCTGGGAGGTCAAGGCTGCAGTGGGCTATGATGGTACCACCACACTCCAGCCTACACGACAGAGTGAGACCCTGTGTCAACAACAAAACAAAACCAATTGCTTCAATGACAGTGTTGTAAAAATGCTAAGGCCTTTTCATATTATGAGGGACTAAAATATAGCCTAATTAATTTCTTCTTAAATCCACCACTCACCCATTTTCCTTGTCCTAGAAGCTTCTGAGACAAACAGGAAGCAGCTGCTGCTACCTTAGAAGGATGATAATGCACCATATCATAGTCGATGAGAGTCAGCTCCATCAAATATTTGGCTAGAGTGTGCTGTTCAACATCAACCTAAGAAACAACAGCAACGGACAGTAAGAATCACAACTGTAATTACTATCTTGCAAAAGTCTGCATGAAGCCTAGGAACTCCAATTCACTTAACTCACTTATCCTTCTGAAGAATTACTCTATTCCACACTATGTTGTAAACATAGATCATGAGGCCTTTCTCTTAAGAACTGATGAGGTAAGCATTAAGACTTATCTAAAGGATGCGTCCTATAAATTAATAAGCTTTCCTTTAATTAGGTGAAGGTTTCTAGGATGAGACACCAAGCAAAAACAGTCTCTTACAGAGTTGGAGGCACTTACTTCCCCGGCTTTTGATGCTCGCCTTAAGAAGTGTAGTGGCAACGGTCGACCCAACTCAAATTTCAATTCTTTCAAAATTAGAGTTTCCATTTCTCGGATTTGGGAACTGGTATAAGCGTTGTCTGTGATGTAAACAAAGTCTTCAATATTTGGAGAAAACATCTCCTCATACTTGGAAGCCAAGAGCAGAGCAGTAATCCCAACTAATTGAAGCTTCTTCCGGGAAACTGGCTGAACCTAATGCAAAATTAACGTATCAAAAGTCACACCTAACAAGAAGAGCGAAGCTTTGGGTGGGAAAAGAGGAAAGGGAACCCAGTCCTGGAAACGTGCACATTGTCTTTGCTCGTGGCCCTCATAAGGGCACAGGAGACCTGACTGTTCCACCACTGATCATGACAGCTATCTGTAATTGAGTACTGCGTGCTAGGCACAGTGCTAAGATTCTAACATACTGTCTCAACTAATCCTCATAAAAATCCTAGGAAGGACATATTTTGTTCCTCAATTACAAATAGATGTCCTGAGAACAGATTCAGACACCATGCCAAGATCATTCAGTTGCCAAGAAGGGAAGAATTCAAGCCTGAATACCAAGCTCCTAGTCACTCTTCCCACAACTTCATGCTGACTTGAGTATCTGTGGCAGCCCTGACCTGACACACTAAGCAGGGTCGGAATAGAGATGAGGCCAAAGAAAAAAAGTGAGAATTTAATGGATGGCTAATTTCCTTAATCCTTACCAAAAGCACACCCATTATTCAGCTTAGAAAATTTTTCACTAACGCTTTGGAGTCAGGGAGACTCTCAGGCTAGGTAAAGTGTTTCCCTTAATTGCTTTCTTTCCCCTCCCAAACTGGGACTCTGCGCTTTTCTTGCTTCAACTCTCATTATTAAAAATCTACCATGGCTGGGCACAGTGGCTCATGCCTATAATCCCAACACTTTGGGAGGCCGAGGTGGACGGATCACTTGAGCTAAGGAGTTTGAGACCAGCCTGGGCAACATGGCAAAACCCCATCTCTATAAAAAATCAAAAACTTAGCTGGGTGTGGTAGCATACGCCTATAATCACAGCTTCTTAGGAAGCTGAGGCAGAAGGATTGATTGAGCCCAGGAAGTTGAGGCTACAGTGAGCCCAGATTGTGTCACTACACTCCAGCGTGGGCAACGACAGAATAAAACCCTGTCTCAAAAAAATAAAAAATAAAATATTGTTGTGCTTTCCTGCCCAAAGAGGAATGCATACTACCTGGGATTTTGTAGTATCTTAGGGCCATTATTGTAAAGTAATTTTTATTACATTGTTTGGACAGAATTTGTGCCTGACCTAAACCCCTATCCTGAATGTTGACTTTAAATAAATAAATCCTTATCTGCAGGGCTATTGTTTGGTAGATAACACACTGGCGATTTATATCTGCTTTCTCTTCTAACAGGTCAGGGGCTGTGCATTACTCACTGATAAATATGCTGAAGATTATTTTTGCCTCTCATTTTCTTATATTACTCTTTATTACACTACATTCTCAGTCCACTCCACACACACCCCTGCTCCTTTAAAAAAAACACCTTCTTCTTCCACCTGCTTCTTCTACAGTGATTCAATGCCATAGTTGGCTGGAAATGTGGAGGTTCTCTAGCCAAACTCATCATTTTTCAGAAGAGGAAACTTAAAACTTAACACCAAAGAGCACCAAACTATGGAAATTGTGCAAGCAGGCCCAGAAAACCAGCATCCAAAGGCACTACAGGCTTCAGATGGACTTCCAGCCCAACTGATGGTATATTCCTCTGATGAAGGATTGTGGCAATGCAATATTTCCCCCAAGTGCTTTTTAGTTGACTGGTCTTACAGAAATGCCCAATATTGGTCAGCATCATCAAAGGCTTGACACATCTGGATTACTTCCCTTTTTAGTCCCTAAAGTTCTTTGGCTTCTCATAATTTGATTTTTGTTTTTTCAGAAGTACCCACTTTAGTTTTCTATCTCCCAAGCATAAATGCAATGTTCAATGAGCCACTGGCGTGAAGTCCCTGAAGCCACACCTACCTGTAAAAATCGATCCATAATGGCAACACACATGTACAGAGTCTCCTGCAGAAGCCTAAACTTGGAGTGGACCTGCACCAGCCAGTCCACCAGGATGGCACGCATGCGTCCATTTATATCTCTTCCATCTAAGAAATGTGGGTTTATGGACTGCAAAACCTGTGGGTAGAATCAAAAGTTTAAAAAGCTGACCTTGTTTCCTTCCCAGCTGTGTGATAAATTCCACATTGCTTATACAACCAAAACACAAAGACCCACCCACCTCCAGCTGCCTGAGATACTGATAGATATCCTTAACGTAGTCACTGCAGAG
The DNA here is from genome assembly GCF_043159975.1 of Macaca nemestrina. NCBI lineage: Eukaryota > Metazoa > Chordata > Mammalia > Primates > Cercopithecidae > Macaca > Macaca nemestrina. The sequence continues at coordinate 143,026,922 of NC_092131.1, forward strand.
CTGAGGGTTCTCCCAATCTTCATTATCAATGTCCTCGATTTTGCAGAGCAAGGCATCAGAAAAAGCTTGGCAGAGATTCTCTTCCTTCATGGAGACATCCTCAGGTGTGGGAGAAGGACCCTACACCAACAAATTAAGGCACATGTAGGAGAAGCCTTAACCACAAATACATGCAGAGCCAACTGGCTTAAATATCAATATCATAAGCACATTTGAAATAAGTTGAAGACAAAACAAATTCCATACCAAGAGGTGAATAATTCAAGATAAGTATGTGAAGTTCTTCAAGAGACACTTATCTGTTTAAAACTAATTTCACTCAAACTGAAAACTTAAGTCCTCCCAATGGCCTACAGACCTTATATAATCTGGCCCTCCCCACTTCCCTTGCTGACCCATCTCCTGCTTCTCTCCCCTGACTGCTCCACTCAAACCAGGTTCTTCTTACCCAGAAAGCTCTTGCCCCTATGTCCATATGGGTAATTCCCTTACTTTCTTCAAGTTTTGGTTAAATGTTACATTCTCAATGGGGTCTATCCTGACTCCTATTTAAAATTATCTGGCCAGGCACAGTGGCTCATGCCAAGGCAGGTGGATGGCTTGAGCCCAGGAGTTCAAGACCAGCCTGGTCAACATGGCAAAACCCCGTCTCTTCTTTAAAAATACAAAAATTAGCTGGGTGTGATGGTGCCCCCCTGTAGTCCCAGCTACTCAGGAGGTTGAGGCAGGAGAACAGCTTGAACCTGGGAGGCAGAGGTTGCAATGAGCCAAGATCATGCCACTGCACTCCAGCCTGGGCTGGACGGAGCAAGACTCCACCTCAAAACCAACCAAATAAACAAACAAAAAACAAAATTATCACCTGTCTCCAATCCCTGTCCTCCCACCCTACCCATATGTCTCATCTCTGTTTTTTCTCATAAAACCTATACTTCTAAAATTCTATAGTTTATATAGTATGTGTATTATTATCTGTTTACCTCTGCCAGAATGTAAGCTCTAAAAGCTTACGTTTATTTAATTGGTTTTGCCCACTAAGGTACCTCAAACATCAATATAATCCCTGATACGTAGTAGGTGCTCAATAAATGAAAGAAACTTGACCACCTGGGTTCAAAGATTATTGGAGCAGATCATTCTACTTTAGTAGCAGCCTCTTCTGCAGTATAATGTTTTCTTCTCTTTACTAATTTATTCTAAATTGAAAAACTGGCAACTAAAAAGGAGAAAAGCATATTCCAGTCTATAAATAAAATAGGAGAAGGGAGCAAAGACTGAGCAAGTATACAACTCAGTATTTCACTTTCCTATGCTGACTGGGTAATTATTTATAAAAATTACACAAATTAAAAATTTATAAAGTCATTAAAACAAGCATTTATTAATGAAATATAAATAAATCATTGCTTTTTAAAATTTTATTTATTTATTTATTTTGAGATGGAGTCTCACTCTGTCCCCCAGGCTGGAGTGCAGTGGCATAATCTCGGCTCACTGCAAGCTCCGCCTCCTGGGTTCACGACATTCTCCTGCCACAGCTTCCAGAGTAGCTGGGACTACAGGCGCCTGCCACCATGCCCGGCTAATTTTTTATATTTTTAGTAGAGATGGGGTTTCACCGTGTTAGCCAGGACGGTCTCGATCTCCTGACCTCATGATCTGCCCGCCGTGGCCTCCCAAAGTGCTGGGATTACAGGCGTGAGCCACCGCACCCGGCCAAATCATTGCTTTTAAAAAGAAGTACTTCTCCAAGTAAAACCTAATAAGATGCTAAGCTATACAAATATATATTAAGGTAATAAAATATTTTTTAAAAAGAGGAGGCAGCCAGGCGTGGTCAGAAGTTTGAGATCAGCCTGACCAATGTGGTGAAGCCCCGTCTCTACTAAAAATACAAAAATTAGCTGGGCCCGTGGTGGCGCACACCTGTAAACCCAGCTACTCAGGAGGCTGAGGCAGGAGAATCGCTTGAACCCGGGAGGCAGAGGTTGCAGTGAGCCGAGATTGCGCCACTGCACTCTAACCTGGGCAATAGAGTGAGACTCTGTCTCAAAAAAAAAAAAAAAAAAAAAAGAAGAGAGGGCTTTATGATAGAATAATTTTAATTTACAGTAAAGCTCAATGATTATAATTTCCAGTCTTAGAGGATACAACAACAACAACAGAGAGCAGTTTAAAACATGTCCTCCCCTCTTAAATCAAAGGTTTTAAACTGAGGAGGGACCAGGTGAGCAAAAGCTATGCAGGCATGCATGCCATTTATTCAAGAATTTGAGAACCCAGGCCAAGTGCGGTGGCTCACACCTGTAATCCCAGCATTTTAGAAGGCTGAAGCAGGTGTATTGCTTCAGCTCAGGAGTTCGAGGCCAGCTTAGGAAACATGGCAAAACCTCACCTCTACAAAAAATACAAAAATTAGCCAGGCATGTTGGCGCACTCTTGTTGTCCCAGCTACTTGGAGGCTGAAGTGGGAGAATCACCTGAGCCCAGGAGATCAAAGCTGCAGTGAGCCGTGATTATGCCACTGCACTCCAGCCTAGAGATAGAGTGTGACTCTGTCTAAAAAAAAAAAGAAAAAGAAAAAGAAAGGAAAGGAAAGAATAGCATAGAATAGAATAGAAGTTGGACACCTGGAAATCTCAAGGAGCTAGGACAAATGAGTAGAGGTACCCAGGGTACCAGAGACGGTAAGACCTTAAGGAAGATGAACAGGCAAAAGGAAACCAAAGAAAATCAAGGCAATTCAGGGAAGTGCAAATTGATTTGAGATGTCAGCAGGATAGCCTGTGAGGTGTGAGAAGATGAGCTGAAAAGCAGAACAAGAGCCGGGCTAAGCAGCTTAGATTTTATCCAAAGGTAAGGTGCAACAACTGAAGGAGTTTAGCAAGTGACTGGAATCAGATTTGCATTGTAATAAGTATATGCAGCTTCAGGTGAAGGTTAGCCTTTTCAAGGATAAGCATTATCACCCACCCCTGGAAGGGCAGTCAATACCAAAAAGTCTGGTTTAAGGAGTCAGAGGTTATCATGTGCTATCATAGCAGTTTAGAATGTTTTTCTGGCTCCTATTCAGAAGTGCAACTGAGTTTAGCCATATCCAAAAGCCACTAGGGGCAGGGTGTGGTGGCTCACATCTGTGATCCCAGCCCTTTGGGAGCCTGAGGTGGGGGGATCGCTTGTGCATAGGAGTTTGAGTTGAACCTGGGCAACACAGTGAGATCTCGTCCATCAATCAAGCAATCAACAACAAAAGCCACTAGGTTAAGACAAAGATTCTTGCCCTGGCCCTTAATTTAGAATTACTTGAAAGCATTCATTGTGAACTCCAACATAATTTAATTATTGTAAGACCCTTTATAAGATCCTACTCATCTGGTCAGGTAATCTGTTCTAGCTATGACTCCTCAGTATACCTCTCATAAGCGTGCATCTCTCTCTGTGACAGATAAAGCCATGCTTTTACTCCTGTGTTCTCCAACTTGACAGGGAGCTCCTCTGGACAGAGTCAATGGTTTATTCAACTTGTTTCCCCAGTGTCCAGCAAACATGGGACTAGTAAAAAGCCTTCCTTGTCCTTTCAAACTACTGTGTTTACCAAAGCCTCATTAATCAGCAAAAAACACCATTTTCTTCAAAACCTGCAGGATAATAAGCTTCTATGACTACCTGTAAAGGGCTGGAACTCTTCCAAGGACTCACTTTGTGATTCAGTTGTGTCAGCTGCTACCAAGAGAGAAACCTGCCCTCCAGTTTTGCAGAAAGGATGGTATAAATTTGGTTAGAAGACAGGGAACATCTCCTATCATGGACACAATGGACACATGGCTTATGTTATCATCTTTCCAGGAAAATTGCTAGAAACCCATGCACTCAAGTGGTATTTCCACACCTCCAGGGATTGGCTCTAAAGAACAGTGATAACCCTGCAGATAGAGCAAGTGACAAAGTAAAAGCCAGAGAGCTGACCAGAGACATGCAGGCAGAGGGATTCACCTGCTAGAAGGTGTGGCTCTACCTAAATCATGGACTTAGAGATTCCTTCACTACTGTCTTTCTCAGAGGGAAATGTATTTGAATTGGAAGTAACTGTTGTTCATTAATTCCTGATAACTTCTAAATCTAGAACATGTAGCTATATGTTTCAATCCTGGAACTGATTTTTATATGAACTGAGCTACAGGTCCATAATGCTTTATCTCAAACAAACAGTGGCCTCAATTTTGCCAGGAAGCAAGAGAAAAAGGAGTCAGCCAAGGATTAAAGGAAACACAAAAAGGGTGAAGTTATGGAGGTCACAGGAGGAAACTATTTTTCTCTTTGTTTCTTTCATATTTGAGCTCTTTGCTTTAAAAAAAAAAAAAAAAAAAAAAAAACAGTCTTCTTTTCTTCTTCTCTAACTTGAACAGTAATAGGTATCCATGGTAAAAGTCTGACATTTTAAGGAAGAAAATGCAAGTCAATCTTAAGTCCAACATAATACTCAAAAATAACTACCATTCAATATTATGCATACAAATGTACATTTTAAAAGGAAATCTGGGGTTGCACTCTTTATATATTGTTATAATCTGATTTTTCCACTTAATGTTACAAGCATTTTGATGCCTTTAAATATTCTACTAAAACATCATATTTATGGCTGCATAGTATTTCCTTAAATGGATTTAACTAGAACTTCTCTACTCTATAAGAGACATTCATCATAGCACTATTTAAAAGTACTTGATTATCCCTCTGATCATTTTCTTTGGATTAAAAACAGACCTACTGGGTACAGAGAATAACCATTTGAAATATATTACCGCCAGGCGCAGTGGCTCACGCCTGTAATCCCAGCACTTTGGAAGGCGGAAGCAGGTGGATCACCTGAGGTCAGGAGTTGGAGACCAGCCTGGCCAACATGGTGAAACCCCGTTTTACTAAAAAATACAAAAAATTAGCCAGGTGTGATGGCTCACACCTGTAATCCCAGCTACTCGGGAGGCTGAGACAGGAGAACCACTTGAACTCGGGAGGCGGAGGTTGCAGTGAGCAGAGATCAAGCCACTGCACTGCAGCCTGGGCGACAGAGCAAGACTCTGTCCCCCTGAAAAATACATATATATTGCCAAATCGCCGTCCTGCGATGTGGGAGGAACCACATTCAAACCCTTACACATGCAAAACACTACACAACTGCTAAGACATCAAGGTCTGAATACCAGCCTTTGGGTTTGGCTTTCAGGAGGTCACTATTATAGAAACCTTCAAGGGAAGGCTTCTTAAAGGAAATCCCATCTCAACTATTTGTTCTAAGCTTTAGTTCTCATAAAGAGCAACATGCTTTCAACCATCATCTCTGTGGAGAAAGCTGACAAATCCATTCCTTGCCTTCAGATGTTGCTGCCACATTTCCAACTGCATTTCCAGGCAGATGTCCCTCTGTTACCTCAACAAATCGGAAGCCAAACGGGATACCTTTACCAAAGATACTGCCCTCTCCTGACTTTCCTACTTTTTGTTCATCTACTGCACAAATGGTTTATTTAATATCCAAGTGGTTAAGGATACCACTCCTGCATGCAAGCCATGTGTCCAAAGTATTCCTTCCTAAATATAAGATGATGGCCCTGAAAGACGTTCTGAGACATCCTAACACATTTGATGTTGTTTCTTCATACCCAGTATTGATACTAATGTATGGGCAGGCGCTTAGGGAAGATCTGGGCTAGCTCGAGCTCATCAGCTCTTGCTTGGACAAGTGCAATACCCCCTAACTTACCTCCCTACATTGTTTTCATCATTTCTCTACTCCTCAAAACTCTGTTTCCTCAAGCCTAATGGGATAAAAATTCAAATCCCCAAGACCTTCAAATCCAACTGCAACCTTCTTCCCAGCCTTACCTTCTGGTTCTTCACACAAGCCGCCTGACTCAGTTAAGTATTTCAGACTCCTTAACCAAAGGACATGCTTATAGGTCCATTACCGCTTTGGTACCTTGATCTTTGTTGCTACTTTGTTATCCAAAAAGGTGCCCTTTCCTATCATTTTCTCTCTACCCCTAAAAATCTCACTCATTCCATGAATTTTCCCAACCACTCCATCCTTTATTTGGTTATTAAGGTAATTAACTTTATTATTCAGGGTCGTAGTTTTTTGTTTTTTGTTTTTTTTTTCAGAGACAAGGTCTTGCTCCGTTGTCCAGGCTAGAGTGCAGTGGCACAATTATAGCTCCTTGCAGCCGTGAACTCCTGGCCTCAGGTGACCCTCCTGCCTCAGCCTCTCAAAGTGCTGAGATTACAGGCATAAGCCACCATGCCCAGCTTCAAGGTCATAATGTTAAATTAAGTACCATCATTTAAAAGGTGTATATACTCATTTCCTACACTGTTGCTTCAAAGGAGAGTTCTAGCTATGAATGTTCGTTAAAAGGTGCAGCAATGATAACGGCACCCTTGTAGTCTGGCTAAAAACAGGCTACCTCATTAAATATGTTTGTAAATTCAGAACTTCCTACCTTTGGGGCCAACATTTCCATCTGTACTGGTTTGACAGAAGCAGTAGGTTTCAGTTGTTTGTTGACATTTGTTGTTTTGGTAGGTTGAACTGGTACTTTGGTGTTCTGAGCTTTCTATAAGGAAAAAGAAACATGAATAGGGCAAGACAGCCAGTGTTGTGAGACTCAGCACTATACAGAATCGGCCTCTGTATTCACATTCAGTCTTCATCATTGTTACCTTCGCTACTTGTGCTGCTCTGGTTGTAACTTTATTTCCAATTTCTTCTAAAACAGTTCGCCTAATAGTCACATGACTCTTAACTTTAGAATTAAATCCTGTGTCAATATTCTCCAAATCACTGGACACCTGAAAAAAAAAAAAAAAAAAAAAAAGGTAATGAAACCTTGAAAGAATTTGAAATACTTTGCTAATGTTAAATACTCAAATTTAGAATTGCTTTGGGAAAGGACAATACGTCAAGATCTATTTGCAAGATGGAAAAGGTACATTTCAGGAAGTCTAAAAAAAGGCTATTCGTGATTAATAACATCACTCTAAATTAGGCAAATCACCCATCTACTTTATCTGTAATAAAGATCCTCCCACTAACCTTGCAAAACTATTCTGAATATTCAAGTGGGCCTGTAAGAGAACTTCAAAGCTTATTACTATTTAATGATTATTTATCATAGTACCCATATCACTTGGTAGAGATCCCTGCAAGTTAAAGGCATATACTTAAAAACCTTCCTTTACAGGGCTTGGTAATACGTAAATTAAGATGAAAAATTATAAAGCTATAATATTAATAGTTAATAATAGGTCTGGTTGTTTAAAAACCAGATGTTTAAAACCTAAACTAGCTTTGATTCTTATGCCATTTTACAAATAAGAAATGCTCCTGTATGCATGATCTTTTAGAAGTGCAGCTTTTTAAAATGAGGCTGCCATAGAATGGATTTTCTCTTATATTAAGGATATTTAGAATGGAAATAGTTTCCTTGGATAATACAGTTTTAGCTCCCAAACTCAGGGAAGGTGGGAATTGTATGAAATAAAAATTGTCAGTTGACTTTAACCTGCTTTAGACATAATGTGCTTAGAAATAAAACTTGCTAGGAAAAGCAATTCATACCAAAAAAAGCTTATTATAGAAGAGATAAACATTTCATTAAAAAAGAAAAAAACAAAGGCCGGGCGCGGTGGCTCAAGCCTGTAATCCCAGCACTTTGGGAGGCCGAGACGGGCGGATCACGAGGTCAGGAGATCGAGACCATCCTGGTTAACACGGTGAAACCCCGTCTCTACTAAAAAATACAAAAAACTAGCCGGGCGAGGTGGCGGGCGCCTGTAGTCCCAGCTACTCGGGAGGCTGAGGCAGGAGAATGGCGTGAACCCGGGAGGCGGAGCTTGCAGTGAGCTGAGATCCGGCCACTGCACTCCAGCCTGGGTGACAGAGCGAGACTCCGTCTCAAAAAAAAAAAAAAAAAAAAAAAAAAAAAAAAAAAAAAAAAAAAAAGAAAAAAACAAAAAACCAGCATGTCCTATCCCTCAGAGTTCAGGGTCCTGACTCTAATAAAACTCCCAACAAGGGGTCTGAGTGGATCTACCAGGATAGAGGGACAAGGGAAACTCAAGCCTTCCCTGAACAGAAAGGTTCTGACTATTAAATAACGTTATAGAATACATTATTATAAAAAATTACTTGTCAGTTGGACTTAGATCCACAAAAGGATATTAATTAAATGCTGAATATGTTCAATCTATTAGGATTCTCAAAAGTCAGGCTGTTCAATTTTTTCCAGCAGCAACTACCAATCTGAAAAAAGTGTTTGAAAATGTAATGCTTATGGGTAGAAGCCAGCTAATGTGACTAAATTTAAATTCATCTGGATAGGAAAATTGGCAGCTTTTATCTAACCTTATAGCCAAGATGATGGAACTCAGGTGTGTCAGGGCCCTCTAGCTTTCAGCAAAGGAAAAAAGTAGGTCCCGGCACAATTCAAGCCCACAGGAAAAATACCCAAAACACCGTAACACTTTGATCTCTGCAAGGATGAAATAAATGAATTTGGACCCTTTTCTCTCACTCTGCCACGTTGGTCCAAACTATATTCAAAAATCTCTATTACATTTGAGTAAATAAATTTTTTAAGGGGACAAACCCATGTATTAGTGAACGTAGCCTGGAAGACTTAGCGTGCAGAAATAAATGGGAAAGTCATACAAAAAGAAATGTGAACAATCAGAAAAACAGCCTGGCAGTTGCCTGATGAAACACGCACACTTTACTGCCTACAGAACCCTTCCAGTCCTCCTCCCAGCCCCCACCACAGATCCCTTAGTTGGCAAGGAGTTGTAAGAAAGGGGGAGGGAAATCCCAGGAACGTGTAAGTAGATAACTCTCTGGCAATGAAGAGTACTTGGGGATCGCTCGCTGAGTACTAGGCCCAGGGCTCTGGGGGCTCGCTTGACAGGTGCCATCTCGGAAGCGCTTTCCTACACTTCTCCCACCCCGGAGCAGGGAGGGGCACAGGGAGGGCGGAATCCAGACGGGGAGAGGCCGGCAGGAGACGACCCGCCGCAGGGCCAGGGACGTGGGCGAAGCGGGGAGCTCCGGAGAAGAGAAAAGCAGTCTAAGTTGGGACGGAGAAGTTCGGAGCAAATGAGAGAAGCGACAGGGGAGCTGTGGGGCCAACGGACTCGCCTCCGACAGCGGTCGCCGAACACACTCACCGTCGGGCGTCGGAGCAGCGCCATGAGGGACGGGGAAAGCAAGAGTGCCAGCCCGGCCCAGGGAGGGACACGGACTGAAAAGGGAGGGCACTAGCGTACGAGGCGCCGTTAGGGCTGCTCTCCGGGCCCGCAGCGCTGGGGATCTTCGACGCTGTATCCTTGTTCCAGGATTCAAATACCGCGTCGCTTGCGCCCCATTGGGCGGCCCTGCGCACGGCGCGCTCTTCTCATTGGCCAACACAGAGGCACTCTCGCACTCTCATTGGCTGAATTTTCTTAGACCCGTTTGATTGTCCCAACAGCCGGTTGGGGTGTTTTTTCTGCCTACAGTCTTTAAAAAAAAAAAAAAAAATTTCCAGTCTCTGAGACAAACAAAAAGGAACTGTCTCATTGGGAAAGCAGACGTAGGATACCTCTGAATTTTGACAAGACCTCATCTACAAATGTCTGTCGACGTTTGTACTGGGTGGGCGGAAGTTGGTTGGCCTTTATTAGTCCTCGGCGTGTTGGGGTTTAGGTTGTGTTGGCCGGAGTGCAGGAACCGGCCCCTCCGGGTTGCTCAGGGCAGCAGTGCGTTAGGTGATTGAGACACAAAAGTGTGCTAAAACAAAAAAAGGGAATAATGGCGTTTACTCAAAAACCCAAATTCTCAAGTAAGGCAAAAAAAAAAAAAAGATAAAAAGAGATTTGTGTGATTGGTGATTCATGTAAGTTCTCCATTGTATTCCCAGCGCCTAGTACATCGTTTGTCATATATGGTTGGTGCTCAATAAATATTCGTCTAACAATCAGCCCAAGCAGAGAATTCATGACTAAGACCCCAAAAGCAAATGCAGCAAAAACAAAAATACATCAATGGGACCTAATTAAACTAAAAAGCTTCTGCACAGCAAAAGAAAGAAACAGACAACCACAGAATAAGAGAAAATATTTGCAAACTATGCATCGGAAAAAAGACAAGTATCCACAATCTACAAGGAACTCAAATCAGCAAGAAAAAAAAATAATGCCATCAAAAAATGGGCAAAGGACATGAATAAATATTTCTCAAAAGAGATATTCAAATGGCCAACAAATACATGAAAAAATGCTCAACATCACTGATCATCAAAGAAATGCAAGTTAATACCACAGGGAGATACCACGTTACTCCTGCAAAAACGGCCATCATTAAAAAGTCAGAAAAACGGCCGGGCGCAGTGGCTTACACCTGTAATCCCAGCACTTTGGGAGGCCGAGGCGGATGAATCACTTGAGGTTAGGAGTTCAAGATTAGCCTGGCCAACATGGTAAAAACCCATCTCTATTAAAAATACAAAAATTAGCTGGGCGTGGTGGTACAGACCTATAATCGCAGCTACTCGGGACGCTGAGTCAGGAGAATCACTTGAACCTGGGAGGCAGAGGTTGCAGTGAGCCAAGATCACGCCACTGCATGCCACCCTGGGCAACAGAGTGAGACTCTGTCTCAAAAATAAATAAATAAATAAATAAATAAATAAATAAATAAATATTTGACCAAACTTTCCCATCATTCTTAAATGGTTCTGTTACTTGGGTACGAATAATCAGTGTGGTTGAACGAGCCTTATGTAAAGTTAAATTCCTAAATTGCCTCAATCCCTATTACCTAACAGGAATAATTGTAGCTACTATGTGAAAAGATGTTAGCCTATCCATAATCATCCTCTAACTAAAAACTAGGTATCCTATGGAAACGTCTCGGAAAAGAAATATAGATGTTTTAGTGCACTGAAGTTGTAAAATATTTTTGCTTTATGTTGATATGTTATCAAAAGATACAACCATAAAAGTGACAAATCTTGCTTACTCATAGGGCTTTGTAAACAAATGTTATGAATGGTAAAGTGCTTTCTTATTTTATTTTTTTAAGTCAGGGTCTTGCTCCGTTGCTCAGGCTGGAGTGCAGTGGAGCCATCACGGCTCACTGCAGCCTCGAACTCCTGGTCTCACGCCATTCTCCTGCCTCAGCCTCCTGAGTATCTGGGACTACAGGCATATGCCACCACTTCCAGCTAATTTTTAAAATTTTTTGTAGAGACAGGGTCTCACTGTGTTGCCTAGGCTGAGTATAGTGCTTTTATTAACTGACTTGACATCGTCAAAATTCAGTAATTGAATTTGTATTACCATGTTTTATCTTTTTTTTTTTTTTTTTTTTTTTTTTTTGAGAAGGCATCTTGCTCTGTTGGCCAGGTTGGAGTGCAATGGTGCAATCATGGCTCACTGAAGCCTTGACCAGCCAGGCTCAGGTGATTCTCGCACCTCAGCCTCCTGAGGATCTAGGACCACCGGAGTGAGCCACCTCGCCGAGCTAATTTTTTTATTTGTAGAGACGAGGTCTTGCTATATTGCCAGGTTGGTCTCAAACTCCAGAGCTCAAGAGATCCTCCTGCTTTGGCCTCCCAAAGTGCTGAGATTACAGGTGTTAAAAATGAAGGTAGTATTTCGTTTTGTACTTCTCACTGCAACTAACCTAAAACCTTACACACAAACTTCTTCTTCTTGTTGTTTTGAGACAGGGTTTCCCTCTGTCACCTAGGCTGGAATGCAGTGGTGTGATCATGGCTCACTGCAGCCTCAATCCCCTGGGCTCAAGTGATCCTCCTACCTCAGTCACCCAAGTAGCTGGGACTACAGGCATGCGCTACCACGGCCGGCTGATTTTTAAATGCTTTGTACAGATGGAGGTCTCACTATGTTGACTAGGCTTATCCCGAACTCAGGGACTCAAGTGATCCTCCTGCCTCAGCCTCCCAAAGCACTGGAATGAGCAACCATGCCCGGCCCATCCATGTATTTCTTTTTTTCAAATATCACCCTGGGAGGCCGGGCATGGCGGATCATGCCTGTAATCCCAGCACTTTGGAAGGCCAAGGCGGGTCGATTGTCAGGTCAGGAGATCGAGACCATCCTGGCTAACACCGTGAAACCCGGTCTCTACTAAAAATACAAAAAAAAAAAAAAAAAGCCGGGCATGGTGGCACGTGCTTGTAGTCCCAGCTACTTGGGAGGCTGAGGCAGGAGAATTGCTTGAACCTGGGTGGCGGAGGTTGCAGTGAGCCAAGATCACGCCACGGCACTCCAGCCTGAGAGACAGAGTGAGACTCCCTCTCAAAAAAAAAAAAAAAAAATCAAGCCGGGCTCGGTGGCTCACGCCTGTAATCCCAACACTTTGGGAGGCAGAGACAGGCCGGTCACCAGGTCAGGAGATTGAGACTATCCTGGCTAACATGGTGAAACCCCGTCTCTACTAAAAATACAAAAAAAAAAAAAAAAAAAAAATTAGCCAGGCGAGGTCAGCCTCAGGAGGCTGAGGCAGGAGAATGGCGTGAACCCGGGAGGTGGAGCTTGCAGTGAGCCAAGATCTGCACTCCAGCTTGGGTGACAGAGTGAGAGACTCCGTCTCAAAAAAAAAAAGCACCCTGGGAAACCGAAAGTTCCTTCACTGCCGAGTCCTCTGAGAACATAAATCATTTTGCCACATGGGCTTCTCTATATGCAAAGCTTTGGTTTGGGGGGAAAAGTAAATGTGTTCAGAAAGCTTGTACTAGATATTGCAACAAAACGATGAGACTTGTTTTACCTCACTGTGGTGGATTAAAGAGTGCCATTTTTATTTTTATTTTTTTCTGTGTCTTCTGTGAACAGGTGTAATCTATTTTCTCTCTTTAAATTTGGGCTAGCCTTATTATTTGCTTTAACCAACAGAATATGATAGAAGAGATGCTGTTCCGGTAAGGGGATTGGGTCTTCGAAGCAGTTTATTGCTCCCTCGGAGTCCTGCGTCACCACCATAAAGAGACCTAAGCTATTCCTGTCTAGAGATGACATTGAGAGAAATGCCCAGTGCATTATCACCTGTCCTAACCACCCCAGCTAACGCGTCACATATACAAGGTGAGGCCACGTGGACACTCTCAGTAGAACTTGCAGCTGAATGTAGCCACATGAGGAAAACGTCATACCACAGTGAAAGATGAGCTATGCCTGCCCTGCACTGCCCAAATCATGCAACTGTGAACAAATAAATGTGTTTTATAAACCACTCAATTTGGGGATGGTTTGTTACAAAACAGGTTAACAAATACACTGACCTGGGGGTATTCCCTGTCCTTGCACCAAATCAGCTTTTTGTTTGCTGGAATAGTCTTATCATCTTGGTGTCACAGGGACAGGGGGAATCACAGTTTAGGAAAACAGCACAGTATCTGTGATTTCTGATCATTTGTAAACTGAATTCTCACTAATGTTACCCTGGTAGATTTTTCACATGGGAAATTCGAGTTGCCTTCGTCATTTCAAGGAGATGTTTTGGCATTTGGTTAACCTCCTGCAGGCACAAGAAATCATCTGGTGCTGAATTATGGATGAGATGTAATTGAAAGCCTTAGGAAGCACGGCGGCCATTCTGATAGAATGTTTGCCACAATCACTTGAGGTCAGGAGTTCGAGACCAGCCTGGCCAACATGGTGAAACTCTGTCTTTACTAAAAAATAAAAAAAAATTAGCCGGGTGTGGTGGCAGGCATGAGTAAACCCAGCTACTTGGGAGGCTGAGACAGGAGAATCGCTTGAACCTGGGAGACGGAGGTTGCAGTGAGCTGAGATTGCACCCCTGCACTCAAAAAAAAAAAAAAAAAAGAATTTTTGCCCACAGAAGTTTACATGTTTGAAGGTGGGTCTTGACATATGGAATAAGAATGTTTTCAAAATTTGTACACAAATCCTTGGCTCTACCTTTCTTCAAATGGTGGAACTTAGTTCACCACCTTGAGTACAGCCTGCCCTTAGTGACTCTCACTTCTAACAAATAGAATGTGGCAGAAAGGACAAAGTGTAACTTCTGAGACTAGGTCTAAAAGTGGCATGTGGCTTCCTCCTGGCTTTCTCTGGGATCATTAGTTCTGGATAAAACAAGTCACCCTGTTGTAAAGACATTCCAGCAGCTCTCTGGAGAGGCTCCTGTAGCAAAGAAGTGAACTCTCTCAGTAGCCACTGAGGAACTGAGGCTGCCTGTCAACAGCCTGCGGACTCAGCAATCTTAGAAATGGATTGTCCAGACCCAGTGATGCCTTCAGATGACTGTAACCCAACAGTGTGCAGAAGGGTGGATTTTAAAAAGGTTAAAAAAAAAAAAAAAAAAAGAGCAACCAGGTGCAGTGGCTCACACCTGTACTCCCAGCACTTTGGCAGGCCGAGGTGGGCGGATCATCTGAGATCAGGAGTTCTAGACCAGCCTGGCCAACATGGTGAAACACCATCTCTATTAAAAATACAAAAAGTAGCTAGGTGAGGTGGCGTGTACCAGTAATCCCAGCTACTTGGGAGGCTGAGGGAGGAGAATAGCTTGAACCTGGGAGGCGGAGAGTGCAGTGAGCTGAGATCGCATCACTGCACTCCAGTCTGGGTGACAGGGTGAGACTGTCTCAAAAAAATATATATATATGACTGCAGCCCCAACAGTCACCTTGACCTTGATTATAACTTCATGAGAGACCCAGAAGTAGAAATGCAAAACTAGGCTGTTCCTGAGTGCCTGATCCACAGAAACTGAGATGTTTTATGTGTAAACCACTAAGTTTTGGGGTTACAAAGTGAAAACTATTGCGTAACAACAGATAAAGCTTTGGGGAGAGACTAGTTTTTTGAGAGACGGAGTCTTGCTCTGTCACCAAAACTGAATGCAATGGTGCAATCTCAGCTCACTGCAACCTCTGCCTCCCAGATTGAAGCAATTCTCCTGCCTCAGCTTTCCAAGTAACTGGGACTACAGGCATGCACCATCATGCCCAGCTAATTTTTGTATTTTTTTTTAGTAGAAATGGGGTTTGGCCAGGCTAGGCTCAAACTCCTGTCCTTGAGTGATCCATCTGCCTCACTCTCCCAAAGTGCTGGGATTACAGGTGTGAGTCACCACCCCCAGCATTATATATAATTCTTAAGATAATATCTATGACTGAGAGAAAATGACATATTCAATATTGTGACACGTGAAGTTTTCAATAAAAAAAATATACATATATACTGGCCGGCCACGGTGATGTGGTGGCACACATCTGTGATCCCAGCTACTCTGGAGGCTGAGGCACGAGAATCACTTGAACTCAGGAGGTGGAGGTTTCAGTAAGCTGAGATCGCACCGCTGCACTCCAGTCTAGGCAACAGATGGAGACTTTATCTCAAAAACACCACCAACAAATATACATAACACTGTGTGTGTGTGTGTGTGTATATATATGTGTGTGTGTGTGACACACATATACTGCGTTCCCAGAGGTTCTGAAGTTAGAAACCAGGATGTATTTTCTACAGATTTAAACTATTCCCATTTATGAAACACTAATAACAAAATGTCCTCAAGAGCTTATATTTTAATTTTAGTGATTCAACTAGTTACGAGTAACAGTTTTTTGTTTTTTTGAGATGAGTCTCACTCTGTTGCCCAGGCTAGAGTGCAGTGGCGCCATCTCAGCTCACTGCAAGCTCCGCCTCCCAGGTTCACGCCATTCTCCTGCCTCAGCCTCCAGAGTAGCTGGGACTACAGGCACCCGCCACCACATGACCAGCTAATTTTTTGTATTTTTAGTAGAGACGGGGTTTCACCATGTTAGCTAGGATGATCTTGATCTCCGGACCTCGTGATCCACCCACCTCAGCCTCCCAAAGTGCTGGGATTACAGGAATGAACAAATAACAGCTTTTAAAACAGAAGTAGTTTTCTCTAAGTTAGCTGTTATGGTTCAAATGCTGAAGTGTGCTAGCAGCTAAAATAAAGTCACCGGAGTAAGAAAAAGGTTTCAAATTATCAGTTTATCACTTGCATGTTAAAAACAATAAAAATAAAGACTTGCTGACATAAGAATTTTAGTTTTTATGTATTTGGACAGCTATCACTGAAATGTCCATTTTGACATATAAGATGCAGCAGGATATGGAAGACACCAAAACAAAGCACAAAAAGTCAAAATGTTCAAAGTCATTTTCTTCCTTACTTTCTTCATTACTTATCACATTTTCCGGTAACTAATGGCAGTAGCTTAATAAGCTCCTATATTAACAATTCAGGTTTATGTCACACTTTTATTAAATAAATTTCAAAGTAACGAAGCTTTGCCTACATTAAAAAAATCAGTAGCAATTATAAAACAAGTCAACAAGTAGTCGTGCATCTAAATCTGATGTAATATTCAAAAAATAGAGAAATCCACCTGTGCTTTACTTGTATTCGGGGGAACATCAAGAGGACTCCATGACATACAGTTCTCCCATCTTACACTTCTTCAATCCCTTGGCACAGACCCGGGGTATTCCAGTGGCAAAGTACTACATCCATTACAGGCTACTTACTTAAAGGAAGACAGGGTACTTGCTCTTTTCCCCAGTAAGATGGCAGCCATAGGTCACTCAGTCCTTCACTCTCCCCTGACCTTCTATAACCTCAGTTTAATCGTAAGGTATGCTCTTTAAATCCATCGTCCATCTACACACATACTATGTTGAAGCATGTTAACAACGACAACTATGACAGTGTAACATTTACTAATATGAAGAAAAGGGCAAGTAGTCATAACTGAACGAACATAAATGTCAAATTATGCAAATGTCAATTTGAGTGAGATCACTATTTTTGAATTCCAAGATGTTTAATGTAAACTGTTTTTATAAAAACTAATTATGAAACACAAAGACAATAGAAATATAAGTTATTTATTAATCAATCCACTTACAAAGCAGGTGGCTTAATGCAAGCTTATTGACATCTTCACATATGATCCATGGGAACATGTCCTCCACATACAGACAGTGATATTACTGACTGGATGCATTTGCAATCTGGGGCATATTAAGCATATTTAAACAAATAAAATTAGGCTATCCTGTATATGAAAGTATCTTGATAATAATATGCATCCTGAAGTAGATTAAAACTTCCTCCAAAGGAGAAATGTTAGTATGTTAACTTAACTTTATATTCTATATTATGCAGTAAATCTTAACTATAGAAATTAAAAATTTTAAATCAGTGATCGACTCTTGGTAATGTATGAAGTGGGAGTATATAACCATAGCAACAGTAGGTTGACAGTATAATTTGTGCCTCACAGTATCTGCAGATTTACTGTTTTCAAGTTTAGAGAGAAATAAAACAAGAGACATGTAGATTCAGCTGACTTTATTTATCTTTAAACTAATAAAAATCCCTTAAAAGTGATCCTGGGACCTTTAGAAGTTCTATGAATGCACAGATACCTGCCAATGACTTAAATTCCAAATCTTGCCTTAATGTGTCTACAAAATCACTGTAAGCAGATATCTTAACTTTTCGTGCTTAGCAGAAGACAACAAATTCTACATGTCTTTTTCAATTTCCCTAAAATTTTGTTAAATCTGCAAGTATGTACAATCTAGCTAACTGAAATTAATATTTAGTGTTCATCAGAGCTGTTTCACAGCAGCAAAAACTGAATCAGGGAAATAAAATTCTAAATGATGTAGGAAAAAGATAAATGCAATCAGAACAGCAGTCTAAATGTATGATATCAATATTCAACTCTTATCTGCACTGTGTTGAAAGGAAAAGGATACACCAAGAAAATTTATACTGATCACTCTGGTGATGTGACTACCACCTGCATCTGATTTAATATGGGTTGTATTCTGTTCCCAGTATTAAGGATGGTATTTAACTCAGAACTCCATATAGTAAATATACAGCAGCCATTTTGTCCTAATTAAGGAATGTCTTAATACACAATATTATCATTTTCTAGAGGATCTTTATACATTAAACTAAAGTACATGATTGATTAAATTAAAGGTTAGTAATGGATAAAAAATTCATAATTATCTAGGCTTGGTACTATGTAAAAAACAAAAAGACCACAAAATTCTACTTACTAAAGCAGCTAATCTTGCCTGCAAGTTTAGGGTCACAAGCCCATAATATGTGCAAAGAAATGCAATACAAGGAACCATGCAAAAATACAGTAAAATGATACAGAAAAATGTCAAATCTAGAAAAAAAAGCTTTTATAAATACATGAAAATCAACTGTATACATAAACTGTAGGTCTAGCATTAGTTGTACCATATAGCAGAGCCAGCACTCTAAGTTCAATGCTTCCAAATCTGCGCAGGTAAGTCATGCCATCTTTGGTTGACTGCAGTACCAGGAAGGATGGGAATGAGAGGGAGGGCAAGAGTTCTGAAACATGGTGTCAACTTTCACTTGGGAGCTGGGCCTCAATGTCCACTCTGCATATGGGGCACTTCTTATTGGTGATCAACCATTGGTCAACACACACTTGGTGGAAAAGGTGCATACATGGAAGACGTCTATTATTGGCAAGAAAACAAAAAGCAAAAATTAATTTTATGATAATTGCAGGTAAACAAATTATATATGTAATAATTCAATAATGTTTTGAAGTTACTAAGCATCTTTCTCTTCTATAAAAGACACAGATTAAATTAGCACTCTGGGCAATATAATATATAAATGATCAAGATAATTAACTTTCAAAGCTACAGGATATTATATAAAATCTTAAAAATTGTAAGAACACAAATTACACTGGCTATTATTCCAGTTTTGTTTTGGTACAGGAGATGCCAATGCTCTGGAGTTAGTAGTATGTTACCTGTCACATAATATTGCAAATATATTTTTAAATATCAAATCATCACTGCATTTGTAATGCCCTTTAAAAATACATATTATCTCAAATATATATTTATTACCTCATTTAATTCTCTCTCAAAAACATTAGCATTCATGTGGCAAATATATAGTAACCACAATTTCCTCACTAAGAAATGTCTTAGTATAATCTTTATACATAAACTTAAGTACATAACTGATTAAAAGTGAGTAATATTGTTTTCATGGAATAATTGTTATATACACTTAATACTGTGCTACTGTTTAACAGGTAGGTTAAAAGGAGATGTAATGATTTTAGTTTGTTTACATCGTGCCAAATTACCAATCAGAAATTGAGAAATAAAGCCTCCAAGCAAGATAGGGTAACATTAATTCTGAGTGTTAACAGTGGGATAAAAGTTACTGATTTGTGTCCATTTCCACTTCTAGCCACCGTTAAAGAGTTTTTATACACTTTTCAGACTTCCTAATATCTTCTTAAAATAGTAGCTTTAAACAGTTTCTCAATTATTCCTTGAATAGTATTGTCAATACTGTAAAAGCATTAAGTTCCAAATTTATAAACCTTCATTAGAAATATCGTGTGCAAATAACCTTGTCATATGGTAGACAATAATTTTTTTCTCAGCCAACTGAAGAGGTATGACAAAATTATCCTTATAAATTAGGGCAATAATATTACTACATGGTTCTGTTATATATGATATAGAACCTGTTTCATATGGCATTATGTTAACATTAAAAAAAAGAACAGGAAGAAAACAATTACTTAAGTGATTATACAAATAAAATGCCTAAAATTAATATTAGGGTTAACATACTAACATTTTCTAAACAACAAAAGTGCAAGAAGGGAATAGTCCTACGAGTTTAGAGGAAATTTTAGGACAAAACCAGTTTATAAAAGACGCTACAGCCGAGTGCCGTGGCTTATGCCTGTAATCCCAGCACTTTGGGAGGCTGAGGCAGGTGGATCGCTTCAGCTCAGGAGGTGGAGGTTGCAGTGAGCTGAGATTGCTCCCCTGCACTCCAGCCTGGACAACAGGAAGAGACCATCTCCCAGAAAAGAAAAAAAAAAAAAAAGATGCTGTAAAACAAACCGCATAAGGCTAATCTGGATCCGTTTCAAGTTTTGAAGAACACATTATAACTTTCTAGGACCTCCAAAACCTCTCAAATTCTCATTTCTGCAAGATTTACAGAAGACAATTTTGACTACAAAATTTCCCTGGCCAAACCTTGTGTGGCCCTAAAATAGGTAGTACATTTCCCACTCCCACATTGGTAACATAGAGACTTTAATCTCTTATTGTTTCACTCACTAGATGAAGCCAGTTCTACCAGTACATAACTGATTAAAGGTGAGTAATATTGTTTTCATGGAATAATTGTTATATATACTTAATATTGTATACTAAGGGCTCTTATGGAGAGACTGGTAACAGTATATGCCAAGAAAAATCTTTATTTGGTTTCCAGTTTACTTTTATCCTTTTTTTCAGAGACAGTGTCTCACTCTATTGCCCAAGCTGGAGTGCAGTGTGGTGTGCTCAAAGCTCAACTGCAGCCTCAAACTCCTAGGCTTGACTCATCCTCCTGCCTTAGCCTCCTGAGTAGCTGGGACTGCAGGTGCACACCATCACATGCAAATAATTATACTATTTTTCTTTTTTGTAGAAACAGAGTCTTGTTATGTTGCCCAGGTTGGCCTCGAACTCTTGGTCTCAAGAGAGCCTCTGGCCTTGGCCTCAAAAAGTGCTGGGATTACAGGTGTGAGCCATCATGCCTGGTGTAATTTACTTCTCAAATAAAATCCCATGTACAGTTTTGACAATGGATTTTAGATAATTAATTTCTAGTTACCTCACATCTTCACCTTCCTCTAAAATAGACAAACAGATAGTACATTTTTCCTCTGTGTCTTCCTCAGTCCCTTCTTCCCCATCTTGTTTGCAGTGCAGTTTCCTCTGTGAGAACCAATCAGTTGTTACCTTATTAGTAGAGATGACATTATTGAACAACTGAGTAAAGTCTGTGTTTATTTGAAAAACAAAACAAAACAAAACAAAACAAAACCACATATTCGCCCGCACTTTTTTCCCAGGTAAGACTGTCATAAATAAATGGATGAATTAAGTGACTATCATCAATTAAGTTTATTTTTAAGACCCTCTAATAATTGGGATCAAAAGCAAAATAAAATTTAACAGAAACTCATTCACTTGAAAGCTATTACTTTTAATCTACAATGAGAATGATAAACAAAATAAACTCTTTTTATCCTACCATGAGCATAGATAAGTAAGTTTTATTTTACTAGTGAATGTTTCAAATAACATCCATTTAAATTAACATTAGTTACAGTACTTAGCTTGGACAGTTGAAGACTTGAATGTACTGGTAATACCTCAATACTCTTTGAAAATAGATGAAAAATACAAAGAATAGTAATTTTCACACTTTATGATTATTCTCTACATAGTATAAAAGAGTCTCCGACCCCTGGGCTGCAAACCAGTACCCGGGTGCACAGCAGGAGGTGAGTGGCAGGTGAGCAAGCATCACTGCAGGAGCTCTGCATCCTGTCAGATCAGCGGCAGCGTTAGATTCTCTTACAACCTGTTGTAAACTGCGCATGTGAGGGATATAGGTTGCGTGCTCTTTAGGAGAATCTAATGCCTGATGATCTGAGATCCCCTCTGCCACCTATCCACGAAAAATTGTCTTCCATGGAAACTGGTCCCTGGTGCCAAAAAGGTTGGGGACTGTTGGTATTCAGCACTGTTTGCTTTAAGACACGTATTCAACACGTCTACTCTGTAACAATGCTATACAAGCAACTGAGGGTAGAGTAGAAGAAATACACATCAATAAAATGTCCATCAAAATAAACTGCTAGTTAAAAAAATTATAGTACTGCCAAATGATGGAATTCTGTATAAGCTATTAAAAATAATAAGGATGATCAGATGGCATGAAAGGCAATCTGCAAACTATGTGGTTACCATCTCCTTTTTTTTTTTAAGTAGACAAAAAATATATATACATATGTACCTTATTAGAAAATGCTAAAAAGCATCTGGAAGAATATCTAAATCCTTAACTATGATTTCACTTCTGGGAAGAAGGACTAGGGTCTGCAGAGTAAGAAACTGCAGAGTATATATTTTTATACTTTCCAAAATTTTTAAACAATATGTATGTATTACTTCAATAAAAATGTCATTGCTAGAATCCACAAATTCAAAGAAGGCATATATCACATTTATGCATTTCAGTAACACTCTAGAAGCTTCATTAAATAAATTCTTACCTTCTTATATTTATGTGGATATGTACATCTTTCAATTGTCCCCTGGGATGCTCCACGATTGACATTTCCTAATCTTTCTTCCAAATGAATCAGTTCCTGAAAGTGAAGAATAGTGAGTGGTAAAAGCCAAGATGATTATTCCTTGAACAGTATTGTCAACATTGTAAGAGAAATAAATTTCCATACTTAGAAACTTGCAATATAAATACAGTGTTCAAAAAAACTTACATATGACAACTGGTTATTTATATACTTATATTTAAGTATATATATAAAAGTTTATATGTTGTCCAGGCTGGTCTCAAACTCCTGGCTTCAAGTGATCCTCCCACATAGGCCTCCCAAAGTGCTGAGATTGCAGGTGTGAGCCACCATGCCTGGCTTAATGTTTCTCATACACAGTAAGGCAAATGGTTGTTTATAATGTTTTCCTCAGCCAACTGAAATGGTACAGCAAAAGTTATCTTTATAAATTACAACAATGTTATCACATGGTACTACATGAGTCAGTATGTATGTATGCATGGAGAAGATGAAATCATTCTAGTAAATTAAGGAACCAAATCAGCAATAGTTCTAAGTCACACTGACTCCAACTTCCAAACTGACATAAAAAAAACACAACAGGGGCCGGGCGCAGTGGCTTGCACCTGTAATCCCAGTACTTTGGGAGGCCAAGGTGGGTGGATCACTTGCGGTCAGGAGTTCGAGAGCAGCCTGGCCAACATGGCGAAACCCTGTCTCTACTAAAAATACAAAAATTAGCCGGCTGTGGTGGCGGGCGCCTGTAATCCCAGCTACTCAGGAGGCTGAGGCAGGAGAATTGCCTGAACCCAGAAGGCAGAGGTTGCAGTGAGCTGAGATTGCGCAACTGCACTTCAGTCTGGGTGACAGAGCAAGACTCCGTCTAAAAAAAAAACCAAACAAACAACAAACAAAAAAACCCACAACCAAACTTTAAATCACATTTGAATGATTTGTTCTTCCTGAAAATTCAAACAAGACATTTAGCTACAAAGGGAATTACTTAGGTTTTTTTTTCTCTACCAATTTCTCTAAAAATTTAGCTGAGTCAAAAACATTAGGTTCCCTATCACATTTAATGGTATAGTTATTTATCTGACATTTATATTAATACATTTTTATATTCTTCTATATTATTTTCATTGACTCATCTTTAAATACTTGGGTAACTTTTGACCCTAAGATTAATATTACTTACAAATATTTCTGTAATTCCCAGAAGCAACATCAGAAAATCACATATTTTACTGCCTTGTGATTCCCAGTCACTGTAGCAGTCCTACACAATTGTGTATAATAGTGTATATATCCTCTCTCTGCATTAAAGATACTACAACAAACATATTCATTTATTTTATTACATACCTCAAAATTGCCCCTGAAAGGACCTCTGAATGATGTTCCATCCAATCCTGATGAAATGTAACGGATATGAGGATAACCTGCCATATCAGGAACCTATTTCAACAGAAGAGATAGGCTAAATCAATTAAGAATAGACTAGTGATTTACTGTTAACATTGAATAATTCAAGACCTTCAATGTTTTCAATTCAACTGCTCATAAAATTCAACTTCAATAAGAATACATAACTCCAACTAAGCATTCTGTAACAGGTTTATAACCTTAAAGTATAACCTAACTCTCCAAAATGCCCAAACTTAAGCCTGATGCTCTTAGTAGCTCAAACTTGAAAAGAGTAAAACTGTCTTAAGATCCTGTCAATTTCAGAGAGCTTTGTTAAAACAACAACAAAAAATGTACACAATTTTCCAACAAAATTTCACTTCAAGATAAGTTTTTTACTTCACTTCTGTTAAGCTTCCTAACAGCCAAAGTACCCTATGCCTTTTTTGCTTGATTGTATTAGGGAAAGTTTTAACACTGTTTTCTAATTTTTTGTTAGGTATAGTCAATCTTCATTATTTATGGATTATGTATGTGTCAACTGACCCACAGACTAAAATTTACTTGTAACCCCATAATCAATACTTGTGCTTTCAGAGTCATTTGTGGATATGCCTGGAGGCAAAAAATTGGAGTTGCCCAACATGCAACTCTGTTCTCAGCTGAGGTAGAACAGGGCTCTGCCGTATTTGAGCTCCTACTATAAACCAGTGTCTTGTTTGCAGTCTGTTTAGTGCCATGTTTTTCAGTTTTGTACATTTTGTTGGTAACTGTGTTGTTTAAAATGGCACCCAAGCATAAAGCTCAAGTGCTGTCTAGTGTTCCTAAGCAAAGAAGGCTGTGATACACCTTATGGAGAGAATACGTTTCATTCAGGTATGAGTTACAGTGTTGTTGGCTATAAGTTCAATGTTAACGATTCTACAATATTTTTTAAAGTTGTCTTTAAGCAGAAACAGGCATAAAAAAAGGTTATACACTGATTAGTTGTGAACAGAGGCTTGCAAGGGTCCCATATTTGCTAACTCAGTGTTTGCAGTAACTGTATAGATCATAACTGCCATGTATATTGAGAGTATTAGGAAAGGGCAATTCTGAGATACAGCACCATTCTTCCATCTTTAAAAATAAATCTCCAACACTACTTTTTAATTAGCCTACAATGAATCACAACATACTTTAAGCAGAATTTATAGCTTTAACAGACACTTTGTAAGTGGAAAACAATTTAAAATAAGTAAGCAATAACTTTTAACCTTCAATAGTGTATTACTTAAATTATTTACAACTTCTCTTATAACCAAGATCATTACTACTCAGCAGATAACCCAACCTCCTAAACATCTCCAAAGAAAACAGAAAGGAAATCCTGCATCCCAAATTATCTAAATCTTCACTTACCCTGAAAAGCCTCTCCTCCCTAGTCTCGTTCCTCCAACCTTTATGGATAAGCTTTTCTCCTATTCAACCTCAATCCTCACTACCTGCTCCTACCTTCACCTGTTCACCCTGGGTCATGCTTACTTAACTACTCCCCACCAAGCCTCCCTTCAATATCTTCAAACAATTCCTCTCTAATGGTTTTCTGTCTTAAACCTAAAAATACCTTAAGTTTCTCCAAACCTAAATTCTCTACTAATCCTGGAATTATTGCCAACCAACCCTTCACTTTCCCTTCACAGCCAAGCTTATAAAGCAAGAAGTCTATATTCACTGTCTCCATGTTTTCACTTCCTTACCGTCCGTAACCTAAGTGGTGCCCCATCTACATCACTCACCATTACTGAACCATTCTGACACAAAAGACCAATAACCATTCTAATGCCAAATGCATGAAGACAATGAGGATGGAGACCTTTATAATGATTCACTTTCACTTAATGAAGAGTAAATATATTTTCCCCTCCTTATAATTTTCTTAACATTTTTTCTCTACTTTAAACTATCACTATCTATTATAGATTATCAAGTATGTATAACATACAAAATATGTGTTGATCAACTGTTTATTTTAGCAGTAAGGCTTCCGATCAACAACAGACTATTAGCAGTTAAGGTTTTAGGAACTCAAAAGTTATACTCTGATTTTCAACTGTGAGGAGGGTCAGCACCCCAACCTCCACATTGTTCAAGGGTACTTTACTTTCGGATATTTCAAGGGTACTGTACTTTCTGATATTATTTTAACTTTGTTTCTCAACTTTTCAAGCCAGTTCTCAGAATCCTTTGTGCGAGGCATAGTATTATCATTTAAATACAGTATTGTCCTTCTCTAAGGTTTTTTCACCCTCTTGTCACTCTGCACATTTTTCCTGAAAACCTAATCCTCTTCCATGGATTCATTACCTCCATATACTGAGAGATCAAAACATATCTTTAACCCAAATATCTTTGGAAATCCAGACCATAAGCTTAACTTCCTATTGGACATTCAACTTTGATTTAGATTTAGTACATCCAAGACCTAATTCACCTAGCCCCTTCACCCAAACCCTGAATATCTCTCAAATGTGTCTCATCATTTTTACGCCAACTACGACTGCTTTCATTCAGGCATTCATCAATATTTACCTCTTCTACTATAATGTCCTACCTGGTTTCCCACATTTAAATCTATTTTTCCACATAACTGAGGAGGTGATCTAACTATAATCTGATTAAATGACTCTAAAATCATAAATCTGATCAGGACATTTCCCCTTCAATGGTTTCTGAGTTCCAATTTCTTGGTAGAACAGTTTTATTTCTCACTGCTGCCTGACCTCACTCCTAAAATGAGAAACACCAGCTTACTTGGAGTTCCCAGTGCTTGTGCTATTTGCTACAACTTTACATGCTGTAACCTCTGCAAGAGCACCATTCCAAAATCCAGTCTGCTTAGAAGTCACATGTACCAGAAAGCTTCTCTGAAAGCTTCCCTGCAGTGCCTCTACCCACAACAACACAAAACTATTCCCTTTTCTGTACCACTCATATAACAAGTATGTAATACAAATAGCAAACGCAACGTATGTTTTGTTGAACTTGTTCTTTAGCGCTTACTTTACAAAATCTGAACCTGCTTAAATCAGATGTAAAGAATTAGTATAATCTTTCTGCAGATTAGAAAATCAGGCTGGGTGCCCTGGCTCAAGCCTGTAATCCCAGCACTTTGGGAGGCCGTGGTGGGCAGATGACTTGAGGTCAGGAGTTTGAGACCAGCCTGGCCAAATGGTGAAACCACATCTCTATTAAAAATACAAAAATTAGCCAGGCATACTGGCATGTGCCTGTAATCCCAGCTACTTGGGAGGCTGAGGCAGGACAATCACTTGAACCCAGGAGGTGGAGGTTGCAGTGAGCTGAGATCATACAACTGTACTCCAGCCTAGGTGACAGATTGAGACTCTGATGAAAAACAAAAAAAAAAAAAAAAAAGAAAAGAGAAAAAAGAAACGTATGACTGCATCAGAATGGATCTATTACCACTTATGGCAAAATAACTGAAGCACAGTATTCTCCTGACAGTGGATTAAGAGTGCCTTGGTATACAAAAAAAATCCCACACTTTTCTGTCATTTTGTACATTAAGAGTACATTTTATGATGCAAATTATACACACAGATTTTAATACATCTAATACCTTTTTATAGCACAATTTTTAGCTAACAAGATTACTCTCAAATTCTATTAAAACACCTATAACTAATATAGTAAAATATTTCCAATAAAATATTTAGAAAATGAACTTTTAGAACATGTCAAAATTTTGAAAATTTTCCATTTTACCATTAAAGGAAGAGCTCCTAATTGTAAGTGATGAAGTCGAGGAGGTGCGTGATAATGGGCCAAATGAGGATGCAATGCACCAGGTGTATAAGTAGCTGCAGTCACTCCAGCTTCAATTCCCAGTTCCCTGACAAAAGGATGAGAACAGTTTAATCCTCCTTAGGGTTTCTTTTTTTATCAACAGACATGGGGAGTTATGTTTACACTTAAAAAAGTAATCTAAGGTTTCTTAACTTACAAAGCTGAGGAAAGATAAGTTAGCCCAAAATATTTACCTAATAATTTCAAATTTATTTTAGAACTGAAAACTCAAAAAACTTAAATTTTGTGATAATGAGGAGCAAAGCATTTGTACTTGGTTTCACATCTTACAAAGGAAGGAAACATATGGCTACAAAGGTCCCTTCCAAGTTAAAAGCCTGATTCTGCTTGAGGAGCACACAACACAGAATTTACTTTTTTGGTGTATCTGAATGTTACAGGTGTTTTCTGGGTTTTTGCTTGTTAGATATCATCTCTTGGTTGTTGACATTAAGGACAATTAGAATAGCAAACTCTTCTACACCTTATAAAGGAAGGGCGAACAAAATTTTAGAAGGGGTAAAACTGTTAAATGCTAAATCTTCATTTATTTATTCTCATTTTATGTTCTGCCTCAAATTCATTGTGGTTCAAGATCTCAATGAATGCCCACACACAATGGATTCAGAAAAAAAATTTAATGAAAATCTGCCCTCATTTATCAAGGAAAGACCACAAAAAATTGGAATGAAGGCTGAATTTCCCTTGTCAATGGCAGGTGAGGGTGGTGGAGCAAATCGGAGTACAAAGGTGGGGGTCAGATAAAGAAGATGTGAAAAGTAGGATCAGTCTAGGGAGTTAACTTTGGTGGTACCCCTGAAAAACAGGAAAAAAGGTCCACTCCTCTTACTTACATGGGAACTCTAAAAAACCTAAACTCACAGGAGAGAGTAGCATGTTGTTTACCAGAGGCTGGGGAGGTGGTGGGGGGTCGTGGATGAGGAAAGGGGAGATGCTGGTCAATGTGTACAAAGCTTCAGCTAGGAGGTGTAAGTTCTGATATTCTACTGTACAGCATGGTGACTACAGTGAAGAATAATGTACCGTATATTTCAAAACTGCGACAAGATTTTAAATCTTCTCACCATAAAGAAATGATCAATATTTGAGGTGATAAATATGCCATTAGCCTGATTTGATCACTCCACAATGTATACATGTATTGAAATATTATGTTGTACCTCCAAAATATATACAATTATTATTTGTCAATACACATAAAATAACACCTAAAAAAAAATGTTCTACTCCTGCTTGATATGGTTCCCTGCCGCAGCTCCTATTCTTTCCTCTCCAAACCACTATCTGCCCAGAGGCAGTGTCTCACAGTTAAACTGGGGATTAGGTTTCTCCACATCACCCTTCTGCAAAGCAATCAATCACAAGGCATCTCTTCCAAAAGTTTTGCCACAAGCTGTGAAGCATTGTTTTGAAATTAAACAAGATACTGACCAGGCAGACCTCTCTGGAGCCTGTCGAGGATGTGAGGACATAGTCTGAGGCACATGAATATGATGCCCATGACCATAGTTTGGGTGCATCCTATGTGGATGGGGTGGGGGGCGTTCATGTGCCCGCCTGGAAACACAGAACACAAAAAGACCACTGGAAATAATTGAATAATTGGTTATTTCTTTTCTTAATGCAGAAAAAACCCCTAGTATTAATACTACAAACATCTACAGTCATAAAATAAATTTTATAACAATACATTATAAAAATATATAAAATTATTTAATTATTAAGAAATCAAGAAACCATCACCTCCTCCACAGATTCTAATTGTTCATTTATTCCAGTGCTTCCAATTCAAATATCACACAAGGAAAAAGGTAATTTTAACATTATCTTGTACACTTTCTTTACAAGAGATATTTTAAATAGGAGAATAGGAATAGAAATAAAATTTTTAAAAATTAAATACCCCAGGCAAACATTGCAGGCACAAATAAATTATTTTATATAAACATTAAAGCAGGACAAATTGAAACCTTAATTTTGCTTCATTTACTCTTATATTGCAAAGACATTCAACTATTTTAATGGATGAAATTTTAAGAGAAAAAAATGTTAACCTTATGCATTTTTTTTTTCAAAACACATGTAATGAGTGTTAACACACCTAGGAAACTTATATTTAGCTCCAATCATACTTTTTTTTTTTTTTTTTTTTTTTTTGAGAGGAAGTCTAGCTCTGTCACCAGGCTGGAGTGCAGTGGCGATCTGGGCTCACTGCAACCTCTGCCTCCCAGGTTCAAGGGATTCTCCTGCCTCAGCCTCCTGAGTAGCTGGGCCTATAGGCGCGTGCCACCACACCCAGCTAATTTTTGTATTTTTAGTAGAGGTGGGGTTTCATCATGTTGCCCAGGCTGGTCTCATCTCTTGACCTTGTGATCCGCTCACCTCAGCCTCCCAAAAGTGCTGGGATTACAGGCGAGAGCCACCACACCCAACCTCCATTCATACTTTTTATTCTGCATCCCAGTTTACTATAATTTCTCTTCCTAAAGTCAGTTAACAGAAGACACTAAAACCAACTTAGTTTCAGGGATTCACTTTTTGTTTGTTTATTTATTTATTTTAAGAGGCAGAATCTTGCTCCCGGATAGCTCAGTGTAACCCTGAACTCCTGGGCTTAAGTGAGCCTCCCACCTCAGCCACCTGAGTAGCTAGGATTACAGATGTGTGACACCATGCCCAGCTAAGATTCATTTTTATAGTCTAATTATTTTATATTAGTTTTTAACACATTTGCAGATTTTGCATGTTTATTCTAAACAACATTTTGCCAGTTACTGGAGGATAAGACTCTTAAACTGGCAATTTTCTACATAAAAGGCAGCAACAGCCAGAGATTTGGGATATAATCTTAAATGAAAGAACTAAAGCAAAAAGTTACACAAGAGCTGGATCATTAATTAGATCAAGAGTTTGGAAAACAGGTTATGTGAAGGATAAAACAGGAAATTTTTTCAGCTCTACAGGCCATACGTTCTCTGTTGTAACTACTCAGTCTTTGTAGTGTGGAAACAGCCACAAACAACAGACACTTTTTCAGTTTGTTTGTAACTGAAAAACTGCAGCTGTTTTCCAATAAAATTTTGTTTACAAAAATCAGTAAGCAGAATTAGACCAATAGAGTTTGCTGCTCTGAATATGAAAATCAGATCCTGAATACTCAAAAGAAAAAAAAAGTTTCATAAATTTGAAGTACAGTATTTTTCATAAATTTGAAGTACAGTATTTTCACTGTCAGGTTTTGAAAATTCTATTAATACTTTTCTTCCCTCTGGTTAGTAACATTCAAATCTTTGATATCTTTAGATCTCGTTCCTCAGAATCATCAATTTTAACACTGATTTTTACTATGTGATATTGCAGAAACAGACAAAGTATTAGTTCGCATCAGACTAGTCTGGGTATTTTTTAAAATTGGTTTGCATAAAGAAATTACCCTGGGTCACATGGTAAAACTGGTCAGATTTTACTAATCTGGTATAAACTTGCTTTTTCAACACATACAATTTAGGAAAAGGCAGGGGAAGATTCTGGTTAGCAAAGAATCAATTTCTTATTGATTTAGTATAAGGATTTAGTATAGTTACTTTTTTGGGGAGAGAGGGAGAGACAGGGTCTTGCTATGTCACCCAGGCTGCAGTGCAGTGGCATGATCATGGGAGGATCATTTAAGCACAGGAGTTCAAGGACACAGTGAACTATGGTCACACCACTGCACTCCAGCCTTGACCCCCTGGGCTCAGGCGATCCTCTCATCTCAGCTTACCGAGTAGCTGAGACCACAGTAGTATGCCACTACGCCCAGCTACTTTCTTTTTTTTGTAGAGACGAGGTCTCCTTATGCCCAAGCTGGTCTCAAACTCCTGGGCTCATGTGATCCTCCTGCCTTGCCCTCCCAAAGTGTTGGAATTACAGGTGTGAGTCACTGCAGCCACCTATCTTTTGTTTTCTATTGTTGTTAAAGGAGACAAGGTCTTGCTCTATCACCTAAGCTAGAGTGCAGTGACACAGTCACAGCTCAGCTTTGACCTCCTGGGCTCAAATTATCCTCCTGCCTCAGCCTCCTGAGCAACTGGGGATTACAGGCATGAGCCTCACCCAACTTATAGTTACAAGTTACATTATTTCTAAAGACTTCGTGGTGTTTTTTTTTTGGTTGTTGTTGTTGTTTGTTCTTTTTTAAAAAAAGAAAACAACAACAAAAAAAAACAGTATTTTACTGTGTTGCCCACATGGACTCAAACTCCTGGGCTCAAGCAACCTTCCTGGCTCAGCCTCCCAAGCAGCTGTGACTACAAGTGCATGCCACCATGCCTAGTTAGATTTCAGAGTTGTAAAGACCAATGGAAGTAGAAGAAAAAGCAAGCTTGACTTTCTTTTTAAAAATGTAAAACATACGTTGGATGCTGCATCATCCTCCTCCTTTGAACTTCCATCCTCTGCATCACTTCATGAGGATGCAGTCGCTGTGCTGGAGGTGCGGTGGCTGGAATATGGTGCGATATTGGCTGGTGTGTAGGAGGAAGATGCTGAGGGATTGGTGCAGCTGTACTGGTTAAGTGAGTTGGTGGTGGGGGTGCCACAGGATGAGATGTTGCATGAGAAGATATTTGAGAATGGAAAGCATGTACGGGATGAGGAATAACATAATCCACTTGAGGTGGAGGCTGAGTCTGAGGAGGGGGATTTCCATGAGAATGCGGGCAGGCAGAAGCTTGATGATGAAGTGGCCTTGTCAAAGAGGCATCTGCAAGAAAAATATTTCAAGTATGTTACACAGGCACCATGCAGTTGAACATATATTGCTATTATACATTCCTATTGTACTTTTAAAGATATTAGTAGATATTTTTATGAATACTTTATCAAGTATTCAAGCAACTGCTCAAGCAACTTGCTCCCTTCTTACAATAATCTTGGATATCTTATGTAAATATATATTATAATTTAACTTCACTCACAGTTTCACAACATTCTATTATATGAATATACCAAAATGTACTGACAAAATCCCCACTGATAAAAAAGAAACCCAAATGCTATGATAAATATCTGTGTATGTGGTCCCTCCTGCACTCACTCTTTCATTTATATACATGTATACACACATACATACAGATCATTTCTGTAGCATAAATTGCTGTAAGTAGTTGTGGGACAGAAAGAAAAAAATAAATTTAGATGCCAGTTGATAAAATACCCTTTCCAAAAGGTTGCCATAATTAATATTTCCATCAAGAGTACACAGGAAGGGCCGGGCACGGTGGCTCACACCTGTAATCCCAGCATTTTGGGAAGCCAAGGTGGGCAGAATCACCTGAAGCCAGGAGTTCAAGACCAGCCTGGCCAACATGGCGAAGGCCCGTCTCTACTAAAAATACAAAAATTAGCTGAGCGTGGTGATGCACACCTGTAATCCCAGCTACTCAGGAGGCCGAGGCAGGAGAATTGCTTGAACCTAGAAGGTGGAGGTTGCAGTGAGCCGAGAATATGCCACTGCACCCCAGCCTGGGCAACAGAGTGAGATTCTATCTCAAAAAAAAAAAAAAAAAAAAAGGAGTACACATGAAGGCCTGATTACCCCCACACTACCACTAAATTTTTCTTTTTGAGATGGAGTTTCACTCTTGTTGCCCAGGCTGGAGTGCAATGGTGCAATCTCGGCTCAGTGCAACCTCCGCCTCCCAGGTTCAAGCGATTCTCCTCAGCCTTCCAAGTAGCTGGAATTATAGGGATGCGCCACCATCCCTATACAAATTTTTTTTTGTATTTTAGTAGAGATGGCGTTTCTCTATGTTGGTCAGGCTGGTCTCAAACTTCTGACCTCAGGTGATCCGCCCGCCTTGGCCTCCCAAAGTGCTGGGATTACAGGCGTGAGCTACTGCGCCCAGCTCACTACCACTAAATTTTTAAAATAAATGCCAATCTGAGAAAAATCTTTTATTTCTTGACCACTTGTATTTCTTCTCAGAATTATCTATTTACATGCTTAGCCTATTGTATTATTCACCTTTTTCTTATTGACTTATAAGTATTCTTTGCATATATGGAAGCTCTGTCATAATAGGGTATAAACATTTTTCCAAACTGTCTCTCTCTCTCTCCCCCTACCCCATGTTATCATCCCTGTGCTACATTAAGATGAAGGAGGCATATTTGTTTCCCAATAAATATGGAAGTAAAGTCCTTAATAAGATGGTTCCTCGCATTTCTTCATTCTACATCTTTATGTTTCAAAGTGACTGTTGAAAAATCCCTCTGAGGAATACACATCTTCCTTACTCTTAGAGATGTGCATCTACTTGACATGTAAAAAAAAAAAAAAAAGTTTGTTTCCTTAGATTTCAATCCAAATTTCATTTTATTGGAAAATGTTCTTGGAAGTCTGATATACAGCAACAGCCATTCTCTAGTTTCATTACAGAAGAGTTTTCAATTTTTAATGCTTTTGATTCATTCAGCAAGGGCAGAAGTTAGGTAACCACAACTCAACTATATTTTTAAAGTATGCCTTGTTTGTATGTACTTAAAGGAAACTTTCAACAAATCTAATTTTTAAAAGTTGCAAGACAAATTTTTAAACCAATTTTCGAACTGTTTTCAAATCAATGCTTTACT
Source organism: Macaca nemestrina (assembly GCF_043159975.1). Lineage (NCBI taxonomy): Eukaryota > Metazoa > Chordata > Mammalia > Primates > Cercopithecidae > Macaca > Macaca nemestrina. Next base: position 143,061,055 of record NC_092131.1, read on the forward strand.
CTTTGAAAAGACACAAAGCTCAGTAGCTCTTAATCATAAAAAATTAATACACTATGTTTATGATTGTTAACTATCCTTTCTCAAATTCACAGCATTTTTTCTAGTTTCAAAGTGTTATATTTGTGTAATCATTATGCAAGACAATATTCACAAATATTACAAAACAAGAAGTTCTGTTTCAGAATGAGTCCATTTATTTAACTACTCTTAACACATCACTTTAATTCACTGTTTATCTAAACAAAACAGGTTGCTGATCATTTTAAGAATGACATAGTCTACATTCCCAAAAACCCTTTCCCTTCCTCTATTTGTGTTCCCAACAGTTTAAAAAAACAAAAAGTCTTGATATTGTTTCCTAGACATTCAACGTATCACTTGCAGATGTAGTATTATGATTTGTTCCAACATTTACTCACTACATTCCTATAGCTTTACAGTGTAGACCATTTGCTTTGCTTTACAGTGTAGACCATTTGCTTTATGATTAATCATAAGTAGCCTTACCTGTACCTCTCTCTCTCTCTCTTTTTTTTTTTCTTTTGAGACAGAGACTCGCTCTGTCTCCCAGGCTAGAGTGCAGTGGTGCGATCTCAGCTCACTGCAACCTCTGTCTCCCGAGTTCAAGCAATTCTCTTGCCTCAGTCTCCTGAGTAGACGGGATTACAGGCGCCCGCCACCACGCCCAGCTAATTTTTGTATTTTTAGTAGAGACAGGGTTTCGCCAGGTTGGCCAGAGTGGGTTCGAACTCCTGACCTCTGGTGATTCACCTGCCTCGGCCTCCCCACAAGTGCTGGGATTACAGGCGTGAGCCACCGTGCCTGGTCTTTTTTTTTTTTTTTTTTTTTTAAGAGACAGGTTCTCACTATGTTGTCCAGACAGGAGTACAAGGATTATTCACAGGTGTGATAACAGCACACTGCAACCTTGAACTCCTGAGCTCAAGCAATCCCCCTGCCTCAGCAGCCTCCCGAGTAGCGGGAAATACATGTTCATACTACCAAACCAGGCCTTACGTATCCTCTCAATACATCTTATTAATAAGATAGCAAAACTTTTAAATAATAGCATTTCAAGTACAGTTCTTTTATCACTTAATCAAGACCATAAACCTTTCAAAAGCAAGGAGAGACATATTCTTATTGCACAAGTATTGTTGTTATACATATAAATGTACTTACAAAACAGCAAACTATTCATTTGGATCCAGGTATCACAATTTATAGCCAATAGAAATTATTCCCATTTTACAAGTGTGAAGAATGTAAGGACAGAGAGACTAAATAACTTATCCAAAGTCATTAAGCTAATTAGTGAAAGCTGGGAGGTCAACTCAAATCTATCCAATTCCAAAGCTAGCGCTCTACTACACCATACTGTCTCCCCCAGTTCATTCTGGATGAAAAAGGTTTAAGAACCACATGTTTCACAAGTGAACTAAAGCATACAGGAAATGTTTTTTAAAAGCATGGGCGAGTTGGGGAGAGAATACAGACACTCCTTCAGGAAAAGAAGCCCAAAACAAAGTCATCAAAATGTCTCTAACAGAACATAATACAATTTAAATTTCCTACCTTCATTCTCATTAATACACTCCTAATGAGGTGTGTAAATTGATGCAGCCCCTTGGAGAGAAACTTAATAGTATTTATTTGAAAGTTTATCCCTCTGACATAGCAATCGCATTTCTAGGAAGTTATACTATACATAAACTCAACCATAAACAACTTAAATGTCCATCAACAGAAGACTGATTTAATATACAATGGACTTTATGGAAGTATTAAAAACCAATGAGCTTGATTTGTATGTGCTAATAGGCAAAAATCAATATATACTGTTAAATTTAAAAACAAAAAGCAAGAAGTAGAATATGTTTGATTTCCCAGTTTTAAAAGGTAAGACATATACATACCTATAGGTACAAAGAAAATTGCTAAAAGCTTTTATAGAACAGTTGCTACCTCTGATATATTAAGATTAGTAAGCTGTGCGAAGAAGCTTTTAAATTCTCATTTTATATTACTCTGCACACACTGAATGTTTTAGAATGTAACAAATGAGTCTAAAACATTTATTAGGACATTTTGAAAGGAATGAACTTACCCATGAACTGCTTCAGTATATTATTTTTAAAGGATAGGGCAGAAAATTACACATATTGAATTTCAAATAAAAGATGATCAATTAAAAATGAATACCATCAAGTATTACAAAATAGGCCGTGCATCACAGTGGTGCTCATACAAAGAATGGGCCCATTGGTCAACGCTTTGTAAAAACTGTTTCTAAATCTATTTTCCAATTTATACTTTAAATTTTAAGTTGCATTACCGAGAAGGTAAATAATATATTACCAGTTTCACTGTACACATTCTGGGTTGATCCCAGCCGTGTCTGCAGGATGCAGATTTTTTTAAATGACTGGAGTAGAAGAAAAAATCCAAGAAGATATATAACTGAAAATTACCCCTTGCCAGGTAATCAGACCAAAAACACAAATTTCCTTGCTCACTTCCTGGTTCATTTCTGGCATGAATTTTTCAATTTCATTATTAGCTTATGATCTAACAAAATAGTAAATATGTTACACAGCCTTAGGGTATTTATCATTTCTTATGCTATCTAATGAATTTCAATTTCTTTAGAAAAGCATGCCTGGGGTTCTATTTTATTTTATTTTTATAGAAACCAGGTATCACTATGTTGCCCAGGCTGGTCTCAAACTCCTGGCCTCAAGCGATCCTCCTGTCTTGGCCTCCCAAAGTGCTGCGATTACAGGAGTGAGCCATCATGCCCAACCGTGGTTATATTTTAATTGCCTGCATCAAATGAATATAAAAACCCTTTTATAACTCCCAAAGCTTGCTGTGAGGAAATTCTGTCTTATGCCTCAGTTAACTGCTTGAGAATTCTTAAAATTTACTTTACTGTGCCTAGAAATACTACTCAACTTTCACATTTCTTCAGCTATCCTAAAGAACAAATCTAAATTCCTTAAGACTTCCATTCAATCCACCTCAATTTCATAATATTAACATGGGAAAAAAAATAACCTACTCTTAAGCCAAGTAAATACTAAAAATTTAAGAACTGGGATTAATTACAGGTTATTTCACAAAGGAGTATAAAATATTTCATTGATATGCCTCTAGATTTTGTGTCCATTAAGTTTATACTTACAAGGGGGAGGCATGTAATGTCGACATGATGAGAGAGAGGGCTGTGGAGGGGGCTGGGGCTGGGGCTGCGCAACCATGCTTGATCCATAGCCATCCATTGATGATAAAGGTTGACTTGGTGCAGCAGCAGCCTGATGGCCAAAGATTGCGGCTCGGGAGGAAGAAACAGGGCAGCAGGGGTCAAATGCAGATGCTCCATGAAAACTGCCACTTCCATGACTTCTGATACCATTGTTGCTCAGGTCTACTGGCAATGCCTGCTATATAAAAAGAAAGTATATTTTATCTTTCTAAAGTTTGGTCAAATATTTCATGTTATATTATAAAAGTATTCCTAACACAAACGAAAAAATATAATCTTTAAATTAGTTTGAAAACAGTAAGATTCTTAGTGTGAAGAACTAGTGAGCACCAACAAAATACTTGGTTATCTTGTATTTATCAAGTGTATCTTGGATTGTGAAAATTGTAGTGGTTTTATAGTTAAACCAATTTTTAAAAATCAAGCATAAGATTTTATCACAAGATGAACAAAAGCTTAATAAAGTCTTTTTGTCTTATAACAAATACATCTTAGAAACTTTAAAATCATACTTCCATATTCTCCTTTATCCCAACATAAATTATGACTAGTACTTTAGGATTCCTTGAGAAATCTATCTCTAGTACTATCACACTAGAGAAAATAGTAAGGTTCTAGGAAAAATCCTGTCTGCCCCAAGCTCCAAACTGTACAAAGTAAGAATTCAACTAAAACTCTAATAAATCTACATTATTCAAAATAACAATGGACATGATTTTTCAGACTAAATTATGAATTACCTTTGCCACTTAAAGCTTTCAATTGTTCAAAAAAATAACAAAAAAAGTTAAACCACTGCTTCCTTTTATAGACACATTTATTGCATTTTATAGGCACATTTAGTGCTTTGCAGATGTTCAGGGTTTTTTGTTTTGTTTTGAACAAACTGAAGGTTTGTGGCAACACTGTGTCAAGCAAATCTATCAGAGTTATTTTTCCAACAGCATGTGGAAATTCTGTGTCTATCACATTTTGGTAATTCTCATAATATTTATATTTTTCTCATTATTTTATCTGTTATGGTGATAGTCATTGATGTTACTATGATCATTGCTTTGGGCACCAAGAACTGTACCCATATAAGACAACAAATTTAACAGATAAACATGTGTGTCCTGACCAGATATTTCCCCGTTACCCTCCTCTCCTCTCTTCGGGCCTCCCTATTCCCTGAGACACAACAACACTGAAATTAGGCCAATTAATGGCCTCTTAAGTATTCAAGTGAAAGGAAGATTTGCATATATCTCATTTTAAATCAAAACAGAGAAATGATCAAGCTTAGTGAGGAAGGCATGTCAAAAGCCGAGATAGGCCAAAAGCTAGGCCTCTTGCACCAGTTAGCCAAGTAATGAATGCAAAGGAAAAATGCTTGAAAGAAACTGAAAGTACTCCAGTGAACACAGAAATGATAAGAAAGTGAAACAGCCTTATTGCTGATCTAAAGAAAGTTTTAGTGATCTAGATGGAAGATCAAACCAGCTACAACATTCTCTTAAGCCAAAGCCTAAACCAGAGCAAGGCCCTAACTCTTCAATTCTATGAAGGCGGAGGGAGGCAACGAGGCTGCAGAAGAAAAGTTTGAAGATAGCAGAGGTCAGTTCATGAAATTGAAGGAAAGAAGCTATCTCTATAAGATAAAAGTGCAAGGTGAAGCAGCAAATGCTGATGCAGAAGCTGCAGTAAGTTATCCAGAAAATCTAGCTAAGATCATTTATGGAAAGGGCTACAATGAATAACAGATTTTCCATGTAGACAAAACCGCCTAATATTGGAAGATGTCATCCAGGACTTTCATAGCTAAAGAGAAGTCAATGGCTGGCTTCAAAGTTTCCAAGGACTGGATGATTCCTGTTAGGGACTAATGTAGTTGGTGGACTTAAAATCCAACGCTCATTTACAATTCCAGAATTCCCAGGGCCCTTTAGAGTTAGGCTAAATCTATTCTGCCTGTACTCCATTAACAAACAACAAAGCCTAGATGACAGTACATCTATTTACGTGGTTTACTGAATACTTTAAGAATACTGTTGAGACCCACTACTAAGAAAAAAAGATTCCTTTCAAAATGTTACTGCTTGGCAAAAGTGAGACCTTTTCTCAAAAAAGAAAAAAGAAAATTGCTGTTTATTGACAACGCACAGTCACCCAAGAGCTCTAATGATGTATAAGAAGATTAATGTTTTCATAGCTGCTAACACAACATCCAGTCTGCAGACTATGAATCAAGGAGTAATTTCAACTTTCAAGTCTTATTATTAAAGAAATACATTTCATAAGGCTACAGCTGCCATAATAATTCCTCTGATCAATCTGGGCAAAAGTAAATTGAAAACCTTACAGAAAGGAGTCACCATTCTAGATGTCATTAAGAACATTTGTGGTTCATGGAAGGCAGTCAAAATACCAACATTAATAATTTGGAGGAAGTGGATTCCAAGCCTCATGCATACTTGGAGGGGTTCAAGACTTCAGTGGATCTTCAAAGTAACTGCAGATGTTGTGAAGACAGCAAGAAAACTAGAATAAGAAGTTGGACCCTGAAGATGTGACTGAATTGCTGCAACTCATGATAAAAGTTGAATGAGTTGCTTCTGACAGAGAGCATAGAAAGTAGCTTCTTTCTTTTATTTATTTTATATGTATTTTTGGAGATGGTGTCTCACTCTATTGCCCAGGCTGGTGTACAGTAGGGAAATCTTGGCTCACTGCAACCTCCGCCTCCCAGGTTCAGGTGATTATCTGGCCTCAGCCTCGCGAGCAGCTGGGATTACAGGTGCATATCACCACACCCGGCTAATTTTTGTATTTTTAGTACACACAGGGTTTCACCATGTTGGCCAGGCTGGTCTTGAACTGCTGACCTCATGTGATCTACCTGCCTCACCCTCCCAAAGTGACAGGATTACAGAAGTGAGCCACTGCACCCGGTCTCTTTTACTTTTTTTGAGACAAGGTCTCACTGCGTTGCCTACACTGGAGTGCAGTGATACAAACAGGGCTCACTGCAGCCTCCACCTACCCAGCTCAATCCTCCCAACTTCAGCCTCCCAAGTAGTTGGGACCACAGGCGCATGCCACTGCACCCAGCTAATTTTTAAATTTTTTGTAGAGACAGAGTCTTGCCATGTTGCCCAGACTGGTCTTTAACTCCTCCCACCTCAGCCCCACAAAGTGTTGGGAACAAACGCATGAGCCACCATGTCTGGCTGGAAGTGGTTTTTTTTCTTTTTTTTTTTCTTTTTAACAAAAAAATTGCAGGCCCCCAGAGACAGCATTTTAAAAAATAAAAAGAAAAGAAAAAACCTACAGCAAAAGTGGTTTTTTGAGATAGAATCTACTCCTGGTAAAGATAGTGGGAACAAGACGGAAATGACAGCAAAAGATTTAGAATATCACACAAACTTAACGTATTACATTAGTACATTACATAAACTTAAAGCAGTTGCAGAGTTTAAAAGGATTGATTCCAATTCTGAAAGAAGTTCTATGGGTAAAATGCCATTAAACAGCATCATGTGCTACAGAGAAATCTTTCATGAAAGGAAGAGTCAATCAATGCAGCAAACTTCACTGTTATCTTACTTCAAGAAATTGCCACAGCCCCCCAATCTTTAGGTGCCACCACTCTCATCAGTCATAGCCATCAACATTAAGGCAAGACCCTCCATCAGCAAAAAGTTTACAATTTGCTTAAGTCTCAGAGGATTGCTGGCATTTTTAAAAAATGTATTAGCAATAAAGTATTTTAAAATTGAATTATTTTTAAACTGAAACATGTACAATAAGGTATTTTTAAACTGAAGTATTTTTAAATTGAAGTATGTACATTTTTTAAACATAATGCCACTGTGAGGTGGACTTAGTATAGTGTAAACATTAAATTTTACATGTACTGGGAAACCAAAAAATACATGTGACTTGCTTTACTGCAGCATTCACTTTATTGTATTTATTGTGGTTGTCTGGAACCAAACCTGCAGTATCTCCAAGGTATGTTTGTATTAGGCATATGATTTTAGAGAAAGCCCACTAAGTTGGGAAATAAACCAGAGGGTAGATTCCATTTCCACTCATCAAGTAATATTTTCCTCCAGAAGTTTTTTATCATTATTATTATTATTTTTTTTTTGAGACAGGATCTCTGTTACCCAGGCTGGAGGGCAATGGTGCAATCTTGGCTCACTGCAACCTCCACCTCCTAGGCTCAAGCGATTCTCCTACCTCAGTCACCCACAAGAAGCTAGGACTAAAGGCAAGAGACCCCACGCCCAGCTAATTTTTGTTTTTTTGTTTCATTTTGTTAGAGATGGGGTTTCACCATGTTGCACAGGGTGTTCTCGAACTCCTGTGGTCAAGCGATCCACTCGTCTCAGCCTCCCAAGGTGCTAGGATTACAGGCGTAAGCCACTGCACACTGCCTTCCAAAAGCATTTGGAAAAATCCTAAGTAAAATGCTTTCACTTCTAATCTAGAACAAAGGCAAGAATCACTTCTTTGTAATTTTTTTTTTTTTTTTTTTTTTGAGACGGAGTCTTGCTCTGTCACCCAGGCTGGAGCGCAGTGGCGCGATCTTGGCTCACTGCAAGCTCTGCCTCCCGGGTTCACACCATTCTCCTGCCTCAGCCTCCCAGCGCCCGCCACCATGCCCAGCTAATTTTTTTGTATTTTTAGTACAGACGGGGTTTCACCGTGTTAGCCAGGATGGTCTTGACCTCCTGACCTTGTGATCTGCCTGCCTCAGCCTCCCAAAGTGCTGGGATTACAGGCATGAGCCACCGCACCCGGCCACTTCTTCGTATTCTTAAATACAAACCTACTGCTTAGGTTCATTGGAACCATACTTTTCAAAATGTGATTAAAGATCATAAAGATCTGATGTTATATACGCATTATACACAGGAACTGTTCAATACTGGAAGCTGAGGGGTTTGAGATGATAAAACCTAGGGTAACGCATTTGTCAAAGGCCCAAGTCACCCAGCTGTCCTCAGAGGAACCACAGTAGTCTTTTTAGTTTCAGTGAGCTCTAGGCTCAGGGGGAATAATAGAAACAGAAGGAACTCTGGGTGCTGAAAGGAAAGGGAAGTGATGATACAGAAGCTGGGAAAGAGAAAAGGAGGAGCTCCTTTTGTTTGTATTATTTATCTACAATCAAGCATATATCTGTTCTCCTTCTGTTGAATTAGCAAATGCAATGTATGTCTTCAATTCAGGTAAATAAGGTTTAAGAATAATGTTTTAAGAGTGAATTTAGGTTTATGGTTCCAATCCTTTCCCTACTATTTAGACTAAAATTAAAATTAGATGTGGACTAGAATATCAACATCTTATGAAGGTGACCACATTTCATCTTATCTTCATCTCCAGTCAGTGATTAAGAACATTCCCAGAGTAAAGTAATTCCTAGAAGAAACTGAGGGTTAACATTAAAGAATAAAGGGGAAAAAACAGTAATGAGAACCCTCTTCTTCACAATTCCAACAGTTCATTCAACTCTTATTCTCAAAAGACAATCAAGGGTAAGCAAGATGAGTATAGTGATAGGACATAATAATTGGCTTACGTAGATTATAAATGACGCATCACACTAATAAACTACTAGGCACGGTGGTACATGCCTGTAGTCCCGGCTAATTGGAAGTCTGGGGCAGGAGGATTACTCGAGCCCAGGAATTTTAGGACAGCCTGAGACACAAGGCAAGACCCTCTCTTAAAAACAAAAAACAAAACAAAACAAAAAGCAGGACGTGGGGTGCGGTGGGGTGAGGTTGGGGAGTGGAGGGGTGTGTGGCAGGGGTGGGTAGGGATGAAAGCCATATCATATCAAAGAAAGCAGTGAGAATTATCTACATGACTACTGCATCTTCTCGGTCTGTAGAGGTCTAATTTTTCTTTGACTATGCACAATCTGGCACTCAATCATAAGATATCTACAAAATCACAAATCTCAGGTTTTGTTTGCTTCTTCTGCTCCTCTACTTTCTGCTGTGCCCAAATAGGTCTAAAGTGAAGACTATATGAGGTTATTTTATGAGCATGTGATTAATTTTAAAGTCCTACAAACATTGATATGAGTCTGTTGTCTTCAAAGATCTCACTCTCTTTACCTTCAAACCCATTATCACCACTGAATGCCTGGGATCCTGCTGATTCTTCTCAAGTTTTGTTTGCAGTCCAAATACTTCTACTAATACTTATAGATGGGTAAATGGGTTATATTTATTTTACACCAAACAGAACTGTAAAAGAGATCCTACCTATAATTAACTCAAGCTGAAATAAAACATTGTATACATAATTGATGTCTCAAACTAGCTGTATTATTTTATTAATAACAAAATATTCTGCAAATGAGACTTTTGGCAGCTCTTTAATGTAGGAAAAGCTGGTAGACCCACCTCTTCACCATTTTCCTACAATACTTATGAAGCATTTTGTAACCAAATATAGCAAAAGAAAGTTATACTTTCAAGCAGATCCTTTCCTTCAATCCACTGGAAAAGTTTTCTTGATGCTCCCTCATTCCCAAGAGATAGGACAGATCTGGACCATCCGTTAATACCCAGAAAGGTTACCAAAATCGAAGTAACATCTAAAATCTCCTTAATTATATTTTCTACTCAATTCAAACTTCCTCTTGATAATAGCAGCTATATTTTTAAAGAGAATACCTATCCTTTTTTTTTTTTTTTGAGACGGAGTCTTGGTCTGTCGCCCAGGCTGGAGTGCAATGGTGTGATCTCAGCTCACTGCAACCTCCACCTCCCAGGTTCAAGCGATTCTCCTGCCTCAGCCTCCCGAATACCTGGGATTACAGGCATGTGCCACCACGCCCAGCTAATTTTTGTATTTTTAGTAGACATGGGGTTTCACCATGTTGGTCAGACTGCTCTCGAACTCCTGATCTCATGATCCACCCACTTTGGCCTCCCAGAGTGCTGGGATTACAGGCATGAGCCACCGCGCCCAGCCCTTATTAATTATTTTTAATCCGTCAGACCCAGAAGACATACCATCAAAATTTTAAAAGATGAGGCAAGTATTTTAGGAAAGGTCAGGCGACATAGAAAAGCAGTAGCTTGGCCGGGCACGGTGGCTTAATGCCTGTAATCCTAGACAAGAAGAGTGAGATTCCGTTTCAAAAAAACAAAAATAAAACAAAAAACAACAACTTCGCAGTCTTGCTCTGTTGCCCAGGCTGAAGTGCAGTGGCGTGATCTTGGCTCACTGCAACCTCTACCTCTAAGGTTAAAGTGATTCTCCTGCCTCAGCCTTCCAAGTAGCTAGGACTACAGGTACACACCACCACACCCAGTTAATTTTTGTATTTTTAGTAGAAACGGGGTTTCACCATGTTGGCCAGGCTGGTCTTGAACTCCTGACCTCAGGTGATCCACTTGCCTTGGCCTCCCAAAGTGCTGGGATTACAGGCGTGAGCCACCATGCCGGCCTCTTTGACTTTTTTTGCAGCACTTTTTTCCTGGAATATTATATGTCAAAATTACAACTTTTCTCTGAAATTACATTTTTTGTTTTGTTTTGTTATTTGTGTTTTTTTTTTTTGAGATGGCATCTCACTCTGTCGCCCAGGCTGGAGTGCAATGGTGTGATCTTGGCTCACTGCAACCTCCATCTCCCGGGTTCAAGCGATTCTCCTTCCTCAGCCTCCCAATTTGCAACACCCACACTTGTATTACAATCGTACATGGAAGTGACATAACAAAAGTTAAAGGAGCATGGAACATTTGACTTCTTTTACTCCATGTGATCGCCAATACTAACTTAATATTGACATTTTGCGAACTCACTAATAATACCAACTAATTTAATTATAATTTTTTGCTGACATTTTGATTCTCCATAAACTGAAAACCTCATCTGCTCCTGAGAAAACATGCTACAGGTCTGCATGTGAGAAGGCTGTTTATTTCTAGATGAGTGAAGGTTATAGTGAACTCTAGAGTAGGAGGTAAAAGGGGAAAAACTGGGAGAATTTTCCAATTCTTCATGAATTAGCCTAACACTAGAGTTTCAACAATTTGTTTAAAATAAGATCCCAAAGATCAGATTCAACTGTATTTAACTAAAAACATCAAAAACCATTCCAGAATAAAAAAAAAAATAGTGATTTTTAGATTATGTATCAGTTTTGATTACCTACATCCCTGGTCCGTTCAATTAGTTGTAATAATTCAGTCCATCTGAAAATCCCAGAGACTTAATTAAAAAGAAATCACAGACCACAAAATTAGGCCATTTTTGAATGTAAGAATGTGACTAATTCAGTGTATAAAATCTATCCCTAGGGGTTTTTTCTCCTCCTGAAGCCACCACAACTAAAAAAGAAAGGTGGGTTGGTTTTAACTCAAGTAATTACTACCTCATGCTGGGTTTTCCAGTCATCTAAAACAGGAAGAAGGGGAAGGGAAAGAAGAAAGGAAAGGGAGGGAATGAAGGGGAAGAGGAAAGGCAAGAGAGGGAAGGAAGGAGAGAAAGAGAGGGAAGGAAGGAGGGAAAGAGAGAAAGGAAACAGAGGAAGAATGGGAAGGAGTTAAAAAAAAAAGAGGAACAGAGGGAGGGAGGGAAGAAAGCAGGGAGAGAAATGCAGGGAGGGAAGAGAGACAGGAATGAGGGAAGAGGGAGAGAGAGAAAAGCGAGAAGGAGAGAGAAAGAGAAATTGGATGCAAAAGGGAGAGACAAGGGAGGCAGGAAAGAAAGACTGACTCAAATTCCACATACCTGTTCATGATAGCTGGTACCAGAACTACTATTTGCTCCACAAGGTGCTTGTACTTGTGGAGGTCTTTCCACAGGGCAAGCAGGATCACTAAAGGAGGGAGAAACTGGGACAGCTGGGTGGGGAGTATGGTGGTGGTGGTGATGATGTTGAAAATGGTGACCATGCTGCTGAAAGCAACTTGTATGAGGATGTCCTAATGCATGGTGGTTCTGTGACGACCCTCCACATGGTGAGTGCTGGGGACAGCAGGAAGGTAACCTTGGCATTGCAGGAGGGCCAGTTTCCGTTACAGCACTAGATGTAGTTCTCCTTGAGTCATCTTGAAACAGAAAAAAATGCACAGAATAATCAAATCATGAAACATCACTGTGTAAAAAAATAAGTATGGGGTATAATTAATAAATGTTTAAAGAAATGTTTAGTAAATTCAAATCTCCGTAAATAATGTGATAGTGCCACATTCTTTTTTTTTTTTTTTTTTTTTGAGATGGAGTCTCGCTCTTGTTGCCCAGGTTGGAGTGCAATGGTGCCATCTCGGCTCAGCAAAACCTCCGCCTGGGTTCAAGCGATTCTCCTCCCTCAGCCTCCTGACTAGCTGGAATTACAGGCATACGCCTCCAGGTCTGGCTAATTTTGTATTTTTAGTACAGATGGGGTTTCTCCATGTTGGTCAGGCCGGTCTTGAACTCCCAACCTCAGGTGATCCACCCGCCTTGGCCTCCCAAAGTGCTGGGATTACAGGCATGAGCCACCACGCCCAGCCAATAGTGCCACATTCTTAACATATACATCATATGATTTTAGGCAGTGGTCTTCATTGGGATTTTTCTGAAACTCTAAATTTTTCAGGAGGCTCATATTTACTGTGATGTGTAAGTATGGCAATAGATCATGTTTTCCTAGGGCATAACAAATGATTTCTTACAAGTAAAATTGCATTTTAAAAGTTTAAAAATACCACGAGTCCTTCCACTATATGCTACAAAGCAAATGCTCTTCCCCTGAGCTCCATGAACCCCTAACATCATAAATCATTCCTAAATAATGCAGACAGCCATGTACTTCTTAAAATCTCACCTTCTTAAGACACAGCCACCCAAGTCAGAGTGTACCTGGCTGAGTCTCTCTATCCGCCAACCTTTTTTTTTTTTTTTTTTTAAAAGACTGGGTCTCACTCTGTCACCCAGGCTGGAGTACAGTGGCTCGATCTTGGCTCACTGCAACCTCCACCTCCCAGGCTCAACAGGTTCTCCTGCCTCAGCCTCCTAAGTAGCTGGGGCCATAGCCACACAGCACCATGCCCAGCTAATTTTTGTATTTTTTTGTAGAGATGAGATTTTGCCACATTGCCCAGGCTGGCCTCAAGCTCCTTCATGAGCTCAGATGATCCGCCCACCATGGCATCCCAAAGTGCTTAGATTACAGGCGTAAGCCACCATGTCTGGACCAGAATCCTTTTTCCTTCCTTTTGATGCTATACAATAGAATATAAGAAATGATCAGACTCTAATACTTGGAAAATAAAATGTGCTTTATAATAATCTAGTGACTTAGTGTCACATCATGGGGAAAGAAGCATGGAGTCAAATGAATCTGGGTTCTCATCTGGGACCTTTCTTTAGCAATGTGACCTTAGAAAAGTTATTTAATCTCCTTTTCATCTATAAAATGTGGTAATAAAATTGCCTTGCACGGTTGTTAGAAGATACACGTCTTGATATAAAACACGAGTCCTGATTATGCTCTCTGCCACATGCCCAGTTATTTTGAAGGTATGTTCTTCTATGACAGAAGAACTGCAAAAGTATCCCCTGAAAGTCTGTGCCAGTGTTTCAAACTCATTTAAAACCCAGAAACTTTTCCTCAAACTAAATATTATATGGAAACTATATAAAAGAGATTTTAAAAAACTGAAGCCTCTGATTAAATTATAAGAGTGAAGAGCCTAAAGCCAAATCCTTGCCCTGCTGCCACTCTTAAACCTCCACTCTGATTCTGAGGCATGTCCTCAGAATCCTTAGAATTCTGGAACATTACTGTCCTAGCCTTGATTTTGGAGTACCCAAGAGTAGGGATACCTTGCTCCTATGTGGCTCAAAGTACCTAGCTAATCTCTTCTGGGCCAATATATCAATTAGGAATCTTCTGCTTATTTACAAATAAAATAAAAATCCAACCAAAACAGCTTAAACAATAAAGGGAATTATGGGCTCACATAAATGAACCTGGGTAGGGGGGTGCTTCAGACTGCTTGATAAGATTCCAGCAAATTTCCCTAAAATTCTCCTGATTCTGCCCTCTCTTACATGTCCTATCCTGCCTTTCCTGATTCTCATCTCTTCAAGGTCTGTGCTCTAACCTCTGTTACCCAGTAGCTCTAATCTAAGTTTCTGTATATTCGTTTTTTCCAAGTTCCTAGTCTGGCCTATGGGGGCTAATCTCCCAACCCTTTTGTAAAGGTTCTTAACCTGGGAACTCGAATTCACGGGTCTGTGAACTTGGACGGAAGAAAAATACAAACTGTCACTAACCTCTAATTGCCCTGAGAATTATGTTAAATATTGTAATTTGTAATAATAACAAAGACAACAAATTATCTACTTTTTAAAACAAATAATAGCAGTTCCAAAGTCAGTTCTATAATTATGTTACTTTCATTCACTTGTATTCCAAATGTGTTGAATAACCTGGACAGTGTTAAAACTGGCCTATCAGGAACTGACGGTGATCAACAGTGTCTTAGGGCTATGCTGAACCCAACATTAAGTAACTGTTTCCTATAAATTACAATATGTATAGCAATTATTCATTATTACAGTAGCTTTACTTGCTACAGCATTTTCAAGGTTTTATCTTAGTCCCTATGTAAAAGTGTTATACAAGTCAATATCATTTATTGTGTATTACATCAGGAAAAAAGGTTGAAAACCTTTGAGACACCAAGCTCACTCACTGGGATACACTAAATTACCTTCATGGTTCCTTCCAACTCTGACACTGTAATTTTACAAACCAAGTTACCTGAGGATTACGTGTGACTCAAAAAGTCAGGGTATGAGTTTATAACCATCACTAAAGTGATGGATATGACACACATCTGTTCAGAAATAGCTTGTCATCTTTTACCTTTGAGCATTTTGAATATAAAAATCAGATTGAGAGAAGAGGAAGCACAATGACTATAATGTATTTAAGGCTGAACACATACTTAAGGTGTAAAATCATTAACAGTATGGCTTCAAAAAAAAGACTGACCTTTTAGCTTTACTTCCTAGGCAACAGATTTGGCTTCCAATTAAATAGTCTATTTTCCTATAGTCCAGAACCTCTTTGTTTCTCAAATAGGCTTGCATCCGAAAGTAAAGACAACCAATTAGCCTCTCATTCAAGAGTTACTACCCAAATAAAATTGCCATAAATTAGAGGTAAAATACAAAGACATACGATTCAGTAAATAAAACACTTCCTTTTCTATTATAATAAACCCATAGAGGGCCCACTAAAAATGAGACAATCATGAACCTGCATCAGGGAAATTAACTCCACAGCCCAGTGACAATAATTTAGTTAAAGTGCCTCCTAGGAGTGCCTTCAGCAACTCTAGCAGGATTACCGAGATGCAGGCATGACTTTAATCATTCATTCAACAGTCTTACACACAATAAAGTCGTGGTAAAAGATCTACAAAAGGGGCCGGACTTGGTGGCTCATGTCTGTAATCCCACCACTTGGTGAGGCGGAGGCGGGCGGATCACGACTTCAGGAGATTGAGACCATCCTGGCTAACACGGTGAAACCCCATCTCTACTAAAAATACAAAAATTAGTCGGGCATGGTGGCGGGCGCCTGTAATCCCAGCCACTCGGGAGGCTGAGGCAGGAGAATGGTGTGAACCCGGGAGGCAGAGTTCGCAGTGAGCCGAGATGGCGCCACTGCCCTCCAGCCTGGGTGACACAGTGAGACTCGGTCTCAAAAAACAAACAAACAAGCAAACAAACAAACAAAAAGATCTACAAAAGGCACTGGATAATACAACGGTGAAAATGGAAAGTCCTGGCGTTTAACATAACTTACAGTAAGGTCTGCCTTTGCTGTTTTTATCTTTAGCAACCAGAAACATGCTTGCACAATGTAGGTGGCTCAATAAGCGCTTTCTATATTTAAGTTAAATTCACAAGGGAAAAGCAGCATGCAATCATGTAGCTAAGTGCCAAGAAGAGAAACACTTGCTCTTTGGCCCTTAAGGAGCTCATCATCAAGCATGGAGACAATTCAGGATACAAATCAACCAATATTAGAACAGAAGCACTGGGTTCTAGCACAGCATAAAGCAATGCTGCCCCCAATATCTGGCAATGCCTGGAGACATTTCTGGTTGTCACAATCGGAGGGGAGGTGATGTTACTGGAATTTAGAGGCTAGAAACCAAGGATGCTGCTAAATATCCTGTAACGCACAGTCCTTCCCCACCTCCCACTGTAAGAACTATCTGGCCCAAAGTCAATAATAGTGCCAAGGTTGAGAAATCTTGGCATAAAGGCGAAAAGGAGAGGTGCCACGCCAGATTGCCTAGGTTTGAATTCTTGCTCCACTATCATATAATCTTGGATATGTTATTTCACCTGTAGAATGAGAAGAGTAATAAAATCTCCCTCATTGGTTACTGCAAAACTCAGTTATTATAGGTAAATCCACCGGCCAACATTATAGGCTCAACAAATGTTAGCTATTGTTATCCACTAGAGTGTAAGCTCTGTTAGAACAAAAGTTTATCTGTTTTGTTCCCACTACCTAGAACAGTGCTTGACATATAGTGTGCAATCAATAAATATGTGTTAAACAAATGAATATATAGGATATCATGTATGCATAACACAAGGACCACATGGAGAGGTCAGGCAGATAATGAGTTGTTTGTAGCACACTGAGTTTGAACTGACTGCAGAATGGTCCAGGACAGATGTCCAAGAAGCAACTGGATATGAAAGTCTAAAATGGCCAGGCATGGTGGCTCACGCTTGTAATCCCAGCACTTTGGAAAGCTGAGGCAAGTGAATTGCTTGAGTCCAGGAGTTCAAGACCAGCCTGGGCACATGGCAAAACTCTATCTCTACAAAAAATACATAAATTGACCAGGTGTGGTAAAGTGTAGTCTACTTGTGAGGCTACTTGTGGGGCTACTTGTGGGGCTGATGCAGGAAGATCACTTGAGCCTGGAAAGTGGAGGCTGCAGTGAGCCTGTACTCCAGCCTACATGACAAAGCAAGACCCTGTCTCGAAAAAAAAAAAAAAAAAAAAGACGTTTAAAACAAATACAGTGGTCAAAAAACACAGAAGAGAGAGTCATCAGCATACTAGTGATAGGTGACAACACTTACAGTAATGAAATGGGCTAGTGAGAAGGATGAGAACACAGTCCTGGGAAGAAAACGAATTATGAAAAGGAGACTATTGTCAGATTTTATAAGATCATGTTTATTCATTATGAAAGGAGTCAGAAGCCCATTAGAGGAAAGAGTTTAGTGTGACAAAAATACAATTAAATGTACATAGACATAACACAACTGTACATGCGCATGTACTAAGGAAATGAAACCAGAGAAGATGATGAAGACACAGGGAAGATAACTATTGAAGCAAGGTTAAGGACAAAGGAAAGGATAAGAGGTAGAGCACAGATAAAGGAACTGGAAGGGACAGGAAGGAGTTAGGAGACTGGGAATTAGTAGAGGAGGTCAGGTAGAGAGCCACAAAAGTTTATATGAAGGCGATGGAAGTTGCAGGAGTTCATGCTTAAGAACTTCCATTTATTCATTTTTTAAAATTTCCCCTGGGGAATGAAAACCTTGAGGAAAAGGAGAGTGTTTTGAAATAGGCACTTAGTGGAAGGAAAGGGAACTGATCAAGATATCTGATCAAGATTTCCTATAGAAAGCCCAGGATTAGAAACCATAAATTTATGGAGGAACTTGGATAAGTGTGAAGCTAGATGGCTTGAATGTGAGGGTTGGAAATACTCAAAGAGGTACAAGGTAAGAACAGGTGGTGGAGAAAATAGTTGAACTAATGTTCCATAGTGTCCTGGAAGGAAATGGACCTTAAGAGAGGCCCATTTAGGACTGTAGCCAAGATGCTCAGAAATTAAATCTGATTTGTAAATGAACGAGGATTTACATATAAAAGTTTTCAGACTATTCTGAAATAAAGTTGGGACTGTATCACATAAAATGTATGTAAGAATAATGCTACAGATAGACCAAGTGTGGTAGCTCACACCTGTAATCCCAGCACTTCTGGAGGCTGAGGCAGGTGGATTGTTCGAGCCCAGGAGACTGAGGCCAGTGTGGGCAACATGGCAACATGGCAAAACCTCCCATCTCTACAAAATTACAAAAATTAGCCGGGCATGGTGGTGCATGCCTGTGGTCCCCCAGCTAGTCGGGAGGATCACTTGAGCCTGGGAGGCGGAGACTGCAGTGAGCCAAGATTGCACCACTGCACACGGGCCTGGGCAACAGAGTCAGACCCTGTCTCACAGAAAAAAAAAAAAAAAGAATAATGCTACATAAAGCTATAACAGGAGACAGGCGTCAATGAGAAGTCAAATCCCTGCCTCAAAGATTATTACAGTTTTGTCAAGGTACTTAACTTCTCAGGTTTCTTCATGTCTGAAATGGTAAGAGAAATGCCAACATCAATAACTTTTTTACTTTTTGAAACAGGGTCTTGCTCTGTCAGCCGGGCTGGAGTGCAGTGGTGCCATCGAGGATCACTGCAGCCTCGACTTCTCAGGATCACATGATATACTCCTGACTCAGTCTCTGAGTAGCTGGGACTACAGGTGTGTGTCACCACGCCTCGCTAATTTCTGCAATTTTCTTTTTTTGTTTGTTTGTTTGCTTTTGTTTTCTTTTTTTCAAAGGAGACAAGGTTTCACCATGTTGTGTAGGCTGGTCTCAAACTCCTGGGCTCAAGTGATCCGCCTGCCCTGGCCTCCCAAAGAGCTGGGATTACAGGTGGGAGTCTCACCACGTCAAGGATTTTTTTTTTTTAAGAGTTAAAATATATACAATATCATATAAGATACCCAAGTAACAAGCTAAGTGAAGAGTATGTACTCAACAAATGAAATAAAAGCCCATTTCATTTCTGCCTACATTTTTTCAGAGAACGTACTTAAAAGACACCCCTACTGGGCACGGAGGTTCACACCTGTAGTCCTAGCTACTTGGGAGGCTGAGGGAGGAGGATCACCTGAGCCTGAACTTCAAGACTAGCCTGGGCCAGAAAAACAAAAAAGATACTCCTGGGAAATCTCTTTGAGAATGTTTCTTAGTTCTGCCCTCAGTTTTCCAGAGGAGAGAGTACTTCCTGATCCAGCCACACGTAGTTTTCTAATCTGTTAGATGTAAATTACATGAATATTAAAAGAATTAAATGAGACACTATTAAAAGCAAAAAGTGATAGAAAATATAAGATGGTTTCATTATTAATGGTGATTTAGTCAATCCACAAGCTACAGGGTCTACAGTGTCCCTAGTGGTAAGCAGTTAGCAAGTTCCTATCTCTGTACCATTATCCAAAAATGAAACAAAGCTAGTTTAAGTCTCAGTTAAACAAATGATACGAGAGAGTGCCAGAGATATCATTGCTAATTGAAACATAAGAACTATCTTGAGATAAGAGCTAAAACTGTAAAGAAAACTCCGGAATAAATATTTGTAACCCTGGATTAGGCAATAGTTTCTTAGATATGACACCAAAAGCAACAACAGTAACCAAAAAACCCCAGAAAATGGACATCATCAAAATTTTAAAAACTCCCTTGCTCATTCTCAATTATTTTGGGAAGATACCTAAGGAGTGGACTTAGTGCATCCAACGGTAACTCCATTTAACTTTCTGAGGAACCATCAAAGTGTTTTCCTCAGCAGTTGCACCATTTTGCATTCCTACCAGCAATTCACAAGGGTTCCAATTTCTCTGCGTCCTTGCCAAGACTGGTGATTTTTATTTTTGTTTGTGTTGTAATTATAGACACACTAGTGGGGTGCAAAGTGGTATCTCATTGGGGTTTTCATTTGCATTTCCCTAACGATTAGTGATGTTGAGCACCTTGTGCTTCTCGGTCATTTGTATAACTTCTTCAGAAATATCTATTCAAATCCTGCCTCATTTTAAAATTGGGTTGTCTTTCTGTTAGGTTGGGGCTTTTTGTTTGTTTTTACTTTTTTATTTTTTAAATATAAATAGAGATAGGGTTTCACCATGTTGGCCAGACTGGTCTCGAACTCCTGTCCTCAAGTGATCCTCCTGCCTCAACCTCCCAAATACTGGAATTACAAGCATGAGCCACCACACCCAGCCTGTTGGGCTGTTTTAAGAGTGCTTTGTAGATTCTGGTTTCTAAAGTGCTTATCAGATATAGGATTTGCAATATTTTTCTTTCCCCCATTCTGTAGGCTGTCTTTCACTATCTTGATAG
Source organism: Macaca nemestrina (assembly GCF_043159975.1). NCBI lineage: Eukaryota > Metazoa > Chordata > Mammalia > Primates > Cercopithecidae > Macaca > Macaca nemestrina. The sequence continues at coordinate 143,081,549 of NC_092131.1, forward strand.
CGTCCTTTAATGCACGAAAGTTTTAAATTTTGATGAAGTTCAACTTATCTACTTTTGGTTTTGTTGCTCATGCTTTTGGTGTCAGCCACTTACTTCTCCCCAAGCTCTCTTATTTGAGGTATAATACTCTGGTCACATATAGCATACAAACTCAAATATGAAATCAGCCTAATTATAGTAAAGATTACCTTGATAACATACGAAGTTTACTATAACATAAGAATACCCGCTTATTAACATAGCTAAAATCTTAGACTTAAAAACAATAATATTTTCCCTAACAAAAGTAATGACAAAAAGTCTCCCCTCCCCCACTTTTTTTACATACCTCCTATAGAAGTGCCAGTGGTACTATTGCTTGTAAGAGTAGCTGAAGTCTCTGACACTGTGGAAGGTTGGCTACTGGTGACAGCTGAAGCAGTATCAGAGGCCTGCTCAGAGGTAGATGGATTTGAATTGTTAATGGAAGCGCTAGTAGCTTGTGATTCCATTCTTGCAGAAGTGGTTGGTACTACAGTAGGTTCTACAAAATACAAAACGTCAACTTAGCATTTCAAAACAAATTAGATAAAGGGTTATATTTTAATCTAAGCTAATGTGTTTATAATTATTAAATAACAAAACTTTAAAAATACAAGCTCTCTAATAACATACGGTAAAGAAAGCTTTCATAAAGCTAAACTGCAATATCAAACTGACATGTTAACAAAATATGGCTACATTTTTAAAAATTCAACACTGATATGCATATTTCAATAATTTAGGTAATTTAATAGTTTTTCAGGTAGCTTCTAAATAAGTTGTCTGATCTATAACAAAGAAGAGTAAAAGGAAAGTAAAAGTTCCTTGCTATGCACATACACATGATCACAAGCTGTCGGAATAGTGTTACAAACCATAATGTGTCTGGCACAATATGGATTCTAGGGTAAGACTGCCTGGATAGCAATACTGATTTCACCACTGATAGTATGAATATAAATAAGTTACTTAACCATTCTCCATTTCCTCATCTGTAGAACTGGGAAAGTATCAGAATTTCTTAATAGAACTGTCATTAGGATGAACTGAGATCACATACTTTGTATGATGCTTTACAGACAGCAATCACTTAACATTAGCTATGATTTCTAATACCTGTTTTAATCTTCTTTCCATGCCTTTTATATGTTTTCCAAAGAAAATTTTGTAAATATTAATATTCACCAGTGCTTTCTAATAAAAATTAACATTTTTCCATCAGAAAGTAAAAGAAATTTCAGGTAGACTTCAACTTACAAGTAAGTTTCAAAGAACTAAGTTTAAAATGGTTGCTTAAAATTGAGAACAATGGGAATAAATCCATCCAAAGCATAGTCACAACAATTAAACCTGAAAATAAGGGAGTCTCTTAATGTGCTATGGAATGAGAGGGTTGACTTTCTATACAATACGGTATGGTAAGCTAATTCCTTAGGCACAAATAGTAACTGTGAGTCTATATGGGACACTTTGAATGAGGGTGTGTCCAAATGTATATGCAAATTGCTTGTACATAAAAAAGGGGGAAAAGAACTTCTGTTTATTTGTAAATAGTTTAACTAGTGTTTCTCAACCTTGGCAATACTAACATTTTGGGCTAGACAATATTTTGTTCGTTGGCAAGGAGATGTGCACTGTGAACTGTACAATGTTTAGCGACAACCATGGTCTCTATCCATCAGATGTCAGTAGCATCCTCCCCTAACTGTGAAAACCAAAAATGTCTGCAGACATTGCCAAATATCACTTGGGGGAGAAAACTGCCCCTATTTGAGAACCACTGGTCTGATGTACTTAGTTTTGGATTGATTTTTAATAAGAGAGAAGCCTTCCACTGAGAAAAACTAGTGGGGGAAAGGGAGCATCTACTGATCACTGGAATACTTTTAACCCAGCAAAGTGTAAATTCTGGTTGAACTTACTGTAATGTGGAAAAGGCTACTCTATCACCTTCTCCTACTTACCGGCTAGCAGGTGTCACATTGGAACACAAACAGAAAGTTTCCAAAATAGTGACCCTATATTTAATTAACTCTCATCATTAATTAATCCCTATTACATTAACCACTGTCTTACAGATAATTTATGGTGTTTCAAAACAAAAACAAAGAGACTGTTGAATGAAAGGCAAACAGTTGTTTATCTCTTCATAAACAACTGAGTACTGATACTCTGAAAGTTAAGACCACCAAAACTGCAAATAGCCCATAGAAGAGCTGATTGCATATGGCCTCCAACTCCTTCGACCTACCTGATATATTCTTTGCCCAATTTATAGCTAACTCCCAAACCTAACAAACTCATATATGGCTTATCGTTTTCCTTTTGGGAAATTATGATTGACCATTTCCTAAGATATAACTAATAATACCTCAAGATGATTCTTAATATGCGGGCAAATTCGCATATGTATTCATTCATATATTCATAAATCCCACCACTTTTCCTAACTTCTGTATTCCAACTCTGGTTTTGTTTCCTCAGTTACTTGGGTACAGCTGTAAGCCAAAATACAATACAAAAAATGAGCAGCACAAAAAGGTATCAATAATACTGAAGGATAACATAACTTTTAAAAGTAAAATTAGACATTTCAAATAGCCAGTATTAGTCATTTAAAATTCAGTTATACTGCTTTTGTGTTTATATTTAAAAAGTGCTGCTTCTACTTTTTCATGGCAAGTTAAAGACAATCATATTACAAATCAAACTAAACTAGTTTGAGCTAACCTCAAACTACCATTCGTAAAAATATTTTTTCCTGAGAAAATAGCTAGCAAGTATTGAAACAATAACCACAAAGAATTTTATGTAAATTTACAAGCGTAGGATATTATATCAATTAAAAACTTGAGATTTAAAAATCTGACAATTTCCCTGTAGTTTAATAATACATTACCAGTAAGCAGAAGGGGTTTCTAGCATATTAAAAGATTTCCTTTTATCAAACTCCTTTTATAATTTTCTACTGTTACTACTTCAATTTACCATCTTCATCAACGGTAAGGTCCACAACTTCTGCTGCATTCTGCCTCAAGGGCTGTATAACAGTAGAAATCCTACTGCGGTTCCGTGGCTCCTGTGGCCGACTTGCATGAGAACTTGAACCCTGGCTCCAGTGAGATCTGGAGTGTCCAAGGGTTGAACGAGACCTTAAATGACATCAATATTAAGTTAGTAAATATAAATAAAGAATTATTAGTCACCACAAAAACCCATAAGCCTTTCTTACTAAATGTTACATTTTTCATACAAAATTTCTCCAAAGAAATAATCGTAATAGAATTAAAAATCATGACTAGCACAATGTCTGGCACTCAGTAAACTCTGCTGAATGAATCACCGACTAATTGACCTAAGAATATAAGAAATGCTATGTTGTACCAATCATTAGTGTAAAATACAGGATTCTGTTTCAAGAATGCTACTCTCTCTTCCACGGTTACTTTGGGTATTTACCCAGGTTATAATAAACTGTTTACATTTTCTGTTAATAGTTAAAATTATTCACCATAGGTAACGGAATAAAAATAACATCCTACACATTTAATAATATCCACAAGGTCTTGTATGTTTAGCTCGGGACAGATTTGCAAAACATTGCTTTAGGAGTCCTAAACCAAGCTAAGCTTCTAGTATTGCCATAAAAGAAAACAAAATAATAATAATAATAAACAAGCACCAGGGAGATTTCCTGATGTGTAGATGTAAGGATATTCTGATTAGTTTATTAGTTTGGTAGCCACAAGAAATATCATTTGCGTGAGCTACTTTATGCTTTTAAAACATGTGACTGCGAACCGTACACATCTAACTTCATTTAAGTATGTGTGTGGCATTACACTGGTCTAAATTTACTTACAGGTGTATATACTTTTAAGGACTCAACTACTAAAGATTTGGACTGAGGATATACAGGGATAATATGTAGAATATGCAGTCCTAAGTCTCCAGGAGAAAAAAATAACTCTTTTAGAAAGGTGAGGTCAATAAAACACAAGGGCTTTCTCCTGCTCAAACTAATATAAAACTGCTTATAAGCTTATTGTCAGCATTTATGGAAAATATCTGCAATATAAAAGGTCATCAGGGGTGGGAGCTTAACCATTCAGAAGAGAACTCCAAAGGTCAAAGTGGGTTGAAAATGGCCTCAACATTTACAGCCCAACTTGAACTTCAACGATTATAGAACCTAGAGTTTAAAAAGTTCAAATTCTAAAATAAAATTCTTAAGAAGGAGTATAAAGGTTAATTACGGAGCCACTGTCAAAACAGGATAGCACATATCAGAAACAGTTGTGGTATAGCTTGAGCCATGATAGTAAACAAATGTCATGGGATAAAATGGTTTTATCTGAGGACAGATATTACCATTTAAAATTCTTGAAAAACCAAAAGTCTATGATGAGACTGAGTAGTCTATTATCTCTGGGAAGCTCTTAATAGCTGAAGGAAATTATAGGTCCACTTTGCAGTACTTCTGTGAAAGCCATCATATTCTACTAGATGGAACAACTGCAAAAAAACTGAATGTATGAGGAAATCTCAAGGAGGTATTAGTGGCCACTATGATTAGTAACAACTGTCAAATCCTGACACAAAACTCTAAAACACAGAAATACTCTCTTACATGAAAGAGCCAGGCTGAGCATAGGTGGCTCATGCCTGTAATCCCAGCACTCTGGGAGGCCGAGGTGGGCAGATCACAAGGTCAGGAGTTCGAGACCAGCCTGGCCAATATGGTGAAACCCCGTCTCTACTAAAAATACAAAAAAAAATTAGCCAGGCGTGGTGGCTCATGCCTGTAATCCCAGCTACTCACGAGGCTGAGGCAGGAGAATTGCTTGAACCTGGGAGACGGAGGCTGCGGTGAGCCAAGATGGCGCCACTGCCCTCCAGCCTGGGTGACACAGGGAGACTCCATCCCAAAAAAATAAATAAATAAGTAAAATAAACGAAAGGGCCAAAAGCCAGCTAAACAATATCAAAGTTAATATCTCAGATAACAATAAGGAAATATAAGAATGGGTCATGTACACTGTGGGTCTTTTTCAAGATCATTGTCTATTACTCAGGTAAATGCATCTGCTTGACATCAACCATGTCCAAAACAAGACCTCTAGTCCTACAATGAAAAATATGCCCGTAATTTCAGTAGTCCTTACAGCTCATAAAAATTGAGTCAATGTTGTACCAAGCACTATGCACAGTCACAGGATAGGTGTGGTACATAACACTGATTCTCGGTTTTACTCAGAGTTGGGGAAAATCATATAAAATTAAAACAAACAAGGATATGTTATAGAATGCTCACTTCCATGCCTTTAGAAGTAGCACTTCGATGCTAAAATGGCAAGTGGAAAAGCATGTTCTAAGTGTTTCTAACAGATGTCAGAAATATGAATATATACTTTTAAAATCAGTAACATATTAACATGCAACAAACTAATGCACTTCTAAATTCGTTCCAACACAAAAATTAATATTCATCTGTTTATTAGTTTGGTGTATCAAATGTAACAAAGCAACTCTTTATTGCTATTATTACGAATACTTATAATCATCTAAAGTATAAGATGAATGCTGGGTTAGGAGCTGATATTTCACAGGGAAAGTCAAAGTGATAGGAGTTGATATTTCACAGGGACAGTAAAGTGATTCTGCAATAAGGCAACGTCTTTTTCAGTTATTTATAAAAACACATGAGGATGTTTCATTGATGTGTTAGTTCAGAGCATAGATAAAATTACTAAGTGAAGGACAAAGCGTCAAACAATATGTTTTGAATTAGGGTGCCCTAACACAGTAACAGCACAAGTTTCACTAGTATCAATGAGTAACATATTGAAACAAGTAGATTCTAACCAAAAGGGCTATTTCAACATCAATACCCCTTAATATTTTTTCATTTTTAATTTTAATACAATCCCAAATATTTACATACTATTCACATCTAAATTTCAAAGGAGATCAATTCTCCACATCATTTAAAAAATACAATTTGGCCGGGCACGGTGGCTCAAGCCTGTAATCCCAGCACTTTGGGAGGCTGAGGCGGGCGGATCACAAGGTCAGGAGATCGAGACCATCCTGGCTAACACGGTGAAACCCCGTCTCTACTAAAAAATACAAAAAATTAGCCGGGCGAGGTGGCGGGCGCTTGTAGTCCCAGCTACTCGGGAGGCTGAGTCAGGAGAATGGCATAAGCCCGGGAGGCGGAACTTGCAGTGAGCTGAGATCTGGCCAATGCACTCCAGCCTGGGCGACAGAGCGAGACTCCGTCTCAAAATAAATAAATAAATAAATAAATAAATAAATACATACATACATACATACATACATACAATACAATTTTATAAAACACTAAGTAAAATTATTGTTTATTCAGAGCATTAACTCTTAACTCTCATTGGATACTTGGGGTGCTTTTAAAAAGACTAACCTCTAAAATTCTAGTTCAAATCTGGGAAAGAGTCTAGGCAACAATATAGCTTTATTTTATTATCTCTCCAGGTGAGTTTAACGCAGCCTGCTTTGAAAACCACAAATCTAGATGGGCTTGGTGGCATGTGCCTACAGTCCCAGTACTATGGAGAATGAGACAAGAGAATCACTGGAGCCAAGGGGCTCAAGTCCAGCCTGGGTAACATAGCAATATTCTGTCTCTTACCAAAAAAAAAAAAAAAAAAAAAAAAAAAATCCATTAACCTGATATATGCATACTCAAACTGGGTCTCAAAAAAATAAATAAAAATAATGTAAATATCTGCAGCACAAATAGGTTTAATATTTATATTTAAAATTTCAAAGATTTAATTAAGAATTAAAATCTCACCGATAGCCTTCTCCAACTGTTACAATCTCCACTTCACTATCAGTTGAGGTAACATTAATTTCTTCATTGGCAGTAACCTGGGGAGTGGAGGAAGCTTCTATCACCACAACATCTTCATCAATACTTCCTGGAAACAAAAAGAAAAAAACATTTAAAGGTATCTTCCTGTCAGCTAATTGTTAGGCAGAAATCTTTATTCTGACTTTGAAGACTATGAAATTCATTGCAAAACTAAAAACCTTATCTGTCAAAAAGTTTTTTTAAAAAAATACACAAGGAGCGAAAAACACACATAATGAAAATGGTAATCACTGTTTTAATCTATACTCCTTTGCATGTTTACTTTCTCTTCTATGGATTTGGTGTATTCATTACAAATGTTCAGTGGTTTCTACATGAATTTGTAAGATCTTACATAGATATTTATCCTGTAATATCTGTAGTATATTATAGATCTTGTATATATCATTATATAAGATATTAACCCTTCAATATCACAGAAAAAGTTATTACAGTAGCTTTGTATGTTTTTTCCAAGGTTGTTTTCATTTAGGTGATATATTATTTTAAAAAAACACACAGTAGCTTTTTAGTTTTATGTTATGAAATTTGTTATTGATTGATTGATTGACTGAGACAGTCTTTCACTCTGTCGCCCAGGCTGGAGTGCAGTGGCATGATCTCGGCTTACTGCAACCTCCTCTGCCCTCTGGGTTCAAGTGATTCTCATGCCTCAGCATCCCAAGTAGCTGGGACTACAGGCATGCATCACCACACCAGGCTAATTTTTTAGTACCGATGGGGTTTCACCATGTTGCCCAGGCTTGTCTTGAACTTCTAACCTCAAGTGATCCATCCCACTCAGGCTCCCAAAGTGCTGGGATTATAGGCGTGACCTACTGCACCCAGCCAAAATTTGTCATTTTTAAATGTGTGTTCTTTTCTAAATCATTCTAAGCTTGGAAAGTGCATCCTTATTTACAAGATGGATACATATTAAATTAGACTTGGTCCAAGTCTTTGTTTAATATTCCTTATATTACTGTTATCTAGAACTGATTTTTGTTATGACATTAGGTAAGATTATATAAACAGAATCCTGCTCTGTCTCTCCACAGCTAACTAGCTATCACCAAAACATTTATTGAAAAATATTTTCTTTTACCCCATTAATTTTTGATATCTCCTCAAATTTTCAGTTATGCAAAAGAAATACATTCTGGAAGTTTACTGCACAACATAGGGTCTATGATTAACAATAACGTATTGTATGTTTAAAAATTTGCTAAAAGGGTATATCATGTTAAGTGTTTCAACCAAAATAGGAAATAAAGGTAAGGGGACAGGAAGAAATTTTTGGAGGCAATGGATATAAATCCATGGCATTGATTGTAATGATGGTTTTACAGGTGTTATACCGCTCTCCAAACACATCAAGTTATATATACTAACTACCTTCAAGCTTTTAGTATACTAATCATACCTCAATACTGCAGTTAAAATATTTTTTGATACTTCTCTTAAATATTATGCATATTTTAGGGTCCATTTTGAAACAATTCAACCCCTTTGATATAGAGTCTAGTGTCAGGGTAAGTCTACTTTTTAAAATAGTCTTTTTGAGGTATAACTTACATACTTTGAAATTCAACCATTTAATCTGGCCTTTTGCCAGAAACCACTATCTTCCAATAATTCACCAAGATGACAAACACAAAGGAAAAGAGAAGAGGCACCTGCAATATGTTCTCTAGGGCTTTTAGAAAATATGGAGTTGTTCCTTTGGCCACAGGCATAGGAATCCACAAGAAAAGCGATGCTGTAGACATCAAGAAAATGGCTACTGTTCATACAAAAATTAGCTGGGATTTGGCGCTCGCCTGTAATCCCAGCTACTCAGGAGACTGAAGAAGGAAAATCACTGGAACCCAGGAGGCAGAGGTTGCACCAATCTCGGAGGTTGAGCCGAGATCACACCAATGCACTCCAGCCTGGGCGACAGAGTGAGAATTCATCTCCAGAAAAAAAAGAAAAGAAAATGGCTACTGTTGGCCGGTTGTGGTGGCTTACGCCTGTAATCCCAGCACTTTGGGAGGCTGAGGTGGGCGGATCACGAGATCAGGTGTTTGAGACCAGCCTGACCAACATAGTGAAACCTCGTCTCTACTAAAAGTACAAAAATTAGCCGGGCATGCTGGCATGTGCCTGTAATCCCAGCTACTCAGGAGGCAGGAGAATCACTTGAACCTGGGAGGTGGATGTTTCAGTGAGCCGAGATCGCACCACTGCACTCCAGCCTGGGTGACAGAGCGAGACCCCATCTCGGAAAAAAAAAAAAAAAAAGAAAAAGAAAATGGCTACTGTTCAAAAAGGAATGCCCCATAAATCTTACCATGGCAAAACTGGAAGTTACAATGTCACCCAGCATGCTGTTGGCATTGCTGTAACAAACAAAATTCTTGCCCAAAGAATTAATGTACATAATGAGCATCTAAAGCACGACAGCTGAGATGGCTTCCCAAAACACATGAAGGAAAAAGATCAGAAAAAGAAGGAAGCCAAAGAGAAAGGTGCCTAGGTACAACTGCCGCACCAGCATTCTCCACCCAGAAAAGCACACTTTGTGAGAACCAATAGACAGGAGCCTGAACTGCTGGAACCTATAACCTGTAAATTCATGGCATACTAGGTGGCCAAAAAAAAAAAAAAAAATCAAAGACACCTGGACTATAAACAAAACAAAATAAAACCTGAGAGCATTATGCTAAGTGAAATAAGCCAGTCACAAAAAGACAAAAACTGTGATTCCGGTTATGTGAAGTATCTAAAGTAGTCAAATTTGTAGAAACAGACAGTAGAGTGGTGGTAACCAGGGTCAGAGGGAGGAGAAAGAGAAGTTGTATAATGGCTATAGAGTTCCAGTTTTGTAAGATGAAAAAGTCCTGGAGATGTTTCACAACAAATGTAAATACACTTTTTTTTTTTTGGAGACAGGGTTAGGCTAGAGTTTAGAGGAACAATCACGCTCATTGCCCTCCATCTCCTGGGCTCCAGATATCCTCCTAACTCAGCTTCCTGAGTAGCTGGGACTACAGGTGCACACCACCGCACCCAGCTTTTTTTTTTTTTTTTTTTTTTTTTTAGTCTTTTAAGAGATAGTGTCTTAGTACATTTCTTAGGCTGGTCTCAAACTCCTGGGCTAAAGCAATCCTCCTCCCACCTCGGTCCCCCAAAGTGCTGGGATTACAAGTATGAGCCACTGCACCTGGTCCCAATGTGAATATACTTAACACTACTAAACTGTATGCTTAAAAATGGTTAAAATGATTTGGGGTTTTTTTTGGTTTTTTTTTTTTTTTTTTGAGATGGAGTCTTGCTCTGTCGCCCAGGCTGGAGTGCAGTGGATCTCAGCTCACTGCAAGCTCCGCCTCCCGGGTTTACACCAGTCTCCTGCCTCAGCCTCCCGAGTAGCTGGGACTACAGGCGCCCACCACCTCGCCCGGCTAGTTTTTTGTATTTTTTAGTAGAGACGGGGTTTCACCGTGTTAGCCAGGATGGTCTTGATCTCCTGACCTCGTGATCCGCCCGTCTCGGCCTCCCAAAGTGCTGGGATTACAGGCTTGAGCCACCCTGCCCGGCCTAAAATGGTTTTTAAAAAAGTAATACTCCATTTCTTCTCTTGCTGTGTTTTTTACAAACCTGTTATTGAATGGCTTCTTCATTACTATCACCTGTCAATACAAATGTAAGCCAACAGTTTACAAATAATGTCTATAATTAAGAATTTTCCCATAATGAGTGTAAAAAAATTCACCCACTTTAAGTGTACATTTTGCTAATTTTAGTAAATTTATGGAGTGTAATCATCACCACAATCCAGTTTAAGAACATTTCCAATAACCCCCAAAGAGCTTGCATGTCCTGTTTCAGTCAATCATCATCCCCTATACCAACTTCAATACCCCTGCAACAACTGATCTGCTCTCTGTCATTACGAATTAGTTTGTATTTTGTCAAGTTTTATGTTAAGTAAAGTCACACATTACATACACGTTTGGCTCCTTTCACTCAGCATATTTATCTTGAAATATATTCATTTGTTGTATCAATATTTGTTCTTTTTTTATTGCAGAGTAGTATCCAATCATATGGATATAACACACTTCGTTTATCCATTCATCCACTGATGGACATTTGGGTTTTTCTCAGTTTTTGCATATTACAAATAAAGCAGCTATGAACATTCATGTATAAGTCTTTGTACAAACATGTGCTTTCATTTCTCTTAGGCAAATACTTAGGAATGTAATTTCTAGGTTCTATGGTAAGTTTGTTTAACTTTTTAAGGAACTGCCAAATTGTTTCCCTAAGTGGCTCTACAATTTTACATTCCCAGTACGGAAATGAAGGTTTTAGGTTCTCCACATCCTCACCAATACCTATTATTGTCTCTTTTTCATTAAACTTGTTCCAGTGGCTATACAGTGGTATCTCATTGTGGTTTTAATAACCATTTCTAAAATAAGAAGGCTGAGTACAAGCGCTCACGCCTATAATCCCAACACTTTGGGAGACCGAGGCAGGCAGATTGCTAGAGCAAAGGAGTTCAATCCAGCCTGAGTAACATGGTGAAACCCTGTCTCTACAAAAAATACAAAAATTTCCTGGGCACGGTAGCCTGTAGTCCCAGATACTCAGGAGACTGAGGTAGGAAGACAGCTTGAGCCTGGGAGACAGAGGCTGCAGTGAGCCGAGATGGCACCACCGCACTCCAGCCTAGGCAACACAGCCAGACCTTGTCTCAAAATATAATAATAATTTAAAAACAAAAAACAAAAAACAACGTAAAATAACTAATGGTGCTGAGCATTTTTTCATGTGATTATTAGTTACTTTGGTTTTTGTTTTTGTTTGAGAAAGTGTCTTGCTCCAACGCCCACGCTGGAGTGCAGTGGCACGATCATAGCTCACTGCAGCCTTGACCTCCTGAGCTCAAGCAATCCTCCCACCTTAGCCACCCCAGCAGCTGGGACTACAGGTACATGCCACCATGCCCAGCTAATTTTTAAATTTTTCATACAAATGAGGTCTCACTATGTTGCTCAGGCTGGTCTCGAATTCCTGGGCTCAAGCAATCTTCCTACCTTGGACTCCCAAAGTGCTAGGATTAGAGATCTGAGCCACCATGCCAAGTCTAATTTTATTAGCTACTTTGGTGAAATGTCTATTCTTTTGTCCATGTTTAATCTGAGTTTTTGGTCTCATTGTTGAATTATAAGAATTCCTGGCCAGGCACCATGGCTCATGCCTGTAATCCCAGCATTTCGACAGGCTAAGGCAGTGGATTGCTTGAGCCTAGGAGTTCAAAACCAGCCTGGGCAACATGGCGAAACCTTGTCTCCATAAAAGCTACTCCGGAGGCTGAGGTGGGAAGATCACTTGAAACCGGGGCGCTGAGTCTGCACTGAGCCAAGATTGTGCCATTGTACTCCAGCCTGGACGACACAGTGAGACCCTGTGTCTCAAAATAATAATAATAATAATAATAATAAAGAGTTCCTTATATATCCTGAATTCACGCCTTTTCTCAGATATACTATTTGCAAATATTTTTTCACAGTCTGTAACATGCCTTTTCATTTCCTTAAGTCTCTAATTTTGGTGTTCAAATTGGCAACTTCTTTTATGGATTGTGATTTTGGTGACATATTTAAGAAACCTCTGTCCAACCCAAGGTAACTGAGATTTTCTCCTATGCCTCCTTCTAGAAGTTTTATCATTTAATTCTTACATTTAAGTCTATGATCTACTTTGTTAATTTCTGTGTCAGACAATAGGTAAAAGGTCTAAATTTATCTTTTCTGCATATGGATATACAATACTCCAAAGAACAGAACAGGCCAGGTGCAGAGGCTGACGCCTGTAATCACAGCAATCTGGTAGGCTGAGGTGGGCAGATCGCTTGAGCCCAGGAGTGCAAGAGCAGTTTGGGTAACATGGCGAAACCCCATTTCTACAAAAAATAAACAATTAGCCAGGTGTGGTGGCATGTGCCTGTAGTGCCAGCTACCCACCAGAAGGCTGACGTGAGAGGATCACCTGAGCCCTGGAGGCTGAGGCTGCAGGAACCCCTGATGGCGCCACTGCACTCCAGCCTGGGCAACAGAATGAAATCCTGTCTCAAAAAAATAAAGGGAGGGGGGGGAAAAAGCAGAAAATACCAGCAGACACTGGTAAATAAGGGAGATAATGAAAGATTATCTGATTTGGAGAAACTTTTTTAAAATTACTTAATAATATTGTATTTATACTCTGGAATATTTGCAAAATGTTATTATCAATTAGATAGAAAACATAATATTTATTAGAAGTTACAAGATGTGAAAATGTTTGAAGTGGTTTTTCAAGTCCTAAAGATTACACACACAGACTGAAGTAAAATGCATTTTTAACAGCACAAATATATCTTATGGGCAGAAAAAAAAAAAAAAAAAAAAAAAAAACAGTAGCACCCAAGTGGCTATTTAAAATAATATTGTAGATTGAATTTCCAAATTATTTTCCAACTCTTGCTTCATAATCATGAGCACAATGCAGCTTAAGGTAGAAGTACAAAGGGAACCTTGAGATATTAATCCAGCTAACCATTGACTTTGCAGATGTTACTTGTTGTTAATTAACTCAAATTATTAAATATGGAATTAAGTAATGGTGGTAAAAGTATATTTAAAACTAAAAGCATTATGTATCAACAAAAAGTCATGATTTTAAAAAAACTTTTCTTATTTCAACCCATAAACTGGGCATTACCAGTTCTACATGGAGAAAAGTTATATCTACATATCAACTTTATTTATGATTTTTCTCTACTTATCTGTATACAAAATTTCTTTCAAAACCTGTTTTAAAAAAGAGGAAAAACTAAGGCCGGGCACAGTGGCTGACGCCTGTAATCCTAGCACTTTGGGAGGCCGAGGTGGGAGGATCACAAGGTCAGGAGATCGAGACCAGCCTGGCCAACATGGTGAAACCCCGTCTCTACTAAAAATACAAAAATTAGCCAGTTGTAGTGGCAGGTGCCTATAGTCCCGGCTATTCTGAGGCTGAGGCAGGAGAATCACTTGAACCTGGGAGGTGGAGGTTGCAGTGAGCCAAGATCGCGCCACTGCACTCCAGCCTGGGTGACAAGACCAAAAACTCCGTCTCAAAAAAATAAATAAATAAAAGTAAAAACAAAAAAAAAAAAACTGTAAAAAATAAGCTAACATTATTGAACACGTTTCACATGGCTTATGTAACATTTTGAAACCTCAATGATAAATGATACAAAGCTAGCTTTGCTAATCCATGAAAATTCAATTTATATAACTTTTTATGAATACAGAGATTATGTAACTAAAAGTATATAAATAGCTTGCTGAAGCACCCTTATTCTATTGCTTTAACATCATTATTTTTCTAAAAAGGACTTTATGCATAATTTGAACATAATACATAAAAATTATATAACTAAAGCATATTCACAACAGGCAACATTTTGGCATCTACAATCTAGTGTTTTCTAGGATAACAGTTATTTAAACCAAAATTTTAAAAAGGGAAACATTTCTAAAATTATGAAGTTAATCTTATTAAATAGCACAGCTTAAAAGAAAATCAGGAGAATAAGTCATTTCTTATTGGGTCAATTTTATTCTCATTTTATCTTTTACATTTAGAAATACTAAAGGACAAAAAATGAGTATAGCTAAGATAGTGGTAGGACTGTGGGTGATTTTCTTTGAATTGTTTATTTTTTAAGATTAGGTTGTTTATAGCTTTTAAAACATCATGAGAAAAATAACATATTTCTCTGGCTACCAGACTAGAAAGAATATGAGTAGTATCACAACGATAACAAAAACAACGGTTTCTCTGCGAGAGTTCTTTATGAACTCCTCAAAGTCCATTTCTATTTCCTGGTAAGAGAGCACAGATTCTCTTGGCATCAGCAATAAGCAATGTTAGCCACTATACTCACTGATCACCTTAGTCCCTCTGTGCCTTAAGACTGGAATGATGCTAACAGTAAGAAGAGTTTCCATGGCCAGGCGTGGTGGCTCATGCCTGTAATCCGAGCACTTTAGGAGGCCGAGGCAGGTGGATCACCTGAGGTCAGGAGTTTGAGACCAGTCTGGCCAACATGGCAAAACCCCATCTCTATTAATAATACAAAAATGAGCTGGGCATGGTGACGTGTGCCTCTAATCCCAGCTACTCGTGAGGCTGAGGCTTGAACTCGGGAAGTGGAGGCTGCAGTGAGCCAAGATTGCTCCATTGCCCTCCAGCCTGGGCGGCAAAGCAAAACTCTGTCTCAAAAAAAAGAAAAAAAAAAGATAGTTTCCAATCTGTGAGCACAAACTTTGTGCCATATATAGTATTATGCATGTCTAGCCCCATCAAGAAACTGAAGCTTAGAAAGTTTAAGTGACTTACAAGCAAACAATAAGCAACACTTAAAATTCAAAGCTAATTCCAATTCTAAAGCTCACATTCTTTTCATAAATGACATCATGTTACCATACCTACTAAACATGTGGGCGTGTAGTTACTATCAAAAGCATTTTCATGCTACCAGATGCTTTTGCCACTGCTCCTGTCTTTTATAGTCACAATTAAAGTTACTGAAGTTATAGCAACTGACTCCACTTTGGGACTCCTCTGTTGGTATCTTTCCAACAGAAATGAAAACATATATATACACAAAGATTTGTACCCAAATGTTCACTGCAGCATTTTCACAATAGCAAATACCGGAAACAATTCAAAACGCCCTTGACTTCTACCTACCTAGAGGAGCCTGCTCACTAGCCTTATAGATGTCATGTGTATCTCATATTCATGACTAATGGCAGTACAGAAACACAAGTAGGACCAGAGCCCAGCCAGGGAATAAATCACTTAAACAATTCCAGCCAGGGGCAGTGGCTCATGCCTGTAATCCCAACACTTTGGGAGAGCAAGGTGGGCAGATCATAAGGTCAGGAGTTCAAGACAAGTCTGGCCAACATAGTGAAACCCCGTCTCTTCTAAAAATACAAAAAAAAATAGCTGGGCATGGTGGTATGCACCTGTAATCCCAGTTACTCAGGAGGCTGAGGCAGAGAATCATGTGAACCCGGGAGGTGGAGGTTGCAGTGAGCTGAGATCACACCACTGAACTCCAGCCTGGGCGACAGAACGAGATTCCATCTCAAAAAACAAAAAACAAACAAAAAAACATGCCATCACTGACAACTAGATAAACAAAATGTGGTATATCTATACAACAGAATGCTATAACTAATAAAATAAAATCTAATTACTGATACCTGCTACAACATGGATTAACCTCCTTAAAAAATTATGCTAACTTAGGCTGGGCCCAGTGGCTCATGTCTGTAATCCAAGCACTTTGGGAGGCCAAGGCAGGTGGATTGCTTGAACCCAGGAGTCGGAGACCAGGCTGGACAACATGGAGAAACCTTGTCTCTACAAAAAAATACAAAAATTAGCCAGACATGGTGACATGCACCTGTAGTCCTAGCTACTCGGGAGGCTGAGATGGGAGGATTGCTTGAGTCTGAGAAGCAGAGTTTGCAGTGAGCTATGATCGCCACTGCACTCCAGCTTGGGCAACAGAGCAAGACCTGCCTCAAAAAAAAAAAAAAAAAAAAAAAATTATGCTAAGTAAAAGAAGCCAGACAGTAAAGACCATATATTATATGATTTCATTTATATGAAATGCCCACACAAAGCAAATCCATAGATACAGCAAATTAGAGGTTGAGAGGAATGAAAGCAGGAACAGAGACTGACAGCAAGAAAGCAGGAGGGATCTTCTGGGATTGATAAACATATTCTAAAACTGTATTATGGTCATTACTGCACAGCTCTAAATATACTTTTAAAAATTACTGAATTGGGCTGGGTGTGGTGGCTTTCATCTGTAATCCCAGCACTTTGGGAGGCCAAGGTAGGCAGATCACCTGAGGTCAGGAGTTCAAGACCAGTCTGACCAACATGGTGAAACCCCGTCTCTACCAAATAATACAAAAATTAGCTGGGTGTGGTGGCATGTACCTATATAGTCCCAGCTACTTGGAAGGCTAAGGTGGGAGAATCACTTGAACCCTGGAAGTGGAGGTTGTAGTGAGTGGAATATCGCACCACTGCACTACAGCATGGGCAACAAAGTGAGACCCTGTCTCAAAAAAAAAAAAAAAAAATTACCAAATTGTACACTTTAAATGAATGAATTTTATAGTAGTTAAGTATACCTCAATAATTTTTAAAAAACATAAAACACTCTCTGCAAGATACAAAACTAGACATCAACAAATGAAAAAACATTCCATATTCTGGAATAGGAGGATGTCAACTCTCTGTAATATAATCTACAAATGCAATCCCAATAAAAGTACCATCCTAGACCTCCCAACCCCCAATCACCTCCATGTAAACAAACTGATTATAAAGTTCACTTGGAAGAATAAACAAACAACAATATCTAGGAAAACATTAAAGATTCTACAATTAAATGAATGTTCTTCCTGTACATGGACAGACAGAGCAGTAAGACAGAGTAAAAACTCCATAAAAAGGCCCAAATGCATATGGAAAATTTAACATGTGACAAAAGTAGCATATTTCAAATCAACAGGAAAAAGATGCTAATGACCGGATTGGGGACAAATGGATAGTCACATGAAAAAAAAAATTGGGTCCATTTTTCATATTATATATAAGAATAAACACCAAATGGATCTATGCTCTAAATGTTCAAAATGAATTAAGTACAAGGACTGGGGGAAAATGGGCTAATTTTGCTACAACTTTGGAGTGGAAAAAGTATTCCTAATTACGACTCAAAATCCAGAAGCAGTAAGAATAAAAGTTGATAAATATGGGCCGGGCGCGGTGGCTCAAGCCTGTAATCCCAGCACTTTGGGAGGCCGAGACGGGCGGATCACGAGGCCAGGAGATCGAGAGACGATCCCGGCTAACACGGTGAAACCCCGTCTCTACTAAAAAATACAAAAAAACTAGCCGGGCGAGGTGGCGGGCGCCTGTAGTCCCAGCTACTCGGGAGGCTGAGGCAGGAGAACGGCGTAAACCCGGGAGGCGGAGCTTGCAGTGAGCTGAGATCCGGCCACTGCACTCCAGCCTGGGTGACAGAGCAAGACTCCGTCTCAAAAAAAAAAAAAAAAAGTTGATAAATATGACTTGTGGAAAAAAATGTCGGCCGGGCATGGTGGCTCACGCCTATAATCCCAGCACCCTGGGAGGTCGAGCAGGTGGATCACTTGAGCTCAGAAGTTCAAGACCAGCCTGGGCAATATGGCAAAATCCCGTCCCTACAAAAAAAATACAAAAATTAGCCGGGCGTGGGGGTGTGCACTTGTGGTCCCAGCTACTCAGCAGGCTGAGGTGGGAGGATCGCTTAAGCGTGGGAGGCTGAGGTTGCAGTGAGCCGAGAAAGCAACGCTATACTCCAACCTGGGTGACAGAGTGAGATCCTGTCTCAAGAAAAGAAAAAAAGAAAAAAAAATTGGCATATAAAGTATGTAAGTCAAGACACCACTAATTAATTTGTGAAAAATGTGTGTATTATATAGGATTTATATAGCTAATATATAAAAAGCTTCTAAAAATGGACAGAAGAATGAAGACCAACATCCTGATATCAAAACAGGCAAAAAATAAAAACAAAAAAATATGAACAGACTGAATACAGGAAAAGAAATGCAAATGACCTAAGGTTTTTAAAACATATGAAAAGATACACATTACACATTTTAAAAAATAAAAGAAATACAAATTTAAAATGTACTGACATACTATTCCTCAGCTATCAGATGGACCAAAAACCCCCTAAAATCTGACAACATATTCTGTTGGAAAGATTTTTGAGAAAACAGGCATCCTTGCTGGTGAGCATTCAAAATGGTTACAATCACCATGGAGAAAAATGTGGCCATATCTTACAAAATAACATATGCATTTGTCCTTTATTCAACAACTGCCTTCTATAATTCTATCCCAAAGACACACTGGCAAAAAAAATATGAAATGACATATACAAAAAGCTATTTATTGCAGGAATTTTTTTTTTTTTTTTTTTTTTGAGACGGAGTCCCACTCTTGTCACCCAGGCTGGAATGCAGTGGCACAATCTCTAGATCTCGGTTCACTGCAACCTCCACCTCCTGGGTTCAAGCAATTCTCCTGCCTCAGCCTCCTGAGTAGCTGAGATTACAGGCGCAGCCACTATGCCCGGCTAACTTTTGTATTTTTAGCAGAGACGGAGTTTCACCATGTTGGTCAGACTGGTCTTGAACTTCTGACCTCATGATCCACCTGCCTTGGCCTCCCAAAGTTCTGGGATTAAAGGTGGGAGCCACCGCACCGGGTCAAAAAAAGCTGTTTATTGCAATGCTATTTATATTTTAAAAAAAAAAAAAAAAAGTCTGCAAACTGTTCATCAATAGGAGACTGGTTGAATACACTGGTACAACCATCCAAGGCAGTATGATGAAGCTTAACAACAAAAGGAATAAAAAGAAATGACACATACAGAGACACATACTTTCATTCCTCTACAGTATCTCTGTATACCCCAACAATAGTATATATTAAGTGAAAAAAGCAAGAGACACTTTTGAGTAAGAGAAGGGGGTCATATTTTGAGTTTATTTTTGAAGGAAAAAAAATGAAAGAATTAACCAAAACTAAAGACCTGAGTATATCTTGTTTTAAAGTTTTGCCTCTGAAGCCAGGTAAATGTTTTACATAATTTAAAAAGCAAAATTAAAATTTTTTAAAAATACCCTTAAAAAAGCCAACCCTGAAATAAATGAACCTAAATGCATGTGAAATTGGTGGCACAACCACACAGAAAACTGGCCAAGGGCAAAAAGGCACTATACAAAACAAAATACTTAAACTGTATTAATTAGAACTACTATATTAGGTTGGTGAAAAAGCAAGGGCAGTTTTGCCATTAAAAGTAATTTTTATGTTGAAACTAGTTCACTTATGTGTATGTATTTATGGTATATACAGGACAAGGCAAATAAGCAATGGTTAATATTATTAAGAATCAGAGTTTTCAGCATAAGAATACAAATATAAAACAACAACTTACATAAAAACCCTAATCCTAAACTTATAGTGGAAATATTCACTTAAAGATTTATTTTTTTCTAAATCTTTACATTCCTAGTTTTGTTAAAACAGTCAAAATGTGCTAGGCATGGTGGTTCACACCACACCTGTAATCCCAGCAAATGAGGAGGCTAAGATAGGAGGATAAGTTGGGGCCAGGAAGTTGAGACCACACTGGGCAATGTAAGAAGATCTCATCTCTAAAAAAAAAAATTAAAATAGAATTGAAAAATTAGTGGAGCAAGAAAGCATGTGTTGTCGTCCCAAGTACTCAGAAGGCTGAGGAAGAAGGATCACTCGAGCCCAGGAGGTCAAGGCTGCAGAAAGCTATGAGTGCACCACTGCTCTGCAGCCTAGGCGACAGAGTGAGACCTTGTCCCTTTAAAAAAAAAAAAAAAAAAATTAGGTTAAATTCAAAAAAGCCAAAAGCATTGGCAACCCAGTAGAGCAAAAAACACCTTAATTCCCAGACTTTAGTCTCTATCACCTCCCAATAAAAGAAAATCGGGCCAGGTGCGGTGGCTCACACCTGTAATCCCAGCACTTGAGGAGGCTGAGACAGGCGGATCATGAGGTCAGGAGATCGAGACCATGCTGGCCAACACGGTAAAACCCCATCTCTACTAAAATACAAAAAGTTAGCCAGGTATGGTGGTGCGTGCCTGTAGTCCCAGCTACCCAGGAGACCGAGGCAGGGGAATCACTTAAACCCAGGAGGCGGAGGTTGCAGTGAGCCAAGATCACACCACTGCACTCCAGTCTGGCGAAAGAACAAGACTCTGTCTCCAAAAGAAAAAAAAAAAAAAAAAAAAAAAGTCAGGAGTTCTTAAAGGAACAGCTGTTTCTAGGTCTGCGGCAGGAACTATAGATTAATCTGCACCAATCTGACATACCAGAGAGTAGGGAAGTCATCAAAGACCACTAGGATGGCATCAAAAGGACAATGACCCAGTCTGAAGATGTTCCCAATGGCCAAAGATAAAATCATTTTAAAAAATATAAAAAGACTGCAACAAACTGAAATCCATCAAATATACTAAAATTCATGCATTCATGATACTGAAAACCAAAAACACCTCTTTGGATGCTGCTAGAATACCAAGTCATTCTGAGAAGTGGTAAATGAAGGAAGAAAATCAAGCATTCATCTCGCCTTTCCTGTATGAACAGAATTTCAGAATAACCAATTAGCTGATGAACGAAGTGTTCTTCCTTCATAGAAGAATCTCAGATAATAAACTTAAGCAAAGTGATAGAATTAGAATATCAAGGCTGGGAGTGGTGGCTCACGCCTGTAATCCCAGAACTTTGGGAGGCCGAGGCACGCATATCACCTGAGGTTAGGAGTTTGAGACCAGCATGACCAACATGGAGAAACCTCATCTCTACTAAAAATACAAAATTAGCCAAGTATGGTAGCATAAGCCTGTAATCCCAGCTACTCGGGAGGTAGAGGCAGGGGAATCACTTGAACCCGGGGGACAGAGGTTGCAGTGAGCTGAGATCACATCTTTGCACTCCAGCCTGGGCAACAAAAGCAAAACTCCATCTCAAAAAAAAAAAAAAAAATCAGTATTTTGCAACCCCTAATATAATGAATCTCGGCAAGACCATTAATAACTGCTAAAAAACATTACAGAAAACAGTGAAGGGGAACTTTATAATGGAAGGATCAGAATGACACCTGAACCCTCTGATCAAGCTCAATATGTGACGCAACAGACAGCACATAGTATCACCAACAAAGTACTACCGGGACTAAACTTGAACCTAATCAAGCTTTTAGACCTAACTATCAGTTTACAGAAACGATGCCATATATAAAATAGAATTAAACCATGTGTGTTGAAGTCTCTATGAGTAAAATGATATCTACAATTGTTCTGAAACTCTCCAGGAAAAAAAAAAGAGGGGTTAGAAATGAAATATGAATGGTGGAATGTCAACAACTGAAGCGAGATAATGAGTATATGGGGGAGTTCATTGCATATTTCTGTTTTTGTATATGTCTAAAAGTTCCCAAATAAAATCATAAAACAAAAAAAAAAAAATCAATGCTATTTTTCAAAAAGAGGGACAGAAGTATTCACAGCTTTAGATATAATTCCTGATCCTGGGACTCTACAATTCCAAGGGTAATCTTTTTAAGCAAACTTTTAAAAAAGCTTAAAAAGTCAATACAGTATGGACTACACATGGAAAACATATATATACAGCTACTGGATAATTTTTTAAGGCCCAATATAAGGTAAAATGACATCTGTAGTTTGAGACAAAGTTTCTAGTGATGCATCACTCATGGAGTCAGTAAGTGCCATATCTCACACAAAGCAGATGAGGATCCTATGCTCTCACAAATTGTGATGACTTAAAAAATGGTTCTAGCAATTACCAAGACGTCAATGTCTATGATGCTTGTGTGGATAAAATTATTTTCAGGAAGGGTGCGTAATAATCACTAATTCTAAATTAAAATTTTTTCAATATTTTATATGTAAATAAGGTAATAAGACATATGACTATTTTAACAACAGCCTTAAAACTTTATATTTCAAAGCAAGATAGACAAAACTTCTTTTTCTCCTCAGTGGTAAAATGGGACTGACTTAAGCTCTCTTATTTAGGAGCATATTTGACATTTACATTTCCTTCAAGACTGAAGGAGATATAATCTATAATACCTATTAATTTTAAAGTTAATAAAGTATCAGGAAGTCCTCATATCCACAATTAATTGGGAAACCCAAGGTTTTAGTGCTACTAAATGTTAATTACTTCCAGTAAGGTTCTCTGAATAGATCCTAGAAATACATTACTAAAATTAACACCCATTCTCAAACCTAGCTTCTGTTAGGTTATTTTAAATATCTGAAGTTCTTGACAAATATTATAGGAACAAAACAGAATGTATAAATTATCAGCCTCACTGGCAACTGGGAAAAACTCAATGTCCAACAGGCTTGCTAATAGCCCAAGTAACATATCACTTCGGCTTTCTATAAAGAAAGTTATGTATAGAAATAAAGTTAAAATAATAAAAAATAAAGAGTTAAAGTTAAAAGCCAATTAATGGGACAGCAAAAAGGGAATATTTTCCAGAAATCTGTTGATTATAACCAATAAACTGGTTATGTGCAGTGGCTCACACCTATAATCCAGCACTTTGGGAGGCCGAGACAGGCAGATCACTTAAGCCCAGGAGTTTGAGATCAGCCTGGGCAACATGACAAAACCCTGTCTCTACGAAAAAAAAAAAAAAACATTAGTCATGTGTGGTTGCACACACCTGCTGCTGTCCCAGCTACTAAGGAGGCTGAGGTGGGAGCATCACCTGAGCCCAGGGAGGTTGAGGCTGCAGCAAGTCATAATTGAGCCACTGCACTCCAATCTGGGCAACAGACAAGGCTCTGTCTCAAAAAGCAAACAAAACCAAACCAAAAAGAACCACAAATAAACTGATGATGTAAAGTCAGTTAATTATATACAACTGTTGTGTCTTGGAGTGTTTTAAGATATTACAAAATACTTAAAATGTAGAACATTCTTCCATCAGTTTATTTCCCAATAGCCGATAAATATTGATGCACCAATATGGTTTGGCTGTGTCCCCACCCAAATCTCACCTTGAACTGTAATAATGCCCACATGCCAAGAAGGGGCCAGGTGGAGAAAACTGAATCTTGGGGACAATTTTCCCACATACCATGTTCTCATGGTAGTGAACAAGTCTCATGAGATCTGATGATTTTATAAATGCGAGTTCCCCTGCACAAGCTCTCTCTCACCTGCTGCCATGTAAAATGTGACTTTGCTCCTCATTCACCTTCTGCCATGATTGTGAGGCCTGCCCCGCCATGTGGAACTGTAAGTCAGTTAAACCTCTTTCCTTTATAAATCACACAGTCTTGGTCGGGTGTGGTGGCTCACACCTGTAATTCCAGTCTTTTGGGAGGCCGAGGTGGGCAGTGGATCTCTTGAGGCCAGGAGTTCAAGACCAGCCCAGCCATCATGGTGAAACCCAGTCTCTACTAAAAATACAAAAATTAGCCAGGCGTGGTGGCGCAGGCCTGTCATCCCAGCTACTCGGGAGGCTGAGGCAGGAAAGTCACTTTAACCCAAGAGGTGGAGGTTACAGTGAGCCCAGATTATACCACTGCACTCCAGCCTGGGCCACAGAGTAAGACTGTCTCAAAAAAATAATCAGAACGAATTACCCAGTCTCGGGTATGTCTTTATTAGCAACATAAGAATGAACTAATACAGTAAACTGGTACTAACAGGGTGGACCACTGCTGTAAAGATATCTGAAAATGTGGAAGCAACTTTGGAACTAGGTAACTGGCAGAGTCTGGAAAAGTTTGGAGAGCTCCAAAGAAGATAGGAAGATATGGGAAAGTTCAGAACTTCCTAGAGACTTGTTGAATGGTTTTGACCAAAATGCTGATAGTGATACTGACAATAAAGTCCAGGCTGAGGTAGCCTCAGATGAAGACAAGGAACTTCTTGGGAACTGGAATAAATGGGTCACTCTTGCTATGCAAAGAGACTGGCAGCATTTTGCCTCTGCCTTAGAGGTCTGTGGAACCTTGAACTTGACAGAGATGATTTAGGGTATCTGGCAGAAGTAATTTCTAAGAGCAAAGCATTCCAGAGGAAGAAGAGCACAAAATTAAAATTTGCAGCCTGACAATGTGATAAAAAAGAAAAACCCATTTTCTGGGGGAGAAATTCAAGCCAGCTACAGAAATTTGCATAAGTTATGTGGAACTAAATGTTAACAGGTATAACTACCCAATGCCTGCACCATCATTGTATCTAGGAACTAACTTGCTTCTAATTTTACAGGCTCATAGGCAGAAGGGACTTGCCTTGTCTCAGATGAGACTTTGGACTGTGGACTTCTGAGTTAATACTGAAATGAGTTAAGACTTCAGGGGACTGTTGGGAAGGCATGATTGGTTTTGAAATGTGAGGACATGGGATTTGGGAGGGGCTGGGGCAGAATGATATGGTCTGGCTGTATCCCTACCCAAATCTCACCCTGACTTGTAATAATCCCCATGTGTCATGGACGAGGCCAGATGGACATAATTCAGGTAGGCAATTTTCCACATACCATGTTCTCATGGTAGTTAGTAAGTCTCATGAGATCTGATGGTTTTATAAATGGGAGTTCCCCTGCACAAGCTCTCTCTTGCCTGCTGCCATGTAAGACGTGACTTTGCTCCTCATTCACCTTCTGCCATAACCGTGAGGCCTCCCCAGCCATGTGGAACCCCTTTCCTTTATAAATTACCCAGTCTCAGGTATGTCTTTATTAGCAGTGTGAGAATGGATTAATAAATGCACATTGTAAGAAAAAGTTGTCCCAGAAGCTCCAGACTAATACCCAATCATCCATACAAATCATATCAACATTTAGTAAATAAGTCAAATTAAAAGTTCAGACATTACAACTCTATCCAGAAAGCCTGAGTTCAAGTTCTAGTTCTACCATTTGAATTACCTAAGACTTTTTGCCAAATCACTTTATTTGAATCACTCAAAATATGACTAGGAAATAACCTATCTCCTAAGAATCTAAGGAAGTTAATTATTTGAAAGAGCTGAGATTTCTTGACAATAAAGTTAAGTCCCATTAATATTTCAGTTTAACTATTCTGAAAATAGTTTTTAAAAAATCATTCCAAACTGATTTTCCAAATGCTTCATCTGTAATATGAGTGTGACGATAATGGAATCCATCTCATATGAGTACTGGAAGGATTCAATGAGAATACACATAAAATAGAACATTACTAGCACAGAGTAAGCACTCAACCAGTGTTAGGTATTTGTATTACCAGCATGATAGTAGCATCGAGGAATTTAATGCAAACTTCTTGGAGGGCATTCTGGTAACAATAGCTAACAACACTTTCAATGCATATACCCTCTGAAACACTTTTAGAAATTATTCCTTAAGATACACTTACATAGGTGTACAAAATGCAAGCTCAAGTTTGCTCAATGCAGCAAATATTCACTGACAAAAGCTGATTAAATACATTATCATACAAAGGGAATACTACGCAAATGTCAAAAAGAATGAGATAACTATACATGGTGATATAAAAAGAGCCACATTATTTATCCTTGAATAGGCTTTCACATTTTCTAAGGGAGATAAGAAACTACTAATAGTGATTACTTCTGGGTAATAGTAAGACTGGAGGATATGAAGAACAGATAACCTTTTATCTTCTATTTTAAACTTACTAGATACTTTTAAAATTCCATATCATGTGAATATTATTAAATCATTATTTTTTTAAAAAATAGTTTACAGAAATCACTTGTCTAGAAACCAGAAAACATTGGGTGTTCTTGGTTTCAACATTTTGGATTTCTGTTTCTAATGTTTGAGGGTAATGTCTGAAAATAATGTAATTAAAATAATGTAATCCTTCCAAGAAAGGCAGTAAAAAAAAAAAAAAAACTTGCTACAATAATTATTAAATAAGATTTTTAAATGCATTAAGTTTGGACTTCTCTTTAATACTTGGGACTATATGAACCCCTGGCACTGATAATGACATGCAATTACTATATTCTCATTCCCCTAGAAACACCAGCTCCTTAGAACTTCTGCTCCACACCAACCATCCTGTCTCATTAACTTCAAGCACAAATTGAGCTCTGCTGTTCTCGCTCCCAAAACCAGTACGTGCACATTCTGACCACCTGAGAAAAAAGTGACAATTAAGCAAGACAACCACTCATTTCCCTTATTTTCAGGAAACCTCTGGGAATGGTTATTCTACACTCTTCTCAGCTGGCTATACATGATCAAAATGAACTCTTCTCAAAAAATATTTGTGTAGGTTAAAACTGATCTGAACATGGCCAAGCCTAAGATTAAGAACAAGGTTACTGGTTTTAGGGTTCTGGCAAACATAGAAAAATGAAAATGAAAAAGGAAAGAAATTCGTGGAAAAGGAAGGGACTCATAAATAAGAACAGAAGAAGAAATGGCACATCCAAAAGTAGACTAGCAAGCCCTGACCTTAACAGGCAAGACATAAGGTAAAACTGAGAAAGCTTATGTTAGTATTAGAAACCATGACTTAGCTAACCCTTTAGAAAGCTCCCCCTAAGCCCACTGCCCTATTCACTAATTTCACAAGAAATTAATCTTTTCCCTCAGTTCAGACAGCTCTTCAATGCTCACTTCAACAGCTCCCTTTAAATCACAACTGTAAAAGTGATGCATTATCTTAGGATGGTCTGTATATATGGAACATACATTTCAGGACTGTCTGCAAATAAACTTATTCTACTTACATATCACATTTACTGTGTGTGTGTGAGAGAGTGTCGGTGCGCATGAGCAAGGGCACATATGCGCAAGAGCACTGACAGGAAATAGTCCCTATCCAATTTTAACTGATGTATTGTATGCACTGTCAGGACTAAAAGTCTCTGGGTTCTAGTATTAGAATAAAAGTTACTACTCAAATACCTGAAATTATTTTTCAACTATAAAGAACATGATAACAGCAAACAACGAGAACACAGCACTTAAAGAAAAAATATTGAGAGGCCAAGGCAGGTGGATTGCCTGAGCTAAGGAGTTCAAGACCAGCCTGAGCAACTTGATAAAACCCATCTCTACAAAAAATACAAAAATAAGCCAGGTGTGGTGGTGTGTGCCTATAGTCCCAGCTACTTGAGAGGCTGAGGTGGGAGGATGGCTTGAGCCCAGGAGGTGAAGGTTGCAGTGAACCAAGATTGCATCACTGTACTCCAGCCTGAGCAACAAAGCCAGATGCTGACTCAAACAAAAAGAAAAAATAATATTAACCAGTCTCTTTTAGTTACTAGAACTGTTCTTACTATGGTTGAATCCATCATACAGGGAGCTGAAAAAGTATTAATAAAAGTCAAGCATATTAAAGAAACACAAGGAAAAAAATGTGTACCATAAATTAAGAACACATATAAAATATAATCTAATACGTATAAAATGTATCTAAATAAAGCCAGGTGTGGTGGCTCATGCTTCTAGTCCCATCATTTTGGGAGGCCAACGCAGGCAGATAATTTGAGGTCAGGAGTCAAGACTAGCCTGGCCAACATGGTAAAACCCTGTCTCTACTAAAAATACAAAAATTAGCTATGCATGGTGGTGGGTGCCTGTAATCCTGGCTACCTGGGATGCTGAGACAAGAGAATTGCTTGAACCCGGGAGGCGGAGGTTGCAGTGAGCCGAGATTGCGCCACTGCACTCCAGCCTGAGGGACAGAGTGAGACTCTGTTTCAGAAAAAAAAAAAAAAAGGAATAAATGGCTATTCCCCCAAAAAACTCTGACTTATTTTTGTCACTAGAAATTTTTTTAATTTTTATCTTAGCATTGGAGTCATGGTTTAATACTGCAATTGGTAATTTAAATGGCTTAAAAATAAAAGTTAATAGAGCCTGATAGTAATTTTAAATAAAATCAGTAAGACACAAACAAAAAATTAAGCACATATACAATGCAATCGGTTCCATGTTTTACTCAGCTTAAACATTTTTACCTGAGGGAACAGCTGAATTGTTTTGGTGGTTTTCACTGGCAGAAACAAACAAATCTTCTTCTCCTTCAGTTGATGAGCTAGAAGAGGATTCGCTGCTGAGGTCATTCTCACTGGAACTACTAGAACTAGGTAGCAAGGCATATTTTCTTCGCGCTAACACTTCTCGTTTCTTCCTCTGCATTAATATCCTCTCTTTTTGTTTCTGTGTCCTCTGTGAGGAATTATTTTTTACAAATCTCTTTCTGCATGGAAGTCTCCGTAATGAACTGCTATGTAAACAGGGTCTTTTCATTAACAATCCTGATACAGATTCTGTCTCAGTCCGAGGCCACTTATGAGACCGTGCACTATGGCTTCTACTTTTAGCACTCAAAATGGTCTGGGAATGTCTTACAGGGACTTCTTTATCCTCATCTGAAGTCACAGTATCAGAATCTCCAAAATGCAGACTAGATGAAGGAGAAGAAAGACAATCACTAAAAGAGGAATCATTATCTTCATCACTTGGTGCTCCTAGGTGTTGCCTCAGTCCTAATATTCCCTGGTTTTCTTTAACACAATTCTGCACATACGAAGGGCCAGCCTGCTGGCTTTTGCGTTTTTTCCTCACAACGACACTTTTTTCTTGTTCTTGCTGGTTACCATTCATGTCCTTCTCTTGTTTTTGAGAATCATCACAAAGGTGAGAGAATTCATTCCCCACTTTACTATTAATCATCTCAACTCCTGCAGGAAAACTTTTGGCTGCCCCAATGGGCTCTGGATGCAAAAGGATCCCTTTCAGACTCTCCTGTGTCTTTGGTGCATCAGAAGGAATCTCACTCTTCATATCCACTTTTAAGGTGTAGAGCTCGTTATATTCAGGAGTCCATTGAGACATGGGAAACTTTAAGGAAAGCCTAGAAGACAAAATTAGATATTTAAAAGAATTTTAATGTGTTTTATTATACTATTTAACTGAAGAGTTCTCAAATTCCACCAAGAAGATCCCTTATAAAGGCAGAACTGTCTTTTCCTCATCAGTGCACAAAATGTCTGTTATGAATTATTTTACTGTTCTTATAAAACATTGTTCTCTGGTCACTCTACTCATGCACCCAATTTTTAGAAATACAGTAAATATAGAGCATAAGCCTACTTAAAAACTTCTATTGGCCGGGCGCGGTGGCTCACGCCTGTAATCCCAGCACTTTGGGAGGCCGAGACGGGCGGATCACGAGGTCAGGAGATCGAGACCATCCTGGCTAACACGGTGAAACCCCGTCTCTACTAAAAAGAAGTACAAAAAACTAGCCGGGCGAGGTGGCGGGCGCCTGTAGTCCCAGCTACTCGGGAGGCTGAGGCGGGAGAATGGCGTAAACCCGGGAGGCGGAGCTTGCAGTGAGCGGAGATCCGGCCACTGCACTCCAGCCTGGGCGACAGAGCTAGACTCCGTCTCAAAAAAAAAAAAAAAAAAAAAAAAAAACTTCTATTAATCAAAAACTGATCTTGTTGCATATCTTACTACCTTCAGCAACATAACATATTTGGTCAAATCAAACAATTACTTCAAAACCTATTTCAGTGAAATATAAACAAAAGGATTCGAATTCAAAAGACTAGTCAACATGTTTTACTCCTGGTATGACATTTTTAAGTGGTTATTAAATATTTCTGTACATCTAGATGGTTACATTAGATTGATACTATTAATAACGAGCTAATGAATATAAGCTTCTCTTTTCTATGTTTTTTTCCTTCATACCATTCTATTAATTCTCTAATGAGAATCTGAATTCTCCTGATAATAGGCACAACTACTGCATTTCAGTTTTAGATACAGAAAGATTACAGCCAAGACTTTGGGCTGCTGAAGAATATTCAGTTAAATAAACAGTACAGCAGAATATAAAATCAAACTTTGTACAGCTAATCTATCTAAATCATTCAACATCTTAAATTACGAGCTGCCAAAAGGAGATATGAATTTAAAGCATTTACATCAATGCAATGTACATATGAAAATAACTTAAAATTAGTAAATATCATGACAAAATGAAACATATTCATCAGAAAGGCAGTTACTGTGACAAACGAAGAGCTTCACTGGTGTAAAATATGAGTAAACACTGTTAACATATTTTTAACAAGTTTTTATTAAGTATAGCATACACATATAGTCTAAGTTTATAGATCAATGAACACTAACAAAATGAACACCTCTATGTAACTGGCAAACAGATAGAGAAACAACATAACCAGCACCCTAGAAATCCTCTTGCCATTACTACAACCCACCGAGTTGTTAACCACTATTCTAACTTCTGACACCATAGATTTGTTTTGCCCATAAAATACATTTTTAAACCAGTTCCTAAAAAGCGAGTAAAACAGCTGTTTTGTAAGCAAGTATTTTCCCTCTCTACAAATGGGTTACAGAAACATATAATCTTACAGGTCTCCCATGTTACTGTAGTATACAACTTTATTATCAGAACAAATGACAGTAATTAAGGCATAGAATGGCCTATTCCTACAAAAAGCTATCAAAACCACTATCTTCTTTTATTCTTATTTACAAGGACAGGCAGTGCTGTATCCAAGATCAGCCATCAAGCCCTATCTGTAGTTCAGCAGGATCAGTGATAAACCAGGAACACAAAGATGAGTGAACATGAGCATGGCAATGAGCAAATTACAGAAGGCAGCCAGTCAGACAAGGATCATTTTAATTAAAGGCAAGAAAACAGAAGTCACAATGATAAAACACAGGTACATGTGATCTAAGAGTTGAACGGGATCAAATAGGATGGCTATAATAAAGAAGACAGGTAATAACAAGTGTTAGAGAGGATGCAAAAAAAAAAAAAATTGGAACCCTCATACATTGCTGATGGAAATGTAAAATCGTACAAGCTACTTTGGGAAGCAGTCTAGCAGATCCTCAAAAATTAAATACAGGCTGGGCATGGTGGCTCATATCTGTAATCCCACCACTTGGGAGGCCAAGGCGGTGGATCACTGGAGGCCAGGAGTTCAAGACCTGCCTGGCCAACATGGCAAAACCCCATTTCTACTAAAAATACAAAAATTAGCCAGGCTAGTTGCGCATGACTATAATCCCAGCTATTTGGGAGGCTGAGGCATGAGAATCGCTTGAACCTGGGAGGAGGTGGTTACAGTGAGCTGCGATTGCACTGCTGCAGTCCAGCTTGGGCAACAGAGCAAGACTCTGTCTCAAGGAAAAAAAAAAAAATTAAACACAGAATTGCTATATGACCTAGCATTTCCACTCCTAGGTATGTACCCAATAGAAATGAAAACATATACTCATAAAAAAACTTATAAACAGCAACATTAGTCATAATAGTCAAAAAGTGGGAACACAAATGCCAATCAAATGACGAATAAATAAATCCACATGAAAGATTACTCAGCAACAGAAAGAAATGAAGTATGGTAGTCCCTCACTATCACTATCCAGTTTAACTTTCCACAGCTTCAGTTACTCACAGTATGACAGAGAGACCACATTCACGTAAGTTGTATTACAGTATACTGTTAGAATTGTGCTATGTTATTGTTGTTGTTAGTCTATTCTGTCTAATTTATAAATTAAACGTTATCATAGGCATGTAGGTGTATGAAAAAAGAAACACTATATGGTTTCAGGCATCCACTGGGGGTCTCAGAATGGTTTCCCCTTGGATGAGGGCAGGGACTACCATACTGATTCAAGCTACAACACAGATGAACAATATGCTAAGTAAAAGAAACCAGTCAAAAAGATAACATAATGTAAGATTCCCTTATATGGAATGTCTGGAAT
Source organism: Macaca nemestrina (assembly GCF_043159975.1). NCBI lineage: Eukaryota > Metazoa > Chordata > Mammalia > Primates > Cercopithecidae > Macaca > Macaca nemestrina. The sequence goes on from NC_092131.1 coordinate 143,113,957, forward strand.
AGGCAAATCTACAGAGATAGAACGTGGGTACCTAGGGCTGGGGATGATAGGAAGATTCGACTATAATGGCCAAAAAGTATGGAGTTTCTAGCCAGGCACGCTAGCTCACACCTGTAATCCCTATACTTTGAGAGGCCGAGGTGGGTAGATCACCTGAGGTCAGGTGTTCGAGACTAGCCTGGCCAACATGGTGAAACCTTGTCTCTACTAAAAATACAAAAAATTAGCCAGGTGTGATGGTGTGCACTTGTAATCCCAGCTACTCAGGAGACTAAGACAGGAGAATTGCTTGAACCAGGGAGGCAGAGGTTGCAGTGAGCCAGTATCGCACCAATGCACTCCAGCCTGGGCAACAAGAGTGAAACTTCGTCTCAAGATAAATAAATAAATAAATAAATAAAATAAAAGGTGGGCCGGGCGCAATGGCTCACGCCTGTAATCCCAGCACTTTGGGAGGCTGAGGTGGATCACCTGAGGTCAGGAGTTTGAGACCAGCCTGACCAACATGGTGAAACCCTGTCTCTACTAAAAATACAAAAATCAGCCAGGCATGGTGGCAGGCACCTGTAATCCCAGCTACTCAGGAGGCTGAGGCAGGAGAATCACTTGAACCCAGGAGGCAGAGGTTGCAGAGAGCCGAGATTGCGCCACTGTACTCCAGCCTGGGCGACAGAGCAAGACTCTGTCTCCCGGAGGAAAAAAAAAAAGGTATAGAATTTCTTTTCTTTTCAGTGAACTGAAAACGTTCTACAATTGATTGTGGTGCCAGCTATGCAACTCTGTGAATATACTAAAAACCCAATGAAATTATATCCCAATAAAACTCCTGCCAGAAAGTCAAGAGGTTAAAATTAAAAAAGTGAAAGAGTCAAGAGGAAAAGTATCAAGATTTCTGGGCATCTGATTAACTATATAGACTCCATCAGCAACAGAAGTCTCATGATGTATCTTGGAAACAGCTGGGGTTCTTCCAGAAATCCATGTCAGAGTTATGTTCTGGTGGATTTCAGAGGAGGAGATCTTGGAGTCTTTACTGGCTGAAGATTTAAAAATTAGACTCCTCATCCATAATTACTAAGTCCTCATGTTGATAATGGAGATCATGAGAGGCAATGAAAATTTGCCAAAAACCAGACAAATTCTGAGGACATGGAGCCATGTACATTAGTTTACAAAGAAGCGATTCATAGCACAATTAACTGAACCCAATTTCTTTTCCATCATTTCATGTCCCAAAGCCAAAACAATGCAATCAACTCTTTATGGTTAAATTTGCTCTGATTTTTGGTCAATTTAGTCTGTCCAATGAGAAAACAGTAGAGGGGAGCAAGGAGGGGTGGTGTGGTGTATGCTGTGGTGTGTGTTTGTACACCAGTAACTGTTCTCTGAGTTACCATGTCATGCAGTCATTAAATGCAAAATTAGCATCCCATATAACTAAGAGGTTCCCACCCAGGGAGTAATTCACACTATTTTTTTTTTTTCTAAAATCCATCGCTGTATTGTATGTATCATGTTCTAAACGCTTTTTTCTAAAATCCATCGTTGTATTGTATCAATCTGTATTTTGAACCGAGAAGAGGAAAGTTCAAAAAGAGACACAAGTATTGCACTTAACTTAAAAAGTGGCAAATATAACAACAGATAATATTCTCAATGATTCGCTATTTGATAAAACCGTATTCTAGTCTTTTATTTTTGTAAAAATTATTGGCTGATCTAATTTACAAAGGAGGCAAATGTGTACAAGATAGATCTCCTTGGTGACATTATAAATGGCTTGCTGTTATACATTGCTTCAATAGTGAAACCATAATACTAGTCCCTCTTTGTGTACATCGATCCAATCATTTTATTGCTATATCATGATGACTTCATGCTAATTACTCCTGATACTAGTGTAGAATACACCACTATTGGTAAACCTTGCACTAAGAAAATACAATAGCTAAAAAAAATACTTTCAAAACTAAAATTTAGAGTTGGGATTCACATTTTATGTGATCAAGTTTATGTGAGCAAAAGGAGGACAAACCCATTAAGACTACCCATACAACTCTGAAGAACTCTACTTCTAAACTGTGATACACTATTATTGGTATGATGCTTCACTACCAATTATAAATATGAATACTTGCTTCAACTGTAAATAAAAATGTAATTATTGCTTACATGACTCTAAAGAAACAAGATTTTTAAAAGAAATTTTAAAAGCCGGCCAGGCACAGTGGCTCACATCTATAATCCCATCACTTTGGGAGGCCGAGGCAGGCAGATCACCTGAGGTTGGGAGTTCGAGACCAGCCTGACCAACATGGAAAAAATCCGTCTCTATCAAAAATGCAAAGTTGGGCCGGGCGCGGTGGCTCAAGCCTGTAATCCCAGCACTTTGGGAGGCCGAGACGGGCGGATCACGAGGTCAGGAGATCGAGACCATCCTGGCTAACACAATGAAACCCCGTCTCCACTAAAAATACAAAAAAATTAGCCGGGCGTGGTGGCGGCGCCTGTAGTCCCAGCTACTCGGGAGGCTGAGGCAGGAGAATGGCGGGAACCCGGGAGGCGGAGCTTGCAGTGAGCCGAGATCGCGCCACTGCACTCCAGCCTGGGCGACAGAGCGAGACTCCGCCTCAAAAAAAAAAAAAAAAAATGCAAAGTTGGCCAGGCGTGTTGGCACATGCCTGTAATCCCAGCTACTCAGGAGGCTGAGACAGAAGAATTGCTTGAACCTGCAAGGTAGAGGTTGCAGTGAGCCAAGATCATGCCATTGCACTCCTGCCTGGGTAACAAGGCGAAATTCCATCTCAAAAGAAAGAAGAAAAAAAAAAAAGCCATAGATGACTTGGCATTTTTCTACAACAGTTTTAGAGATTATCAGAAAATCAACTAGAAATATGTCTACCATTTAACTATCTTTTTCATATAATTAAGTGAAAAAAATAATACTTGTACTACAGGGATATCACTTGGGGTGTGTATTAAATTTTTAATTATCTTATTTATTTTTCTATGTGCCAGCATAAGTGTATTAAACCAAATGCCTGACAGAATATTCTCTTCTGCTACCTATAACTACTACTACTCATATCTAGATAATACAGACAATAATGTTTTGTTACATATTCTAAACAGTCAAAATTTCATTAGCAAGAAACGTATTTTCCCTCAAAAGTATCACTCTGGACCCTTAAGTGCATTAGCTCATACTAAAATTTCTCAAGAGATTTCTGCTAGGAGTACACAACCTAACAATGTACTCAATTATGAAAAGAAGAGTGCAACCCTGATAAACTTACTACCTTTCCTAGTAGAAAGGAGAAAGTTATACTCAGGATAACTGCTATGAAACTGTAAGATAAACTTGATTTCTGGCTGAGTGTAGTGCCTCACGCCTGTCATCCCAGCACTTTGGGAGGCCAAGGAGGGTGGATCATAACAGCATTATTTGCAAAAACCAAAAGGTGGAAGCATTCCAAGTGTCCACTGAAGTGATGAAAAGATAAACAAATGTGATATACATGTACAATGAAATAGTATTCAGCCTTAAAAAGGAAACCCTGACGCATTACAACATGGATGAATCTTGAAGACATTATGCTAAGTGAAATAAGAAGACACAATAAGACAAATATTGTATGATTCCACTTATATGAATTACCCAGAGTAATGAAATTCATAGACAGAAAATAAAATGGTAGTTGTGAGGGCCTGAGGGAGGGGGAGAAAATGAGTTAGTGTTTAGTGGTTACAGAGTTTCAGTCAGGGAAGATAAAAAGTTGTGAAAATGGATGGAGATGTTGCACAACAATGTCAATGTACTTAATGCCAAATTATAAACTTAAAAATGATAATTTTATCTTATGTACATTTTACCACCAAAATAATTCAAAAGACATATTGTTACAAAACCCTATCCTGGAAAGGCTAGTAAAGTCACTCAAGAGAATGGGCATAAACATGTAAAAGAAGAATATTTAATCCTATGTTGGCATCTGCTTCTCAGAGAATCTGGACTAAAACACACTTCATTTAAAAAATCACCCTCTCTTCCTCATCACTCAAACTCATATTCTGTCTTTCATAAAGTACTTGCTACTAACTGAAAAGATCTTGTTAGCCTATTTATTACACAAAGCGTCTCAAAAGAATGTAAGTTCCAAGGAAGTGGAAATCTCATCTAGGCAATCTTCAGCAATGAAAACAGTTGACTGGCACATAGTAGGCACTCAATTAGTATTTTTTAAATTGCATTAATCTGTAAAAGAATGGGTAAAAGGAAGGAAGGAAACACAACTGCTATATTTCTAGCTTAGGTAACTAAGAATAGTGACACCAATAGCTGAGATAGAAAAGAAAATACACAGAATGAGAATAGTAGTAACAAAATTAGGAAAACAATACCTAAGATTTCTTTAACATTTACTATTGTCCAATTTCCTTTTTCAGGTATTCTGGAGCCATAAGATGGTTACCATATAACTGAGGATGATCAGGTCCTTAAAACAGAGAAACTGACCATAGAAAAGAACAGTAATGGCCGGGCGCGGTGGCTCAAGCCTGTAATCCCAGCACTTAGGGAGGCCGAGGCGGGCGGATCACGAGGTCAGCAGATCGAGACCATCCTGGCTAACACGGTGAAACCCCGTCTCTACTAAAAAATACAAAAAATAGCCGGGCGAGGTGGCGGGCGCCTGTAGTCCCAGCTACTCGGGAGGCTGAGGCAGGAGACTGGCGTAAACCCGGGAGGCGGAGGTTGCAGTGAGCTGAGATCCGGCCACTGCACTCAAGCCTGGGCGACAGAGCGAGACTCCGTCTCAAAAAATAAAAATAAAAAAAAGAAAGAAAAGAACAGTAAGGAGCCAAAAGATTCTTTTCCTGTATATTATTGGTAAACTGATCTACATGCTACTTCTTGGGGATAGGAAATATTAAATAGGAAAGTGGTTGCATCTTCCAGAAAGTCTATTAAGATCACTCTTCATGTCCCTTAGGGTCTCAAGGCTCAAAGTTATAAAGTTCAAGGCTCAAAGTTCAAACTAGAAAACTGGCAGGATTCAGCTCACAGACATGGTTTGTTTGGCATATATAATTCGGGGCAAAAATAACTGATAGTTAATAGTGAAACACGGCCAGGGGCGGTGGCTCAAGCCTGTAATCCCAGCACTTTGGGAGACCGAGACGGGCGGATCACGAGGTCAGGAGATCAAGACCATCCTGGCTAACACGGTGAAACCCCGTCTCTACTAAAAAAAAAAAAAAAATACAAAATAACTACCCGGGCGAGGTGGTGGGCGCCTGTAGTTCCAGCTACTCAGGAGGCTGAGGCAGGAGAATGGCGTGAACCCAGGAGGCGGAGCTTGCAGTGAGCCGAGATCGCGCCACTGCACTCCAGGCTGGGCGACAGAGCGAGACTCCATCTCGAAAAAAAAAAAAATAGTGAAACACTAGGCATTCTCATTAAAACCTGGAAGAAAAAAAGGTCTTCACTGTTATAAAACATTGTTCTGGAAAGGCTAGTAAAGTCATTTAAACAAGAGAATGGGCATAAATATTTAAAAGAAGGTAATTTTTTTCATTACTGGCAGATGACACTGACAAATGAGCTCAACAGTAGAAAACCACTGGCAACAGTAAGACAGGCCAATTACTTATATATTTACTAAAAATAAGTAACACCCCAAAAATCAATGACTTGACTTTACACAAACAATAGCTAGTTAGAAAATACTACAAAATAACAACAACAAAAAAATACTACTTAAAATAGGAATGAGAAGATTTAATATCTGGTATGAGAAATTAACAAGAGACACATAAGACCTACACGAAAACAATTATAACAATGGTACTTATGCAAAAATTTATGGGAAATTCAATTTGATGCCAAAATAATAGCAAATTCTTTCAATTATAAAACCGGGTAAACTAACATGCTATTTCCTCACTTTTTTCTTTTTTTCTTTTTGAGACTGAGTCTTGCTCTGTCGCCCAGGCTGGAGTGCAGTGGCACAATCTCGGCTCAGTGCAACTTCCGCCTCCCGGGTTCAACCGATTCTCCTGCCTCAGCCTCCCAAGTAGCTAGGATTACAGGCATGTATCACCATGCCCAGCTAATTTTTTATATTTTTAGTAGAGACAGGGTTTCACCATGTTGGCCAGGCTGGTCTCGAACTCCTGACCTCTGGTGATCCTCCTGCCTCAGCCTCCCAAAGTGCTGGGATTATAGGCGTGAGCCACCATACCCAGCCAATTTCCTCACTTTCAAAGATTCTCTGTCATCAAGGGAATCCACCAGAACACAGTAGATCTGTTCATACTTTTGCATTAAGCAGCTCAGAATTTCTCCTTACTTTTCTCAGATCCAAAGTAAAACCTAGATACCCTCTAGGTAGAGAGCAGGAAGAACAGGCAATCTCCTTATTGGATGTGTCTATGCTGATATAATGAGAATCTCCCTATTATTTGCCAATGTCACTTTGGTCAGTCTTTTGGCTGCATTTAAAAGACACTGGAAGAATGATTTATATGGAGTGTGAAGAGATTAAACAACTTAAATCCAAAGACGTTCATTATACTCCTTAACTTAAACAGATATCCACAGAAACAATGACTTGCTAAAAGAGGACTGCACAAGGGATATCCACTTGAGGAGATTAAGGGACATCCTCCATTCCATGGTGGTCTGGATATTACTGCTCATGCTATAAAAAGGAATGAAAATACAGTTAAATGTAGAACAGAACCGTCAGATTCTGGAAGTCAAAGTTATCTTTTGGGAGGTCTGTCTAGGATAACTATCTCCTCTGACAGGTAAAGAGGAACTGAGAAGCAAAGATGGAACCATGCTTACATTTAGACAGACTTTCACATGATTTTAATATCTCAGCTAAGGCTTGCTCTGAATGAAGTTAAAAATCTCTGTCGCCTCTAAGTATAAAGACCTCAAAACACAGGGTAGAGAACTAGCTAACAGACAAAACCACTAACAGGAAAATTTCAAGGTTAATTAGTCTTATAAAATATTTTTATTTTATGCTTGCAATCCCAGCACTTTGGGAGACCAAGGCAGGGGAATCACTTGAGGTGAGGAGTGCGAGACCAGTCTGGCCAACATGGTGAACCCCATCTCAACTAAAAATACAAAAATTAGCCATGCATGGTGGCACGCGCCTGTAGTTCCAGCTACTCAGGAGACTGAGGTGGCAGGATCACTAGAACCTGGGAGGCAAGGTTGCAGTGAGGTGAGATCACGTCACTGTACTTCAGCCTGGGTGACAGAGAGAAATTCTGACTCAAAAGAAAAAAAAAAATCGTAAGAAGCTAGAGAAAATGAAGGCATAACAATAACCAAAAAGCTACAGTAAATCTAAGAAACATGTGAAAACATTATGGAAAATGAAATATTCAATGGATACTGAGTGATAAACAGTGATGTAGATTTTCGATCTAGGGATCAGTGAGTTACAGTCTTGATTGACTCTGCCACTACGTAATCTTGGCCAAACTACTCCTAAAACTGTTTCTAGTCTATAAAATTGGAATAATAATAGTACTCACCTCATAAAATTCCATAACTGTTAAATGAGAGTACCTAACAAAGCACATGGCATAGTGGCTGTTATTAATTACTTTCCTAAAGGAGCAGTTACATACATAAGGCATAACATTTAAGACCTTCTCTTATACCTAAAAATAAATGAAATCTTTGAGATCCAGAAGGGCATAAGCCAGGTGTGGTAGTTCACGCCTATAATCCCAACACTTTGGGAGGTGGAGGCAGGTGAATCACTTGAGGTCAAGAGTTCAAGATCAGCCTGGTCAACATAACAAAACCCTGTCTGTACCAAAAATACAAAAATTAGCCAGGCATGGTGGCACCCACCTGTAATCCCAGCTACTGGGGAGGCTGAGGCAGAAGAATCACTTGAACCTAAAAGGCGGAATTTGCAGTGAGTCGAGATCACATCACTGCACTCCAGCCTGGGCAACAGAGCAAGACTTCATCTCAAACAAACAAAAAAAGGCAGGGCATAAAATCTAGGATCTAACCTATGAGGACACAGAGGCATAAGAATGATACAATGGACTTTGGGGGAAAGGGTGGAAAGTGAGGTGAGGGATAAAAGACTACACATTAGGTACAGTATACATGACTCAGGTGATGGGTGCACCAAAATCTCAGAAATCACCACTAAAGAACTTATTCATGTAACCAAACACCACCTGTTCCCCAAAACCTACTGAAATTTTAAAAATAAAAATTAAAACAACAAAAAAGAAGGGCATAAAAAACTGTTCCCACAAAAGTTTGAAGTATAGAAACAAAGGACCAAATTTCTTTAGCATAAAACCTATCAAAGCCAAGAATTCTACAAACTTTCCTCTATTATGGTGGACTGGAGTTTGGTAGCTGGATGTTTCAGCTCCCTAAACTCTAATACCAGACATTCTACTTTTGGAAACAGGTAAGTCAAACCTCTCTCAATTAATAGGTTTCAATTTCTCAATGAACTTAATGATTTTCTCATCTGTCTTGTTAAAGTATGCTGAAATCCTTAAATATTAGTCATCAAAGAGAAATATAACATCAACTTACAACTCCCGTCAATACAAACTGGGTGAAGTTCAATATGTTATAGAGTATACTGCTCTAGCTATGACTCTGTTATTATCACGGTCAATAGCAAAATGAAGGGTGTATCTAACCTCACAAGCCTGAACAGTATCTGGGAGTCAGTTCTTTTTCCCTAGGGTGGCAGCACTACAAGTCATAGGGGCATACTGCACAAGTGTCTAATATTTCTGGTAAGGAAGCCTGGATCCTGAAATGTATACTGAAACATAAAACATGAGACATAAAGATACTGCCAATTAATTACTATATAATACAATACATAATGCATATTTACTATATATAAAATGCATATTCTGTATAGTATATGTTTCACTATATATAATGCATAGTATATATTGTATTATATTTATGTATAGTATATACATATGTATGTATACTGTATATTTATATATAGAATTATCTTACAAAATATATAGTATATTTGCATATTATATCTAACAAATCTTATATATCTAACATGTAAAATATTTTATGTATGAAATACATTATTTATATTTTATATAACACAAAATATACAATTATATGATATATAAAATAAAATCTAAGAGAACTAAACTCAAAAATCCATTAAACTCATTTCAGTGCAGTAGCTGTATTTTCCTATCAATAAATACTTTCATGTTCTTTGTGGTTTTTTTGAGACGGAGTCTCACTCTGTCACCCAGGCTGAAGTGCCGTGACATGATCTCGACTTACTGCAACCTCCGTCTCCCAGGTTCAAGCAATTCTCCTGCCTCAGCCTCCCAAGCAGTTGGGACTACGGGTACACACCACCACACCGGGCTAATTTTTGTATTTTTAGTAAAGACAGAGTTTCAACACGTTGGCCAGACTGGTCTTGAACTCCTGACCTCAGGTGATCAACTCACCTCAGCCTCCCAAAGTGCTGGGATTACAGGCATAAGCCACCACATCCGGCTTAAATACTTTTAAATATCCAGTAATAACATGTTTAAAAGTGCAGTGGAAAAAAGATCACTTTCCCCAAAGCAACAAAAATAGTTATATAGTTATTCCAAGATATTAAGCCTGACAAGAACTGTGTATAAACCTATACGAAAAACACTACAAAACTGTAAAACAGAATGTAACAGACAATCTTAGTAAAGAGCGAGAGACCTCATTTCCGGATGAGCAACGACTCCAAATTGGCTCCATCACAAAATAGAAGAAAGCCAATTTTTTCTTAAACTATAAAACATAAACACTACCATCAGACATATCAGGACTTTAAAAACACTGTATTTTTTCAAATGGCCTGAATACATACACCTAAGGATCCATTCAAATTAATATTGTTTGCATTTTGTTTCTCATTATTTTGTTCAGTGGAACTCTAAAATAATTAAAACTTAACTGAAGAAAATAAATAAATGGATCCCACCTGTAATCCCAGCACTTTGCAAGACCGAGGCAGGTGAATCACTTGAGCCCAGGGATTCAAAACCACCCAGGGCAACATAATGAAACCTCACCTATACAAAAAAAAAAAAAAAATACAAAAATTAGCCGGGGTGGTGACACGTGCCTGACGTCTCACCTACTCGGGTGGCTGAGGTGGGAGGATCACTTGAGCCTGGGAGACAGAGGCTGCAGTGAGCTGAGATCTTACCACTGCACTCCAACCTAGGCGACGGAGCATGGCGCTGTCTCAAAAAAAAAAAAAAAAAAAAAGAAAAGAAACAAATGTACAGTTATATGCACAAGTGAGAGGGCAGAAACAAAAGGGAAAAGCTGAACTCAAACTTTTTTTCATCCTTTTCTTCTTTAAAAGAAAAAAGTATTCCACAAAATTAACTGCTAAGCAGCCTTTTAAAATCAGGCAGGATTTGTACAAATTGTTATGGAAAGTATGGATCATTTTCTTTAAACAGACTACAAGTCTACTATTATAGCATTCTTCTTTGTGAAACAACTTACATTAATATATGCATTTTAAAAATACTGAAAAATACACACTTAACAGTTCAGGAGTGAAACAATAGGGTAGAAATTTATAGTACTGGGCTAAGGTCTTTTACCCTTTATAAGTTTCTGTATACATAGTTTGTTTTTTCTAAAAAGTAACCATTTACCAATTTTGAAATTAAAGATTTTTTAAGGAAATAAATTATGAGAATATATTTAAATTTTTCACTACATTAGAACACAACTTTGTTGACAACAGATTTCTACACAAACAAATCAAATATATGCAAGCACAATTTTTACAGGAATCTTGACTAGGCATAAAATTTCTTAATGACTAGAAATGACCACCAATCCTGGACACCTTAATGACAGAATAGGGCAGAAACTCGGAAATGGCAGTGACTGTTACCAGACTTGAATGGAATTGTCAAATGTGAGAACTGATTTTTAGTTACTGGTATTAGTCTACAGTTCTAGGCATGTTGTTTTTGAACCCATGTTTACAAATAAATTTTAATGCTCGAAAATGCTAATTTATCAAAGCATTCCACAAAATCTTTCTTCATTAAAAGTGTAATAATTATTGCTGCATTAATGGAAAGTAGTCTATAAGAGCTCAACAAGTAAGCCGGGCAGGTGGGTCACACCTATAATCCCAGTGCTTTGGGAGACCGAGGCAGGTGGATCACCTGAGGTAAGGAGTTCAAGACCAGCCTGGCCAACATGATGAAACCCCATCTCTACTAAAAATACAAAAAATTAGCTGGGCGTGGTGGCGGACACCTGTAACCCCAGCTACTCGGGAGGCTGAAGCAGGAGAATCGCTTGAACCCAGGAGGTGAGGTTGCAGAGAGCCGAGATTGTGCCACTGCTCAATCCTGATCAACAAGAGCGAAACCCCATCTCAAAAAAAAGAAAAAAAAAAAAGTTCAGCAAATAATGTGACAAACCTGGAAGACAAACCTCCAGGACCTTTTGTTCTTCATAATTCAAGTAATAAATCTGTCAACTTTCAAAGCTTCAAACTTACAAACTACTCTTAGAGATTTCTGTTATTTCAACTTCCATTTTCCAAAACTGAACTTTTAAGTGGCTTCCAGATTTCCTTGGAGATTGGAACTGAAGAATTCTCCCTTTTAAAGTGATAGAAGCCAAACTTAAAGACAATTGATGTTTTTATAAATATATGGAAAAGATATCTGCTTCAACATGTCTTCAAAATTTAACAATCTGTAACAGGTAAATGTAGAATTAAACCATATTCCCAAATAAGCTCTTAAATCTTTATAGCACCACATTCTACATTCTTAACTATTAATTTTTTTGTCAATACTATTAAATGGCTTGGTCGTTCTCTTATGAATAAGCATTGTCACATATGCTAAATGATGCATTTACCATCTCTAGAAGATGAAACTTAAAAATACAAAAATAAAAATTATTGTGGCCTATACAGCAGTGGTTTCCAGTCTTTTTGGCACCAGGGACCGGTTTCGTGGAAGACAATTTTTCCACGGACCCAGGGTGGGGATGGGTGGGGGTGGTTTGAGATGATTCGAGTACATTTATTGTGCACTTTATTTCCGTTATTACCATTGCAATATATAATATTATACAATTCACCATAATATAGAATCAGTGAGCTTGTTCTCCTGCAACTAGATGGTTCCAACTGGCGACGATGAGAGAGTGACAGATCATCAGGCATTAGAATTTCATAAGGAGCATGCAACCTAGATCCCTCACATATGCAGTTCACAACAGGGTTCATGCTTCTATAAGAATGCGGTGGCTGATCTGACAGGAGGCAGAACTCAAGAGGTAATGTGAGTGATGGGGAGTGGCTGTAAATATAGATGAAGCTTCACTACTCATCCACCACTCACCTACTGCTACATGGCCTAGTTCCTAATAGGCCACAGATGGGTACCAGTCGGTGGCCCAGGGGTTGGGGAACCCTGCTATACCAAACTCTTTGGAGAAAACAATGTCACTGAAGCAGCAAGCACATCCTTGTGACAGGCAGGAAATACTGTTTTAAACAGGTAGGGTAGAACAAAATTATGGTGGGCCCAGCAAGATGAAAAATGTTGACTGATATGGTATACGCTCAATTACTCAATAATCACAGAATAACTACTTTATATGCTGGATCTGTGGGCAGAGAGAGAAAATACAGGGTCCTATCCTTCAAGAAGCTCACAATTTAGTATGACAGAATTATAGAACAAAAATATTTAGACCAAGGTGGGCAGATCACGAAGTCAAGAGATCGAGACCATCCTGGCCAACATGGTGAAACCCTGTCTCTACTAAAAATACAAAAATCAGCTGGGCGTAGTGGTGCGTGCTTGTACTCCCAGATACTCGAGAGGCTGAGGCAGGAGATTGCTTGAACCCCGGAGGTGGAGGTTGCAGTGAGCCGAAATCACGCCACTGCACTCCAGACTGGCAAAAAAGCGAAATTCCATCTCAAAAAATTTATATATATGTATGTGTGTGTGTGTGTGTGTGTGTGTGTGTATAAAAAGAACAAAATTGGCCAGGAGCAGGGGCTCACACCTGTAATCCTAGCACTTTGGGAGGCAAAGGTGGGCAGATTGCTTGAGCTAGGAGGTCAAAACATGGCGAAATCCCATCTCTACTAAAAACACAAAAGTTATCCAGGCATGGTGGTATGTGGTATGTATGCACCTGGAGTCCTAGCTACTCAGGAGGCTGAGGCGGAAGGATCACTTGAGCCCAGGGACAGAGGTTGCAGTGGGCCAAGATCATGCCACTGCACTCCAGCCTGGGCATGAGAACCTGTCTCGCATAAATAAATAAATAAATAAATAGCCAGAAAACATTATAAACATGCTATAAATAAAAGCACTCTGTAGGAACAAAAGGAGGCGGCAATTAAGGACTCTGATAATGGCTTCATAAATAAAGCGGCATCCAAGTCAAACCATGAAGGATGCACAGGATGACAGTGGGCGAAGAATATTCATTTCAAACAATGCTGAGACATGGCAAGAAATGGCAACATCTAAATACTCTAATGCTTGGGACTGTAGGTTCTTTTGTTCTTTTTTTTTTTTTTTTTTTTTTTTTTTAGTAGAGAGAACAAGCTGGGGTCAAATTATCAGAGTGAGTACAGGTTTCTGTTTAACCTAGTTTGAGGGAGACTTACCTGAGGAGCTGAAGGGAATAGACTAGAGGGAAAGTCTGAAAGACTACAGAGGAAGCTCTTGCAGTGATGGGGACAAAGAGTAGTTTCAGCAGCTTTACCACATTAACATGCCAATTGTTACTAACAATATTATCTCCATTTTTATTAAAATATATAAAATATTTCAATACTATTGTAAAACTATATATGAATTCATAAGAATGATAAAAGAATAAAAATTTAGAAACATACAAAACACAAAACATGACAATATCTCTAATATGCTAGTAAGCAAAGAAAGCCTTCAAAATGGTAAGGAAAACATAGGTGACATCTATCTTATCCATAATATTTTTATTCTTTATTTCCCTTTTGAGAAAATTATAAAGAAAAATAACAGAATAAAAAAAATTCAACTTTGGTCCTAGTAAGTACTGATCTAAAACTAAGGCTAAATAAAAAAGGTCAAACTACAGAATTTTAAAAAAACAAGAAACTGGGTGGTGAGGCACAGGGGTCAGGCTCACACGTATTATCCCAGCACTTTGGGAGGCCAAGACAGGCAGATGGCCTGAGGCCAGGACGAGACCAGCCTGGGCAACATGGTGAAACTCTGTCTCTACAAAAAATACAAAAATTACGGGAGAGTGGTAGCACACAAATGTTGTCCCAGCTATTCAGGAGGCTGAGGTAGGAGAATCGCTTGAGCCCAGGAGGTCAGGGCTGCAGTGAGCCATGATGGCACCACTGCACTCCAGGTGGTCCATAGAGGAAGACCCTGTCTCCCAAAAAAAAAAAAAAAAAAAAATCTGCAATTCCTGTTAATACAATTTTTCAAATACACCTCTTTGTTCATGACAGTTTTCCTGATAACATGCTTTCTTTCTGCATCCAAGGAAAGATCATTTTTTCTTAGGCTCAGAATAAAACAGAAGACTCACAACTTTCCCCTATGTGCTTGCCCCTACAACAAGTATACGTTCCTTCTGAAACTTTCTAACTTCTAAAGAAACAGAAAAATGCTTTTGAAAAGCTGTTTTCTATAATTCCACAGCAGAAAAGTCAACACATAGATACTGCCAAGTATTATGATATAAATGTGATAGTGCAGGTATTTTTACCCTTCACTGTTCCCCCAAATATCTAGATTCAAACTCTCCAAGCATTCTGCACAGGAACTGAGTAGTCAGATAAAAAGGGCACTAAGGCCCAATGCTCAGATTCTGACTTGTAATACCATTCTCCAATAAAAGGAACAAAGGCCTCTTGGTGAAACAGCTGATTTCACCAGGGCATTGAAAATATAACCCTGGAGCATCTTGCAGTGCCAGAAAGTAAAGAAACACCCAAAAGAATACAGGCATGTCAAACAGGACACTGGAGCCAAGCTGAAAGAACTCCCAAAGGCCAAAGCTGGAACAATTTTGACAACAAAATAAATAATGTAGTATCAGTTCTAGTCCAAAATTTTAAAATGAGGCTGGGGGCAGTGGGTCACACCTATAATCCTAGCACTTTGGGAGGCCGTGGCGGGCGGATTGCCTAAGCTCAGGAGGTCAAGACCAGCCTAGGCAACATAGTGAAACCTCTGTCTCCACTAAAAAACACAAAAATTAGCACGGGTGTGGTGGTGCACGCCTGTAATCCCAGCTACTCGGGACGCTGACGCATAAGAATTACTTGAACCTGGGAGGCAGAGGTTGCAGTGAGCCAAGAAAGCACCACTGTACTCCAGCCTGAGCAACAGAATGAGACTTTGTCTTCAATTAAAAAAAAAAAAAAAAAAAAAAAAAAAAAATGAACATCCATGAATCCATACTGATATAAATAAATCTTCCTTACAGAAGAATTCCAAACATTTATGTAGACACTCCCTGGTCCAGGAGTTGAAGCTTAACAACCCCTCCCCCACCAATCTCAAGTAGGCAAGAAAAGAGTAACTCTATATTGGAGAAACCTGGCAAACACTACTCAGCCAGGTGATCACAATTAATCAAATCAGTGCTAAGTCATGTTGACACCATGTACTCCAGATACAATGTGATGAGAAAGGCAGGGCACTTGACCTCCACGGCATTCTTTCCCAAAACCCCAAACTATGAGAAAAACATTCGGCTAACCTAGATTGAGGGATGGTCTATTAAATATTTGACAGGTAATCCACAAAACTGTTAGTCACAAAAAGTAAGGGAAGACTGAGAAACTGTGAAACCAGAGTCTACATTGAAATATTATCTGGAGTTTTTTTAACAATGATGTATCAATGTTGGTCTCCTAGTCATGACAAACGTGCAGTGGGTAAGATGTTAACAACAAGGGAAACTAAGTGAGCAATATATGGAAAATCTTGTGAAACTACTACAAAATAAAATCTTTTTTAAAAAAACAAGGGTATTATTTACAAAGTTCCCTCAATCCCTAGGAAAGGCAGGAGAGAAATGAGTGACTATGGAGCTTACCCTGCTCTCCAACTTCACCATCCATTCTTTCACTACTGCCAATCTCCAAAAATCTAAAGCTGGAACCAGACCGGGCATGGTGGCTCACGTCTATAATCTCAGCACTTTGGGAAGCCAAGGTGGGTGGATCACCTGAGGTCAGGAGTTCAAGACCAGCCCGGCCAACATGGTGAAACCCTGTCTCAACTAAAAATACAAAAATTAGCCAGGCGTGTGGCAGGCACCTGTAATCCCAGACACTTGGGAGGGCTGAGGTGGGAGAATCGCTTGAACCCGGGGGGTGGAGGTTGCAGTGGGCCGAGATTGCGCCATTGCACTCCAA
This sequence comes from Macaca nemestrina, assembly GCF_043159975.1. NCBI lineage: Eukaryota > Metazoa > Chordata > Mammalia > Primates > Cercopithecidae > Macaca > Macaca nemestrina. The sequence continues at coordinate 143,130,438 of NC_092131.1, forward strand.
CCCAGGCGACAAAGCAAGACTCCGTCTTCAAAAAAAAAAAAAACGAAAAACAGAAAAAAAAAGCTGCAACCACCATGAGAAAACAAAGGGCCTAAAACCATCCAGTTGCTCCACTGGGACAGCAAGGCATACGTCTGTATACACTGAGAAATTACGCGTAAGTCAAAAAATTATAGGTAATTTTTCTATGGAAAAATTATCCAATCACGTCATCTTCTCAAATTACCAATAGTAATTTTCCAAATAAACACATTTCTTGTGTTAAAATGTTCAGCAATCATGCATTAATAGTCAATATGTACACAAAGCACACATATGCCCAAGTGTGTATACCTGTGTTTTATCTGTTTCTTTGTGACATAAAGCATAAAGAAAACCTATTATTAAATGAGAACAGAGAAGTAGTACTTCAAAGCACTAAAGGCTAAGGGTCTTAATCATCAAATACTACAATTACCTAAGTGGAAATTAAGACAGAACCTAAAGGCTAAGGGTCTTAATCATCAAATACTACAATTACCTAAGTGGAAATTAAGACAGAACCTAAAGGTTAAGGGTCTTAATCATCAAATACTACAATTACCTAAGTGGAAATTAAGACACAACACTAGGCCAGGTGCGGTGGCTCACGCCTGTAATCCCAACACTTTGGGAGGACTAGGTGAGTGGACCACCTGACATCAAGAGTTCGAGACCAGCCTGGCCAACACAGTGAAACTCCGTCTCTACTGAAAATACAAAAATCAGCTGGGTGTGGTGATGCATGCCTGTAATCTCAGCTACTCAGAAGGCTGAGGCAGGAGAATTACTTGAACCTGGGAGGTAGAGGTTGCAGTGAGGCAAGATAGCGCCACTGCACTCCCACCTGGGCGACAGAGCAAGACTCCATCTCAAAAAAGAAAAAAAAGCAAACAAAAAAGAACACTAAAATTTAGCCACTTATTCTTATATAAGCTAGGAATCTTTGGTCCCAACTTTGACAACCTTAGTTTGGTAGTGAACCATAAGACATTATCTTCAGTTGGAACATATGCCAAATGTTAAGTTTCAATGTGCTATGAACTTGTGTTCCCCAAAATTCATATGCTGAAGTCCTAACACCCAGTACCTCAAAATGTGTCTGTATTTAGAGATAAGACTTTTAAAGAGGTAATTAATGTTAGATGAAGTCATATGAATAGGTCCTAATCCAATCTGACTGGAGTCCTTAAAAGAAGGGGAAATTTAAACACACAAAGCAACATCAGGATGCAAACACACAGAAAAAAAGACTGTGTGAGAACAGGTCTTTTTGCAAGGGGTCATCTGCAAACCAAGAAGAGGGGCCTCAGGAAAAACCAAACCTGCTAACACCTTGATATTGGACTGACAGTCTACAGAACTAGGAGAAAGTAAAGTTTTGTGGTATAAGCCACTCCATCTGTGGCATTTCATCATGGCCGCCTAAGCAAACTATTAAACTGTGGAATAAACACTTTCTGAGTACCTTAAATGTGCTAGAATGCCCAAAGTATTGTAAATACAAGAATGAATAGACACAGACCAGTCCTGAAGTAGTTATAGTCTAGCAGTTAGTGAGAAATATCAGTAGGTAATCAAAATGCAGCGTAAGTGTTACGACAGAGGCATGCATGGAAACTTAACAGAAGTGGAATCTATTCTGATTCCGAAGCAGAGGGTGTACCAGGAAAAGTTTTCCAGGAAGGACAAAAGAATGAAATTCGAAGAAGAGAAATCCAATTACCCTATTTTTCATGGCAGAGGTTCCCTGAATCAACTACATAATTAACAATGAAGTATACCTAAAAATGTATAAAACAAGTTATACGAAAGACAAAATACAATCTTCTGATAGACAACTTTTAATCTTCAAGATGTCAAATTCAAACAACTATCAATCTAGAACGATGACTGTTAGGAAGAAAAGGGGAAATTAAATGACTTCTTCAGACACTTTTGAGCATATGAAAAACTAGACAAAGGTCCATGGAATTACAAAATTTCCCTCAGAATTCATTCCAATTAAGTAATAGGAGGAGGAATCTACTTTATTAGACCTAAAACCCCAGGTTCTCCTTTAATCTTCAACATTAATACTAAGCTCCCAACATATCTCATCAGGCAACCCAGTCTCAATCTTTTCATTACCTTCCAGCAGGGAGAACTGTAAGTTATAATACACTTCAAAGATTAAAACAGATGTGGAGGCCAGGCATGGTGGCTCATGCCTGTAATCCCAGCACTTTGGGAGGCTGAGGCAGGTGGATCACCTGAGGTCAGGAAATGAAGACCAGCCTGGTCAACACGGTGAAACCCTGTTCCTACCAGAAATACAAAAATTAGCTGGGTGTGGTGGTGGGCACCTGAAATCCCAGGTACTTGGGAGGCTGAGGCAGGAGAATCGCTTAAACCTAGGAGGGCAACAGTTGCAGTGAGCTGAGGTCAAACCACTGCACTACAGCCTGGGCGACAGAGTGAGACTCTGTCTGAAAAAAAAGAAAGAAAAAATAATAAATAAATAAAACAGATGTGGAATCCAGCTATCATCTATCAAAACAGACACATTTGCAAAAATATGAAATTTGCTCTTCTCAATGTTTTTGTTTTGAAAAAGTTATTTTCATAAAATACTATTTATATTTACATGTAATGGGTTTATTAATTTCAAAATAAATATTTTTCTTAAAACAAAAAGAATAACAAAACTTATCTAAAAATATATAATTAGTAACATAAAACAATGTTCACAATTAAAAATTTGCCTACAACATGTATTCCAAAATCTGTTTTTAGTCATGATTTCATGTGAGGGCATAAACAAAATGCCGTATTCTCAAATGGTACAAAGCTTAAAAAGGACTGCATATAAACTGAATGACACAATCAGAACCTGAAAATAATTATTAAAGCTTACAATTTAGCAAAACCATTTTAATTTTTTGTTTGTTTGTTTTTGAGATAAGGTCTTGCTGTTGCCCAGGTTGGAGCACAGTGGCAGGATCACAGCTCCCTGCAGCCTTGACTTCCTGGGCTCAGGTGATCCTCCTGCCTCAGCCTCCCAGGTAACTGGGACTATAGACATGAGCCATCATTCCGAGCTAATTTTTTGAATTTTTTGCAGAGATGGGGTTTTGCCATGTTGCCCAGTCTGGTCTCAAACTCCTGGCTTCAAGTGATCTACCTGCCTCGATTTCCCAAAGTGTTGGGATTTTAGGTGTGAGCCACTGCTCCTGGCCACTGAATAATTTCCTTGAGTCAAATTACCGCGTAATATTCTGGACACTCACTCACAAATGCTCCAAGTTCTAATTTTGGTGTCGTTCTATAAAAACACTGTATTATCTAGCCACCTTTCTTCAGACTCAAATATCAAAGTTTTCTGATCTGAAATTATCAAACTCTAAAGACTTTTTCACCAGTCATCACCATTTGGTCACTTATAAAAAGCACAATGGGATAAAGCGGGTTCTACCAGCATCTTCCCTGACAGAGATAGTCACCCTCACAAAGACTATGCTCTAGCTAATATGAAATATCCCAAAATAAGAAAAAGCAATCCTCCCAAAACTGATAACACGTAAAAATAAAATACGTGGTTGAGTGCGGGGGCTCACGCCTGTAATCCCAGCACTCTGGGAAGCCAAGGTGGGCAGATCACCTGAGGTCAGTAGTTCGAGACCAGCCTGGTCAACATGGTGAAACCCCACCTCTAATAAAAATAAAAAAAATTAGCTGGGCATGGTGGTGAGCCTATAATTTCAGCTGCTCAGGAGGCTGAGGCAAGAGAATAGCTTGAACCCCGGAGGCGGAGGTTGCAGTGAGCCAAGATTGCGCCACTGCACTCCAACCTGGGTGACAGAGTGGGACTCCACCTCAAAAATAAAATAAAATAAATGACAATATTAACACAAAGGACAGGAGGGGAGTAAATGAAAGTATACTGTTTTAACTTTCTCATATTATACATACAACCATCTATTATTCCTTGAAGAAAGACTGTGATAAAGATGCATAGTGTAAACCCTAAAAGAACCACAAAAGTTTTTTTTTTAAAGTATAAGCCAAAAGTGGCGATAAATGTAATATGATTTTTTAAAATCCTCAATCCAAAAGGAAGCAGGAAATGAGAAAAGGAACAGGTGGGACAAACAGAAAACCAACAGCAAACTGACAGATTTAAATCCAACTGTATCAACACTGGGGCTACTGGTGTAAGGACAGACTAGAGTCCAGAAATAGACTCAGATACATCATCAAATGATTTTCCAACAAAAGTGCCAAGATAATGAGGAAGGAACTGTCTTTTCAACAAATGATGGTAGGCTGAGTGAAGTGGCTCATGCCTATAAATACCAGCACTTTGGGAGGCTGATGCAGGAGGATTGCTTGAGCTCAGGAGTCAAGACCAGCCTGGGCAATATAGTGAGACTCTGTCTCTACAAAAAAAATTTTAAAACTAGCCAGGCATGGTGGTGTATCCCTGCAGTCACAGCTACTCAGGAGGCTGAGGCAGGAGGATTGCTTGAGCCCAGGAGGTTGAGGCAGCAGTGATCCACAATTGTGCCACTGCACTGCAGCCTGGGCAACAGAGACACAGTCTGTCTCCAAAAACAAACAAACGAAAATGGTAGTGAAACAACTGGAGAGCCAGATAGGAAAAAAAGGAATCTCAACACTTACCTCACACCAGATACAAAAACTAAACCTAAAACTATAAAGCTTCTAGAAAAAACATAGCAGAAAGTTTATGTGATTATATCATGGGCAAGGATTTCACAGGATACAGAAAGTAGTACCATTTCTTAAAAAAATTAATAAGCTTGACTTTATCAAAATCAAAACCTCTGCTCTTCAGAGATAGCATTAAGAAAACAAAAGAACAAGCTGGTAAGCTAAAGACAGATAAAATTATATATACATATGTTTGTGTGTGTGTGTATACAAACATATATATGTAATTTGAATAATGAATATATGAAAAAAACTCTTATATCCTAATAAGACAACCCCACAAAAAAATAGGCAAAAGATTTTACAAAACATACAAAAATAGCCAATAAGTAAATTTAAAAATCTTCAATATCTTTAGTCACCAGAGGAATGTAAATTTAAACTATAGTAAGACCCCATTACACACCCAACAAGACTAAAACAACCCCACAAAAAATAGGCAAAAGATTTTACAAAACATACAAAAATAGCCAATAAGTAAATCTAAAAATCTTCAATATCTTTAGTCACCAGAGGAATGTAAATGTAAACTATAGTAAGACCCCATTACACACCCAACAAGACTAAAACTAAAAAGACCGAAACCACCAAACATTGGCAAGGATATTCCACAACTGGAACTCCACACATGACTCTCTGGCAGCTTCTAATAATGTTAGCTATGCGTACATCTAACCTATGATCCAGTAATTCCATGCCTAAGTTAGAAAACACGGATACAAAGACTTGTATATGAATGTTCATCGCTTTACTCATAATAGCCAAAAATTAGAGAAAAAATAAATCTCCAAGTGAATGGATAAATTATGTTATACAGCTACAAAGGGATACCAAACAGCAACAACAAAGAAGGAACTTACTGATACATGTATCAATATGGATTCATCTCAAAAATATCATGCTAAGGGAAAACCAGACACAAAGTATTTATTTGAAATTCTAGACAGGCAAAGCTAACCTAAAGTAAAAAAAACAAAACAAAAACTTGAACATTGGTTCTGTCTTTAAGGGATGGGGACAGGACTGACAAGGAAGGAGCATGAGGGAACGACTGTTTGAGGCAATGGTTGTTCGTGTTCAATACCTTCATAAGGATTTGGGTAACAGATTCATTTGGCAAAACTTAAATGGTACACTTAAGATTTGTGCATTTCACTGTATGTAGAGTTTACTTTAAAAAATGTAAACAGCCTGTAATTCCAGCACTTTGGGAGGCTGAGGCAGGTAGATCACAAGGTCAGGAGTTCAAGACCAGCCTGGCTAAGATGGTGAAATCCCATCTCTACTAAAAATACAAAAAAAATTAGCTGGGTGTGGTGGCAGGCGCCTGTAATCCCAGCTACTCGGGAGGCTGAGGCAGAGAACTGCTTGAACCCGGGAGGCGGAGGCTGCAGTGAGCTGAGATCATGCCACTGCACTCTAGCCTAGGTGACAGAGTGAGACTCCGTCTCAAAGAAGAAAAATAAATAACTGTGAACAAATATTTGACTCTAGTTAGTGACATGAAAACTGTAGCTTTTTAGGGATAAAATGCACTGATGTCTGTAACTTTATTTTTTTAATTTTGTAACTTTAAAATGCATAAAAAGCAACAGGTTTGGCTGATGGATGGTTTGAGGAACAGATAGATGGCTAGAAATATCATAAAGTAAAAAAATAGCAAATTGTTAATCATAGAATCTAGGTGGCAGGGAGATGGGCGTTCAATGTACAATTCTTTCGTCTTTTCTATGTTTGCAGTTTTGCATAATAAAATGCTGAAGGGAAAACATTTGATGAGCAGAATATCAAACACAAGAGTAATAATACTACTACTTACACGAAATTCGAAAACAAAGAAAACTCATGTATGATGTCAAAAATCAGATGAGTAGTTGCCTGAGGCAGGAGATGTGGGTGGCTGATAGAAAAGCACGAAGGTACTTTCTAGAGTGATGGAATGTTTTATGTCCTGATTGGGGTGCTGATTGTATGGATACACACATTTGCCAAAATTCATCTAACTATACATAAAACATGTGCCTCATATTGTGTATAAATTATATATCAAACATCAAGTTGATTGGTTTTTAAAATAAGTTCACTATATAAAATCTGGAATACACAGAAAAACCACAGAGAAATTAAGTCTCAATCCCATCACCGAAATAAAATCACCAATCTTTCCTTCTCTTGCCAATGACCATGCCTACTGGAGATAAAAATATACCTTATACTGTTTTCCTTAGAAGGAAATACAGAAATAGTGACGTCCTCAATTTTAGAATTCTTTACTCAGGCAACTCAAAACCCATTGATTTAAATCCCCACATCCCCATCACCGCTGTGACTCATTAGCAAGTTATTAATCATTCTGTGCCTGAATTTCCTCATCTGAAAAATGAAAATATTTATCACAAAGGGTTGTTGTAAATATTAAACAAAGTAACATATGCACATGATAGCTCTTATTGTTGTTGTTTTTAAAGATGACGAGTCAGCTAGTTTTTAGAAATCATCCAGGCAAAGGAAGTCCACAAGCTTCTTCCCTCTGAATTCTTCCCCCTATCCATCACCACATTTTTTTTTTAAGCAGGCCTTCAATCCTCTAGCTACACCTACCTCAAACTAGCCTAACTTATTCGAGTGAGCCTCAAATTCCTCTTGAAGATTAAACCAAAACATTGAGTTGTTAAAGGCCAAAGCAAAAGTTGCAGTAACAAAATAAATAAAAATAAAATCAGAAAACTAAATTAAAAAGATGACAGCTATCCTGAGAAGGCAGGATCTAATGTTGGGAGCAAAACTGCCCAAGGAAACAATTTCTCCTTGAATGAAGTCCAACAAGTTTATTTAGATAAAATTTGTTTTTACTCCACATATATGATTTAGGTCAGTCAAAACATGCAACCTGGAGAGTAGTAATGAAAGACTGTGTTCTAGAGGCTGGGTGCAGCGGCTCGTGCCTGTAATCCTAGCACTTCATGGGGGAGAGGATTGCTTGTGCCCGGGAGTTTGAGATCAGACTGGGCAACATAGGTGAGATAGGTGAGACTATCTCCACAAATAAATAAATGAACAAACTGTATGTACTAAAGAAAGAGAACATGAGTTGTAAGACGAAAACCAGGAAGAATTACTGACACTTTAATGCCTGACAGTAAAGGCATACTGAAAGTTGGAATTTGGGAGAACACCTCTGGATAGACATCGTGCCCATAAAGTGAATTTGACAAGAAAAAAATAATTTAAACCATGTAGGAGATTATGCTTGCCCTTCTGCTCACTGATTATATGCCTAGAATCAACACAAAATAGAAGATTAAATTTTGCTGCTCTATATTAGGTCTCACTTCCCAAGTGTCTCTCAGAATGTGAGCATCTTACTATGCTGTCAGATTCTAATCTTTGGAGCCATTTATTTTTCCCACATTATAGGCCATATACACAAACCTACTCTCTCTGATATTTAACAATGAAAACATGATTTGTTCCAATAGTGGAGGGAAAATGGGAAGTGCTGGACTTCCAGAGACTACATATTTATACTGTATATTTTCTGGGCAACTTTAGGGATTTCCAAGGTTATCTCTGACTAAATGCCATTTTTGCTTTCCTTGGATCAGTATATTCCAACAGTGAAGTGAAAATTCCTGTTGCAAGAAACAAAAAATGCCAAGATATTAAACAACTCTAGAATACTGGTTTGGGGAAACCAAGAATTCATTATCCTGTATGCTGATATCAGCTACTTTATTTAACAAACCTTTTTTGGTTTGAATTTTTGCTATAAGTCACTGATCAAGGTGATAGAAAGGTGCTACCCTTTCCTAACAAATTTCATATTTTAGATAAAAATAGTAATCCTAATCCTAATGTGAATTCTTGTACACATTAAGTCTCATCGACGCACATTTATCTACCTGTATACTTTTTTGCAATCTTCAGAATTTTAGTTTCAGTAAACCTAAACAGCAAATTCCTTCTGTTGGAAATAATAAAAAGAGACCACTGAGGATCAGTAAAGATAATTGGGAGAGAAAAGATGGAATATTTTAAATTGAAGCTTGTTAAAGACAGATAACTAAAAACAAAGTCAAGACCTTAAAACTGCTAATCCAGAACTGCCATCTATGAGGGAAAAAACATGCATTCACACTGGAATAAAATAAATAAACCCAAGAGCCTGGGAAGAGGGTTTCAAAAAGATCAATTCAGCTATGGCAAGGAGGATAAACACAGGATAGGTCATTCAAACTTCTTCCATCCCAAGCATCTGGAATGAGAACAAAACCTAGAAAAGTCACTCAGGAAATAGAAATTAATTTTACAGTAGCTTATTAATATTTTAGAAGATACAACAACACTGACAATACATTAGCTATCACTTACTCATTTATGGTTCTCATTCAATAAATATTTATTGAAAGCCTATAAAGAGCTAGGCACTTGTTTTAGGCACTGGCATCAGCCATGAACAGGACATAGAAAGTCTTTGCTGTCACGGAAATTACATGCAAATGAGAGACCAAAAAAAACCAAGATAATTTTAGAGGAAAACGTGCTATTAAGAAAACAGGTCACATGCAGTGGCTCACACCTGTAATTCCAGCACTTTGGGAGGCTAAGGCAGGCAGATTGCTTGAGCTCAGGAGTTCAAGACCAGCGTGGGCAACATAGCAAAACCCTGTCTCTACAAAAAACAAAAATAAAAAAATGAGCTGGGTGTGGTAGCAGGCACCTGTAGTCCCAGCTACTTGAGAGGCTGAGGTGGGAGGATGGTTTGAGCCTAGGAGGTGGAGGATGCAGTAAGCAGGGATCATGCCACTGCACTCTAGTCTGGGCAACAGAGCCAGACCCTGTCTCAAAAAAGAAAAAGGCCGGGCATGGTGGCTCATGCCTGCAATCCCAGAATTTTGGGAGGTTGAGCTGGGCAGAGGGCTTGAGCTCAGGAGTTCCAGACCAGCCTGGGCCACAGGGCAAAAGCATGTCTCTACAAAAACTTAGCTGGGTGTGGTGGTACATACCTGTCCCAGCTACTCAGGAGGCTGAGATGGGAGGATCGCTTGAGCCCGGGAGGCAGAGGTTGCAGTGAGCTGACACTGAGCCACTGCACTCCAGCCTGGGCAACAGAGTGAGACCTTGTCTCAAAAAAAAGAAAAAAGAAAATAAAACAGGCAGTAGGATCACTTGAGGCCAGGAGTTCAAGGCTGCAGTAAGCTATAATAGCACCTGTGAATAGCCACTGCAATCCAGCGCTGGCAACATAATGAGATCTTATCACAAAAAGGAAAGAAAGAAAACAAAACAAATGGTAAAGGTTGACTATCAACAGGATCCTCTCTAAGAAGCTAAAAATATGAATCATAGCCACTAGTCAGTCAAGCCACACAATTCTGGAGGAAGAGTATTCCTGGGAGAGAAAAAATAGGAAAGACTATGTGACAGGAAGATGCCTAACAGGTGCAAAGAACTGAAAGAAGGGAAGTAGAAGGAAAGGGAAATGGCACACAATGAGATCAGAGGTAGTCAGGGCCGGATCAGGTAAAGCCTGTAGGGAACTTGCTGAATTTGGTCATTCTCTTTTTTTTTTTTTTAATTAAATGCACAGCTATGAGGGCTTTCACTCAGAACTTCAGTTCCCATGACTACTTTTACGTAAGATTATTACATGTGTTACATATGTTACTCAACCATACTTACCATATTTACCATGGAGATTTTCAGGAACTTGGCCCTCACAGTAGAAGAATGTTCTAATAAAACATGGTAACTGCTACAAATAAGTACCAAATACTATGGGAACACAGAAGGGACAGCTATTAATTCTAAAAGAAAAAACTGAAAGAAGTTTAAGAGCTGATCTTTAAAAGTAAAATTTCATGTAGAGAATAAGGATAAGGATACATCAGAGAAACGGCAGGAAGACAGTCAAGAAAACAGAATGGTGAGTTTTAACCAATACTATACAGTAGTCTCCCCTTAACCACAATTTACTGTCTATGGTTTCAGTTACCTATGGTCAACATGGTCGAAAAATATTAAAGAAAAAACTCCAGAAATAAACAGCTCATAAGCCTTAAACACTTATGAATGCCTACACAGTGCCCAAGTCATTAACCTCACTTTGCCATTTTATCATCATTTTCCATCATCACAAGACGGGTGAGTATAATATTTTAAGAGAAAGAACACATTCACATAATTTTTATTGAATATAGTTGTAATTTTTTGCTATTAACATCTTACTCTGCCCAATTTGTAAATTAAATTTTATAAAAGGTACGCATGTTGTGGTTGTAAGCATCTATCTACTGGGGGTCTTGGACTGTATCCCTCATGGATATGGGAGGACTACTGTATTTAGTTCTTTAAAAATGATTTCATAAAAAATAAAATAAAATCCCATGATAATATAGCTTTTGTAGGTGTTCTGTAACAAATCTTATATCACATGATTTTCCTCACTTAATAAAAGTATTAAGTATTTTCTATTAAAGACCCTAGCTGTCAAAATAGACTTAGGCTTTCTAAAGCGAACCTATTCACCAAATGTACAGAGCCCAGTTCCATGTCACTAATATAACTTTTTCTGGCAAAATTATCATGATTATCAAAAGCAGAAGTTCACATCTTTTAACAACATGGTAAGTTATACAAGACCTTTATCTCAAATCTCCCTCCAATCCCCAATAAATTGATAGTAAAAGGAATTCTTTTTTTAAATCAACAACAAAAATAGGAACAAAGTAGAGATGGCAATAGAATCCTGTTACCTGACTGACAGGAAATCCAGAAAAGAGAAGAGAGGTAAAAAATGGCTAAGAAGTTACCCGAGGTAATATAAGTGTGTCATATAACTGAAGAACATGAGCCCCTGATACCTCTGTTCCCAGAGACTACCATTCTCCTCCTCACCTACTCCACGAAAGCCCCCATTGTTTCTAGGCTATTTCTCAAGGAGGTCAAGCACGCTACGGCTAGTCACACTGCCTTCAATGCTCTTCCCCCAGATAATCACGAGGCTCACTCATTCACTTCCTTTACATCTGTGTTCAAATGTTTCCTTATCCATGATACCTTCCCTGAGCACCTTACATTAGTAGTTAATACCAACATCAAAATTTTCGTGGAAAGGCAAAAAAATAAAAATATAAAGTTAACCCAACCCTCTATCTTCCTTTTCCAGGTCACTTATTTCCATAATCACCATCCACAAAATTTGTTTCCTCACCAGAGCAGAGATTTTGTTTTGATCACTACTATATGTCCAAAAGCTTAGAACACATATTTGGCTTTCAATAGGCATTTGCTGAATTGTTGTTTAACACAATCAAAAATTCTGACATAACTGAAAGATGGTGTGAAAGGAGAATAGCAGGCTCATCAAAAACTGGTTAATTTCTGGAGCAGCAGTTATCTTTTTTTTTTTTTTTTTTTTGAGACAGAGTTCGGCTCTGCCACCCAGGCTGGAGTGGAGTGGTGCGATCTAGCTCACTGAAACATCCGCCTCCCAGTTCAAGCAATTGTTGTGCCTCAGCCTCCCTGAATAGCTGGGATTATAGGTGCCCGCCACCACACCCGGCTGTTTTGTATTTTTAGTAGAGACAGGGTTTTCCCATGTTGGCCAGGTTGGTCTCGAACTCCTGACCTCAGGTGATCCACCTGCCTCGGCCTCCCAAAGTGCTGGGATTACAGATGTGAGCCACCGCACCCATTCCTGAGGATCTTCATAATCTTAAAAATTGGCCAGGCACTGTGGATTGCTTGGGCCCAGGAGTTTGAGACCAGCCTGAACAACATGGTGAAACCCGTCTCTACTAAAAATAGAAAAATGAGCCAAGTGTGGTGGTACGTGCTTGTAGTCCCAGCTACTTCGGAGGCTTAGGTGGGAGGACTGCCTGAGCCCAGGAGGCAAAGAATGTAGTGAACTAAGATCTCACCACTGCACTCTAGCCTGAGTATGAGAGAGAGACCCTGACTAAAAAAAAAAAAAGGAAACAAAAATCATTGGAAGATCTGAAAAAGCTTTTATATCTATTGACACTTACTGATATGGTCTGGATCTGTGTCCTCACCCAAATCTCAGGTCAAAGTGTAATTCCCAGTGTTGGAGGTGGGGCCTGCTGGGAGGTGACTGGATTATCGGGGCAGTTTCTAATGGTTCACACCATCCCTTTGGTGCTGTTCTCATTATGGACTTCTCATGAGATCTGGTTGTTTAAAATTATGTGGCACCTCCCCCTTCGCTCCTGCTCCCACCATGTAAGACACCTACTCTTGCTTTGCCCTCTACCATGAGTAAAAGCTCCCTGAGGTCTCCCCAGAAGCAGATGCTGCCACGCTTCCTATACAGCCTATGGAACCTTCAGCCAATTAAACCCCTTTTCTTTATAAATTACCCAGTCTCAGGTATTTATAGCAGTGCAAGAATGAACTAATACGCTTACCCTATTAGAAAGTAAAACTCATAAATGCTTTAAAATGTATTATTTTAAAACTGCAGTAATAGGCCAAATGCGGTGGCTCACACCTGTAATCCCAGCACTTGAGGAGGCTGAGGTGGGTGGATCACTTGAGGTCAGGAGGTCAAGACCAGCCTGGGCAACATAGTGAAACCCCGTCTCTACTAAAAATACAAAAATTGGCCGGGTATGGTGATGCATGCCTGTAATCCCAGCCACTCAGGAGGCTGAGGTAGCAGAATCACTTGAACCTGGGAGGCCAAGGTTGCAGTGAACTGAGATTGCACCACTGCACTCCAGCCTGGGTGACAGAGTGTGACTCCATCTCAAAAAATAAAACAAAAAAACAAAAAAACACACCAAAAAAAAACCACTGCAAACCCACCATATCTAATAAAAGTAACTTTTATTAAAATATTTTCAAAAATTTAATGAGTGGTAATACTACACATTTTTTGCAAATCTCTCTAATGGCTAGCTTAACAGAAGAAAGCTGGATTGTCACATTTCCATCTGTATTCAATCTATCATGATATGCTGTTCTGGTTAAATTATAAAAAAAATCCAGTTTCACACAAATATGTAGTTGAAAAAGGGAGTAGTATTTTTAAAAACCTTTTCAGGTAAGTGTGGGTGCTATTCCTCTTTGATACTACCCCAATACTTTACAAAGGCGGCTTGAACTTAATTGCAATGTGGAACCTGAAACCATATCAGTGAAACCTCGTACTATCTCAGTGAAAAATCAACTGTTCGATACTGCACTTTACATAGACCTTTCACCCAGACATGACTTTGTAACATCATGGTCATCTGAAAAATATTGTTTCACCAAGTTATGTACCTCTTTCAAACATGACACATTTCATTATGTAACAGTTAAAAAAAAAAATCATTTGTTAATAACACAACCAATCTCATTGCAAAGTCCTGAGAAACTGCCAAAATTACAGCGACTGATAGGAGTTTTCCACAATTCTAATTTTTGCTTGAAAGTCTGAATTTTATCTTGGCAATAAATTCTGTCATTTGTTTTTCATGAAGTGAAAGGCTCACTTCATTTATTTTTGAGAAAATATGTAAAAATATCCGAGTTCACATAAATACAGTTTGCTTCTTTCAAGTAAAAATGTGTTCCATGAAAAAAGTGACTAGTTTGCTAATCCAGCTTATAACTAAATCAAACAAGTTCTTTTCTCAAAATAAGCATCATACTTTGGTATGCAGTGGAAGACCCTACAACAACCTTCCCAAGAACATACGGACACACCAAGGGGAAGAACACTCACTGGAATCTTTCAGAGGGTGGAGGGTGGGAGGAGGGAGAGGATAAGGAAAAATAACTAGTGGGTACTAGGCTTAATACCTGGGTGGTGAAATAATCTGTACAACAAAACCTATAACACAAGTTTACCTATGTAACAAACCTGCACTTACAGCCCTGAACTTAAAGTTAAAAAAAAAAAAACAACAAAACTTCCCATTTTGTCACATGGAATATAAAACACACATGTGCTCAAGAATCAACATTAATAAATTAACAATTTTTTTTTTTTTTTTTTTTTGAAACAGTTTCACACTGTCACCAGGCTGGAGTGCAGTGGTGCAATCTCGGCTCACTGCAACCTCTGCCTTCAGGGTTCAAGCCATCCTCCTGCCTCAGCCTCCCGAGTAGCTGGGATTACAGGCATGTGCCACCACGCCCTGCTAATTTTGTATTTTTAGTAGAGATGGGGTTTCATCATGTTGGCCAGGATGGTCTTGATCTCTTGACCTTGTGATGCGCTTGCCTTAGCCTCCCAAAGTGCTGGGATTACAGGCTTGAGCCACCACGCCCGGCCTTCATTATATGTCTTTTGAAATTGACTTTTAAAACCATGTACAGATATTAATTAGTTGAAAATTTAAAATATTCAAAATACTACTTTGAAAAAACACATATTAAGTTAGGTTGAATAAGTAAATAAAGCAAATATCCATACACAGGTGAGAAACCGGCTATGAAATATACCAAGATGTAACAGTAACTGCCCAGGGGGAAAAAAAAAGAATGTACTGGTGAGTTTTCAATCACATACAGAAATTCTGTTTTATAACTTTATTTATTTATTTATATATTTATTTTTAAGACAGAGTCTTGCTCTGTTGCCCAGGCTGGAGTACAGTGGCGTGATCTCCGCTTACTGCAACCTCCACCTCCCAGGTTCAAGCGATTCTCCTGCCCCAGCCACCTGAGTAGCTGGGATTATAGGCATGCATCACCCCGCTTGGCTACTTTTTTTGTATTTTTTAGTAGAGGCGGGGTTTAACCAGGTTGGCCAGGCTAATCTTGAACTCCTGGCCTCAAGTAATCCATCTGCCTCGGCCTCCCAAAGTGCTGGGATTACAGGTGTGAGCTACCACACCCAACCCAATTTTTAAAATTCACTTTAAACTTCATCGAAAAGCAACAGTTTTCTTCAGATTAGAATGTCTGATGACTTAGTTAAAAACAGTTAAAAGTATAAACTTTAGTTTTTTAATAAACAGTTAAGTGGCTAAACACACACACACAATCTTTTTTTCTTCATTTCATATGATCACAATTAAGAACGTATCAGGGCCGGGCACGATGGCTCACGCCTGTAATCCCAGCACTTTGGGAGGCCGAGGCGGGTGGATCACAAGGTCAGGAGATCAAGACCATCCTGGCTAACACAGTGAAACCCCGTCTCTACTAAAAGCACAAAAAAATTAGCCGGGCATAGTGGCGGGCGCCTGTAGTCCCAGCTACTCGGGAGGCTGAGGCAGGAGAATGGCGTGAACCCGGGCGGCGGAGCTTGCAGTGAGCCGAGATCGCGCCACTGCACTCCAGCCTGGGCAACAGAGCCAGACTTTGTTTCAAAAAAAAAAAAAAAAAGAAAATACAAAAATTAGCCAGGGGTGGTGGCGGATGCCTATAATCCCAGCTACTTGGGAGGCTGAGGCAGAGAACTGCTTGAACCTGGAAGGCGGAGGTTGCAGTGAGCCGAGATCGTGCCACTGCACTCCGGCTGGGGGCGACAGAGTGAGACTGTCTCAAAAACAAAAAAGAGGACAAGTTAAAAAGATACAGGAGCCCACGTGGAAAGGCTCCTAATGGACAAATCTGGGACTATTTGAACATCAAAATAAAGGTAATAATGGGTTATAACCCACTGAATAAAACAGGGAACACACGATTCTATATTAATGAGATAAAAGAATGTCTCTTCCTTATAAAAGAATGTCCATTAGTGAAGAAAATGGATGACTTACAAAATAAACCCTTTCCAACCATCAGAGTAAAGATGAGTATATGCAAGAAACATCAATAGATGCTACATGGGCCTTGGGGGATGTGGGGAGTGATGAGGAACAGGATGATCTGATGAGGAGCAGAGTATCTGCACTATCTCAAAGTTATCCCCACAGATTGCTTATTAGGTACACTGTTTCACATTACAGGAGACTAAAGAGATATGAAAACTAAATGCATTTTGTGATCTTGAACTGGGTCCTATGAGGAAAATGCTGTAAAGGGATAAATGCTATTATTGGGACAATTTGACAAAACTGGAAAATGAGCTGTAGATTAATATTATCAAAGTTAAATTTCCTGAATTTGGTAACTGGTACAGTGATAATGCAAAAGAACACAATACACAGTGAATATTTAGAAACAAATAGGCATAATGTAATATAATGGGCATGATGTAAGCAATTTACTTCTAAATGATTCAAAAGAGAATAAGGGGCCAGGCACAGTGGTTCATGCCTATAGTCCCAGCACTTTGGGAGGCTGAAGTAGGCTGATCACTTGAGGTCAGGGATTTGAGACCAGCCTGGCCAAGATGGTGAAACCTCGTCTCTAACTAAAATACAAAAATTAGCCGGGCGTGGTGGCGGGCACCTGTAATCTCAGTTACTTAGGAGGCTGAGGCAGGAGAATCGCTTGAACCTGGGAGACAGAGGTTACAGCAAGCCGAGATCACACCACTGCACTCCAGCCTGGGCAACACAGCAAGACTCCATCTCAAAAAAAAAAAAAAGAGAGAGAGAAAATAAGAAGGCAAGTATGACAACATTAAAAATTGGTGAATCTGAATAATGGGTATTCAGGAGTTCTCAGTACTATTTTTTAAATCTTTCTGTAAGTTTGAAATTATGTCAAAATAAAAAATTTAAGTACCCGGGCATGGTGGCTCATGACTGTAATCCCAGAACTTTAGGAGGCCGAGGCGGGCAGATCACTTGAGGTCAGGAGTTTAAGACCAGCCAGGCCAACATAGTGAAACCCCGTCTTTACCAAAAATATAAAATATAAGCTGGGCGTGGTGGCGTGCACCTCTAATTCCAGCTACTTGGAAGGCTGAGTCAGGAGAATCACTTGAACCTGGGAGGTGGAGGTAACAATGAGTCAGGATGGTGCCACTGCACGCCAGCCTGGGCCACAGAGTGAGACTCTGTCAAAAAAAAAAAAAATTAATTAATTAAAGTAACAACAAATTGGGATGTCAAAAGATAATAAAATAAGTAATTTATTCGAGTGCCCTACAGTATATATGAATAAGGAAAATGACAACAACATTGATTCAGATTTGACACCTAGCCATATATAGAAGTTCTTTTTTTTTTTTTTTTTTTTTGAGACAGAGTCTCGCTCTGTCGCCCAGGCTGGAGTGCAGTGGCCGGATCTCAGCTCACTGCAAGCTCCGCCTCCCGGGTTTACGCCATTCTCCTGCCTCAGCCTCCCGAGTAGCTGGGACTGCAGGCGCCCGCCACCTCGCCCGGCTAGTTTTTTGTATTTTTTAGTAGAGACGGGGTTTCATGGGGTTAGCCAGGATGGTCTCGATCTCCTGACCTCGTGATCCGCCCGTCTCGGCCTCCCAAAGTGCTGGGATTACAAACTTGAGCCACCGCGCCCGGCCTAGAATTTCTTAAATTTTGTATTCTGTAAAGAAGGAAAAATATTTTTTAAGAATCCAATCACATACATACTAAACTAAGATGCTAATCCTGTATGCCCTCAGGAAAATACAGAAATCTTTTTCATGTTAACACAATCCACACTGCTGAACCAGCAAGCCATAAGCCCCTTACAGGCAGGTGTTAAGAGCCTGCCCTTTGTTGTAACTCAAGCACTGCCACAGTGCCTGAAATACAACACTCCTGTTTGTTGAATAAATACTGAACATTTACAAATAGAAACAAAATACTGTATTTTATCAAAATGAAAAGAAACTGGGAAGGGAAGAGACAATTAAATACGGTACTTTTACAAATTTTTTCGAGACAGAGTCTCACTCTGTCACCCAGGTTGGAGTGCAGTGGCACAATCTCAGCTCACTGCAATCTCCACCTCCTGGGTTCAAGCGATTCTCCTGTCTCAGCCTCACAAGTAGCTGCGATTATAGGCACCCACCACTACGTCCAGCTAATTTTTGTATTTGTATTTTTATTTTCTTTATTTTTGTGTTTTTAGTAGAGACAAGGTTTCACCATGTTGGCCAGGCTGGTCTCGATCCACTCGCCTCGGCCTCCCAAAGTGCCGGGATTACAGGCGTGAGCCATTTCACCTGGCCACTTTCACAAATTGTTTTAAGACATTTTTAAATATGATTGAACATTTTCTTTTTCTTCTTGAAATGGAATCTTACTCTGTTACCCAGACTGGAGTGCAGTGGTGCAATCTTGGCTCACTGCAACCTCTGCCTCTTGGATTCAAGTCATTCTCCTGCCTCAACATCCCGAGTAGCTGGGATTACAAGCACCCGCCACCATGCCCACCTACTTTTTGTATTTTTTGGTAGAGACAGGATTTTGCCATGTTGGGCAGGCTGGTCTCAAATTCCTGACCTCAGGTGAGCCGCCTGCCTCAGCCTCCCAAAGTGCTAGGATTACAGGTGTGTGCACCACCATGTCCAGCCTAAATATGAATGAACATTTTCAAAAAAAATATTATTTTATTGTATTTCATTTACTCATTTGAGATACGGTCTGCTGGCTTTGTCACCCAGGCTGGAGTGCAGTGGCACAATCTCGACTCACTGCAACCTCTGCCTCCTGGGTTCAAGCCATCCTCTCACCTTAGCCTCCCAAGTAGCTGGAGTGCAGTGGCACAATCTCAGCTCATGGCAACCTCTGCCTCCTGGGCTCAAGCCATCCTCTCACCTCAGCCTCCCGAGTAGCTGGGACTACAGGCATATGCCATTATGCCTGTCTAATTTTTGTAATTTTTTGGTACAGACAGAATTTCATCACGTTGCCCTGGCTGGTCTCGAACTCCTGGGCTCAAGCAATCCACCTTCCTGAGCCTCCCAAAGTGCTAGGATTACAGGCACGAGCCACTGGGCCCAGCCAAAAAAAAATATATTTTAAAATATGAACATTTTCAAACCTCACAAAAGCAGAGAACAATATTAATATCCATGTACCCATCACCACAATCCAACAATTATCCAGATTGTGCCTGACCTGCTTCATCTATCTCACCTCCCTCCACTGCTTTTTTTGGTTTTCATCTGGTATCTGTTTAAAATAACAGACATCTCTGGGCACGGTGGCTCACGCCTTTCCCAGCACTTTGGGAGGCCAAGACGGCTGGATCACCTGAGATCAGGAGTTCAAGACCAGCCTGGCTAACATGGTGAAAATCTGTTTCTACTAAAAATATAAAAAGTCAGCAGGCGTGGTGGCGCGCTCCTGTAATTCCAGCTACTCGGGAGCCTGAGGCAGTAGAATTGCTTGAATCCGGGAGGTGGAGGCTGCAGTGAGCCGAGATCACACCACTGTACTGCAGCTTGGGCAACAAGAGGGAAACTCCATCTCAAAATAAAATAAAATAAAATAAAATAAAATACCAGACATTTGCAAGTTTTCTCCCTAATTCTTCAGTCTCTATCACTAATAAAAAGTGGGCATTTTCTTACATGAACATAAGGCCATTATCATCCCTAACAAAGTTACAATAACTCCTTGATATCATATAATACCCATCCATATTCAGATTTCCCCCAGTGTTTCAAAAATGACTTTCTACAATTGGTTTGAGTCAGGGTTTAAACACCACCAACATATTATATTGGGTTACTACACATAAAATAATTTTAATCTGTCTGCATCATCTGGCAGCAAATATGAAAAGCTTAACAGACAAACCAAATAATTAATTTACATTTGTAGATTCTCTAGAATCAAACCTCATCTAATGCATTTGCTATTCCTGCTATCTGCAGCAGTCTTCCTCCAAATCGTCACTATGGCGGATTTTTTCTAGTAATTGCAGTCACAGGTCAAATTACCACCTCTAAAACGGCCCTCCCTAACCACTCAATCTATAGTAAAACCATTTCCATCCATGCCATATCACATGGTCCTATTTTCTTCACGGCACTCACCACTACCTGAAACCATTCTGTTTATTATGTTCCCCCACACACAACAGAATGTCAGCTCCATGAAGGCAGAGTGCCTTCACTGAAGAACAGTGACTGTGCCTAGAATATGAGACATTAAATAAATCTATCTACATAATAATGCAGTACTGCTCTTTAAAATGTAAGCTCAGCTAAGTATTTGGAGACTTTTTTGTTGTTTTGTGTTTTTTTTTTTGAGACAGAGTCTTGCTCTGTTGCCCAGATTGGAATGCAGTGGCATGATCTCAGCTCACTGAAACCTCCATCTCCCGGGTTCAAACAATTCTGCCTTAGCTCCCGAGCAGCTGGGATTACAGGCACGTGCCACCACCATGCCCGGCTAATTTTTGTATTTTTTTTTAGTAGAGACAGGGTTTCACCATGTTGGCCTGGCTGGTCTTGAACCCCCGACCTCACGATCCACCCGCCTTGGCTTCCCAAAGTGCTGGGATTACAGGCGTAAGCAAGCGCCCCCAGCCTCAGCTAAGTATTTGTCTTTAAACATTTGTAATTCACTCCTCATGTAATGACATAAATTGAGTACCTGAGCCAGCTGTTACCAAGAATCTGTAGGATGTAGGAAAGAAGCAAACAGAGGTTTAAGACATCCAAATGTAATTGTGGACTTTTACTGAACAATAATTACAGGTTTCTGAAAGAAAAACAAATTATTCAGGATGATTTTTAAAATGTTACCAGGAGTAATAAAAAATTTCATTTTTAGTACCATCTGAAAGCTATTAAAGCTTGAGTAATTAATATCTACAATGGGACAACAATAACAATAATATGTGGAACAACAATCATAGTTTGTTTGTTTGTTTGTTTTGAAAAACAGTCTCGCCCTGTTGCCCAAGCTGGAGTGCAGTGAGTGGCACGATCTCAGCTTACTGCAACCTCCGCCTCCCAGGTTTAAGCCATTCTCCTGCCTCAGCTTCCCAAGCAGCTGGAACTACAGGCACACACCACTAAGCTTGGCTAATTTTTCGTATTTTCAGTAGAGATGGGGTTTCACCATTTTGGCCAGTGTGGTCTCGAACTCCTGACCTCAAGTGATCCACTCGCCTTGGCCTCCCAAAATGCTGGGATTACAGGGGTCAGCCACCACACCTGGCCCTCAGTTTCATCATAGGTTTTACACACACACATTTCATGAGGAAATTGATGCTTTCTGTACAGCATTTCTTTCCGGGGATTTGATTACGACGAATAAAACAACGAATACCAAAAACCTAACTAGATATACAAACCGTTAGATTTGGGACCTAGAGAAAACCAGTTATCTATTCTACAATTCTCACTTAAACAGAGAGACCTGAAGCCCAAGGAGGGTTAACAATAAACTCGGGGATCTAATGTATAGCAAGCAAAGATAGATCTAAAATCTAGATCTTCTGTCTCTAGTCCTATATTATTTCATAAGATAATGTTACCCATAGAATGTTAATGTCAGGTTATAACATATTTTAACTTCTATCATTTTTCAGATAGTCTCTTTTATTTCCTACTGAAGTCTTAGCCCAAAAGGGGAGAAAAAGGCAAAAGAAGGGCACATAAGTATGCCTCAAGTAAAGCATAATACAGAAACCGCTCTTTAAACTATAACAACAACAACAACAAAAGCATCTAAAAATCTAAACGGTTTGATTCAATTAGTTTCTTTTATATTTTTTATTTTAAAGTAAAATAACTAGGAGTATCTGCTAAATGACTATACCTTAGCTTTATACAAGCAAGGTGCTGTTCTCTTAAACATCAGAATAGCGCTCTCTCAATAATCTTAATCTGTAGAAACGGAGTACCACAGTGAAATTCGTTAAGGTGTAACCTCTTTTGTAATGCATTTTTCACCAAAATGGAGTCACTTTGTTTATATCTTTCTTTAAAAACCAATTCTATGTCAGGTGAAATAACTAGCAAACATGTGGCCAACAGACACCAAACAAAAGTTAAAAAGTGACAGAAGGATCTGCACATGATATAGCACTCGTGATAAACAAGGGGAGACTCACTCTTCCTACTTTTTCCTATAATATTATTTAGACCGGCCGGGCGCGGTGGCTCAAGCCTGTAATCCCAGCACTTTGGGAGGCCGAGACGGGCGGATCACGAGGTCAGGAGATCGAGACCATCCTGGTTAATACGGTGAAACCCCGTCTCTACTAAAAAGTACAAAAAACTAGCCGGGCAAGGTGGCGGGCGCCTGTAGTCCCAGCTACTTGGGAGGCTGAGGCAGGAGAATGGCGTGAACCCGGGAGGTGGAGCTTGCAGTGAGCTGAGATCTGGCCACTGCACTCCAGCCTGGGCGACAGAGCGAGACTCCGTCTCAAAAAAAAAAAAAAAAAAAAAATATTATTTAGACCAATTTACAAACACCCTCATCAATTCTTAGAATACTATTGTGAATCTTTGGTCACAAACAAATGAGCAGGAGAGAGATGATAGTCATTTGTCCAAGGTTAAATGGCAAGAAAGTGTCCAAAATAAGATAAATCAAGGCTTTAAAAAAAAATCAACATAAAATTATTTTAAAAGTAAAAGGACCTCCTTCTTATCCATCTGTTTTACCTCACAAACATAACCAGACTAGGGTGAAACAATGTGGCTTATATTGACATGAAGATTTTTACAAATATACATACAGTAACAAACGATCAAAAGGTGTATCTTTACTGTAATAAAGCTAAGTCCAGTGTTACAGAACTTGTGTATGGTAATCTCAAAATCACATTCAAGCATTTACAAGCATCACACACACACAAAAAAAAAAAAAAAAAATGAGAAAGGAAATGGAACCTTAGCTTATCTTTTCCCAGTTTGTTCTTTTTAGTTGAAGAGGCCCCTAAAACAAGAAAATTATAAATAAAATACCAAATGAAATCAAGTTTAGATTGTCAGGTTCAAAAGCTACAGGAACTCCTACAAAACGTAGTCTATGTCAGTTGGCATCTTACCATTCAAGAGAATTCTAAATTAATGCCGCACATAAATCAAAAAACAGGAAAGCTTACAACAATACAATGGAGTCACCCCACACTATACACATGAACAAATTAAATGAATACCCTATACTTCCTGGTATTTTCTGAATAATCAAAACTTACACTTGGGTTGAGAAATACCCTCTGTAAACATCTACTATAACCTATTTAAGAACTGTTGTGACAAATCTATTTCTGCTGCACTGAACAGATATTCCCACTACAGCACTGACACTGTCTCTGATAAATTATCTAAGGACAATAGTAAAAACATTCAGCTTCTTTTTAAATGACCAACAAGACAACTCCATACAAAATCAGACGCGTCTGTATTTCAGCTGTTCCGCGGACTACGTTTCCTTGATCACAGCAGCAGCAGGCGGCTCCCTAGCCGTCAGGGCTGACTTAGCGCCCCCCAACTCCCCGGGTCCGGGTTACCTTCATCACTCCATTGTCAAATCGCACTCCTACGCCTCGGTCCTCAGCCCCCATCCTGAGACTCTAGGGAGAGTCGGAAGAGGGAGAGAAATCCCCTCACCCACACTTCCTCACTGTAGGCTGTGGGTGTGTCGGTAGACGAAAGCCTTGCCCAAACACAAATCGTCTGCGGAGACCCAGACCCTAAATCACCACTGAGCCAGAGACAACCGGCCGGTCGCCGACCCCAGCCTTCCGCGGCCGCAGCCCTTCCTCTTTCTCCCCTCCAGGCCGGCCCCTCCCCCGTTGCGCGCACGCGCGGCCTCCAATGGATCCCCTCCCCCCTGTTCCCCTCACCTTAATCATTAGCCACCCTCTTCTCTTCCAGGGTCCGGGAATCACTGACCCAGGAAGGAAGACAGAAATGTAAGGCGTAAAGAGTAATGCGTCGAGAGCCAGCGATCTGCGCCTCAGACGTCGGCCTAACAGGCCCCTAGAGTCAAGAGCAGTGTCTGTCACCGCCACCAAAACTGTACGTGCGGCAGCGCCTGGACTCGGCCCAGCTAAGCCGGCGTGGGTTCAGAATGCCTAATTTGGTCCCACAAGAACTCCTTCTCTGAAGCTGCGGGCGTTTCTACGCTGCGCAGACCGAACACCTCCTCGCCGTCGCCGCCACTGCCGCTGCTCCCCTACCGCCGCCGCCGCCGCCGCCGCCTAACCAATTCCTCCCCTACTGAGGAGAGCACGACACTAGGGGCCTTTACGACAGTTCGGAAAGTGAGAGCGCAGTAGCCTTCACGCCTCCATTAACATCTGTTTGTTTCTGCGCTTGCTCGATTCCCGTTTCTCACCGTCCCGCCCCCTCGGTCCCGACCCTCCCCCTTTGTACTGGTTTTATCAGTCTGTTGGCGAAACTGAAAGGTGTCACAAAGCTCATTATTTAATTTTCTTTGGTAATTATGCGTTCAACATTTAAGCCAAATCTTGACTACATCTTGGTTCATTTTTTCGTAACTAAAAATTAACCAACTACAGAAATTACTATATTTACAGATACACGTAAACAGAAACATCATGAGTTAGTGTCTTTCACAACAAATGATACCCATATCATATGCGGTAATTACATAAAGATCAGGGCACCTCACTGTTAATGCTTCCGGAATCAGATCAAAAGTGGTAACAGATACCTCCTGCGAACTCGGGCTGTACAATCGTATAAGCCTCCTTGTTTATTTTATAAAAGTCAGTAGATAACAAATGCGTCATTATATGCATTAGGAGGATAGAGAGAGGATGAGCCTTAGAGTCCATCAGGCAGACTTCCTTTCGAAAGTCCAGTGATGCCACTTAAGAGTTCTCTGATTCATGAGATCCTTATAAATCTTAGTTTCCTCCTCTATAAATTGGGAAAACGTATTGACCTCAAAAGGTTCTTGTTAGATTAAATGAGACAGTTTATATAATGCTCTGAACATTACTCGCCACTTAAGTGTGCACTAAACATTAATTCCCTCCCTTTGCCATCAACTCATCTTTTTCAGTACTTTTTTTGTTCACTCATATTCTTCACATCGTTCAGCAAACAAATGATTTTGGCCAGGCGCGGTGGCTCATGCCTGTAATCCCAGCACTTTGGAAGGCCGAGGCGGGTGGATTACCTGAGGTCAGGAGTTCAAGACCAGCCTGGCCAACATAGTGAAACTCCTTCTCCGCTAAAAATACAAAAATTAGCCCGGTGTGGTGGCGCACACCTGTAATCCCAGCTACTCGGGAGGCTGAGGCAGGAGAATCGCTTGATCCAGGATGGTGGAGGTTGCAGTGAGCCACGCTCAAGCCTTGCACTCCAGCCCGGGTGACAGAGGGAGACTCCGTCTCCAAGAAAAAAAAAAAAAAGGCCTGGCGCGGTGGCTTACGCCTGTAATCCCAGCACTTTGGGAGGCCAAGGTGGGCGGATCATGAGGTCAGGAGATCGAGACCATCCTGGCTAACACGGTGAAACCCCGTCTCTACTAAAAATACAAAAAAATTAGCCGGGCGTCGTGGCGGGTGTAACCCCAGCTACTCGGGAGGCTGAGGCAGCAGAATCGCTTGGACCTGGGAGGCGGAGGTTGCAGTGAGCTCACGATTGTGCCACTGCACTCCAGCCTGGGCGACAGAGTGAGACTCCATCTCAATTAAAAAAAAAAAAAAAAGAAAACACAAATGATTTTAAAATTACAATAATAATTGAGGAAAGCAGACTGGGTGGGGAAACTAAAAGAGCATTTGATTAGGATTTTCCTCAATCCTCCTATTTTCTCACTCTTAAATGTAGAATTTTGCCCGGACTTTCTTATCTTCCCCTATGGTTTTCACTGTTACTATCTCATGACTTCTCAAACCTGTATTTCCAGCTCTAACCTTTTTCCTAAAGCTTTTGACCTGTGCTTTTCAATTAGGTAGACACCAGCCACATGTGGCTGCTGAGCATTTAAAATGTGGCTAGACCCCCTCCTGTTCTCCCTCTCCCCTCCCCTTTTCCTTTTCCATCTCCCTTCTTCAAAAAGAAAAAAGAAAAGAAAAGAAAAGAAAAAAGTGACTAGTACAAATTGAGAAGTGCTTTAAGTGAAAAATCCGTATCAAATTTCAAAGGTACAATACAAAAAAAAAAAGACTTAAAAATCTCAGTACTTTTTAATATTTATTATATGTTGAAATAATATTTTGGATATATTGGGTTAAATCAGTGGTTCTAAAGCTGGGATGATTTAGCAACATCCGGAGACTGTTGGTTGTTACAACTCAGGGAGGAGGGGTGTGGCTACTGG
Organism: Macaca nemestrina; assembly: GCF_043159975.1. Classification (NCBI taxonomy): domain Eukaryota; kingdom Metazoa; phylum Chordata; class Mammalia; order Primates; family Cercopithecidae; genus Macaca; species Macaca nemestrina. Next base: position 143,157,236 of record NC_092131.1, read on the forward strand.
CATCTATCCACTAAGATAGAGGCTAGGGATGCTGGCCTCTACGTAACAAAGAATTCTTTGGCCCAAAATGTTAATAGTGCAGTTGAGAAACCCCAGATGAAATAAAAGAGTGAGGGCTTGAACCCTGTTGGGATGCTGAAGGAAAAGAGTCAGCAGAGTCAGCAGAAAAAAAGAGCGGAAAGATAAAGAAAATAAAGGGATGCTCAATGGAGAAAAATACCTACAGAGTGAGAGGAAATGAGATTTAAAGCTCAGATGGAAAGTTAGCCTTGGATACGAGAAGGCACAGCCTTTCCACTGAAACAGGTGAGAAGGAAGAAGACTGCAATTTAGGTATGTTAGCTTCAGGGGGCAAATTGAGGGCTTGTTCATTGAATGAACTTGACTTCCTTATGAAACATGAGGTGGGACCATCTACTAAGATGTGAGCTTTGGAAAACGCTGGGTGCAGAGTGACTAGAAGAGATTTAAAAAATCAGAACAGTCACTAACATAATGGCAAAAAGGGCAACAAATCAAAGCCCAGAGTGGAAGAGAAGTGAGGTTGAAGGGACAGGTGTTTTGCAGTTGTATTTAGAGGAATAATGGTAGATTGTAGGGATAAGAGGCAGCTCTCACCTGAATTACACATAACAACTTTCTGATTTCTATGCTTCTGCTTCCACCACTGTCACCACCCCACCCCAAACTCAACCTTAAGCCACAGTTAGAGTATGGCAGAAACTGATTAGACATTAAATTGCTTAAAATATTTAAATGACCTTCCATCACCTTCAAGTTAAAATCCTTAGCATGACAAATGAAGCCCTTCAAAATCCAGATTCTTCCGTACCACTTCATACCACCCCTAGCTCCCATCCTGTCCCCTGACCCTTCCTGGACCTCAGTGGACTTCTCAAGCTTCTTGTAGATCTCCAGGAAAAAAAAAAAAAAAAAAAAAAAAAAAAAATATATATATATATATATATATATATATATATTCTTTCTACATAACTATCAATTTTCCCCATGAAGCTAACACACCCAATTGCATTTGTACAATCACTTCTTTCCTGTCACGTGTTTCAGTGGAAAGGCTATCCTTTCTCCTATCCAAGGCTACTTCTGCCATGTGAGCTTTGGATCTCATTTCCTCTGCCTCCATGGGAACGTTCCTCAACTGAGCATCTCTTTATTTCCATTATCTTTCCTCTCTCTTTTTCTACTGTTTCTTACCCTTCAGAATACAAACAAGGTTCAAGACTCACCCGATCTTAACTCCATATTCTTCTAGATATATGTCTTTTTCCATCTCTCTGCCTTTGCACAGTTCCTTCTGTCTCAAAATTCTCCCCCCTTCTCCACATTTGCCACCCATGCTTTACCTGCTTAACAAATTCTTATCCATTGCTCCAAGCCCTCTTCCATGAAGCATTTCCTTACCTCTCTTCCCGCCCCTTGAAATGGACTTAATCACTCCAGTTTTAGTACTCTCTTCAATCTTTATACATACATTTAAGTATTATGATTATTTACGTCTATACCTGTCTCAAAACTTAAAATCAGAGAAAATGTCTCTCTTTAGTAGAAAAATAGCACTCAATAAACATGTATTGAACTCTACTGAATAAGAAGAATGGAATTCTAATCTCAATTTTGCCACAAGAAACCAGAAATCCTTAAATCACTTTAAATATCTGAAAATGAATTTTACTCACTTGTGGAGAGATCAAGGTTATCCAAATGCACTGCAAACCAAATTCTGCTTTCCTAAAACTGCAGCCAAATAATGTTTACCAAATTAGTCTGCATATATGGGTCAGCAGTATCTAACTATCTGCCTGGCAGGAATTTGGGGAGTTTGGTCTGAACATGGAAATACTGGGCTGAATTAGTGAGACACCTGCAATCAAAGGGAATAAGAAAATTTCTACAAACTACCAAAGTCAGAAGGAAAGACTGGTATGCCCGTCATCCACTGCATACTTCATAACTGAATAAAGTCTGCAAGTGAGAGTAACTAATTATATGGTCAGCTTTGTGAGCTCTTTGGAAGAAATGGAGAAAAGTTTGAAGATTTAATGCAAGAGTTAGGAAGATCTTGGGAAATTCTTGAAAGTATTTCGTGAACTATTTCCTCAGATGTAGAGCTTTGGAAATAATTAAAAGGATCTCAGAGATGAACTAGTCAGAACACTTCGTGATTCAGAATATTTTATTTTCTTGTTGGCATGTGAAGATATCACTGGAACTTGAAACTGAATGAAAAATGCTATAGACTCCATAACTACTGATTTAGTTGAGGTAGTACAGCTCCTTATTAAAATTTTCTGTATGTGCTGGGTGCGGTGGCTTATCCTTGTAATCCCAGCACTTTGGGAGGCTGGAAAGGGCGATCACCTGAGGACAAGAGTTGGAGACCAACCTGGCCAACATAGTGAAACCTCATGTCTACTAAAAATACAAAAATTAGCTGGATGTGGTGGTGGGCACCTATAATCCCAGCTACTCGAGAGGCTGAGGCAGGCAAATTGCTTGAACCCAGGAGGCAGAGGTTGCAGTGAGCCAAGATTGTGCCACTGCACTCCAGCCAGGGCAATAGAACAAGACTTCACCTCAAAAAATACATATCTAGATAAAAAATGATTTCAGGCTATGTGATTGGAAAGAGACTATTTTTAAAGATTATATATGTAGCATATACTACATATAGTACTGTATAATCTTTATTACACATAGAAACAGATAGAAAAGATAGTGATTAGACACAGCCCTTTATCCTACTACTAAACTGTTTCGCAATCAATGCAATCATAGATCCTGAAAAATTGAAGAGCTATTTAGTAGAAGAATAACCTCAAAAGACAATACACTTATAATGAGTACTTACCAATTGAAAAATTTCCATTTGTCTTTGGAAGGCAACTTTCAAGATATATTTGAAATATCGAGAGGCTGGGCATGGTGGCTTATGCCTGTAATCCCAGCAATTTGGGAGGCCGAGGTGGGTGGATTACCTGAGGCCGGGAGTTCAAGACCAGGCTGGCCAACATGGAGAACCCCCGTCTCTACTAAAAATACAAAAACATTAGCTGGGCGTGATGGCACACGCCTATAATTCCAGCTACTTGGGAGGCTGAGGCAGGAGAATTGCTTGAACTCGGGAGGTGGAGGTTGCAGTAAGCCGAGATCATGACAAACAGAGCAAGACTGTCAAAAAAAAAAAAAAAAGAAGAAGAAGAAGAAGAAATATCAATAACTAATACTATCTCTGTGACTCTTTCTAAAAATCAGAGGTAACAAATTATGGACTAACCAGGGGAAACAGAATGCCTGGAATTTTGCAGATGAGCAAAACTTCAAATATTCTGATAAGTTTCTGGTTATCAGGCCAAATTCTGGGCATGTCTGAGGCTATCTCATTCTTTGAAAGTATATTTTTATGATAAAAGAGTAGAAAAATGAAAGTGAAAGCTACCATCCACCATTGGTGATGATGTAAGCCTAGAATCCCAAGTGAGGAGTACCAGCTGACTGGTAACCATTCTCAGAAATAGTTTAGTCTGTTAATTACCAGTATTTTTATACGCTTGGTCAAAGTTAGTCATAGGTTTACCAGTAGGCATTTTCATTAAGTTGTTGTTAACTCTTGAAATGCTTTTGCAATGCTGTTTTTAAAATTCAGAATTTTTAATGCGCTCACCTCTATTAGCAATTTTTTTTTTTTTTTTTTTTTTTTTTTTTTTTACAATTACAAGTTTCTGGCCAGGTGCAGGGGCTCACATCTGTAATTTAAGTGCTTTAGGAGGCTAAGTTGGGACAATCACTTGAACCTAGGAGTTCAAGACTGGCCTGGGCAAAATAGTGAGGCCCCATCCCTACTAAAAATCAAAAAAAATTAGCTGGATATTATGGCATGTGCCTGTAGTCCCAGCTACTCAGGAGGCTAAGACAGGATAATCACTTGAGCCTGGGAGATTTAGGCTGCAGTGAACTGTGAACACGTCACTGCACTCCAGCCTGGGTGACAGAGTGGGACCCATCTCAAAAAAAAAAAAAAAAAAAAATCAAGTTTCTGATCATTGAAAAGTTAGCCTGGATAACCTCCAAAGTGCCTTAAAGTTCTAACATTTCATACTTTGCTTCAGACCTAAGTAGATTTATGAGAACGCTATATTACAATTTCAAGTGTGATTTACATACTGGCTACTTAGTTGCAAATTCAGAACAGGAAGTAAAGACACTGTGATGCATTTGCTTGTTATTATTTACAGATCATGCAAAGTTTTCCAAAAGCATTTAAAAGTTTCTCTAAACTACATTAGTATTGGTTTTAATTGCACAAACTAATACTTGATTATGATTTTAAGTTATAGGATTGCAGAGACTGTGCTTTGTTTAATTAAAAGATTACATAGTACAGCTGGGCGTGGTGGCTCAGGCCTGTAATCCCAGCACTTTGGGAGGCGGAGGAGGGCGGATCACCTGAGGTCCAGAGTTCGAGACCAGCCTGACCAACATGGAGAAACACCATCTCTACTAAAAATACAAAATTTACCGGGCGTGGTGGTGCATGCCTGTAATCCCAACTACTCTGGAGGCTGAGGCAGGAGAATGACTTGAACCCAGGAGGCGGAGGTTGCTGTGAGCTGAGATCATGCCATTGCACTCCAGCCTGGGCAACAAGAGCAAAACTCCTTCTCAAAAACAAAACAAAACAAAAGAAAAAAACAACCAAAAAAAACCACATTATATAGTACATTGTTCTCAGGAGGCTGAGGCAGGAGGATCATTGGAGCCCAGGTACTCAGGGTTGCAATGTGCTATGAACGTGACTGAATAGCCACTACACTCCAGCCAGAGCAACACAGTGAGACCATGTTTCAAAAAAAAGAAAGAAAAGAAAATATTACACAGCACATTAAAAACACTGATATATTGGGGGACTATTCAGATATAAAGATATAGAAGAAGAAGAAAGAGAATAAAATGAAAGTGCCCATGGGCTAAAAGCAAATTTTAAAAAGTTATTTGACAACTTGAATTCAAACACCTTTAGTAGTCAGGGCTTCTGGTAAGATTGTAATTATTTCTGACTTTTGACAGAACATAAGTCACTATTATGCAACAGAAATTTGTAAAGATTAGAGATGTTAGTTTAATATCTTAATTTTAAAATTTGCTTAAGTATTTTTAAATTCCGAAAATATCAAGTGATTAAGGTTGATGATCACGAAACTCTGAAACCCAATCTATTTAAATTATACAGATAAGAAAAATCTATTTCAAACTGTTCACTAACTTAGAATTGAGTTAAACTAGGAAAGAGTGCCACCTACTGAAGCAAAATTGCTTAAATATCTCAACATCAAGAACATTTTGCAAAACCTGTGAAGCTCTAGTATTTTTTTCTCAAAGATGTACATTTAAGATAATCTTCATACAGCAAATATTATTTTATGTAATGAAATTTTCTTTTTCAGTAGAAGATAATGGACTAGACTGGCCACAGGTGTTTATCATCCCAACATCACACTGACAAATGAGAAAGGAATTAAAAACGTACAAAACAAAAACAAGAAAATGGGAGAAGGTCATTAGCAAGCAAGTTATTCCACCTAATATCTAGAAGATAAAAATCAGAGGACTAGTGATTGTTATAGCAAAGTAAAAAGGCTACACCCGACCGGGCAGGGTGGCTCACGCCTGTAATCCCAGCACTTTGGGACCCGAGGCCGGCGAATCACCTGAGGTGGGAAGTTCAAGACCAGCCTGACTAACATGATGAAATTCCGTCTCTACTAAAAATACAAAATTAGCCAGGCGTAGTGGTGCACGCTTATAGTCCCAGTTACTCAGGGGACTGAGCCAGGAGAATCACTTGAACCCGGCAGGCGGAGGCTGCAGTGAGCCAAAATGAAGCCATTGCACTCCAGCCTGGGCAACAAGAGCGAGACTCCATCTCAAAACAACAACAACAACAAAAAAGCTACACCATTAACTACTGTCAAACAAGGCTGCACCAGCAAGCAAGCTGCTGTGCTTTGCAGAATACAAGACAGGCTACGGACTCAAGCCAAAGGCAAGCGAGGTTAAGAGTAAAACGTAGAAATGAAACCGGAAGAGATAAATCTTAAGTCTCTCTGGGTACAGTCCAGTGAAACCTTTTCACCACTCTCTCACCACGTAAAGAAAATGTGGCATCGGCCGGGCGCGGTGGCTCACGCCTGTAATCCCAGCACTTTGGGAGGCCGAGGCGGGCGGATCACGAGGTCAGGAGATCGAGACCATCCTGGCTAACACGGTGAAACCCCGTCTCTACTAAAAATGCAAAAAATTAGCAGGGCGAGGCGGCGGGCGCCTGTAGTCCCAGTTGCTCGGGAGGCTGAGGCAGGAGAATGGCGTGAACCCGGGAGGCGGAGCTCGCAGTGAGCCGAGATCGCGCCATTGCACTCCAGCCTGGGCGACTAAGCGAGACTCTGTCTCAAAAAAAAAAAGAAAAAAGAAAAAAAAGAAAATGTGGCATCTAGGCCTTTAAGTCCTAGGCTAAAAACAGGAGTAGGGAGTTCTGTAAAGAAACAGATTGAAATAGTTGAGAAGAACCAGAACAGCTGGTGAGACAAGCAGGGATAAATACTTCACATTCTAAGATGTATAGGCCCCACCTGCCCACACATGCCTGGCGGCAGGCAGCACCCTTCCACACAGACATCACACTTAGGGTTTTCTTGGTTTTGGTTTTGGTTTTTTTTTGAGACAAGGTCTTCCTCTGTCGCCCAGGCTGGAGTGCAGTGGCACCACCTCGGCTCATTGCAAACCCCACCTCCCGGGTTCAAGCAACTCTCCTGCCACAGCCTTCCGAGTAGCAGGGATTACAGGTGTGCACCACCATGCCCAGCTAATTTTTGTATTTTTAGTAGACACGGGGTTTCGCTATGTTGTCAAGGCTGGTCTTGAACTCCTGGCCTCAAGTGATCCGCCCACCTCGGCCTCCTAAAGTGTTGGGATTACAGGTGTAAGCTACCGCGCCCAGCCACATTTAGTTTTCATTAATGCACTACGTTTAAAAATACATTTATTGACAACCAAGAAATGCCAGATAGGTCTGAGCACGGTGGCTCATGCCTGTAATCCCAACACTTTGTGAGGCTGAGGTGGGAGAATCGCTAGAGCCCAGGAATTTAAGACTGGCTTGGGCAACATAGCAAGACCCCATCTCTACAAAAAAGAATTAAATTAAGAAATGTCGGGCCGGGTGCTGTGGCTCACGCCTGTAACACTAGCACTTTGGGAGGATGAGGTGGGCAAATCGCTCAGGAATTCGAGACCAGCCTCTACCAAAAATACAAAAAATTAGTTGGGTGTGGTGGTGTGTGTCTGTGTTCCCAACTACTTAGGAGGCTGAGGCTCTGGATTGCTTAAGCCTGGGAGATGGAGGTTCGGTGAGGTGAGATCGTGCCACTGCATTCCAGCCTGGGCAGCACAGTGGGACTCCATCTCAAACACAAACAAACCAATCCAGAAATGCCAGATATTTGCAGAAAACCTATAACATGAAAGAGTCCAAGATAAACATTTTTTTTATTGTTTGTTTTTGTTTTTTGAGACCGAGTCTCACTCTATTGGCACGGAGTCTCACTCTGTTGCCAGGTTGGAGTGCAGTGGTGCAATCTTGGCCCATTGCAGCTTCCGCTTCCCAGGTTCAAGTGATCCTCCTGCCTCAGCCTCCTGAGTACCTGGGACTACAGGTGCACACCACCACGTCTGGCTAATTTTTGTATTTTTAGTAGAGACAGGGTTTCACCATGTTGGCCAGGCTGGTCTTGAACTCCTGACTTCAGGTGATTCGCCTGCCTCGGCCTCCCAAAGTGCTGGGATTACAGGCATAAGCCACTGTGCCCAGCCAATAAACGTTTTTTAAATGACAATAGAGAATGGAGATAATTCAACAAACATAAGAGGGAAAATATTTTAAGCTCGCTAATATCCTCAGAAATTAAAAATGATACTGCATTCTTACAATAGGAAAAGGATGTTATTTTTTAAAAAGGAAGAAAGAATCTTTAGAAATTAAAATACGATTCCTGAAATTAAAATTCAATAGAAGGGTTAAAATTTAATAGAAGGGTTGAAAGATAAAAGAAAGAAAATATTCCAGCATGTAAGACAAAAAGAAAAATAAAGATGAAGGAAAAGATAAGAGATATAGGAGACCAACCCTAGAAGTAAAATATCTAATAGAAGCAAGGTACACACACCTATAATCAAGGAGGATTCCTTGAGCCCAGGAGTTTGAGGCCAGCCTGGGCAACACAGAGAGAGCCCCATCTCGTTTAAAAGAAAAAAAAAGTATAATAAAATTTCTTCAAAGGGAGAAAAAAGAAAAGGAAAAAAGAAATTATAAAAGAAATAAAAATTTCCCAAAACTGAAAAGGAATTCTAAAATTCTAAAATCATGTATTCATTCACCCATTGATGGACACTCAAGCCTCCATATTTTGATGATCATAAATAATGCTGCTATAAGCATTCATGTACAGGTATCTGTTTGAGTCCCTGTTTTCATTTCTTAAGGGTATACACCTAGGAGTGCAATTGCTGGGTCAAATGGTAATTCTATGACTATCTTTTTGAGGAACTACCAAACTGTGATCCACAGTGGCTGCACTGCACCATTTTGCATTCCCATCAGCATTATATAAGGATTCCAATTTCTCCATATCCTTGTCAACACTTATTATTGTCTGTCTGTTTAATTATATGTGGTTAAATATAACTGCATCTCATTGCAGTTATAGTCTGTTTTATTCTTTTAATGATTGCCTTAGCAATTACCACATTCATCCTTACCTATTAATATCCTCTTGATCAATAATCCATAAATGGCTTAAAGATATTTACCAGCTGGGCATGGTGGCTCATGCCTGTAATCCCAGCACTTTGGGAGGCCAAGGCAAGTGGATCACTTGAGTCCAGGAGTTCAAGATCAGCCTGGGCAACATGGTGAAATCCTGTCTCTACAAATAATTTTAAAATTAGCTGGGCATGGTCGTGCGTACCTGTAGTCCCAGCTACTTGGGAGGCTGAGGTGGGAGGAGCACTTGAGCCTGGGATGTGGAGGTTACAGTGAGCAACGATTGTGCTACTGCACTCCAGAGTAAGACTACCGTCTCAAAAAAAAAAACAAAAAAACAATGTCTACTATATACATTCCCTCCACACACACACATACCATTTGTGATATTTTGGCCATTTACTGAAATTCTATAACATTTTAAACCCCACAAGACATTGTTATTGTTTTTCACACCCCCTGTTTTTGCAGTCAGTATGATTTAGATTTATCCTCATAATTATCGTTTTCTTTGGTCTTCATTGATTTCTGCATCTCTGATCTTTCATGGAAGATTACTTTCCTTTTGCATGAGGGATAATCTGTAGAATATATGGATATTCTATAGATTATTTTTTATATATATGTATACACACACACGTTTTTTGTTTTTTGTTTTTTTTGAGACGGAGTTTCACTCTTGTTGCCCAAGCTGAAGTTCTATGCTGTGATCTCAGCTCACTGCAACCTCTGCCTCCCAGGTTCAAGCGATTCTCCTGCCTCAGCCTCCTGGGTAGCTGGGATTACAGGCTTGTGCTACCATGCCCTGCTAATTTTGTATTTTTAATAGAGATGAGGTTTCTCCATGTTGGTCAAGCTGGTCTCAAACTCCTGACCTCAGGTGATCCACCTGTCTTGGCCTCCCAAAGTGCTGAGATTACAGGAGTGAGCCACCACACCTGGCCTAGAATATCCTTAAGTGCTTATCTGCTATTGACAATATCTCTCTTTTGTTTTTCTTGGAAATGTATGAATTCACCTTCATTAATGAAGTATTTCTAGAGTGATAGTTATTTCCTCACTGCACCTTGAAGATATCATTTCACTGTCTTCTGAAGCCCTTGTGTAGCTTCTAAATTGACGTCTTTTTTTCTGGCTACTTTAAGACTTTTCTTTTTGTCTTGATTATTAAAGTTTCATTTTGATGTGTCCAGTTGGGCATTTATTAATATTTTTATTTATTCTTCTTGGGCTTTGTAGGGCTTTTTGACAGTGGACTATCAACCATTATATCTAAAATATTACCTATAATCCATTCTTTCTCTTTTTCTTCTGAAACTTCAATTGCATATGTTAGATCTTCTCACTGTATTTAGTATACTTTTACCCTTTATACTGTATTGTTTAACTATTCCTTGCTTCATTCTGGATAGCTTCTTCTGAGCTTTATTCCAGTCACCTAATTCTCTCTTCAGTTATAACTAATCTACTAATCCAATTTTTAAAAATTTGGTCTCATATTCTTTTGCTTCTGGAATTTTTTTACCCAAATCTGTTATGTCAGTTTTTTATAGTTCACAGTTTCCTGCTGAAATTTTCTATCTTGATTTTGTCCCTTGAACACCGTAATCATAGTTGTTTTATAGCCCATGTCTATAATTTTCTGGAGTCCCTGTGATTCTTTTTCTGTTGTTTTGCCCGCCGTTCTGACTCACAGCTTCTTGTGTCTTCGTGTTCCTCTTTATCTTTCACTGTGTTCAGGAAACTGTGCTTGAAATATTATTTATAGGCCGGGCGCGGTGGCTCAAGCCTGTAATCCCAGCACTTTGGGAGGCCGAGACGGGCGGATCACAAGGTCAGGAGATCGAGACCATCCTGGCTAACACGGTGAAACCCCGTCTCTACTAAAAAATACAAAAACCTAGCTGGGCGAGGTGGCGGGCGTCTGTAGTCCCAGCTACTCGGGAGGCTGAGGCAGGAGAATGGCCTGAACCCGGGAGGCGGAGCTTGCAGTGAGCTGAGATCCGGCCACTGCACTCCAGCCTGGGTGACAGAGCGAGACTCCGTCTCAAAAAAAAAAAAAAAAAAAAAAAAGAAATATTATTTATAGAAATTATCTGAGATTTGTTATGAGGTTAACTTCCTCCGCAAAGCATCTTGGTTTGTATCTGTATCTGCCAGGTGCTCCAGGTGGTCAGCAGTGCAGGACCACGGTGTGTGCTTTCCTGCATGACCACATGATGTGAAGGAACCGCCATAATGTATATTCTGTTGTTGTTTTGTTTTGTTTTGTTTTTTGAGACAGAGTCTCACTCTGTCACCCAGGCTAGAGTGCAATGGTGCTATCTCGGCTCACTGCAACCTCCACCTCCCAGGTTCAAGCCATCCTCCTGCCTCAGCCTCCCGAGTAGCCGGGACTAACAGGTGCGTGCTGCCACACCTGTCTAATTTTTTTGTATTTTTAGTAGAGACAGGGTTTCACCGTGTTGGCCAGGCTGGTCTCGAACTCCTGACCTCAAGTAATCCACCTGCCTCAGCCTCCCAAAGTGCTGAGATTAAGGCATGAACCACCGCACCTGGCTCATAATCCATATTCTTTCTCTGAGAGGACACACATTCCTGGCCCTGCCCAAAGATGGGAGTGGGTCACCATCCCTGGTGGGAACCATAGATCTGCCGTCATTCCTTCGGTCCAGCACGGCTTCTAAAACTACAGTTTAGTTTCTCATTGGCCTCCTCAGAGTGTCATATTCCTAGGACAAACATGTTCCCCACATCCCATATCTTGTCTTGTAATTCCTCACTAAATGATGAGCTGTTTTATGATTTTTAAAAGACATATTTACAGGTAGTCTATAAATTTTAATACCTTCAATGGGAAGGTAGGTACAAATGATCTCCCCACTATAATTTAACTTTGGATGTCCTGCCCTCAAGGTTTAGTTTTAGGCTCTCCTTTATTTCTTTGCCCAGATTGTTCTTCTGAGCACCAGATACACATGCTCAACTGCCTATTTTACATCTCCACTTGAATGTCTAATAGGAATCCCAAACCTAAGATGTATAGAATTGGATTTACATCTATATGTCAATGATTCTACATGTATTATTTCATTCAATTTCTACATCTTTAAGATAAACGTTATTTTCAAAGTTTTAGTTTGTATTTCCCTGATACCTAGTGAGATTGAATACTTTTCATCTGTTGTCATCCAGATTTATGGAAAGACAATCAGAGAGTATAAGTAATTTTCGCAAAGTCAAAATTAGTATTTTAAAAACCCAGGTCTCAGCCAGGCACGGTGGCTCACGCCTGTAATCCCAGCACTTTGGGAGGCTGAGGCGGGCAGATCGCCTGAGTTCAGGAGTTCAAGACCAGCCTAGCCAACATGGTGAAACCCCATCTCTACCAAAAATACAAAAATTAGCTAGGCATGATGGCGGGCACCTGTAATCCCAGCTGCTCGGGAGGTTGAAGCAGGAGAATTGCTTGAACCCAGGGGATGGAGGTTGCAGCGAGCTGAGATCACACCACTGCACTCCAGCCTCGGTGACAGAGGGAGACTCTGTCTCAAAAAAAAAAAAAACATTAAAATAAAATAAAAACCCAAGTCTCAATTTTTCTGCTTTCTGCCATGATGGAATAACAGGGAATTATTGTTTTACCTTAAACAATTAGAAAATCAGACAAAATATTTTGAAACAGTTTTCAGAAAATGGACAATAGACAGGACAACAGGACAAATCAGTGACCCTGAGAGAAGGGATACAAACAAGAGGAGCCCTTCGACTGCCTAGAGGCGGCTTCTGGACTGCGCCATAGAGAAGGGGAATCCAGGCCGGGCGCGGTGGCTCAAGCCTGTAATCCCAGCACTTTGGGAGGCCGAGATGGGCGGATCACGAGATCAGGAGATCGAGACCATCCTGGCTAACACGGTGAAACCCCGTCTCTACTAAAAAAAAATACAAAAACTAGCCGGGCAACGTGGCGGGCGCCTGTAGTCCCAGCTACTCGGGAGGCTGAGGCAGGAGAATGGCGTAAACCCGGGAGGCGGAGCTTGCAGTGAGCTGAGATCCGGCCACTGCACTCCAGCCTGGGCGACAGAGCCAGACTCCGTCTCAAAAAAAAAAAAAAAAAAAAAGAGAAGGGGAATCCAAATGGACCTCAAAGATTTAATGAGTTGATAAAACAGAGATTCAGAGATGCCCAGGCAGCTAGAATCTGTAAGCCAAACAATCAGGAAAGAGGAAGCTGCACAGAGAAAGAGGGGACGCTGGCAAGAACTGGAGAGGGGCTGCTTCAGAATTTGACTGGGGACTGATCTACACATACATGGGAGTATACTACTGAGGAGGGGAAAGAACCATCAGAAAAGAGTAGGCAAAACATCTCCAGAGCTCAGACAATGCTGTAAATAATTTTTCTCTATCAGCTAGGGAGGAAAGACCTCCAAACGTGGGGGCATGGAGTCAGGTTGTCAAAAAGGTACTGCCTCAGCAGTGAGGCAAAATTAGGTCCAAAATAAAGGATGTCTGGACCCAGCTGCACAAAGCGTAAAAGCAAGACTTTAAAAGATGACCCTGGTCGGGCGCGGTGGCTCACACCTGTAATCTCAGCACTTTGGGAGGCCAAGACGGGTGGATCACGAGGTCAGGAGATCGAGACCATCCTGGCTAACACAGTGAAACCCTGTCTCTATTAAAAATACAAAAATTTAGCCGGGCGTGGTGGCGCGCGCCTGTAGTCCCAGCTACTCAGGAGGCTGAGGCAGGAGAATGGCGTGACCCCGGGAGGTGGCGCTTGCAGTGAGCCAAGGTTGCACCACTGCACTCCAGCCTGGGCAAGACAGCAAGACTCCGTCTCAAAAAAAAAAAAAAAAAAAAAAGATGACCCTTATTCCAAGTACCTTAATGAGGTCTCAGAATAAAGTCCAAACAAAGCAGTAAAAACAATCCAGCACCCAAGCATGTAAAATTCACAATGCCTGGGTCCAAACAAGATTACCATGCATGCAAAGAAGCAGGAAAATAAAACCTATAATCCAGCAGAGGGAAAATTAATCAAGAGAAACAGCCAGAAATAACACAGATGTTGGAATTTGTTGAGACCATTAAAACTGTATAAATGTACTCCTTTTGATCAAAAATATAGAGAAAATCATAAGCATCATAAATAATAAAATGAAAGGGCAGGACATGGTAGCTCATGCTTGTAATCCCAGCATTTTGGGAGGCCTAGGTGGGCAGATTGCTTGAGCCCAGGAGTTCAAGACCAGCCTGGGCAACATGGCAGGACCATCTCTACAAAAAAATACAAAAATTGGCCAGGCATGGTGGTGCATGTCTATAGTCCCAGCTACTCAGGAAGCTGACACAGGAGGATTGATTGAGCCCAGGAGGTCAAGGCTGCAGTAAGCTGTGATCATGCCACTGTACTCCAACCTGGGCAACAAAATGAGATCCTGTCTCAAAATAAAATAAAATAGAATAAAAGGTTAAAAGACCCACTCAAATTTCTGTAGATAAAAAACATAATACCTGAAATATAAAATATCCTACATGGGATTACCAGCAGTTTAGACACTACCAAATAAAAGATTAGTAAACTTGAAGACAAAACAGCCACAACTATCCAAAATAAGCACAGAGAAAAAAGAATTAAAAACAAAAACAAGGCCAGGCGCAATGGCTCCCACCTATAATCCCAGCACTTTGGGAGGCCGAGGTGGGCGGATCACGATGTCAGGAGTTCGAGACCAGCCTGGCCAACATGGTGAAACCCCATCTCTACTAAAGATACAAAAAGTTAGCCAGGCGTGGTGGCGCATGCCTGTAATCCCAGCTACTCAGGAGGCTGAGGCAGGACAATAGTTTGAACCCGGGAGGCAGAGGTTGCAGTGAGCCAATATTGCACCGTTGCACTCCAGCCTGGGTGACAGGGCGAGACTCCATCTCAAAAAACAAAACACAAAAAACAAACAAACAAAAAAAGGACAGTCTATCAATCAGCAGTGAGAAAATATCACACAGCCTAGCATACATACAACTGGAGTCCCAGATAGAGATACGAGGAGGAGGAAATAGAAGTAATGGTCCGGAAAATTTTCAAATTTGATGAAAAATATAAACTCATAGGTCCAACAAGTTCAATGAACCCTCAGCAAATGATACATGATGAAAAACACACAAAAGCACATAATAATGAAATTGCTAAAAACCAATGAACAAATCCTTTTTTTTTTTTTTTTTTTTGAGATAGAGTCTCTCTGTCGCCCAGGCTGGAGTGCAGTGGTGCGATCTCAGCTCACTGAAACCTCCACCTCCCAGGTTCAAGAGATTGTTCTGCCTCAGCCTCCCAAGTAGCTGGGACTACAGGTGCATGCCACCATCCTAGCTAACTTTTGTAGTTTTAGTAGCGACGGGATTTCACCATGTTGGCCAGGCTGGTCTCAAACTCCCAGTCTCAAGGGATCCACCCTTGTGCTAGGGTTGGATCCACCAAAGTGCTAGGGTTACAGGCATGAGCCACTGCACCTGGCCAAAAACAATGAACAAACCTTTAAAGCAGGAAGAGGAAAAATAAAATGACATACAGAAGAAAAATATAGGACAGCCCAAAACTCATTAGAAATAATTTAAGGGCAGGCACAGTGGTTCATGCCTATAATCCCAGCACTCTGGAAGGCTGAGGCGGACAGATTGCTTGAGTTCAGGAGTTCGAGACTAGCCTGAGCAACATGGCAAAACCCCATCTCTACAAAAAATTAAAAATTAGCCAAGCATGGTGGCTCATGCCTGTAGTCCCCGCTCTTTGGGAAGCTGAGGTAGGAGGATCACCTGAACATGGGGAGGTCAAGGCTGCAGTGAGCTGCACTCCAGCCTGGGTGACAGGTGAGACTGTATCTCAAAACGAAAAAGAAAAAAAGAAGAAGAAGAAGAAAGAAAAGAAACAATTTAAGCCAAGTAATAGTGGGGTGACAAAGTACTAAAAGAAAAAAGTCTGTCAACCAATAATTCTATACCTGGCAGAAATATCTCTCAAAAATGAAGGAAAAATTTAAAAAAAATTCTGACATGTGAAAGATCAGATAAGTCATCCCCTGTAAAGTGACTGTACTGGAAATGTTCAAGTAATCTTTCAGGGAGAAGGAAAAAGTTACTAGAAGGAAATCTGAGTGTACATAAACAGATAAATAACATCGTATGTGGTAAATAGGATGATAAATGTAAAAGATTGTTTTAATTTTTTTCCCTTTAAGAGATAATTTAGCCGGGCGCAGTGGCTCAAGCCTGTAATCCCAGCACTTTGGGAGGCCGAGATGGGTGGATCACGAAGTCAGGAGATTGAGACCATCCTGGCTAACACGGTGAAACCCCGTCTCTACTAAAAAATACAAAAAAAACTAGCCGGGTGAGGTGGCGGGCACCTGTAGTCCCAGCTACTTGGGAGGCTGAGGCAGGAGTATGGCATGGACCCGGGAGGCGGAGCTTGCAGTGAGCTGAGATCCGGCCACTGCACTCCAGCCTGGGCAACAGAGCAAGACTCCGTCTCAAAAAAAAAAAAAAAGAGATAATTTACTGGCTAAAGTAATAGTAGTAACAACATATTGTGTAATTAATTACATATTCAAGTTAAATGTATGACAAAAATGGGAGAGATAGTGGAAGTATGCTGTTACATAATTGTTACACTGTATATGCAATGTTTCAACATTATTTGATGGTAGACTAAGTTAAATATTTGTACTGTAACTGCTACATCAATCAGTAAAAACACAAAAATAAGAATAGCTACTAAGCCAATAAAGAAGAGAAAATAGAATCATTTAAAATTTCTCAATTAATCCACAAAAAGGTCAGGAAAATAGGAAAAAAAAGAACAAAAGACAGGTGCCCCAACTAGACGACAAGATGGGATAAATAAAAAACAAAATGATTCAAACTCAATCATATAATACATCCAGTTTAAATGTTTATAGTCTACATACTCTAATTAAAAGGCAGAAATTGTCACAATGGATAAAAAACAAGACTCAACCATATACTGCCTGCGAAAAACCTACTCTAAATTTAAAGATACAGATAAGAGTAAAGGCAGGGGCCGGGCACAGTGGCTCACACCTGTGATCCCAACACTTTGGGATGCCAAGGTAGGACAATCACTTGAGTTCACAAGTTCAAGACAAGCCTGGGCAACACAGCAAAACCCCATCTCTACAAAGAATACAAAAATTAGCCTGGTGTGGTGGTGTGCACCTGTTATCCCAGCTACACAGGAGGCTGAGGTGGGAGGATGGCTTGAGCCGAGGAGGCTGATAAAAAAAATGATAAAAAGTAAAGGAATGGAAGAATATATACTATGCTAACACTAAAGAAAAAAAGTTGAAATGGCTATATGAGATAAAGCACATTTCAGAGAAATGAATGTTACTATATAAAAAGAAGTTCATTTCATGATAAAGGGGTTAAATTCATCAATAGATAACAATCCTAAATGTGTATGCACTAATACAATACTTGAAGTATGCTACTAAAAAAGGATAGAATTTAAATGAGAAATGCACACATAATTAGTGTTAGAGGTTTTATTATTATTATTACTATTTTCGAGACAGAGTCTCTCTCTGTCGCCCAGGCTGGAGTGCAGTGGTGCAATCTCGGCTCTCTGCAACCTCTGCCTCCCAGCTTCAAGCGATTCTCTTGCCTCAGCCTCCTGAGTAGCTGGGACTACAGGTGCCCGCCACCAAACCTAGCTAATTTTTGTATTTTTAGTAGAGATGGGGTTTCACCATATTGGCGAGACTGGTCTCGAACTCCCGATCTAAAGTGATCCACTTGCCTCGGCCTCCCAAAATATCGGGATTACAGGCGTGAGCCACCATGCCTAGCTATGTTAGATATTTTAACACTTGGCTGTTAACATCTGATAGGAAAAATAATTTATTTATTTATTTTTTTTTTTTGAGATGGAGTCTCACTCTGTCACCCAGGCTGGAGTGCAGTGGCGTGACCTCAGCTCATGGCAACCTCGGCATCTCAGGTTCAAGCAGTTCTCCTGCCTCAGCCTCAACCTAAAAATACAAACATTAGCCGGGCATGGTGGCAGGCACCTGTAATCCCAACTACTCCGGAGGCTGAGACAGGAGAATTGTTTGACCCCGGGAGGCAGAGGTTGTTGCAGTGAGCCGAGATTGCACCACTGTACTCCAGCCTGGGCAACAAGAGCAAAACTCCGTCTCAAAATAAATAAATAAATAAATAAATAACTGGAGTGCAGTGGCTTGATCTGAGCTCACTGCAACCTCTGCCTTCCGAGTTCAAGTGATTCTCCTGCCTCAGCCTCCCGAGTAGCTGGGATTACAGGTGTGCACCACCATGCCCAGCTAGTTTTTGTATTTTAGTAGAAACAGGGTTTCACTGTGTTGGCCAGGCTGGTCTCAAACTCCTGACCTCAAGTGACCTGCCTGCCTACGCCTCCCAAAGTGCTGGGATTACAGGAGTAAGCCACTGGGCCCAGCCTAAAAATATTTTAAATGAATAAAAATAAAATCACAAGTGTTAAAAATTTGTGGGATACCATTAATATACTGTTTTCAGGGAAACTTATAGCATAAAATATTTATATTAGAAAAGGAGAAAGCTTTAAAATCAACGACCTGTTTCCATCTTAAGAAATCAGAAGACCAAATTAAACTAAAAGCAAGCAGAAGGAAGAAAATAATAAAAAGGCAGGTGGTCACCAACTGAGGGGAGGGGGATTCCCACTGGATCCTGGGCAACCGCTCAGCATCTAAGCCGTATGCCTCTATGGCCGTTCTGTCTCCTGTGTCAACAAGAACTTGCTCAAGAAGTTTGCCAAAAACCCAAATCCCGTCCAAGATACTACATTAGATTTCATCGTCATGAGATATTGTCTTGTCATGTCTCATTGTAGACTCCTCTTGATGGTGGTAGTTTCTCAGACCTTCCTTGTTTTTGATGACCGTGACAGTTTGAAAAGTAGCAGTCAGCAATAATGTTTTGGTCTGAGGCTCTTTCTCTATGATCTCACTTTACTTACAAACCATCTAAGTTGGAAGTCCTGATGAATACCTCAAAGAAAATTAAGGAGGACCACGTATGCTTAAGGACCCTGGATGGCCTTCTTTGTAAAGCATCCACAGGTTGCAGTGTACCTCTGATGTGAAGCAAGATATCTATAATCTGAATACGTAGCTTTCCAAGGTATCTCTGACTTTAGACCTCTCAGCCTTTTGTGTATATTAGAAGACAACTCTTTGCTGAGCAGAATGAGCACATAGAAACCATCTTACAGAAGAGCACTGTACAAATGAAGCATCTTTTGATGTCTTGACAGACCTTGAGTAACGTGGTGCCAATGGTTTGTTCAAGACAAACAAAATACAGCTCTAGCTGGGATTGATCAGTTACTGACAATGGTTGACTGTGGACCATCAGATGAATAAGACTTTATACAAAATGATTTCAGGGAACTTGTGACTCTGATCAGTGCACTGTCATCTGATGCCATGGAATCTGCTGTGCACTCAGGTCTATGTGGAATCAATCACGGGGTGCTCAACAAGCAAATCATGGGATACAAAAGGAAGAGAAAGGATTTAGAAATATGAGCCCAGTGTGGCCAAAACAAGAGCAAGAACAATTGGCTGAGTTGACAAAGCAAATGAAAAAGAGAAAGAGAAAGAAGAAACCAAAGCCCCTTGTGGATGATGACAGTTCTCCCAAGAATTACCCCAAGATGTAGAATGAGTGATGATGCTCTGGATAATGAGTACATTCTTTGAGAAGCGCACATTGAAATATGAGTATGGATTACCAGAGAAGAGGAACTGGAGACAGGGAAAGAAGGTGATAGAAAGGAAAAATGTTAACTTGTCACTTGTTATTAGGTTAACTTTTCTCTTAGAGAGAAAATAAGTTTGTGAGGCATCAACCCTGCTGATAGATAAGCTTATTTTGAGGGGTTAAACTGATACAGACCAACAGCAGCTAAGTCTGTACTATGTTTATGTTTATGTCCTCTATATGACACTTATACATAATATGAACTCTACTTTTGGAAACAAATGTAAAATTTTAATTTTCAGATAGAAAAAAACAAGTAGCAATCAATGGAACAGAAAACAAGGACAGGCCATGTGATGGCTCACGCCTGGAATCACAGCATATTGGAAGGCTAAGATGGGAGAATTGCTTGACGTCAGGAGTTTAAGACCAGCCTGAGCAACATCGTGAGAACCCATCTCTACAAAAATAAATAAATAAATAATTTTTTGAGATGGGATCTGGCTTGGTCGTCCAGGCTAGAGTGCAGTGGCACAATCTTGGCTCACTGTAACCTCTGCCTCCCCTGGCTCAAGTGATCAGTGATCCTCCCACCTCAGCTCCACAAGTAGCTAGGACCACAGGTGCATGCTAACATGATCGGCTAATTTTTGTATTTTTGGTAGAGACACGGTTTCCCCATGTTGCCCAGGCTGGTCTCAAACTCCTGAGCTCAAGTGATCTGCCTGCCTCAGCCTCCCAAAGTGCTGGGATTGCAGGCATGAGCCACTGTGCCCAGCTTTTTTTTTTTTTTTTAACCTTTACGCTCTGTTGAACTTGATGAAGTGTCTTAAAGTTCATCTAGGTCAATCACCCTATTTTCCACGAGAGAAAAGTAAGCCCCAGAAAGGTCTAGTAACTTATTCAATATCCTACAGCAAGTTAGTAGGCAATAATTAACCAAGCATGTCTTTTTATTAAAGAGGTACTACCTCCTTGAACTGACCATTAAATGAAATAGGCTTTATTCCCATTATAAATGAGAAAACTATATCTGAGAAAGGTTAAATTACTTGTCAAGGTCAATATTAAGTGTTAAAGTGAGGTGTAAACAAAGAAAAAAGTTTGACATTAAAAATATTTTCTCTCAGCCGGGCGCGGTGGCTCAAGCCTGTAATCCCAGCACTTTGGGAGGCCGAGACGGGCGGATCACGAGGTCAGGAGATCGAGACCATTCTGGCTAACACGGTGAAACCCTGTCTCTACTAAAAAATACAAAAAAACTAGCCGGGTGAGGTGGCGGGCGCCTGTAGTCCCAGCTACTCAGGAGGCTGAGGCAGGAGAATGGCGTGAACCCGGGAGGCGGAGCTTGCAGTGAGCTGAGATCCAGCCACAGCACTCCAGCCTGGGTGACAGAGCGAGACTCCGTCTCAAAAAAAAAAAAAAAAAAAAAAAAAAAAAAAAAAAAAAATTTCTCTCATTTTGGGCCACATGTCTTTTTTTTTTTTCATTAAAAAATAAAAAGATAAAAATATTTTCAGGGTGGACACAGTGACTCATGCCTTTAATCCCAGCACTTTGGGAGGCTGAGACAGGTGGACTGCTTGAGTCCAGGAGTAAAACCAGCCTCAGCAACATGGCAAAACCTCATCTCTACAAAAAATACAAAAATTAGCAGGGCATGGTGGCATGTGCCTCTACTCTCAGCTACTAGGGAGGCTGAAGTGGGAGGATCACCTGAATCCAGGGAGGTCGAGGCTGCAGTGAGCCGTGATGGCACCACTGCACTCCAGCCTGGGTGATAAAGTGAGACTCTGTCTCAAAAAAAAAAAAAAAAAAAAAAAATATATATATATATACACACACACACACACACACACACACACACGCATATATGTATATATCTTTGCCCAGTGATTTGTTTTATCTTCTGTTTTATTCTTCCTTTTTTTCTATGTTCTTTTAGAGATAGGGTCTCACTCTGTTGCCTAGGCTGGAGTGCAGTGGCACCATCAGCTTCAATCTCCTGGGCTCAAGTGATTCTCCTGCTTCAGCCTCCCCAGTAGTGGGGTCTACAGGCATGCACCACCACACCTGGCCAATTTTAGATATTTTTACAGTATTTATTTATTTGTTTGTTTATTATTTATTTACTTATTAGAGATGCAGTCTCGCTCTGTCACCCAGGTTGGAGTGCAGTGGTGCGATCTTGGCTCACTGCAACCTCTGCCTCCTGGGATCAAGCAGTTCTCCTGCCTCAGCCTCCCAGGTAGATGGGACTACAGGCCCACGCCAACACGCCCTGCTAATTTTTGTATTTTTAATAAAGACAGGGTTTTACCATGTTGGCCCAGCTTGTCTCAAACTCCTGACCTTAAGTGATCCACCCACCTTGGCCCCCTAAAGTGCCGGGATTATAGGCAAGAGCCACCGCATCTGGCCCTGGCTAATTTTTTCAAAGTTTTTTTGGTAGAGGATGGGAGTCTCACTATGTTGCCCAGACTTGTCTTGAACTCCTAAGCTCAAACAATCCTTCTGCCCTAGCCTCCTAAAGTGCTGGAATTACAGGCATGAGCCACCCCACCTGGTCCTTTGCCCAGTGCTTTAAGAGGCCAAGGCAAGAAGATTGAGTTTGAGACAAGCCTGTCCAACATAGACCCCCATCTCTATAAAATAACAAATAAAAGAATCTTTTCATCTTTGTAGTAAGAATATTTTTCACAGATTCACTTTTGGTTTGTGCAACAAAAACCCAAGTTTTAAAAATGAAAAATTGAGTTGGGCACAGTTGCTCATGCCTATAATCCCAGCACTTTGGGAAGCTGAAGTGGGCAGATCACTTGAGGTCAGGAGTTCATGGTCAGTCAGTTCAACATGGTGAAACCTTGTCTCTACAAAAAAAAAACAAAAAACAAACAAACAAAAAAAATTAGCTGAGCTTGGTGGGGCAAGCCTGTAATCTCAGCTATTTGGGAGGCAGCAGAATCACTTGAACCCAAAAGGCAGAGGTTGCAGTGAGCTGAGATCACGCCACTGCACTCCAACCTGGGTGATGGAGCGAGACTCTGTTTCAAAAAACAAATAAAATTAAAATTAAAATTAAAATTAAATAAAAATAGATTGGCCAGGCAGCGTGGTGACTCACACCTGTAATACCAGCGCTTTGGGAGGCCCAGATGGGTGGATCACCTGAGGTCAGGAGTTTGAGAGCAGCCTGATCAACATGGAGAAACCCTGTCTCTACTAAAAATACAAAAATTAGCGGGGCATGGTGGTGCGCACCTGTAATCCCAGCTACTTAGGAGGCTGAGACAGGAGAATTGCTTGAACCCAGGACGTGGAGGTGGCAGTGACCCAAGATCACACCACTGCACTCCAGGCTGGGTGACAGAGTGAGACTCCGTCTCAAAAATAAATAAATAAATAAATAAATAAATAAATAAATAAATAAGAGAAAATGAGCTTAGGGATGCAATCTAAAGATCTGAAATTATGCCTGTATTTTCAAATGTGACATATCAATTCCTTGCCACAAGTGCCACTTTATTTTATTTTTAATTTTCTTTTTATTTTTGAGACAGGGCCTCACTCTGTCACCCAGGCTGGAGTGCAGCGGCACGATCCTGGCTCACTGCAACCCCCGCCTCCCAGGCTCAAGTGATCCTCCCACGTGAGCCTCCCTGTAGCTGGGACTACAGGCGCATGCCAACACACCTGGCTAATTTTTTGTATTTTGGTGGAGACAGGGTTTTCCCATGTTGCCCAGGCTGGTCTCAAACTCCTGAGCTCAGATGACCCATCGCCTTGGCCTCCCAAAATGCTGGGATTACAGGCCTGAGCCACCATGCCTGGCCCACAAGTGCCATTTTAAATGAATCATCTTTTATTATATTTACTTACTTATGCAAACATGCCCAGCCCTATTCTCTAACAGTATTTGTGATAGCTTACATGAACACATGTAATCATTAGGGTAGAAACCTCAATGGATTAAGACCCTAAGGGGCAAAACAAGAAAAAAAGGATGGCAAAATTCAGACAGAGGTAACTGTTAATATGATGCAAAAATGCATACCATAGAATCCTGGACAATTTCTAAGCATGAGTCACAAATTTAGCTTTAGATTCCTTTCAACCAGAGCCAACAATTAAAAAATTCATAGTGTTAATAAGGGAATATGTCTTAGAAGAAGCATAACTTTTCCTGACATCAAGACCTTAAAAAAAATCATCATTATAGAAATACTGTGTGACTGTAAACAACATTCTGAACATCCCTACAATAATTATTACAGTTTCATGAAAGGAAGAAAGCTGAGGAGACATATTACAGTGAGATCCTTTTACAGCCCCTTAAGAAAGGAGACAAGCCCAATATAAGAAGGAGGCTGGTAGGCCGGGCACGGTGGCTCACACTTGTAATCCCAGCACTTTGGGAGGCCAAGGCAGGTGGATCACGAGGTCAGGAGTTCAAAACCATGCTGACCAATACAGTGAAATCCCGTCTCTACTAAAAATACAAAAATTAGTTGGGTGTAGTGGCAGGCACCTGTAATCCCAACTACTCAGGAGGCTGAGGCAGGAGAATCGCTTGAACCTAGGAGGCAGAGGTTGCAGTGAGCCAAGATTGTGCCATTGTACTCCAGCCTGGACAACAAGAGCAAAATTCCGTCTCAAAAAAAAAAAAAAAAAAAAAAAAAAGGACGGAGGCTGGTAAAGAAGACAAAGTATGGGCCGGGCGCGGTGGCTCAAGCCTGTAATCCCAGCACTTTGGGAGGCCGAGACGGGCGGATCACAAGCTCAGGAGATCGAGACCATCCTGGCTAACACGGTGAAACCCCGTCTCTACTAAAAAATACAAAAACCTAGCTGGGCGAGGTGGCGGGCGTCTGTAGTCCCAGCTACTCGGGAGGCTGAGGCAGGAGAATGGCGTGAACCCGGGAGGCGGAGCTTGCAGTGAGCTGAGATCCGGCCACTGCACTCCAGTCTGGGCGACAAAGCGAGACTCTGTCTCAACAAAAAAAAAAAAAAAAAAAAAGAAGACAAAGTATGAGTCTAGTAATAAACTCCCATAATCTCTTCATATGAAAACTTTCTAGAAGATTGAGGGCCATTTATTTTCTTACCAAGTCAGGACAGGAGTTTTGCAAGAAGGGTTCTTCTGCAGGTATAATTTCCTACATGCTATCCTCTCCTGTCCTGCTGGTACAGCTTGTCCCAACTCCAAAGGGTAGGTAAGACACAGACCATGGATTTTAGCACACTCTACTCCTGGTCATACAGAGACCAGTTTTTGTATGACATATATAAGCACTGCTATTCCAACAGTACCATCTACATGGGGAAACTTGTAATATGTGGGCAAGATTTCAATAGGTTTTTCCCAAGTAGCCTAGGATAAGGTTTTTAAGGGAATTAGCCTTAAGAGGTGGGAGATATATTAAGCTGAGCGGTAAGTTCATGAGGGTTCACTTCATTCTCTTTCCACTTTTGAACATACTTGAAATTTTCCAAAATAAAAAAACGAGAGCTGGGCATGGTGGCATGTACCTATAATCCCAGGTATTTGGGAGGTTGAAGCAGGAGGATTGCTTGAGCCCAGGAGTTTTTTTTTTTTTTTTCTTTCTCTGAGACAAGGTCTCACTCTGTCACCCCGGCTGCAGTACAGTGGAATGATCACGGCTTACTGCAGCCTCCACCTTTCAGAGCCCAGGAGTTTGAGACCAGCCTAAGCAACTTAGACAGAACCCATCTCAAAAACAAACAAAAAACCCTCAAAAAAACAAAACAAAAAAAAGAAAATATAATCATGTTGAAGATCCTCAGGGATAAATGAAGTAATATGTATCACAAATAAACAATTATAAAAAACAGACAAAAATAAAACAAGAGTAGATGGATAAAAAGTGTGCCAATTAGAAATTTCAGAAATTAAAAAGTAGCACTAAAAATTTAATGGAAACTCAAAAGCAACCCAATTAAAAATAGGCAAAATATTTAAACAGGCATTTTACCTAAAAAGATGTATGAATGGCTGGAAATGGTATACGGAAAGGTGCTCGACATCATTGGTCATTAAGGAAATGCAAACTAAAGCCGCAGTAAGATACCATTTCACATCTACTAGTATGGCTATAATAAAAAAGAAAATAACTGCCAGGTGCGGTGGCTCAAGCCTGTAACCCAGCACTTTGGGAGGCTGAGACGGGTGGATCACGAGGTCAGGAGATCGAGATCATCCTGGCTAACCCGGTGAAACCCTGTCTCTACTAAAAAACACAAAAACAAACTAGCCGGGCGACGTGACAAAAAAATTAGCCGGGCGCGGTTGTGGGCGCCTGTAGTCCCAGCTATTCGGGAGGCTGAGGCAGGAAAATGGCGTAAACCCGGGAGGCGGAGTTTGCAGTGAGCCGAGATCCGGCCACTGCACTCTAACCTGGGCGGCAGAGCGAGACTCCATCTCAAAAAAAAGAAAGAAAGAAAATAACAAGTGTTGGAAAGGATGTCAAGAAATAAACCCTCAAACTTTGCTGAGGAGTATGCAAAATGGTACAGCTACTGTGGAAAACTGGCAGTGTCTTTAAAAATAAACATAGGCCATATGCGGTGGCTCACGCCTGTAATCCCAGCACTTTGGGAGGCCCAGGTGGTTGAATCAGGAGTTCAAGACCAGCCTGGCCAACATGGTGAAACCCCATCCCTACTAAAAATACAAACATTAGCTGGGTATGGTGGTGCATGCCTGTAGTCCCAGCTACTCGGGAGGCTGAGGTGGCAGAATTGCTTGAACCTGGGAGGCGGAGGTTGCAGTGAGCCGAGATCGTGCCACTGCACTCCAACCTGGGCGACAGAGTGAGACTGTGTCTCAGACAATAAATAAATAAATAAATAAACTTAAATGTACAGTCATACCAAGAAATTCCACTTCTAGATATCTATCCAAGAAAATACAAACATATGTCCACACAAAGACTGGTACATGTTAATAGCAGCAGTATTCATAATTGCCAAAAAGTGGAAACAATCCGAATGTCCATCAACTAGTGAAGGGATAAACGCAATGTGATACATCTATATAATGGAATACTTTCAGCAGTATCAGGGAACAAAAAACAAATACAGGATATAAAATGAATGAACCTCAAAGAAATTAAGTGCATAACACATATTGTATAATTCTGTTTATATGAAATGTCCAGAAAAGGCAAATATATAGAAACAGAAAGTATATTGGTGGTGCCTGGGGCTAGAGGTAGGGACAAAGGTGGACTGCAAATGGGCATGAGGGATCATTTTATTATGAAAGAAATCTTCTAAAACTGGATTGTGATAATGCTTGTACAACTTCACAAATAGATCAAAAATCATTGAATCGTACATTTTAAACTGTATGTAAAATGGTAAAGATGGCAAATTATATATGTATGTTTTACCTCAATAAAAGAATAGAAATAAAATTAAATGGTATGTAAATTACGTCTCAGTGAAACTTTTCATTTACTTATTTTTTCTTTTCTTTTTCCTTTTTTCTTTTCCTTTTTTTTTTTTTTTTTTTTGAGACAGAGTCTTGCTCTGTTGCCCAGGCTGGAGTGCAGTGACATGATCTTGGCTTATTGCACCCCCTGCCTCCCAGGTTCAAGCGATTCTCCTGCCTCAGCCTCCCTAGTAGCTGGGATTACAGTTGCATGCCACTACACCCGGCTAATTTTTGTATATTTAGTAGAGATGGGGTTTTGCCATGTTGGCCAGGCTGGTCTTGAACTTCTGACCTCAAGTGATCCACCTGCCTCAGCCTCCCAAAGTGCTGGGATTACAGGCGTGAGCCATTGCACCCAGCCCATTTATTTATATTTTCAAGACAGGGTCTCACTCTGTCCCCCAGGCTAGGCTCCAGTGGTGTGAACTCCTGGGCTCAAGCCATCCTCTTGCCTTAGCCTCCCAAGTGGATAGGTCTACAGGTGCCTACCACCACGCTCAGCTAATTAAAAAAATTTTTATAGAGACTAGTCTCAAACTCCTGGCCTCAAGCGATCCTCCTGCTTCAGCCTCCTACAGTGCTAGGATTACAGGTGTGAGCCACCGTTCCCAACCTCAATGAAGCTATTTTTTTAAAATAACAATAATAATAATAATTGGGTAAACTTAAGACAGGACAACTCTGAGTAATTAGTGAACTTGGAAGATAATACTGAAGAATACATTCAAAACACATCACAAAAAGAAATAAAAATATGAGACAGGATGGAAAAAACATACAATTAATCTGAGTTCCAGAAGAAGAGACTATAAAGGAATTATAGAAAAATAGCATTAAGGTCGTGTGCAGTGGCTCACGCCTGTAATCCCAATACTTTGGGAGGCTGAGGCAGGCAGATCACCTGAGGTCAGGAGTTTGAGACCAGCCTGGCCAACGTGGTGAAACCCCGTCTCTATTAAAAATACAAAAATTAGCTGGGCACGGTGGCAGGTGCCTGTAATCCCAGCTACTCAGGAGGCTGAGGCAGAAGAATCACTTGAATCTGGGAGGCAGAGGTTGCAATGAGATCACGCCATCGCACTCTAGCCTGGGAGACAAAGCAAGACTCTGTCTCGAAAAATAGCACTGAAAGTGATAATATCTGAGTAGATTCAGGAACTAAAGGAACATACGAATCTTTAGATTGAAAGTGTACTTCTGCAGGATAAAGAAAAATCCACACCTTATATCCAAACAAGTAGGCTGGGCATGGAGGTTCACACCTGTTATCCCAGCACTTTGGAAGGCTGAGGCAGGTGGATTGCTTGAACTCAGTAGTTATAGACCAGCCTGGGCAACATGGCATAACCTCATTTCTACAAATACTACAAAAATAGCCATGTATGGTGGTGTGCGCCTGTAGTCCCAGCTCCTCAGGAGACTGAGATGGGAGGATAGCTTGAGCCCAAGTTGGTCAAGGCTACTGTGAGCTGAGATCGGGCCTCTGCACTCCAGCCTGGACAAAAAAAACAAAACAAAACAAAAAGTAACACTGAAAAACATCAAAGATAGAAAGAAATTGCTAAAAGCCTGTCTAAGAAATTATCTATTAAAAATCATTAGACTTATAGGAATATTGCTTCAAATTGCTGAAAGTAAATACAGTCTTTTCTCAGTACACACAGCGGATTGGTTCCAAGATTCCCCAACACCCACGTGGTGTATACAAAATCCTTACATACTGAAGTACCACAGTCCACCCTGCAAACCTGCATATAGGAAGTTAGTCCTCCATATAAGTGGGTTTCACATCCCACTAATGTTGTATTTTCATCTGTGTTTGGTTGGAAAAAAATCCCTGTAGTAGTGGACCCATGCAATTCAAACCCATGTTGTTCAAGGGTCAACTGTAATTCTCAGTCTAAAAATATACGTGCAGCTAAACTATCGTTCAAGAGTGAGGATGGGCCATGCACAGTGGCTCACGCCTGTAATCCCAGCACTTTGGGAGGCCGAGGCGGGTGGATCACTTGAAGCCAGGAGCTTGAGGCCAGCCCGGCCAACATGGTGAAACCCTGTCTCTACTAAAAATACAAAAATTAGCTGGGTGTGGTGGCACACATCTGTAATCCCAGCTACTCAGGAGGGTGAGGCAGGAGACTGAGGAGAATCACGATGCTGGGAGGTGGAGGTTGCAGTGAACCGAGATGGCACCACTACACTCCAGCCTTGGCGACAGAGCGAGATTCTATTTCAAAAAAAGAAAAAAGTGAGGATGAAACAGCATATAAAGAATGGGAGAGAGTATTCTTTTCTGAGCCTCACTGAAAGAACTACCAAAGGATGTGAGTTAGCAAGAGAAATGAACTTTAAAGGAGTGGGATGTAAGGCATGAGAGAACATAGAACTTGACAAAAATATGTTGTTAAATTTAATTAAATGTGAACTCTAAAAATAATTTTTAGAAGAAACTAAAACTAAAACTGAACGGAAACCCTGAACAAAAATAAGAAAATAGGGATAGGGAGTATTCAGTGGATAACTACAGTATGCAAAGGTTCAGTAGAAAGGTAGAAGATACTGAAAAGCTTTAGCCTTTGGAAGTTTTTATATTTAAGTAGTGTGGTAGCCAGCCTCCTATGATGGCTCCCAATATCCTCACCTCCTGGTATTGTCATTGAATTGTGGCTTCCCAGTGTGCCCGATAAAATATAGCAGAAGTGAGAGGGCTTTGACTCCTAAGGCTACTTCATCAAAGATATGGCAATTTCCACCTTGGTCTCTCTCTCTCTCAAAGCATTGGCTCTATGGCAATGATTCTCAATTGGGGATGATTTTGTCCCCCATGTTCACCCCAGGGACCATTTGGAGATGTCTAGGGAGACATTTTTGATTGTCACAACTGGGAGCGCTACTGCCATCTAGTGGGTAGAGGTCAAAGATGCTGTTAAACATCCTAAATAGAACAGCACTTCCGGCCCCCTTCAGCAGCGAATTATGAAGTACAAAATGTCAATAGTACTGAGGTAGAGAAATCTTCTCCTAGGGAAGACCAGATGCCATATCATGAAGACTATCCAACAGCTGTATCGAGATGTTCACTCGGTAAGGAGCTAAGGCCTCTTGCCTCAACAACTTGCCAGCTACATGGGTCCTTGAGAGTGTCCTCCAGGCTCAGTGAAGCCTCAAATGACTGTAGGCCAGTTGACATCTTGACAAGTCATGAGAGATCCCAAGCCAGAACACCCAATTAAGCCCCTCCTGAACTTCTTACCCACAGAAACTGTGTGAGATAATAAATGTTGATTGCTTTTTTCTTGTTTGATTGTTTGTTTGAGATGGAGTCTCACTCTGTGGCCCAGGCTGGAGTGCAGTGGCACAATCTCAGCTCACTGCAACCTCTGCTTCCCAGGTTCAGGCGATTCTCCTGCCTCAGCCTCCTGAGTAGCTGGGACTACAGGCGCCTGCTACCACGCCCGGCTAATTTTTGTATTTTTAGTAGAGACGGGGTTTTACCATGTTGGTCATGCTGGTCTCGAACTCCTGAGCTCAAGTGATATGCCCACTTCGGCCTCCTAAAATACTGGGATTACAGGCATGAGCCACCATGCCCAGCCAAATGTTTTATTGTTGTTTTAAGCCTCTAAGTATTGGGGTAATTTATTAGACAGCAATAGATAACTAATACAAATAAGTAAAGTTAAAGATTTAAGGATATGATTAAAAGAAGAGAAATATAGTTTATAGTTCCCAAACTAGCAAAGGCAAATCAAAGGGGAACTATACAAAATGTTAATAACCTAACATAAAGCAGAGAATGAGAAGGAAAAAAAAACAAAAAACACGGTACCGGAATCACAAAATATACACATATAAATTTAAAGACATTAGAAATCACAATAAATGCAAATGCATTAAACTCACGTACTAAAGAGGAAAAACTCAGACAATGGATTAAAAATATCCAACCATATACTTCTTACAGAAGATAATCCTGAAATAACATAGAAAGATTGAAAATAGGCCAGGCCCAGTGGCTCAAACCTGTAAACCCAGCACTTCAGGAGGATGAGGCCAGTGGATGGCTTGAATCCAGGAGTTTGTGACAAGTCTGGGCAACATGGCGAAACTCCGTCTCTACAAAAAATACAAAAATTAACTGGGCATGGTGGCACATGCCTGTAGTCTCAGCTACTGGGGAGGCTGAGATAGGAGGATCACTTGAGGAGGGAGGATGGCTTGAGCTCAGGAGGCGAAGGTTGCAGTGAGCCGCGACGGCACCACTTCACTCTAGCC
Source organism: Macaca nemestrina (assembly GCF_043159975.1). Lineage (NCBI taxonomy): Eukaryota > Metazoa > Chordata > Mammalia > Primates > Cercopithecidae > Macaca > Macaca nemestrina. The sequence goes on from NC_092131.1 coordinate 143,188,585, forward strand.
TGGGCGACAGTGAGACCCTATATCAAAAAGAGAAGAAAATTGAAAACAAAACAGAAGCAATTACAAATTACAGAAAACACATATGAACAGAAAGCTAATAGTAAGTAGTATCAGACAAAATAGAATTTAAGGCAAAAACAGAGATAAAGAGTGGCACTACATAAAGATTAAAGGAACACAACACGTAAGTCATAAGTGTATTTGTATTAGTTATAAAACAGCCTTGAAACATAAAACAATAAAGCAAAAACTGATCTACAGAGAGACATTGACAGAAATCACAATATTGGCAACTATTTGCAGTTGGAGAAAATATATAAATATTTATTTATGTATTTATTTTATGTATGTATGTATGTATGTATTTATTTATTTTGAGATTGGGTCTTGCTCTGTCACACAGGCTAGGGTGTACTGACATGATCACGGCTTACTGCAGCCTTGACCTCCTGGGCTCCAGTGATCCTCTCACCTCTGCCTCCCAAGTAGCTGGGACCACAGGTGGGCACCACCACACCCACCTTATTTTTTAAATTTTTTGTAGAGATGAGGTCTTGCCATGTTGCTCAGGCTGGTCTCAAACTCCTTGGTTTAAGTGATCTTCCCACCTCAGCCTCCCAAAGTCCTGGGATTATAGATGTGGGCCATGGAGCCTGGCCAATATGTATTTAATAGATAATGCATGTGTATGGTAAAAAATTGAAGAGGTTCAATACTGTTCCCTGAAATGAAAGCCTCTGTTCTGTCCATCTCCCTTAGCCTCTGAGTTCCTCTCTTCAGAGGGCAATACTATTAACACTCTTAACTGTTTCTTGTGTATTCTTCCAGATACGAGTCTATATACTTACATATATAATCATACATGTTATTTTCCCCTTGCAAACAATAGCAAACTACATACAATATAATCTGGTGTCTAGCTCTGTTTAATTTTTCTAAAGTATCTTGTAGTCATTTCCATAGCAGATATGTATGGATCCATCATTCTTACTAATAGGTGCAGGGTATTCCAGTGCATGACCATACCATTGATGAATGTTTAGGTGCCCATCACTTTTGCTGTTATAAACAATGCTGCAATGTCAGTTCAAATAATATTTCCCATAGATTTGTTATTATCTACAAGAATGAGTGGGATTTCTGGATCAAAGTGTCTATACCTTATAATTTTGTTATGCATTTTCAAATTGATCTTCATTTATGTCAATTTATACTTCAATTTACAATGCATGAGAATACATTGACAACATATTCTTAAAAACACAGCAAGTTAACAAACTTTTAGCTCCATACCAACCTAAAGCTTCATATTCTTCAAAATGAACTTGATAACCAGATTGTCATGCCTGAGAAAAAAGATTTACTGGCACAGGAGATGATTAGTAAGCTGTGGTCTTTATGATGTGAGCCTTTCAATCCAGAAACATCTCCATTTATGTCAACTTGTGAGTCTTTCAAAGTGGCTTATAATTTTCCCTACGTGTATATTAAATATGTTTTGTTTGGTTCAAACGTAAGTCATTTATTTATTAATTTATGCTACAGCAAAGGTCTTCTATTGTATCTCCTAACTGATTTTTCTTTGTAATATATATGAAGCTATTGGGTTTTGTGTATCAGTTTTAACACATGTTGTTTTATCTAACATTATCTTATTGTTTGTAGCAGTTGATTCTTTTGGGTTTTCCAGAAACACAGTTATATCATATCCAAATAGAAATAGCTTAACCTGTTCTTCTCACAATGCTTCTCCCCTTTTTCTTATTAACACCTATATACTATTAAAGACAGAGAAGCTAGTGAGCATTCTCTATTTCTGACTTTAGAAGGAACCCTTTTTATAAGTAAATGCTGTCTTTTGGACTGAAGAATATATGCATGTGCGTGTGTGTGTGTGTGTGTGTGTGTATGTGTGTATACTCTCCTACACTTATGGAGATCACCATATACTTATTCTCCTTAGTTCTTTCAGGTTTTCTGTTTTGTTTTTTGTTTGTTTGTTTGTTTTACACAGTATCTTGCTCTGTCACCCAGGCTGGAGTGCAGTGACACAATCATAGCCCACTGCAACCACAAACTCCTGGGCTGAAGTGATCCTCCCACCTCAGCCTCCTGGGTAGCTACGACTTGCACCACCATGCCAGGCTTTTTTTTTTTTTCTAAAGAGATGGAGTCTCATTGTGTTGCCCAGGCTGGTCTCAAACTGCTGATCTCAAAGTAATCCTCCCACCTCACCTCCCAAAATTTGGGATTACAGACTTGAGCCACTGCACCTGGCTGCTTTTTTGCCTTAGTTCTATTAATAAGATGAATTACACTAATGAATTTTGTAATAATAAAACACCCTTGAATTTCTGGAATACACTCCTGGTCACAATGTACTGTCTTTGCAAAGTGCTGTTGAATTCTGTTTACAAAGATTTTATTTTAAACTGATGCGTCATATTCACAGAAGAGGTTGGTTTGTAGTTTTCTGCCAAGACAAGTTTTTGTCAGGTGGGACTGAAAGTACCAGCTCTCTAATCATGGCTTATTCTTTCCAGTGACTAGCCCCCATCCTAAAGTTACCTAGGGGTGGCCAGCCATCAGTCAACTTGTTAGCACACAAAAAGTCACTTACCAGTTTGGAGATTTCAAGGATTTTAGGAGCTGTATGCCAGAAAACAGGGAGGAAGACCAAATACTGTATATATTTCACAATATCACAAGCCCAAATGTCCATTAAGAACAAAATGAATAAACAAATGTGGCAAATTCAAACAATGTAATATTACGTTGTAATTAAAAAAACAAATTACTGATATATGCAACAATATGGACAAATTTCATAGATGTTATTATAAACCAAAAAGTATCTGAGACAGGTCTCAATCAGTTTAGAAGTTTATTTTGCCAAGGTTAAGGACATTCCCAGAAGACAAGAACACAGAATCATAAAAAGTCTGTGGTCTGTGCCTTTCTCCAAAGAAGAATTTGAGGGCTTCAATAATGGGGAAAAGTGCGCTGGAGGGAAAAAAGGGAAGGTATGGTAATCCACATGTTGTAAGAGAAAAGAAGCAGGTAGGGGAAGAGTCAATTATGTACTGGTCTCATGCTCAGTAAATTGGCACTTTACATAAGATAAGGTGAACATAGAGTAGCTACCGGTGGAGATATTGAACCTTTTATCTGTAACTCTCTGCTTATGAACAAAAGGAAAGGCAGCTTCTTGCATGACTCAGCTTTCAGCTTAATTTTTTCTCCCTTTGGCATAGTGAATTGGGGTTCTGAGTTTTCATTTTCCTTTCACATTATGTTGTATGTTACCGTATTTTTCACAGCAATCAACACTCTGCCACAAATGAGAAACATCCAAATTGCAGTGACTTAATATCACACAGGTTTATTTCTCAGTCCTGGGACACTTCCTGTGGTTCTGGAAGACTTCCACTATGCTGTAGCTATACCATCCAAATCATGAAGCCTCTGAGGTAACAGTAGTCAAGATAAGACAGGACGGTTGCCCAAGAAGTTTTTTTGGTTTTGTTTTTGTTTTGATTTTGAGACAGGGTCTCACTCTGTCACCCAGACTGGAGTGCAATGGCACAGTCACAGCTCACCGCAGTCTCCACCTCCCAGGCTCAAGCAATCCTCCTGCCTCGGCCTCAAGTAGCTGGGATATAGTGCCTCTACACCAAGCTAATTTTCTATTTTTGCAGAGACAGGGTCTCGTTGTTGCCCAGACTGGTCTCAAAGTCCTGGGGTCAAGCAATCCTCTCGCCTCAGCTTCCCAAAGTGCTGTGATTACAGGTGTGAGCCACTGCACCTAGCCAGCCCAAGAAGTTTTTCAGGGCCAGGGTCTGAAACTGGCTAACATCAGTTCCACCCACATCTCACCAGCCAAACTTCTAGAAAGGTGGCAACTTAACTGCCTAGGCACCCAGGAAGAGAAAAGTGAACATATAGCATTACCTCTGCCATGAGTGTCCACTTAAGGCTATTGATGAAGAATCCATAACAACTGAGGAACTTAAGGATGTGGCAGCTATATAAAATAATTAGAAAAATATAAACAGATGGAGGGATCCTCCCAAACTCTAACACAGAACAAATTCATATTGTTTACATGCCTACATAGAGTAGAAATGTTCTTGACCCGCATTCTTTTACCTAATGCACTGTAGTAAACTACATTCTCACTATTCCCTTTGTAAAATAGGCTAAAGCCGTGACATACTGAACACTTTCAATTAGTAGGCTGTTTTCCAGCATAATCATGTATTTCTGCTGCCAGAAGTTGGGCTGTATCTTGCTTGCTATTAGTCATATGGATTTGCTCCAAAACCTGTTTTTCCAGTTGTACATGTTATACGTTACTCTAATTATGTAATTTAATTAAATATTCCCGAAGCCCCAGAAATATGAGTTCCAAAATCAAAGAAAAGGCTTTTCTCCTTTGAAAACCCATGGCTGGGTCTGATGCTCTGAAACTTCAAATAGCTTGTTGAAGCCATATGAACTGTAATCCAAAGTATTAAATTATGGCACCGTAGGGATTTCCTCATATAATAATAGGGTAGACTTGCAAGCAGGGCTGTGGTTGCCTCACTTGCCTCACTACGGCTTTAAATGATATAAAAGGCAGCTAGCCTACTGTTCTAGCACTCCTGACCTAGCAGATTTTTCATTTCCAAGGGCATCTCAGACTGTTGGTCTTTGGGTGCACCACCATGAAGAATAAAGGTAGGCTTTGGGGAACCACATTGATTCACATCTTTGGTCATGTAAATATTTTGTTGACTGCTTTTTAACAGGTTCAGTCGTGAATAAGGAATCACTTATGTGATCATTCTCACCGATCTTTGAACCTAGCCTAGACAAGCCCTTCCATCCAGACTAGTTCAATCATACATCAAAAGATTGGTGAACATTTTTGTGTTTGAAATTAAAATATTTAAAAATAATGTACCATTACTAAAATGGCAATAGAGTTGTAGCAGAGTCAGACCAAAAAAAAAAAAAAAAAAAAAAAAAAAAAAAAAAAAAAAAAAAAAAGAAGGCAGCTGATTAAAAACCTCAGCTAAAATGTGTTGACTTAGAGTTGCCTATTCAGATAGCAGTAGTAAGAAAGGACAGTCTTCCCTTCTGGGAATCAGGTAGAATTATTCGGGGAGCATATAGTCTTCAGGTTCCACATCCCAGTTTGAACCTGTGGCAGTAACTAACTATTCTATAGCCATATCCTCTTCAACCCAGAAATCTCTGCTCCCTTGGGATGACAAATCCATTGTTGTGTGACTTTATAACCATCAAAAGGCTTAGAGTAAGTTTGGAGATAATTAATCAAAAATCTTACTATTTAAGGTTTAGATCTTAAATATTTAATGCTTTGTCTAGAAAATGTCCTTGTATGTTTATTATTTAAAATGTTATGCTTACGGTGAAACCCCGTCTCTACTAAAAATACAAAAAATGAGCCAGGCGTGGTGACGGGCACCTGTAGTCCCAGCTACTCAGGAGGCTAAAGCAGAATGGCGTCAACCCGGGAGGCGGAGCTTGCAGTGAGCCGAGATCGCGCCACTGCACTTCAACCTGAGTGACGGAGCGAGATTCCGTCTCAAAAAAATAAAAAATAAAATAAAATAAAATAAAATAAAATAAAATAAAATAAAATAAAATAAAATAAAATGTTATGCTTAAGAAAATATAGCAGCGGGGCGCAGTGGCTCATTCCTATCATCCCAGCACTTTGGGGAGCCTAGGCAGGCAGATGGCTTGAGCTCAGAAGGTCGAGACCAGCCTGGGCAACATGGCGAAACCCCGTCTCTAGAAAAAATACAAAAATTAAACGGGTGTAGTGGCATGTGCCTGTAGTCCCAGCTACTGGTGGGGGGTGAGGTGCTGAGGCAGGAGGATTGCTTGAGTCGGGAAGGCGGAAGTTGCAGTGAGCTCTGATCCTGCCACTGTGCTCCAGCTCGGCAACACAGAAAAACCATCTCAAAAAAAAAAAAAAAAAAAAAAAAAGGAGGCATCTTTTTTGGAAAGTTTAACTGTAAAAGGAAAGACAGGAATAGGAAAAGAAGTTCAGAATTTCCTTCTCTGCCAGTTCTTTTCTTCTTCTGTCGTTTTTTTTTTTTTTGAGACAAGGTCTTGCTATGTTGCCTAGGCTGGTCTCAAATACCTGAGCTCAAGTGATCCTCCTGCCTCAGGAGATGAGATTAAAGGTACTGAGATTAAAGGTGCTCACCACTGCATCCAGCTCTCTCCTTAGGATAATCCTGAACTTTAAGGTTCCTAACTTTAAACTCAACTCAATTCTTTCCTCACCATGAATCTCTTTCTCTATTTGTATTTTGTATCTCAGGGAATGTTATGATTCCACATCCGTTTGATAACTAAGACCTGTCGATTCTACTTCTGTAATTCATCCCTTCCCACTCCACCTCTCTTAACATACCAGTAGCTTCCTAACTGGTCTCTGCCTCCTTTCTTACTTCAATGCACATGGGAAACTGCAGGCTACTTATCCAGTCTCATCCCCCCTCCTCTCCCCTTGCAGCATACCTGCAGTGTCTTCACTGCCGCACCCTCACTCATGTCTCCTTGTTGTCCCACATTCTTCTGCTCTTTCCTCCATTCCCATTTCTTCCATTCTATCTCTCAAAACTCAGCTTAGATGTCACCTTCATTAGGAAATGTCCCAAATGTATTTTAGGGCTGATAGATCTTTTCGATTTTGGTCATTGTACGGCAGTTTAGTATTTAGATTGTATTATAAATGTTAGTTCGCTTATTTCTCCACTAGCCTGTCCTTCGGGGCCTCTTTTGTATTCATTTCTGTATCCTTATTATTGGACAATACCTGGCATGTAGTGGGCGTTCCAATGATACACATTGAGAGCAAATGCTGTGTTCTTAATAAAGCCTTGTTCGAGAATCCCATATAGACTCTTCTTAATACACAGCCCTTTCTTAGCCCGGTACAGCTCTGAGCAATTTCTTTTTCCTTCTTTGCTTCAGTATTTCAGCCTACTTTTTGCTCCCTTGTTTATCTCTTGGAAATCCTCTCCCCTAAAGTCAACTTTCAGACTAAGTCACAGATTCCTCAGTTTCCTACTTTCTTGCTTCTTTGTGCTGGTTATCTATTGCTGCATAACAACTTAGGAGTGTAACATAAAAATAAACATTTACTATTATAGAGAATTTTTGTGAGTCAAGAAGTTAAAAGTAGCTTAAGTGCATGTTTCTGGGCCAGCCATGGTGGCTTACACCTGTAATCCCAGTACTTTGGGAGGCCAAGGCAGGTTTATCATTTGAGTCCAAGAATTCGAGACCAACATGAGCAACATGGAGAAACCCCAACTCTAGACAAAATACAAAAAATTATCTGGGTGTGGTGGTATGCATCTGTAGTCCCAGCTACTCAGGAGGCTGCTGGGAGGGTGGCTTGAGCCTAGAGGTTGTAGTGACCAAGATTGTACCACTGCACTCAAGCCTGGGCAACACAGCAAGACCTTGTCTCAAAAAAGAAAAAGAACAAGTGGGTGGTCTGGCTCAGGGTCTCTTATAAGGTTACAGTCAAGATATTAGCTGGGGCTGTAGTCATTTAAGGCTTGTTGGGACTGGAGGGTACCATTTCAAGACAACTGACTCAAAGGAATGGTGAATTGGTACAGGTTGTTGTCAAAAGACCTCAGTTCCTTGCTGTGTGGACTTCTTAGGGTTACTTAAGTATCCTCACAACATGGCAGCTGGATTCTTCAAGAGCAAATGACCCAAGAGAGGGAACGATAGAGGCCACAATCTCTTTTATGACCTAACCTTGAAGTTCAACTCTATCATTTTCTCAACATCCTATTGGTTGCACAGGTCAGCCCTATTCAACATGGGACAGTGCTACTTGAAGATGTCAATGTTGGGAGAAAGAATTATTGGGGGCCATCTTGAAGGCCACCATACCCCCTTTGAAGATTAGCATACAATTACTTATTCTTTGATAGGTTTAATGGATACCAGAAGGAAATGAGGGTTAACAATGGTTGAGCACTCATTACACTTTAGACACTTCACATACATTATTTAAGTTTTAAAAATAAAAGTACAGCACCATCTGTTAACCTCAGAAGTAGAATTTAAATTCATGATTATATGGCCCCAAAGCCTATGCTTTCAATTTTAACCTTTTTTATTATGAATATAATATACATAGAGAAATTGTAGAAAACAAATAGGCCGAGTGCAGTAGCTCAAGCCTGTAATCCCAGCACTCTAAGAGGCTGAAGCGGGTGGATCGCCTGAGGTCAGTTCAAGACCAGCCTGGCCAACATGGTGAAACCTTGTCTCCACTAAAAGTACAAAACTCAGCTAGGCATGGTGGCAAGCACCTGTGGTCCCAGCTACTCGGGAGGCTGAGGCAGGAGAATTGCTTGAACCCAGGAGGCGGAGGTTGCAGTGAACTGAGATCATGCCACTGCACTCCAGCCTGGGTGACAGAGTAAGACCTTGTCTCAAAAAAAAAAAAAAAAGAAAAGAAAAAAAAGAAAACATAAATATTCAGGCTGAGAAATTATTGTAAGGTGAACATCCCTATAACCACCATCTGAGCCAAAAAAAAGAAAAAAAAAAATTTCAGGCTGGACACGGTGGCTCATGCCTGTAATTCCAGCACTTTGGGAGGCTGAGGCAGGTGGATCACCTGAGGTCAGGAGTTTGAGACCAGCCTGGCCAACATGGTGAAACCCCATCTCTACTAAAAATACAAAAATTAGCCAGGCATGGTGGCGTGTGCCTGTAGTCCCAGCTACTTGGGAGGCTGAGGCAGGAGAATCTCCTGAACCCAGGACAACCCAGAACCCAGGAGACCGGAGAATCGCCTGAACCCAGGAGAGGTTGTAGTTAGCTGAGATCACGCCACGGCACTCCAGCCTGGGTGACGAAGCGAGACGCCATCTCAAAATAAATAAATAAATAAATAAATAAATAAATAAATAAATAAATAAAATATTTCAGCATTCCAGAAGCCTTGCACATGACTCTTTCCAGTCCCTACCCTATACCTCCCAACTACAGTAAGCACTATCCTGACTTGTATGGCAACCACATTCTTGCTTTCCATTACAGACTTACTACTTCAATATACATGCCTAAATATTACAATTTGTTTTTTCTTATATTTCAGTCATAAAAATGATACGTATTATTTGACATAATGTAAAAGAATTTACATCATGTACTTACATAAGGTAATTTATTTCAACATCATTATAATTGCTTCATATTAATTATTGTACAGTATTGCATTGTATGAATATACCACAATTAACTTATCCATTCTGCTGTTAATTGATATTTCGGTGGTTTCCAGGTTGTGACTATTACAAATAATGCTGCTATGTGTATTTGTTTTTCTATAGAGCATATACTTAGAAGTGAATTTGGGGCTGGGTGTGGTGGCTCACGCCTATAATCCCAGCAGTTTGGGAGACCTAAGTGGGAGGATCCCTTGAGTCCAGGAGGTTGAGGCTACAATGAGCCATTAGAGCACCACTGCACTGCACTCCAGCCTGGGTGACAGACTGCGATCCCATCAAAAAAAAAAAAAAAGAAAAAAAAAAAACCCACAAGAAAAAGGAAGTGAATTTTTGACTCAAAGATTATAAAGAATATATGGTTCTCTAACTTAATTAGATAAGTCTAAACTATTTGTTAAAGTGGTTGTATCCAATTTTTTTCTTCTAGTATTAAAGAGTTCCAATTATTCCATATGCTTGCCAAAACCTAGTATTGCTATTCTCCCTGATTTAGGCATTATGCTGGGGTATAAAAACATATCATTGCAGTTTTAATATGCAATATCTTGATTACTAATGTTTGATCACCTTTTCATATATGTATTTAAATTATGTCTGTGTGTGTGTATATATATATATATGTAATGTTACATACACACACATATGTACCATTTGAATTGAATTTTCTCTTTGGTGAAGTGTCTTTTTCACATTTTTTTCTTTTCTTTTTTTTTGAGACAGGGTCTCACCCTGTCACGAAGGTTGGAGTGCAGTGGCTCGATCTCAGCTCACTGCAGCCTCTGCCTCCCAGGTTCAAGCAATTCTCCTGACTCAGCCTCCCAATTAGCTGGGACTAGAGGCACACGCCACCACGCCCAGCTGATTTTTGTATTTTTTAAATAGAGACGGGGTTTTGCCATGTTGGTCAGGTTGGTCTCAAACTCCTGGCCTTAAGCAGTCCACTGGCCTTGGGATCCCAAAGTGCTGGGATTACAGGCATGAGCCACCACGCCCGACCTTGATCATTTTTATTCTGCTGGGTTTTTTTTCTTTTTAATGTGTTCTTTGTATATGGTGGTTATGAACCTACTGTTATCTGTGTTTTAAATACCTCCCCCTTTTGTAGTTTGCCTTCTACTCTCTCAGTGGTACCTTTTAATGAGTAGAAATTATTAATTTGTGTAGTTATTTATATCAATCTTTTTATTTGTAGTTGGTGCTTTTTGTGTCCTTATAAATAAATATTTTCCTAATCCAAGGTCCTGATAATATTCTCCAAATACTATCTTTGAGGAGAAACAAATCTGAGTACTGATTTCCTCCTCCCTCTGGTAACTTAGCTCAGTATAAAAGCAAGCTGACAGCAGAAACTGAACTCCAAAAGATCCTCCTTTGCAAAAAAGACTACTTCCTGGTCCAGGAACCTCCACTATTACACAGTACACTGACTGCTGTCCCCACTTACCCTAGAATAATGTAGAGCATTAAGGTGGTGATGTCCTTGCCAACTGGATTCCTTTCCATGGTTTACCGTGCGTACCCTTTTTACTTCTTACCTTGTATGTTTTTCCACTTACAGTTCCCATTTTATATTTACACACTGAACACCAGTGGTATTATTGTTTTGCTTCATATTCATGTCTACAATCCACATGGAATTTTTTTTTTCTTCGTATTTGGTGTAAAGTAGTAATCCCAATGTAATCTGTTGAAAACATTGTCCTCACATTACTACTTGATAATGCCACTTTTGTCAAAAAGCAGGTGCATGGATCTGTTTCGGGTCCCTCTATTCTGTTCCATTGGTCTAGTTGTCATCTCTTTACTAACACCACATTTTAAAATAATGCTTGATGTACCATAGAACAAATGCTGATATCATTTTCCTTCCTCAAAACTTTTTGCTTATTCTTGGTCGTTTGCATTCCATGTAAAATTTGGAAGTTTCTCAAATTCCACTCCAAAAACTGGTTAGTATTTTGATTGAGACTGAATTGATAAGTATATCAATTAAGGATGAGCTGACATCTTTATAATATTGAGTTTCAAAATTCATAAACCCAATACCTCTCCATTTTTTTTTGTATTGCAAAAATTTATTAAAATTGGAGACACTGTTTTAATCTTCTTGTGCCATGAGACTCCATCAGGCTGTCTATAAAGACCATTGGGAGGCTGACGATCACTTGAGCCCAAAAGTCTGAGGCTGTAGTAAGCCTCAAAGGGCCACTGCACGCCAGCTTGGGTGAGGCAAGAACCTGTCTCAAAAAACTCTCCATTCACTTCTTTAAAAATTTTCCCACCAGGCACGGTGGCTCACACCTGTAATCCCAGCACTTTGGGAGGCCAAGGTGGGGCACATCACCTGAGGTCAGGAGTTCCAGATCAGCCTGGCCAACATGGCAAAACCCCAACTCTATTAAAAATACAAAAATTAGCCAGGTATGGTGGCAGATGCCTGTAATCCCAACTACTTGAGAGGCTGAGGCAGGAAAAGCGCTTGAACCCGGGAGGTGGAGGGTGCAGTGAGCTGAGATTGCGCCACTGCACTCCAGCCTGGGTGACAGAGCGAGGCTCCTTCTCAAAAAAAAAAAAAAAAAAAAATTCCCAATAAAGTTTTGTGTTTTCCATGTAAAGTCTTCCACATATTATTAGATTTGTCCCTAGATAGGTGACATTTTTGAAATTATTGTAAATGTATTTTTTGTCTTGTAGAAATATATAACCAGTTTACATTTGATTGAATATTAAAAATTTGGCTGGGCATGGTGACTCATACCTGTAATCCCAGCACTTTGGGAGGCTGAGACGGGCAGATCACCTGAGGTCAGGAGTTCAAGACCAGCGTGGCCAACATGGTGAAACTCCATCTCTACTAAAATATACAAAATTAGCTGGGTGTGGTGGCAGGCACCTGTAATCCCAGCTACTCAGGAGGCTGAGGCAGGAGAATCACTTGAACCCAGGAGGCAGGGGTTGCAGTGAGCCAAGATCGCGTCACTGCACTCCAGCCTGGGTGACAGAGCGAGACTCCATCTCAAAATAAATAAATAAATAAATAAATTAAATTTGCACTTACTTATTCTACTTATGAGGTAAAGGAAAAAATTTTAAATAGTGAATTTAAACAAATTTTTTATTTCGTTGGCTGGGTACAGTCACTTACACCTATAATCCCAGTGCTTTGGGAGGCTGAGGTAGAAGGATTACTGAAGCCCAGGAGCTTGAGACCATCCTAGGCAACATAGCAAGATCCTGTCTCTACAAGAAAAATTAAAATTAAAAAAAATTAGCTGGGCATGGTGGTGTAAGTCTGTAGTCACAGCTACTCCCAGTACTTCGGGGGGATGAGGCAGGCAGATCGCTTGAGCCCAGGAGTTTGAAGTTACAGTGAGTTATGATCATCCTTGTAAATAGCCATCATGCTTTAGCTTGGACAACCCAGTGAGACTCTGTCTCTTAAAAAAAAAATTCATCTTATTCATGGCTGATACATGGTAATGCAATTTATTGCTGTACACTGATATTGTGTTCAGAAGTGAAGCAAAACTCTCTCATGAATTCTAATAATTCCTTTTGTAATAATATCATCTATAGATAATGACTTGATTATTGTTTTCAATCTTATATATTTTACTTTCATTGCCTTATTGTCCTGGCTAGGCTCTTCTATTGTACTGTAGGATAGTATACAGGTGTGTGCCACCATGCCCAGCTAATTTTTGTATTTTTAGTAGAGACAGGGTTTTCCCATGTTGGCCAGGCTGGTCTTGAACTCCGGGACTCAAGTGATCCACCCACCTTGGCCTCCCAAAGTGTCCCAACTGCACTTGGCCAAATGCAATTTTTCTAGGAATTTTAAATTTCATCTAAATTTTCAAATATGTGGCCTGAAGTTGGATTCCTAATACCTCTTATTTTTAATGTCTGCATGATGTGTAAAATTTCTTATTCTTAGTATGAATTATTTGTGTCTTCTCTCTTTTTTTCTTTAAATGCCAATCTTTTAAATTTGATAAGTTTATCAGAGTGCCAGTTTTAAATTTGATAAGTTTATCAGAGTGCCAGTTTTTGGCTTTGTGGATCACTCTATTGTATTTTTATTTTATATTTCATCTATTTCTACTCTTATCTTTATCCCCTTCCTTCTACTTCTTTTATTTTGCCATTCTTTTCCTAACTTCATGAGATATATGCTTGGCTTATTTTTAATCTTTCTTCTTTCCCAATAAATGCATTTAATTCTATAAATTTCCCTCCAATCACTTCTTTAGCTGTTTTCCATAGGTTGTGAAATGTTGTATCTTCATCATTATTGTGATTTCTTCTTGACCCTTGGTTTATTTCAAAGTGTATTTATTAATTTCCAAACGTATGGTGATTTTCCAATTATCTTTTTGCCTTTACTTGCAGTTAAATTGTAATGTGGTCAGAGAACATATTCCGTAACTTCAGTCCTCTGAAATTATATTGAGGCTTGTTCTATGAGTAGTATAACATCAAATTTCTAACTGCTCAGGAATGCTTTTAAAAATACATATTCTGGCCGGGAGCGGTGGCTCAAGCCTGTAATCTCAGCACTTTGGGAGGCCGAGACGGGCGGATCACGAGGTCAGGAGATCGAGATCATCCTGGCTAACATGGTGAAACCCCGTCTCCACTAAAAAATACAAAAAAACTAGCCGGGCGAGGTGGCGGGCGCCTGTAGTCCCAGCTACTCGGGAGGCTGAGGCAGGAGAATGGCGTAAACCCGGGAGGCGGAGCTTGCAGTGAGCTGAGATCCGGCCACTGCACTCCAGTCCGGGCGACAGAGCAAGACTCCGTCTCAAAAAAAAAAAATATATATATATATATATATATATATATATATTATTCTACATTTGTTTGTCTACTATGTCAAATTTGTGAACTGCGTTGTTCAAATCTTTTTTTTTTTTTTTGTTGAGACAGAGTCTCCCTGTGTCTCCCAGACTGGAGTGCAGTGGCCGGATCTCAGCTCACTGCAAGCTCCGCCTCCCGGGTTCACGCCATTCTCCTGCCTCAGCCTCCCGAGTAGCTGGGACTACAGGCGCCCGCCACCTCGCCCGGCTAGTTTTTGTATTTTTTAGTAGAGACGGGGTTTCACCGTGTTAGCCAGGATGGTCTCGATCTCCTGACTTTGTGATCCGCCCGTCTCGGCCTCCCAAAGTGCTGGGATTACAGGCTTGAGCCACCGCGCCCGGCCTCAAATATTTTATCTACTTACTGATCTTCTGCCTGCTTGTTAAATTAGTTACTGTGAGAAGTGTATTAAAAATCTCCCACAAAAAAAAAAAAAAATTCCTACAAAAATTGCAGATTTATCAGTTTCCTTTGTAGAACTGTCAAATGTTACATACTTTAAGGCTTTGTTATTAGGTGCATAGAAACATACAATTGCTCCATCTTCCCCGGGATTTGCTCCTCAATATTAAGTAAGTCTTCTATCTTTTTAGTGGGTCCCCCACCCCAAATGCTACATAGGGTGAGTATTCCTAACCCAAAAATCTGAAATGCTTCAAAATTCAAAACTTTTATTTTTCTATAAATTATTGGAGTATAGGTGGTATGTGGTCACATGAGTAAGCTCTTTAGTGGTGATTTGTGAGATTTTGGTACACCCATCACTGAGCAGTATACACTGCACCATATTTGTAGTCTTTTATCCCTTGCACCCCTCCCACCCTTCCCCCCAAGTTCCCAAAGTCCACTGTATTATTCTTATGCCTTTGCATCCTCATAGCTTAGCTTCCACGTATCAGTGAGAACATACGATGTTTGGTTTTCCATTCCAGAGTTAATTCACTTAAAATAATAGTTTCCAATCTCATCCAGGTTGCTGCAAATGCTGTTAATTCTTTCCTTTTTATGGCTGAGTAGTATTCCATCCTATAAATATACTGCAGTTTCTTTATTCACTCATTGATGGGCATTTGGGTTGGTTCCACGATTTTGCAATCGTGAATTGTGCTGTTACAAATATGCATGTGCAAGTATCTTTTTCGTATAATGACTTTTTTTCCTGAGTAGATACCCAGTAGTGGGAATGCTGGATCAAATGGTAGTTCTACTTTTAACTCTTTAAGGAATCTTCACACTGTTTTCCAAAGTGGTTGTAATAGTTTACATTTCCACCAGCAGTGTAAAAGTGTTCCCTGTTGGCCGGGCGCGGTGGCTCACGCCTGTAATCCCAGCACTTTGGGAGGTCGAGGCAGGCGGATCACACGTTCAGGAGTTCAAGACCAGCCTGGCCAATATGGTGAAACCCCCGTCTCTACTAAAAATACAAAAATTAGCTGGATGTGGTGGCAGGCGCCTGTAGTCCCAGCTACTTGGGAGGCTGAGGCAGGAGAATCGCCTGAACCCGGGAGGCAGAGGTTGCAGTGAGCCAAGATCGTGCCACTACACTCCAGTCTGGGCGACACAGCGAGACTGTGTCTCAAAAAAAAAAAAGTGTTCCCTGTTCACTGCATCCACACCATCTATGTTTTTCGATTTTCTGATTATGGCCATTCTTGCAGGCGTAAGGTGGTATTGCATTGATGTTTTGATTTGCATTTCCCTGATCATTAGTGATGTTGAGCATGTTTTCATATGTTTGTTGGCCATTTGTACATCTTCTTTTAAAAACTGTCTATTCATATCCTTAGCCCACTTTTTGAAGGAATTGTTTGTTTTCTTCTTACTGATTTGTTTGAGTTCATTGTAGATTCTGGATATTAGTCCTTTGTCAGATGTATAGATTGTGAAGATTTTCTTCCACTCTGTGGGTTGTCTGTTTACTCTGACTGTTCCTTTTGCTGTGTAAAAGCTTTTTAGTTTAATTAAGTCTCAATTATTTATCTTTGTCTTTATTGCATTTGCTTTTCGGTCCTTGGTCATGAAATCCTTGCCCAAAGCAACTTTCAAAACTTTTTGAGCACCAACATGATATTCAAAGGAAATGCTCATTGGCGCATCTTGGATTTCAAGTTTTTGGATTAAGGATGCTCAACTGGTAAGTATAATGCAAATACAGTTGATGCTTGAACAACATGGGTTTGAACTGCAGGAGTCCACTTATACACAGATTTTCTTCTGCCTCTGCCACTCTTAAGATAGTAAGACCAACCTGCTCTTATTCCTCCTTCCCTTCAGTATGAAGATGATGAGGACAAAGACCTCTTTGAATATCCACTTCCACCTAATGAATAGTAAATATATTTTCTCTTCCTTCTGATTTTCCTAATAACATTTTCTTTTCTCTAACTTACTTTATTGTAAGAATATAGTATACGATACATATAATATACAAAATACACGTTAATTGACTTATGTTATTGGTAAGGCTTCTGGTCAACAGTAGGCTGTTAGTAGTTGCATTTTGGGGGAGTCAAAAATTATACATGGACTCAAGGGCTTGGTGCCCCTAACCCTGAGCTGTTCAAGGGCCAATTATATTCTAAGATCTGGAAAAAAAAATCCAAAATCCAAAACATTTCTGGTCCCAAGCATTTCTGATAAGGGATACTCAACCTGTACCAGCTTTGTCTTGGCTAGTGTTTACAAAGTGCATCTTTTCCAAACTTTTGCTTTAAAAAAAAAAAATATATATATATATATATACACACACACACACACACGTTTACTTTTGAAAAGATATATGTGTTTACTTTTGAAAATATATATATATGTTTACTTTTGAAAATATATTCACTGTTGAAAAGTAAATATATATAAAGATATATATATAAAGACATATACATATAGATATATAGATATATATAGATATATATAAAGATACATAGAAAGATATATATATACACAAAGACATATATATATATAATGAGATGGAGTCTCGCTCTGTCACCCAGGCTGGAGTGCAGTGGCGCAATCTCCACTCATTGCAACCTCCAACTCCTGGGTTCCAGCGATTCTCCTGCCTCAGGCTCAGGAGTTGCTGGGACTACAAGTGCGTGCCACCACACCCAGCTAATTTTTTGTATTTTTAGTAGAGATGGGGTTTAACCTTCTTAGCCAGGATGGTCTCGATCACCTGACCTTGTGATCCACCTGCCTCGGCCTCCTAAAGTGCTGGGATTACAGGCGTGAGCCATTGCGCCTGGCTCATTTGTGTATATTTCTTAAATGTGTTCTTCTAACTAGTTAAAAACTTCTGGACTAACAATTACCTTTTACCTGGAATAGTTAACCCATTAATCTTTAATGTAATTGCTTTTATGTTTGTTTTTAAATGTTTATCTTATAGCATAAGATAATTATCCTACTGGTTCTATGTCCCCTCTTCTATCTTGTTCTCTGGAGGATTTTCTTTACCTTAGTTAGTTTGAAAGTTACAGTCTTTTAATATTTGACTAGTGACTACCCTAGAAATTAGAACATGCATGTCTGACCTTTCTGTGATCATTTTCTTCTTTCTCAAGATACCATTTAGTACTTCCTTTAATGCAGATCTACCCGTTGTTAATTCCCTCAGTTATTATTTGCTATTAGGTATTATTTTATTTAAGTACAGATAAGATATCAACCTGCTATTTTCTGATTTCCTTTTTTGCTGTTGAAAAGTAAATATTCGCCGGGCGCAGTGGTTCACGCCGGTAACCCCAGAACTTTGGGAGGCCCAGGTGGGCGGATCACAAGGCCAGGAGTTTGGGACCAGTCTGGCCAACATGGCAAAACCCCGTCTCTACTAAAAATAAAAAATTAGCTGGGCATGGTGGCAGGCGCCTGTAATCCCAGCTACTCAGGAGGCTGAGGCAGGAAAATCGCCTGAACCCAGAAGGTGGAGGTTGCAGTGAGCTGAGATGGTACCACTGCACTCCAGTCTGGGTGACACAGTGAGACTCCATCTTAAAAAAAAAAAAAAAAAAGAAAGAAAGAAAAGAAAAGAAAAGTAAACATTCGACCAGGCACGGTGGTTCATGCCTGTAATCCCAGTACTTTGAAAGGCTGAGGCGAGGAGATAACGAGATCACGAGATCAAGAGATAGAGACCATCCTGGCCAATATGGTGAAACCCTGTCTCTACTAAAAATACAAAAATATAGCTAGGTGTGGTGGCATACACCTGTAGTCCTCGCTACTCCGGAGGCTGAGGCAGGAGAATCGCTTGAACCCGGGAGGAGGAGGTTGCAGTGAGCCGAGATCGCGCCGCTGCACTCCAGCCTGGGTGATAGAGCAAGACTCCATCTCAAAAAAAAAAAAAAAAAGAAAAAAAGAAAAGTAAACATTTATCTTATATTTGCTCCTATGAAGGCAATGCCTCCTTTAAGATTTTATCTTTGATCTTCTGTAGTTTCACTATGATGTGTCATATATGATTTTAAAATGTATCCTACTTGGGCTTCGTGGAACTTCTTGAATCTATGGATCAATAGGTTTCTTAAATTTTAGAAAATTATCATCTATGATCTCTTCAGAGATTGGTTTGACCCCATTCTCTTTTCTTTCTGAAATTTCAACTACAATTATTTTGGATTTCTCTCTGAATTCTGTCTGTCCCTCACTCTCTGTGCTGGATATTTCCAATTTCTCCCTTCTCCAATCCTCTACTCTGCGTCTTAAGGGCAGATATTTATTTATTTATTTATTTATTTATTTATTTATTTATTTATTTATTTATTTAGATGCAGTCTCACTCTGTTGCCCAGGCTGGAGTGCAGTGGTGCAATCTCAACTCACTGCAACCTCTGCCACCTGGTTCAAGCGATTCTCCTGTCTCAGCCTCCCCAGTAGCTGGAATTACAGGCACGTGCCACCACACTTGGCTACTTTTTGTATTTTTAGTAGAGACAGGGTTTCACCATGTTGGCCAGGCTGGTCTCGAACTTCTGACATCAGGTGATCCTCCCGCCTCGGCCACCCAAAGTGCTGGGATTACAGGCGTGAGCCACCGTGCCTGGCCTAGACATGGTAACTTTAAAAATATTTGTAAAAGCAATTTGTGAACATAGGTAATGTGTTGTATCTCCCTTCAAGGATAATTTACATTTGCTTCTGCTAGGTAGCAGTGGCATTAATATGACACTGTTACGTCTTAGAACATGACTTCATGACATTAACATGACATCAAGATGGCTGCAGTCTATGCAAGGCTTTCCTTACTCTAAGTTCATGTTTTCTTCTAGAGAGCAGTCCTTTAGTGTTTCAAAAGTAACTTTGGGGCCAGGCGCGGTGGCTCACGCCTGTAATCCCAGCACTTTGGGGGGCCGAGGCAGGCAGAGTACTCGAGGTCAGGAGTTCGAGACCAGGGAGGTCAGGAGTATGAGACCAGCCTGGCCAACATGGTGAAACCTCATCTCTACAAAAATACAAAAATTTAGCTGGGTGTGGTGGCTCATGCCTGTAATCCCAGCTGCTCAGGAGGCTGAGGCAGGAGACTCACTTGAAGCTGGGAGGTGGAGGTTGCAGTGAGCTGAGATTAGGCCACGACACTCCAGCCTGAGTGAGAGCAAGGCTCCATCTCAAAAAACAAACAAACAAAAATACCCCAAAAAACAACAACAAACAAACAAAGTTTGGGATGGCAAATCAGGCCCCCTTCCTTTGGCAGACTCTGGGCTCCACCTTTTGTCCCTTAAATCAAAAGTGGTGCTCAAATCTCACCTGCCTTTCAGCATTAGCAAGTAACTTCTTTTACTCCAAATGGTGGTCTCCTCTCTCTAGATTTCAGCCTTCTCTCAAATTTTGGCCCAGCAATTTCTCATTATCTTGTTATTTCTTTTATGGTTTTGATGTTTTAAAAAGTTTCAAAATGTTTTGTCAGACATCTTCCTTATCTTCAGAGAGACATCTATATGATTTATCTCCCCATCACTATTTAATATAAGCTATGCACTTTTCATTAAGACAAGTACACAGTAATATAACTATTGCCAATAGGAAATAGCTGAGTCCAATGAAGATGTTTCAAGGTAGGAAAAGTTTAAAAGCCTATTTGGGCTAGGTGTGATGGCTCACGCCTGTAATCCCAGTACTTCGGGAGGCTGAGGCAGGAGGAGAGCTTAAGCCCAGGAATTTGAGGCCAGCCTGGGCAACATAGTGAGACCCTGTCTCTACCAAAAAAAAAAAAAAAAAAAAAAAAGAAGAGAAAAGAAAAAAGAAAAATTAGCTGAGTGTGCTGGCATGCTACTTGAGAGGCTGAGGGGAAAGGATTGCTTAAGCCCAGGAGTTCGAGACCAGACTGGGCAACAATGTGGTGAAACCCTATCTCTACAAAAAATACAAAAATTAGCCAGGTGGGGTGGCAGGGGCCTGTAGTCTAGCTATTCAGGAGGCTGAGGTGGGAGGATCACTTGAGCCTGGGAGGTTGAGGCTGCGGTGAGCCATGATTACACCACTGCCCTCCAATCTGGGTGACACAGTGAGACCCTGTCTCAAAAAAATAAAAACAAAAACAAAAACAAGAGACAGTGTAGCTGTAAGTCCCTAGGTAAATCTCTTACAATCTTGAGGACTGGGTCAGAACATTTTTTTTTCTTTTTTCTTTCTTTTTTTTTTTTTTGAGATGGAGTCTAGCTCTGTTGCCCAGGCTGGAGTGCAATGGCATGATCTCAGCTCACTGCAACCTCCACTTCCTGGGTTCAAGCGATTCTTCTGCTTCAGCCTCCCAAGTAGCTGGGATTACAGGTGCGTGCCACCACGCCCGGCTAATTTTTTGTATTTTTAGTAGAGATGGGGTTTCACCGTGTTGGCCAGGCTGGTCTTAAACTCCTGACCTCTAGTGATCCACCCACCTCAGCCTCCCAAAGTGCAGCGATTACAGGCTTGAGCCACAGCACTCAGCTTTTTTTTTTTTTTTTTTTTTTTTTTGCTTTTTTTTTGAGACAGGGTTGCCAGCCTCTGTTGCCCAGGCTGGAGTGCAGTGACTGGATCTCACTGCAACACCTGCCTCCCGGGTTCAAGTGATTCTCCTGCCTCAGTCTCCCGAGTAGCTGGGATTACAGGTGCCTACCACCACACCCGACTAATTTTTGTATTTTTTGTAGAGAATGGGTTTTTTCTCTTGACCAGTTTGGTTTTGAACTCCTGACCTCAAGTGATGGGCCAGGAGATTTCTAAGGAACCGTTGCATTCTAAACTT
Organism: Macaca nemestrina; assembly: GCF_043159975.1. Lineage (NCBI taxonomy): Eukaryota > Metazoa > Chordata > Mammalia > Primates > Cercopithecidae > Macaca > Macaca nemestrina. Next base: position 143,209,954 of record NC_092131.1, read on the forward strand.
CTATTACTGTGAAACCAATATTGTAGCAGAGACAGAGCTGGATCTGGAATCAGGAGGCTGGGATTTGAGCGCAGCTCTGCCACATACCAGCTGTGTGAACATGGGCAAGTCATTTAATCTCTCTAAGCCTCACGGAGATTTACCTCACAGAGTTGGGAAGGATTAAGGGGGTTACTGTATGTCAAAGTGCCTTATAAACTGTAAAGAACTACCCTAATGTCAGGTATTCTTTTATAACGTCCAGTCTTCTTCTTTTTGAGCCAATCAGAAAAAGTAACCTAAAGTGAGTCAGATCTCAGGAATTTAAGTTGTAAAACCAGGAAACACATTATAGTTAATTGTGCATCATACTCACCTTATGGAATTTATAGAATCGTTTTATTCTATCAGTGCTTACACTTTGATAATGAATAATACAAAGTAAAATTACAAATAGGTACTCACTTCTACAGGCCGATCCTCCATAAGAAGATGGTCACTGTTCTCGGAATCCCAAATTTTGAGGGGCAAAATAGTGAACACAGTATATGATAACGGCAACAAGTACTTATAAACTAGTTTTCTCATTCATTGAACAATTTCGTGTGGAGCCATCACGTCTATCGGGGAGGATAGCAAACCTGAGGTCAACACGAAAGAAGTGTTCCTGTTTTCAAGCGAGCAGGGGCAGCCCTAGAATAAACTAAGCTGCCATCAGCAGGGCGATGATGTTTTCTCCTGAAACAGCCAATGAGGCATGTGTCAAAAGCCAGGCCTTCCTATTCTTTGCACTAACAGTCCCAGAATTGCTTTGAGGTCTTTTGAATGGAACTCGGGGAACCTAGTTCGTCGGTGCACACCGGCGATAATTTTTCGATTATTCAGCAGAACTGACAAAGTATTTCCCTGAGAGGTTCAGCGCGCGCACGCGCCTTCTCGGTTTGTGTTGAGTAACGCGCGCACCGTCATTCAGTGCCTACACATCCTTGTTGCTGAAGGCTCAGGAGTTGCAAGAAAATAGCTAACGAAGCGACGAGGGAACGGCGGCGCGGCAGACGTTGCTGCGAGAGGACGTGCCTGACCTCCCAGTACACACAAGGGAACGCACCGCCCAAGTGTCCGCGGCCCGCACGACCGTACGCGCCGCTGCCGGTCCCTGAGCCAATGCGCACGCGCGGCCGTCATCCGGGTGCTGGCTGCTGCTGCAGGTTGCGCTAGGGTGGCGGACCGGGGGAGGGGCCAGCGGCTCATTGTGCGCAGCGCTGTGCGGCGCCGGCGGCCGCCGAGGCCTGGGTGGAAGTTGGCGCTGCTGCCGCCGCCCTGCAGCCCACTCGCTGCCTCGGCAGCGCGCTGCTCTTCTAAGATGGCTGCCGCTACCGGTGCGGTGGCAGCCTCGGCCGCCTCGGGTCAGGCGGAAGGTAAAAAGATCACCGATCTGCGGGTCATCGATCTGAAGTACGAGCTGAAGCGGCGGAACTTAGACATCACCGGAGTCAAGACCGTGCTTATCTCCCGACTCAAGCAGGTGAGGCCCGGCGAGGACTGGGAAGGACCGGGGAGGAGAGCTTAGGCCGCGCCTCGGCGCCCCGCTTCCGCCGCAGCCTCCGGCCGCCCGCAGCAGCTGGGACCTGCGGGGCAGCATGGTAGGGAGGCCCGGGGCGGCTCCCGCGAGCGTGGAGGACGGGGACCCTTACGCGGTGCCCCTGCCCCCGCGCCCCGGGCCGGGCTGGGCCTGCGAGGGACCGGCCACAGCAGCCCAGCGTGCCTCCGCCTCCCCGGGACGTCCCCGCCAGCCTGCGAGGGTTGCGGCCGGCCGGCGCGGCCTCCCAAGGGCGATCGTGGAGACCGGGGAGGCGCTCGGTCTCCAGCCTTTAGCCATGGTGAGCGTGTGCATTTCTTGGCCTCAGAGGGAATGGTTAGTTTGGTGACTTCTGCGAAGTTACCGTTTAATTGTGCCCAACCGTTTCTTCCCCATCTTGAGGGGGAATTGGTAGTGGGAGTTGATGGGTGGGTGACAGAGAGAGTTTTTGTTTTCCACTAGGCTTTTAGTTTTTGCATCAGCGCAATAATTACTTTTTCATTCCTGATTAGCTTTCTGGTTTGAGTGAGCGTTGGAATTGTAGTAGAGTAGCAGTAAGTTTGCATTACAGAAACTAGGAAAACTCTGTTTAGTTATTTACTTTAGTAGCTAGCAACTTTTCTGCAATATAACATATTTAGATTTTTGACCAGTATGATGTGATATTTAATTATCTTGACATGGTAGAATTTAAAACTCCTTGCGATTTTGATACCTAATAATTTTTTTCCCCCTGAAAGTTTCTCTCACTCTTTCGTGTAGTTTAATTGCTCATTTTTGAAGTCGGTTTATGAAATAACTGGCAATTCTAATGGCTTGAGGTTTGCTAAATTTTTTTTTCATTTCGTTTTTATAAAATAAGTTTAGATAGATTGTGTAGCATATTAACTTCTCTTTCTAATGTAGGCTATTGAAGAGGAAGGAGGCGATCCAGATAATATTGAATTAACTGTTTCAACTGATACTCCAAACAAGAAACCAACTAAAGGCAAAGGTTGTTACGAGTTATGAACATATTTTAAAATATATTTTGGTTATATAACTTGCCTCTGCTCTTGTGCCACTTGCCCTGTTTATATAGTGCTACTCTTTGCTATTTCCCTCTGGCACTCTGCCTTCTTGGGTCAAGGAAGAAAAGTTACTGTTGCCAGACTTTGGGTGACTTGTAGCCCTTTAGATTCGGCTGAAGCTGATTAGAAAGTGAGAACAGTTCTTTATTGCTTCCGAAAAAAATTACAAAGTCAAGTTGTGTGATGATGCTTCATAGTGTGAAGACCTGAATGAAATACAGTTTAACACATGTCTACCTTGCCCCACAATTGGCAGAGTATTGATGGAATTCCTACCAAATCTTTCACCTTGCCTCCTTGCTGTTTTCTTTAGTATATTAAAATTCTATAACCTTTATGTTTAGTACTTTGTTTGACTTGGTGAACTTAATTTGCATTTATGCCATTATACCTCCTAATTTTTAGTGAAATTCAAAAAGACCTCACCAATCATACTAACAAGGTAGAGGGAAAAATCCATGATTAATTAGCTTTAAAAAGGTTTAAATTATAGGGATGTTAAAGATTCTTCTTTTGTAACTTTTAAGCTAGAGCAGAATATATTTATTTCCAGGATATAATGATTTAGTGACTAGCTAAAAGTGGTTTTAAATGAACATTTTGCAGTATGAATGGAACTTAGGTATTTTTTAAGGCTTCTTGGTGAGCGAAACCTTTACTTGAATAACTGCAAATTTCTCCCTCCTATAAGGACAGTGGCAGAGGGTGGACATGATATATCTGTATTCTGGTCCTTACCTACAATTTTCATGCAGAGTTTGTCATGGACAGCTGCTGCATTTTTTGTAATCTAATTTTCTTTACTGCTTTAAGTGATCCAAATGTTACTCCCAACGACTGAATGATTGCAACTAAAATAAAATGGATTAATCTTGAAAAGAAGGGAATATTAAATTTTGATCTTAAGCACACCTGGGTATCAGAGATGAGGACGAGTCACTATTTTGAGTCTTCCTAGGTTAGGAAAGTCCCCTGTTTGTGCCAAAGGAAATTGAAAAGGGCTAAGAAGCATTCCCTGGGAGAGATGAAGATGTAGTTTAGGGAAGTAAAAAAGTGATCTTCAAGGTAGCTTTTCAGGTAACTCTGACTCAGTGTATCACTTTGAGAGATACATTTTCCTGTGTTTACAGAAGCTTGTCCTGAGAAGACTGCTAACAAACCAGAGGCTATTTCAAAATGGAAAATGATAAAAGTTCAGAAATAAGTATATCAGGAATTAACCATGTGTCTTGTAGTGGTTTTGATTCATATCTTTTACCGAGCATGCTGTGCTTTGTCATAGTCCCAGGTTGTTTGAGTTGACTATTATTTTAGCATTGAAAATAAACATGATTTATTCTGTTCTCATCTACTTTTAATTTCTGTGTATATCCCTTTTTCAGTTTTTTTTTTCCTCAGTTTTGTTTTTTTTCGGGGGGGGATGGAGTTTCGCTCTTGTTGCCCAGGCTGGAGTGCAATGGCGTGATCTTGGCTCACCGCAACCTCCGCCTGCCAGGTTCAAGCGATTCTCCTGCCTCGGCCTCCATAGTAGCTGGGATTACAGGCAAGTGCCACCACACCCGGCTAATTTTGTATTTTTAGTAGAGACAGGGTTTCTCCATGTTGGTTAGGCTGGTCTCGAACTCCCGACCTCAGGTGATCTGCCTGCCTTGGCCTCCCAAAGTGCTGGGATTACAGGCATGAGCCACCGTGCCCGGCCCCTTTTTCAGTTTTGACTGGGAACATCATTTATCTCACCATTAGAAATAATTTCAGCAAGGCCGGGCGCGGTGGCTCAAGCCTGTAATCCCAGTACTTTGGGAGGCCGAGGCGGGTAAATCACGAAGTCAGGAGATCGAGACCATCCTGGCTAACATGGTGAAACCCCGTCTCTACTAAAAATACAAAAAACTAGCCGGGCGTGGTGGCGGGCGCCTGTAGTCCCAGCTACTCGGAGGCTGAGGCAGGAGAATGGCGTAAACCCGGGAGGCGGAGCTTGCAGTGAGCCGAGATCGCGCCACTGCACTCCAGCCTGGGTGACACAGGGAGACTCCGTCTCAAAAAAAAAAAAAAAAAAAAAAATAATTTCAGCAATATAAAATTTTAAGGATTTTTTCAATACATTTTATGACATATAGGTATATATCATATATATGATATATAGGTAAATATATAGGTATGTATATATAGGGGTGTATGTGTGTGTGTATATATATTTTTAATAGGGTATTGCTCTGTTGCCCAGGCTAGAGTGCAGTGGTGCCATCATAGCTCTTTGTAGCCTCAAACTCTTGGGCTTAAGTGATCCCTCCCACCTTAGCCTCCCTGGTAGCTGGGACTACAGGCAAGTGCCACCACAACATTTTAAATAAGTAAACATTATTTATTTTTATCAGTATGTTTGTTAATTTTTTTCTTTGTATGGGTTATATTTGAACTTTATTCCATAACTCTGATGTTAAGCGGTCCTAAGGTATTCAGTTAGAAGTTGTAACATTTGGGGGCCGGGCGCAGTGGCTCACACCTGTAATCCCAGCACTTTGAAGGCCAAGGCAGGTGGAGCACCTGTGGTCGGGAGTTCAAGAGCAGCCTGGCCAGCATGGTGAAACCCCGTCTCTACTAAAAATATAAAAAATATATATATGTGTATATATCTGGGCGTGGTGGCACGCGCCTGTAGTCCCAGCTGCTCGGGAGGCTGAGACAGGAGAATCGCTTGAACCCAGGAGGCGGAGATTACATTGAGCCGAGGTCACAGCGCTGCACTCCAGCGTGAGCGATAGAGCAGGAATGCATCTCAAAAAAAAAAAAAAAAAAAGTTGTAACGTTTAATCATTTGTCTATAGCAGGCCTCCTTGTAAGAGATGCATGACAAAAAGCTCTTGTCTCCTTGAATTCCGGCCATCATTGTTATGAAAATCCTGTGAATTACAAAGAATATAATGTAAATCTCCACCTCCCAACGTAGTTTGAATTAATTTACAATAAAGATGCTTATTGATTCAATTATTTTATTTTTATTATTTTTAGTATGAGAGATTTTGAACCCAGTTTACTTGTTAAAGAATGCTCGTGTCAAATTCCAAGCGCTACTGATCATCTTTAGAGCCAGTTTTGCTTAAATGCGTCATACCAACTCAGTTCTAGCCTTTGAGATGTTTTCTCTGCCAGTTTACACAGTGATAAGATTATTTTAGGCCAGGCGCAGTGGCTCATGCCTGTAATCCCAAAAGGCCAAGGCGGGAGGATCGTTTGAGGCCAGGAGTTCAAGACCAGCCTGAGCAACATAGTGAGATCCTATCTCTATTTTAAAAAAGAATTAAGATGTTTAAGTAATAACTTTTAGAAACCAAATTTATATAGGGAAACTTATTAAAATATCAATAATGAACAGATTTTAAAACCAAGGATATATTAAATATTGTTTTAATGTGATGTCAGTTTTCCTTTTTTTTTTTTTTGAAATGGAGTTTCGCTCTTGTCGCCCAGGCTGGAGTGCAATGATGCAATCTCGGCTCCCTGCAACCTCTGCCTCCTGGGTTCAAGCGATTCTCCTGCCTCAGCCTCCCGAGTAGCTGGGATTACAGGCATGCGCCATCACGCCCAGCTAATTTTGTATTTTTAGTAGAGAGGGGTTTCTCCATGTTGGTCAGGCTGGTCTCGAACTCCCGACCTCAAGTAATCCTCTCACCTCGGCCTCCCAAAGTAAGCCACCGTGCTTGGCTGATGTCAGTTTTTCAGTCAAGTTGCTGAATTACTACATCCAATACCTTTTGCCAGATCTTGCTTTACTTACTGGTATCTACCTTGAAATAATTGCATCTTGGTTATGCCACTTTTCCTTCAATGAGCCTGTTTTATCTTTTGTAAAACTGGAAATTTTACTGGTTCACCTATAAGGCTCTTTTAGTTCTGAAATTTAATAATTATATAACCAAAAATGAGAAGAAAATTCTTTGTTTAACTAAAATGATGTTTAAGGAAGCAACAAGTAAGCTCATAGGAAATCAGTATAGTTTTTCTTCAGCACAAATTATTAGAAAACGAAAAGTGCCAAGAAGGGGATTACTTAGAGGTAATTATGTAGACATCAGCAAGACATAATGTATAATAGCTTGTCAGGAAAAGAAATCATTCTTATGACAATATTCAGGTAGTGATTAAAAGTTAAATGACAAGAGAGAAGCTTCCTGGGTATGGAAAAAATACTTTGGTGAAACATTAAGCTTATCTCCTATAAAATAACTATAGGGTAACTTTTAAAAAGGTATGTTAAAATGATTGTATTTAGAGAGGTTAGAGGGAAAGGAACCTACATTTTTAAGTTTCTCCTAGAATACTTTTTAAATGCAGCTATTACAAGCACAAACAATGTTGATAATGTTATAGTGGGCTCTGACATTTATAACAACATATTTATAAAATTCCTTTACATGTAGTTAATAGAGTGGACGTTTGTATCTTAGAATGGCTTTATTGAGTCTTTGCACACTCTGTTATGAACTTTTAAATAGGTAACTTAGAAGAAAGCTTCACCCATTGAAGTTTATGGTTACATTAATTGGGTGTGTGTTTAAAAAGTAGCTGAACAGGTAGAGCTAACTTCTCATTAGGTTGTTATAGAGATTATAGATTTAAAGACTTTTGGTTTACCTGACACTGGCATATACTTTTCTTTTAGATTTTCAACCTTTAAAGTCACCAATTAACTTCAGGAAAAGTGATGTGGTTAATCAGTACAGGATTTAGAACGTGTGTACTGCAGTACTTACCGACGTGAAAACTTAATTGCAATACCTGGCGACTTCAAAAAGACTAAAAATGCTGTGTAAAAGCTGATTTTTCTCCTATAGAAACAAGTATATTTTGAGGTTATAGGTTTGGCCAAACATCTAATGTCTGATTTTTTGTGGAAAATACCACAGACTACGTATTTATAATTACATGTTTACTCTGTAAAGCTTTCTAAAACTTATGTCAATTAAATGTAGTAATCAGCCATATAAAGCACATTTCATATAACATAGTAACATAGTGTACTGTAATTCGCTTTTTTTTCCCTCCAGCTGTAGTATGTTCAGATGTTAAGGGACACTTTAATCAGAACTGTGGCATTGAGGAGGACTTTGGGCATATAATTGTTATAGATATTTCTTAGGCGCCCGAAGGCTGAAGGCTCTGTGAAAGCTGGGATGCAGTTTTTCATTCACCTCTCTGTCTGTAACGCCTAGTGTAGAGCAGGGCACATAATAACTGCTCAAAAAATATTTGTTGAATGAATACTGAGGGCCTTTTTGGGGCTTTCTTAACTGCTTTTAGAAATACTTCTTTTGGGCTGGGTGCCGTGGCTTACGCCTGTAATTGCAGCACTTTGGGAGGCTGAGGTGGGCGGATCACCTGATGTCAGGAGTTTGAGACCAGACTGGCTAACATGGTGAAACCCTGTTTTTACTAAAAATACAAAAAATTAGCTGGGCATGTGGCTGTAATCCCAGCTACTCGGGAGGCCAAGGCAGGAGAATCTCTTGAACCCAGGAGCAGAAGTTGCAGTAAGCTAAGATCGCACCATTGCACTCCAGCTTGGGCAACAAGAGCAAAACTCGGTCTCAAAAAAAAAAAATAGAAATATCTCTTTTGGTGCCTATTTTAATTGCATATTTCTTTGTAAGAAGCAGGTACATCAGGGATTAATAGTTTTTATCTTTTTTTTTTAAGGTGCCTCTCAAGAGCACTAATGGCTTCTTCTTACACATTGATATGTAAAGTACACTTACTTTTAGAACACATAAATCGTTACATTGTCCTTTTATTCTTTACCACATTGATGCTGTGCTGAAAAGCCTCTGAACCTTTGCTGGAATATTGTCCAACCTCAGAGATTGTATATGTCATTTTCATTTCACAAAATTAGCCCTTTTATCAGAGCTATTAAAACCTACATTTGGCCAGGCGCAGTGGCTCATATCTGTAATCCCAGCACTTTGGGAGGACCACGAGGTCAGGAGTTTGAGACCAGCCTGGCCAACATGGTGAAACCTCCTCTCTAGTAAAAATACAAAAATTAGCCGGGTGTGGTGGCATGTGCCTGTAATCCCAGCTACTTGGGAGGCTGAGGCAGGAGAATCACTTGAACCTGGGAGGAGGAGGTTGCAGTGAGCCAAAAATGGTGCCACTGCACTCCAGCCTGGGTGATGGAGCAAGACCCTGTCTCAAAAAAAAAAAAAAAAAAAAAAAAAAATAGGTAATCCAGAAAAGTAGAAAGAAAGTGAAGATTACCCATAATCCCACCACCCTGAATTTATCATACGTAACATTTTACATATGATATACATACATAATATTTATAATCAAGTACGTGTTTACTCTGTAAAGCTTTCTAAAAATTGTTTCAATCTAATACAGTAATCAGCCACATAAAGTACATTTCATATTACCACATGTTGATCTAAGTTGTGTAGCTATGTGTGCAAGTACTTACAGGAGGTTTATGTTTAAGGGTTCCCCCCCCCCTTTTTAACAACTAAAATAGATTCACACCATACATGGTGTTTTGTTGAAGGTAGATAGAATTTAAATATTTCTGTAGTCTGGAGAATCAAAACACAATAACCTTCCGCCTGTATTCTTCTTAACAGCTTCTATAGATAGATTCACTTATCTTTGTGGCTCATGATCTGCACCTGCATTAGTGATTTGAGTTTTAAAAAATACAGAAAGCAGGCTTTCACTCCCCATAGAGTTGGTTTGGGTTGTTATTTTGCGGGCCCAGGCATCAGTATGTATTTTCTAAAAGCTCCCCAGGTGATTCTTATGTACACCTGGAGTTAAGAACTACTGACTAATCTAAACTAAAGCTTGAAAATTAGCATCATTTTTATTCTTCCCTCTGCTACTCAGTTTCTAGATTGTTTTATATACTTTTCAGTTTTCGAAAAACTTCTGCATTGCTTTATTTGATTCTCACAACAGTGCTGAGAGTTAGGCAGGACTATTTTCTTTTTACTGGTAGAGTAGAAAGGTAACTCATTAAGAACCCAGTTAAATTACCTTTGACAGTCTTATGTTTGTAGGCACAACTGCCTGAAGGAGTGTGCCAGAAATGTTTATTCTGTTCGTCTTTAGATAATAAATGTAACAGATTTGAAAAATACACCTTTGGCATATTCAAGGTTTATTACAATGAATGTGAATTATCTTTGTAGTAATTTTTCAAAGTGACCTATTGGGCCAGGTGGGATGGCTCACGCTTGTAATCCCAACACTTTGGGAGGCCGAGGCGGGTGGATCACTTGAGGTCAGGAGTTCGAGACCAGCATGGCCAACATGGTGAAACCCCATCTCTACTAAAAATACAAAAACTAGCTGGGCGTGGTGTTGGGCTACCTACTCAGGAGGCTGAGGCAGGAGAGTCACTTGAACCCAGGATGCAGAGGTTGCAGTGAGCTGAGATGGCACCACTGCACTCCAGCCTGGGCAATAGAGTAAGACCCTGCCGCAAAAAACAAAAACAAAAAACCCAAAGTGACCTATTGTATGACTGTTGTGTTTAAGACAATGTACAAGGCCTTTCAGAAAAATGATTTTATTGGTAAAATGTCAGTTTAATAGAAGAGAAGCTAAAACACTTGCAAACAATTCAAGGCATGGCCTGTGATTGTTTTAAGATACTCCATGCAACTGAGGAGAGGTTGTTGTTGGAAACATTTCAGTTTGGCATATCTTCTTAATCTTCCCCTCCCTTCCAGCAGAAATTTTATAACTAAGCTTTTTTTTTTTTTTTTTTTTTTTTTTTTTTACTTATCGTAGCTCTTGTGAATGTTTAAGGGGAAAAGTTACTCAGCCATAAAGTATTTTGGCAAAATGATTTTGAAATTTCCTTGGGCTGGGCGCAGTGGCTCACGCCTGTAATCCCAGCACTTTGGGAGGCCAAGGCAGGAAGATTGCTTGGACCCAGGAGGTTGAGGCTGCAGTGAACCATGACTGCCACTGCACTCCAGCCTGGGCGATAGATTTGTCTCAAAGAAAAAAAACTCATTTTTAAGTGGGATTTGTTTTTGTTTGGGAGGTACTTAAAAAGGAAAATTGCAAACCTTTATAAGGACCAGTTTGCCTTTGGAGGAAAAAGAAAATTGCAAATCCTTATAAAAACCAATTTGCCTTTGGAGGAGAAAACCAATTTATGATCCAAAATTCTTTGTTCAGAATTCTCAAATACAAAAAATTCTGAAAACTGAAAGTTTTTTCTTAAGTTTGGTGGCAAAGTTATTTGTAGTCTTAATGTATCCCATTTGATGTGAATCTGCATACATTTCCTTGCACAAAATGTTTCTGTGAATGTGAAATACTGTTCCAGAAGCCACTGGGAGGTTTAACTTAATAAATAGTATATGCAACATTTTACTCTTCTAAAATCTGAAAATTGTGAATTCTGGAACCTATCTCAGAGGGTTTCATTGAGAATTTTTGGACCTATACAAATTTATGCTGCATAAATGTTTATAGTCTTGTCTTTCTCTTGTATATACATTTTTACTTTGCCATTTTACTTTAGACCCTAAAATCATGCAAATAATATTTTAGGTTTTTTTTTTTTTTTTTTTGTAATTTCAAAATGGCCATGTTACTACTGTGATAGTTTAGGATGTGATAGGTTAATTTTGCTTATTTTGTTATTCAGATTATGTTTATTGCCCAATTTATTTTGTAGTTTTTTCCTCCAAGCATAAAAGTTTGGCTTCAGGCTGAGCATGGTGGCTCACACGCCTCTAATCCCAGCACCTTGGGAGGCCGAGGCTGGTGGATCACTTGAGACCAGGAGTTCGAGACCAGCCTGGCCAATGTGATGAAACCCTGTCTGTATTAAAAATACAAAAATTAGCTGGGTGTGGTGGGATGAGGCTGTAATCCCAGCTACTCAGGAGGCTGAGTCAGGAGAATTGCTTGAACTCGGAAGGCAGAGGTTGCAGTGAGCCAAGATCACGCCACTGCACTGCACTCCAGCCTGGGCAAGAAGAGCGAGATAGTGTATCCAAAAAAAAAAAAAGTTTGGCTTCAATCTGTGTTTTACTTTCAGTTAGTTCCTTCATCCTGGTCATGCCACTTTCACAGTTTTGTGGCAGTTGCCAGATTCCCTGTAGAACAAAAGAGGTGAAACTGTTTAGTTGATTTGCTGCAGGAGCTTTGATAGCAAAGGTTTAAATGGGACAGATATAAATGGTTACCTGACTGTACAAAAATGTGCTGAAGATAGTGCTGCTTGTTGGAATTTAAGGACGATTTGGTCTTTAAAATTCTTTCTCATGTTTGATATTACAAAAGTTAGGGACCTGCCGATGTAGTGACAGGATGTACTGACAGGATGGGGTTATACACGAAGTTAGTTGAACTGCCATGTCATCCCTTTCTCCCAGCTGGGCCAAATAGAAATCTAGACCTTGTTTTCTTATTTTTAACTTTTAGAGATTATTTATCTATTTGTTTATTTTTGAGGAGTCTCGCTCTGTCACCCAGATTGAAATGGAGTGGTGGCGCAATCTCGGTTCACTGCATTCTTGACCTCCTGGGCTTAAGGGATCCTCCCACATCAGCCCACCTAGTAGCTGGGATGGCAGGTGCACACCACCACACCTGGCCAGTTTGTGTTTTTTTTGTAGATATGGGACTCCACCGTGTTGTCCATGCTAGTCTTGAACTTCTGACCTCAGGTAATGATGCCTTTACCTGATGGAGGCCAATGCCTTGGCCTCCCAAAGGGTTTGAGATTACAAGTTCGAGCCACCATGCCCGACCTGTTTTCCATTAGTGTCCAGCATAGGATTTAGTCCATTATCAGTCAGAAAATATATAATGTGGCTGGGTGCAGTGGCTCACCCCTGTAATCCCAGCACTTTGGGAGGCTGAGGCGGGTGGCTTACCTGAGCTCAGGAGTTCGAGACCAGCCTGGCCAACTTGGTGAAACCCCGTCTCTACTAAGAATACAAAAATTAGCTGGACGTGGTGGCGGCATGTGCCTGTAATCCCAGCTACTTGGGAGGCTAAAGTGGGAGAATCGCTGGAACCCAGGAGATGAAGGTGGCAGTGAGCCAGGATCATACCATTGCACTCCAGCCTGGATGACAGAGTCAGACTCTATCTCAGAAAAAAAGAAAAAAGAAAAGATATAATGCTTGAATATCGGCTGGTTTTGTATTATATATTTTTATATGTATTTTATATATGTATATAATATATATATAATATGTATATGTTATGTGTATATAATATATAATCATATTAATGTAATATATAACATTATACATATAACATATATTACATACACATTATATTATACATATTCTATATTATATCCATATATATAGTGTTGTACTAGGTTCTGAGCTGGCTGATAAACATTATAGCCTTTTTTTTTTTTTTTTTTTTTGAGGCAGAGTGTTGCTCTTGTCACCCAGACTGGAGTGCAGTGGCATGATCTCGGCTCACTGCAACCTCCACCTCCCGGGTTCAAGCGATTCTAGCTTTTGGGAGGCCTCAGCCTCCCAAATAGCTGGGATTACAACCATGAGCCACCACACCTGGCTACTTTTTTGTGTTTTTAGTAGCGATAGGGTTTCACCATGTTGGCCAGGCTAGTCTCAAACTCCTGACCTCAAGTGATCCACCCGCCCGGCCTCCCAAAGTGCTGGGATTACAGGCGTGAGCCACCTCGCCTGGCAACATTATAGCTTTTTAAAATGAGTTATATTTTAAACTCATTTTAAAATATGGAAGGGGAAAGTGTTTTTTCACAAAATAAGAAATTACAATATAGTCGACTGGTGTCAGGAGTTCAAGACCAGCCTGGTCAACATGCTGAAACCCTGTCTTTACTAAAAATACAAAAATTAGCTGGGCGTGGTGGCATGCACCTGTAATCCCAGCTCCTGAGGCTGAGGCATGAGAATTGCTTGAACCTGGGAGGTGGAGGTTGCAGTGAGTGGAGATCATGCCACTGCACTTCAGCCTGCATGACAGTGAGAGCCTGTCTCAAAAAAAAAAAGGAAAGAAGTTACAATATAGTTTCTAATTTACTATGTGTAAAACAAGCCAAAAGTTACAAATTATGAAAGCAGTCCAAAGCTAATGTGAGATTTCAGTTTTCTTGAATATTATGTATCTATCAGGTTGTTACTCCAGTTTCATCACTGTTTGACAATCTTGTCCTTATGGCTTTTAAAATTACAAGCTGAAACATTAAATGTCCAGTGTGATTGTACTTTAACAGCTGTTGGAAATAGTATGGGACAGCAAAGTTAGACCATTTTTACATACCCCAGCGCTGCCTCTTGTTGCCCGTGCGTCATAGTCATCGGGCAAGTGAGTCTCACGTTGTAAAAATTTATACATGTGGATTTTGGAGCTTCTGTTTACACTAACAGAGATAATATTTTAAACAACTGGCATATTGTAGCTCCTCAAAGATCTAATGGTTTTGAGGAATGGAAATTGGGCTGCGTTTAAATTGAAGCACTGCCACTTACTAGCTTTGTAATCTGATTTTTCAGAGTTAGTTTCTCTTTTGTAAAAGGGGCATAATTGTTTCAGAGTAGTTGTGAGGATAAAATTTTAAAATACAAGTACATAAATGCATATGAAGAATTTATCCTAGTACCTGGACCATAGATGCCACTTCAGTAGTAATGACTGCTGTTTTTGTTGCTGAAGTGTAATTTGATTTTCTTGTTATTACTAAAAGAAGTGAAATTTGATACAGAGTGTGCATAGTATGTAATTTGTCATTATGCTGACGACTGCCATTTCAAATATAATACCTTTATTTAAAAATTTTTTTATTTTGTATTTTTTTGAGATGGAGTCTTGCTCTGTCACCCAGGCTGGAGTGCACTGGTGCAGTCTCGGCTCACTGCAACCTCTGCCTCCTGGGTGCAAATGATTCTCCTGCCTCAGCCTCCCGAGTAGCTGGGATTACAGATGCCCATCACCCCGCCTGGCTAATTTTTGTGTTTTTAGTAGAGAACAGGTTTCACCATGTTGGCCAGGCTGGTCTCGAACTCCTGACCTCACGTGATCTGCCCACCTCTGCCTCCCAAAGTGTTGGGATTACAGGCGTGAGCCACCATGCCCAGCCAGAACATTCAGAACATTTTTATTTATTTATTTATTTATTTTGACACAGAGTCTTGTTCTGTTGCCCAGGCTGGAGTGCTGTGTTGCAATCTTGGCTCACTGCAGCCTCCACCTCCCGGGTTCAGGTGATTCTCCTGCCTCAGCCTCCCGATTAGCTGGGATTACAGGCATGTGCCACCATGTCCGGCTAATTTTATATTTTTAGTAGAGATGGGGTTTCACTGTGTTGGCCAGGCTGGTCTCAAACTCCTTACCTCAGGTGATCCACCTACCTCAGCCTCCCAAAGTGCTAAGATTACAGGCATGAGCCACTGTGCCCGGCCTTATTTATTTATTTTACTTTTAAGACAGTGTCACTCTGTCTCTAAGGCATGAGTGCAGTAGGGCGATCTCAGCTTACTGCAACCTCCGCCTCCCCGGTTCAAGTGATTGAACCCAGTGCCTCAGCCTCCCAAGTAACTGGGATTACAGGTATGCACCACCATGCCCAGCTACTTATTTGTATTTTGTAGTAGAGATGGGGTTTTGCTAGTTGGTCAGGCTGCTCTCGAACTCCAGGCTTCAAGTGATCTACCCTCCCAAAGTGTTGGGTATATGGGCATGAGCCACTGCATCTGGCCTCAAAGATAATTAAATTGAATTAATTCACCACTCCTTATTAGAATAATGTGTTCTATACAGGTCATAATAAAATATAGTGGCAGGAATTCAAGATCGGTCGTGAGAAATCCTGGCTTCAGTTCTGACAGCACCATTTTCAAGTTTTAGGCAAGGTATTTAACCTCTCAGGCTCATTTTCTCTTTTGTAAAATTGTGATAATGGACCCATGTACCATCATAGGGTGCCTGGACAAATCAACTGAAATTTTTTTTAAGTGCTTTGCAAATTGTAAGGCAGTTTGTGATTATAAGGAATAAATAGCATTTGTAAATGATCTAAAGGAGTTCCCCCAAAAGTTCTCCTCTATAGGCTGTTTGGTGGTGAGTGGGTATGGGAGAGGATTTGATGTTTTGGTTTATTTTGCTTCTGAGACAGGGTCTCGCTCTTTTGCCCAGGCTGGAGTGCAGTGGTTGGTATAATTACAGCTCACTGCAGCCTTGCCCTCCTGGGTTCAAGCAATCCTGCCACCTCCTGGGTTCAAGTAGTCCTCCCACCTCAGCCTCCTGAATAGCTGGGACTACCGGCATACACCACTACACCCAGCTGTGTCTAAAAAAAAAATTTTTTTTCTTTTGAAGAGATAGGGATCTCACTGTGTTGCCTGGGCTGGTCTCAACTCATGGACTCAAGCGCTTCTCCCACCTCAGCCTCCCAAAGTGCTGGGATTACAGACATAAGCCACTGCTTCCAGCAGGATTTGATATTTTAAAAGAGCTTTTTTTCTCCCAAAAAGTAGCCTCTTTAAGGTTTTTGTATTATGGAACTTTCTCTAAATGTAATAGAAGAATTTAATTAGCTGGGTGTGGTGGCTCACGCCTGTTATCCCAGCACTTTGGGAGGCCAAGGTGGGTGGATCACCTAAGGTCAGGAGATCGAGACTATCTTGGCTAACACGGTGAAACCCCATCTCTACTAAAAATATAAAACATTAGCTGGGCGTGGTAGCATGTGCCTGTAGTCCCAGCTACTTGGGAGGCTGAGGCAGGAGAATCGCTTGAACTCAGGAGGCAGAGGTTGCAGCGAGCTGAGATCGTGCCACTGCATTCCAGCCTGGGCAACAGAGCAAGACTCTGTCTCAAAAAAAAAAAAAAAAAAAATTAGTAGTTTTCTTTTTCAGGAAAAGAACATCTTTAATTTTTTGTCTTTCTTAAATAGATTAATACTTTCAGATGAACAGACTTTTCTTAGTGATTGCCCTTTTAATAACTTCTAATTTTAGACTTTAGGGCAACGTAATCAGATAGACTTGTTTTCATGTGAAATTCTCATGTACAAATTAAGTTTAGTGATAAAGAGAATGATGACAGTAATTATAAATTTATATGCAAAGCATTAATCTACAAAGGTAACAGTAAACCAGAAAGTTAAACCAAAAAGTTGTTTTCCCCAAAATGCAAACATCAACATTGTAAATAGGAAGTTAGCACAACACCAAGCGCCACACCTCATTTCTTATTTGGTTCTCACAAGCCTTCAGCTACCAATTGAGTAAAAGAAAAATCCCCACTCCTAATCTTGTTTTTTGCATACTTGGAAGGACTAGCATAGCATTTTCCCTTTTACCACTCATTCGTGGAAATGACTTACAGTTGGGAGTAGATGACAGATAGGAGCTACCGAGGAGACTAGGGAAATGCAGGTATACTAACTTTTAAAATATTTATCCCAGCAGCTAAACCTCTACCCTGATTACTGAAGCTTAAACTAGGTAGTAGCACTGTCTGTGCCGGTTATAGGCAAAGGGAAAAAAGTTCATTCATTGGCCCTAGGAAAGAACATCCATTCATGTTTCAAAAGAAATGGGGAAAAAAAAAATTTAATAGTAAAGTTCCAGAAGATGTGTTTTTTAATGACATTTCTAGTACACCAAGGATTTTTAACTAGGATTTTGTGGACTAGCCTGAAAACATAATAAACTTTTAGCATTGCCTCTGTGGAAAACTTTTTTTTTTTTTTTTAATGTGGAAAGCGTTTTTAAAGTTCCAACTACCAGCTGGGCGCAATGGCTTAATGCCTGTAAATCCTAGCACTTTGGGAGGCCAAGGCGGGCAGATCACTTGAGGTCAGGAGTTCGAAACCAGCCTGGCCAACGTGGTGAAACTCCATCTGTCTCTACTAAAAATACAAAAATTAGCCAGGCATGGTGCCTTGTGCCTGTAATTCCAGCTACTTGGGAGGCTGAGGTAGGAGAATCTCTTGAACCCGGGAGGGGGAGGTTACAGTGAGCCGAGATTGTGCCATTGCACTCTAGCCTAGGCAACAGAGTGAGACTCTGTCTCAAGAATAAATAATTATTCTTAAAAAAAAAAAAAAATTCTAACTACCAGTTTGCGAAGTTTTGAAGATGGGCAAAGAAGGTCTGTAGTTTGTCTGAAAGCTATTAACAGTTTTCACTTTGCCTTAATTTCTGCATGCCTTAAATCAGTTATTATGTTAAGTGGCCAGCACTCTTTATATTTAGGCTTTTGGATAAATAAATAATTAGCATAAAAGTAGTCACTGTATTTAAGGAATTAATCTTCTCTATGAAGAGGCGAGTTATACTAGAGACAGAGTACAAGGAAATATGTCATCAATCACCTGATGGATTGTAAGATGAAGATTAAAGTGTGAGAATTTTTATTTCAGAGAATGCTTGTTGAAGAGAAGAACATAGGAAAGGCTTTGTGGGAGGTACAGATCTTGTACTTAGCTATCAGGTGTCTGGGTATATATAGTCAGTAGAATGCCATTGAAAGGTATCACAACTTCTCAGATAATTGAGGATAGAAAATTCAACTGGTGTAAAGAAAAATGCATCATACATGTCATATCAGTTAAGCTGATGGGTTCATGTGTAGGATTATGTGCACAGTGTATTTCAAACAGCATGACATAGGAAAGCTTTTTTTGTTTGGGACGGCTCTGACCAGGTGGTTTATAAGCAGTTGGCATTAGCTTTGTTAGATAGTTTGGGAGTGGAGAGTGCTATTGCAGGGTAAACTCTGAATATTTTTTGTTCTTAAAGTAATAAAATATCAGTTGTTAGCCCATCTTCCTTCTTTCACAGGTAAAAAACATGAAGCAGACGAGTTGAGTGGAGATGCTTCTGTGGAAGATGATGCTTTTATCAAGGTAAAGTGTTCATTACTCAGGTTAAGATGTTTATTTTAAGCCTAGTATTTTGCATCATGAATTTTGTGCATTGCATTGAAGAATGGTCACTGAAGTATGTAGGTTAAAGATAAAGACCTATATACTGACAATGTATAATATTGTCAATCTCATTAACTCTCATAATTGAGAAATATAGTAAATAACTTTAATTAATTAAATGAGATACAAAAGCTAAAAATAATAATCTCTCCAGGCCTTTAGGTAGAAAGCTGGCCAGGGAAATAGCTACAAGATAATAGATATGTATGTTAGTTCCTGGACAAGATATCACAGGGAAGGATATTGATAATTTATTTTTTATCTGCCATTGCATTTAGCTTTTGTATATAATTTACAGAACTTAGAGTAATGTAGACCTCAAAATACACTGAGAAAATTGCTGAGGTGTTACTACTTGATAAAGATCAAATTAAGGGCCAGGCGCCGTGGCTCACGCCTATAATCCCAGCACTTTGGGAGGTCTAGGTGGGTGGATCACTTGAGGTCAGGAGTTCAAGACCAGCCTGGCCAACATAGTAAAACGCCATCTCTACTAAAAATACAAAAATTAGCCAGGTGTGGTGGCATGTGCCTGTAATCCCAACTACTTGAGAGGCTGAGGCAGGAGAATTGCTTGAACCCAGGAGGTGGAGGGTGCAGTGAGCCAAGATGGTGCCAAGGCACTCCAGCCTGGGCAACAGAGCAAGACTCCGTCTCAAAAAAAAAAAAAAGAGAGAAAGAGAGAGATCAAATTAAGAAATTTGTTTTGCCATTTAAAGATGAATAAGCGAGGCCTTTTGGGGCCAAAAATGAGTGTATTTCAAAACTGGCTGACCAGAAAAATTATGGATGTAATTTTAATTGGGGTTGTGGCAGTTCTAAATACTACAGCTATAGAACAAGCTGTTTATAATTGTAGTTAGGGTTTAAAATTTTTTTAAATTATTATTTTAATGAAAAGTGATCTGCTTATTTGTTCTTAAGTATTGTGGTATTTGCAGGAATTATTTCATGAGTATAGTTTCTCTTGAATTATGTACATTTGTGCCCCCATATATTCTGTTTCCTGGGTAAAACTAGTCCATATTGTCATCATGTCTCTTGATGTTTGTGTGTTTTACCATAGAGTCAGCTCATGTTCATTTACACACCCATCTCTCCTGCCTCCTAGCTCTCTTCACTCTCCACACTGCACATACACACAGACACACACACACACACACACACACACACACACAGCCCTACCCCCAGAAGGTGTTTTGTTGAGGAGTTAACCCTGAAAGCAGATAATTTTAGGAACTATTTGCCCAGGGATCCATGAAAATTGATGATTGCATGTCTGTAATCAGCTTGTGTTTGAGCCTTTAAGTTTTGGTATTCTGTTACCCTTATTATGTATCTTCCATCAGGTTTGTTCCTATCTTCCTATTTTTCTCCAGTTGTCTTCACCAGTAAGTGTATGATTAAGCAAACATTATCCATAAGCTGTAAAAACATTGTGACTCAGTAAAAAATCTTCTACTTTTCAAATTTGTTTCTTTCAGCTCTTCAGTTCATAAAAATGTTACAGTCATTTGAAATGTCCTAAGGAGATATATATGTCTATTCAGAAGAATAATAGTACTGTTTCTTATATGTGCTACAAAGGATGCCTTTGTGTTATTGTTAAATAAACCTGGTCATAACGTCTAGAATAACAAGGGAACTTTTTGTTTGTTCTTGTTTTTTTGAGATGGAGTCTCGCCCTGTTGCCCAGGCTGGAGTGCAGTGGTGCAATCTCGGCTCACTGCAACCTCCACCTCCCTGGTTCAAGAGAGTCTCCTGCCTCAGCCTCCTGAGTAGCTGGGATTACAGGCGTACGCCACCAGGCCCGGCTAATTTTTGTATTTTTAGTAGAGACGGGATTTCACCATGTTGGCCAGGCTGGCCTCGAACTCCTGACCTCATGATCCGCCTACCCGTCTTGGCCTCCTAAAGTGCTGGGATTACCGGCATGAGCCACCACGCCCAGCCCTAGGAGCTTTTTTAAAAATTCTGTTTAAAGATATCTTCAGTTTATTTTTGGAAGTATTAACATGTGATATATTTGATAGAAATTAAGTGAATGTATTTTTCTCATCTCTCACAGTTAATAATTTTGGAATTTATACAGTAATGGTTGGTAAATATCACCTATTGCCTAAATACCAGAATTGTATAGAAATTGCTTCTGTGAATAGGTGAGGAGATTGGTCAAAGTTGGCACCTCAGAATAGGTGAAGTTTCCTTGGTAACTTCCCTTGATCTTTCTTGCACCTATACTTCTGCCATAATACAGCCATGTACTCCATTTTCAACCCCTCACGTTCCCCAACTCATACTGTAGTACGTTTGGTCAAACAAGAGATCCCCTGCTCTGCAAGCACTCCACATTCCAAAACAATCATATTCTTTTCTATGCCCACCTCTCGATAGAAATTTCAGTTTCCTCACCGCAATTTAGCTGTGAATGATTAGTAGTCATGCCTCTGCCTCTTTTACCTTTTAACCCAGAAGCCTTTTCTTAAATCCGCTGGATTTACCATAAGAACAGGAAAAAAGGAAGGAACCTTTATTGCTTTCACCCCTTTCTCTGCGCTTAATCAGAGGAAATTGAGCAGATTGCTGATTTTGTTTTCACTGAAGTACCATATATCCATAAACTTTGAAGGACAAACAGACCCAATCCCAACCTGTGTTACCCTTCCTAATTGACATTTGGCACAGTGGTAGATTTCAAAACAAATACATTTCAATTAGTTATTTGCATATTTTTCAAGAACAGGCATTGACGCAGCAGTTGGGTGTTCTTTATTATTAGAAGTAAACTTTGTTTTAATGTATAAGACTTCCAAAGTCTTTGAAGTTAAATCAACGTATGGCACATGGAGAAATCAAGCCATATTTTTTGGACAGCTCCTAGAAGGTGGCTTGGTAAATATTAAATAACTGGAATTTAGAGCATCTCTAGTAGCAATTCAATTAGTGTGCATTTTAGTGTGAGAAATTTGAGAACTCAGATTCGTGTTTGATGATCGTGGTATTAGACCTATCTTTAAAGACACAGTTAATATATAAGGTAAAATGATTGAACTTTGGGAATATTAAAATATGATCAAATTTGACACATTTAAAGGTGTAAATTACCAAAAACATTTGGTGGATAGCCCACGCTACTTTGCCTCTAGTTGTACCAAATTTTCTTACCATTAAAAGGACTGTGAATTGGAGAATCAAGAGGCACATGAGCAAGATGGAAATGATGAACTAAAGGACTCTGAAGAATTTGGTGAAAATGAAGAAGAAAATGTGCATTCCAAGGAGTTACTCTCTGCAGAAGAAAACAAGAGAGCTCATGAATTAATAGAGGCAGAAGGAATAGAAGATATAGAAAAAGAGGACATCGAAAGTCAGGTCTTTAGCCAGTTTTTTTTAAAACATGACACAGATAAATTAAGTTTTAAATAATAAAAAGTACTTTTTTCTAGTTCAATTTGGAAGTCTCAGAATTTTTAAAAGATGTGCTACTAAAGCTACTTATAAGTCATCTAAAATCCTACCACCTTAGGCAACCTTTTAAATTTTTGCTTATTTCTTATAATATATATTTTTACATAGTTGTTACAGAGTTAAGTTGATATTCTGTATTTTCATATAACATATAATTTCATAATTTTCCCATAATTTATTAGACTGCTTTCTACAATTCTAATATACTCCTTTAATTTTGGACATTTTAAGTTTTAAGGCTTTTTCCCTACTCCAAGATGAATGAATGTACCAATTTCATTCTGGCATTGCCAGCATTACTTGGTGGTAGGGTTTTTTCCCCTTTCTGCTACCTTAGCAAGTGTAAAAGGTTACTTTAATTTATATTTCTTTGGTTATATCAAGGGTGGGGAATTACTTATGAAAGTTTAATTTTAAAGTAGATAATATTTCCAAATATCTTCTTTGAAATAGACCATTTGTCCTGCTTTGAAGTATGTTAGTACATTTTAAGAAAGTCAGTGGGTTAAGGAGTCAGTGCTGTTAGTATTCATGCTTAAAACACTTCACTTCTACCTACCTAATAAATGAGGGGCTCAAGAGAAATGTTTCTAATTCTCTAGCGACATGGCTAATTTTTTTTTGGCATAAAATATAGTCTGAATATTAAGCATTGATTTAGTACCCATGGTATCATAGACATTATACAGAAAACAAGGCAAATGATAATCAGGTATAAGCATAAAAGCATTCTCATGTTACCCAGATATTTTGTAAAGCAAAGCTATTGTATACCCTTTTACATAGGAAATTGAAGCTCAAGAAGGTGAAGATGATACCTTTCTAACAGCCCAAGTAAGTTTACATTTAGTCCTATGAATTTGATATCGTGGGTGGAAGGGCTTGGAAAAGGAATCTTATTTTGACTTCATAATTCTTTAATTCATGTAACTGTCTTAAATTTAATACTGAGTTATTTACGTGACATACACAAAGTACTTAAAACTATTGGCAAGACCGAGGCGGGTGGATCACGTGGTCAGGAGATCGAGACCATCCTGGCTAACACAGTGAAACCCTGTCTCTACTAAAAATACAAAAAATTAGCTGGGTGTGGTGGTGGGCACCTGTAGTCCCAGCTACTCAGGTGGCTGAAGCAGGAGAATGGCGTGAACCCGGGAGGCGGAGCTTGCAGTGAGCCGAGATCGCACCACTGCACTCCAGCCTGGGCAACAGAGTGAGACTCTGTCTCAAAACAAAAACAAACAAACAAAAAGATCGGCAGCTGAAATTTCTGTTGCCAGAAAGATAATTGGAGTTATTATGAGTTTCCTATCATTTTCAGAATTTTAGAAAAAAGTCCATCCTTTCTGTAAAACCTAACTCTGGTTACTAGTCTTTTGAGAAGTCTACATTCTTCTTGATTTTTTTCTTGTCACTTGAAGTAAAATAAGTCTTTTAAAAGTATTAATATCCTTTTCAAAGCTTTATTTAAAATTTTGTTAATTTAACACTCCTGTAACAGGCATAGTCTAAAAATGATTAAAAATTTCTAGAAATTTACTTGGGGGGTGTGTGTATTGCAAATGACTGCACTTCAATGTGTAATAACGTGTTGCTGCTAATGTGATACACATAGTGGACTTTTTAAAGTGACTTACAGATGTTATAAGCAGACATCTGCAGATCAATTTCTGCATAAAAAATTATCCTTTGTCTTTTTCTCATATCTGTAACTAAAGAACCCTTTGTTTTTGTGTCCTCTTAATTTCATTTTAATTTTTAATCTTATAAAAACCAGAGAGGGTTTGGTGGTTTTGATCCGAGTTGGTTTTAATCTGATAAATAAATGCACGCATCCCCGGCGAAGGGAGTCAGTGCCCATTGGCATGTATTAGCTCTAGAATTACCACAGTTATCCAAGTAGGAGAGGATCGTGTCCTCTTTAAATGGTGTACTTTCAAATAGAGATATGGGTTCCTTTGTTTACTAGATTCAGAAAAAATAGTCATCAGGTCAGTTATTTCCTCTGGGTAGTATTTCCTAGAAGAGTACTTGGGCCTTGTATTCATGGACTACTTTTTTTTTTTTTTTTTTTTTTTTTTTTTTTGAGACGGAGTCTGGCTCTGTCGCCCGGGCTGGGAACTGGAACTACAGGCGCCGCCACCACGCCCGGCTAGTTTTTTTGTATTTTTTTTAGTAGAGACGGGGTTTCACCGTGTTCGCCAGGATGGTCTCAATCTCCTAACCTCGTGATCCGCCCGTCTCGGCCTCCCAAAGTGCTGGGATTACAGGCTTGAGCCACCGCGCCCGGCCCATGGACTACTTATTGATGGCCCCTGCATGCTTTCTTTCCTGCAGTGCTCTTGCCTTTGAAATGCTAGTGAGCCACAGATGCTTCTGAGGCTATATATTGCCTCTCTGTGTATTGTAGTGGAGGAGAAGTTGCATTTTGGAGAAAAATTGCATTTCTGGGAGAAATGTTGCTGTTCATTTGGAATATTCAGAAAGGAAATATTAGAATGGTGAAAGTCTGTAAGGCTGTCCCTAAGTACATTGATTTCCTCGTGATAAAGAATCTATGAGGGGCTGGGCACTGTGGCTCATACCTGTAATCCCAGCACTTTGGGAGGCTGAGGCAGGTGGATCACAAGGTCAGGAGTTCGAGACCAGCCTGACCAATATGGTGAAACCCGGTCTCTACTAAAAATACAAAAAATTAGCCAGGCCTGGTGTTGGACACCTGTAGTTCCAGTTACTTGGGAGGCTGAGGCAGGAGAATGGCTTGAACCTGGGAGGCAGAGGTTGCAGTGAGCCGAGATCATGCCACTGCACTCCAGCCTGGGCAACAGACCGAGACTTGTCTTGAAAAAAAAAAAGAATCTATGAGGAAAATTAACTCTTAAATCGAGAGAGTACCTTTTCTAGATTACTGATTTGCAAAAAGGGGAAGTTGAGGTCTTTATATTATTTGGCAGCTGGATATTAGCTTCTGTCAAGGATCACTCCTATAGTTGTCCACTGTGTGAGTTGTATGAAGGCATCATATCTAAGGATACCCACTTAAATAATAAACTTCATTACAAACATTTTTTAAATGGATGGAAATATATCTGAAGGAAGAACAGTTATGTATTTCTTATCGGGGAGCAAGATTCGCCATATTGTATCAAAAGATGAGGTTACGTTTTTAGAGAAGTTTTCTTTAAAATGACCTTTTTCCTCTTTCTAAATAATGTCTCATGGAACATCTAGAAACATAAATGTATCTAGGTTCCATATGATCTAATGCATCTAAACATGCTTACTGAGTCTATTACTATGTGCATTCAGGGATACTTCATAGTGTAACCATCACCCAGCTTCAGCTGTTTTCAGTTAATGGCCAGTCTTATTTTCCTCTATGCTTCTGTTTACTTTCTCCCTTCTGCATTATTTCGAAACAAATCCAAACATATTTCCCTTGAAAAATTTCAGTATGTATCTCTAAAAGAGAATTCTTATTTTTTATATTAGCACTCCTAAAATAAAAATTTTAATATTGTGAAATATACAGTTAGGATTCAAATGTTCAATTTTTCTATAGGGTTTTTTTTTTTCATTATGCCTTGTTTAAATCCAGATACCAGTAAGATCTGTATGTTGTGATTGATTGAAATGTTTTAGGAGGTTTTCCCTTCCATCTGTTTTCCTCTTACTATTTTATTTGTTGAAAAAAGCAACTTGCTTATCCGACGGAGCAAGGATTAGCAAAAACAGGCATCTCATGTAGTTTGCCAGTCGCCACTGTAGAGCTTCCAAGGCCTGGATTTTGCTGATTACATTCCTGTGGTGGTCAACATGTTCCTTTGTTTATTGTATTTTTTGTAAATTGTTAAGTTGGTTGTAGCATCTAGAGGCTTGCTCTCAGATTCAGCGTTAACACCCCACCCCAGCACACACACAGCCGCCTCGTAGGTATAGTACTGTGTTCTTCTATTTGGATGCACATAATATCTGGTTGTCTTTTTGTGATGGTACCAATCATTGATGATTCATACCCAAGTAGGAGTTGCAAAGGGATGCTATTCTAATTCTATCATTTCTTCTGTATATGGTGGAATGTTTCTAGAAAGAGAAACTTCCCCTTATTTACTATTTGGTTACCCTGTGGTATCATTTACACAGGAAAGCCAGGATATATGTTTGATTCTTTCCTTTTTATTTACCAATTTTCAGAATATTGAGCTGGTTCACTGGCATCTCTGACAGTGGCCAGTTCTTAATTTTTTCTTTTTTCCTCTTTAGATTCATTTCAAACTCATGGATTTGTATATATGTAATGTATTTTGGTCCATCACAGTTATTATCCTTAATGCTTACATTGTTCCATGTTGTGAGAGCCTCATCAAGTTGGCTCTTGAGTCCTTTCAGCATGATCCTAGTAGACTTTGATTGATTCCTTGCTTGATGGTATGTAAAGATGTGCCATTTCCTGCTCTAGAACTATAATTAGGCATTTCTTCTTTATAGTGGTAAATGATATTTCAAGACAGCAATCTAGGTGGTGGAGGTGTTCACTGCTACTGAGTTGTTCATTGTTTCTCGGTCTTTTCAATGTACAATGCTAGAGAAAATGTTGGAGTTGTTTTCTTTGTTTTTGCTTATTTTTACTTTTAAGATAAAATAGACCTTCAATTCATATCTTGGTACTTCCAAGATAACCATTTACTTTATCTTACGGTACACATACAACAACTTTAGAATGATTATACCAACACTACCACCAATGCAGTTACTGAAAGTAATTTAAGATTTTTTTAGACATATTTTTCGCAAGGATGTTTCCCTCTGGGGATGAACAAATCACCGTGTTTTAAGTTCTTTCCATTCTGTATGGTTGTATCACCCACTGATACATATCTAGGTTGATTTGTTTCATTTATTTTCAGTATTTAGGTATTGCTTTTGAAAGTTTACTCTGGGTGGGCTGTGGTGGCTCATG
This sequence comes from Macaca nemestrina, assembly GCF_043159975.1. Classification (NCBI taxonomy): domain Eukaryota; kingdom Metazoa; phylum Chordata; class Mammalia; order Primates; family Cercopithecidae; genus Macaca; species Macaca nemestrina. The sequence goes on from NC_092131.1 coordinate 143,236,971, forward strand.
CCTGTAATCACAGCACTTTGGAAGGTTGAGATAGAAGGATTGCTTAAGGCCAGGAGTTCAAGACCAGCCTGGGCTACATAGTAAGACTTTGTCTCTACAAAAAAAAAAAAGAAAATTAAAATAGCTGGGTGTGGTGGTCCATGCCTGTAGTCCCAGCTACTCAGGAGACTGAGGCTGGAAGATCACTTGACTGCAGGAGGTCAAGGCTGCAGTGAGCCAAGATCATGCCACTATACTCCAACCCGGTCAATAGAGCAAGACCTTATCTCAAAAAAACATTAGAAAATTTAATCTGGCTGGATGCAGTGGCTCATGCCTGTAATCTCAGTTCTTTGGGAGACTTAGTCGGGCTGATCACTTGGCTCAAGAGTTTGAGACCAGCTTGGGAAACAAGGCAAACCCCCGTCTCTACAAAAAATACAAAAGTTAGCTGGGTGTGGTGGCGCACACCTGTGGTCCTAGCTACTCAGGAGGTAGATTGAGGTGGAAGGATTGCTTGAGCCCAGGAGGTTGAGGCTGCAGTGACCTGTGATTGTGCCACTGCACTCCATCATGAGCAACAGAGAAAACTCTGTCTCAAAAAAAAAAAGAAAAAGAAAAAGAAATTATATATATATATGTATATACACACACATATGTGCAGCATATTTATATAGGGATTTGTCTATTTCAAGAGCCAGTCCTCAGGCTTTGACTTGAAGCTGAAATCTTTAGGCATTAGCCTCTAGGAAGTTATACTAGGTGGACTTTGGTTCAGATTCTACTTCTATTAGTTAATTACAATATTGTGATTGTGGCAGGTTCTCTATTAGTCAATTTATATGTCTATAAAATGAATATTATAATTCTTACTCAGTTGATACAGGGATTAATCATAGATTCTGATGTAGTATATGTGCAATTAGTGGTCATTTGTAGTGTTGTTTTACTAGCTTGAACATACTGCTTACTTGAGAAATTTCTGGAGATTTTTCTCTAAAATCTTGTTTGCTAATGCTTTAATTTTTTTTTTTTTTTTTTTTTTGAGACCGGGTCTTGCTCTGTCGCCCAGGCTGGAGTGCGGTGATGCAATCTCCCCTCACTGCAGCCTTGACCTCCCAGGCTCAAGTTATCACCCCACCTCAGTCTCCCCAGTAGCTGGGACTACAGGTGTGCACCACCACACCCGTCTGACTTTTGTATTTTTTGTGGAGATGGGGGTTTGCCTTGTTGCCCAGTCTGGTCTCGAACTCCTGAGCCCAAGCAATCCACCCATCTTGGACTCCCAAAGTGTTCAGATTACAGGTGTGAGTCATCATGCCTGGCTTTAATATGCTTTTATTCTTAAAAATTTCCTCTAGTTTCAAGAACCTCTTCAGTCTTTAATATTATGTGTATTCCTTTTTCTATTTGCCCTTGCCCCTAATGTTTCACTAACCTGAAAAATCTTACCTTTTTTTGTCATATGAAAATCTATATACCTCTTACAGCCAGATTCACTATCTCCACAAAGCTTTCTTTCATCTCTCTCTTATATGTAGTGCTTTACTGTTCACAGAGAGCTTTTTATATTCATTACCTTACTCAATCCTTGATATATCTTACATGGTTTACATGTCAACTCCACTTTATAGGTAAATTCATCCAGATAGATGACATACCACAGAGTAAAACTGTTTCAGTGATAACGACAGGGCAAATACCTAGGTGTCATGGTGCCTATTCTGATATTCTTTTCACTAAACTCCACACTAGCAAATGTTTTCTGAGTTCTATTGTACTTAACATAGTGCCAAAGTTAAGCACTTCAGATACATGAAAATCAAGCAGTTAGTTCAGTCTTTCCAGCTAAAAACAGCAGTCTTACACTGCATTTATTTAGTACATTTATTCAACAGGTATTTTTTGAGTACTTATGTGCCAAGCATTTTGTACTTCCCTTGATATTTAGCATATTCCCAGATAGGTAAGTAGTAGTTTAAAGTTATTGTGAAGGTTTGTTCAGTCCGAATACAGTGTTTACATGTCAAGCTAGAGGAAAGGAGGTCTTACTTAGCCTATACATGTACATATATCATAAGATAACCTATGGGAAGTAGTAGAATTGAATGTGTAGTAAATACTTGGTTCACTGAAAAATAAGTCCTAGGCTTGTCTTTGTCTCTTAGCAGTCGTTGCTGCTCCTAGGACGAAATGAAAATAAAGGAACTTTATGTCTTTTAGCATTGACTAAGGATTGCAGATCCCCCTGTGAGATAAACAACATGAGTTTGTAGACATTTGCTTCCTCTTCATATGTTAAATATTTTTTTAAGACAAACTTGAGTGGTTAATTTTAAAATATGCTTTACATTTAATAAATAAATGTTTTACATTTACTTATTTGCTTTTTTCTTCATTTGGAAAAAAAAATCTGTTTTCAATGGGGGGAAATTGTTTTCAAATAGTTGCATATCATGTCTGTGCATATATACCATTTAGACAGGGAAAATTTCCCATTATATTTCTTGGTTTGTTTCCTTATTGCAAGTATTTTGGACTTACTTCGGACTTACGGTTAGTGCTATGCTTGCTGCACATACTGCGCAGTAAAATCCACAGGCATTTACGTGTGGTTCATCTTTTTTACTTTACCCAAGTTGTTTTTGTGCTCCACCCACATTGTAATCAGTTTTGTTTTCTAAAAGTTGGGTCAGGCCATTTCCCTACCGGCATTTAAGTATATGTCATAAAATTTCTGTTTAAATTATGAAACCCTTCAGAAGACATGCTGAATTATTAAGATAAAAACCTAAAACTTCTCCAGCAAGTAAGACAAACCTTGCTAGTTACTTTAGCAACTAGAAATAACGTTATAATTGACAGGAACTACAATAGAACAAATTATTTTTTTTTTACATCATAGTATTTTAAAAATTTTACTTTTTAAAATAGCCAATAATTTGGACATGTTTTTTTCTTGAAGCTTCCTTTCAGTTTTGCATCTCTAAAATAATAACTTCGAAATGGTGTGCTCTTCGCATCTGAGGTAGATAAGGAGAATCAAACTGCATTCTTTAAAAAAAAATTTTTTTTTTAAATATATATTTTTCTAAAACAGAGACAGGGTTTTACTAGGTTTCCCAGACTGGTCTCAAACTCGTGACCTCAAGTGAACCTCCTGCCTCAGCCTCCTAAAGTGCTGAGATTACAGGCGTGAGCCACTATGCCCGGCTACGTGTTGCATTCTTTAAGTTCATTTAGTCTGCTTTAAATACACGCTAGGGTGTCTCAGTTTATTGCTTCAAGAAAAATTACTAAACTGAAAGACAGTTTGAAAGAAAAAGATTTATCCATAATTCAAGCATAACTCATTCTTCCCTTGCTGTCTCTACCATTCCACCCAAGTTAAAATGTTTTTCTTTCCTTTCCAAATACTGCAAATTGAACACATAATGCTTAAAAGTATATTCTAGTAAAACAATTTATTAAGACATTCTTACAGGCTGGGTGCAGTGGCTCCTGCCTGTAATCTCAGCACTTTGGGAGGCTAAGGCGATAGGATCCTTTGAGGCCAGGAGTTCAAGACCAGCCTGGCCAACATGGTGAAATCCTGTCTCTACTAAAAATACAAAAATTGGCTGGGCGCGGTGGCTTATGCCTGTAATCCCAGCACTTTGGGAGGCCGAGGCAGGTGGATCATGAGGTCAGGAGATCAAGACCATCTTGGACAACAAGGTGAAACCCCACCTCTACTAAAAATACAAAAATTAGCTGGGTATAATGGTACGCACCTGTAATTCCAGCTACTCGGGAGGCTGAGGCAGGAGAATCGCTTGAACCAGGAAGTCAGAGGTGCAGTGAACCGAGATTGTACCACTGCACTCCCATCCTGGGTGACAGAGTGACACTCAGTCTCAACAAAATAAAACAAACAAAAAAATTAGCCGGGTGTGGTGGCGCATACTGGGAAGGCTGAGGCATGAGAATCCCTGGAACCCGGGAGGTGGAGGTTTGCAGAGAGCTGAGATCGTGCCACTGCACTCCAGCCTGGGTTGACGGAGTGAGACTCTGTCTCAGAAAAAATGAAGAGGAATTCTTAGAGCACAGTATAATGGACTTAGATAGTGATAGAAGTTACATTGCTGTGAGTTGATGATTTACTTGTTCTGGACTATTTTACTTCTCAGCTTATGGTCGAGCTTTTTAGTATTTTTAAGTTTCTTTCATGTTACCCTAGTTGTAAAATAATTGGTCATTCCCTAATTGGCACACTTTAACTTAGTACAAATATCATTTATTAATAAAATGATTCATAGAAATTATTATTGTTGGCCAGGCGTGGTGGCTCATATCTGTAATTCCAGCACATTGAGGGGCCAAGGCAGGTAGAGCGCCTGGGCTCAGGGGTTCGAGACCAGCCTGGGCAAGATGGTGAAACCCTGTCTCTACCAAAAAATACCAAAAAAATTAGCCAGGTGTGGTGGCACACACCTGTGGTTCCAGCTACTCGAGAGGCCGAGGCGGGAGGATCAACTTGAGCCTGGGAGGCAGAGGTTGCAGGAGCCGAGATCACACCACTGCACTTCAGCCTGGGTGACAGAGTGAGACAGTCTCACACACACACAAGTTTAAAAAAGAAAGAAATATTTTGAAAAAAGAAATTATTATCCAAATGTACTTTTGAGCACACTGTAAAATATTTGACATTTTAAGAAGTGCATGCTTTTATATGAATCTAAAATTGTATTATAAATAAGCCGTTTAAAGTTCTACTTATGTTTCAACTTTTTTAGTCTTTTTTCACTAAGAGGTTGTTACTCTGTAAAGGCAGCAATGCTTAGTGTTCTCTCTGTACCAACAGCATTAATTTCACCTAGAACCTTGTTAGAGATGCACATTCTAAAGCCTCATTCCAGACCTTCTGAATCAAAATCTGTGTTTTATTTTAACAAGCCCTCCAGGGGATTCCGATGCATGCTGAAGTTTGAGAACCACTGCTCTAAGGCTTTGTATGTGGTAATTTCACAACAAGCTTCACATCGCCTGACTTTAACCAGTGTACTTCTGATTAGTTTTTCTTTTAAAAGTTATTAAAAGCTGGACATGCTGGCTCACACCTATAATCCCAGCACTTTGGGAGGCCGAGGCGGGCAGATCACCTGAGGCCAGGATTTCGAGATTAGCCTGGTCAACATGGTGAAACCCCATCTCTACTAAAAATATAAAAATTAGGCTGGGTACGGTGGCTCACGCCTGTAATCCGAGCACTTTGGGAGGCTGTGACGGGTGGATCACGAGGTCAGGAGATCAAGACTGTCCTGGCTAATATGGTGAAACCCCGTCTCTACTAAAAATAAAAAAAATTAACTGGGCGTAGTGGCACGTGCCTGTAGTCCCAGCTACTTGGGAGGCTGAGGCAGGAGAATCACTTGAACCCAGGAGGTGGAGGTTGCAGTGAGCCAAGATTGCACCACTGTACTCCAGCCTGGTTGATAGAGGGAGACTCCGTCTCAAAAAAAAAAAAATAATAATAATAAAAATTAGCTGGGCATGGTGGTGGGTGCCTGTAATCCTAGCTCCTTGGGAGGCTGAGGCAGGAGAATCGCTTGAACCCAGGAGGCGGAGGTTGCAGTGAGCCAAGATCGTGCCATTGCACTCCAGCGTGGGGGACAGAGCAAAACTCAGTCTCAAAAAAAAAAAAAAAAAAAGTTAATAAAACATTTGGTAGGGCACAGTGGCTTGCACCTGTAAATCCTAGAACTTTGGGAGGCTGAGGCAGGAGGAATGAACGCTTGAGTCCAGGAGTTCCAGACCAGCCTGGGCAACATAGCAAGACCTCTTCTCCACTTAGAATTAAAAAAAAAAAAATTTGCTGGGCATGGTGGCACACGTCTGTAGTCCCAGCTACTCAGGAGGCTGTGTGGCAGGAGGATCACTTGAGCCCAGGGTTTGAGGCTGCAGTGAGCTATGATCATGCTGCCACACTCTAGCCTGGACGACAGAGTAAGAAGCTGTTTAAAAAAAAAAAAATCAAAACATTTGTTAAGCCAAGCGTAGTGGTTTGCACCTGTAATCCCAGCTACTCAGGAGGATAAGGTGGGAGAATCAGCTTGAGGCCAGGAGTTCGAGAGCACCTGAGCATCAATAGCAAGACTTGTCTCTAAAAAGTAAAATGATTATGTAATTTTTTCAGTTATTGAGATTAGAATGCATATCACTTTATTCTTTATAGTCTTATGTTTGGGAAAATGTTGGTTCTCTGTTGCTCTGATTACTTCAGTGATGTTTGCATTATTTGCTTGGTAGAGCAAATTAAGCTTCTCCCCTTTATGACACTTCTATTTTTAAGCTAGCACATTCTCAATTTTAATTTTAGTGAAGCTGTCAAATATTTTAAAATTAAAATCATGTTTTAAAAATGTGTGGGTTACTTGTTTTAATTCCCTATAGCACAAATACCATTTTAAAATAGGCTTGGCCATCAGTATATGTATGACAAATATGAACTCTTTTTTTGAGACAGGGATTTACTGTCACCCAGGCTGGAGTGCAGTGGTTGATATGAACTCACTTTTAACACATTAAAAGAATGAATAATTTGAAACTGACTTAGTAACTGTTCTTCTAATGTCTGATATACTTAAAGGGGAGTGTTATTTGTTTGATTTGTTCATTACTGTGTATCCAAGCACTTGAAAGTTACGTCTACAGGTTATACTTTCTGGTACTATTTTAAATAGTATATCTTAGCTAGGAGTACCTGTGAACTGAGTAACATAAAACACATCATCAGGTCAGTCTTCTTATTGACAGCTCTTTGATATGAGGAAGAATTGGATTATATAAACTAGTTTTGAATACCAAAATTAATCCAGTTTGTTATTGATCTACTCATTGATAGATATACCTGTTTTCTAAGATGTCCCAGACTTGTGCCACATCTCTCTCTACATGGACTCTGGTTTTGATTGGAATAGCCTATTTATTTGTTAGTGTTAGGTATCCCTACATAATAATATGAAGCTATCCACCAAATTTCACTTGGCTGATTTTGTACTATTACTAAAATCTAGTTTTATGTGAATTCATTTTACATTTGATTATTCTTTGAATTTCAGGATGGTGAGGAAGAAGAAAATGAGAAAGGTATGTTTGATGCTGAATAGAGTTTAAAAATTGCTAAAATTTAGAAAAACAGTAAATTATGTGAAAATAAAGCACTCCTTATTTGAAATCTTATTTTTGAAATTAGTTTATTTTCAAATTTATCTATTTAGTGAATTAAGTTAGCATCTTGATTTTATTTTCCAATTGGTTTTAATTTTCTTTTGAACACTAAAGATATATTCCAACTTAATAGTACATATCAGTTACTGTAGTGAGCAATGCTATTTTTTATTTAATCCAATTTTTATTTTTAAAATAACTTCTGGTATACGGTAAGTTGATTAAATTCTTAAGACTGACACTGCAGTAACTCATGTGTGCTTATTGGAGTCCGAGTGCATAACTCACAGTGAATTTTACAACTAGTCCTAAATATGATGAATGACCAGGAGACTGACTTTGTGTTTGCTGCTTAGAGAAACTTCCATACGGTCATCTGACAATTTTAGTTTAGACGAGCTGTCTCATTCAATACAATTACAGGGGCAACAGTAGTAGTACATGTGGTCAGTAGGAGGTTATGGAAGAGTCCTTGGACAGAAGTCGAAGGATCCTACTTTGGACTAGAAAGGACATGGAGCAGGGTTAAGCAAGGCAAATAAAAAGCCTAGAAGCAATGACGAAGTAAAGCTACTGACTGAAAATGTCACATGCCCGAAGCCTTTCTGTTTTGGGGGAATGCAAGACATCTTTGAAAATGGTAATTGCAGACTGACTGGACAGGATGAAGACTGGAAATAACCAATTTCCTGAACGTTACGGAGCAGGAGCATCTTTGGAGCCTTCTGTACCAGTTTTCCATACGAATCTGGACTACTCAAGCATTGAAGAGTGAAAAAGATGGGGCCCTGAAATACTGTGAAGACTGATTGATATCCTCAGACTGTGACCTGTCAAGAAGTCACCATGGGAGTTCTGAAGGTCACTAGGGTTCAATCCCAGGATAATTCGAGCATTGAACAACAATCTGCACTTTTGTCACTGTCCTTTGGAGGAACAAAATCTTCCATATGCCATTAACTTATAACCAGAAATGAAGAGCTGGTATCTTCAGGATGGAACCATTTTCTCACTGTTGTTGTTTGGTGTTTGTATGTAGAGATCATTTTTTCCATGAAGAATAAGTGATCCTGGGTAAAGGATGGTTTATGTTAGTTAATACCCTTGTGTTTTTTTTTTTTTTCCTCCTAACCTTCCATCAGTGCTAATAACTGGCTTTATATTTTCTAGGTCCTATTCTAGCTTATGAATATGAAATTGTTTAAACTTCTTGTTTTGCCATATTTATTCCTGTTAAATCCTCTTAGATATAGCAGGTTCTGGTGATGGTACACAAGAAGTATCTAAACCTCTTCCTTCAGAAGGGAGCCTAGCTGAGGCTGATCACACAGCTCATGAAGAGATGGAAGCTCATACGACTGTGAAAGAAGCTGAGGATGACAACATCTCGGTCACAATCCAGGCTGAAGATGCCATCACTCTGGATTTTGATGGTGATGACCTCCTAGAAACAGGTAAAAATGTGAAAATTACAGATTCTGAAGCAAGTAAGCCAAAAGATGGGCAGGACGCCATTGCACAGAGCCCGGAGAAGGAAAGCAAGGATTATGAGATGAATGCGAACCATAAAGATGGTAAGAAGGAAGACTGCGTGAAGGGTGACCCTGTCGAGAAGGAAGCCAGAGAAAGTTCTAAGAAAGCAGAATCTGGAGACAAAGAAAAGGATACTTTGAAGAAAGGGCCCTCGTCTACTGGGGCCTCTGGTCAAGCAAAGAGGTTTGTTTTTCTATGTCAGTTCTTTACGATACTGAATTCCAGCATTCAATAAGATCACTCTACATTAAGGGGGTGGCTTCAAGAACATGTACAGTAATTAGTGTCTTATGATCCTGCCTATAATATTTTTGACCGTCATAAGTTACTTTTAAAAATTTTCAAGATCTTCATAATAATGCAGTGTGTTCTACTGATTGCATTGTCGAATGTCAGCATATATTTGGTTTTTTTGTTGTTTTTTGTTTTTTTTTTTCAAATTGACAATTTTTGTGTTTTATTTTTTAAAATCCTTGTGATGATGGTTAATGAACAACTATCAGTTCTAAGAACACAAAATGAAGTCAAGTCCCAGTCCTGAAATCTGGAGAAGATGGCCATATTTCCACTGAATAGAATTGTCAGAAAATCTAGATCTTCAGGCATCTTGGGGAAAATCAGTGCAAGAATCCTCAGGGAGTCATTTGTTCAAATAACCTAATCTAGGCCTTTGGAATTGTTAATTTGTATGAATAGCACTAGTTTGAAATATAGTGAATATCAAGCTGTTCTATTTTGGGTTTGGTTTTGTTTTTGTTTTCAATTTTCTTCTGGTGATTTGCCTCTTTAGCTCTTCAAAGGAATCTAAAGACAGCAAGACATCATCTAAAGATGACAAAGGTAAAGGGTTTTTTTCCCTATTTATTTCAGTGTTGACATTGCATATTTTCATTAAAAAGTAGTAGTTGTGTGGTGTTTTCTTTGACATTTAGTCCTTAAGAATTTTATTGACAGGCTAGAAACTTGAGATGGTCTTTATGTAAACTGTGGAATTATATATATTATAGAAAACTGATTGATGTGTTACTGTTTACTTACTTTGTAAACTGGTATTGGGTATGTTAAAAACCCATTGGCTAGGGAACACTTATCTGGTATGTTCCAAGGGACTGTGTTGGATATTAATAGATATTTTCTTACATTATAATTTCAGAACTATTTTATCTTTTGTTAACTCATTTATAACTACTGTATATCACCACAACCTTTTCCCTGTTCACAGATTATACTTTCTGGTACTATTTTGAATAGTATATCTTAGCTAATTAAATAATACTTGTGTGTATTTGTGGAATCTAGTGTTCGTTTTTCTTTTTTTTCAATTCTTGTAAGTTTCAAAGTGCAATATTTACTTGCTTTCTGATACTGAGAAATCTCATGCCCATGAGCTATAGTTTCATCTTGTACATGTGCTGTGTTTACTTAAAAAATACTTACTTTCTACAAAAGGATTTTAAGGGAAAATAAAACATTCAGGTACTACAAAGCTTTTAAATACCTCCTAAATGTGTAAAGGAGAATTGTATGCATCTTCTATAGTTTATTTTAAGCCAATTGGTCTTTTAAGGAAAAAAAAAATTTTTTTTCTGTAATTAGTAACATATCTGGGCCCAAATGTTACTGGTAACAAAAATGATACACAAACATTGAGTTAACATTTCATAAGGCCCTTGATGAATACCCTTTGTAAGAACAGAATCAAGTATCAACCATTAATATTTAAAATATTTGAGCCAGGTATGTGTTATCTTTTCTCCCTCTGAGTCTACGCTGAAAGTAGCTTCACAACTGTTAACACATGTAATTTTTTAAAACATCTAAAATTTTTACTCTTTCTCCATTTAATGTGAAATATAGAAATTGTTCCTTTTAATTGCTTGTATACTGTTTCTCTTAAAGTGAGTAAAAATTATTTTCCAGCTAAAGTCAAGTGAATGAAAATTTCCCTTTTATTACAGCACATTTGAAGAAAAGGGTGACTGGCTAGGCCTGTATCCTAAGATACGGCCTCTATACGTATGAAGCCATAATTTGTGTGTGACATAGTACAGAAATGATTCATATAATCATTTACCTGTTATAAAGGATTTTGAGATCTCTGATCTTTAATCTTGTAGTTGTTTCAGAAGATTGTTTCTTACTGACACTAGAGTTATCCAGCTGCATATAATTCCCATTTTGTCTTACCTATTCTCTTTTTTTTTTTTTTTTTTTTTTTTGGAGACGGAGTCTCTCTCTGTCGCTCAGGCTGGAATGCAGTGGCCAGATCTCAGCTCACTGCAAGCTCCGCCTCCCGGGTTTACGCCATTCTCCTGCCTCAGCCTCCCGAGTAGTTGGGACTACAGGCGCCCGCCACCTCGCCCGGCTAGTTTTTTGTATTTTTTAGTAGAGACGGGGTTTCACCGTGTTAGCCAGGATGGTCTCGATCTCCTGACCTCGTGATCCACCCGTCTCGGCCTCCCAAAGTGCTGGGATTACAGGCTTGAGCCACCGCGCCCGGCCATCTTACCTATTCTCTAATAGGGAATGAAGGTGTACCAGTTGGTTTGTCTTTGTTATTAACCATGTAAATTCTTGAAAAATGTATACCTTACTCTGACTTTTTCTTCTTCCATGTCAATTTCTAAGGATCTAAAGCCCACAGCAGATGTGGCAATTAAACAGTCTGTTCATTGCTAAGTGATTGCTTCCTGGTTGTCTCTATTCAGTGCAGTGGTAGACTATAAATTATTAAAACTGAACAGCAAATTGATTTTTTTACCCTCTTCAACTTAGAACTCATACAATAGGAAATGTACATATATTTAGATTTTTTTCCCTCACTAGTTATGTTGTCTTGTTTGATTTCAATAATAATAAACACAGGATTTTTATATAGTAATGTCATACTATCAAAATTATAGTTTGGAAAGAATGTGGCCCTTTTAATTTTGTATAAAGATTCTGATTGAGATACTTAAACATCTGATATTAAATCTATTCTAGGAAGTACAAGTAGTACTAGTGGTAGCAGTGGAAGCTCAACTAAAAATATCTGGGTTAGTGGACTTTCATCTAATACCAAAGCTGCTGATTTGAAGAACCTCTTTGGCAAATATGGAAAGGTACATTCTTTTTACCTTTTTATCCGTCTTTCTAGTATCTGCATTTGAAATGAGGATTGTATTCTAAATACTATTACATAAATATCTTCTAATTTGTTGTATCTCTTAGGACGGTTAATAGACTTAATTACTGAATTCTGTGGTAATGGTAGATGAGAGTTAAGGGATAAATAGTGTTTCATCATTTAATCTGTCTCTGAGCCTTGGGAATCTTTGTATTCCAAACTTTAAACCTATTTAAGCCAAAGACTAAGTTTATTCATCATGATACTTTGTAGCACGTAGCTTGGGATCTGGCATATTGCTGAGCCTGATTTGGACATCTTGAAAAAATATATTTATATTTAGACTATTATTAGGCAGTGGGATATATAATTCAGTGGGGACTGGGGGGAACCATATACGATCCTTGTTATAGATTTCTAGTCCAGTAATGGAGAAAAATGTAAAATTGGCTATTATATAGGCATTAGAATCGTTTAAACTTATATAAAGTTGTATACAAACATGTATCTATATTAAGTTTATATATAAACTTTTTTTTTTCTTTTTGAGACACAGTCTCACTCTGTCACCCAGGCTGGGGTGTAGCAGCGTGATGTGGGCTCACTGTGACCTCTGCCTCCCAAGTTTAAACTATTCTCATGCCTCAGCCTCCCCAGTAACTGGGATTACAGGCATGAGCAACTGCACTGGGCTAATTTTTGTGTTTTTAGTAGAGATGAGGTTTTCACTATGTTGATCAGGTTGGTCTTAAACTCCTGGCTTCAGGTGATCCACCCCTGTCTGAGCCTCCCAAAGTGCTGGGGTTACAGGTGTGAACCACTGCACCATGCCTGTATATATAAATTTAATCAGAAGTTGTTTTAAGTGCTGTGAAGGAAAAGTACACAGGTGTTAAAAGGGGGAGGCTTTACTGTGGTTAGTTCATCAGGAAAAGTTTCTCCGGCAGTTAAGGGGAGACCTAAAGGAAGAGAAGTAAGAGTAGTCAAAGAATACTTCATTAATAACGAATGCTTTGAATTGTGAGCTGCATCCCTGAGGGCACTCAATACTGTCTACTTACATTACAGTTTTTCATATACATCATAGTTAATGTACTCCACTGTAAGCTCTTCGAGGTCAGGGACCTTATTTACTGTACTTCATGTGCACATGATAGGCTTTCAAATATTGAAATTAATGAATTAGTGACCATTATTGGTAAATAGCCGTTAATATTACCAAAACCTGTCCTCTTGATTTTCAGAGGCTTTTTTCCCTGCTTTAATTAGTGAGTTGCCTGAGTGTAAAGGAGGTTCTTGTAGGTGTCAGAAATAGAATGCTGAGAATTGTAGCCCCATGATAGGCTGTGTTATTTTTTCTTCTGTTTTCAATAATATATTGTTAGAGATGTGAAAACAATATTTTAATGTTGATATTTATTAGTAGTAAAACTATATGTGGATACCGTATATTTGGTAGGAAGACCCACAGAGTTAAAAATTAAATGGCTATGGGGCAAATCAGCCTTTCCTAGGGCTGAGGTAAAAGTTGGTTGGTTCCAGCCACCCACACCATTAAACTCCTGATTTTCCTGTTTCCTTGTTCGCAGCTTTATGTCTTTACTCTGTTCAGCACTGAATCGTTCTCACTTTTCTTCTCACTCATCCATACCTGCTTTGTCTCTCTTAACTACCCATCTTACAGAATTGAAATTATTTGTCATTTTCATATACATTTGAAAAGCACATAGATTGAAAATGTTGTCTTTCAAGCTTTAGCGTGTTTTTCAGGGGGTGCATTTTTAAGTCTGCTTTTTTATATGTGATTGGTTCTTTACTCATTATAGAAAAGTATCAACACTCATCATTAAGATACTGGAAACTTTTTCTCTAAAGACATTCAGGGTGGGCATATGATAGGGATATTTTGGTTCAAATCCAATTTATTTGCTTTTATTAATTGTGCCATTACTTCACTGATGAGATTGTTTTGGCTACGTTGGCTACATATTTGAGGGGAGGAAATAAATATAAAAAGAAGGTTAAATTGCTTTTTGGCACTTTAAATTGTTCCCCTGAATATTTATTAAGATGGGTAATGTAGATGGTGATCACAAGAATATGAAATAGGCTGGGTGCAGTGGCTCATGCCTGTAATCCCAGCACTGTGGGAGGCCGAGGTAGGCCGATCACCTGAGGTCAGGCATTTGAGACCAGTTGGCCAATGTGGCAAAACCCTGTCTGTACTAAAAATACAAAAATTAGCAGGATGTGGTGGTGCATGCCTGTAATCCCAGCTACTTGAGAGGCTGAGGGAGGAGAATCGCTTGAACCCAGAAGGCAGAGGTTGCAGTGAGCCGAGATCACACCACTGCACTCCAGCCTGGGCGACAGAGTGCGACTCCGTCTCAAAAAAATATATACATATATATATGAAACAGAATAAGATACACCCCGAATTAATACATAGTTTCTGTTTTGAAGTTTCATGTATTTAGAAGTGTGTGTAGTTGCAACTAGAAGTGTGTGTAGTTGGAACATTGTAAAACTCTCTAAAGTACAGTCTCATTTTATAGGTTCTGAGTGCAAAAGTAGTTACAAATGCTCGAAGTCCTGGGGCAAAATGCTATGGCATTGTAACTATGTCTTCAAGCACAGAGGTGTCCAGGTGTATTGCACATCTTCATCGCACTGAGCTGCATGGACAGCTGATTTCTGTTGAAAAAGTAAGCTTGCCTAACTGTTTATCCAAGCAAGTCGAATTTGATCGCTAGTTCTCAACTCATAGCTGTTAACAGTAGCAGGGAGTAGAATTTGCAATTATTTTTAATTTTTATGTGTTTGTAGTTTTTACTTGCCTTATAATTTTCTATCTTTTCCAGATTTTCTGCCATTAACACACTTTTTATAATCACAAAAATGTAACCATATGTATAAATTGTTTTTCTGGTTCAAACCTTTCAGGTAAAAGGTGATCCCTCTAAGAAAGAAATGAAGAAAGAAAATGATGAAAAGAGTAGTTCAAGAAGTTCCGGAGATAAAAAAAATATGAGTGATAGAAGTAGCAAGTAAGGATTTATTATTTTTATTTATTTCGATAAACAGACTTTTTTGGTACATTATGAAGCACTCATTCTGGTTTTTTTGTCTGGGGTGGTATGGTCAGGACACAAGCCTCTGTCAAAAAAGAAGAGAAAAGATCATCTGAGAAATCTGAAAAAAAAGAAAGCAAGGATACTAAGAAAATAGAAGGTAAAGATGAGAAGAATGATAATGGAGCAAGTGGCCAAACATCAGAATCGATTAAAAAAAGTGAAGAAAAGAAGCGAATAAGTATGCTATATATCTTTTCAATCCCTTTCTAATGCATTCGACTGCTTAATTTTTACAGTGGAAGGGAAAACCTGAAATTATAATCCAGAGGTGTAAGCTTTGTTGTTAGGTGTCATTGTGGTAGGAAAGGAGGTCTAGTAGGAGTAATTGTCTTCTTTTCTACTCTGGGGAAACAAACAAATGTTTTCTTCCAGCTAACCTCCTTTGCTATTCTGGGCTGACTTAAAATGGTCATTGATTAGTACTATTGAATTAGGATCTTTTGGTATCACTGAAAGTATTTATGTTAGCAGACTGAACTGTTTAAAAAACTCTTTGCATTTAAGTTCTTGTAGAATAAGTAGGTTTTTTATTTCTTGTATTGGTGTGTGACTGTCAGAAGTTAGCATTTTTACATACGTATTTTCTTTTTCAATGATAATTTTTAGACATTTATTTTATATAATTTTTTTCCCTTAGGTTCAAAGAGTCCAGGACATATGGTAATATTAGACCAAACTAAAGGAGATCATTGTAGACCATCAAGAAGAGGAAGATATGAGAAAGTAAGTCTCTGATCAGGATGGCTGTATACTACTTCAGCTGTTTACAAAAGAAGATAATTCTGTTTTTCCGTAACCATCTTTGCATACTCGCATGCTAGCAAACCCAAGAAAAAGGAAATGTTGCTAGTTATTTGAACTTTTTAAATGACCTGCTAAACTTGAAAAATAAAGCCCCAAAATATTTTAATTTCTAGTGTTCTTCTAATTTTTTTCTATAGGTTCATGGGAGAAGTAAGGAAAAGGAGAGAGCTAGTCTAGATAAAAAAAGAGATAAAGACTACAGAAGGAAAGAGATCTTGCCTTTTGAAAAGATGAAGGAACAAAGGTTGAGAGAACATTTAGTTCGTTTTGAAAGGCTGCGACGAGCAATGGAACTTCGAAGGTAGGAAGAGGGTCTGTTTTATACCTGTCGTTAAATATAGGTAAATATTTAACACTGGTTATAAGCCAGATTTCTGGAAATTGTATTCCCACAGAAAACTGTTTAACACCTTAAAGAAGTACGGTAGCATCTAATGATTTCTTAAGTTTGCATAGCACTTTACAATTTACAAAGTGCTTTCCATCTGTTATCTCCAACTCAACAGTTCTATAAGGCTAGTTATGCCCATTATACAATTGAAAAAAGTGGAGGCCCAGAGAGGCTAAATGACTCTTCCAATGCCCACATGGCTAACAAGTGGCAGAGTCGGGACTCAGACCCAAGTCTTCTGACTCCAAGTCCAATGCTCTTTCCTCAACACCAAAGCTGCTGCCATAAAAAACATGACTTTAAAGGAAAAATTTGAGATAAGATAGTTTCAGAGTAGCTATAGTGTTCAAATACTGTAATCTGACATTTTAACACATTTAGCAAAATTTATTGTTTGTATTAGTGCCTAAGAGAAGGAAGATTTGCCCTGTGAGCCTAATGGTATTCAGATTGTATCCCAAAGCAAGCATTCTCTTTAAAACAAATGGAAAATATAAACAAAGCAAGATGTTTCCATTTTTAGTGGCCATATCTCAACAGTTCATCATGAGTGTCAGTTTACTTTTGTATATCAATTTTTGGATGCCACTTAAAATAGTCTTGTGGGTGTGTTTTGTAGTATATTATTTCAAATGTTAACCTATCTTGTCCAGGGGTTACTTATCATGGGATTTCATCTATTCATTCATGAGAGTGTTGGGAACTACCAGAGATACTTTTAGCAACTTAGGTTATTCTGCATAATAATTGACACACAACTTTACTAAAAGGACGTAATCCTTACAGCACATAGAACCCATTTTCTTTTTTTTAAGATGAAGTCCAAATGTGCCTAGCTTCCTGTTTATTTAGTTGACAACAGATTGAGAGGAGAGTGGAATTGAGGGGCAACTAGACCAGTGATTCTCAAACCCTATGAGACCAAAATCCCTTTTATATTAAAAAATGTTGCAATGCCTTTACTCTCCTGAAATGAAACTGATGCGTAACATACTTAACCTATACTAATAATTTCCAAAAATAAAAGTAATGGCTTAACTATAATATAAAGGAGAAATAAAAGTAATTTATAATAAAAATATGTATTCCAGATAGGAATGTTTAGGCATGACTTAATGAAGTAGTCAGATGTTTGCATCCCTATTTAGACTCACTGAGAATGGGACAGCTCCAAATACAGACTGACATTGTATGTCAGTTGATATGTTGTATTGGTTAGTAAATACCAGAAGTAGTGTTGACATTATGACATGATTTCTGAAATGGTGAGCAACTCTTGGTAAAAGTCTCAAGAAAGTATAATTTTCCTTCTATTTATATGGAGTTGCATTATTGGAAATTCTAAAATACATAAATCATATCAAAGCAGACAAACTTAGTATTTATTAAAAATGGGGTTGAGTTCTAGACTCACGTTATTTTTGCTTAAGGCATTTGGTTGTTTTTAATGGTGTGAATGTCCATTGTGGCATCTGAAAGGTATGAGAAGTGTTGGATGGTTCTTACTGTGTACAACTATCCTCACTATTCCATGCATCAATAAGATGCTTAGATTCCTTCATCCTCATACACTAAATGCTAGTATCTGCCCCATGGTCATTGTGATAATTAAAAATACCCCATTGATTTCTGTAGAAATAGTACTGACCCATTGAGAACCACTGCGTTACTAGAGAAAGACATGCCAATGATAGACAGAAAAGGACACTGACTACCTTACAGTAAGAAAATAACATTAAAAGTCTAATACAATAACAATTCAGTTCAGCAAACAGTTGAACTACCTCTGACTCAGAAAACACATTACCTGGAGCCATCTATTATAGGACAGTAAACATTCCAAAATAGCCCTTAAAGACACCATTTTGTTGTATGTAGTATTTGCTATTGTTGATGTTCATTGTTATGATCCCAAATCATCAAAATAAAGTATATACTTTGTTTAAGGAGATACAATAGAATATATAATAGGCATTAGAGCTTTTTCCATCAAAAACAGGTGTTGGAAGTTGTAGTTTTGTAAATTTATATATGCAGATTACATCCTTCTAAAATGTCAATTAATTAATGGACTATTATTATAGTGATTTTTATTTAAACAGGAATCATCTAAGAGGCAACTACTCTATATTATAAAATTTAGCTGCTCAGTTGACAGTCTTATTTATAAATAAGTGAAAATATTGGGATCTGTTTAAAGTTTTACTTTGAATTCTCTTTCCAATTACATTAAAACTACTTAGATTGAGTTGAAATTTTAAATTGCCAACCTCAAGGAAAAATTCAAATTCAAAGCTATTCTCTTTCACACAGTGCTAGCATAATTTAAGTATTTCTAAATACTGATTTTTGGTAGACGAAGAGAGATTGCAGAGAGAGAGCGTCGAGAGCGAGAACGCATTAGAATAATTCGTGAACGGGAAGAACGGGAACGCTTACAGAGAGAGAGAGAGCGCCTAGAAATTGAAAGGCAAAAACTAGAGAGAGAGAGAATGGAACGCGAACGCTTGGAAAGGGAACGCATTCGTATTGAACAGGTGCAGTCAGAAAATCTTTTCATCTTAAATAACTCACCTTTTTCAAACTCTGTGATTTTAGCCCTAAAATTTGCTTTACTTGTTGTAAAGCGTCTATAGAATGAGTTTAGCTAATGAGCTTTTAAGTGTCCCTGAAAGATAACAGTGAATTAGGTACTAGTTAAAAATACAATTAGTAGTGACTTTGTTCTAGATAACTGGTAATAATTCTAGCTCTGCAATATCATGGCAGCCTAATAGTCTGAGCATAGGACTATGAGTCCAGAGTAGTTGTAATCCAGGCTCTGTCACTATCCCAGTCTTAGAAAATAATAATGATTTCCTTACATATTATAGTGGGAATGATTTCCCAAGGCTGGAAGGAAATAATGCCTCTCTTTGCAGAATTGCACCTCAGGGTTTTAAGGCACTTAGTCTCCATACATATTAAGAACGCTATTTCTAATTCCCTTTAGGTGCTTTTATTTTAGTCGAATGATTAAACTAAACTTGACCTTCCCAAATACTTGCCAACTTTCACCACCCAGTCCTTGTTATTTTTAATGTTGCAGAACGATAGCTATAGCCTAGATTATTGAAATCAAATTTAGGTGTCATAGGTTTGTGTTTTGCCTGGTCTTTGCTTATGATGGTTTCTTAGCGACAGGATTAAAACAAGGTTGCATGTATACTTATCTTATGTTTTCATTTTGCCTTGGTTGGTTCTTCCTTCTGTGTTGTCTGAAGGAACGTCGTAAGGAAGCTGAACGGATTGCTCGAGAAAGAGAGGAACTCAGAAGGCAACAACAGCAACTTCGTTATGAACAAGAAAAAAGGAATTCCTTGAAACGCCCACGTGATGTAGATCATAGGTAGTTACTCACTTTATTCCTTAACAGTTACACTTGCTGTTTTATTCCCTTTAGGCTAAGACTAGAGAATTAGAAAGTATAAACTCCTATCACTGAAATAAAAGTCATAATCAACAGGGATGGGAAGGATTACAGTACTGGGGTAGACCCAGTGCACTGGCAAGTGGGAACAGTCTGCATTTCTTTCCCTGTCTACCTTTCTGATGCCAAACGTTTTTCGTTATGACTGGAAATACATTGTCGTAATAGGCTTCAATAATAATTAAACAGATTTTGAACATTCTTAAAAAGGTAGTGCAGATAGTATAGAAATGGAAGTCATAAACTTGAGATTGAAAGATACATTCTGTTGTGTGCTTGGATTCATACTTCATATAGATTTAAAAATACAAGTATGCCCATTTAATTTTCTTAACATAAATTCTATTAAAATGAGTTGATTGTGTAGAGAAATAGGTGGAATGAATGAACTGTGCTTCTGACTTGCCACTCTAATGTTTCCAAAGTTAAGGATAACTGAAGAGGTTGTGAACTGCTGGTTAGAATTTTATTATAAAGTGGTTTCAAGTATTTTATTTGTCTTTTCCATTTAATAATTATAAGACATGCAGTTTTTCAACTATTTTTCTCTCCCGTTAAATTCCTCTCACACTATTTGACTTTACGTAATTCAACAATTAAGTCTTTGCTAGTTTGTACTCCTGAGTGTGTTATGTCTTGAGTTTATTAGCCCTGTTGTGTCCACAGTTCTAACATGTGGTATGTATGACTCCAAGTAAATGTCGTTTGATTACTGTAGAACTAATTTATGTAAATGAGCAAATATTTCTCTTCAAGGCGAGATGATCCTTACTGGAGCGAGAATAAAAAGTTGTCTCTAGATACAGATGCACGATTTGGCCATGGATCTGACTACTCTCGCCAACAGAACAGATTTAATGACTTTGATCACCGAGAGAGGGGCAGGTTTCCTGAGAGTTCAGCAGTACAGTCTTCATCTTTTGAAAGGTAGATATGTTGAAAATTGTTACATTTATTTTATGAGCCTTGCTAGTGATAACTCTGTTTCTCCTAAAATCTTCATTAAGAAGTACCAGGTCAGAACTGAATGCTCAGAACAAATTATATGGTTTTTGTTTCTGTTAATGGGAATGTGATTCAGTATTCCAAACTAATTAACTAGAACACCATTAAGTAGGTTGGCTTTATCTTCTTATCTTTATTTTATTTTTATTTTTTTTGAGACAGGGTCCCACCTGTCTCCCAGGCTAGAACACAGTGGTGCAATCTTGGCGTACTGTAACCTCTGCCTCCTGGGTTCAAATGATTCTTGTGCCTCAGCCTCCCAAGTAGCTGAGATTATAGACATGCACCACCACCATGCCCGGCTAATTTTTGTATTTTTAGTAGAGATGGGGTTTTGCCATGTTGGCCAGGCTGGTCTAGCACTTCTGGCCTCAAGTGATCCACCCACCTCAGCCTTCCAAAGTGCTGAGATTACGGGCATGAGCCACCGCGCCCGGCCTCTTCTTATCTTTAAAACTGTGGGAGCACTGATTGCTTTGGATGTGCCTCAACTGTTAAGAACAGTAAAACATTCTTCAGCTTGGTAGTGACTTTGAGTGTTTGGTATCATTTCTCCTGAACACTAAGAAAACCAACCTTAGGCTAGACACTTAGTTCAGTTTTAAAGAAAATGAGTTGTAATAATCAATGACTAGCTTTTTTCCATGGCTTTGCCTTAAGTTCATTTTTTGGTTTCATCATTATAGGTTATGCAGACAAAGTTAAGAAGAATTAAGCACTCAAGTAAGCACTTCTTGGACCTATATTCTTTGTTTCTAATCAATAGGCGGGATCGCTTTGTTGGTCAAAGTGAGGGGAAAAAAGCACGACCTACTGCACGAAGGGAAGATCCAAGCTTCGAAAGATATCCCAAAAATTTCAGTGACTCCAGAAGAAATGAGCCTCCACCAAGAAACGAACTTAGAGAATCAGACAGGCGAGAAGTTCGAGGGGAGCGAGATGAAAGGAGAACGGTGATTATTCATGACAGGCCTGATATCACTCATCCTAGACATCCTCGAGAGGCAGGGCCCAATCCTTCCAGACCCACCAGCTGGAAAAGTGAAGGAAGTATGTCCACTGACAAACGGGAAACAAGGTAGCTGTGTACTTCATAATGCTTTCCTAGTGGTCTCATGCCTTGGGGCTAAAAAAATTACAGTTTTGATCATGTATGTTTTTATGTTTTGTTTAACAGAGTCGAAAGGCCAGAACGATCTGGGAGAGAAGTATCAGGGCACAGCGTGAGAGGTGCTCCCCCTGGGAATCGTAGCAGCGCTTCGGGGTACGGGAGCAGAGAGGGAGACAGAGGAGTCATCACAGACCGAGGTGGATCACAGGTAAATGCTGCGGGAGGCTTGCCTCCAGCCTGCACACATACATTTAGAGGATTCATGAGCTACTCTGGATATACAGTAACATTTTGATATGGCCTAGCTAGATTGGAATGATTGAGAGGCATTAATTTTTAATTTTAATTTTTAAAATTAATCTGAATTTTTCTCATACTTTACTGTCAGAGTTGACCATCAGTAGTCCAAAGAGTTAAGGTACTAGCCTTGAAATACTGCATTTTGATTAAACTTCCTAGTGAAATTTAAGAATTGTTAATTTGATAAATGAGCCTGTCTAATTATAACTTTGGTTTTATTTCTTTTTAAGAAATTGAGGCTTTCAAACTGGATCTGAAATCTGTGACCTCTATTTGTGTTTCCTTTTCACTTTTTCCTTCTTAATAAAATATTCTTGACCAGGCATGGTGGCTCATGCCTGTGATCCCAACACTTTTGGAGGCCAAGGTGGGCAGATTGCCTGAGCTCAGGAGTTTGAGACCAGCTTGGGCAACATGGTGAAACCCCATCTCTACTAAAAATACAAAAATTAGCTGGGTGTGGTGGTGTGCGCCTGTAATCCCAGCTACTCTGGAGGCTGAGGCAGGAGAATCGCTGGAGCCCAAGAGTTGGAGGTTGCAGTGAGCCAAGATGGCGCCACTGCACTCTAGCCTGAGCTACAGAGCCAGACCCTGTCTGGGGGGGAAAAAAAAAAAAAATATATATATATATATATATATATATATATATATATATGTGTGTGTGTGTGTGTGTGTGTGTGTGTGTGTATATGTATATATTTATATATATACGTATACACACATCTTTTTCTCCTGCTTCATTTAAGTAGCTTAAAGTGTAAAATTGAAATAGAGCTTTGTCTGTTTTTTGTCTTCTTATCCTAAAGATAGATGAGTGTAACGTTACATTTTTTAAATTTTTATTCTTGTGACACTTATATTGACTTGAATATTTTGTAAGTTAATGAGCTGGACAGAGGAAAGTATCTTCATCTGTTAGAGACTGAAATGAACAAAAACCTTTTGCCTCATTTAAAAGTATTCTACTGATGAAATACTGGCATATGGGTTGATAGTAGCACAGTTAGGACATACTTTCATAAATTACATACCAAAAAGAATTGTGCAGTGTGTGTGTCTCCATTATATGCAGGTGTTTGTTTTGTATTTTAATACATATTAGTGTGTTTATTTGTTTTTGAGATGGAGTCTCACTCTGTCACCCAGGCTGACATGCAGTGGCATGATCTCGGCTCACTGCAACCTCTGCTTCCCAGGTTCAAGTGATTCTTTTTCCTCAGCCTCCCGAGTAGCTGGGACTACAGATGTGCACCACCACCCCTGGCTAATTTTTGTATTTTTAGTAGAAGTGGGGTTTCACCATGTTGGCCAGGCTGGTTACAAACTTCCGACCTCAGGTGATTCACCCTCCTCTGCCTCCCAAAGTGCTGGAATGACAGGCATGAACCATCACGCCCACCCCCTAAACAGAATTTTTAAGACTGAGTCTATAATCCAGATAAGTCTGCCTTGTTTACAGTAAAATTTAAGAAAGTCTCAAAGACCAGCCCTCTGCATTCAGATGTCCTTTTAGAAAATGTGTCCTGAGGAGATCTTGTATACTCCCTTGAAAATTTTCTTTTTCATAGTGTTAGTCTGTAAATTGTTCTGCCACTATTATATCTCAGCCTCTCTGTGGGTACCTTCTGCTTTCTTTCCTGTAAGCTAAGTATCACAATGCTTGCTTTCTCTTTCCTTAGATCCCTAGTTCTACAGTTTCTTTCTTTGTGTTTGCTACTCTGTTTTCCGTAGTTACAGATGTAGCACCTTGTAAGTGCCATAGCACTAACTAGTACGATGTAAAATAAGTTGACGACTCCTGTTTTCTGTGCTGTTTGCATGTTGTCCTGATAGGCTGATCATAGGCCCCGCCGTGGCTTGTCTTAAGGTTTTGATCTCTGTCTGTGCGTTCTTACAGTCAATATAAGATCCAAGTATTTGAAATAATCAAGGGTCAAAAAACCCTTGGGTGCTAGAAAATATAGAAATAGAAATTAATGTCCAGGCCTGGTGGCTCATGGCTGTAATCCCAGCACTTTTGGAGGCCAAGGCAGGAGGATTACTTGAGGCCAGAGGTTCGAGACCAGCTTGGACAATATAGTGAGACCCCATCTCCATAGGAAAATTAAAAAATTAGCTGGGCATGGTGGTGTGCACCCTGTAGTCCCAGCTAGGCAGGAGGCTGAGGCAGGAGAATTGCTGGAGCCTAGGAGTTCACAGTTGCAGTGAGTTATGGTAGCAACAGTGTTGCTCCAGACCTCAGTACCAGCAACTGCTCCAACCTGGGCAGCACTTGATCATGTCTCCAAAAATTATTTTTAAAAACAGGAATTGGCTGGGTACGGTGGCTCACACCTGTAATCCCAGCACTTTGGGAGGCCGAGGTGGGCGGATCACGAAGTCAAGAGATCAAGACCATCCTGGCCAACATGGTGAAACCCCGTGTCCACTAAAAATACAAAAATTAGCTGGGCACGGTGGCACATGCCTGTAGTTGCAGCTACTTGGGAGGCTGAGAAGGAGAATTGCTCCAACCCAGGAGGTGGAGGTTGCAGTGAGCCGAGATCGTACCACTGCATTCCAGTCTGACAGCAGAGCGAGACTCCATCTCAAAAAACAAAACAACAACAACAAAAAGTATTGAATCATTTCCTCCATACCCTTCCCTGAAGCCTGAGTAGCTTCTCACTACAAAATAGATACAAACTCTTTCTATATGCTGTTGCACTACTCATCCTTTTATCTTCTCAGACATCTTATTAATTTGCTTCTGACATTAAAAATATAAGTTGGTATGAGACCGAGACTGAGGGTGTCGTGATTTTTTTTTTTTTTTTTTTTTTTGACATGGGGTTTCACTATCGTTGCCCAAGCTGGAGTGCAATGGCGTGATCTCAGGTCACTGCAACCTCCACCTCCTGGAGTGTGCAAGTGATTCTCCTGCCCCAGCCTCCTGACTAGCTGGGATTATAGGTGTGGGCCACCATGCCTGGCTAATTTTTCGTATTTTTAGTAGAAATGGGGTTGCACCATGTTAGCCGGGCTGGTCTCGAACTCCTGACCTCAGATGATCCTCCTGCCTCAGCCTCCCAAAGTGCTGGGATTACAGGTATGAGCCACTGCGCCCGCCCAAGTGACTTTTCATATGCTATTCTTTTAGCACTATCCTGAGGAGCGACATGTGGTTGAACGCCATGGACGGGACACAAGCGGACCAAGGAAAGAGTGGCATGGTCCACCCTCTCAAGGGCCTAGCTATCATGATACGAGGCGAATGGGTGATGGCCGGGCAGGAGCAGGCATGATAACCCAACATTCAAGGTAAATAACTATTAACCAGTTTAGACTTTTTCTGCCAGCACACAACCAACATTTGATCCTTTCCATAAAAGTCATTATAGTTTCTGAGAGACTGAACTGCAACTAGTGAAAACCCTAGGTCGGCCTGAACATTTCCCTGTATCAACTCAGAGTCTCCAAAAGACTGTGTGCAGAACAGCTGATATTAATGTGTTACTTTGTATTTTTCCTTGTAAATGAATTCAGTCACGTTCTGGCAAGTTGATCTAGATATGGGTATGTATGTATGGTAGGATCCAGTAGATAATGAATCCTTTTGTTTTGTTTTTTGTTTTTTGAGATGGAGTCTCACTCTGTCGTCCAGGCTGGAGTGCAGTGGCGAGATCTCGGCTTACTGCAACCTCCGCCTCCTGGGTTCAAGCAGTTCTCTCATGTCAGCCTCTCAAGTAGCTGGGACTACAGGCATGCGCTACCAATCCCAGCTAATTTTTATATTTTTAGTAGAGACGGGGTTTCACCATGTTGCCCAGGCAGGTCTCGAACTCCAGACCTCAGGTGATCCGCCTGCCTCAGCCTCCCCAAGTGCTGAGGTTACAGGCGGGAGCCACTGCAACCAGTCTAGATAATGAGTCTTAACCTCACATTGGAACCATCATCTTGTTCCCTACCTAGCATTCCTCAAATTCTTAGGAAGAAAAAACTGAAAGTGTGTTCTGTTTCCTCCCTGTTATTTAAAATAACTCCTGGCAGAGCTTTTAGACATTTAACACAAAATCTATTCATACGTTAAGAGGCGAGCTTTACTTTCTCTTCACAACGAGGTCGGATGTGGCCCTTCAGCCAGCAGGTCTTCAGCTTCCCCATCTCTTTCACGTCCTCCTTTCTTTCCCATTCCTCTTAGGAGAGATACTGACTTGACTCAGTGACCCAGGTCACTATTATTCCATGGTCACTTCTACCATCAAACTTCAGTAAGTGTGCTACTTCTGCCTGCACAAGCTCAACATTCATTGTATCCGGTTTGTAAAGGTCACTGATGACTTTTCTCCTGATAAATATAGATTCTTTTATTTTCATGGTTTTCGACTCCTTGGTGGTTAAACACTGTTTCACATAGTCGTTTATCTTTATTTTGAGGGAGTCTGTTTTCTAGGGCACCATCACTTTCTTTCTGCCCTTGTGACTGCCTTTGCAGGCTCCTTCCCATGGCTAAGCTTTAGACACTGCTGTTTCCTTTCAGCTTCATGTTGCCACTGCCATGTAAGTGCTTTGCTGCATCCATGAATTCAAGGTCACAGTCAAACTCATTCTTCTCCTGTTTCAAACCTTTGTGTCCCTTTTGTTGCCTGCAGCTTCTTTTAATTTGATAATGCCACCATCCATTTCACTCACCCTGACTGGAAAAACGGGACTTGTCCTTACCTTTCTTCATTCCTACCATAAATTTCTAAGTGTGGTTCTTTTTTTTTTTTTTTTTGAGACAGGGTCTTGGTCTGTCCAGGCTGGAGTGTAGTGGCACAGTCTCGGCTCACTGCAACCTCTGCCTCCCAGGTTCAAGCGAGTAGCTGGGAATACAGGCGTGCACCACCATGCCCGGCTAATTTTTGTATTTTTAGCAGAGACAGGGTTTCACCATGTTGGCCAGGCTGGTCTCGAACTCCTGACCTTGTGATCTGCCCACCTCGGCCTGCTAAAGTGCTGGGATTATAGGCATGAGCCACTGTACCCAGCTGTGTGGCTCCATTTTTTTAAAAAATGTTTCTCAGGCTGGGCACAGTGGCTCATGCCTGTAATCCCAGTACTTTGGGAGGCCAAGGTAGGTGGATCGCTTGAACTGAGGAGTTCAAGACCAGCCTGGGCAACACAGCAAAACTCTGTCTCTACAAAAAAAAAGTTTATCATAACTATCCCTTATTCCTCATTTTAGCTTCTATCTGATCTTCCCAAATTATTATTTTTGTGTTCCATTACCCTATTTGTAAATTGAACTGTTTAAACTCCCATTTTGTTACACCATTTATTGCTCTAAAACTATAACAAGCAGCTGCTCCAAGTCACAGGATCGAGCCCAGATTCCTTAGTCTGGCATTTAAGCCTTTTTATAATCTAGTTTTATTCTGCCTGAACCATTTCACTGTAGACAATTTTTTTTTTCCCAAGACAAAGTCGCTGTCCCCCAAGCTGGAGTGCAGTGGCGCTATCTCAGCTCACTGCAACCTCTGCCTCCTGGGTTCAAGTGATTCTCTTTCGGCCTCCCAAGTAGCTAGGACAGGTGTGTGCCATCACGTTCGGCTAATTTTTTGTATTTTTAATAGAGATGGAGGTTTCACTTTCTTGGCCAG
Organism: Macaca nemestrina; assembly: GCF_043159975.1. Classification (NCBI taxonomy): domain Eukaryota; kingdom Metazoa; phylum Chordata; class Mammalia; order Primates; family Cercopithecidae; genus Macaca; species Macaca nemestrina. Next base: position 143,264,636 of record NC_092131.1, read on the forward strand.
GCTGGTCTCAAACTCCTGTTCCTCAGGTGATCCTCCAGCCTCAGCCTCCCAAAGTGCTGGTATTATAGGCATGAACCACTGCACCCGGCCTTCACTGTAAATTTTTATCTCCTGGTTTGTTAAAGTTTTTTCTTTTTTGAGATGGAGTCTCACTCTGTCACCCAGGCTGGGGTACAGTGGCACGATCTCAGCTCACTGCAACCTCTGCCTCCGGGTTCAAGCAGTTCTCCTTGATCCGCCCACCTCAGCCTCCCAAAGTGCTGGGATTACAGGTGTGAGCCACTGTGCCCGGCCTGTTAAAGGTTTTTTGTCAGAGGAGAGGGTCTGCTTTTTTGTGTTACTAACATCTGCTCTGTTGCATTACACATAAAGATTCCAGAAATATTTTTTAAATGACTTCCCATAATTTAGCTCACAAACTTTAGCAAACAACAGAATCACCTGGAGGATGTGTTAAAACACAGGTGACAGGAGGATGTGTTAAAACACAGGAGGATGTGTTAAAACACAGTTGGCCGGGCATGGTGGCTCCTGCCTGTAATTCCAGTACTTTGGGAGGCCAAGGCTGGCAGATCTTTTGAGCCCAGGAGTTCGAGATCAGCCTGGCCAACATGGTGCAACCCTGTCTCTACTAAAAATTAAAAAATTAGCTGAGCATGGTGGCACTTGCCTGTAGTCCCAGCTACTCTGGTGACTGGCTGAAGTGTGAGAATCACCTGAGTCCAGGAAGTCAAGGCGGCTACAGTGAGCCATGATTGTGCCACTGCACTCCAGCCTGGGTGAAGTGAGTGAGATGCTGTCTAAAAATATATATATTTAAAAGAACAAAGAAAAACAGGTTGCTGGGAGTCCCACCCCCAGAGTTTCTTTCTCAGTGGTCTGAGATGGGGGTAAGAATTTGCATTTCTAACAGGCCCCCAGCTGGTGCTACTGCTACTGGTTTGGGGTCCACACTTAAGAGATCTGCTGCTGTAGTCCATCCACATGCAGATCTGCAGCTGGCTTCTGAAGTAATGGGACTTCAAAGTGAGATTGCCCAAGTTCAGATCTCTGCTCCACCATTTTATTAGCTCTGTGACCTTGGACGAGCTCCTCAACCTCCAGATCTCTTTCTTCATCAGTAAAGTGGGGTTAGTAATGGTTCAGACCTCAGGGGACTGTTGCAAAGAGTAAATTATTTTGGATAAAGTACCAAGAACAGTGCCTGGCAAATGTTAAGTGCTGCGTAAGTATTTGCAGTGATGATTTGTTCTTTGTTCTCTGACTTTTTTTCTTTTAAACCTTTTTCAGTAACGCATCCCCAATTAATAGAATTGTACAAATCAGTGGCAATTCCATGCCAAGAGGAAGTGGCTCCGGATTTAAGCCATTTAAGGGTGGACCTCCACGACGATTCTGAAAATGAGCTCTCTGCCATGGTTTTATGATAATTTATTGAAATCTCCTGTAAACTTTACTTGACTACTTATGAAAAGGACCTCTGACTTGCTTGAGAGTTCTGTCAGACTTTTCTTTTTAAAAATTTAACATGATTGCTTTTCTCAATTTTGGAGAAGATGTTTAAATAGTTCTGTTGTAACTTTTAATAGTTTTGTGTATCATTCAACTTTTTTTCTTGCAGCACCGAGACACATTTGAAAAGATGGAATTGAAGTCGTTTTGTTTAACGCTGTGTGAATATAAAGAGTAGTCTGCAGCTGTGTGGTAGTGGTTTAATTTGCAGCCTTAGCTCTGTGGTGGCTGGCTCTAGAGTTACTTCTTTTCACCAGGCATTTTCAGCCTCCATTTTGAAGGCTGTCTATGCTTAAGAAGTCTTAGCTGTCTAATTTTTAGAGAATAAGATTGTTCATTGCATTTCTGAGTATTATGTAACCTATTTTTGCAGAAGGTACTGTTACATTAAGTGCATCTGTGTATCCTGGTTTAAAAAAAATGTAATCTTTTTTGAAATAAACCTTCATATTCTGTATAGTTGCTAAAGTGTTGAGAACCTTTTTAATTGTAAAATGAGAACCGATTTTCAGTTTAGTGTAGCAGCACACTTGTTCAGGTTTGCATGGTATGAAACCAAATAGATTCATGAAACCTTGGCCATGAGGTTTGTTTCACAAGGTTCTTAGACCGAGTTGTGCAGGTAAGTGCACTTTTAGGTAATCTGCACTGTTTGATGGATAAATTCCATCTTGGGGAATTGTGTGGGTATTAATGTTTCCATGTTCCCAACTATGTTGAGAAGTGGAAAAAAACCCAGGTTCTAGATGGGTGAATCAGTTGGGTTTTGTAAATACTTGTATGTGGGAAGACATTGTTGTCTTTTTGTGAAAATAAAAATCCACACCTGGAATTATATGTGTCTTTGTTTTCAGCGTTTTAGGTGTTAGTTGTCCAGTTCTTTCTGTAGTTCAGCCCAAGGTGACTGACTAGGTATAGAGCTCTAAAGGCAGTCTTTTGGTCTTTGTTCCTCAGAAATAAATCTAGCTTAGACTCTTCACCTCAGTAGCTGGGCAGCATATGCTGTTCATGTGTTAGAGACTTAACCACTAATCCTATGGCATTGTTTTAAAAAGGCATCTCTTTTAGGAAAGCCCTTCAAGGTAAATGCTGTTCTTTCAAAAAAGCTTCCCACATTCCTTTATATAAATCAGTGGTGAAAAATCCAAATGGTCTAGATGTCTGGTAAATTCAGCACTCTCTATGCTCGGTACAGTCATGCCATGAGATGGCTCACACTTCCCAGTGCCATGGGCAACCAAGGTACCGTGGTCTCTGGTCCTTTGGGGAACTGGCACTGTAGGGACTTCTCTGGATTTCTTACCTTTTCTGCCATTTCCAGTCCGACAGTTGTGGGAGCAGGTTGGGTGTGTACGTTGGTGTGAGGGAGGTCTACTTCATTTCTTGATCACAACATTTTGTAGAGTGTTACAGGAGAAGCCTCAGTATCCACTGGAGTGAACGTTGGTGACTTTAGGTTAGAATGTCACTTCTCAGTGTTTCCTCATTTGTAGAGTGGGACTATGTTTCTTAGAAGGGATTATCATACAGCTGCTAACATTGGCTAAGCGCTTTACGTGCTGGGCAATGTGCTAAGCGTTTGAGGTACGTTCGCCTACCTAATACTCAGAAGAATCCTCCTAGCCATAGGTAGAATTACTGACCCTGACCAGTTTTCAGATGGGAATCTGGATAGTAACCTGCATTTTAAACATTAGATCCTTAATTTGTTTCAGTCTTTTCTGTGCTTACACTGAAGGGTACAAGCCTATAGACATCATAGGTAATTATTTTTTACTCAAGTCGCCATGGCGAGTGCTTTTTTAAGTTCAGAAAACCTGACAAAACCATCTGATACGCTGGCATTGAGGTTGAGTGACCCTCAGCGATCAACAGCAGCAGCTCGCAGCGACCTGGCTGGCTCAGGGTCAATAGTGAAAACCAAATTTAGAGGGTTTTTTGTTGTTTTGAGATGGAGTCTGGCATTCACCCAGGCTGGAGTGCAATGGCGCCATCTCAGCTCACTGCAACCTCCGCCTCCCAGGTTCAAGAGATTTTCCTGCCTCAGCCTCCGGAGTAGCTGGGACTACAGGCACCTGCCACCACGCCCAGCTATTTTTTGTTATTTTTAGTAGAGTTGGGGTTTCACTGTGTTGGCCAAGCCGGTCTCAAACTCCTGACATCATGATCTGCCTGCCTCAGCCTCTCAAAGTACTGTGATTACAAGTGTGAGCCACCGCGTCTGGCCTATTTAGAGATTTTGTTGTTGTTGTTGTTGTTGTTGTTGTTGTCGTCGTCGAGATGGAGTCTCGCTCTGTTGCCCAGGCTGGAGTGCAGTGGCACTGTCTTGGCTCACTGCAACCTCTGCCTCCCGGGTTCAAGCAATTCCCCTGCTTCAGCCTCCCAAATAGCTGGAATTACGGGTGACTGCCACCATGCCCGGCTAATTTTTTGTATTTTTAGTAGAGACAGGGTTTCACCATGTTGGCCAGGCTGGTCTTGAACTCCTGACTTCATGATCCTTGAAGGAAGACAGTCTCCTCAAAGCCAAGAGAATGGAGGAAAATGTGCCATTCCCCATGTGCTTGATGCACAATCCAAATGTTTCGCCACAGTGCAATGGCATCAGTGAGTTAGAAGCTATAGACAGCTCACATGATGCAAAAAAAGATTCAAGAAAGATAGTAGCCAGTCTTGGTAAGCTGGGCAAGATGCTGACGTCAGAAACTACACATGCCAACAATCATTGTAAAATAAAATTAAAAGCTTAGGAATTACATAGAAAAAATCTCAAGCTCTTAAATGTATGAAGTAATGAAAACATTTAAAACCCTTCTGCCTGGATTGTCACTTAACTCAGTTCCTCCATACTTAACACGTCCTAACAAATACTGAATCCTTATTGTAATCCCAGCTACTTGGGAGGCTAAGGCAGGACAATTGCTTGAACCCGGGAGGCAGAGACTGCAGTAAGCCGAGATGGCGCCACTGCACTCCAGCCTGGCGACAGAGTGAGACTCCGTCTAGAAAAAAAAAAAGAAAAAAAAAAAAAATTGTCAGATTTTTTACATTTGTAAAGAATCTCATCCAATCCATCTCTCTACCTAAAGATGAATCTCTTCTAATACCTCCAATAACTGCTTAATTAGCATTTCTGTCAAACACCTCAAATTTACCATGTGTAGTTACCCCCAAAAACTAATCCTCTCAAATACTTAATCACCACCTTCAACTCAGTAAGGGCGCTGTAGGTGAAATTAATAATATCCCTTAAAACGCACCACTCAACAATACTGTTTATTTTTATCTGAAACAAATTGTTTCCTGAAATCCTTCAAGTGCTTCCTACAGATAAGCTTCTATCTTTTCTTTCTCTTTCCTTTTGACTTGGCCATTCCAGCCAGACCTAAGGGGCAGGTATCATGTAGTTAATGTTCACCTACATATTCTGTACCAAAATCACCAATATCTATGTCTTCTACCCCTCTTAACATTTTTCTCTGAGAAGATCAACTTCCCCTCCAAGCCCTCTAATTTCTCTCCATCTGCAGAATACATTCAGTCTGCCACCTCATTTCCTACTACTCTCTTCCTTGTTCACCTGGTTCCATGTGCTGACCACAGCATTGTCCCGTGTGTTGACCACAGCATCTCATCTCAAGCCTTTTGCTTGTGCTCCTTCATCTGAAATGCTCTCCCGCAGATAGCGATGTGGCTCGCTTCCTCATTGCTTCAGTTCTTAGCTAAAATGTCATTTTCTCAACCATGCCTTCTTTGATTTTATTTAAAATTGCCACACTTAGGCCAGGCGCGGTGGCTCATGCCTATAATCCCAGCACTTTGGGAGGCAGAGGTGGCTCGATCACCTGAGGTCAGGAGTTCGAGACCAGCCTGGTCAACATGGTGAAACCCCGTCTGTACTAAAATTACAAAAAAATTAGCCAGACATGGTGGTGGGCGCCTGTAATCCTAGCTACTCAGGAGGCTGAGGCAGGAGAATTATTTGAACCCGGGAGGTGGAGGTTGCAGTGAGCCAAGATCACGCCACTGCACTCCAGCCTGCGTGACAAGAGCAAGACTCCATCTCAAAATAAAATAAATTTGCCACACTTACTCCCTTTCTCAGCATTCCCCCTCCTTCCCATCTAATCTATTTATAATCCATTTTTTCCTACTTGAATGTAAGCTCCAGAAGGACAGCTGTTTTCGTCTATTTTTTCTTTTCGCTGCTGTATCCCTGGCCCCTGGCTCTTAGTAGCCACTCAATAAATATTGGATGAAGGAAAATCCATGTGAAGGATTCAGAATTTTTATAATAGGGACTTAGGGAGAGCAATCTGGTTGGAATGGGGGAGCCTGGGCTTTGTCTTAAAGTTCGTGTAACATTGGTGTAGCATTGTTGTAACAAACACACTTAATTAAGATTGAATACTTAAGCCACCCGTTGGTGCAGCCATCAGTAAGAAATGGGATTGTTTAGGGACAGGCTGCCCAGACCAGCAGCTCTCAGCCTGGAATTCATGCTGTCTGAGGTGAGATGCCTGCCCCAGGCATAAACATTAGCCATGAAGTCATCTTGGCTCCATGCTCACCATGTAGTTTTCCACCTGGATTTGCCAATAGGGTTAGGAAATGAGAATGAAATCTACTCATTGGTTAAGTTTTCATCAGTTAGGCCGGGCGCGGTGGCTCATGCCTGTAATCCCAGCACTTTGGGAGGCTGAGGTGGGCATATCATGAGGCCATCCTGGCTAACACGGTGAAACCCTGTCTGTACTAAAAATACAAAAATTATCTGGGCGTGGTGGTGGGCGCCTGTAGTCCCAGCTACTCAGGAGGCTGAGGTAGAAGAATGGCGTGAACCCGGGAGGCGGAGCTTGCAGTGAGTCGAGATCATGCCACTGCACTCCAGCCTTCGTGACAGAGTGAGACTCCGTCTCAAAAAAAAAAATTTTTTTCATCAGTTTATGAGACTGAGCCCATGGAAAGCTCAAGCAATAACCTTTCATTTGGACAGAGACAGTTTTCCTTCTCTTTTTTTTTTTTTTTTTGAGATGGTATCTCACTGTCTCCCAGGCTGCAGTACAATGGCACAATCCCGGTTCACTGCAACCTCTGCCTCCCAGATTCAAGTGATTCTCATGCCTCAGACTCCCAAGTAGCTGGGATTACAGGTGCCTGCCACCATGCCCGGCTAATTTTTGTATTTTTAGTAAAGATGGAATTTCACTATTTTGGCCAGACTAGTCTTGAACTCCTGACCTCAAGTGATCTGCCTCCTCGGCATCTTAAAGTGCTGGGATTACAGGTGTGAGCCACCATGCCCTTCCCCTTCTCTTAATAAATCTGGTGATGTCCAACAAACTATAAATTCACTAATTTCCTCACCACATTTCAGGCATTTGGGAAGTGGAGTGCAGGGGAAATGGGTCAGATACCATGACAAGAAATGGTGCATCCCTCAAGGACATGATAATTAATATAAGACTAAAAATTCTAAGGAATTCTGATCCAATGAACCAACACCCTAATTTTCTAAAATTACCAAATTACCCGTTAGCTTCTTTAATGACTTTATTTCCCCTGGATCTGCCATCCCGGGCTTCTGGACAGGTAGCCTGCTAGGATTTGCTTCACCCGGTTGACAGCTCACTCCCTCTGAACTACTCTAAGAACACTCAAATTTATGAGGTGAGATGGTGCTACAGGGAAGGCCCTTGCAGCCGGGACAATGTGCAGGGGCATCCAGTCTAGAAACCCCAGGCTTCAGAATGGGGATGAATAGGGACTCAAAAACCAGTTTGCCATTTGCTAGATGTGTTCAATTATGGGCAATTTATCTGTATATCCAGAATACTACAGTCAGCTTCGCTAGTAGGAACAGGGCTGTTGTAATAAGTGGGAAAATATGTGTCAAATACTGAACAAATTCTGCCCATTTTTTTTTTTCTAAAGTCACTTTGTGTTCCCTGATTTAAGACAAAAGAGGCAACCTCATTTGTAAAAGGTTGCTGATTAAATAGAGAATTAGGCCGGGCGCGGTGGCTCATGCCTGTAATCCCAGCACTTTTTGGGAGGCCGAGGTGGGTAGATCACCTAAGGTTGTGAGTTCGAGATCAGCTTGGCCAACACAGTGAAGCCCCTTCTCTGCTAAAAATACAAAAATTAGCCGGGCATGGCTGTGTGCACCTGTAGTTGCTGCTACTCAGGAGACTGAGGCAGGAGAATTGCTTGAACCAGGGAGGCAGAGGTTGCAGTGAGCTGAGATCATACCACTGCACTCCAGCCTGGGAGACAGAGTGAGAATCTGTCTCAAAAAAAAAAAAAAAAGTAAAAATAAAAACAGATAATTGGATGGGTGCCGTGGCTTACGCCTGTAATCCCAGCAGAATGTTGGGAAGCTGAGGTGGGCGGATCACAAGGTCAGAAGTTCAAGACCAGCTTGACCAACATGGTGAAACCCCATCTCTACTAAAAATACAAAAATTAGCTGGGCGTGGTGGTGGGTGCCTGTAGTCCCAGCTACTTAGGAGGCTGAGGCAAGAGAATTACTTGAACTTGGGAGGCAGAGGTTGCAGTGAGCCGAGATCGTGCCATTGCACTCCAGCCTGGGTGACAGAGCGAGACTCTGTCTCAGAAAGAAAAGATAATTGAACTTGCATAGATGCTAACTGGGCAAAATCTGGGGTCTAATGGGTGATGAGCCTGGGCCACACCCCCAGAGGTTCATGGATGGGGTCCCAGCATGTTTTACCCCCAAAAGTTCCTCCACAGGATTCACATGCACAGCAAGGTTTGACAGTCACTCTAGAGATACAGCTCAGAGTAAGAATAACCAAATGCTTTTTACAAGCCGCTGGCAATCAACTCGGTGTTTTTGCCAGTGGGATGAGATGCTCTGAATAATGTAATTTTCTGATTAAATGATGATCAATTCCTCTGTAGAGCTGAATCACCCAGGGTGGGAGTGGGGGACCTCTGCATCAGCTTTAGGAACTTGGGTCCAGAGTTTTCAGAACTGTCCTGCTTGCCGGGCGTGGTGGCTCATGCATCTAATCTCAGCACTTTGGGAGGCTGGGGTGGGAGGATCACTTGAGGCTAGTTTAAGACCAGCCTGGACCAAATAGTGAGACCCCGTCTCTTTAAAAACAAAAACAGCCAAACTGCCTTGGTTAAGTTGTGAAATATTAATATTATGTATTATTTAGATAAGCCATACTTTGTTTTCATTCCACTAAGTAGAGAATGACCTTTGAAAGAAGTGTAAGAGGCCGGGCACGGTGGCTCACGCCTGTAATCCCAGCACTTTGGGAGGCTGAGGCAGGTGGATTGCAAGGTCAGGAGTTCAAGATCAGCCTGGTGAAGATGGTGAAACCCTGTCTCTACAAAAATTATCCAGGTGTCGTGGCAGGCACCTATAATCCCAGCTACTCGGGAGGCTGAGGCAGAGAATTGCTTGAACCCTGAAGGCAGAGGTTGTAGTGAGCCGAGATCGTACCACTGCACTCCAGACTGGGCAACAGAGCGAGACTCTGTCTCAAAAAAGAAAGGAGTGTATCAAGAGTCTCATTTTGCATCAACTAAAATTTTCATTCACTAAGCAAAAATATTACACTTTCCAGTTGACACACAGTTTAACTATTTTTTTCAAGTAAGTTTTATCTGCTTGACTATTTTTTTTATTTTTTATTTTTATTTCTGAGACAGCGTCTCACTCTGTCGCCCAGGTTGGAGTGCAGTGGCATGATCTTGGCTCACTGCAACCTCCGCCTCCTGGGTTCAAACGATTCTCCTGCCTCAGCCTCCCAAGTAGCTGGGACTACAGGTGCCCGCCACCATGCCCAGCTAATTTTTTATATTTTTAATAGAGATGGGATTTTACCATGTTGGCCAGGATGGTCTCAATCTCTTGACCTCATGATCTGCCCGCCTCAGGCTCCCAAAGTGCTGGGATTATAGGCGTGAGCCACCACGCCCAGCCTGCTTGACTATTTTTTAAATTTAAACACAAAAACTCCAAGTGATCACATAGAATGACCAAAGTAAAGTTAACTCAAATTCTAGTTTTCAGTGCATAGGTTTTACATCTACCTCTAGTATTTTGTTTGATGCTATTATAAATGGACTTGTTGAATGTCAATTTTAATTGTTCATTGCTAGCATATAGAAACAAAAGTATTTTGAAGTAAAATTTACAAATATGCACACATTTTAAGTGTACAGTTTAATGAGCATTGACAAATGTGTACAGCCAAGTTATTGCTACGATGATCAAGAATATTTGCATCACTAAAAGTTTCCTTGTGCTCTTTCCCGGTCATCCTAAACCACATCTCCAGCCCCAGGCAACCACTTATCTGCTTTCTACCACTGGAGACTTTGTCTCCTAGAGTTCATATAAACAGGATCATACAGTAATGTCTTATTTTGTGTCTCGTTCCTTTCACTCAGCGCAGTGTTTCTGCAATTCAGCCATGTTGCTGTATCAGTCATTCCATCTCTTTGTTGCTGTGTAGGTTTCCAATGTACGGATGTACCACAAGTTTTTGTGCATTCACCTATTGATGGAAATTTGGTTGTTGACAATGTTTGGCTATTATGAATAAAACTGCTATGAATATTTGTGTACAAGTCTTTGTGTGGACACATTTTCTTTCTTTCTTTTTTGAGACAAGAGTCTCACTCTGTCACCCAGGCTGGAGTGCAATGGCACGATCTTGGCTCACTGCAAGCTCCACCTCCCAGGTTCATGCCATTCTCCTGCCTCAGCCTCCTGAGCAGCTGGGACTACAGGCACCCGCCACCACGCCCAGCTAATTCTTGTATTTTTAGTACAGACGGGGTTTCATCATGCTAGCCAGGATGGTCTCGATCTCCTAACCTTGTGATCCGCCTGCCTCGGCCTCCCAAAGTGCTGGGATTACAAGAGTGAGCCACCGCGCCCAGCCGACAAGTTTTCATGTCTCTTGGGTAAATAGGACTGGATATATGGTAGTGTATATTTAACATTACAGGAAACTGCCAAAGAGTTTTCTGAAATCGTTGTGCCTTTGTGCATCAGCAATGTAAAGGATTCAAATTGCTCTACAGATGCACCAGCACTTGGTATTGTCAATCTTTTCAACGCTACCCTTTGTTAGTGGGTATGCTGTACTATTTCAGTATAGTTGAGTGTAGTTTTGTTTGTTTTTGTTTTTGAGATGGAGTTTTGAGCTTGTTGCCCAGGCTACAGTGCAATGGCATGATCTCGGCTCACTGCAACCTCCACCTCCCAGGTTCAAGTGATTCTCTTGCCTCAGCCTCCCAAATAGCTGGGATTACAGGTGCCGGCCACCATGCCCCGCTAATTTTTTGTGTTTTTAGTACAGACGGGGTTTCACCATGTTGGCCAGGCTGGTCTTGAACTACTGTCCTCAGGTGATCCACTGGCCTCGGCCTCCCAAAGTGCTGGGATTACAGGCGTGAGCCACCGTGCCCAGCCCAAATGTGTGTACATATTTTTCTGACTAATGATGGTGAACATGTTTTTAATGTGCTTATTGACCATTAATATATCTTCCTTTGTGGATTATTATTATTCTTTGAGATGGAATCTCTCACTGTTGGCCGGGCTGGAGAGCACTGGAACGATCTCAGCTCACTGCAACCTCCGCCTCCTGGGTTCAAGTGATTCTCCTGCCTCAGCCTTCTAAGCAGCTGGGATTACAGGTGTGTACCACCATGCCTGGCTACTTTTTTTTTTTTTTTTGTATTTTTTAGTAGACATGGGGTTTCACTATGTTGGTCAGGCTGGTCTCAAACTCCTGACCTCATAATCCACCCTCCTCAGCCTCCTAAAGTGCTGAGATTACAGGCGTGAGACACCATGCCCGGCCATGAATTATTTATTTAAATCTTTACTCCATGTTTTAACATTTTTGTAAATTATTTTATTCTTTCACAATGATTTAGAGAGACTATCTTCGAGCCAGTACAAATATTTCATAAATGGTATGTGGCCGTTTTCTAACCAGTTGAATAATGTGTTGCACAATAAGCCACCTCACATCTTTCAGCAAGAAATCAGATTAAATCTGAATAGTAAAGACATCACACACTGAATTAATATACAACTAAAATTTGCTTTAAATATTTCTTTGGGGGAGTGTTGTGGGAAGTCAGGGACCCTGAACGGAGGAACTGGCTGGAGCTGAGGCAGAAGAGCATAAATTGTGAAGATTTCATGGACATTTATCAGTTCCCAAAATTAATACTTTATAATTTCTTATGCCTGTCTTTACTGCAATCTCTGAACATAAATTGTGAAGATTTCATGGACATTTATCACTTCCCTAATAATACTCTTATAATTTCTTATGCCTGTCTTTACTTTAATCTCTTAATCCTGTTATCTTTGTAAGCTGAGAATGTACATCACCTCAGGACCACTATTGTACAAATTGATTGTAAAACATGTGTTTGAACAATATAAAATCAGTGTACCTTGAAAAGAACAGAATAACAGCAATTTTCAGGGAACAAGGGAAAATAACCATAAGGTTTACTGCCCGCGCAGTTGGGCAAAATACAGCCATATTTTTCTTCTTTCAGAGAGCCTATAAACGGATGTGCAAGTAGGAGAAATATCACTGAATTCTTTCCCCAGCAAGGAATACCCTGGGGAAGGCATGCATTCCTGAGGGGAGATCTATAAACGGCCACTCTGGGAGTGTCTGTCTTATGTGGTTGAGATAAGGACTGAAATACGCCCTGGTCTCCTGGTCTCCTGCAGTACCCTCAGGCTTCCTAGGATCGGGAAATTCCAGCCTGGTAAATTTTGGTCAGACTGGTTCTCTGCTCTCGAACCCTGTTTTCTATTAAGATGTTTATCAAGACAATACATGCACAGCGGGACACAGACCCTCATCAGCAATTCTAATTTTGCCCTTTGCCTTGTGATCTTTGTTGCCCTTTGAAGCATGTGATCTTTGTGACTTACTCCCTGTTTGTACACTCCCTCCCCTTTTAAAATCGCTAATAAAAACTTGCTGGTTTTGCGGCTCAGGGAATATCACGGACCTACCGATATGTGATGTTACCCCTGGAGGCCCAGCTGTAAAATTCCTCTCTTTGTACTCTTTCTCTTTATTTCTCAGACTTGTTGACACTTAGGAAAAATAGAAAGAACCTAGTTGAAATATTGGGGGTTGGTTCCCCCGACAGAGGAGAGGACAGCACCCTCTACTCAATAAAGACAATTTTTTTTTTTTTTGAGACAGAGTTTCGCTCTTGTTGTCCAGGCTGGAGTGCAATGGTGCGATCTTGGCTCACTGCAACCTCCATCTCCTGGGTTCAAGCAATTCTCCTGCCTCAGCCTCCTGAGTACCTGGGATTACAGGTGCCTACCACCGTGCCTGGCTAATTTTGTATTTTTAGTAGCAATGGGTTTCTCCATGTTGGTCAGGCTGTTCTCGAACTCCCGACTTCAGGTGATCCGTTCGCCTCAGCCTCCCAAAGTGTTGGGATTACAGGCATGAGCCACCATCCCCGGCCAAGAGAAACATTTTTTACAGTGCAGAAGTCTTTTATTTTTTTTTTAAAACACCTATTATGCTATGAATTTGTAGGGAAGAGGTTCCAGCAGCTCAGGCTCCTTCCTATTGGTTCTCACAAAGTGTGCTTCTCTGGGTAGAGGCTGCTGCTTCAGGTGAACCCAGGTGCCTTTCTCTTTGACTTCTTTCTTTTTCTGATCATTTTCCTTCACATGTTTCAGGAAGCTATCTTGGCTTTTAGAGTGCTTAATGTGCTCAATACACACATTAATTCTCTTGGCAAGAATCTTGCCCTTAACTTGTTTACAACAATGCCAACAGCATGCTGGGTCACACTGTAGACTCTCCAGTTTAGCCATGGTAACATTTGTGGGGCATTCCTTTTTGAACAGTACCCATTCCCTTGATGTCTACAATATCACCTTTCTTATAGATTTGCATATATGTGGCCAAAGGAACAACAACAAGTTTACTAAAAGGCTGAACATATACTGGGTGCCTCTCCTCTTTCCCTTTGTGTTCATCATTTTGGCAAATTACTGGAAGATGGTGGTTCTGGCCATCTTTAATTGTATTTTTAAATTTCGATGAAGTGGGCTGGGTGCGGTGGCTCACGCCTGTAATCCCAGCACTTTGGGAGGCCAAGGTGAGTGGATCATTTGAGGTGAGGAATTCGAGACCAGCCTGACTAACACGGCAAAACCCCATCTCTACTAAAATAAAAAAATTAGCCAGGCGTGGTGGCGGGTGCCTGTAATCCCAGCTACTCAGGAAGCTGAGGCAGGATAATCACTTGAACCCAGGAGGTGGAGGCTGCAGTGAGCCAAGATTGTGCCACTGCACTCTAGCCTGGGCAACAGAGTGAAACTCCATCTCAAAACAAAACAAAACAAACAAACAAAAAAATTACGATGAAGTTAGGCTGGACACAGTGGCTCACACCTGTAATCCCAGCACTCCGGGAGGCTGATGATGTGGGAGGACTGCTTGAGCTCAGAAGTTCAAGACCAACCTGGGTAACAGTGAGACCCCGCAACTCTATTAAAAAATTTTTTTGATGACGTTCAGTTTATCAACTTTTTTTCTTTCAAGGTTCATGGATTTTCTTTTGGGGGGGGGGGGGTCCTATCTAGGAAATCTTCACCTACCTCATGATCACATACTTTTTTTCTCCTATGTTTTCTTCTAGAACTTTTATAGTCATAGTTTTTATAGGTTATTTTGTTGAGACAGGGTCTCCCAATATTGCCCAGGCTGGTCTTGAACTCCTGACCTTAAGTGATCCACCTCAGCCTCCCCAAGTGCTGAGATTATAGGTATGAGCCACTGCAACTAGCCTTACATTTACATAAAATCTATTTCAGGCCAGGCAGACTGGCTCACACCTGAAATCCCAGCACTTTGGGAGGCTGAGGCGGGTGGCTCACCTGAGGTCAGGAGTTTGAGACTAGCCTATCCAACATGGTGAAACCCCATGTCTACTAAAAACACAAAAATTAGCTGGGTGTGGTGGTGTACACCTGTAGTCCCAGATACTTGGGAGGCTGAGGCAGGAGAATCGCTTGAACCCAGGAGGCAGAGGTAGTAGTCAGCCGAGATCTTGCCACTGCACTCCAGCCTGGGCGACAAACTGAGACTCCATCTCAAAAAAGGAAAAAGAAAAAAGTCCATTTCTAATTAACTTTTGTATGGCATAAATTAAGGATTAAGGTTCATTTTTATCTGTATGTGTACCAGTACATTCTCACATTACTATAAAATAACTGAGACTGGGTCATTTATAAAGAAAAGAGGTTTACTTGGCTCATAGTTCTGCAGGCTGTACGGGAAGCATAGAGGCTTCCGCTTCTTCGGAGGCCTCAGAAAATTTACAATCATGGCGGAAGGCGAAGGGGAAGCAGGCACATACCTGAGCAAGAGAGCGAAGTGTGGAGGTGCCACACACTTTTAAACAGCCTCCTCTTGTGAGAACTGTATCACAAGAATAGCACCAAGAGGAGGGTGTTACACTATTCATGAAGGATCCATTCCCACGATCCACTCACCTCCCACCAGGCCCCACCTCCAACTCTGGGGATTACAATTTCACATAAGATTTGGTGGGGACACAGACCCAAACCGTATTAATACAGATATCCAGTTTTTTCAGTATTATTTGTTGAAAAATACTTATTTTCCTATCCGGGCATGGTGGCTCATGCCTAGTAATCCCAGCACTCTGGGAGGTTGAGTTGGGTGCATCACTCGTGGTTAGGAGTTTGAAACCAGCCTGGCCAACATGGTAAAACCCAAACCAGCCTGGCCAACGTGGTGAAACCCCGTCTGTAGTAAAAGTTCAAAAATGAGCCAGGCGTGGTGGCGGCCCCCTGTACTCCCAGCTACTCAGGAGGCTGAGGCGGGGAAAATTGCTTGAACTGGGGAGGCGGAGGTTGTTGTGAGCCAAGATCGCGCCACTGCACTCCAGCCTGGGCAACAGCACGAGACTCTGTGTCAAAACAAACAAAAACAAACAAAACCCAAAACCAAAAAACAAAACAAACAAAGAGTACTGAATCTGTCAACCCATAAGTAGCGTCTCTCTTCATTCAGCAGGCTGTAGGCCTTCATTAATCTCTCTCAGTAATGTGTTATAATTTTCATTGTATAGGTCTTACACATTTTTTTTCTAACTCTCACTGCATCCCAAATGGAAGGGACTGTTTTTATTTTGCAAGATATATACATTAAAAGCAATAATAACTACCAAGTGTACTTTTACCATCTTTTCCTAAAAGGACATTTTAATGCCAAAGAAACAGATGGCAGGAGGTCAGAGTGGTTACAGTGGCTGAAATCTACCTATATGGCACCCACGCCAGCTCCTGTTCTGAGGAGTCATGAAAAACGGAAAGGGAGTAACCCTGAGGCCGACAAATCCCATGTTAGTTCTACTCCACATCCAGTTCACCCTGTGTTCATCTCATCTCTATGGCAGACAGAAAAATGGCCCAAAGATGTACCTGGCCTGATACCCAGAACCTGTCTCAGGCCAACAGGGACTCTGCAGATGGGAGAGAATTAAGCATTGACACGGGGAAACTATCCTAAATTATCCTGATGGGCCCAGTCTTATCACAGGCATCCTACAAAGTGACCACAGTACCAAAGAGGGTCAGGGTCAGAGGAGTGACAGGGAGACGGAAGCAGAGGTTGGAGTGTAGCACTCTGAGGACAGAGAAAGGGCCATGAGCCGAGGAATGCAGGCAGCCTCTAGGACCTGGAAAAGGCAGGAACCGGATTCTCCTCTAGAGCCTCAGGAAGGAATGTGGCTCTGCAGACACCTTGATTTTGGGCTCTGAGACCCGTTTTGGACTTCCGACCTCCAGAACCATAACAGACGTGTGTTATTGGTACGCCACTGGGTTTGTGGTGATTTGATACAACCCACTTTAGGGAACACTGACCCAGAAGGAGGGTGAGGATAGAGAAGCCATAATCAGCACAGAGGTGCCTGGAGGTGGGAGCAGAGGAGGGGTGAGCTGTATCCCAGATAGTAATGGGGGAGAGTGTCTGGGGGCTGGTCAGGTTGCATAAGAAGGCAGATGGGGCCGGGCGAGGTGGCTCACGCCTGTAATCCCAGCACTTTGGGAGGCCGAGACGGGAGGATCACGAGGTCCGGAGATCGAGACCATCCTGGCTAACACAGTGAAACCCCATCTCTACTAAAAATACAAAAAACTAGCTGGGTGCGGTGGCGGGTGCCTGTAGTCCCAGCTACACGGGAGGCTGAAGCAGGAGAATGGCGTGAACCCGGGAGGCAGAGCTTGCAGTGAGCTGAGATTGTGCCACTGCACTCCAGCCTGGGGGACACAGTGAGACTCCCTCTCAAAAAAAAAAAAAAAAGAAGGCAGATGAACGGGGCCACTGGGTTGGGTGGCGCAGAGGCCATTGGGTTGGGTGGTGCAGAAGCCACTGGCAGCCTTGACAGGAGCTGCTCCCTCTGGAAGAAAGGAAGGACGCCCTGCAGCCGTGGACTGAAGGCTTTTGCTCGCTTTGCCTCACCTAGACGCCCCCTTTCTGCTGCTACATCCCAGCACCCAGCAGGCACTCCGTACACACCTACGATGAACACCCGACTGCTCTGACTCTTCACCCTCCCACCTCCGGGGACTCCAGCCTTACTATTAACACTCCCTTATTCACGGGCCCCTCTGCTGCTCGAGGCGCCTCAGGGCCTTTGCACTGGCTGCTCCCGTGGCCTGGACCACTCTTCTCAGAGATCTCTGCGTGGCTGCCCGCTGCTCATCACCCAGGCCCCACACAGCAGCCTCCCGGCACGTGAGAGTGTCACGTATTGAGAGGAAAATATTTTGAAGACATTAGGGTCAGTGAAGTAGGTTATCAAAACTAAATTCACCGGTTTCTTTTCACCGTTTTTAACGTGGCGACTAGAACACGTAAGATGGCGTCTGCGGTTCACATTACACATCCTCCCTGGGCAGCGTACTCTTAAGCCAGGCTGCAGGCTTCCCCTACAGGGCCAGACAGGAAATGCTTCCAGCTTCTCAGGCTCTCTGTCGTAGTTAAGGTGGCAACAGTCAGCCACAGATGACGTAAGTGAATGGGTATGGCTGCGCACCAAGACTTCACAAAGACAGGTGCTGGGCTGGGCTAGGCGGGCCCCAGACAGTGAGTCGGCCCATGCCTGCTGTGTGGTAAAGAATCCAAACCTGGGGCCCGGGGCGATGGCTCACGCCTGTAATCCCGGCACTTCGGAAGGCCAAGATTAGGTGGATCACCTGAGGTCAGGAGTTCGAGACCAGCCTGGCCAACATGGTGAAACCACATTTCTACTAAAAATACAAAAAGTTAGCTGGGCGTGGTAGCGGGCGTCTGTGAGCTCAGCTACTCATGAGGCTGAGGCAGGAGAATCACTTGAACCCGGGAGGCGAAGGTTGCAGTGAGTCGAGATCATGCCACTGCACTCTAGCCTGGGCAACAAGAGCAAAACTGTCTCAGAAAAAAAAAAGAAAAAGAAGAAAGAAAAAAAAAAGAATCCAGACCTGCCCAGAGAGAGGCCTGGCTTTTGCCCTCCGCCCCTGGGAAATCATCTCTGAACCTCTGGTGCCTCACGCATGAGGAGGGTCTGACTGCCTGGGGGCCTTAGGCCAGCCCACAGCAAGATGAATTTGGGGTGGAGTTTGGGCCAGATGGTATCCCTGAGCTTGGGGGGGCTGGAGGCTGAGGTCAGCCACACAGAGAGGGGAGGAGTCCCCAGTAAGAACAAGAACCCAGGGCACAAGGTCTGAGGAGCGTCCCTGGCTGGCAACACTCCCTGCGTGCCGGGAGGAGTGAGGGGAGAGGACAGCTGATACCCAGTCTCCGTGGAGCCTTCCGCGCCCTCTTCCCGGCTGCTTCCAGCGCGTCCTTCTCTATGATAAGCGTGACTGTGAACATGGCTGAGTCCTTCTAGAGAACTCGCAAGTATGCCAAGGTCTTGGGGGCCCTACCGACTTGCAGCTGGTGTTGGATGGAACCCCACATGGACTGTCCCTCTGCGCCGTGGCCTCCCCACCATGGGTCCCACTGGTTTTCGGGGGCTAAGCGGCGGTCTTCCCTCGGCTTCCTGGTGGCTTCCCCGCTCCCCTGCCTCCTCCCCTCCTCCGTCGTAGCCCCGTCAGGCTCACCCAGAACAACTCCAGCAGGGCCACCGCCTCCTCCCCGCTGCACACCCAGGCCTGCGTGTCAGCGGGCAGCGCGCTCAGGAACTGCTCCAGCACCAGCGGCTCCAGGACCCGCTCCTTGGTCTGCACCTCGGGCCGCAGCCGGTCCCGACACAGGGCGCGGAGCAGCCCCAGCGCCTCGTGGAGGCCCGACGCGTCGCCCAGGTGGAAGCGGCGGAAGCGGTGCCACGAGGAACCCGGCGCCAGGCCTTCGGCCCCCTGCTTCACCGGCACCACCAGCTCCATGGGGCCTCCTGGATGGCAGCGCCTGCCCCGCGTGGCCCAGGGGGCAAAGAGGTCTCTGTGAGGAGCGGCGCTCACTCGGGCGGTGAGGAAAGGGTGTCTGTCTCGTGGGATCCCACGGAGTCAAGTCCCGGCTTCTCGCTGGGCCCCCTCCGCGGCTTCTGTACCTCAGTCCTGCAGCTCCTCCCGCAGCCTGTCCTACAGCACAAAGGCTCTGGAGCAAATTCCAGCTCTGCCTCCCACCAGCTCTGTGTCCTTGGACAAGGTACAAGGCACCTTTTGTAATACACTGTATGTCCATGTCCT